>NC_066848.1:19145654-20418154 GCF_001640805.2 Lates calcarifer
TGTTCCTTGTGAGAAATGTCACCAGAAGTCTTTTCAGAGGTGAATGATACAGAAAGAGAGTACACACACATTCAAAAACTTTGTCTGCCGAGAAAAGACCATGTCAGTCACTGCAAAAGTGGGACATACTCGGCCCTGAATATGCAGGAGCTCAACCATGGCCAGTTGCAGACATATTTTAGGATGTCACTGGGACAGTTTGAGGTTCTGCCGGGGATGCGACCACTGTATTTGAGGAGGCAAAGGACCGACTACTGGGACTCTGTGACCCAGAGCCGCCTCTGCCAGCCTGTGTGATTGTGATGCCCTTATTTGTGATGCGAAAGTTCAGAAAAACATCGACTTCCTTTCAGAAATGACATCACTTTTTCACTGCATAATGGTTGCCTTCTGTGTACTCATGACAGTTAAAAAATAAACTGACCGGCCTTAAGGTTAACTGAATTAACATTCAGTGACAAAAGTATTTTCATGATACCTCGCAGTAATTCAGACCGAGCTTGTAAATTTCTCTCAGCGCTGAAGCAGTGTGATTTCAGTATCCTTCAGAGCATTATCAGCAGTTCTGTGTTCATGGCCGAGTTTTTCTGACGTTGTGAATAAAATATTTCCACCTCCTGCTTTATCAGGGCCATTAAACACTCTGTAATAGACTGCACACAATCATACACACACACAAACACATGCACACACGGCCCACAGTCCCAAACTGAAGAGGCTCTAGGCCCCAAGACACTGAGTGTGAAAACAGAGTGCTTTTATCTTAATTGAAATCAGGAGGGAGAATGTATAAAATGCCCTAATGCCAAAATTCAAAACAGCCTCTGATGTGTTTTGTCAGGAGGGGGAATCCCCAGGAGGCGAGCAGGAAGTGGATCTGACCATTTTACTTAAGGACATTCGGCCACCAGTGAAAGGTACTGACTGTGGGATATCTTCACACTCTGGCAGCTAATGACAAGTTTTAGAGACAATCAACCACTGTATCAACACTCAAATCAAATTACATTTTATAATAACAACTCACCTCCTATTTTTAGACAGTTCTGAAACCTCAGAGAAATACCTTATTATAAAGACTAATGACTTTTTTTAAAAGAAAAGATTGCTTTTAGCTACATTACATATATGTTCCTTATTAATTTACCCTTGACAGAATTCCAAATGTCTAAATATAGCAAGTTTTTGCGTTTCTTCTAATTCAGCTCTGAGGTTATTAAATGAAGGACAAAGCATCATTATCAAGTTTTGGTACATCTTTCATAAAGGTCCTGCAGATCCCCACTGGTGTTTGCATTTAATTTGGCTGGTCTACAGTGCTCAGGTCGAAGGTGGCAACATACCTCAAATCATTTACTGCTTTCTATGTAAACTCACATAGGGCTATGACTGTTCCATTTCTCAGTATCAACATATGACACACCCCCAAAAGTGCCAATTTTATCACATTTGCTCTAGAGATCAGCACATCCCAGAGTTAACACTGAATACTTTTTCCTCTCTGTAGCACGTCTGCAGTGTGCTGTAGAAATAAAATGATATGACATTTCACAATTCGACTGGTGTGTGTTGCACTTGAGGTGAGCATGACATAGTTTGATGTTCACAGTTTTGAAGATCTGTTGCTTTTCTTTGACTTATACTGCATATTGCTGGGTGACTGTTAAAAACGCAGACCTTTTTTTAACAGACCTTAAAGACACACCATTGTGCTCTGGAGACTCATGGGCAACTACAATTTCATAAGAAATGATCAGTCCAAAAAATAATATGCAGATTAACTGGTAATGAAAATAATATTTATTTACAGCCTTAATTTCATACAAACACAGTCTGTGTATGCCAAAGCAGTCTTGAGAAGATGTCTAACCAGACCACAGATAGAAATAACTTGTGTGGGTTGAGAGTGAATTTTCTTACTTCTATTGTGCTTTCATATTTTCTAGGCCTCATACACATTCCACCATAGATCAGGTCATAAAAGACCTCCACAGTGTCCTACAATGGTCTACTGTTTAGCCCAAACTATGACTGATATTGGACATCTGGAGACACTTCTTCTGTCCATTGCTGGGGTAACCAATATAGATAAGGATGTAGGCAAGGACATTATCTTAGACAATACTGTCCAAAAATAGTTCAAGTCAAGTAGAGGGATACATGTGACAGTTAATAAGTAACAGAATGTGACATAAGTGACAGAATGGTAGGATTTAAGTGACCAATAGGGTCCTCACACCTATAGATTTAGAACTTGATTTGGCCTTATTTGGGTAAAGTGAGGAAATGTGTGGCAGCCATGTGGCACCTGGGGTTATATACGCCCTGTTAAACCAGACACCTTCAAAACTTTGATGCAGTACTCTTCTGGAACACTTGTCACTGCATTGTTCATCAATTTCCTCTGCTACCGTTCAGCTTGTAATAAACACTTCTGCCTGAGACATCTAAATTCCTTTCTCCAGTTCACAAGACTTCTTTCACATGGGTGACCCAAGTAGGTGTAGCAGCCTTGAAAAATATCAACCAAAATTCATTTAAGAAAAGTATAAATATATTAGAATGTGTTTCTACCTGTTGAGCTGAAGGACCAAGTGATGTTAAGGTTGAAGTTGTTGGAGGCATTGATGGACATGTCAAGGTTTTTGTTGGCCTGCACAAAAAGAAAACACATGCAAGGTTGAGTTACTTGGTTGAATTTAAAAAGCAACGCTTGTGGGAAAACTGATTTTTATCTAAGGTAGATGGAAGTAGAACAGTGTAGGGAAAGCAGATGACAGAGGCACTCAGACACAATGCAAGGCAAATCCTTGTTGCTTTCATTTCTTGGTTTACTTATTGACTGCTGGGGTGATTTTATAGTCCAGGTTGTTGTTGGTCATCTTCCCCAGATGATGTACACTTGTTTTACTTACTTTCCCTGAAGTCTGCTGACCTTTTACACATTATGTACATTCATGAAATGCAACAAGAGAATTCTTTGTTAAAACATTTTTAACTCAAGCCGACTCATCTTCACCTCAACTTGTGTCACCTAGGGCAAATCTGAATCTTTTGGCCTCTTCTGGCAGTGTTCCATTGATTTTGTCTGCAATGCTGCCTCAAAATTCCACTTGTATCTGAACACACCTTTAGGCGCTGAGGAGGAAAAACAGGTCTGATACAACTCAAGAATTTAGAAGTCTCTCACAATCTGACAGCAGAGCCCTACATTGAGAGAACAAATGTTTTACAGCTTCTTTTATAAAGCTATACAGCTTCTTTTTGGGACATCTGGTTTATCATATGGTCTCTGTTGCATATCAAGTAACCACAACACCCTCTGTTCAAGTTCAGCCACAGACCACTGTCACGTCATCATTATCATTATCGGTCTTTTCTGTCTAATACACAAAAAAATCACTAATCCAACCTCATAAAAGAGCAAAAGTCAATTCATAAATTCCTCCACTGCATGTGTTTGAGTGCATGCGTTACCTGTTCAGGTGTAGCCATGAAGTTGATAGCAGTGAAGTAGCGGTCATCTTCCTGAAGCAAACTGAAGGTGAACTGATAATCGATCAAGAGGTTGTCTGGGTGTTGGAGAAAGAGGCAAAGACAGAGAAAGATAAATAAAAAAACAAAAAAATATCAGAAATTGCTAATACAAACCCTTCAAGAGATCTAAATTGCTTAGAATTATTCAATCTATTAGCAGACATTACTGCTTTATTTCCATGAAAATTCTCAACCCATTAATGTTCTTTGTGATGAATTGTTTTAATATTAATGCAGTCCTTTTTAGTGTTTGTTTTAATTTGTGATGTATTTGGCCAGCTTCTGAGTCTCTTTCCACCTCAAGACTACCATTCCAAATAAAACCTCAGTTCCAGGTCGTTTTACTGACATTGCCTTCAAACACAGACAGATTTATGGAAGTAAAAACATGGGAGAGACGCCGTCTGTGAGTCGATATTCAATTAGATGAATAAGGCTACAGTGGTGGAGTTCTGGTCAAAGATCTCAATCAGTGACAAAATAAACAGGGTGTGTCCTTATATTTGTAAAAGCACACACATATGTTTTATAAATATAAATATGAGCACGTTCAATGAGGACACCAGTTTCTTAGACAAGCAAATGGTCCGATCAATAGAACATGAGTGAGAGTCTGAATAATTATGTTCTCTCGGAGATTTAATCATTTTTGAAAGCAGCTCCTATTGAGTGTCTGGAAGCAGCTCTTTGTCAGCGAGACAAAGGCCAATGTATGGAGGGAATCACAGTGATTCAACATCTGGACGGACAGCAGGAGCCTCACTGGGTCACCTTGTCTGCCTGCTTGATGGAGGAGGAAGTGAGGGGAGGAGGGAAATACAGACATGGAGAAGAGAGAGAAAAAAGGAGAGAAAGCGGCTATGTGGCCATGAGAGGATGATTTTTTCACACTCTGGGCCCTATTTTCATAGTTTTGGCCATCAGTTTGACTAGTTATTGGAGTATTATACTTCACCTCCATAACTGATAGCCAGTCAGATTCTAAGGGGTCAGAGGACAGGAGCTGTCAAACAACCACTCCATTGTAATTTACATTAAAGTCTAATTTGCAGTTTGCGCCACATCTATCAACCTTCCACACAAATGAAGGTTACTGGAAGCCATGTTCTTCATCTTACTATAAATCCACAAATCTCTGTCTGTCCTTATTTTTCTCAACAACTGCTCATCCAATCAACTTCAAACTTGTGCGAGTGTTTTGCTGAGGACCCTAGTATGTGCAGCATCAACTGTGAAGTTTTCTGGGTGAGAGGTTCTCCAGAAAATCAAAAATACAGACGCTAGAAGTACAATATGTTCTGTACTGTAGATACTTTAGGTACTTGTGAATGCCGGACTCATTCATTTTCAGTGTGTCTGGTAAAATGACTCTGTAACTACACATCATGTCTTAATTACAAGAGGAGACAACACAAGATTATTAAATAAAAAAAAATAAAAATAAGGTCAGCATCGGTGGGAATACCAATCCATCCAGTATATCCAATCATTGCTTTGCTGCCCTAAATTCCAGCTCTTTTGAACCCCACAGGGGAGCTGTTCAGAAGTCAGCAGAGGACTGGGGTTATAGTGGGCAGACAGTCAGACATGTCAGAAACTATATTAATGTTCCCGAAAAAGAACATCCAGTGCTGTTAAAGGTAATCTGTTGCCGTCTAACACTGAGTGGCAGCAGTCAGCAATGACAATATAAGAGCTTTTTAACTCCAGAGCAGAAAAACTTTGTGTCACACACTGTAAAGAAAGAGAGAGAGAGAGAGAGAGAGAGAGAGAGAGAGAGAGAGAGAGAGAGAGAAAGAGGTTTAGTTATCACCTTCCTTTCAACTGTACAATCCCAGGGCGTTACCAAGACGAAAGCAAATTATGTTTGACAAACATCCTTGTTTTGTTCAGCCTTCATGGCAAGTTAGCCCGAATAGCAGATATCATCAGATCAAAGACAATATTTTTTTCTCAACATCTCTCTCTTCCTCCCTCCTAGGCAGACGCACTGCCGCTGCTCAGTTGTTTATCCCATAAGGGTCGTCAGTACAACTTCAGAGTATTTGGGGTTTTTATACTTTGGAAAGGGGATGGGGACTCGTGTATCTGCAGATTTGTGTGTGCGCATGTGCGTGTACAGTATGTCTGTATTTACCTCTCAATGCATCCAGTATGCACACGTCTGTAAGCGCATGCATGTGCGTTGTCCCTCACTTGTAAGTCGTTTTGGATAGAAGCGTCTGCCAAATGAGTGAATGTATATGTTTGGGTGGTTGCCTACATCTATTTGCATCTGCTTTCGTGTCTGAGAATATTTACAGGTGGGTGCACGTCTACATAGTTAAACAAACACAGTACTGAAAAACTTATGACACAAAAACGAATTGCACACGTCCCTCTGTGTGTTTCCAATATATTTGATTTCAAGGCTGTTAGGAACAAGAGCATCAGCAAGGTTTAAAAGTTCATCTCAGCTGATTACAAATCCCATTTGAGAAATCTGACAGCAGTTTCACTTAGACAGTCTCAATTACACATGTACATGTGCAAATTCGCATTCCGGATGAATCGTATCAAGGTATCACTAAAGGTATTAACGATCCCCAGAAGAACTGAAACAGAAATAGTGCATGCCAATTTCTCAGGTTCACAGATGGGTGATCTTATTACCATAATATGTAAGCTGATTCAGCCAATATGAAACAAAACACTATGATGGAGAATGAGAAGACAGAAGAAAAAAAGCCCCCCAGGAACATAATCTGATATTCCAGTAGTCTGCGTCGAGTAGAAATCCAAAACAGGCGTGAACGCACCTACAATGTCAGTTTGTCAGAATCTCTCGCTGAGGTTTCATTTAATGCTTGTTAACAACTCATTATTTCCCATTTGCAACACCTGCCTCACAGAGTGCAGGCTAGACATTACAGCATCAGCTCACTAAGAAAACAGGTTAGAGCCAGGGGAGTAAACACAAGGACAACACTGAGTCAATATCAGACCTGACTGGAGGTCAAGGTAACTTGGAGGTAAAGTATGCATGGAGGTCAGATGAACTCAATTTATTAGAAACACAGCATTCCTTAATTACTAATGATCTGAAGGATGGCTAGTCATAATGATCACAATCACCAGTGTCTCAAATGGACACTATCTACTGATTCTAAGCCCACAAAATGCCAGAATACTCATTAAAATCAATACATTTAGTATATTAAGATGTAAGCACAGTTACAAGCACATCAGGTGCAAGGCTGCTGGAAAAACAGCACAGATGGAAATGCCTGCATGCTCAATATTCCAATCTACAAATTTATTTAAATGGAAAATGGTGTAATTCCACTCAGATCTTCATCAGGTCAAAATGCCACACCTAAACAAATCAGACTGATAGATACTGTAGCGCAACGTGTAGCAAATCCATCAAACATGCAAAGGCTGATGAAATTCTCAGGTAACGGTACAATTAAATAGATTGTTGTGGGATACATGAAAGGAAAACAGAAAAAAAACAACGTCCTAGAAAAGAAAAAATAGATATACATATGTTGTATACCTGCTGAATATTATACCAGACAAACATAATAAACCCTTGGAAATAACATCTTGAGCTTTTAGTTTTTAACTGCACTTTAAACTTATATATCTATATACTATCTTATAAATGTCAGGGATTATAAATGATATTTAGAAATAATGGTATTATATTGTGTAATATATTTATATTTTTAATGCCATTATTGTAAATCCTGTTTGTTTCCTAAGCAATAAGTAAAACTAAATTATGTTTGGTGCTACTGTAGTAGTGTAATGGACTGCAATATACTGAGGTGTCTATAATTTTGCCCTCCTTGTTTTCATATGAGGAAGAGCAAATAAACAATAAACAATTATTTTTGCAAAATGCCACAATCCAATGTAACACAACTGAAGCCTCCAAAATGATCATGAAGGAGAATCAGCATACAGTCTCAAGCAAAAAGCGAACTTCACAAACTTCGCAATGGTAGGATTCTTGACAGCACTGTTGCATTGAGCTGCATTACAAAGAATATTTATTGTACTTTAGCTTTAAACCTGTGTAAATTAATACATAGTTTGGAGCTGGGATACAGTCGATGTACCTTTCTGTTGGTCTGTGCATACCGTATTAACATGGATCAAACCCTCTCTGAAAGTTACTCAAACTGATCTAAAATCAGTCAGAATATTTCATATCTGTCAAGGGTAACTGTTAGATTGCAAAAAAGCTTTTTGGCCTGATAGGATCAATTAATCCACGTTAGATAGGCGTCCAGACAGACTGCCTGTCAGCAAATATTGAGGCATCCTGGACTGAAGCCAGATCGTGGTCTAATGAACAGCCTGAGGCCAGAAACGATGTTGACTACTGATCACTGCCATGCAACCACTTTGAGGTCTCACTAATTTATTTTTAATTTGTCTTTGGTATCATTTTACAAATATAACAAGAAATCTTATTATATCTAGCTGGAAGTGGACATAACAAAACAATAACAACTTCAATTCTCTGCTACATCTTACTGAGATTTTCAATATGAGATCATTATTCAGTCTTTTTTCATCCTGTCTATCTCTAATTGTTCTTTAATTGGGATTGTGAGACTGTCAGTAAATATCGGAGCCACTTTCCTTCGGCCTGACTAAGTTTTCCCAGCAGGCCTGAGGGCAGCAAGCAGCACTGACTACGCCCTGACTGGTGTTAGCTGGTAATTCAACTGACTGCTGGTCTTTCCAGTAGAAGTGGTGGGACACTTGGTGGCCATCCCTAATTAGTCATCCCTTGTAGCTGACTGTGATGGATTATGACAGTGGTTTATAAAAGCGTTGTCCTGGTGATGCCTACTCATAAATGCTAGCCTGACTGGGGGCAAACTCATTAAATAGCAAAGTTGCTTTTCATCAGTTGACTGGTGGCTCAATATGACAGTGTTAACTCAACCAAAGCATCACTCTTTGCACTTTGTCCCCGAGTAAGATGGAAAACACTGCTGTCAATAGCTGGATACTCACATTTATCAGTCTGATGAAAACGTTTCACCAGAATGAATTTCTGACTGCTGCTTTACCACACGCTTGTTAATAGTGTGTGATGTGACTTCATTCTGTGTTTTTGTTCAATTACAGTAAGTTACAATGACAGGGACTATAACTGTCAGGCATGCTTAAATTATGAAGCTAACTAGAGAGAAGCCAAACACAACATCCTGTCTGAAGGGCCAAACTAGATTGAAAGTAGTCTACACCTCTGTGCTGTAGTACTCCTTTATTTCCAAAAAGCACATACAGTGAAAGAGCTTCACTTTGTTTCTTTGAACAGAGCCACTTTCTGCTAACTCTAGCATGTGACCCCCCATTATGAAACATCTGAAACTTACGACCACCTGCAATAGATTGTGTTCAATCAGTCTGCCAACATCTGACTTATACAGCACCTCTATACAAATAAGTAAGAGAAAAAGATAGAGACAGACAGCAAGAGAGCTGAGTAGACTACTAAACATTTGATTCGGAACAGATGTCAAGGGGGCTGGACTTATGATATTCAGCTGTTCAACCTTGAACGGTTGTTTGGTTTAGATAATGGGTTTCTATTCAACTTTAAGGAGCTTGTGCAAGTGCTTAACCTCTGTTCCTGGACTTTTGGTGCCCTGCAAGTGTTTTTGGTAAGGGTTGGCTGCTCTCTGAAGGAGACATGCAGTCAGATGCTGCCACATGGATGGCATAAATCCAGCCTGCTCTCTGTAGAGGCAGAAGCGAAAAATATTTCTTTTAAAAATATCATACCATATACACTGAATGACTGTTACTTTGGGACATCACCTGGAAACTGTGGTCATTAGTGGAGTGAACCTGAACTGAGACAGTCTACAGACTATTCATTACACCATCATCACAAGTTGCCCTCGATGGACACAGGGACAAGGGGCTATATCCTCCAAAATGTGCAGAAGCTTTGTGGCCTGACCCTGCAAACCTCAGGCACCTAAGGCAGTTATTGACTGAACTGTGGCCCGTGGCCTTTTAAAGCAAAGCAATGCTTGCAAAATTGACAGGTTGCCTGTTATCTGAAAGTTGCTAGAAGTTCAACTATAAAACTATCCAATATTTCACACCGTAAAAGCAATAAAAAAATTTTTTTAAGTGAAGGATTTTGTTTACCTCCTTCGAAGGATGCATCCTATGGTGTGATAATCCAACTCACTCTCAGCTTGTGAAACTGTCACGAAATGTAATCCATTGGTTTTGTGCACATGGACATGAATTTGCTAATTAGTTTTCCTGACAGTGAGCACAGCTTTCAAACGCATGTATTTCAATTGGAAATGTCTATTTTGAATGCACTGACTGTGGGATTCTCTTTCTAATGAACTGAAACTGGAGACTGATATGAACATCTTTAACAGAAGCCTCAAAAAGTGGCTAAAGTCTGGACAGAGGTGTTCACATAAGAATATTAACTTCTGAGAATTAAATTGTCTATGTTAAGGTCACTAATTTTTAAACAGATTATTTCTATATGATGATGATTATTTTTTACTAACATGTACTTTCTTGGTACATCTGGATTTTCCAGTGTTATTGTGATGTACATATCAAATAAATGAATTTAAAAAAAGTTGATATATTGCTCTCAAGAAGAAAAAAAAAAGCAGATTCCTCGTCCATGTAGGCTAAATGAATCAATGCATTCAAGTCCATGTAAAGCAGTAATACTTGAAAATTGAATGAGGAGCTCTCTCTGCTCTGATACACTGGGGTCACGTCCGCTGAAGGCGCTGAAACCACGGCCACTCACAGGAACGGTGCAGCACAGTGACTGACAGCACCCTGTTAGCATCCTGTTAGCACCACAATCTGAAAAATGGATACTAACAGCCTTGAGTTGTACAGCTGTTCATGTTCGATCCACCAGAGCCAGAGTCAATTTCAGAGCCTCAGGACAATTTCTTATTGATTTGGAATGTGTACAAAATTACATTTTTGTCAATCAAATGTCAAGCCTGTCTTTCAAGGACTCACAAAACAAGTTGCACTGTTTATACAGTCACATTACTGATGTTTATTAATATAGGAAAACAATGTACTGATGTCACACTAATAATAAACTCACTTTGTGCTAGTAATAACAAGGGTGTTACTGCCTTACTTTAACCAGTTTGACCCCTCATCTTCAAGGAAGATGGAATGAAAGGTTGTAAAACTAACCAAAATGAAAGGGTCAGTGCAGAGACAGGTGTTGGTGGTGCTCCTCAGCTCTCCATCAGTGTGGCTTTTCACTAAATCAACCAAACTGTTCTGCATTCTCTGCAACTCTGGCATTCAGGAAAGTTGCATTTGCGCAACGACAGCATAGCTAGCTAGCAAATTCTACGATAGCTTGCAGATGAACGGGAAAAGCACTGATGCTAGTGCAGTGCTACTATTAGGGTTAAGCTGATGGCCCCAGTGGGTCATCAAGCCACCATTTCAGACCCACCCATAAAATCCTGAAAATGTACAGTTTACAGTCCTTACACATATTTTTAGGAACTATTTTCTAACATAAATAGGGTGTTTAGATACAAATCTCTGAATCTGCTTAACACTGACTTTAAATGACCTGACCAGTTGATGAACTATAAGTCGTGCTGGCTGTCACAAAATCCATAGATTTTATACATACATGGAAATTTCATGACTATATCACAACCTGCCGTGTGACCAGGTTGGTCATTCGGAGGACTACTCCCCGAGTGAGATGGTCTATGGATGATCTAAGCAGCTGGCATGTAACTGGTTTCAGGACCCTAAAGACTGCGAAGAGTACATTAGCTTTGTCCTTCAAAATTGTGGAAAACAAGGCTGCATTTTCAGCTTCAAAGGAGACACTCTGTTATAGGGTCATTCTCTCTTGAAATGTGAAGGCTCTGACCACTTAAAATACTACTGAGTTGAGGGGAAAAGAATCCTGCTGGATTTTGAAGAGCCTTTGAAATGGGATAGTGAAGGACTTTTTTTTGTTTCCATTTATGCACTTTCCTTGACAGATCATATATGACTTTCCAAATGGACTAATACTGACAACAATCTTTCCTCACATACCAGATAATGTCTCTGCTGCAAGCTGTCTGATAACTTGCATGTACTTCTTTTTTTTCTTTTTTTTATCAGCACCTTCCTTCCAGTGACATTTAAGGCTAATATTGACCTCACCTGCAATTGTGGCTGCTTTCCTCAAAGTAAAAGGAAATAGATGGCTTTTATGTAAACACACGCATTCTCTGTATGCGTGTGTGAGATAGGGTGTTGTGTGCATCCATGTGTGCACGTCCAAGTGTGCTTGCTCTTACTCAAACAAAGCTAGCCCCATTTCATAGACAGCAGAAAAGATAATGTCACATTAATGACGGAACATAATGTAGTCAAATACATCAGAAAAAACACACACCGCTTCAGCTGCAGCCATAGTGATGTCGAGGAGGCGTGCACCCACAGACCTTAAGAGCCATTAAAACGTTTTCTGCTATGGTTCTATATCTGACTGTTTGAATGTGCATTATCTAAAGCCCTTCACAATACTGGGCAAGGGCATTGCATTGGTGCCATCTAGTGCCTTCAACCCTCAGTCCTGAAGCCAGCACACAGGGTAAAACAACACCATCCATGAACAGTGACATTGAAACTTACTGTCTTCA
The DNA here is from genome assembly GCF_001640805.2 of Lates calcarifer. Taxonomy (NCBI): domain Eukaryota; kingdom Metazoa; phylum Chordata; class Actinopteri; family Centropomidae; genus Lates; species Lates calcarifer. The sequence continues at coordinate 19,157,873 of NC_066848.1, forward strand.
AGGGAAACACAACTCGATATGTTAGACATGTTCTCAAATATTAGATGGATTGTTGCAAATTATTTAAATACAAAATACGATCTCTTTAACTGACTACTGCTCTTCCATAAAAAGCATTTTTCTCTGAATTAAATTTCTGATTCTGTGTCTTAAAGGAGCATAATGGCATTGTAAGATAAAAGCTGTGCAGTATTAAAGGTAAAACCATGTTAACATCTTTGAGCACATTCTTGGAACTGAAGTTATTTGTGTGATCAAAGGCACATTTGAGGTGACCGGTGCAATCTGTGGCACGACTCCTCTGATTGCTGCGTCCTTTCGAGCCTCCCTCACTGAAACAATGATAGCCCGACTCAAGCTAGAGGGCTATTGACATTGACAGGACATGAACTTTATTCTAGTGTTTTATAATAATAAAACCAATGATAGCAGTTCAGAGATTGAATGGGTGTAGGTATTTGTGCACAAGTGTGTATGTGTGAGAGAGATGCAGAGTGAGTGAGCATGTGCTCATGTGCCACAAAACATCTGTTTTGACTGCAGCGTTCCTCCTTCGTCTGCCCTTTAAGAGGAAAACCAGCAATTTGTTGCAAATGAGCTAAGTCAGTGTGATCGCTTCTAGCATCTGGAAACAGGAAAACACAGTCCTGGGCAGGAACACTTTCTCTTCCTCTGTCTTTAACCATCTTCTCTTATAAAACTCGAAAAATCTTTTTGACCAGCTGTGAGACAAACTTGATATGCTTTTCTGAACATCCCTTGACATTTTAAAATGGGTTTCATCATACCTGCATCAGACACAATTCTTTACTATCTTAGACTTCAGTAGTAGCTATGTGATAATGATGATCCATGGTCATTTTTATAAGCTTAAAAAGACACCCATGTTTTCAGATAAGAAACCTTACATCGTCACACTCATTCCTCTGAGAAGCAATAGCAGAAGTAGAGTGCCATTGTTTATTAGTGCAGTAAGACCTCTTAGGAAGGAGGTCAGAGTGGTTGGTGGGTTCTACTTTAATTTAGCTGCCCAACTTTAACTACAGCTTTACTATAGAGGTTTCAGAACAGCAAATGTTTAGTCATTTTACAGTGTCAGGTTGGATGAGCACTTCATATATTTAAATATGCTATAAGAACACATTCTTCACAGCTAGCTGAACTCACTAAAGCATGAAGCCAACACCTTCAGTGCTGCTAACTGTTCCTGGATGCTAAGTGATGATGATGGTTTCTAATGTTTCTTCATAGCCTGGAAACTACTATAAAGTATGCAGCTACCCTTTTTTCTGCATCTAGACAGTGGAGTCGGGCTGAGGCAGCATGTAGCACTGTCACTGGCTTTTCTGTCAAACTGTCAACTTAGTAAACTGAAATCTGTCCAGGTGACAAGTTTCAGTTCACTAATTTAATGTAAGTTACTGTCCTAAAATAATTGCTTGTTTTTTATGAAGCTACATATTTCTCACACATTAGAATCAATTGTATTGTATGACCACAGTCTCTTACATCTGTATAGCTTGTTTGTTATTCAAATGATACATCTAGCTCCTGATGTGTGTGTTCACAGGTACTTTTCTTCAATGAGCACTTTATTTAAGTCTGTGTTGCTTCATGGAAGTATGTATTAACTCTGGTAAGGTCACGGGTCGGGAGCACCAGCAGGGTTAGTGTCTGCGTCCTGGGATACACAAATGATAAACACAGATTGACACTGTATGCAGGGACATGCGCCTTTGTGTGTGTGTGTGTGTGTGCCACAGAGATGAAGGCGATTCAGCTGTAGTGGCGGCAGGCAGGATACTTACAATAACACGTTCCTCGGAGAGGGTTACCAAGGTAACGGTTTTCTGAGTCACATCTGGAATGACACAGGGAAGGAAACATGGACAGAAAGGGAAAGAGAAAGAGGAGGAAGAGAGAGAAAGAATAAATTAGCATTCAACCCAGGATGAGTTTTTACAAAGACAGGAGTTTTTTTTTTTTTTGGAATAGAGTGTGTGTGTCAGGTGGGCCCTTGCTGCAGGTATTGTCTTCTCCCCGACTCTTTGTGAGGTGATTTCCCATGACAGCGCTGTCTAGCCATAGCTGCTCTGTTTTTCCCAGGGGCCAACACACTCACATACAGACACAAACACACTCAAGCACAAATAATTATCAGCGAGAACACTCTGAACAGTGGTGTGAGAGATGGAATAAAACAGCTTATAGATGCCTGGTAAAGTTTTGAGATAGGTCATATCTCCTCCTGAAATACTCCGCTCAAAAACAGATTCCGTGCATCTGCAAGAACATCACAGAGTCACCAAACATCTGATCAGATGCAGAGGTCTTAAAGGAAAAAAAAAAAAAAAAAACACTTCCAGGAAGCTTGAGTGGTGGTGCTGAAAAGTTTCAAGCTGCACCCTTGTGGAGGAAACTGGTAACAATAGAGACTCAATAATGGCAAACAAATGTATCAGAAAGTGAGAAAATCTAAATAACCTTCTCCACTTCTGACACATTGATCCACTTGCTCAGTATATGTTCCAAAATGATCAAAATAAGTAGCATACTTAGCCTTGTTGTGGAGAAGCTGTAAGATTCAATTCTATAGAGGGTGAATACTTAAGAGATATAAGCATAAGGTTTTCTTTGTATTCCTCTCCTTCATTCAGATGTTGATTTCTGTCTTTGGATTGACATTAATCAGTGTTTGATAGTGGAAAGCAAAATTGGAAACATGACAATGACAAGACCAAAATACCATGACATTTCAGTAAATACAAAAACCACTGTCATTATGGATATATTTTTTCAAGAAAAAAATAATAATAGAAAAAAGCATTATATATATACACACACACACACATATATATATATATATATTTATCAGGCGCTGCCAGACACTGTTGTCAGACTAGAATCTACTCATTTTTTCATTTGCATTTCATTTTGACATTCCAGCTATTTCTCTGTTATTCTCTGTGACCAGATAGAGGTTGACTATCTTTTTAAAAAGGCACACGTTTGCTGATGGACAGTAATTGGCTGTGGTTGAAAGCTGTGACCTTTCGGTTAAGGGAAAGTCTCTGATGACCAGTAAGCTCCGCCACAACACAATTAGGTAAAAAACCAATTGATTTTCCAAGTGGAAATCTAATGAATTTTTCAAAATACATAACAGGATTTGCTTGGGTCTCAAAGGACCCCCCGTGATCCAGGAACTTAAGGGCTCTTAAGGATAATATACATTTTAACACTCAGCAAATGTAATTAAAGAAAAACCATAGGGCTACAGGATTTTCAGTTATCATCAAGGAATGATGTGCATGTTTTTGAGGCCATTAAAGTGCCAAGTTGGGTGACATGTACCTGAGGCGGTTCAGACCACAGATAGGACAATTATTGCCTGGCAGCAGAGAACAAAAGCCAGAGTTATCCAACTGTGAGCTGAATGGAAAAGAAATGTTAAAAATGTGATGAGAGGACCAATGTAATTATTATTATAATGTCAGGGCTTTTAACATGTCTTTGCATCACTGTGATGGAGTAGTATAAATCTCATTTTCTGTGTGAGTGGCTTTATACGATTTTCATCTGGAAGAGCTCAAAAAGGAAAACAAAGAGTGTTTATAGACATTGCAACAGCTTGACGAAATCTTGTATCGTGGCACTGTAGAAAAAAGAAAACTCACTGGTTATCAAACCCATATGCAGGTCTTTGACAAGCTTTACTAAATATGGACAATAAATCATCCCAAGCACCTCACAGTCCACAGACTGTTTCACAGTGTAACAGGGAGGGGGGGGCATAGAAAGATGGAGCAAAGCAGGTTGAGGAGAAAACAGAGAGAGCATAAAAAAAGAGCATACAGGAGAAGAATGACAGAGGAAAAAAGAGAAATAAGTGAACGAGAACAAGAGGGCAGGTAAGGTTTACAGCCTGAGTGTTTGTGAATTCTCTTGTAGCGCTGCAGTGGGTCACAGAGCAGCGCTGGATACTGAATATTTCATTCTTCTATAAACCCTGGCCAAGGACGAGGTCTTAAACCACAGCAGCCTCACAGAGCTTCCATCCTGAATCAGGAGTTTACAACAATACTAAACAAAAAGAAAGAGCAAGAAGCTTTTTCTCTAATAGTAGCACGACTTGGTTTAAAAGACCACTTTAATTCCAGACGTAAATGTTTCAAATAAACAACAAAAAACAACAGTTTGGTCTTTTTCAGGAAGCTAGATGGGCTTATATTTCACTTCAGTTTGGCAACACTCAGCAATTCCTATGTTGTGACTATACAGATACAGAAATACTTACTGGATACAACAGCAATGGCAGAAAAAAAGACACATACTGAACTCAAGAGGAAGGCTAGTCTTCATCTGATTGATACTGAAGAGTAGACTGGTCTATTTTTGGTTGATGATCTCTTGGTTTAATATGTTTGCTCCCACAGACAAAATAGACATAATTAGTTGGTGGAAACTATCATTCACTCATCATTGATAGTAATCAAGTAACGTCAGTCGAGACCTTCCTAATGGCCAGCTGATCCCTGTTTTGACAAATAAAAAGCCCATGTACAAAGTAGGTCAGAAAATTGTTTGCAGTTGCCATGAACAAAACTGATTTCTGTCACTTGAGATAATTAACTCTGAAAAGAGAGCTCAGTTCATGTGTATGGTTCACTGTGCTTAGGTTCTACTGTACAGTCAAATAACTATCTTGATGTATCAAAAGACAACTCTTACAACACTGCAGCTTTAAAACAGGCCTCAGGTGCTGATGATTGTGCATGATAGTGGAAATGATTGAAGCATAAATGTAATTTATTGGAGAATGCAGGGGCACTTTGACTACCGCTGTCCTTTCTATTTTACTCACAGATTTATGAACATTCAAGAAATACATTTACAGAAATTACAACTGCATCCTCAAGTTTAAATAAACAATGAGTGGTCAAATCTTTTTTTTTTTTTTTTTTTTTACTTTTAGTTTTTTAATATCTATATGTCCACCCTGCAACAGACTGGCGACCCGGCCTCTTTCCCAATGTCAGCAGGGATCCCCTATGAAGTTTAAGGGTAAGGGCCATAGAAAATTGGTGGATGGATGGAAGGACTGATTGTCCTACCCACTTTTTCAATGCTTCCCACACCCATGCATCTGTATGACAGGCGTTTTGAAAATATCCACAGTTTGCTCAATTACTTATCTTACTTTCTGTATATAGGAACAGACAAAAAGTGAATCTACCTATTGAGAACAGTGGAAATTTCTGCAAATACAGTAAATACATTTGGTCAAAGGGATGTGCTGCAGATTCACAACAGACAGTAACTATAATGTTTGCCTTTGTATTCATTTCTATCTCTATGGGTTTAGATGTAATAGTGACCCACTCTGAGCCATACCTTTAACACTGGGTGACATGAACCTGAGAATCCTAGAAATACTCACTAGGGTAAGTACTAATCTACTGATGAAAACAGTTCCCAACAAATATTAATATGCAATATTAATATTTTCCTCCTTTTTGAGTAACATTTGAAAAACTACAGTGGGAAGTAGTTTACCATTATAAAAGCTACACTATATATCTGTGAGACATTTTTAAAGATTTACATCTCTTGTAGAAATCAACAAACTTGGGGTTGAGTGTCACAGACAGGGTAGGGAGGTCGGAAAGTAATGAGAGGCAGGCTCACACATCGTTGGCTTATGGTCTTATCAGGGGTTGTTGACAAGAAGCAAAATAAAGAAAACTGGCAGCTTTATCTTTTAAACCAGGGACTTGATTAACACTTGTTTGACTGCCTGTCAAATGCAAATAATCGACTGCTGTGTATTATGTTGAAATGCTGCATCACTGAATTTAAAATATATACGGTAAGAAGCATTCCAGCACAACAGATCACAAATTCAAGGTCAAGTCTGGTAAAGCAAGATGTAGGTGGTAAAAAAAATAATTTCATCATGTCAGTTCTTAAAAATTAGGTTCAAACAGATTTGGTGCCAAGCACTGTCGACAGGAATAACAGAGGAGTAGTTTTATTCAAACGAAGACAGTGATATTCTCTTCAAGCCGTCCTCACCCCCACCCCCCACACAAAGAAAGGTGGGGAAGGAAGGAAGGGAAAAAGAAAGAAAAAAACGTCCTTCAGATGTGGAGAAGTGAAGCTTAAGACAGGATGAAAGAGGCTTATTAAACAAACTGTTTGGGATCCAGAGAAGAGACTTGGAGAGAGAGAGAGAGAGAGAAAGAAAAAGAGAAGAGAGAGAGAGAGAGAGAGAGAGAGAGAGAGAGAGAGAGAGAAGCATCGTCTCAAGAGAACTCTGTGACTTTAAAAGCTTTAGAGTCGCTCCCAGCCGACTGCCACAAAGGAGCACATTGAAGACTAAGCCTATTTCAGCACAAGAAGATTTATTGTGATAAATGTGATGTCATAAATTTGCAGGGCCCCTCTTTGGAGCCAAATATGAAATATACTTCTATCATGTATTTCAATAACCAAACTTTTTTTTCTTTAAGCTGTGGTCATATTTCCAAATATTCAGGGGAGGTTAGGCATCAGGTTTGACTACTGATAATGATGACTGAAAAGGATTCAGTATTGTTTAAGAGTGTCAGCAGGATGGACACTACCTGATAAAAGAAATGTAATCCTAGCCCAAACCTGCTTACATCTTTTTGCTTCTATCTCTGGTAGACTTAACCATCAAGACTGACTGCCTGATGCCACGCTCCATCAACTTTGCCCTTTGCTTATCAAATAAGTGCTCTGTCAAGTCAGACACCAAAGTGAGACCAAAGAGAAGTCAAAATACAATTACAACTGAGAGAAGCTACTGCCTCCGTAAGTGCTTTTCCTCAATGTAAAGTCTAACTTTAAAGTTTTCCTGGGATGAGTTTTCCTTAATTTTCCACGATACAGAAAATATGAAGGTGCTTTAAGTTTATGTTATAGTAATCAGTTTTAATTAGTTCAACTTTGTGTCTGAGAAATATATTTTCTGTAAGTTTGATATTGTCACTGACTATACCCATGAGGCTGCCATAGAGGAGGGCAGTTAAAAAGTACAAATCAGTAGCAAATTCATGACTTTGTTGTAACAATTTGGAATAAAACACCACATCACTATTTGCAAATTCTTCCTAAACTGAGCTAACAAACTGACTTTGCTGCAATATGTAGGTCCTGATGCAACTAGCTAGCTTTAAAGTTCATATAACCTAGTAATGTAGCTTTTATTCAATCTATAAAACTATAACACACTTACCAAATTAAAAAAAATCAAAACCAAAACAAGTCAAGTATCTAGTGAGCTAACTAGATCCTGAGGCTGACAGAGGCCAAATACAGGTTTTGACATTTATGTATGTGTTAAATCCAACATCACGGGCCACAGAGAAGAGGGATGAGCAGTCTTGGAAGAGGCTAAATGGGTGTGGGGGGTGAGCTCATGAGGGACACTAAGGTCCTGGACGCAGAGCTCCAACAAAAAGGGGATGGACACTTAAGCTGCTTACGACTGCCTACTGGGGCCAAGATAAGGTCCACACAGGACTGGACTATCTCATCACTTAAAACACACTCTGACCAAGCTACACATGCACACATACAAGTGACAAGTATTCTGCTTTGCTTACTGTTCCTCTAAGCCCATGCAAAGATAGACAAATTGAAGATTAAAAGTCACAATGATATTGGTCCTGCTTTAGTGTGTGAGTTTTTGTGTACATGTGTGTCATTTATTTTAGCAATGAGTAGGTGTTTCAAACTGTTTAGATTCTTATAAAGCGGAAAAATGACAGAGTTAGTAAAAAAAAAAAAAAAAAACTACATAAGCGTACCAAACTGTTTTGCAACATTCAAGATGACAAACATTCATAGGCACAAACATACTCTCTCCACAGTCAACTACAGTAAAAGATGCAAATTAGAAGTCAATTAGTGGAGTTGTCTACATATGGAGAGGAGTCCAATTAAAGCTAAATCAACACATTCAAACAATCAGTCACACAACACAAGAAGAGAGAAAACAAGTGAAAGTAAAGCAGAGACCTCTAATGTGCATGATTAAGTGCTGATGAAGAGTAAACAGACTGTAACTGACAGTAACAATAAAAATACAAGTCCACACAGTTTAAATTATTTGTGAATATCATAAATTAAACTGTAACAACTAGAATCTCACTGTAACAGCAGGATAACATCTGGTGAGCAAACTGAGTATCTGTAGCTTAGAAAATATTCCTGCTGTCTTGACCTGTCACCTTCACACTCTGAGCTACCTGTCTGTATACCAGCTGTTAATATTCACACTTTCACAGGAACCCTGTAAATACTAGCTTTAGCTATGGTATGATTTGCTTTAAGAGTCATTTTTACTCTGTTTGATGTTGACAGGCTGTTCAACACTCTGGTCCAGAGAAATATGCCTCAGCAGCTACTGCCACTGTTGGTGAGAAATTCAGCATTTCATCAACATATACACCGACCAGCCATTAAACCAACATTAAAACCACTGACAGATGAAGTGAAAAACACTGATCATTTTGTTACAGTACAATGTTCTGCTGGGAAACATTGGGTTCTGACATTCATCTGGATGCTACTTTGACATGTACCACCCACCTAAACATTGTTGTAGATTAGACCAAGCACAACTCTGGGGGTGTCCTGAGGTGTCTGGCACAGGGACATCAGCAGCGGATCCTTTGGGTCCTGTGGGTTGTGGGGTGGGCCCTCCATGGATCTGACCTGTTCCAACCCATTTCACAGACTGGGTTTTTGTCATGTTCCTAAAGACATTTCTGAGAAGTTTCCTTGGTGTGGTGAGAGCACCGTCCTGCTGGAGGAGGCCCCTGCCATTGGGGAGTGCAGTTGCCGGGGGGGGTGGGGGGGTGTTTCATCTACAGCGATGTTTAGGTGGGTGGTACATGTCAAAGGAACATGAATCCCAGGACCCAAGGTTTCCCAGCAGAGCATTATATTGTAACGAGATGATCAGTGTTATTCACTGCTCCTGTCTGTGGTTTTAATGTGGCTTATCAGCATATATAGTTGTTAAGGTGTTGAAATGTTACATCTATTTTATTTGGAAAAGTTTGTGTTGGGCTGCTTGTGTTTAGACCAGTGGTTCCCAAAGTGGGGCGGGTTTCTTTCAGACATATTAAAACAGACTAAAACAACTAAATCATCATATTGAAAACCCTCTTAAATATGCAATTATGCCAGAGTTGAATGCGCGAAATCTGGTGCTGACAACTCATGTTTGCAGGTTGTAATGCAGAAATGCAGACTGCATTCTGGTACAGTACTTGAAAAAAGAGCTCAAAGAAACACTGAGATAAGTGAGTCCTCAGCGCAGTTTGGGTGGACCAAAAGAGGTAAAGATGGTGGGTAGGGGAGACTAGCTGTCTCAAACCAGAATGCTTCAGGAAAAACTGTCAAAAGCAGCAATGATGTTAAGTTAAGGGGCATCAAGAAAGCATTATACTTTGTCATACAGAAACTCAGGTATGACAGAATATTCAGCCCTAAAAACCTATGAGACTTTGTGCTCTTGTGGGTGTCAAAGTTTGCTTACAATACGTAGGTCCTGATGCGATTACGGTTGATGTGGAAAGAAGAGCACATTGCTGTGAGTTATATTGTGATGAGTTTGTAAGCAAACAAATAGCGAAGAGGGGCAGACAAAGAGAAAGAAACTGTTTAATATGAATAAAACAGAAGATGAAGACAAAGACACACAAATCTAGTATGAGAGAAGGTGACAGTATATTTACACATAAGGATATACACACACAAGAACCACCTGCTTTACCTAATGACAGCATTATTTCTGACTGTTAGCATTTGTGACTCTGAACACAATACACACACACACACACATCTGCTGTAGCCCAAGGGCATTACCATTCGCCCCCTGGGAGAAATTGCTCGTTCATAATCAAAACGACAAACAAATGGCCCTCTACGCGGCACACCATTTTGCAGTGACTCAACCAAAACAAACGGCGCTGTGACAGAGAGACATTCAGCGAGAGAGGGGGAGGGCGTCGGAGCAAATAAAAGGTGAAAGTGGCCGCAGCGCGCTGGCTTAGGGATGCACAAGTGAGCACACACAAATGCACCATTTCTGCTTACAGCCTCTGTGGAGTCTCTGCCAGAATAATGAAATATTGGTGTGCGCTGAAAAGAAACATTGAGCTCAAAAAACCTGACACCATTGCCAAGTGAACAGGAGTATTGAGGCTGTACAGCCAATTCAACATTCACTCATGCTCAACTGCCACAGGGTATTGTTCAAAATTTGCCAATATGTTACCAGTATGATAATGAGACTGAATTGCCATTGTGTTTCACTTCATTACTCAGTTGTTTTCTGTTGAGGAGTTTCTACTTCGCCCTTACTAATCAGTAGTGATTACATATCTTCCCTTTCACAGAAGTTGTGGTTGCACTTAGAAGCAGACAATGTGTTATCGTATATCAAAAAAATATTTAGAATCTCACTGTGCTCTGTGCTCTGTTTATTTACATCAGCAGGCAGGTGCAAAGTGCTAACGTGTGAATGTGAGTTTTAGAAAAAAATAGCATAAACAGAAATAACTATCACTAGGCCCCTGTCCACAGGGCTCTAGCACTCGCTGCCTCCATGCACAAGTTGCATTCTGTAGAAGGGGCTTTATACTAGAAGCCCCTCCCACAAGTTGAACTACTGTTCTTGAAAATCAATCAACTCAGTACATGCCATACTTATACAGAAATGTCCTATTTGCATCATTATTGAGGTTCAAAATACACAGCTCTGCCTCCTAACAAAAACTCCCCTCTGTACCAGCCCACACATGGTATACTCTGGATTCCCCTCTCTAATAATTTGTATGGAACCTTCCGCCTCTCGCTTGGCAGTTGGACCAGGAAACTCAGCATGGAGGTGATACCGGATGGGTGGCAAGACAACATTTGGTAACCAAAGATTACTGCAATAAGTGATGTTGAAATGAACCATGTGAGTGTGTGTGAATTCTTGTAATTAGTCTTTATTATGCTAGCTCACCATGCTCATACTTTAGAATTAGCATTAGGCAATGGTAATCTTGAAGACTAGCAATCATAATAATGGGGGAAAGCAGCACCACAGTGATATTAACTTAGCACAGCACAATCTATCTGCCGACGAGATGGAATTAAAAATAGAATTGGTTCAATACCCAGCCCTCCACTAAACCCCTTGATCAAAAATAGCATCATTCTGAGGATATACTATTATACAATATTATGCTGTGATGATAAATACTGTAAAATAAAAGTGCAACAGCAGTAAAATAAAAATGTAATTTGGAAACAGACTGGGCCTTTGATAGATAGATAGATAGATAGATAGAAATGTGATACTGTTATTCTCTTCCCAGGTAAGTATTCGTGGTCACGTGTAGGCATGCATGTGTTTGTGTACGACGGTGTCCAATCACACAGAGAGTAGAAATACGCTGATTAAAGCCGACAGCAAACATGTGGAGAGTCTTTTAGCGTATGGGTGATGGGCAGGTTGGCTGGCCCTCGGTTTGAGTCATGTTAATGTCAGGAGCTGAGCTGGAGTTCAGGATCATTCAAAGGTTATGTCGAGGTTTGCAAAAGGCAGTGAGTGGTGAAGGTCTGAGTTTTCCCATTCCAGTGAGTGATTCTCAATATGTGTGTAACATTTATGACGATTTTGCACTTCCATTTTCACAGCTCCAACAAAGGCAATAATGATTTTACTGAAAGCCTGTTCACTTTAGAATGAAACTAAAACTCTTTATGTGACTGTAGACATGAATAGTACTTTGAGATGCTAAAATGGTAATAGTAGTAAATACTATTCGGTGTGCCATTAACTTGACAGTAATACTTGCTCACAGATAATTATTTTGACACCTCTGACCTATCAGCAGTTGTTGCTTTAAGTAGTCGCTGTGTGGCTGCATGGTTTTTGTGCATATGTATGAGAATGGTAAACAACAGCTGTAAGTGCATTGGGGAAAATGATACAAACAAAATACTACCACCAGCTGACACCAATGCTTTTACCCCAAACAATAGCAATATTTGTGCAGCAGTTTGGTAGTTTTTTTCTCAAGATTAGATTTTTCTGTAAATTACAGCAATTAGTCAAACATCTAATTCTAATAAAGTGAATATTATTAATTCCAGAGAAATCGTATCAGACTCTATTTAAAAACATTAATAACTGTGCTATTGCATAATAGGAGCAATTACAAGCACAAAGCAAGCTTATGAAACATCTAGCATACAGATATTCATGTATTTATAATCAATAATATATGATGCATGACATCACACTTTGGACAGAGGGAAGAAATGTGTCTGATTGCTTCAGTTGCCTGGTTCATCATACTGTGCCTTTTGCTGGATATGGTAAACCCCACAGACCTACATACACCCCCACACACCTACACACACCCCCAAACACACACCCACACACTGGTGCACTCTCCGTCTCCACTTTCTAGCCTCGCCGGCTAGATTTATCGATGCAGCAATTTTCAGTCTGTCTCCATGGTGTGTTGCTCTGCCAAGCCATTTAGGATATTGTAGTGCTGCAGCGGTCAAGTCTGGCACAGTCAAGGGAAAATATGCATATACACGCGCACTCTCACTGAATACACACAAACATTTGTTCATCATAGTTTTCTTTCTTTCTGGCAACTAAAAACTGTTTTTGCTGAACCTGTTACCATTATCAAAAGTGCAATTTTACCTTACAATGTACACCTAATTTCAATGCACGGCTGTAAAAACAGCTGCTTAAAGACATTCAATTTCATACCCAAGCATCGGATTGGACATCATTGTACAGCCAAGCTTTATGTATCACCACATATTCTTTTTACTATTTAATTGGGTCACCTTACGATTGAGGGCCAGTAAGACTAGGGTGGGCATTTAATCGTAGTTAATTGAAATTATACTCACAGTTGACACTGGTCTCCCTTGATGCCCTTGGTGGTACAGAAACACTTCCCTGTGTTGACATGGCACACATTGGCATGGCTGTTACACTTACATGCTGCAAAGACAAAGGTTAAACAGGGGGTGGGAAAAGAGAGAGAGAGATGTGTTAGCTGGGTGAGGGAGGGAAGAAAGGTACAAGAAACAGTCGTGGAAAAGTAAGAAACAGGAAAAGGGCAAATCATACATCATTTCCTGAGAAAGACAAAACTCAGACAAAGCTCTGAGTCTTCCTCACTGTGCACTAACAGGTGTGGTGTTAGGTTCCTGATTGAAATGTTTTCTTTTGTTTCCCTCCTCTTGGATAAAACTGAACTTGACACGCCTTTAGCTTATCTGACCTTAAAAAGCATCACAACTTCCACAATGTGAGGCATTTCTTTTTCAAATGCAGTTGAAAGAAACTGGGCAGAAATTGTTTCTGGGCAACACAAGGTCTCCATTGAAGATGCAGTATTTTTTAAAAGAAATTCAAGTGTCTGTTTTAGAAAATCTTTAAGGGATAGGTTCACATTTTTTCAGCTTTGTCTTTAAAACAGCTCTGAGATGCCTATACGTACACTGAAAGCTATTGGACTTTAATTGCTCTTCCTGTGCATACCTGCTGTGAAGAGATTATGTCTTCAAATAATTCAAATGTAAGTGCTCGAGGGCAAAATCCACAGCTTTTGTTCTGTGTATGAATGGATAGGGAGACTAGCTGAGTGACTTCCTGACAGTAGTATGTGCCAGTGAAATCGAGAGGAATCATTAAATTTGTTCTGTTTAGTACAAGATTTGTATTGTCCAGGACAGTACTTCCTTGCAGAGGAAATCTGGTACTAAACAGATAGAGAATACCAACTTGGCTGGTCTAACTCAGACTGCAGAGACCTCATATTATCTGCATCAGCTCTGTTACATTGAAATTGGTTTATGAAGGAATTTCTTCACAGCCATTACAGACAGGAGGTAGATTTACAGCGACAGAGAATGTTTTCAACATGCATACAAGCATAGGAGTATTTTTCAAAGGTCTGTCTTAAAACAACTCTCAATAATACTCCCTTGAACCTATCCTTTGAAATGGATGTAATAGTAATGGGTTAAATTGAGTAAAATACACATACACACCAATCAGCCAATGCTAAAACCACTGACAGGTAAAGTGAATGACATTGATTATCTTGCAATGTTTTCCTGGGAAAACCTGGGTCCTGACATTCATCTGGATGTTACTGGATGTAGCATTGTATTGTAACAAGATGATCAATATTATTCACTTCACCTGTCAGGGGTTTAAATAGATGTCTTAAGTGCTAAGGTTGAAGGCAACTGGACTTTGTTTAGATTTCCTTGAAGACGTTTCACCTCTCTTAGAGAGAAATAACTGGCTATTTAACTACTTATTGTTCCACTATTTGTACAATATCACATTATTTGCACATTTTCCATATTTTGTTATTGTAAAAATACTGATTATAGTCTCAAGGGCCAGCCATACAACAAACTGAATATTTTCAACCTCGGATTGGTAAGTCTGACAAATGGCAAAGTATTAAGTATGTTTTATTCTGCTGGAGTGGAAAGAACACTTAAGGTACTTGGGGCTGCCAGTGGGGCTTTGATGACTACCAGAACAGAGCCACAATCAGACATGAATAACATACAAAAATACATGACAGTCATGTCAGGACGAGGGAACTAAATGGTCTTGGTACTGAGGGCCATCTGTCAAAATATGATATTGGTAGTACACCAGGGAAAGCAAAATAAGCTAGAGATGGTAAGCTGTTTCTCAACATCAGATTTGAGATGTAATCATGCAAGATGTAATTCACTTTGGCCAAAGTAGAAAAATTCCCTTCTGGTGAAGAGACTGGATAAGGTAACATCCTGGATGGTGAATTTTGGCTTTTGGAAGCCATTTATTGTAGGTAGTCTGCTTTTGATTAGAACCATGGACATGGCAGCCTCGGCAAGTCTAATCTTTTTAAAAGTTTTGTAATATAAAAGCAGAACATGATGTAGCCGTATGATTCACATGGAGCCGAGCCTGTAATTTGAACATTAAATCACTTCTGCATGGGGCGACTAATGGCAGAGACAAACAAGAACGTTCTCCATACCCTTGTGTTACGGTGTGTATATATATGTGTGTTCACATCCACACAAGGCCTGCTCTTTCCTGTGTCCCTCTCCAGCTGAATTGACTTTGTGCTTTGTTCTTATTCCTTCCAATTGGCATGGAGACAGGCCGTGTAATAAAACAATGGTGCGCTCGGGTCAAGGTAAAGCTAAGACACAGACAGATAATGAGAGGAAAACAACCTCTTTTATCCCCTCTCCTCCTCTGCCTGGGAGAGGCCTGATTTGATTGCTCACATAGAACAAAAACAAGGTAGCAGACGTAAACGCTGCTTTAAATATTTTGATTTTTGAGTGCACACATACACGCACTGGGGGGGGGGGGTGCACAGCGGGGCATTTAAATTTCAGCAGGCTAAAAGTTGAATTGATGCTCTTCAACATGAAAAACAGAGCCACTGACAGCAGAAGCTGCAACAATAACAAAATACAATTTCAATCTATTACTTGAAATTACATTGACCCATCACAAAGAAAGAAAACCTTTTCAGAGATGCACACTGAACTGTAAGGGTTTTAGAGATAACACAGCCTTAACAAAAAGTGGCTTTTAGACTTGAGATAATAGACAAATCACAGGTATGTTAGCGCAGGCTCGGGTCACCCTGCTGCTCATACAATATTGATTTAGAGCAGGCAGTCAACAAAGGCATACAAAGGACACAGCTCTGAGAAATGCACATGCATGCATTCACATATATTTTGCCAATGGCACATGAGGAAAGAGAATGGGAGATAGAGAGACTGTGAGAGAAAAACAGAGACAGACAGAAACAAAGAGACTGAGCCAGACATGAAGAATTCAAGCCAGTGCCTTACAAGGCTGCCAGTACATTTAGACTGTCCTCAGTTTACTCTAACTAATGTCAAAGGCCAAATTATGGGTTAAATGAAGACACTTGAACAGACAGACATAACACAACCTCTATACCTGTGACTTGGTGACAAAAAAAGTTTAATTATTTCAGATCTCATAGCAAAACAGAGTAAATTCTCTGACAGGGAACTGCATTAACTTTTTTTCCCTCTCTTCAAACAAATGTGAAACCACTGTAATCCCCTAAGCAGTAAACAAGATCCTGCTTCCAGCAGAGAAGTCTCAGTACAGACCAACTCCCTGCTCTGCACACTCTGATGAGCAATGGGAAGTTGAGATATAAAGCTACTGTAGCATTTCATCTCCAATTATATCCAGAAATGTTACAACTGCTTAAAAGTTAAAATTGGATTGGAAGTAACAGCTAGCTAAGTTGAATTTGTCATGGTATCAGTCTTTCTGAAGAGCTTCTAAGCTAAATTTGAACTGCACAGTAGAATCTGAGCACCAAACACAATTATTTTTGTTTCATTTAACAGCTAAATATGATAAAAACTAAATCAGATAAAGGCTCCAGTGTTGTACATCTTAATCTGGACTGAAGCACGCCCAAAACAGAATCAAAATGTTTGCCAAAGGTCTGTGCCACTGTTCACAAAACATTCACAGGTTACCCAAGATGTCTGCAACAGGTTCTGACTACAGGCCACTGGTTGTTAGGCAGGCTACAAAGCACATTATCTCCATCCAAGTACCATATTTTTGAACAATATAAAATAAAAAAATGAATTTGATATAGTTTGACACTTTCTCCATACCAAATAAAAAGATTTTACATGTGACAACATAATTATGCTACACTATAATACCATAAGAAGTTGCAACTGTCTCCTACATTCTGCAAATGGTTCATTTAAGGCAGATTTCTGTAATACATATCTGACATATATATAATGAATAATCATGCTGCCTCTAAATCAGTTCCATAACATGGGGAAAACATGAAACTAATATGATTAAAGTGCACCTGGCAACACAAAAAAAAAGATTGTAGTTTAGGTTAAGTGCTTAGTTAAGGTTAGAAGACATTGTTATTGTAACCATAACGTCCACAGTGTGGTAAAGGTTATTAAATGATTGTGATAATGAATAGAAGAAACAACACTGATTATTGCTTTGAAAAAAGAGAAACAGCAGTCTCAGACAAAAAGCTTAACATTTTGTCGATGGATAGATTCACCCTGACCTCCTCTTTATGAAGAACTGGCTGTAGAACTATTTCACCTGACTTCCTCCCCTGCTCCTTGCTAGAGGACTTTGTCAACTGAATAGAGACATGTCATTTATTTGCTGAAAAGACCAAAGCTGTCTCAGATAACCATTTGATGTCACACAAATGTGCACGTATAGACTAAGATTCTCAGCTTCACTTGTTTTACGCAACCTGCATTCATTTTAAAGGTCATTTGTCGCTGTATTTCTGCAGAGATGTTGTTTAATCATTTCAACCCTTCGCTGTCTTTTCTTCATCTTTTATAATGTGTGCAAAAGGTGATCTAAACCGGGCCTGGAGGCTGATCCAGGATGTTATACCCTGAGATTCACAGAGTTTCATCTGAGTTTTCATTGTTGTGAATGTACTATATTCAAAGTAATTCAACTTTGAACTGAATCTACTGAAGCTGCTGGAGCAATTATACATGACAGACCCAGGACAGATACATGAATGGAAGCTTGTATGAGGGCTCAGACTGCAGTCTCAATGCACAATACACAGAGTGGTTCATGAAAGACTTGGACTGTCTGTCAAAAATAATGAATGATTACAGGCGAAATAAGATGTCAAAGAAGCACAGTTCAAATCCCATAAAGTCTTCTAATGCTTCAGCTAACACTGAATCAAACTGAATGTGGACCTGTATGAAGATAGTGATCCGATCTATAGTTTTCCTTACAACTATACGTTACTGGTTTTCACTCAGAAACTCCCGCTAAACATGGAGATCCTCACAGTAAAATAAGCACTTGACTCATTCAACGAGTCTGCAGACACAATCATATTCAAGTGCCCAGAGGAAGTGAACTCAATTCTGTGAGAGCACAAGAACTGGAGGTGAAGGATGGAAGGAGCAGGGGAATCATAAAGAAGAAGAGGAGAGTGAGTGAATGAAATGGACGGAGGAGAAAGCACATCACGCACCGCACTTGCTGACAACACAGAAATAAGCCACAATAAAAAGAAACCTGATCTCTTAGCAAAAAAAGGCTGATTTGATATAAATCATATTTCCCATGACTCGTGCAAGCCCCCTGAAGAGAGTACAATTTCTCACCCCACTGCCTCTGCATGTACACACAATACAAAAGACGACTGTCGTCAGGGTGGGTTTGAATGTGTGTGTGTAAGTGGGAACTGGGCCGTCTCTGCGTGGGTGCGTGTGTGTTTTCTTCTATGTGCGTCCGTATGAGTCAGTCAGCGGCAGGCAGAGATGAGGAAATAACTCAGTGAGAAAACATTAGAGAACATTCCTCGCTGCACCTGATATCTGTTTCTACAGTCTTATTCCTGAGAGGTGCGCAGTTATAAAACTCAAGTAAACTTAATAGGTGGAGGAAAAAAAAAAAAAGGCCTTGTGGTGATGTATATTACTCAAGTGTTTTCTGTGGAGTCGAGCCCAGAATCATATGTGAATCCTCTTGTGATGCAAATTTAAGGACAAATAAAAGCAGGAAAGCTGCGCGTCTTGTCATCTGCTCTGAAATAAAAGTGACAAGTTCACACCATTAACAAAATAAAGGAATTAGAACTAACTGTTTCTACTGCCTCAACCACGTGAACAATGGCTATAAATTGAGCTGGTGCGTGACAAAGTCACTGGTTTCTCCTCATGTATAGCAGTTAATCTTTCAATGACTTTTAACATGTCTTTTCAGAATGGCCTTGTTGTATGACGGCACACTGCAGCAATGACACTCACCTTGTTTACAGATAATTAGCTCTTTTTAAAATCTGTTTTCATTTGAAGAAAAAAAAAAACTACAGTAAATTAGATTTTAAAACAATATCCAGAAATATGTGTAAAGATGTCGACTTGAAACACAAACACAATTTGTGGCCCATAATCAGCATCTATTTGTATTTCCTCCACATTTTTCATATTCTGAGCTGCGCTTGTGTAAAGAGCTTATTTACACAGAACTGCAGAGGTTACCATCTTCTTACAGCTTCTTATTGTGTGTGTTTGGACACACTGGTGAAATTTTAGTTACACACACTGTATAAAACAGCAGTCCTCACATCAATAGTGCTGTGCTTCCTCGCCCATATCCTGAAAATGTGGTATTGTTCACACTTACCAGATGTGTTGATTGGCCTGCAGGTCAGTGTCTGTATGGAAGTTATATAGGATATAAGCCTGCATGCTTGTGTGCTTCACTGTGTTATGTTGGCACTTCCTAATGTTACACATATATCACACAGAGATGGATCTCACACAGGGAGCAAGCAGCTAATTAACTCTGGGGTTATTTCCCTTGTTTTCTGCCTGATGTGGAATATATTGTAAAAGCAGCAGCCTATACTCTGGTGTAACAACCAAAATTTCAACCCACTCGCCAAACAGAATGTAAATGTTTGCCAATTCTGCCTTCCAGTAGTTTCTGTTAAATGTTGTTTTTGGAATTTTCATATACTACAACATTTTTTGTTTGTTTTTTTCTTAGCTTGGCATCTAAAACTACTTGCTAGCAAAAAACTAAAACATTTATGGTAAGAGATAGGATGTGAACAATGGTCACCACTGAACACTGGCACTGGAAATAAATTGGGCGCTCTAGAAATGTCAAGTATGATTACTACTTAATCTGGTATGCAAAATGTTGTCATTGTTTGTCATTAATAGTCATTAGTTGCAATATTAATTTATTTATTGATGCTTAAGGTAAAAGACTGTAAGATTCTGTTATTATACAGAAAGCATATGTTGCCATTTGCTAAAGTTTGATCACAACCTATCATACAAATCAACACAACCAGCACATTCCAATTGAATAACTAAAATTACATAAAATAAATACAAACTTATTTATGTGGGAATCAAAATGACATTTAATGTAATTGACTATAAAGCTTTGAAAATGCCACATTTTTCAAAACGCTCTTTTCCTCAGTGTACCACTGAGCACTACTGAACTCCTCAGAGTGTGATCAATCACATGCTCAACTCTATGAATATTTTTTTAAATCATCACCATCATCATCATCATCGTCACGGTCCACCTTCAGCTGACTCCTACTTTTTCTTTGCTTGGTTCCTCATACAGGGCAGTTTGGTCAGATAAGAGAGGACAGGGCCTTTTACTGATTTTAATGAGGGGTAATGGAAGACGATTGAGGGCAAAAGGGGCTATCATGAAGGAGGTAAGAGGTAAAAAATACATGGGAAAATCCCACACACACATAGGTGCATACAAAGAGAAAAATGATTTTCATGTCTTGGTGACAGAGAGTTCTTGAATATAGTTTCCCTTCCTCAGCAGAATCTGATCAGTGAACTGTTAGCTTTTAGATGTGACAGTTTCAAAGCTTCAATCATTTTACACAGAATAAGTTGATTGCACAACATTTATATATATTAATGTCTCACAGTGCATAAACATGAAACACTGATTTTCAATGGTTTTTCAACAGTTATAAACTTAAGACAACAAAAATAAATGTAAAAAAAAAGAATATATGTTATATGTAAGAATATTCTAAGTATGCTAAAATGTAATTATTTTATCTGGTAATCAGGATCAATATGTTTACATATCTGGAATAGCAAAAGACTTACTAAAGGCAGTTTTGAAATGATTTATGCAGCACTTGTTCAGTATACATAAAACACACACACACACTCACACACAATGGGAGCAACTAAGGCTTCAGTATCTTGCCCAAGGATACTTCAGTACGCAGACTAGAGGAGCCGGGGATTGAATCACTGATGTTCTGATTAGTGGGCGACCCGCTCTACCTGCTGAGCCCTATCAGGCCTGGCAGGGCAAAGAAGTGAGCAGAAGCTAAAAACTTGGACATACCCTATTGCAAAAAGCAGAATATGTCATCTGTGAATGGATGAGTGCACTCAAGCTGCCACCTTGAAGTAACTCACAGCCTTTGTTTAAATTGTACAAATTCAGAGTGAAACATTTCAGCCATAATAACACAGGACAATTCATTTAGAATCTGAGTTGCTACAGTCATCTGCATGGCCCCTGTTTGATTTAAAAGCAAAATGCAGTCTTGCTCAAGCATGCCTGGCAGCTGACCCCATGTTTAGGAGTTTGTACACTAATTTTATGTGGTAAAAATCACATTTAACCCAACTGATATGAAGCGTTGTGGCTGAATTTGGGTCAAGTGTGAAACAAGTTGTCATGTTGATTTGAGTATGGTGTAGGATACATTATTATACCATAATTAAAGCACTACTGTTTGTCTTATGTGATAGCACAGGAGCTAGTTTTATTAAATGTATGGCTGATGTCAGTTTGAGCTGCAAGCCATAAATGAAAGCACACAGTCTGAGAGAAAGCAGCTTATTCTAGACGAGACATGAGTCACAGCTGCAGAAAGACTTCAAAAACACGATTTGCACTGACTGGAGATCAAAAAGGATTCAAAAGCCGTTTAAAATCATATTTACAGAACCGTTTGTGTGGTTTTGTGTGTTGGGTAAGCTTGTGTGTTTTGGTTTGTCTGTGCGTCCATATGTTGACCAGTCAGATGCCAGGAATAGAGCTGCCGGGGGCAGGGGGATGACTGGATACCGCTAAGAATGCTGGGTACTTTGCAGTTCTGCCACAGGGCTCCACAGGTACATCAACACACACAGGTGCGTTTAAAAGCACAGATATGCCCGCACACACACAGCCACACATGCAGACATACTTAGGACAGCAGGTGAGAGTGTATTTGGCAGCATTTCCGCAGAGAAGACTGAATGGAGCGACTCTGCAGGCAGCATCCCTCCTCTCCTACTCTACTGCTGCTGAAGCTCAACAACAGCTGGCTCTGTCTGATCCATCTAACTGTCACACACACAGACACAGACACAGACACACACACACAGGCACAGAAACACACAGACACACATTACCCTGCTGTCCTGCCTGTCCCAGTCTCAGGTTGATGCTGCTGGGTTGCCAGTTTCTTGCAGAGATAGCACTCAACATCTCTATAGCTCCTGCACTAAACACAAATTTACAAAGAACTCCTGCTGTCGCACCCCGCTTAGAGACTGTACATCAAAACCTCAGGACACAAGATAGAGAGGGGAAGGGAAGAGGAGAAAATAATACATGATCTGTTGGCATAGAAGAGATCGCCACACACACCAGCTTTGCTGATTTGTTCAAATGCTAAAAAAGTTGTATAGTATACAGTAGTCTCTTATGGATGTGCACATTGTATTTCTTAGTAAATAGAACTTTACAACAGAAACACAATACAGTATTCCATTAATTTCTCATGACTTGATGGTACACTGACTTGTAGCAGGGAGAATGGCTCTTATGTCATTCCCGCCCTGCTCCCCGAATGCATGTTCTTGCACTATGGAACTTGATGAGTAAGGTGAGTAGGTACAATCTCCTGTGAGAAGTACAGAACTGAGTGATAGTGAATGGCTTGAACTGCCAGAATAAGGCCCAGTGTGTTCAAGAGTAATGCTGAACTGTAGATTAGTTGAAGAGACTTGGAAGTCATTAAAAACCAGTGATCATTTGACATCATCTCTGATATCCAAAGAGGAAACTTTGAAAATATTAAAAATTCTAAATGGAGTTTGGTGTGTTTGTTTGGCCAATCTAATCCAGCATCTGTGGGATGGGTTGGAACAGGTTAGATCCATGGACCCCCCACTGCACAACCCACAGGACCTAAAGGATCCCCTGCCTGACACCACAGGACACCCCAAGGGTCTAGTATCCATGCCCCATCCTGTCAGAGCTGTTTTGACTGTTTTGAAGAGGACCTACACAATATTAGTAAGGTCCAATAGAGGTTGGATCAGATTGGGATCTGGGGAGTCTGGAGGCCAGGTCAACACCTCAGGCTCTTTGTCGTTAACCTGTGTTTCAAAATGTGATTATTTAGCTATCAACAGGTTTCCCCAGTATATGACCGAAAAAAACATCCATCAGCTGTCTAGTCTGGATTATACTGCAAAATAATAACTGTTCCACTGGAAGGACGATATCTTTGCTGAGCTAAAGAGAAAAAAATTCTCCACAACTCATATCAAGTGCTCCTCTCTTTTAATGAATTCATAACACATCCTGTGAAAGCTATTCTAGCCTTTTAATCGTTTAATCTTGTTTTCATTTATGTATTAATCTCATTCTTTCCTTATCCTGAAAAATGAAGAGAAACCGAGGAACACTACAAGTCTCGTGCAGTCCCACAAGAAACGAGCACTGAACTGAGCTGAGTGATGAAACGTCCTCAGGATCAAACAGCAACCTTTGACTTGTGTAGTGTTTCTACGTATCACACGACCGGCATGACTGAGAGTCTTCATAGACAGCCAGAGAGTGCAAGTGAGGTAGTGCAGAGAGAGATAGAGTATCAGAGCGAGATGGAGACAGGGAGCTACTGATGTGAATCATGCAAAATTTATGGAAGCAATAAAACTGTTCAGCGTGAGGTGCCGATGGCGGAGGAGCATTATACGCTGAAGCACTGGGTAGCAAAAGATAACAAGCAAAAGAAGAAATAATACAAGCTGAGGTCTTGCCTGGAAGACAATTCAGAGGGCAGCACAGGAGCACAGTGGTCTGTCTGCTGCTGGTGATACCTCACAGAACCTGAGCATGAGCTGAAATACCTAATTTATGAAGGTTTTTAAAACAAGTAGACTATTTGTGCTCAAGTGTTATTATTGTTCAGCTTCTAAGGAATCATATTATTCACCAATACCCCTTTAGAAAGTCACCAAAAATGTTCAAATAGCTTTACCTCTGATTATCATTCCTGTAGTTCTGCTGTTGATGCCCCTCGTAAGGGAATTGATTTTTTGTTTAGTGCAAGATTTAACCCATCGATTGCCAGATAACTACCTCAACGATTGATGGATGTATCACAGCGCTCCCTATCAAGCGGTATTGTCCAGTAATTGTGTACTATTCATTTTAGCATAGTCACTGTCTCAAATAGACTGATGATAGGCAGGTTTTCAGTGAGAATGGCCTCTATAGATCATAAAGTTTAAATTTGTCTCGACATTGCTGAGAAAGACGAGATTACTGATCCTTTTTTGCTCCAAGCTTTCTTTACTTTCAGTTGTCTCTACTGAAATCAGAAAATATGTAGGTCTGCAACTAACAATTATTTTCAATACTGAATTATCCTCTGATTATTTTTTCAATTCAATGTTTGGTCTGTGAAATGACACAACAAAGCAGAAAATGCTAACTACAAGTTCCAAGAGCCAAAGGTGACGTCTTCAAAGTGCTTGTTTTGTTGAGCCTACAACTGAAAACTCAAAGGTATTCAATGTATAACAATATGAAAACAGAAAAAAACTTTATGTAGTTCAATTAAACGACTACAGGCTTCAACACTAACTAAACATAAGACTTTGAGGAGGTGCAGTGTGGTATAGCTATAGGGCCTCGACATGCATATCCTCTGTGACACCCTGACAAAGACATATAAATCCACCTTAACTCTCTCGTCCTAAAGCATTATTCTTAACATGCCATCAAGCAAACAACAAATGGTTGGTGCACGTGTTCTTATCTGCAAGCAAGTGCACTCCGGCACAAACCATTTTGTGATAAATGCAATAAAAGTAAATGTTTAGAAAACATCAGTCTGTCTCTCTGCCAAGAATCTGAGGGCCTAAAAGTCTAATCATCCAACATGATGTGAGCTGTAGTCCTGAAGTTTGGTGTGAGTGTGTTTGATTTTGTACGTATGCGGGACAAGGTTAAGAGCACAGTCAGAGAAAAAGGGATACAAACACCCTGCACACACTCACGCACACACACCCCTACAGACACACACTTCATCCAGATTTGACAAGGTTAGTTAATCATCTGTCACAGGGACATGGGAGCGGACAGACTCCCCTCTCCTCTGCCTGTCCTCCATCTCTTCCTCTCTATTTATCCCTCCATCTCCTCCTCTACTCCTTTGTCGTCTCTCTATCCGAAAACGACTGTCCTTTTCCTCCAATATTAACCTTGTATATCTCACCACGTGGTTTTATCTCTTTTTTGCTCTCTGTCTGCCTGTCTGCCCACCACCCCCCCACCCCAACTGCTTCTCTCACCCTTCCATCTTCTTTACAACCCTATGAGCCAAGGCCTTTTCCCCTCACTGGTAGGGACAAAGCTGTCTCTCCACCATTCAGTACTCTAATCGGCTACACATCATTACCTCCCAGCCGTTTAGCCCAAGGTAAATCTAGTGGTCCCTTTTATAAAGAGAAATAGAGAGAGATGGAGATGGAAAGAAGGATGAATGGATTGATGGACAAATTAACGGAGGGGGGAATTTAAGACAGAGAGTTATTGTGAACTGTAAGGGGGAGTGACAGACACATAGAGGATGTAAAGGAGAGTTGATGAAGGGATAGGTGTGAGGAGGTAAAGGAAAATGGATATAAGGAGGATGGAGGTGGATGGGTCAATGTAGCCAAAAACACAAGTCTGTCTACAAATCCAGTTTAACCAGCACAGTACTGGAGAGCAGAACAGAGCAGAGGATATGGAAAAGAGAGAAGAGAAGAAAGAAAGGAGAAGAAATTACATGAAGGGAGAAAGAGAAGAAGAGACAAGAAAACTGGAAAGGGGAGGAGACAAAATGTGGAAAAAAAAGTGGAGTAAATGAAATGAAACAAAAGGAAAGGAGACAAAAGGGTAAATGACAAGAGAAAAGAAAAGAAAAAAGTGGAGAAGGAAAGGAGAAAAAAAGAGGAAAGTAAGGGAAGGGACAAGAAAAGAGAGGAGAAGAAACAAAGGGAGGGGAATAAGAAAGGGGAGAGAAGATGAGAATAAATGACAGAAAGGAAAGGATAGATAAACTGAACAAATAGGGTTGGAAGCATAAAAGGAAAGGAGGCATAAAAGAGATGTCAAGAATGGAATATGTGGGCTGAGAGATGTTAAAGGGAGCATAAGGAAAAGGCAAATAAAGAGAGAGACAGAGGATTGAGTGAAAAGAAAAAGAAAATGCAAAGAAAGCCAAAGTGGAAGAGAAAGTGCGTCAGAGGTTGTCCTGTACTGGAGGCGCTGAGAGGCGTGCATCTATCAGCGCCCCACTCGCTGCGAAAAGCCGCCAGGGACGGAGACACCAGTCAGCTCAGGAAATAAGAAAATGATTAAGAGCGATTTAATATCACACCGCCGTCAAGCCAAAACGCACATCTGTCACAGCGAGACTGATGCTACTGCACCTCCCTCTCACTTCTCCCTCCCTCACTCACAGTCCAGCAGTCACTCACTCATTCATTATACTCTCCCATCTCTGATGTTTTTCTCCTATCTTGGCTCATATCATATACCTTCCCAAACCCCAGCCCCGAGAGCCTTTAAATCACACGCACACACCCGTTTTCTTGTGGCTTCTGCTTTCTATCATCTGACTTGCCCATATAATCTGTTGTTAACAATTTCAGTGATGGGATTCGCTGTGATTACATCCATATGAAGCAAAACAAAGTGAGGAAAAAAAACTGCTGACTGACAGATTCCAAGCAGAAACATGGATACACATAAAGCATGTGTGCATCTCTGTGAGCGTTTGCCTACATCAGCATCATCCTACCTTAAGTCTTAACCTCTTTGCTAGCCATTAGAAATGACAAGAAATGGAAGCAGAGACTAAACTAGGCTGCTGATGCTGTTCCCTCAATGAAACCACGATCCTGTCCAGACTATACTTGTTCTTTCCCTTTTTATTCCTGTTTTCTGTTCCAGTGCCCTGCAGGCCACCCTAAGCTCTATAAAAACTAAAGCTGGGACTCAGAGCTTTTAAACGCTGCCCCCATCAGGTTGTTTGCATCTATTACAATGTGGTGGACTGTTGATGGCTGTTTGCACCCGTCATGTTTTTGATTATTGGCTCATGATGTTTATAACAGGAATTCAGAGCCAGAACAGAGGATGACAGGGACAAGGGAGTATTCTATCAAAACACATTGGGAACATCTCTATTTTTGTAATTTCTGACCATAATTGACCTCTTTTTTTATTTGAACAAGTGTTTCCCGTAGGAATTGTTACCAAGATTTTCAAGAAATTAGTATCTCTGTCTTCAAGCAAAGGAGGGCAAGGTAGGTTTCTGTACTTCTGTAGAAATAAGACTTCAAATATTCTTACGATGCTGACTTTCTTCAAAAATTTCATGAAAAAAATAAACTTCAAGAATCAAACAGACACATGATGCAGGTAAGACATTTTGCTGATGGCTCAAACTAAAACATGAACAAAGGGTGGAACCATCGCGACCTTTGTACTCACCATTGCACTTTCCTCCATTGATGGGGTCACCATAGTAACCGGGCATACAGCTCTGGCAGTGCGTCCCTGCTGTCAGGTTCCCACAGTGCTCGCACACGCTGCCGTTCACGCACCTGCTGTGACCGTTACACTGACACGCTGAGAGGAAATACAAACACACACACAAATACACAGAGTAAAAGAGTATACAATGCAATAAATCCTAAAGTTAAAGTTTTAGTTGAAACTGTTGAAAAGACGTGTTGGTCAATAATGGTAATCCTGGAGACTGTAGTTTGAGGTGCTGTTGAATTCTAATGAGTCATACTGAGAAGTGTTGCTAACATTTAGTCTATTCCCAGTGATTTAAATGGGGTTATGGGTGTGTTTCTGCTGACAAATCGGACTATCAAAAGTGCATGTAAAAAGCTTCACCTGAATGACGCCTCCACTTTAATGTAACCAACACCAACCCTTAACCAGGTCCAGTGGTTCACTCACCGGGACATTGGATGAAGGCCCAGTTATAGCCTCTATCAGCTGTGCAGAGACTCTGGTCCAGCAGCATGTCCCTGTCTCGTAGTCTTTCCCGGTCTCGGGACCCAGCCCTGGCGTTTGCAGGCTTCAGAGGCCCTCTGTAAGAACCCTCCATGCAAACGCCCTTACCAGTGTTACTGGGATCACCACACCAACCACACTCAGCTCTCTCCAGACAGTCTGCACACGTCCTCAGACCTGAACAGTTCTGAGCTGGAGGTTGAAAGTAAGAGAGAGGTAACAACAAAAGAGGGTGAGGAAAAAAACTAGTTAGAGAAAAGAAACAAAATACAAACTTGTGTCCTTATACTCAAGTTTAGAATTATTTGTAAGACTTTCTTTATCTTTGATAATTGTTAGTAACAGCATGAAAAGACCTCTGTACTTGTTAGACCAGAAAATGGCACAGCAATAAGAAGCATAGATCATAGATCATGTTAGGCATTTTGCTTGCTGCTGTTTGGACTCACTGGATCTCCATTCCCTTCATGTTCAACAGAGTCAAGGTTTATAGTTTATAAAAATGTTAATTTGTCAATCAAAGTTGACAAAGATTAACTCTATACAAAAGCACCACATGTATGTGGCAAATTATGAGTGTAAATGCATTGCTCAGACCTGTTTTTAGTACAAGGATATTTATGCTACTACGTGTATTGTTCTAATGGCTGAATTGACCCTTTAAATCATAAATCTGCCCATATTCTGTCCTTCACACTGTACTATAGTTAATCCCAAAAGCTTCAACTAAAGCATAAACACAATAAAAACCTTTAGTGATGTAATCTACTCCCTCTAATACACTTTGCGTCTTCTGCTTTCACATTTTCTTTGACCCTCAACATTTATAAAGAAATTGACTTTCCTTTCCCGCACCATTCCACGTGTTGAGAAAAGCATTTGTATTCATAAAGTGGATGTGACATTCAAAAGCGCTTTGGTGGTGCAAATTAAAAATGACACTTACTTTTTTTTATGGTATGGCATTCAATGCTTGTACAACAAAACACAAATCTCCATACTGAAGCCCTCTCCTGTTCCCTGAATGTGGCGGAGAATAAGCGATAGGTGACAGGAATAAGAAATCAAGTGTTTTTCTGGGGAAGCTGGCCTTCTTAAAGTTAACTTTACAGCTTGTTTTTGAACTTTTCAGTCTTGCTTTGCTCTCGTTCTCAACATCAAGTCGTCTTCCTGTCATAATAAACTTTAGTCTGCAAAGCGAGGGTGGGAATACACACTCGCAGAGACAAAAGTGGGTATCTTGGCATGTACACAAGAAACCAAAAGGTTGAGAGAAGTTATCCAAGGTGTTGTTTCTTATAGCCCTGCGAGATGATTCAAATGCAGCATCAAGAATTAGCATTTTCACCAGAAGTTTGTTCCTCTTTTGAACATGAGCCATTTCCATAAACCACAGATGTTCTAGCTGAACCTGTATCTCCTTCTGTCTGTGTCCCTGCTAGCTCTGCTTGAAATACACCCCTTGTCCTCTGAATGTGTGTTTGCAAGTTCCCTTGTTGCATTATTCAACTGCAGCAATGCTGATTCATTTGTTCTCCCTCCCTCTTTATAATTACAAACTTCTGCTCTCCCTTTCTCAGATTCACTCTTTATCTCCTCTCCGCCACATTTTTATCCTCCTCTCCTGCATCTTTTTTTCCCCCTATTTCTATTCACTAAGCCGTCTTCCCCTCTTGCACTCATTCAGTGGTGCTTTCTTCACCATTATACCCACTTTTCCTTCATTTCCTGTCATTTTGATTTAATTATACTTTTTTTCTGGTTGACTTTCAAACACTTCAGGCATAAATTAAATCACAAAGGATGAAACTCTTCCACTTTTTCTTCATCTTCTCCTTTCATCTCTCTTACTGTGCTCTTCCCTCACGATTTTTTTCTCTAACCTTCCCCTTATTTTCTCTTCTCTTTTTTCTTAGAACTCACTGGATCTCCACTATAGTCACTAGTTCAAAGAGTGGTGGTTCAACAGAATATCCCTAATCCACTACACAGTAGGGTTTTCCTTTGCTAGAAAAGCACATATTTACATACCCTAGGATGGACTTTAATATCCAATAAATTTACCGGACCTGTTTTAAAATACAACTTGAATTGCAGAAAATTGGTAGCTGTTCCTTGTAACTCCCACACTTTCTTTCCACCAAAACCCTGCCATTTTCATTGAATTCTTTGCTTCTCTTTGATTTAACAGATCCAATTTTGCACCCATTTTGTGTCCCTCCAGGTCAGGTCATTAGACTTGCAGTGCCAGCCCGCCATTTAGCTTCACTCATAATGATTGAGTAATGCTCAGTAAGCACTTGTTTAAGACTTCTCTTAGTCACATTTCGCATTTCTCAAAACTTTTCAGCAAATTCAGTTTTTGAATGCATTTGAGGTCAGCCATCTGCATCTCTGGGGACCTGCCCAATATTGTGTAGGTCCCCCTCATGCTGCCAAAAAAGCTCTGACTCACTGGGGCATATAAACGAGAACTCAGAGTGTCCTCTCATGACACAAATTTCCAGATTTTTTTTTTAAAACTAGTTTTATATCTGGAGCAACCTGTTTGAACAATCATTTACAAGGTTACAGCGTTTCAAGAGACAGAGGTTATCATTTCAACACGCTTTGCAAAGTAATTACTTCATAAAAACTGTGAGGAAAAAAAAGATACACAAATTGCTTGCGAAATCACACATGGCCGAAGTTCATGACCGGCAACTTTTTGAACGCTACAGCGCTCTCACATGGTTACACCTTTATCATTAATATGGGAACGATTATAAGAAAGATTAGAACACTCCTACCACAGAGTGCTACATGATTGCTCTCACACCTTAAAATATATTCTGATTCAGAGTTAATCTCTACACACAGGCTACATCCCTGAACACACATTGCAAGGCACATTTGCAGCTCTTCACTGCAATTCATTTGTGAGACGTCAAAATCAGTGAGAGCAAATGGATCAAATATTTCAGGCAACAGCCTGCATGCCATAAATATGATGAAACGGACCCAGAGGAGGTAAATGCGGCTCATAAAAAAACTGAGTGATGGCAGGCAAAAACAAATCCCTGCATGGACAGAAAATGTTAAGACCTTAGATACTCACTTACATAACTGAGGTTTGTGCAAATAATATAATTTACCTGACATGTTCTCTCTGCCTTAGTAGTCTTCTCTATTTTTAGCAGCATTTCCAATTATCTGGCTTCATCTGTGTTCCACATGGAAAGAATTAAGAGAGGTTGTTGTCTCATGCAGACTTGTGGACTCAGGGTAGATGAGGATGAGAGGGAGAAAAATGGAGACAGGCGCATGCATGCATGTGCCTGAAGGCTTTACAAGGTTTTAGTTTTAGTTAACAGCACAAAACATTTAGTTGTACCTTGTGCTATTACATGATATTAGCTCCAGGCTATCTGTAGAGTGAATGTCCTTTTGGATGGTGCCTGTATTTCCCATGAGGGTGAAAACATGTGATCTAATCATGGTCCACAGATGAAATTGTTGACTACTAGCTTTTTTTTTCTCCGAATATCTGTCAAGATAAAAAACAGGGAAACTAATTTATGTACTTGCTTAAATTGTGTTTCTGTAATTTCTTGCTAAAAGGATGATTATTCTGACTTCACTTTATGCTGTGTACACAGCTTGGCAGCAAAGTAAACACTTTCCTGTGCTGACGACAGGAGGTGAGCAAAGAGGCACGACTGTAATTTAATTTCCATTTATTCCATTTCACTGCAATTAAATATTAGTTAGGGCTGGTAAATTTAACACGTGTACAAAGAACACTGCTTGATTCGTGAGGCATTTTTAAGATGATGCACTTAAGATGGAAAAGTGAAAATTTGACTGATATATTTTAAAGAGTCTAAAGCCTTGCTAGTAGCTCTGTAAGTGTTTAACATTCATTATAAAGATACCCAAATTATATGATGTATATAAGATGAGTTTGTAAGGATTAAGCTTGTCAACAAATCCCATAAAAAGAATTAATTGGTCCTACTAACAAGTATTGTCTGTGTATGCAATGTCTGATACATCTTGTTCCTTACTATTGGAGACCAACAGGAACTTAATTGGTTTTTGTCTGTGGATATAATTAGTTCACAACAAAAATATACATATATACCAGCGGTATCCCATATAGTTTTTCTCCTTAGTAGCTGTGGTGAATAAAATCTGAAAACTGGTTAGAGGGTTGTGTCAGAAAAAGGGTCTTTGTGTAAGGAGAAAACAAGCAGAAAGGTCAGTATGTTGTGATATAAAAAAATTCTTAAGATTCATCCCACCGGAGATATGAATATGTGTACTATGTACTACAGAAATCTTATCAATTATTTGTCAGTTCGTTCTGAACCACAAATTTCAAACTGCTGTTGGTGCTTGACGATCACCAACAGGGAAGTGTCTGTAACAACATTTGTGCAAATTCATAATGAAAATGTAAATATGTAGAATGTGGTACATGATGAGAGGTCAGATGAAAAACAGTCATCCTCTGTGGACCTAGTGTCTGTACAAAGCTCAAGTCCAGCTTTTGAGAACCAAAAATGTTTATACTCTGCTGAAGGTACTGAATCAAAAGTCTGGAGAGATCTCAAAAACATTAAAAATATTCTCATCATTTTTGGTCAAAGTCAGGGAACACCATATCTGAAGGGTTTCTGTCGACTTCAGGTGAATGAGAATGAACAGAAAAGGCACAAATGTAGTAAGTAGGTCAAGTCCAAGAGGACATGGGTTTACATTCTCAAGTTGCTATTGTCATTTGAAGACTGAGAGCCTTAGTGCCTCTAAAGTTCTGTCAACAAGAAACATTAAGCACAACATTTCCCCAACATTGGCTCTTTCAGCAGATAGAAACATATGAAGTATATAAAGTAGATATTTCTACTCTACTTTGTGTTTCTCTCTTTATTAGCTGTCTTCATTGACAGAAATAACCTAGAGGATACCTAAACACAACAGATGACAAATGTTCTGAGGAACTTAGGCTATCAATGTTGCATTAAAGAAAAAAACTGCTTGTACCTGCTGAGGGAATTTTCATCTTATCAAAAATTCTCTCAGCACAATCGTCTCAGGTGCCACATTCTGTTCATCACGCCATGTTTGATATTTGTTTTCCCTGGATATCACGTATCATCTGGCTTCATCTTGTGTAATCCATTTGCTCCTACAGTGGTTGACAGTTAGCATCGCTGAAGCCAGAAGCATACAGATCTGTGAGCCCCAATACATAATACATCAAGTGTAGGAGCCATAAGCTGCCTTCTCTTTCACTCCTCTCCAAGCATGTGAAGCTACAAAACAGCAGATATCATGTGGGATAGACCGAAAGACACACACAAACGCTCACACGCACACATTCCAGCACGTGTGGAGGCTAGATGATGGTTATGTTGTTGTAGCGGATATTGGTTTTGCTCCAGAAAAATAGCCTTATTTTCTCTAAGGCAATCTTCACTAGATGTCATGTGCGTGTGCGTGTGTGCGTGTGAGAGAGAGAGAGAGAGAGAGAGAGAGAGAGAGAGAGAGACATACATACAGTGAGTGACCAAAAAATAGAAATTGCTGTACACTGTAATCCAATACACCTGTGATCCCATCTTTGTGCTGTGGCTGGGCAGAGAGGTGTTTATTTAGCTCAATGGTCATTTTTGAGGCTGCAGGTTGCAGTTTATGGTGGTTTTGTTGTGCTGAAATCTTATCTATAGGACCAGTTTATGAAATATGATGCATTGTTACAGATTAAACTATCCAGACGTAGAGAAGTTAATTAAAATTAGCTCCTTCTCAATCGTATAGGATTAAAATACTGCTCACATTGCAATAATAACATTAATATATACTGACAAAGGTCATTGTGCTACATAATAAGTACTTCTACTTTTGACACTTAATTTGCTAACAACAATTTTGAGGGCAGATTTTTACTAGATGGAGGTGATAATTTTAACTACGTAAAGAATCTGAATACTTATACCACTTGTTCTACTCTCTGGGGTGTTTAAGGACCTGTTTCACCACCAACATGTAATTTTACCAGGAGTTATTTTTTTTCTCCTTTTTGGTTTTAAACATCACACTTAAAAATCGAGCATAAATGCCTGAAAGAGTATTAGTAGCAGGCACTGCAAGGTGAGAAGTTGTAATTATGATAATATTATT
The DNA here is from genome assembly GCF_001640805.2 of Lates calcarifer. Lineage (NCBI taxonomy): Eukaryota > Metazoa > Chordata > Actinopteri > Centropomidae > Lates > Lates calcarifer. Next base: position 19,192,035 of record NC_066848.1, read on the forward strand.
CAGTGATGACATCTCAACAACAAAATGTGTCACTGTACCACATACTTATGGAGTCAAGGGATGTTCCTGTGTGATACAAACTGCAGTTTGCTTTGAGAAAACATTTGTTTGCACTGTGGTCAAGATGGGAGGTGTAGTTTCCTGTCTGGGCTACAGTAGCATGGGGTCAACTCTTCAATGCAAATCATAAGTCAGTATTTCAGTTGGTAATTGTGTGCTTAGCATCAGTAGCATTAAGGTACAGTATTAAGTTACCAATATTGCAGTGCATTGGAATACTCTAACAATGCTTCTTTATTGACAAAGTCATGGTGTTTGCAGAATGCTAGATGTCATGTTGCGGACACCTACTTACATTGATTACTTTGTTATTCTTTGGTATGTACATTATGATAAATGGATGCTGTTGATTTCCATTCTTTTGAAATCAAGTAGATTTGAATGTCATGGGCTAAGAGTTCTCAGCTTGCAGAGAAAGAACAGCAGCTGTTCCCCCATTCCCAAAAACAGTTGTTTGCCAAAGTCAGGTCTGTCAGTACTGAAAAACAATTTAAAAAGACCAGAAAAGAGTACCAATAATATAGATGTAGGAAAAATGCTTGAAAGTGGGTGTCCATTGGTGGCTACTGCTGAAATATACCAGAAGCAAACACTGATCTTACAAACTATGCAGAGAGGAGTGTTGTTGAGCTGACCACATCTAGAATGAAAAGTTCAATTTCCAAACTAATTTACAGCTACCATATAGCTGCAGGTGCAAGACCTTTAGGGTCCAGATGCTCAAGGCAGAGAGGGGAAAGGCTGGAAAAAAGTGTGAATTTGAATTGTCACTTAAGCCAAAGAAAGTCCATTTTATAAGAGGCAAACATAACATGGCACAGTAAGGCTGGGACTGAAAATCAGCTTCCTTTTGAAGGAGTTCCCAACACTTCAAAATTTGACTTCTGGGACAACACTGAAGCCAATTATTTCAAGAGGTTGTGTTGAGGAGTGTGTAGTTAGCCTCCAGACGACATGAGAAATGGGAATAATACACAAAGCCTTGGGCCAAATTGATCTGATAAAGAAATGACCCACTTTGAATTATCCTCAGACAAGCAATAGTTATTTTGTGAAAGTGGCAACCAAAGCAGAGGTCATGAATCCTTCAGCTGCCTGGCAGCCTTCTTTCCAAAACAAGACATGATTAATCCATAAACAAGAGGAATGAAGCAGAACGTTAAGTATGTAACAGTATGCAAAGACAGATGGACTTTAAAAGAACGATGCTGGATGCAGCGATATCTGGGGTTTTGACAAGTAAAATGTCATATTTTACATTATACGCCACACAAGGTAAAACGTAGCAGAACAAAAGCCTCCTACACACCTTCTGTTCCCAAACAAATAGAAATAATAAAAGGAAGAAGATGGGGGAAAAAGTGTCATTATCTAAGCACTGAAGGCAAAATGAATGAAAGGAAAACAATCTTGGCTTGCTATCTCAAGGCTGGAGAGCTGTCTATAATGCTGCCACCAGTAAAGAATAATAATCACCAGCAACAAATCTCAAAGTTTTTGAAGCTGTTTTCTCAACTCAACAAGAACACTTTGCTTCAAATTGACTATTTGTTTAACAAGACAGGAAACACCACTAAAAAAGTTTTGCCTCAGAGGAATACTTTGACAGTTTGAACTATTCTATTTCTATATTTCTTATTCTATATTTAACCAGAAACTTGTTGAACTCCAGAATAAAATATCCTTGTAATATTACCTTAACTTTTTCAAAGTGAACATTATAGAAACCAAGCATCACTTTCTCACAGTGGGATAGTTCATTCATGCTGCAACAACTTCTAGTTGTGTTATGTGTAGACTGGTTATCTATTATATATATTCAGTTTTTTTCCATCTATTTTAATATTGGTATTGCTTTTATTATGCAACTAAACAATATGTATACTTTTATAACAACTGAATATAAACTGGGAGTTACTTATGATTTATCACTACTACTTAAATTCACATTACTTGTAAATTACTTGATAACAGTGACTCCAGATCAAAGAAGATTCCTTAGTTTACATCAACCTGAACTTATTCATGTAGACAAATTAAAATCACTTCTTTGGATGTTCAGAATACCTTTAAATACACATAAATGTGTGGCACTGAAAAAAAACAGTCAGAACTTTTATCTCTGACTTTCTGAATTAAATGGCTACCTGTTATGTACCAGTACTTCTGATCCCACTGAGAGTCAACTCCCAACTCTGTGGCCCGCCACTCTCAGTCAATACAAAGTGAAACTGTAACCTCCTTGCCAACTGAAGTTTGCTGAAGAAAGTAAATTATCTAAAAAACAAAGGAATTTTGAGGGTTAAATGTACAAATTAACTCAATATACAATATAACAATACACAGCATTATATAAAAAATGCAATGGGATGCTGATACTGCATTGTTGATGTTGGATATAGCCAGGCTGATTAGGTTACTGTCTTTCTGCCACTGGTTCACAAAAGTAATTTGATACAACTTTGATGCAACAAGGCAACAGTTGCCTGAATTTGACTTTCGCTCACAAATTACATCAATAAAAAAAATTACTGCATTCTATTTGTTTTTAGAAAATGCGAGTAATTCTCAAATTTCCTTTCCTAGTGGAGAATCTCGACACCCATTAAGGTGAACAAAGTAGCAAGATAAATGGCTTCATCCACTACAGAAATGTTGTTTAGACAGGAATCTAGTTACGCAGGAAATCCTTTCAAGTCAACAAACATAAAAATTTTCATAAGCTACCAATTCAGAAGAGCCACAGCAGTGCCTGGTAGCTTGGCACTTTTTGTTTGGTTCCATGGTTCATGATCCCTCTCTCTCTCATACACTGTACACAAACACTCGGGTACTCAAACAGAACCACATGGAGAAGCAGTGGTGAAAGAGAAAAACCTTCACCATCCCGAGGGAGGTGTTAATATGAGCGGAATGTTAAAAGACAGCAGCAAGGACTTCATATTGAGTCAGTCGTGTGTCATTGTAGATGATTGATTTTCTGCCCTGTAGCTACAGGAGAGTGGGCACTGCCTGAGTGCTGGAGTGTATATTTGTGTCAGAGTATGTGTGAGAAAGAGGCAAAGACCTGACTGCTGATAAGAAAGGGATCGATAGGAGTCTATAATGACTCTATGTTCACAAACATTTGCATCATGAAAGGTATGAATAGAGCACCAAACACTTCCGTATTCATCTGTCTAATTGTCTATCTATCCCTGCTTCTAGACACACAGAAAGGGATTTTCAAATGCTATACTGTAAAGCTATAACCTCTACAGTCTCTCTTCCAATTGTGCTCTCTCATCATTGCATTATATTCAATAGAAAACAAAGATGAAGATAACATATACACACACACATCTAAAATCTTGCCTTCTCAAACTAAACATGTTTTTTTTGTTTTTTTTCTGCAGGATATGTCACCAATAGCTGATACAGTACATTTGACTTCTGTCAGTCACAAAGTAAGTGACAATGTTGATGATAAATCGAAGCACTAACAATTTCACTGGTGTGATTAAATCCAAAAGTCAGGTATATACCATTTATACACTGCTTACAACTAAAGGAATTCAAAATTAACTAAGTTTGGTTCCTTGCAAAGTGTTGACTATATGTTAGCAGCACATCATAATATATTAATCTCATGTTTTATCTAATGTTTTACATATAAATAATACTACATACATAGTGGTGTAAAAACTAAAAAGTCTCACCGGTGCAATCCTGGGTCTGCCATTCCAGACACTGGCCGTAGGGGAAGGAGATGACGTACGCCGAAGAGTCAACGCAGCGCTGTGCGCTGCCACACCACATGCACTCCATGGCCTGGCTTGTGCAGTTGGCACAGTTGGTGCGCAGGGCACAGGGAGTCTTACAGGGACGGGTGCTCTGACTCTGTGGACTCCCTGCGCAATGAGACAGACGGAGAAAGGGTCAGAAGGAGAGGTTTAGGTAGTGGATAAGAGAAAATGAATGAAAATGTTATTTACCAAAGAATGAAGTTTAGAGGTAGCTAAATACTGCCACAGATGCTCAAAGCTTCCCTAACAATAAAACAATAACTGTCTTTTGGCATTTATTTATTTAGTTGTTATCAATTGATAATTCTTCATATACTTCCTTTAAAAGATCAATTTTATACAGTTTCCACTTATTTCCTTTTTCTCACTTTTCAGTTTCTCCATTTTAATGGCACAGAAAATGTCAGTATTACAGAAATGTGGAGATTTGTTTTATCATCTACTCTGACTTATTTCTAACCATATCATCCACTCACTCTCTCTCATTCATTCTCACCGGCAGGTTTTTCACAGATCAGGCCATCTGTGGTGGCAGTACAAGGGTTGGCTTTAAGTCCGGCCACCTGTGCCCGCTCTAGGTAGGCACAGAAGCCTGAGTCACTGGGCTCTCCCTGTAACCACCGCAGGCTGGTGTTGGTGAAGGGTGACGCATCCTCCCAGCCCCAGTATGACACGTTGATCTTCCTCAGGCCAACCCACGGAGATAACCTCTGCAGGTGGTGGAGACACAGCAGATGAGAGAAAGAGGGAACTGTGTCAGACCAAGGATAGTATCCAATATATAACCAATATATGCTGCTGCAGCATTTCTTCAACATTTCCACTGGAGTTAAAAGGCTAAGCTTCACTTATAGTAAGATGTTGTGTCAGTACAGCAAGGGGTAGTCAGTTTGGAACCGCTGAACTCTTGTGGCAGGAAATGCTGGATATGATTTGAATATCCTCTTTTCATCTTCAGAATGAACAAAATACACTAGCTCAATTGCAGCTTTCAAGCAGCAGCACTTCAGAGGTGAGGTCAACCAGCAAAAAAAAAAAAAAAAAAAAAATCTGAGATACAGGCACAGCAACCAGGAAAAGGAGAGCTTATCTCACTCTATCCTTCTAGTAACATAAGTAGAACAGAAAAATGGGGAGAAAATGTGAAAGAGGCACCAAGAGAAATGTCTAATAAACCTTGAATACTATTCTTTTGTTTCTTTTTTTTTAAGGAACAAAAAACAGTGGTAATATCCTAGAAACACTGAAACACAAAACACAACCGCAGACACAACAGCTAAAAATGTGTGCAAAACAACAATACTAGAATCATGAGCTTGTTCACATTAGCTGAGTTCACATACAATAGTGGAGCAGCTGAGACGAAGTCTGCCTTTTCCAACAAGACGGCTAACTCTGAACAACAAACATAATGTTGTTTTACTTGAAAGTGGATCCTAAATCAAACCTTCTTCAAATTACTATAATTGTTACACAAGCAGAAACTCTTTAGATTTAGAGCATAATCTCATCCAGGAAAGATTTTCAAAAGGGAGTGTAATTATAGCAGCTCACTGAAGTGAAATTCAGTGAACATCTGAATTATTTCCTGACAAAACAAGTGTGATTTATTAACACTGGCCTATATTGATGTTAGACTGTCAAGAATTTATTTGATAGGAATCAAACACATTTTCTTACAGCTGTGATTTACTTCAAAAAACATGCAAAAGGCTTGAACTTCACACTGGAGAATCACATGGAGCGTGTGAAACTGCATGTATGCATGTCTGTGTGAGTATCTCTGCCTGCACATGCACCCAAATGAACTTCTAGTCAGTTTGAAAACCCTTTAACCCTTTAGATTTAGAATCATCACCTGTAAATGCCAAAAATAATTGTAAAGAAAAATACAAAATATGCAGAGATATGAAGGAAACTACCCGCACATTCTTTCGGTTAACAGCTTTCAAATATTTGTGAACATTTCTCCTGACACTGCACATTTATCAAGAAGTCCGTCTGTGTGTGGTAATACATGTCAGGCTCCCCCATAAACATCAAGTGGAGAGATGACTGATCTGTTCAACTGATGTTTGACAGACATTTCATTCAAAAGCAACCATTCACATCCTGGCTGCCAGTTGTTTTTCAGACATCTGGGTTTAATATGCCGAAAAGTAATGAAGCTGATTTTTGTGTTTCATGGTGGGCGAACGATTATCACGGTTTATTTTTCATGTCCTGGTTCCGTGCTCGACTTTTTTTTTTTTTTAAATTCCACATCATAAATATCCTGGTGAGAAATTTCACTCCTCTGTACCTGGTGATATCAAAACTCTGTGTGGTGCTGTGAAAATATTTTTTACACATATGAACTTTGATATTAGTCCAAATTGCCTATAAAGTCAGATGAGATGTGCTTTCATCATTATTTACACATTTTAGTTATGAAATTTCCATCAGAAAACAGCAAACAACACTACTGCATCCTTTCATTGATTAGTTGTCGTTAAACACACATTAAATAACTCAATTTTTATGATTTTCAGACCACACATTCCTTGACATCTAATCATAAGTAACTATAGATTTATTACGTTAAGGTGGCACATTGTCTGGCATCTTGTAATAAATCGCACTGTCATAGAAGCAGTATTATGAACATTATGACATATAATGAGCACTGGGGAACTGCATATCAGCCCACTTCTCCATATTAATCAGCCAGAAGTAACTGTATTCTCTACAGGACAGATGAAGACAGCTGAGAGCAGCGACTTAATTAAACCATATCTATGTATGTACTGTATATGGTGTTGCCACAAATGATATGTGGAACTGTAAAGAATTTGCATTTGTTTCTTATTCTTACTTTCATTAAACATTAGCCTCATACAGGTAATGTTCAATTCTTATTAAAGTTCCACTACAGCCACATTTTAAAGTAATAGTATTACTGTAAAGTAGTATTTTGTTTGACATGGTTTTCCCACATGAAAAAAAGACTCTTGAGAAATTCTGGATCGATGACTATATCCTGCCCACCACCGCTGCTTGAGCTAGGTTGACCAGTGAAAGAGCAGCACGCATTAAAATGGCTGTCGTCGGACCCTGACTCAGAAGAGGACAATGTATCAGAAGTCTAAGTGTAGTTAGCATCTTTCATTTGTTTATGTTGTTTATTAGCTTGTTAGCATCTAACTGTCAGCAAATGACACAGTGTTGGTGGTTGTGCTAATGCAAACTCTCATTCTTGGTATTGACAAATCCACTCTGCACTGGAGGTCTCAGGTTTCTCTGAGGGAAAGGTTCATATTAAGTCTGTCTTAATACAATACTCATGGACCATTGTATGTGGTCTGGGTTTTAGCAGTGTGAGTTCGCTAAATCAAGTAAGGATTATCAAAAGCTGAAGTATTCAGAGTATGAAATTTCTTCTTCCATGTGTTTCCACAACTGTTTTCCATGCTGCGTTGTAGAGGAGTAAGAGAGTAATTTCATACTAAAAATACCTTGGAGAACAGCCACTTGATTTTTCTAAGTCTGACTGCTGAAGCTTCTGAACTTCAAAACGCATTTTGAATTGTTTGCTCACTGTACTCTGGAACCAAAGTGGGACAGGATAATTTAAAGGCCAGTATGACCAGGAACAATGGTCACCACAACCAGTAATTCTTGCAACCCAAGTATGGGCATCTGAGTGTTGTATTAAAACTGAGTTGCATGTGCACTGATTTGAAAAGCACAGGTCTCCTGAGTCAGAAACTTTGATTTAGACATTGAATATGCTTACATACTACCTTGTAGCCCACATTAAATTGGATGATCTTACCAAACATGTTTGTAGTTTGGTTTTTCCATCAACGCCTGCGTGTAAATAGCTACAGCAATTTTAAAAGGCAGACATGCCAGAGTGGAAAATAATGAATAGCTTTCACTTAGACTGTTAGCATGCTGTCACATTTCTTTTATTCATGGTTTATTTTTATTTTTTTTACACCACCCACCTTGTCATGCAGCTGGTATTTCTGTAGCTCTTCCAGTACAAAATTGACTTGTTTGTCTGTGAGCAAAGAAGCAATATTTCCTCCCAGGTTTTTACAATAGTGCTGGGCGTTATCATAGCTCTCTCTGCTGGAGTTTATCCTCAGGCAGGCCTCCTCGACGTGGTGCCAGCCCTCTCCACACAGCTGGCCTGCAAACAAGGACACACATACTGTTTGCCCACCTTCATTGCATCTGTGTTAGCATAAATTCTTAATCACCTAATCGCATAAAAACACAAATTGAGACAACAGATAAGGTCTGGTAGCAACCTTGTAATCTTTCAATGTTCATTAAGCTACATGCCAAAAAACATAGGTTGCTTGTGTAAAGAGAAACCTTGACATGTTTTGGGCTAACTGACAGCATGTTAGCATGGTAAGAGAAGCATTACACTTACGGCAAAGCCATCATTGCTAATATTAGCATGTTAATATGCTCATAGTTTCACAACAACACAAGCTAAACACCAGTATTTGTATGTGCCTAAAGTCAGCACTTGCTCAACATGCTCATGTTTGACTTATAAAGTTTAGCATGGTAACATGTTAGCGTGCCTACATTTAGCATGTTAGTGTTTGCAATGTGAAAATGCATCAAGACAAAAACTAAGCTTACTGCAGGATGGGATAAAACTATCTTTACTTGGTCAAGGTAAACCAGGTTCCATGAATCAACAGGTAGGCAGGCAGAACCAGCAAATATATTCAAAAGGCAAATGTAGGCAGGCAATTCAAAGTCAAATACAAGCTGAGGAAAAACTGGCAGAAAGGTGCTGCTGGTTGAGGCCTGGTATATGTAAACTGAGAATAATGAGGAACAGGTGTGCAGATGGGTGGAGAGTCAGGTGACTGGCTAAGATGAGGTGATTGGCTAATCACTGAGGGCAACTAGTGGACAAGCAGGGAATGACACTGGAATTTAATGTTGACATGATGGCCTGGAAAGTAAACTGTGCTGCCAGAATCAACAGGTAATTGAAGAAGTTTAAGCAAAACATTTCTTGTTAATGTGGTTTGTACATAATCATAATAGACTGCATTTAGAGGCTGATGTAATTGCTGGTTTATGCTGTTCTTTTAGATCAGAGACTACATTCTTTCTTTGTACTGATTTGAATCACCAGGATTCCTAGAAGTTCGAAATATGTTACACATGGGATAAAGAGAAGTGATTATCTCTAATGATGGAGGATTCTATTAATAAAGGTTGAATGAGACTGGCACACAACTCACCCATAAAAATGCATATACGCATTCATTGTTCTTATCAGGGTCACTTGGTAGCATCTTGCGGGACTATAATAGTTGAGGGGTCGTTCAATTTGCCAGGATGAAAGGGAAGAAAAAGTCATTCAGCCTCCACTGAGAACCAGTGTTTATTTTAGACTCGGGACTGATTACATTCACAGGCCTATAATGGCTTCCATCGCCAACCTTTTAATGCTACAGAAAAGAAAATACCTGCTTTCTTTATTTATTTTCCCCCTCGACCAATGGAAATGGGCAATAATCAGCCAAATTGAGAGGAGAAAGACAGATGATGGGGAGAAAAGAGAGGAGTACAAAAATAAATAGACCGATTAGGTTACGGTCTTTTGTGTAAAAGCAGAGATAAACATGTCAGGTCATTTAGAATAATTAGTCATAACATGGTGTCTAAAGGAAAGGCCACAGCTACCATGGAACTGGGACTAGTTTCCACTAAACCAGTTCATATTATCCACACTGTTACTGCAAATGTATCTTCACATAAAATCACAGCATCACTCTAATTTCATTTGTGTGGCCAGTGACTCACTCGAAGACCCAGTCTTACATGGCACATTTCCCTGGAGAAGTGACAGGATGACCAGTCATTTTGCACAGGCCATGGAAAAGGCAAGGAATCAAAGACTCAACCGTGCAACATGGGAAAGTTTATACAAATGGCCTCTGATGCATGGTACCACCAGCAGTATTCATTATAATTTACACAGAAGCACAGAGTGTTTGTTTAGTTTGTTTACTCCACTCCGATATGTCAATAAGCTTTAAATGAAATAGAAGGAAAAACTTATCATTGCTGTCTCTACCTTCCCAGTTCTTGAGAATAAACAAGACATATTGCAAGGACATTACACTGCCAAGCTAGGAGCGACACTGTATGCAAGTTAATAAACAGCAGGAAATGAAGAGCTTTGTTGTGTGCCAGTGCAAAGGGAAAGTCAGACCAAAACTGAGAAAATGGAGAACATTACATCAATAATATCAATGCTCAACAGAGACATCACAGATGTACAATTTTAAGCTGATGACTACACAATATAGAGATTACACCATGGTAGGATTTCTGAGATTTGGTTCCATAATTTTGCCCAGATATAGATATATAGTAGTAGTTGAGAAGTGCAAATTTACAAAACCATATTTCTATGGATCCAGTTTTCCATGTTCATACTACGTCGCCTTAACTCAGTAACAGTTCATAACAAACCGAGGGGGAGGACATGTGTACCAGGCTACGGGGCTTTGATGTGGACAGAAGAAAGGGAGCAAACACAGTACCATCCTCTGCTTAGAGCTACAGCAAACTCCCAGTTCTGCACATAACCAGCTAGCTAGCCCTTAGCGGCACGCCATGAAACAGGATCATTTCTGGATTCAAATGGCACGGGTATTTCCTTTGCCCTTAGTCATGGTAGCGCCAAAGTCAAACCGAGAGCAGGTTCCAGCTACACGCTCACAGCAGAGCACGTAGGACTTTGTGGACTCCGGTTTGTTAGTCAGCTGAGGATCCATATTCAGAACATCCAGTAAGCTCTTCTAATTGGCCTACTTCTCTTTGCAGCTGGGTGGAGAGCATATTTCTGAAGTGTGTGTTCATGAATGCATGCTAATCCTGTATGTGTACATGCCTGCATGGATGTATGAGGGTGTTTATTTGTGAATACTGCTAAAAATATGCAGGCAGTTAGTGTGGGAACATGCAAATGCTCTGAAGCTCAGCTGCGTTGCACTGTATGTTCAACAGACGACAGCATTCTTTCAACAGCTTTGAAAAATAAGTATCATTAATATGCAGGCAGTTAGTGTGGGAACATGCAAATGCTCTGAGGCTAAGTGTGCAGCGTGTGCGCTGCAGTGTATTGTATGTTCAATAGAGCACAGCTTTCCTTCAGAAATAATTACTTCAAATAACGATCATCAGAGAGTGTGAAGGCACCACTCACTGTCAGACTCAACGTATCAATCAGCAGCATTCACTCCAGTGTCACACATAATCAAAATGATCCACGCAGCTTTTATGAAACCGCAATTTATGCACACATGCATTTGTGAAACTGTTTATGTAAATATCTGTGTTTAGATCCTCAAGGTGTTTTAATTTGTGCTGCATAATGCCACAGCGCGCCTCAGGAAGCAGCTTATAAACTAAGTTTCTCCTCCCTAAGATTTCCTTAGAATAAAATGAGTTTCATGAATTCAACTTGAGAAATATCCTGGGAAAAACACACACACACACAAGATTGGTTGTCTTCTGCAATGAGACACTAAATAAAATGCTGTAGCAGTCTTAAGGTCTGCACGTCTGTTGGATCAGGACATTAGCAGGCTGATATTGTGCAATCTGATCCTGGAGGAATCTTAAGCAGGGAAGCATATGTTTTCTTCAACTGCTGTGTGTGCATTTGTGATGGTGTGTGCACACGTGTGTGTGCGTGTGCCCCTCACCAGGCAGCGCCTGACACTCCTGCTGCTGTTGATCCCACTGACAGTTGATGTTCAGAGAGCAGCTCCTGCAGTTGGCCAGTCTGAAACACTCCTGCTCCTCCCTGCGCTTACACCTGGACGAGTCTCTCACCGACTTCACAAACACACACACACACACACACACACACACACACACACACAGAGGAAACAATATCAGTCCAATTCAACTTCATAATCAGTGCCCTCTTTTTCTGCTGATGCAATAAACATAGAGAAATCAATACAATGCACAACAAAAAGCTGAAGATGAATAAAATGTGATGGTGAGTGAATCAAACAGCCAAAAAGAACATGCAGAGTGAGAAGAGAAATCAATATTTCCATCACATTATACTGTGATGGACTTTTTTTTATTGAAGTTGTGTTTATTATATATTGTATGCCTTGTATGTCTCACTTATTCCAAATGTCTAGCTCTATCTATAAGGAAACAGGGTAATCATGCTGGTTCTTCCAGATAAAGTGAACTGGCCATACTGTGTAAAAAAATATGTCAACCATTGCTCTGTTTTGGCTTAAGAAAAAACAGACTAGATGATACATCTTTTGATAAAATCCTTTAAATTTAATGAAAGAAATTACCTTTATATTAACTTTACTAGATACATATCAGGATATGACCACTACTTTTTGCCTTAGTGTGAGCATATGATTTTATTATTTTTTTATTATTTTTTATTGGTCTTTTATTAATATAACACCTATTTAGTATCTCAAAAAAGATGTTTTGTCTTGGTCCTGTTTCTTAGTCGACTGAGATGTCAAAAAGACTGATATTAATGAAACTGTGAGAGTAGTTAAGTGCTTTGCTTTTCATACAGAGCTGAATCCAGAATTTTCAGAGCTTTCTCAGTGTTTTGATTAACTGTAATTAAATGTCACTTTAAAATTTAACATCTTTTCTCACTGCATTTATTTTTGCATTTTCTACTATTATATTCTAACATACTTTTATAATGTCTTAATGGTTTTATTATTTACAATTTAGTGAGGTAATTTTCTATGTCACTTAATAAAGGTAATGTCGAAGTCTCTTAAACAGAGTAGTTATACTTTCAATCAAAGTCATGTGTTGTTAGAAAAAAATAAAGGACTTGAATTAAATGTGAATTTGGATTTAGATTCACTCCTGTTTCAACGGGTCTGCTCTGACCTCTGACCTCTGACCTCAACCTGATGCAACCTGACCTGCAGCCTAACAAGAAATGTCAAGAGTCAAATAATACACACATGTCCCCTCCTTCTGGCTCCGTGCTTCCACAAGCTCAGCTGATGTTCAGACAACATGGATGGAGGGGGAGACAGAGACAGAGCGCCGCCATGCTGCTGGGCCAGCTCCAGAGTCAGCTACACACACACACACACACACACACAGATAGATACATTCACAGATTTGTGTTTAAATCCAGCCAAGCAAACACAAACACACAAAAGCAACATGCAGACACACAGAGTAAGAAAGACAGAGAAAGCAAGGTTGGGAGTAAAAAACAGAGAGAGAGAGACAGAGAGAGAACAAAATGAACAAATACAAGAATTCAGTAAGCAAGAGTTATTAATACACATGCAAATATGTTACTGTATATTTTGAAATTCTACATTTCAACATACTTGGAAGGATAAAAGATAATAAACTTAGATTATGAGTTTTGGTTGTTTACACCAAAGCATAACAGGGTATATGTGAGATCATCTAAAAGGGGAATAGCTGAGACACTGATAGCTTTAAGCCCCCATTAATGATGCATCCTTGATTACAATGGTTCCACTTACAACTGGTAGAAACACTATCTTTTTAGCTGGCTAACATCAAAGCTAACAGAATCTAGAAAGAAACTGGTCCAAGAACCAGAGCTATTTGGTGGGAAAGGGGTAGAAGTGTAGCCTCTCTAGTCCCTATAACCTTTTGTGCCAAAATGTTACATTTCTATAACCTCTTAACACCCAACTGGTCAGGGCAGAATTGGAGGCAGGGTTGACGGTTAGGGGTTGCAATCTGCATGAATAACAGACTGCAGTGTAATTCATGCTCCCCAGAGAATCATTTCAACCATTTTCATTTCAAAGACCTTGTGACCTTTTGCACCTAGCCTGTAGTAGGAAATGGTGAAAAGTCGACCAAAATTATCTGTTTGTTATTTGTTCCATCCACCACTTAGTGATACCCAATAAAGACTCACCACAGTGCAGTTGCTGGATGCAGAGATGCACTTCCTGTCCTCACACCACTGACAGCCCCAGCTGTTGGCAGTGCAGCTGGCACAGTCTGAGAAGCGGAAACACTGCTCGTCTGTACTGTCTGGAAGAGAGCACACACACACACACACAATACAAACACAGTTTAGCAGATCGGTGTCATAGTCTGTTGTTGTATAATGGTGGAAAAATTTAATTTGTGATCCCTCTAGCTTGTCACCATGTAATGATCTTCAATTTGCAGTTGACATTTCTAATCTTTTCTCTATTCGTACACCTATGGTACCTTTCAGGAGAGTGCTGCTTTTGTTTCATGTTGTGTCATCTGCTGGGAACTCAGTTCTAATTAGAAGTGCACTGACCAACTGCCACCAATTATAATTATATAAGTGCTTTAATTTCCAAATCAGCTAAGGAGCCTGAAAAGTCAGTCTCTATATTGTAGACATGTCAGGAGAGACGTCAGGAAACTGAAATGCAGGCTCATGTGGCAGCCATGTGCAAACAGCAATGCTTTGTGTAAACTAACATGTTTAGATGTGATTAACATGTATTTACACATAGAGAGGAAGGTTATGTCATGCTGCTTTAATTCCCTGTGGTCATTTATACAGTTCATGCTCTCATTTGTAGGATAAACATACATGTGAGATTAGAGCAGAGGCTGACCACTGATCTGGGACATGTTAATCTGTCATGACATACATAATGCTTTTGACTGATATTTCAAATACCATGTCTGTATTTCCTAAGCATTTTACATTTTCAAACAACTTCAAATCATCAAGATTTTACAGTTTGTGCAACCATTTACCAGCCAGTGGTTTCCATTTATTTCCACAAAGAATAAAACTCAACTACCTAATTCATCAAAGTTAGTTCATTTGTATCTCAATTACTTTTGTTACATAGTTTTTGTGTCTTATGTTTTAGCTGTAGCTTATTATCTCATACTGACAGTGTAACTGAAAATAATAACACATTTTTGATGTTCATTGTGATGGGTTACAAAACCTGAGCAAGTTTCAAGTTTCAAACCCAAAAAGTCTAACATATAATGTAAAGTTTAACATTTAATAATGTAAGTTATCTGTAGTAAATAGGCTTACAGATGCAAAAGCATTGGTATTGTTCTTCAAGACAGGCAATCCACATGTAGTATTGTTCTATTTAAAACTGACAGAACACCCATTATCATAATTACTTTCAGTTTAAACCTGCAGTGAGCTGCCTGAGGCAGAATACCTAGAAAAGCTGCTGCATCTACATCTGGCATAAACAGATGAGGGGGAGGAGGACGGGGAGGGTTTGGACCAATCCTAATTACTTTAAAATGAGGTAATTGTTGCAGCATTGACCTTCTGTTCCCATAATTACATTATGCAAACTAACTTCAGAAGCCAAATACTTGAGAATAATTATAATTCTCTTTTGGGAACAGCACTCCTGTGTGATTGTGCTGCACATTTCAGGGAAATGTTGACATGACAGTGAGAATATTTAGGGAGAAAGAAAGAAAGTAACAAAGTCATCAGAAGGGCAGGCAGGACCCTGCTGTGACACACCAGGTCGTGCAGGGCAAAATGGCGCACGCAGAACGTGGTCAGGTGGTTTTGGCTCCCAGGGGACACATCTGCTTTTGACCCAGTGGCAGCGAAGGCCCGGCCCGGCAGCAGCACACAGAGCTGGGTTAGAAAAAGCCTGGCAGCTCGGAGGGGTGTAAGCCAGCACATCGTTCAGAAGGAGGCCCGAAAAACCTCCAAAGATGTACATGGAGCTGAAGAAGATACAGAGAAGATTAGTCTGAATCAAAAGGGTCACACAAATCTGGACTTAAAGCTGTAGAAGGAAGTGACATTCTGCAGCAAAAGTTACAGAAAGATTGTACTAGTTCTATAGAGACAAGAAATTCCTGCGGAGATGAAGACAGTTGAGGAAATGTTATGAAAACAGGAGAACCTTTCAAAAATAAACCTGAACTTTGGTTCGGAGGAAAGAAATGCTGGGGAAGAAGTGGTTTATAGCCGGCCTTTTGAAGTTCAAAGCTGACATTTTTGTGCTCAAAGCTGACTTTTTGGTGGGTAAATGGTGTTAAAGGGTCAGACCATTATTTCTGAGTTCAGCACTAAGTTGCTCTGCGTCATATTCGAATTCTTCCAAACTTTTTAAGTTTGGGTACCCATCCCCCCACCCAGCCCAAACAGGCATGCCTGAGAGCATATACAAATTACTACTACTACTTTTCTCTCTTTTTACATACACCAAAATAATGTATGCAAAAAACATTGTCAACAACACTGTTATTTTTCCCACTTCCATACAGTGTGCCATATTGCTGAAATTGATTTGGCTTTTTCTAACTTAGAGTAATAAGAAGCTGCTTGCAATATATACATATCTATACATCTAGACTCTTTTGCTCTGAAAATAAGATCCAGAGACAGAGAGAGAGTGAGAGATACTATCCATACATCCATTATCTATACTACTTATTTGTAAGGGTTGCAGGGGGGCTAGAGCCTATCCCAGCTGGCATTGGGCGGGAGGCGGGGTACCCGGAGAGAACCAATGCAGGCACAGGGAGAACATGCAAACTCCACACAGAAAAGCCCCAGGAGAACCAGGGTTCACACCTTCTTGCTTGAGGCGACAGTGCTAACCACTGCACCACCGTGCCCCCCAAGAGAGAGATACATGAAACAAAAATATCTTAGGTTCTAAAGGAATATTTACAAATAATACATCTGACATGATATTAATAACCTTCTTCCAAAACTCTTGTATTGTAATACAGCCCCACAAACAACTTGAGATTCTTTACATGTTATGTCATTCTCATTTTTGATCAGTTATGTGTAGTAAAATACACAAAGTATTTTACCTACCTGTAAAATGACCTGTACTCTTAAATTCTAAGGGACTGATAGTCACCAATAATATGTCAGGAAAAAAAGTCTTTTATCAGACTACAATGCAGACGCTCTGAGAAACCTCTATGTGATGTCAAGTTATCTACAGTTTTTCGCAAGGTGCATCTACTTTTTTCTTTATAAGTGGAAGTCTGAATGGGTTGCCAGGAGACAATGCAGCAATTCAGAAACCACAACACAAGGCTGGAAGAGATGGCCTGACCAACTTTTCTGTGTGAATGAGACAAGGAAAATACAGAGATACAGATTTAAGAAAATGATATAAGTAGAGCTCTCTTGGTAATAAAGAAAAATACATTGTGCATATGTACACACATGTATGTGTATATAAAGAAAATTACTGAGTAGGAAGTAGAGGGAAAATCCACTTATAGACAGGAGATGAAGTGAGAGAGACACAGCCCCAGTTTCTGAACAGAGAGCTTCAGAGAAGCCGGCTCAGGGAGAAGTGTAAACTAAAACTAAATATAACACTGAGATAAAGAGATCAATCCATAAACTACCTACAACTGAGGAAGGGAAAGATGAAGAAGAAAGTCGACCGAGACTCTTGGTGCTTCCAAAACTTAGAGGACACTGCATGAAGACATCAAGGAAATGTAAAAATGTACCAAAGAATAATGCACTGTGAATAGATGGGGTTTATTTGCATAAATATAACTGTGGTTTAGCAGATTATTTAGCAGATTATTTACCAGATTTACCCAGATTTGAGCATCAGAAAGTCCACTGCTGAAGTGTCCTTGAACAAGGCAATGAATCTCAAACAAATTCAGAGATGCTGTTGTACTCCGAAATACCATAAAGTATGGAAGTGTTTGACAAAGTATTTCCCAGATGGAGTTTGGCAGTGATGGATTTCAGTAAACTAGTATGGAGGGAAGGAACTCACCCGTTGCTAACCACGGCAGAGTGTCCGAAGCGGTTGACGTCGCGGTGCAGCCCTGGTTTGGGCAGGACAGTCCACTCATCACAAGCTGAGGAGACACAAACACAAACACTTTCTTTATGCACCTGGCCTACAAAATGAAAAAAACATCCCAGACTAAAAATGCACAGTGTTTGATAATATTTTCATCCTATTTTGCCATGTAAGTCAGAATAGACGATTGAGACTCATCATTTCAACATGTTTCCTCTTCTTTTGTTTTCCCTTGTGGAATAAGGAGTGTTTAAGTTACTGCATGTGCGAGGAATGAGCACTGGATGGTGACCCACAGTTCATCCCTCTCCCCTAATTTCATCACAAGGAATTAAGAACTCATTATCCTTACCTTTTCACATAAAATTATGGTGATAAGGAAAAGATAGGGCAGATAATCTGGGAGATGACTTCATAAAACTCCTCACACCACCAAATTTCATCATAAAGTACCTCTCTCTCCTTCTCCTTCCTCCCCTCTCACCCTCCTCTCTCTCTTACTAGTTATCATTGGAGCTATCAACTCAGTGTATTTTACTGTTTGGATTTTACAACACTGTTAATGACCCCTACGTGCTTCATTATATTAATATGGAATGACTATATGTGTGTGTGGGTGTGTGTGTGTGTGTGTGTGTGTGTGTGTGTGTGTGTCCCATTTTGCCAGATGAGCCTTCCCCGAACGTAAACGGAGAGCCGGTAAAGTCAGGGACTTGGGGACGCCAGGTTGCTAACGACGTCGTTAAGCGGTGTGCTAATTGGGAGCCTGGGCGGTTGTTCTAATCAACACCAAGAGCAATGAGTTCATCACTAGCAAGGGTTAAAGGTCGGTCGGCATTAACACGCCAACCAGAGTGGATGCTGAACTGAAGACTGGTAACACTGCAGCTGGTGGAAACTGTATGAACACAGGGGTGTTTACTCCCCCAGGTCAGCTTTTCAGGCTGTGGTTCAGTTGCATAGGTAGATCACACATTCACTGCCCTATGCTGAGCTGGGCTAACAGACTGCTGGCTGTACTGTGTCTTCACATTTAGTGTAAAGATGAGACAGCACATTGAACTCTTACTCAAGCAAATAACACTGATCATCTTGTTACAATACAATGTACTGCTGGAAAACCTTGGGCCCTGCATCCATCTGAATGTTAATTGACACGTACCACCCACCTAAGTACTGTCGCAGACCAAGCACACACCTTCAATGTCAACAACACTCCCCAATGGCAGGGGCCTCCCCCTGCAGAACAATGCTCGGATCACACCACAAAAACTGAAATGTCTCGCGGAACATGACAAAGAGTCCAAAGTGTTGACCTGGTCTCCAAATTCCCCAGATCCCAATCTGATCCAGTATGTGTGGGATAATCTGGAACAAGCCATATCCATGAACGCTCCAACCAGCAACCCACAGGACCCAAAGGATCTGCTGCCAGACACCTCAAGACACCCCCAGATGATCTTGTGTCTCTTAAGCTTAAAAGTGACTTTTACACTTTTCTGTAAGTGGGAAGTCACTTGATAAAGGTGTCTTGAGACTCACATTCAGCCAATAACTTTTTTTTTTCTTTCTTAAGCAGGTATTTAAGAGAATTTAAGAGTGTAATAGAAGTTTGATAGTTTGATTGTTTTTTTCTAGCTGTAACCACAATCTGTTTTTTAGCTTTAACCATACTGCAGTTGCCATGCATGAATATCATTAAAATAAGCAATTTTAAAAACACGGTCTTAGCTATTGTGCATAATCTTGGGCTGCACAGATGTATCACACCAACCCCGACATTCTACCCTGTAATGGAGTTGTATAAATTAACATGAGATATTTTGACGAGTCGGTTTGGGGATGTGAATCTGTAATATCCTCGCTGAATCTATTTCAGGATCTTTCATGAACACAGATGTTCTGTCAGCTGCACTTTAATATAACCTGTAAGGCCCTGTATCAAATTGGCACCTCTGCTTTGGTAATCATTAGTCAGCAGGGGGCTCCAGGTGTGCACTGCTATCTGACAACTAAGATCCATATGTGGTGCTAAAAGTTTAAATATTCTTCACTTCTGGCACTTGGCACTCTGAGCGCTAAAATAAGTTTAGGTACTGCTGGGAAGTCACACAGCTGAGTTCTTTCACTTGAAAACCGTCCCAATAGTTTTAGCCATGGAGGCCTGGCAACTCAACTCTTTATCTTCTTTTTAAATGCACTGATTTTCACTAAATATTTAACTTCTGAGATATTTGATTGAAATTACATTTTTTACACTGGGGATACAAGTGTCGTGCACTCGCTTTTATTTTTGTTGTGACAATCTAAGGAGGATTTTACATTCTGCAATTATATAGATTAAAAATAATTAATGACAATGACATAGAAAATACATCTCTGGCAGGGTGGATGAAGCATTTAGACCAGCTCTACCTCCTGTGGCTCAGGAGGTAGAGCGGGTTGCCCACTTATCGGGTCAGTGGTCGAGTCCCTAGCTCCGCCAGTCTGTGTACCAAAGTATTCTTGAGCAAGATACTGAAACGCAAATTGTGAATGTGTGTGTGAGTGTACAGTATGTGTTAGAGTGCTGTGTGTGAATGGATGAATGTGCCTTTTAGTGTGAAGCACTTTGATTTGGGTTGAATTACCATGTTGGGAGGCAAACTCTTTAGCAGTCATACAGCAGTCAAAATAATCACTGCATATTGTGACATTTCAGCAGTCAGCGTTCACTTTTCTTAAACAATAATGAAGAATTTGGGGAATTGGGAATTGGAAACTTTCCATGGGAATCAACAGGAATATCTCTGAATTGATGGGAATTAATTGGAAATTTGCAGAACTGCAGGTTAGCCTATAACAGGGTACTTAAATGAAGAGGAAGTTGGTTAAACCAACCAGATTTAATGTAAACTCAACTACATTTGGATGATATTATTGGGGTTAATATATTTGATCTATGATATTGAATTTTAACCAGCAAAAAATAAATCAGAATGTGTTTTTACAGTAGCTATGTTCTTGCTGTTGTTGCTCAATCAAATAATCAATAAAAATTCTCCTTACAAATAAATCAAAGTCAAAAATCAACTTATGTGTGCATGTCTGCTAATGACAAAACAAAATGTTTATATATGATATGGTTTGTATAAATTATTAAATCTTAATTCAATTCTAATTTCTAATTCAGTATTTCCAAAATTCCCCATCTTAACTTCCCATGGAAAGTTTCTGAAAAGTTTCCAGAAATGTACTGAAAAATTCTGGAGGTCTCTCTTTATTATTTGAATGTGTATTAATATTAGCACATTTGATCCCATCCTCTGACCACACTGGACACACACACATGTTAACCAACCACCCTGAGATTGAAGTTGCCAAATTGTCCACCAAATAACTGCAGGCTCAACAGATACTTATCAGCCACAACACATACACACACACATACGTAGGGACACGCACATCAACACAGATTTTAATTTCCTCTCAGGATATGAGAAAATCTGTGTTAATAATGCATGGTGGGACAGAAAGAGAAATCATGAGTCTAGATCGAAGCATGCAGGCGGGCCAGGCTGATTGACAGTTTGATCTGATCTGCACTAATGGAGGTCTTGATGAAGTGGGGTGGGTGGAGGAGGAGGAGAGGGTTTGAACGGCAGCCACTGTCTGCTCCTCCAATATATCACAGCTCCTAACATCTTCCAAACAAGCTTCCAGCCTGCCCTGGGCCTTTCAGTACGCTGTGCCATGTGACTTTGTGTGTGTGTCAGGTGTGTGTTTGTGTATGTTTGTGTGCAGCAGACAGCGTGTGGGTGTGTGCCTGTGGTGTGTGTAAAGTTGGAAAGGACCACATTTTTAATCAGAGTTCATTCCCCCCCCCAAAATCTAATTAGAAGTGTGAGAGGGGGGAGAGTTAGGTAGGCGGGGGTGGGCAGGGTTGAAGGGAGGAGGGAGAGCTGAAGGAGGGGGAGAGGGAGAATTAAATCCAAATGAAAAGTGCTTTCCGTGTCGACCTGAATCTAATGTGTGGCAGCAGAAGAGCAGGAGAAGCTAATAATGCAGCGACGCCCCTCCAAGGTTAGCGCGGCAAAACAAAAACAAATTAGCGCTCCAAACCCCTCCGCTCACAGCCAGTGTGGAGGCAGGGAGGAATGGAAGAGCAAATGAAGACGAAACAAGGGATGGGGAGAAGTGACTTCCACAGGTGGAACTAATTAATTATCTCCTGGAGAGACGAGAGAGGGCAGAGGAGAGAGGAGAAGAGAGGAGAGGAGAGGAGAGGAGAGGAAGAAACTGCTTATTTCCTGGAAAGTGTACAGCTGCTACTGGTACTTGTATTTATCATTTTTCTAAGAGATTTTAAAGAGATCTTTCCATTGAAGAATACAGGAAGTGTGAGGGAGTATGTGGGAGAAGTGGAGGATATTTATTTATATTGGAGGACAGGATAATGACTAAAACACTGAATAAGTCAAAGGGACAAATATGATTTATAGGTTTTATATGATTTTTTGTTTTGTCTTCTTGTTGTTATTCTGTGTTTGTACCCTTTTTGTAATGTATAAAATTCAGATCTACCTGAAAACACTGGGTGAATATCTTAAAAACCAATAAAAATGATTGACAAGATCCATATTCTAATGAAAATTGTGCAGGACAAAACTATTTATTTTGGATGAGACAAAACAGTGTTGAATCAGATAATGACATTCATAGCACTTTTTCAGTGCCTGCAAAAGAAAAGGAGACGCAAAAGAAGCAAGCCAAGAAGCAAAAGAACACGGTAATGGTAAAAAGCTGACAAATCTAAGGTTGAATTTTTGCCATCTAGCTCTGCAGCTGCAGCCACGGAGGAAAACACTGAAGCAAAACAGAAAGAAAATGGGGAAAAGGAAAACATAGTGGAGAGACATTTCTCGGGCTGGCTCAGGTTTAAACTCTTTCTAAAGCTCATCATAACCCTCAGTGTGTTAAAGCGTTACCACACTGGCCCAGCAGATGAGTTTAATTCCACATAATCCCTCTCTGGGTTATAGGGGACTGTGTAGTAGCACCACAGTGAGAAAAGAAGTGAGTCATTTCTGAGCTGAACCACTGACACGCCACAGGCTGGCCTGGTTGTAACGTTACTAACATGCTGGTGAACTCTGTCAACAAACAGGAAAGACTGTGAATCTAACAGTGTCCTCCACAACACTGAATACAGTGACTGCCAAAGGCTCAACATATGTCAGCAGTACAGTGGCAGAGATATGGAAGACTGAGGTGTGTCCTTGAACGTAACATTTTCTATTAAGACATGAATATTAGGAGGCTAGTTGCTTAATTTTAAGATTGTGAAAGAAATTTCTCTAATAAACTATAATAGTGAGCAATCAGTTAGCGTAGCATCATGGTAGATTGGACACAGTGGGAACAGTTAGTCTGGCTCTGTCCAAAGATGACAAATGTATTTTTCACTTGTTGGCATAGCTAAAGGTGGAAAAAAAGAGAGACCATGCAGTTGAATATAAAACATGTTGCTTCATTTTTAGATGTATGAGTACCAGAATTAGAAAACTGATAGACAAGAATGTATACAAATCATTTCTCAAATGTACAGGAGCACCGTTTGTTCACTGAAATGTCCTTTTACACAGCATCTCTCACTGTAGCATCTTTTTTCTCAACAACAGCTCCCTCCCTTCATCTAGCTTCTTTTTTGTTTTTGTTTTTTTTCTCTTTCAACCATCACTACAACCCTTCCCTCCCCCCTCTCCCTCCGCCCCCTCTGTCTCTGCAGCAAGTGGGAGAGTTGGCTGGTGGACGATAAAGTTGGGCAGATCTGCAGATACGAGCGGTGATGAATAAATGATGATATTTATAAAGACAGGGGTGTGTTTGCCCGGAGTTGAGGGACATGTAAATACACACATTTATTGCAAGTGTTGATGGGCCAACAAAAAAAAAACCCACAGCATTCAACTCTACATTGTTTCCAACTTCATTAAGACTGGGACGCTCTGTAAACAAATGCTTTATTGTTTATTACCTTTGAATTTGCCTTTTATTCACAAGCTTATTATCTGCTTTATCCTGGCATACCTTTGTTGTCTTTAGGTAATTCTCTTTCACCGTCCTCAGTGCTTCCTCTTCTCTCCCTAAATCCCTCCTTCATTTACTCTTTATTTCTCTCCCGCTCTGTGTATATCCCTCTCTCCTTCCTCAATGCTCTGCTCTCTTATTTCATCTGCTGCCTCACATTCACTGCCTTAGCTCACCAATATCCTCCCTGGTATTTTACCCTTTATTATATAATTTACAGCAGAGAGTGACAAGGAAGATCAAAGAAAAGGGGGAGAGGGAAATAAAGGCAGAAAAACAAAATATTACAAAAATACTTTCAATGCATTTTTTTTTTAAAGAAAGCTTTTGACCACATCTCATGACCTCAGTTCCTTTGCTTAACTAGCTTGGCTGTCACTTCTATCTAGGTCTGGGCGATAAAATGATTAGAAAAATTACTGTGTAATAACTTTTCCTCAATAGAAATATGAGACATGGTTGATATAACATTGATAGAACTCAATTCATCTATGTTTTGACAGACAACATGATAAGCCAAAGATGAGATGAGAATAGCACCATGGTGAACCAATCATGTGGCTGGAACAGAGTTGCAGCCACGCCAGGTTAGGTTGACGCACATAGCACAGAGTGTAGGAATAGCAGCTGGCAGCAGCACAAGTGCTAATGTTTGGGCTGTGCAGCAGTGTATGCCAGTGCATCAGGAGCGGGAGTTAAAAGAGAAAATGACAACAGAAAATGTAAACGAAAACTCGAGTGACAGAGTTAGTGTAGAAGACATCCCAGTGGACACCAAGGCTCAAAAGATGAGAAGATTGTTGAAAAGAAGAGTCAGAGGAATTGGGTTAGCAGTGTGTAGATATTTCGGCTATTTAAAGTCAGACAAGAGTAGTGTACACTGCAAACTGTGTTGAAAGCAAGTTCCCACAAAGACAGGTAAAACCACCATTTTTTTAAAACCATCTGAAGCAAGACTTTACAGGCCCAGACCAAAGCAAGTGCTGGTGGTCCCCCTAAAACAACAACTGTGATACCTGCGCAACAGCAACGGACCATAATGTTTACTTTCTCTAGTGTCATGCTTTACAACAACCTTATGATATTGTCACATCTCACTTAGGAATAAAAATGAACCCCTAAGCTTGACAGAAATAGTGATTTGATTTATATCATGGCGTATATATATCGATATTGACTAATGGCAGAAATTTCCAAGTCAAATGGCCCAATTTTGCCCAGTTCTGTAGGCAGTATCCTTTGGGTTGAGGGATACTGTAGCTGTAACTATATGACTTTGACAGGAATGATATCCGTCCAAAATGTCCATTGCAAGGGCCTTAGGTCACAACTTCACAAAGCTGGTTTTGTCAAACCATATCGATAGGAAACCTGCCTGAACTGGCCAAACTTTATATTCAAAAACAGGAGACCCAATACAATCCGATCCATAAGCGACTGAAGAACCAAGATAATTACACCGGATCTAAAATATGTTCAACCTAAAAAACCTATAATAGAGACGGAACTCTACTTGGCAGCAATAACTATCAATCAGTCCCAAAAGGGCAACAACACATGTCATTATGTCACTTCTCTCCATTTCACACTTCACACTCTCGTTTCCGCCTCAAAAAGACATTTTTATCCTGTGATTATCATGACACACCACATGATCAGAGCTGACAGATTCCACTTGGATCTCTTTGTGTATCAGAGGTATTGAAATACAGACCTGTGGCAGATACAAAAGGACTCAATTTACAGCCAAATAGAGTGATTATAATTTGGACCCAGCCAAACTTTCTAGGAAATGACTAGAACATTTTAGGGCCAAAAAGAAAAGAAAAGAAAAGAAAGAAAAACAGGGAATACAACAAATGGATTGATCTAATAACCATTTCAGTATGACTTCCTCCCTAACGATAAGCCATCTCCTCAGTCTTAACATTAAGTTATAGAACAAGATGAACATTCAAACTTCACCACAGTGTTATAAGGACATGGCAGCAGCTTCACCTGCTGAGCCACCAGCATACTTCTGCTTCCACTGATTCTCTTTGTCCTCCCTTGAAGAAGTCATCCACCTTCTTTTTTTTTCCTGTACCATACAGCACCTTTCTACATGCATATACATCCATCTAACTTTCTTTCCCTCCCTCTGTCTTGTGTCTGTTAATGTCTCTGCTCCCTGTTGTTTCTCTCCTGTGAAGAGTTGGTGTAATCCCTCTTTTCCTCTCCCAGCACCCCCTTCATTCTTCCATTTTTCTATCCCCGTTGAGGGGTGGAAAGAGCCTCGTGCCATCTGGTCTAGTGTGCGACTGGGTAGCCTGTAATGGGATCCTTAATCATCCATACTCTCTACCTATACTGCAGTATGCACATCCAAACATACTCTTATTTTCTACCTAAAAGGCTCTTCTGCCCTTAAGACTTTTTTTTTTTTTTTTTTTTGGTCTCACATCTGTTTTTTTTTTTTTTTTTTTGGTCTCTGTTACTGTAAGTTTCTGGCACTCTCTATGCACTATTAAGGGAATTTCATCAGAATGCTGCTGCACAATTCTGATTCACACTGGGAAATCGGTAGTAAAAATACAACATTTGTATGCATGTGTGTTTCTGCTGGTGTGGAAGCACTCTGTATGATGGAATAATTGAGAATATATTCATGTGTCAAATACAGCGTAGTTCATCTGTAAGGAAATTAGCTCTTAAGATGTCACTCTATTGCACATTTTCTTGGAAAGATCAGAACACTTAATTCATATACACATTTGACTAAAATGTCAGTAATGGGGGGAGGCATGTGGCTCTCCTGACCTCTTAATAGTAACAAATACTGCAGAACAATGGGAACTAGTTGTTCCAAATTTGAAGAAATATGTACAAATGCAAAGAAAAGGTATATAAACTCAGTGGCCACTTTTTTAGGGAGACCTGTGAAATCTAATGCAAGCCAATACAACAGCTCAGTCATAAATTTGACCTTTTTCAAACATAATACTTACCAGTTTTGAGCAGTCACTGTCAGTATTGTCAGTATTGATCTCTCTATATTTGTTTATCAGTGATGATGTAGGTTGCAGACATGTGGAAATCAACTACTTCATACTGAGAGGTGTTCCTAATTTTTGTCTACTATATTTACAAACATGAGGGGGAGGAAGGATATAGCTTAATTAACACCAAAGAGAGAGTTTTAACAAAAACTTGCCATTGTACCTAATAAAATGGCCAGGGAGTGTACACCCAGTTAACACTGGAAAGAGTAAGGAATCAAAACTGACGTAATGAGCCAAGCCTTTTTAAACTAGCTTGCATGGATACCATTCTGACCATGCACTGACAGGAAGGGTGAACTAAGTCAGAGAATCCAGCCTGCAGCCTTAAGGTAGACTAGGATAACTCCTTAAGGACAGTTTCAACATGAGCAGAACTACGTGAAACTGTCTGTTACATCTGCTGCAAAGCCTAGTGCCAGCCTCAGGGTAAGTGTGTGATTATTTAGGATTTCCTCTTACCATAGACTGTATCTTACCTATATCATACGCCAGGAAGTCAGCAGAAAAGCACTTGGCTCCGTTGCTTAGTGACGTGTCATTGTGAGTGTTTCCCCCAAAAACCAGAACTGTACCACTCAGCAGCACCGCAGAGTGGAGGTACCGCGCCAACCCACTCTCTCTGAGGATCAACCTGTGCACACACACACACACACACACATATGGGTAGAGAACAAACACACAGAGAAAAGAGTGAAACTCAGCAGTGTGACAGATATTAGGAAAGTGTTAATTTCTCAGTAGTAGGTGTGTGTGCGTGTGTGACATTATTTCCATGGTGCCACATTATTGATGGTATCTGCCTTGAGAGTGTGACCTGGCCCGTGGTGACTGCCCTTCATACCAACTGTTCTTTCATGGGAGCAGCACACACACACACACACACACATACATAGAGAAACACTCAACACAGACATCGTAGGAGGTCTCAGTCTGCTGTGTGTGATCTCTTTGAGGTCAAATGTCACATAGTGGAGACCAACTGCAGTGGCTTCTTCATTTACTGCAGAAACTCTGACTTTCCACCAGAGACTCTCTCTGTCTGACAGCTCTTAAAGGAACACACTGACCCTCCTTCACTGAGGAACAGGAAAGGAAAACAGTGAGCTCCAAAAAGCAAAAATTGGCATCAATAAATCACTAGATACATTACTTCCAGTGAGTAGTAGTTGGCTGTATTATGACAAGACTATAAGAATTTGGAATATACTTGATGTATGGATTAACATCAGTTGTCTGAATACTTATTCTGGACGTTTTTGACTCATCTGGACACAATTTATTATAATAAATATAATATTGCTCTAAATATAAACTGATTATAAGTGTACTCTGTATGTGGAAGCAAAGTGTGAACTTCCAGAGCCTCTTTTCAAGAGTGTTTCATTAAGCACAAAAAATACAGATATATATTTAACCTCCTGAGACCCTGCGTCCTCATAAGACGACACTACATTTTGGGTTTGTTGCTCCTTACACTTTATTTTGCTAAACCTAGACCTGTTGTCCTCATTAGCTGACATTTTTTTATGCAATCTACTTTTAACTAAATCACAATGCACTAAACAGCGTAAAAACAAAATGGTGCCAATCTCTGTCAACACATTCTATACCCAAGATCAAGATAAAAGTATGAGAGGAACAAAACCTGATCAAATCTTATGTTTTTTTTTTATGCTCAGTAACATTTGCTGCTTGATATGGCAACAGGACATTACCATTTGTATTTGATTTTTCAGCTTTCTGCATGTGTACTATATCATTTGACTGTTTCTACAGACAACATGGACATTCCTAGCTTTGAGTATGGAGTGAGGAAAATTTATAGTGTTACAAAATGTCCTATTAATCCCAAAAAGCTAGGAGAAATTAAAAATGCATACAAAATCAGTGCTCGGGTCTTAGGAGGACCCATCCTTCCAAACTAATATAGGTCAAAGTGTGTAAAAAATGTTAGAGAGTAACAAATTAACAGTTTCATTATTTTGAGCTATTAACTTAAATGTATCACTGCAGAGCTAGTGGCAGCATAACATGCTACATGTAGCCTATGTAAAAGAAAAAGAGTGGGAATTGGCTGTAGTTTGGACAGTGATTTACTGGCTAAGGAGAAATGTGGAACCCGAGGCTGGCCCAGTTGGAAACCACTAACATACAGATGTCATATACAGGACTCTATCTCGTCATGGCAGGCTTGTCAGGAGCTTTTTGCTGACAGAGGAGAGACGATCTTTGTGTTGGTAGGGAGCTGTGTGGAATAACTGGAATACCCAGAGATGCTTCTGTGTGGGAATTTCAAAAGTCAAGCGACACCCGACTCCGACAACAAATTCCAGCTGGAAAGTGAGAGCCACAGAGAGACAGCAGGTTGCATGTGTGTGTTTGGATGTGATATGTATATATATGAGCGTGCACACGTGTCCATGTATACTAAGTGAATTTGGGAAACTGATAGAGCCAAGCATCCTCTTTCACCCATCCATCTGCCTGGGGTCATCTGAGGTCAAACCTCCTGTCAGATCCTTCTATTCTCACCCTCCTCTCCTCTTTCTGACTCCAACACGCTGATTTCCCCTCCCTTAGAGACAGTTTACACACATATTTGTACTAAAAATTATCATTGCCTGAGATGTTATTCTATTTGTAAAAAAACAAACCCACCATAATTTTTTTTTTTACATTGTACCATATCTTGTGAGAACTAGTACAGTTCCCCTTATAATATGTTATAATTGTTAGGTTAAATTACATGACAATATAACAATAGAAAAACTGTTATTATCATCATCATTATTATGATCATCCTTACAAGTTCATTTGAGTCACATCATTATCTCTGAGGGAAATTCCCATATTTACTTCAGTATGAGTAAATAAGTTGGTAAGTAAAAGAATTTAGCTTTGAAATGGAATCTAAAGTGAATAAACTTGTGTGAGGAAAGGTTCGTCTAAGGATCTTAACGATACATAATGTCTATAAAGTGACAGGATGGAAGTAATATTTTAATCATCTCATGATGACTGTAAAATCCTCAGCTGTCAGATAAATGTAGTGGAGTTAAACAGAACAAAATTACCATCTAAGAGGAGAAAGTCTTGATGGAAACAGTTACAGCTCAAAACTGTAATTCAATACAAAGTAAAGATTTAATGTACAAACACACATAAACACTATTTCCTCAAAAACAGACCCACAGAACAACAAGCTGATCACTTTCATTACTTTCACAAAAACTGACTTTGGCCAAGATTAATTCAATTAAAATGTATATTAAAACAAATTTGGTAACTGATACCAGGTAAATATTTTGGTCAGGATTCAACATAATAACATAAAATTGAAGAAAAGATGTGAATGTGTTTATCTGACTAAATGTGTCAGCCATTTGACAGACTGGCGACCAAGTCTGCATTTGAGCTAGAGCATGATGGGATTGGCTCCAGCTCCCTGCAACCCTAGACAAGTCGGCGTAGAGAATGGATGAATGGGTTTCTACAAAATGATGCTGGCAGCTGACACAGTATGGTCACTATGAGTGTCAATGCTATTTTTGCTTTTGGCAGGTTTCAGCTTTCCTGCATCAACATCTATTCAGCACCAATATGTTTGCTGAGAATACAGAGGTGAATTTATTGCGTGCTCTCACCATGTTCTGGTGTGGATGTGGTAGCGGTACATGTGGTCCACCAGACCGTACTTGTTGTTGTTAAGCGCCTTGTATCCCCCGTGGATGAACACACAGCCGCTGGCCTCATCGTACAAGCTGCTGTGGCCGTAACCTCCCTGGACCACGGCGCCTCCGGCAGACACAACCTGCCACGAGTTAGACCCTGAGATGCAAGCACAGAAAGGAGAGAGGGGTCTGATTAATGTAGTACTCTCATGCAGAGAGATCAAAGTGGATCACTTAAAAAGTTTTTGATGCTTTGGCAAGTTTGGTTTTTCCACTTTCATGCCAAAAAAGCAAGGCGCTTTTAATTCTGGAGGTGAGATAGAGCGAGGGAAGGGAAAAAAAAAAGGAGGGAGACAGAGAGAGTGAGCCAAACAGTAAGCGAGGCCAGAGGAAATTAGAGTTTATTGAATTTAAAAGCGCCCTTTTATTAGACTAGCGCGATGCATACAGATTAATTCAGGTGCATAGAAAATCTTATTAAAAACAGGCAGGGATTACATCATCCGAGCAGCCCCCAATAAAGAAAAGACACAACACAACAAACAAAGCTAGAGAGTAGAAGGAGGAGGAACATCAAAAGCCTGAGAAAACGTGCCCTCATCTGGAACCATAAACCCCCGAGACCACGAGTGGTACTGAGAACAGAGAGAGAGAGAAACTGAGAGAAGAGCTAGAAAGCAGAATATCTACATGCAATCTTTTTTTACTTCAAATTTTATCAGCAGCAGGGATTTGCATCTGAATACACACACAACAGCCAAAAATCCAAAAATCCAGAACTGACATCTGGCCATGGATGCTATGTTTAAGTGGCTGTGAGAAATCTTACTCTGTATTAAACACTCAACAAATAAAACATTTTCAGGCGTATCTGAATATTTTAAATGCCCAATCTGGACTGGACAAAATTTATAGGCGTGCTGGGGTAAAACAGTTTGCTAAAAAAAAACTCTAAATGATGAACAATCTCAAGCAGAAATGGGCCTATGGTGGTAGAACTGTGTTCACATAAGCAGGCCAGGAAAAAGTAATTTTGTTCATTTGCAAAAATGTAAGGCTGGTATAAATAGCAACAAAATGGCCCCATTGGCACCAAGAAAAAAAAAAAAAACTTTATATTGGTTGGCAGAATATCTCAAAACTTTTCCTGGACCATAAACATGAGAAAGAAAGGCAGAAAGACTCAAAGAAACAAAGAAATCTCAAATATCAATATCAGCCTCAAAAATCCAATGTAGATCAGGTTCCACTGCTTTGGCAACAAGTTTTCTGATTAAAACATGCCAATGGAACTCCAGTAACACCCACCAAATTAAGAAATTAAAGAGAAAAAGGGAAAAAAGAAAGTCAGCAAAAGACAACAGAACGGATGAGGGGAAAAAGAGCAAGAAAGAACAAGAGAAACAGTGATAGAAAGTGGGGCAGCTATGAGGAGACAACAAGAAAGTAGAAGGTCAACTCTTATCTCATCTCTGGCAGCTAATTGCTGCAAACCTGCCTCTCCAAGTGGTCATTAAATCCCTTTATCTCATATTTTTTACACACTGCTTCTACTTCCCTCTGTTCATTTCCAGGTTACACTGACTCTTAGTCGGTCCCTCTGAAGCCTAATGATGCTCAGTGCAGACTTACGCTGTGACACCGTCAGAGGGCAAGGAGGGGAGGGAGGAGATAGAGGTGGGTGAAGATGAAAGTGATAGACAGATAAGGGGAGAAGAGGGAAGGAAAAGGTGAGGGAGAGGAGCAGGAGATGACTGGGGACCGAGGAGGAGTGATGACAGAGGGTGTCAGAAACTGAGGCCAGCAGATGAAAGGAAAAAGACAGAGGGAGCTAAAGAAGGGGACGTGGGCAGGGGGTAAGAGGGTGTAGAAGAGGAGAAAGAAGGAGGGATGAGAAAGAAGAGGAGTGGCAGGGATGTAGGGGGGTAGGAGAATGAGGGAATGCAGTGGATTCATTAATCATTGTCTTCTCCCAGACACTCCGGCCGGGGTGCCACCTCTTCTTAATGACTGCTTTCTGCGTGTGCTGGTGTGCGTGAGTGTGTAACTGCACACAAGTCTATGTTGTGTGTCTAATGGATAGTGCATACATGAGCGTAGATGTGTGTGTTTTCCTCTCCAGAATGTGTCTAAGAACTGCTTCGAATAACAGCTGCTGGTTTACAATACTGGGCAACACCGCCATCTACTGGGCAACAAGGGAAACAAAACATAAAAGCACTAAATGGCCGAAAGTATGAGGACAAGAAAAAGCTACACCTGCCTGTGGGCATTATAGTGAGGTTGGGGATAAAGTATGATGGGTCATTGTCATACTTGAGTGGGATAAGACTAAATACAAACTGTTGTCATGAAGTCAGAAGCACACTGTTGCAAATATCATTACATAAGTGGCCTAGCCCAAACCACAAAAAACACCTTGAGACCCAAAGTATCTGAGTAGGGTTCTCCAAATATGTGGTATAATACTAAAGGAAAAAGAGATTAGTCGATTTTACCTCCTCTTTCACATTTAAGATCAAAGTTGTACATTTCTCTCTGGGGTCAAGGTGGAAAATGGCACCAAAAATCTTTTGGATTTGGACAATACAAGCAATTCCCTGAGTGGTATGTTCAGAAAGTGCACACTGCCATGATAAATAATGGTAGAAAAACTCAGGTAAGAGTGAGTAAATTAAAGACATCAGCAAACATTTGAAAGGTAGGAACAATAAAGCTCGCAGTGCTTAAAAGTGACCATTAAAAGCCAATATAAGAAAGCCATGCAGAAGTTCTTGATAATGAGATGTTCCACGGAAAAAGAATTGGTTGCTGATTAGAGATTTCTTTAATTTCACGCAGAGCTTTGCTTCACAGCCAGATTTCACTTTCTCAACCAGAAAACTGCACCCCCTCCCTTTAAGAAAAGTAGTCCTTTCAGGTACTTAACAGTGTCCTCTGCTGTCTTTTAAACTTTGAACTACAGAAGCTGGAAGAAAGTATGGCTCGCAGACAAGACGATTTATTTCTTTTAATGTGAAGTTTCTGGAGATAATTGTTTGAGGCATAATTCTGAGATTCATCTATCCAATAGCTTTAAGAAGGAAGAAGAAACTAGAGCTAAAACCTGGGGAGTTGTGAGGAAAAGCCTGGCTGTCGGTTTGTGGGCAGGTTAATTAGATGCACTTCCACATAGGAATGAATCTGTTGGTTTGCACCTTCAGGCAATGGATTGTGTTCAACACACTGAGGGATGGTAAAAGTTAAATTTGATTCTGTCTTGATTAGAACTGAATCAGTTCACCAATAATCAAGTTCAACTTAGTAGGAATGAAGAAGTCAATGTTTTTCACATGACATGTAAACGGGCTGGACTGAGTATTTCAGAAACTGTTGATCTCCTGGGATTTTCCTGCACAACCATCTCTGGTGTTTACAGAGAATGGTCCAAAAAAGAGAAAATATCCAGTGAGCGGCAGTGCTCTGGGCAAAAATGTTTTGTTGATGCCAGAGGTCAGAGAATTGCCAGAGTGCTTCAAGCTGATAGGAAGGCAACAGTAACTCAAATAACCACTCGTTATAACCAAGGTCTGCAGAAGAGCATCTCTGAATGTACAACACACTGAACCTTGAAGCAGGGCTACAGTAGCAGAGGAGCCCACCGTGTGCCACTGTCAGCTAAGAACAGGAAACTGAGGGTACAGTTTGCACAGGCTCACCAAAATTGGACAAAAGAAAATTGGGAAAACGTTGGCTGGTCTGATGAGTGTTGATTTCTGCTGCGACATTTGGATGTTAGGATCAGAATTTGGCGTAAACAACATGAAAGCATGGATGCATCCTGCCTTGTATCAATGGTTCAGGCTGCTGGTGGTGTGGGGGATATTTTCTTAGCACTTTTTTGGCCCCTTACCACCAACTGAGCATCACTTAAACACTACAGCCTACCTCAGCATTGTCGCTGATCATATCACAAAGCTCAAATCATCTCAAACTGGTATCTCTAAACATGACAAAGAATTCACTGTACTTAAATGGCCTCCCCTGTCACCAGATCTCAATCCAACAGATCACCTTTGGGATGTGGTGGAACAGGAGATTGGCATTATAGATGTGCAGCCAACAAATCTGCAGCAACTGCATGATGCTATTATATCAATATAGACCCAAATCTCTGAGGAATGCTTCCTGCACCTAGTTGAATCTATGCCATGAAGAATTAAGGCAGTTCTGAAGGCAAAAGGGGGTCCATCCATCCAATCTTAAGGGGTAAAAGCAGTTTGCATTCATGTGCCACTGAGTAAGGCTGATTTGGTTGCCTGTTAGAGTATTCTCTATAAGTCAAACCCAGAAGACACATGATAAATGAAAGCAGACATTGTAAAAATTGATCATGTAAAGTTAACAGGCTGTACAATAAAATCAGAATCAGAATCAGAATATTTTATTGATCCCTTGCAGGAAATTATTGAAAAACAGTGCTTTTTAGCAGCCAAGTCTTGTTGGATTGTTGTATACATGTTGTTAAATTTAATTCAGCATGTAACTATAGAACTATGTGAGTTGGTTTCTCCAATGAAGTAGCATCCCAGCCAAAAGCAGTGTCAGTGACAAAAAAAAAATGCCAACCTAAACTTACTCCCTCCTTCCAGTATCAGCACAAATAAAAAACCAAATAATTTTACAAACAGTGGCGTTGCACTTAATGAGCCTGTGTTAAAATCCAAAGACCTGTGTGAATATAGCCTCTGGAAAATGTCAACAACTTGAAGAGTGCCCATGTTTGACTTCCATCAATAAAAACAATTAAACAATCACCACAAAGAAAAAAAAATCGATGAGAGCAGAGTCAGCAGGTGCACTTACTGATGTTGTACTCCTGAACTTTGTTGATGTAGCTGTAGACTGGCGAGTAGCCAAAGAAGATCAGCATCACCGGTTCTCCATCGGCCAGCTCTACCACGTGGGCAGTGTGTCCCTCCAGGGCGTAGGGAGGAGGCGGGGCTGGTTTCAGCAGCGACCAGGTGCGTCTGGGGATGTTGAACACCCACATCTCATCCGTCACGTTAGCAGATCCTGCTTCCAGCTTCCCGCCGAACATGTAGATGTCATCCTGGGAAAAAGACAGAGAGAAATTAAGAAGTAGCAGAAGCAGAATCACACATATCACACACATATCAGAGGAATGTGAACATCCTCCTCCAAGCTGTTGTTCAGTCCTTGCTTTGTAAAAAGAACTTTCTAAAGTTTAGCTGAGGCTAATGTAAGGCTCTAACAGTCCCAGATCATTGTGTCACTTTTAAACTCATGTTTGAGGAGTGTCTCTTAGTGTCTGTTTTTGAAAAACAGAGTTAAAATATAATGCTACATCCATCCATGTTGCTTCTTATGTTTACCATACAGGCATTTTTACTGTACATCTGAATTGCAGATCTTTGATCTTTGATCATCACTCATCTGGGGCCTCTAATGTGGGTATTAGTATGTTAAAAGAATAGATTGACATTTTGAAATATGCACTTATTGGCTTTCTTACCAAGAGTTAGATAAAAAAAAGATCAATACTACTCACAGTCAGTGGCTGGTCAGCTTAGTTTATCTGTCTGATGGTAACAAAATCCACCTACAAGCACCTCATAACCTCTCGTATTCAATTACATCATATTCAATTAACATGTTTTATCTCAAATGACACCTGTCACATGACACACAGCAACTTCATTACCTGTAAATATTTATAATAGCAGCTTTAAGGCTCTAATGACAACCTAACATGCTCTAATATGCACTTTAGTCCACATCATTGCAGCCCTGCAGCTTCTCGTGCAATTATCAAGTAATTACATGAGAAATAACAGTACAGGAGCCACAATGTGGTGTAGGAGTCACTGAAAATATCAGTGTAAAAGTGAAGGGTGAGAGGTGAAGAGTCAGCAGGTCTGGCTGGATGTCTCTGTTACTCCCTGAGATAAAAATAAAACACACGTCCACTTTGTGCCGCAGTCAGAGACGTTTCATGAGAAGGCGTCAAACTCCGGTGATGAAGTGAAGCAATTCCTTTCATCCACCCTTCAGTGTGAGAGGTGGAGTTTGAAGTTAGAGTTGCCTGTGCAGTAAGCAAGCCACAGTTACCACTGCCTACAAATCTTCTTTAGGCTTCAGTCGGGCATGCTGACCTCCTCTGGCTCAAATCTCACCTTCATCACAGCGGAGCAGAGACATTTGTCTTCATCCTCCCCTCCTGTCCTTCAATGTTAAATGACTTCTTCCACACAAAATAAGCATGTGTCCCAGTATTTGGACAGTGAGACATTATTTGATGCTCCGAGCTGTGAAGTGAGTGATCTTTAGGGGACACATGGATGGTTCTGATGTTCTCATTTCTTCACAGGTAAGGTGACTAATGGGTCTGTCTTTCAAAAAGTATGATATGTACTTTACAGTCTTGTGAAAGGACTCCTTATCACAGAATTAAAATGCCTCAAAAATGTTTTGTTTTCGTTTTTTTTAAAACAGGTGGTGATTGGTATGAATGTATGACTGATGAATATGTGGATTACATTTTGGAATAATTATCTCTATAAAATGTCAAAAATAATGAAAGAGGCCCTTCATCACATGCTATACAAAAGCAGATAATTATGTTTTAAATTTAAACTGCTTTATCTTTCAGGTCTTAGAGTGCTGGTTAAAACTGAGCACTGGGAAAAAGCATCTGCAGATATCAGACATCCAGTGCTGCTCTATAATTACATGAGCATTCAGACTACTCTGAGTCTTAAATGATCTTTGTTTCTGAGCTATAACATATTTTCTCCTTTAAGTACAGTAAATCTGTCAGAATTTAACACACACACCTCAATGGTGGTAGACAAAAAGAAGCTACCAGAAATCTTTATGTCTAGCTGATGGAAACTTGGCAGGGAGACTGATGTGCTTTCCCCTGGACCGATGAGGAATGTGTTTATACAGTGTGTGTGTGTGTGTCAGACAAACTGTATCATTCAAAATGATGTAACATTCTCAAAGCAAGCAAATGAAAGAGTGCACCTGAAAGCTGTGGACTGTTGTGGATTGATTTAATTGGCTACCAGGTGCTGCACAGACAGTGTATCGTTCACTTGTGCAGGTGTTTGACTCACAGACAGTGAGGAAGACAACAGAGCAACGCTCCAAATATGCAACTTCTAACTGCACTGAAAACTACAGTTTGATGGGCTTAATTGTCTTGAGTCAGTACTAAGTTTAGATTTGTCTGACTGTCTGTGTTGCAAGCTGCTAATTACTTATTATTCCCATATTTTACTGCCTGAGACAATTCTCCTCTGTAGTGTTAGTGCAATGTAACATCCACGGCTGTATTACCTGGTACAGAGCCAGCGAGTGTCCATATCTGTAGAGAGGGCCGCTGCTGACAGGAACCGTATCCCACGTGCTGGTCTCCAGGTTATAGCTGCAGGTAGGAAAAGAAATGAAAGTAAAAGAATTAAACACTGATAGTCAAATAGTTAAAATATAAAGTTTAGACTCCTGTAAGGACTGACTTTTTCCTAAGATTTCTAAGCAGATGTCCAGACTTTCATTTGTGATGTATGATATTGTCTGAGAGAGTGAATCATGCTCCATCTAAACATATGTGTGTCCTGTGAGATTTGAGTTATGACTGAGTACAAATTCTGAGGTTGGGAATATATTTTTCCAAGCATGATCTCAGCCCTTTGGTTCAGTTTTACAGGACTGAGAGAATGCTGCTGAGTCAGACTCTTACTTGAGAACCATGTGGTAGTTGGAGTAGTTGAAGGAGTAGCCTCCCACCACCCACATCAGCCCAGAGTGCACCAGGGCCTCATGGGACGCCCGGCCCAAAGATTGTGCAGACGGTTTGACACTTGGAAGCACCCAGAAGGCCTCAGTGGATGGAACAGACAGAGAACAGTCTGGACCTGAGATAAAGAAGCAACACATTTTATTCAAACAGCATCTTTAACAGTGTCAATAACAGTTAAAACCACAGCCAGAACCAAAAACTTATGATAATCACAAGCATGATAAGTTTGAAAAATGCTGGTAAAAGGGGAGAGTCTATTCTATTCATGTCTGGAAATTAGTGATTGTGTGGCAATTGAGGTCACTTTTTCTGACTTTGGCACCCTCTACTGGTGATATCAAAAAAGGCCACACAGATCTGACCTAACACTGCAGGTATACAGCTGGAGGTAACACAGACTGTACCAATTTCAGGCAGTAGTGTCTCATCATATAAACTTCTTAGGATGCTACATAGTGTAAAGTTGACTTTTACTCAACAAAAATAAAAAAAACCAAAAACAATCTCATATATATCCCTCTTATAAATGTCACTGTTCAAAACCATATAAAAATATATATTTACAGTGTTACAGCAATTATTTATGAAAACATACAGTATAGCTTTTGTTTGGAGCAGTTTCAGCAATTTTTCACTGATTATGAAACATGTCAGTGTGGCATGTGTTGGTACTGAAGAAGTGAAAGCAGACAAGAAGCACAGTGATCAGATTTAGGAGCTGGTCAGACAACAAATAATAATAATAAATAAAATCACTGTCATCCTTTGTAAGGAGTCGAAGAGCGGTTTTCTAATGTGGCAGACGGGACTAATTCATGTTCAGTATTCAGCAAGTAACAAATGAGAGATGAGTACAAACATGAGGAGGGAAAAACCGGTTGAAAGGCACTGATTCATTGATGCTAAATGTATTCACATGTATGCATCTGTGTGGAGTGATGAGGAGAGAGGAGGGACAGAAGGCCAGGGAGCGAAGGACAAATGGCAGAACATCCTCTTTTCATTAACACAAAAACATATTTTGCTGAGAAATAGTGGTTGCCATGGTGACCAGCACCTTTATCACCTGCACTGTTTGTGTCTCAGATGGCTGCATTCAGGCTGTGTGGCTGTGCCCACCTCATTCATTACCCCACAAACACACACACACACACATACACATGTCTTTCTGGCTCATTGATGTCTTGACCTCCTGTTTTATTTATTTATTTATTTTATGAATGACTTGTCACTTGTAATTCACTAACTGAATAAATTCTTTCATAACAAAGAAGTTGTCTCTCAAAAGGTCCTGTTAAATTCTTGCATCAGAAAAATTCAAACAGGAAAGTGGCTTCGGTCTTTTGATACTGCTCCTACTTGTACTTACACCATTAATCCAGGAGGGGGCAGTGCTTCACCTTTTAATCTAACATCACCAGACTGGAGTGTCTGGTGGGGTAAGATTAAAAATAATATTATTATGTAGGATAATATGGGGAAAATTAAACATTTTAATCTGTAAAATGATACGATACTGATATTAATTTGAGTATTTGGCAGAGTCTCAGATTGATGCCTCAGACAAATGAGAAAAAATGCAGTTTAAGCACCATTTGAGGATTCTACAATGTACAATTACCACATTCATTTTGGGACATCAGTATAATTTAATTGCCTTCAGCAAAATGAGACAATAACCGAGGAAATTGGCAGCATCTGCATGGCATCGTAGATGCTGCCAATTATGTCTAGTCCTTTGCATATTTCACCAATTTGTATTAAGAAATGTGCTTTTCTTTTAAAAAAGGAAAACATCAGTGTAAAATTACTCTCAGTCAGAAACTGTGATGCCATGTGTCATAAAGTTGTCGAGTGTGTTGCTGCAAGAGGAGAGCGTCCGCAAATGAAACATAAAAAACAAGAAATAATGAAGCCACATATATTATGCACCACTAAGCAAGATTTCCCAGGATATTGCATTTATTGTTTTATGCCATAAAACAATATTGAACCAAGCAACATTATTGTTGGGCATAAACAGGAGGACTGCTGCTGTCAAGCTTTTGTGTCTCTTCCTTTTGTCTGTTTCCCTTTTCAATCCCTTTTCTCGTTAATAATGAACAAAACAGAACCATCAAAAAGATCCCTGTTTTGACAGGCATCATGGGAAAATTTTGGTCTCTATTTTGTAGATAAATAATGCTAGCACTGGCCTCATTTGTGGTGATATCAGAGTAATTGTATGAGGGTAGATCAGTGACATATGGACTTCTAAAATCATAAAACTGGACAACTATGATCTTCTTTAAACACCTTGGTTATATACTGTTCTGTGTAAACATTGTTTTAAAAGCTTTTAAATGAGTGAATTTGAATGTAAAGCATTGTATGTAACATAATCTAATTTAATTAACCTAGAGGTGTGGACATCTATATTCAAATCACCATCAGTATTTCCTTTCTTTCAGCCCTCCCATCATCTCTCTCCTCCACTCTTCTATTCTCGTGCCAAAGAGCCATATCGTGCCATTCTGGATGCACCCCTGCAAGACAAAAGCTCTCCCTACAACTTCCCTCAGTTCATCCAAATGTCTGTTTTAATTTCCCTGATAAAATTCTGTGCTCCTCCACCCTCCCATCCCTTTCGTCCTGCTGCTTTACCTTGCCAGCTGTCGTTGCAGACGCAGAGTTTCTCTCCGGTCAGGTCACAGTAGCCGTGATCCGGGCTGCCACAGTTGTCTCTGCAGTACGGGATGTCGCAGGCCTCTCCTTTCCAGTACTCCTCACACTCACAGTAAACGCGACCGGAGACCGAGTTCGCCGTGCTGCATCTGCCGTGGCCCGAGCAGTTGTTGGGACAAGAGTTTATCCTGAGGGAGATGCAATTAGACAGAGAGTCCAGGAAGTTCTTCAAGGTTATACAACACCATAGGCACAGAGAATGCATGACTGTGACCAGCCAGGGATCATTTTACATAACCACACAGCTTTCAGATACTGTGGATGCTTCATGATATACTGATTGAGACAGTTACAATGGTTTTTTGCGTAAGGTAAAAAATATTGTAAGGCTCATAAGAAATAGTGACAACATAAAGATGTAATCTAAAAATACGTACATAGAATTACGGAATAGAAATTATCTAGAAGTTTTTAAAGCTTCACCAATCAATAGTTTAATTTTAACAATGGATCAAATGACTAGACGAGGTTATTTGAAAGGGGTTGAAGTGCTGGACCCACAGATCTATGTAATTTTTAGGCTCTTTTAGCTGATAGTTTTCATTTTCAGACATTTTCTTTGTCTGGTTCAGTCTCTCAGCACTCTCAACATTGTTAACGGCAGCAGCAAGCTGCTGTTTTTCGCTATACTAACCACCCAGTGCCAAACAGCATCAGATAAAGTTAGCAGGTTGCCAGAGAAGAAAGTGAAACATTTAGCAGCTAAAGTACCAGTCATTTTTCTCAGGAGGATGTGAAAACCAACCAGTTGTAAAAGGACAATGAATAATGGACTCAAATCTTAGCAACAGCTTCATAAGATTTTATAGATTTTAAAGTGCTGCTGATGCACTAAAGCACTAAATAATATAACTAATAACTTTGAATAATACTAACTTCTGATCTCCTTTAAGAGTCTAAACTCAGTGGGACTCCTCGATCTTCAGGAGGCTTTCAGCAGGTAAAACCTTAATACAGAACCAAATGGGCGAAGCTGCTTTTAGAAACAATGGTGCAGACAGAATTAACTTCCTGATGATCTGAAATGTGCCCAAACTCTGG
Source organism: Lates calcarifer (assembly GCF_001640805.2). NCBI lineage: Eukaryota > Metazoa > Chordata > Actinopteri > Centropomidae > Lates > Lates calcarifer. The sequence continues at coordinate 19,234,059 of NC_066848.1, forward strand.
CCACTTTAAAATCTAAATAACTCTGCTGTTCTCGTGTGCCTTTGATTTATTGATTTCCCTCCTGCAGCTCTGTTTCTCTGTTTCTCCATTAGCCTGCACATCATGGCTATTTTTTTAACAACTGCATGATCCATTGTTGATTATTCTGCATTCATCAATAACATATACTGATGACCTTCCATGAACCTCTCAACAAAAAAAGTGCTAGTACTCTAGAGCTGAACGTGTTTTTAGTTGTTTCTCTGAGAGGAATTCATTTCCAGTTTTTGTGGACATTTTCCTGTTTTTCCAATTCATTTTAAATACACATATTGTAAGTGGCTTGGGACAAAAGGGTCTGCTAATTGAATGTAATGTAAGAAACATGGTACACACACAAAGATGAAGCAAGATAAATACAGTTTAAAGGAAAGAAAGTAGAGATACTGCTAAAAGGACACAGAGAAAAAGAAACAAAGGAGTCTTGAAATGATAAACATTAGATATAAAGAACTAGGAGCCTAAATAATGAAATTGCACATAAAGAAAATCAAATGTTACTCACTGTTTTTCTGTAATATCAGACAAATAAAGAAGCTGATACAGACTGATGGAAAAAAAAAAAAAGGAGTCATGGACAAGAGGCAGAAAATCATCTTTTTGTTAATACAAAAAGCAGGTTTGCTGCTGTGACAAGAGGGTCGTCATGACAACCTTTACCTCGATACAGTGTGTTTCAGTTTTCCATCATGGCTATCACTGCTGGCAAAAGCAGCCTGGCGTGTGTGTCTGTGTAAGAGGTGGTGACTGTGGCTTTTGAGTAGGGGAAACCAAAATCAGTAAAACTGTTGCAAGGCTTCCCACGTATCTGTCCTGTGTGTTTGTGCTGCTGATTCCTGACATTCTTAAGCTGCTAGATGTTCCCCTTTCACCATCAGCTAGTTGCTTACTTTGCTTGCCCTTTGGTGCTGCTGGGTGTGTGCAGTGTACAGTGGGTTTATCAGACTCAGACTGTTGACATGGGCTAAAAAGGTTAAAAAAAAAAAAAAAAAAAACTTTGGGCCTCACCTTTGCAGCTGTGTATAACTGTGTGACCCCTTTCACATTACAGTCGTTTGATCCACTGTCAGTATAGAAAATATAGATCACTGAACATCACTGTGAATTTAAGCATGACACTGGGACAGAAAGGCAGGCAAAAAGAGACTAGAAAAAGAGTGAAGGAGGGCTGACATCTAGACGTACGAGTAGGTGATGGTGAAGCCGGTCAGGTTGTAAGCAGCATCGCTGAAGAAGTGAAGCAGAGCGTAGCCGGATGTCGTAACCACCTCTGGGACTGTCTCATTACCCCGGGTCTCTGGTACCACTAGACCACTGAAGAATAGTAGGAGAGAGAGGAAAAGAGAGACAGTCCCTCTCAACAAAAAGCAATAGTAATAAAAAGCATTTTGAAATGCTGCTGTTTTTTATGGACATTGGTCTAAAAGCACCACTGGAGAGCTGTAAGATGAAAAGGATTCCATTTCAGGAATTGCAGAACCCACTAAAAATATGACCGTGATTAGCTTTAAAGTAGAATAACATTGCACAGCAGAGTCATAGTGCATTTCGTTTTGATTTGTTTGATGAGGTTTTTCAGTGGGGGTTGCCAGTTTCTTATTTGGTCGGCCTGTCTCGTTTAATAAATGCAATGCACTGCAAATGTACCCTCACCCATAATGAATCTGAGTCAAAGCCTCCTCCCTGCTACGACTGCAGCTGCTCATTTCTTCAACACAAATATGTACCAATCTATAATGAACAATGTAAGCTTATTTACTGTAGATAATAATTCTACACAAGTCTAAGCTTTGTATATTCAAATGCCAGATTTTTTTTTTTTTTCTTGGTTGGAATGGGCCAAATTAGCCCCTTCATATCCTGGGAGCAACTGAACTCTCAACAGGAGATAAGCCTCAGTGGAGCAGAGTAGAAAGTGGAAGGTTGGCAAATTATTGTGGCATTACTGTTTTAATTTGAATTTGTGTGAAATGAAAGCGTGCTACCCACATGCTTGTGGATTTTCCTGTGGAGAAAAAATGCAATGAAGTTCCACAAAAAGAAGTGGTATTCAGGGCTAATGTGAGTAATTGCAATATTTTCTTTCTATTATCGTCATATTGTGGCACGGTGGTAATTATGAGGCTCATTGTTTGCCCGTACGAGTCATTTGACTGCATAAGTGCAAATTTGTTGAAGTGTTTGAAGCTATGCCAAAGGCTACCTGAGTCATTTCCATAAACCCCCCCTCCCCTCCCTGAACAGCTCTCCCATTCAGAATAGCAGGTGCCCACCTGAAGACCGCAATCAAAGGGGCATAAATGGAGTCTCCATCATAGATGTACATGTGGTCCCAGCTGCACTCTGTGGCAAAGTGATTGAAGCGCAGCCTGAGAACTGCATTAGGGCTGGGAGACAGGGAGAGAGAGGAGAGAGAACACAGAATAGATAGGTGTGACAAAAGTGAAATTGATGAATATATATGGCCTATATGCTCATATGATTCTTACTTTTCAAAAGTGTCTCCTGGGTCTCACACATGCCTCAGAAAACCATTTTTCTACGGTGAAGTCATTGTGAAGTGTGTCCTTTTCTTTATATAAGCCTCCTAGACACTGCAGTTGATGTGTCTGCAGAGTATCCTAGTTATGTGTTTGCAAATGATCGTATCCCGGTTTCAGAACCCTGAAATAAGTTTTGAGAAACCTGTATGTGTTGAATGGAGTACCTGGATATTGTGGCTGTATAATAAAAATCATAATAATAGATGTGCTAAGGATCAAAATGCTGATATGAAGGGAAATAACCAGGTTTATCTATCTTTGTAGGTTCTCAGTCATCTAGGTCATGGTAGTCTTAAGAGTTGAAGACAACTGGATTTATTTTAAATCAACAATCAGCCACCTACAAGTCTTGAGATCATTACCCAGATGATTTAACCCCCATTCACACCTCAAACTGTGGGTTAATGACTCTCAGGACCACCTCCAAGAGGTCAAATACCTGGGACTCCCGAACCAGTCTTTAGAATTGAGAAAACCTTTCAGATGAGAGGTGAAATGTCTTCAAGAAACCTAAAATTAGTCCAGCCGCTTTTAATTCTAGCACTTAAGACAACCAGGTTAATTGATGTTCCATGTAAAAGTCATATCCAAACTATGGTCAAAACCTGAATAAGACTGTAAACTGGGATATTAGTGTGCATGTAAATGTGAACAATGTTGACTATTGTTCACTTTGATTTAGCTATTCTTAGAGAATTCCATGCCAATCTGTCCATTTGATTTTGAGATTTCTTGAGTACAAATGAGACCCTGTAACTAGTTTTTGGACATTCCTTGTGTTATGAACTTAAGTTACTGTCAAAGGGAAATTATGTCCTGATGTTGGTGACAAATCAAGGTCAGGGTGTCAAAAAAATATTTTTCTGGAAACCATGAATATCCATACAAAACTCAGTGGCAATGTGAAACAGACATTTTGGAAGATTGGATAATCCAAGCAATCCAAGAGCTGTCATCACAATCAGTTGTAAACATGACTTTAATATATAAGACTGCTCTGTCTTTTAATGGACGATCCAGTTATTTCAGATTTTGAATAAAGGCCTATGAATCTATGTTGCAACATTAAGACTTCTTTCCTTTGAAAGCTGTGAACTAGATATCTGCACCAAATATTATGGCAATCCATCCAGTGGTTGAAGCCCTTCAGGCAAATTTGTGGTTTGGGCCGGAATTGAGCTGGGTTTATTTGACCTCGCTTGTGACACCATTTATTGCCATCAAGAAATGACGCAGGTCTGGATAAAAATATTCTTAAATCATTTTTTCGAATATGTTTTTGAACCAAATCTGTCTTTTAATGTTTCCCAGTGAAATAATAAACATCCTCAGTCCTTTGCCCGAAGCCAATCTAATATCTCAGAGGATACAGAGACCATTAAAGAGATAACCCTAAACAAACCATTTATTGTTCCCAGATGTGTTAGATAATGATTTTTATTTATTTATTTATTTATTTTTGTTAACATTTGTCATTTTGTTTGTGACTGTTACAGGCCTGTATACCATTGTACACATTTAGTGCATGCAGGCACTGCATTTCGACAAAAGTAGAATAAACCACATACAGCTATAGCTATAGCTATCACTGTGTGCATTCAGATGCTGTGGCATGCTTTTCTGAGCAGTTAATGTGCAAGACAAACTCCTTCTATTTACACAGTAATAAAGCTCTCTTTATCTGGAGCCCTTAAGCCAGATACAAAAAGAGGGAGAAAAAATGCTGTTTTTAACCGAGTGGAACTAAGTAAGATTAATGATAATAGGAAGAGGGTGAAAACATTCATACTTACTATCCTTCTATTAACCAAGTGCATTTGGTCTTGTATTTATAGTTTACTGGTCCATCTGTGAGAGAGCCTGACAGGTCTGTTAATCTGTGGGGAGTCAAAGAGAGGGGAGAAAAGACAGAAATTTAGTGTGATATTCAGTAATAATGGTGAAATGTCATGTGATTAACGGAAGCAAAACAAACACGTCAGCATCAAACTGAGAAGTCTGAGTTTTTGCAGCCCGGTTCTGACCTCCCAGTGAAAAAAACAACAACCAAAAACATCCGCAATCTGGAGCTGAAGCCGCTGCTCCTCAAACTTTTATCTTGTGAGCCCTCAGAACAAAGAGATCCATTCTCACATCAGGGAGGGCTCTCTCTGTCAGTCAGATCATGGGACGTCTGGTGGTTTGTAAATGGAATGCTGGATTTACTACTTCCAGATCAAGTGTGACACATTCTTACAGCGCTAGGATGGAGGGCAGCTGATGTGGGACTGCGCCACCAGTCAACACTTTGCTTTATTTCGGGGTATTTCAAACCAGCAACAAGGAGAGGTTTGTTGCAGAATAAAGCAGAAGACGCTGTTCCTCTTGACTGGGAATTCAAATTTAGGTATTTTAAACAGAATAGTTTGAATTTCTACTAAAAATCCTTGGTTGACTGCATGATAAAATACTAGGAAACTGAAATCATTAACGTTTCATGAGAAACGGCTGTGAATTAATGAAATCACCTCTCCTGCTACAAAGGCGCAACAGCTCAACCATACATGTAATTCATATTAGGCAGTTCCAGATGATTTTCTGCTCCCTTTGGCATATCCAATAACTTTGAAAACTTACATACCGCATCAAATGCTGATTGCCAGATTTCCTTTAAAGATGATAGATGATGCTAATTAGACTTCCACACAGAAGGTCATCACAGGGGGTCATGATTTTGGCTTACCTGCTCTGACTCCCTGCTGCACTATTTAATCTTGTATCAGTCAGGCTCTGTCTTTCCCCTGGCTATTCTCTATGTTTGGTTATGCTTAATTTCTCTCTGTGTGCCACTCAAAACTAGCAATATTTTTTTCCCTGGGTGCTCTAAAACCAAACTAGCATTGCTGATTTGTGTCACATGGGCAGGGTTTCCACTCCAAGAATTTAGCAGCAGAAACTGCAGATGCAGCCTGTGCCACTCTGAATACACAGCTTGTGGCATATGAAGGCTGAGAGCATGAAAAACAGTTGAGACTTGCACAGTGTTACCCATTTACTGGATACTGTTCATCATTTACTTTAAAGGAATAGTCTGACATTTAGTGAAATATGCTGATTCATTTTCTGCCCAAGAGTTAGATGAGAAGATCATTGCCACTCTCATTTTATTTGGTCAGCTTAGTTTAGCTTAGCTTAGCATAGACAGTGGAAGCAGGGGGAAACAGCTAGCCTGCATTTCTCTATAGTTCAAAAACCATGCATCTCTAAAGCTCACTGAATAACACACATTGTGTCCTGTGTCAGAAATGTACAAACATGGAGGGGAATTTATGCACATCAGGCATCACTGACACCGCTGATTTAGCATATAGCCAAACTTACATTATTTAACTTTGGTTTAATGTAGAATATTGTCTCTTTTAGTTGCACAAAAATAAACCTTTTAAATTAAAAGCCTGAAGGAAATGCTGCTGGCAGAACGACAATATTCCTGTGTGCAGATAAAACATGACGTCCCATTCATTTCAAGGTAAGACTGTGCATGTTACTGTTGCCATAGCGATCCCAACATAACATATTCATGTGGCAATTGTAATAATCACAGTGTTGGTGTATGTGTGTGAGCATGGTAAACAATGGTCACACCTGTCAATCAAAGTAATCTCATTCCATTGCTGCATAGAGGGAAAAGGTGAACACACACATACACACACAGATACACGGATACGTCACCATCATGGGCACTGAAGACATCACGGCCTGCCTCAGACTGAACAATGTTACTGTATGTGCCTGTGTGTGTGTGTGTGTGCGTGTGTGTGTGTGTGTGTGTGTTCATTATCCGAACCTGCAGTGTCACTGTTGACTCTGTGGTCACACTGGCATGCTGCCAGACCAGAGTTTGTATACATTTGTATACCAGCTACAATATGCTTTACAGAGTTGAAGCAAGATAAAAACCAGTTACAGTAAAACATAAAACAAGACAAACTGGGACATATTAGTGGATGAACATCTGATAGAATTTACAGAGTCATAAAATGAGGCAAAGCCCATGAGCTAGTTGAGATAAACAACTTGAGTGTGCTGTTTTATTGGCACATGACATACTCTGCTGCAACACATATATCCAGCTGGTCCTTTGTGTATGACACCTTCCTACCAGAAACACCTTCCCTTTATGAGCCCCCTCGTTCACTACAAATAGTCAGTGAATGACAGCTAGTCGTACAGTAGCTGCGTGACAGGAAAGCTCTATCCTAACTTCTGTGCGGTCCCTCTGTGCTGGAATGAGTTACCTAACTCAATTCAGTCAACACAATCCCTCTCTGTCCTCAAAATCACTTGGAGACCTGCCTCCTCTGAGAGTACTTACTCACCCGATATGCTCTCTCTCCAGCTCACCATCCTTCTCTATCTCACTCTAAAAAAATGTCTTTTGCTATGCTTCATGCATCTGCAGCCTTGTGTCAGGTGGACCATGGAAGTGAGTGTTGCAGCACTTATCCCTGAAGGCCTCCTGATCTATAGTGGCTTGAACTGTACCTCACTTGTACGCCACTTTAAACAAAAGCATCTGCCAAATGAATAAATGTAAATGTATTTATAGCTCTCTTTGTTTCTGCACAGCTGCTGCACGGCTCACCTGAAAACTCTGCTGCAAAACACTGCTGCTGATGCACATAGCACCTTCATAAGCGTGGGCATCACACCAGCAACCACAAGGTACTTTTAGACAAAAAGCAGTAGCGTCTACCGCCCTGCAGCACTGGTGTTATGTGTTTTGAATGGTTCAGAAGCAGGTGAAATTCACCACCATATGGACATAACCACTGCCATACCCTAAAGGGTAAAAAAAACACAATGATTATTAGTTTTGGGTGATTATACACTAATTAAAAATTAATACCTGTGTATATTATATTCCATTTCCAATAGATCTCTGTAAATGTTGCACACTTGTCCTTATCCACCACCAACTCAGAGACAAGCTCGGAGTGGCACCTCTCCCATCGTATTTACATTCGAAACAATAGATGTGGCAGCAGAAACTGCTCACTGCCTGAAAGTACCCTGAAGGCACCATAGTTGTTCATGCACTCTGTCTTTCTAGGGTAACAAGTGATTGTGTGAGTGAGCATAGAGTAACCAGTATTTTCAACACATTAATTTTTGTTTTCACCTGCAAATAAAAATTTTGAACCTGTGTGATCATTCGATCATGTTGCAGTATATATATATACATATACATATATATATATATATATATATATATATATATATATATATATATATATATATATCTCATTTGGGCAAGAAGACTGTTCTGTAAGTTCTGTAAGAATTTGCCAGGGGAACCTAAAAAGGAGCAAACTATCCTGTGAGTTCAATCACAGAACAACAAACACGCCACCATCATCACCATCAGTCAGTACGTGAGATTAAGGGTGTGTTGGGCCAAGTGTGCTGCTTCTCTGTGATGACAGAAAGAGAGGGAGAGCAGACAGATTGCAGCACAGCCGGACACAGGCCACAGTAAATGCTAAAATCCTGCCACTAAAACACAAGCACACGTAACACACATACGTTCATACATACATTCACAGGCATGTGAGATTCCCTTTTGCTTTGTCACCTCTTGTCTTGTCATCTCTTGTCATCTCTCATCGCCTTCAGTTCTTCCCATTCTGTCTTTCTTTCCATCCATCTCTCCTATCAGTCCCTGCTGATCACAGTTTGATCCTCTGGCTCTAATCCCAGATTAGAAGACAAATATTCATGTCATGCTGCTGTAATGCCTGACTCAAATGATGATGATATTGATGAGACAATGAAAACTCTGTTCTTTTTTTTTTCTTTTTTTTTTTTAGTTTCAGGCTGATGATGATACATGATTACTATAGATTTCTGGAATGACATTCACAAGATCTATTGTCTTTTTTTTCCTGTCTTATTACTGCACTGCTGTTATTAATGCTTACAAATCTTTAAAAAAATGAGAACACATTTCACATCATTTGAACAAGGTCATGGTGAAAACCTTGTAAAACTTTCACAAAGAGCTTTAAAAGGCAAAGAGGAGGAGAATTAAGAGAATGCAATGCTTATCTAAGCTAAACAAAAAAAGACAATAAAAAGTCAGCAACTAATACACGTCCATGCTTCTTTCAATATTACAGACCATTAACTGTTTACAGGAAAATCAAAGATGACAAGGTTTGAAGACTAAAAGTTCAATATTAATCACAGTGCAGTATGTAAACAGTATACAGTAAATTATTATGAACTGGTTTATTTCTGTAGAAGGGGCTGCCTATATAACTGAGAGGCTTCTCTGGGTCCAGTCAGGTGGATAGAAGAAGTTGGTGTTTAAAGTAAAGTAGCTGAGCTAGTGGGCTATGGCTACTCTACTAGTTGAGCTACCACAGATAGCCAAATGACAGCTAGCTAGATGTCAATGAGTGTCAGTCATGGATGTATTACAAGTGGTAGATATGGCATGGTGAGTCAGCCTTGCTATCAAATTGTCCTGGTGGCCAAACCCAGCACAGCAACAATATTATCCCTCTCATTCATTTTCCCCATACACCACCATTATGACAAACATGTCTGTAAAACTGACAGGAGACTAAGAACTGCTCTCAATTTCAACCACGTAAGCCCTACCAATAAAGTTAATATTTACAACATAACAAATATGTCTCTGCAATTTATAAAGGCTTGAACCAAGGATCCATTCATTCATTTTCTCTTTCCACCTCTCTCTCTCTCTCTCTCTCTCTCTAGGGGGGGTTGGAGCATATCCCATCTGACATTGAGACAGGTTATATCCTGTATAGGTCATCAGTCTATTACAGAGCTGAGACATGTGGACAAACAACCATTCATCTGATAATTCAAACCCTAAACCTTCCTGCTGGGAGACAACAGTGCAAACCACTGAGCCTATATAGGATGATACTTTAAGTAAATAACACTTGATAATGATTATCATTTATTCTATCTCCAAAACACTTGGTCAATTCTTACAGTTGAAGTTAAGTAGTAAAATTGGGACAAAGCCTTGGTGTGGCTCTCCTCCTGGATTTCCTGGTTGAGTGAAAAACTCTGTGAGAGCCAAGTGAATATGCAGAGAGGCTCAGCCTGTCTATGAAAACATGTGAAAGGTAGATGCCATCTATTGTTAATGAGAAGCTGACTGGAGTGGCATCCTGCAGCCCCAACAAACTGTCGTCCTGAACGCCTCACCCATTAGACCCCCTGGAAAAAGCCTGGCATAGAGGAAGATGGTAAGACACACTCATGCTTAATGTGCACACATGCAGGCATGAGACAAGCACACACACACACACATAACACACACACACAGCCAATAAAGGTTATAAATAGTGGCCAGAGACTGTCTAGGAGTTCACAGCATGAGGCCAAAGTCACATCTTTTTACAAATTTCACAGGACTATATAGTATTGACAGTTAACACACACACACACACACATATACATACATACTGTATACACAGAGGAGAAAAGCATGAGAGGGTGAATGTGGTGGAGGAGGCACAAAGGCAGAGAGAGATGAGAGAGGAGGAGGAAGAGACAGAGCGAGCAAAGAGATAAAATAGAGACAGGGACGAGGGGAAGAGGTATGGAGGAAGAGAGTCCGGCACCCTTTGAAATATTCATCTGCTCCGGGTGAATAATTGATGGTGTACAGAAGACAGATGCATGAAGGATAGACAGACAAATGGATGGAAAGAGTACAAGAGGGGTAGATGGAGACAGAGAGAAAGAGAGATAGAGCCCCATACCTTCTGGTAATGTGGGTACAAATCTCTTTTCTCTGTCACTCCCTCCAAAGGCTGACCATGAATGCTCACCTAAACACCTATTTTACTGTCACACTCAACAGTCACAGAAAGCACAAGCCTGTTTTACAAACATTTTCTTCTTCAGAAAAATAAGACAACTACAAAAACAATAAAATAATCCTAATTTTGAAATAAAGTTATGACTATATCTGCTTTAGTTTCTGGATTACCAACTCTTCACATATTACCCTTTGTTGGTGTGTCTGAAAGTTGCTATGTGTAGCCTGAAAACCAGACCAATCAGAGAGCCATATAGGTTTGCCCCCCTACTGTTCAGACCTATTTAACCATCCTCTCTGAGATAGATCGGACCAATCACAACCATTTATCTCAAATGGAGCAGGCTTGATAAATGACTGACAGAGGAAGTATTTTCGCTAACCACCAAGATGGCTGCCGCTGATGTGGCGTGGTCTGCTGAATCCACTGTCATAACAGTATTAAACCAACTGGATGGTATATTTTCTCTACAAGAAGAACAAACAACTGCACTTATAGCATCACGCTGTAGTCTGTTTACGTTTTTCTGTCGCTCTGCGCTACGTACACGTTTCGTTGCTCTGACTGATTCTAGGTCCATCCAATGGCATCCAGAGGCACTTTGGCTGCAACTGTTAACCTCTCTAGGAAATGAAAAATTAACTGAGAGCTTAGTCCGAATTGGTCTGGTGATGCCATGCAATATAATAACGTCAATAATAATAAAATAATTAAGATGCGCAATACGTACAGTACATATTACTAATTATGAAAGACATGCTAAGATAAACCGCTAATAAATAGTCACTGGTGATGCTGTGTTCTTTAAAGAAGCCAGAAACCAGGCTTCTGGTAAGCAAAATGTTAAATGGTATGGATGTAACACTTTAACTTTAAACATAATTTATCTCATGCACTACAGCACATACACAAGGACACATATGCAATCATTTGCAGTGAGACACATTTCTGTCAGGTATATAGGGCAGTGATGTGAACGTACAGTACAGTGCAATGCAATGCAAAGTCCCTCACTTTCACGCTATTCACATAACACCTGTCGTGATAACCAAGAAACTAGCAATGTGCCAGCAAAAGTCTAGAACTGCTAGCGTAAGCAAATACCTCTTAAACACATGTTTTAAAATATTTTTGAGAGATGACTTTGACAAAATATGTTGATGCACCTTTAAGTTCAGCTTGAAGGGAAAGCAGTTGACGGTAAAAGCTGTAGTTTGCAGTTTAAAAAGAAGGGTAAGGTAGATAAGGAGAGGACGAAGCAGCAGCAGGAAGGAGGAAGACAAACATTAAGAAGTGTTTAATGTGTTTCCAAAATTCCTGTTGATTTTGGTGTTCATCTTCACATTCCTCTGCTGCTATAAAAAATCATGTCTGCTTTCTGTGCTGAGGTGATTACTTTTAACTTCCCCCTCATTTCATCTTCAGTCGTTCACTTGCTGCTGTGTCTCCGAGTTGTGTGGTTTTGTTGCACCGCGGCCGTGCTACAGAGATGAGATGAGGGGCATTCCATGGCGAACTATGGGCCATCAGAGGACCCCTCTATAGTGTCACACTGAGGGGCCTCGCCACAGCTAATGCATCAGCAGATTTAAGATTTAATGGGTTTTAACAGCAACAGCAAGAAAATCAAATTACACCGCTCTTCACTTTTAAGGAGTAACAGCAGTGATGTGTCCAGACAGCTTGCGGCGACACCCTGACTTTCTCCCTTCCCTGACTGAATTACAGGCCCTAAAGTTAAGTGGACTGTCCACTCCCATGAAAAAAAAAGAAGAAAATGAAGTTACACATTGAAGTGGCAGGTCAGTGTGTTTTACAGGAAGCATGAAAGCAGCCTGCTTGTATTGATTTTCCCTCGCCTGCTCCTCTGCTACAACGAGCCAGAGATTCACTGACAGCCGGACTGCACAACAGCACGGTGATGCGTTCATACAGGGGAGAAAAACACGTAATCAACGAGCAGCCGCAGCCTCACACACACAACCACGCGTACAAAGACTTTCAGTGACTGCGTCGGGTCAGCTGAGGGTGACATCACTGTGAGTAACGTGTTTGTGTTGAACTTGACTCTGAGGAGCTTCCACTGATTGTTTCCACTGACTGTTTTCATCCCATAACCCTGTCATTGTAACGTTAACCCTTTACGCTACATGCCCCTTCTTAACTTTACCATGAAATAGCCTGTTAAAGAAAGCAGTCACCCAGAAATGATTTCACTTTGCAAAAATCTCCTTCTTCATGAAATAAAACACACAGAGAAAATAAACATAAAAATTCACAGGCTTGAATATCATCCAAGAATAACACCACTCTTTGACTGTATAGCCTTAGATGACCATATTTAGAAACACAGTTCATGGCAGTGACTCATTCGTAGAAACCGTATAATTCACAACAATGCAAAACACTGGATTTCCCTCTCAAGCCGGTCGAAACCCTCCCTAGGTTTAAATCTACACACAAAATTCACCCTCTGCCGCTGCAGCCTGGCTGCACTCCCCAGCACAGATCATCATTTCATCTGAGAGCAAATGCTTTTCTTTCCAGGCTCTTCTCTTCTGAAGAACTTTAATGGGCCAAATTAAAGGTGGTATTATCATCAATCTGCCATCACGTTCGATATCAAAAACAGGAGCGGCTCAGCTGAACAATGTACAAACTGTGCACAAATCGTAGGTTGAAGACCGGGCCTGAGACTTCTATTGCATGTCTCAGCTCTGACTCTCTTCACTGTATATCTATTTGATTAAGACAGGGGAAAGTTTGTACAAAGAAAGTGGTTGATCAAGGGTTTTGCTCTGCTCTGCCGAGAGACAGGCCTCCGCTGTTTAAGCGTGAATTAATAAACAGGCTTGAGTTTTAATTCTGTGCATGTATTAAGTTGCTCGAGGAGCGCTAAATATTGAAGTGGAAGAACCACCCGGCATTCGTTCATCTTCACTGTTTAGTCAAGCGTGATTCATCTGTTGTTTTCTGTCCCCGGTATCAAACTGTCATGAACAAATTATGGGTTCCAAACAAAGCTGCGACGCAGGCCTTCATGGGGTAAAATCTGTCTGCTGCTACACTCACATGACAATACTCCTTTCACTGCAACGCATATCCAACACATCCTTCTTATCACAGCAGTGTGTTTAAGCCATTAGTGTGCTACTCACCCTTTTTGCCCACTTACATACTGTTCAAACAAAAGCTACACCACCTCTTGCTGCCACTGCTGCCGTCACTTACGCTGTGAGTCTAGTCTTGGGGGGGGGGTTAGTATCATCGCTCTCTCTTCCCTGCTGAGTTGACGTGTTTCTGAGTTCATGGAGTTCCTAGTGGTGAACAACAAGGTCAAAGCCTATGGAGATTAACACTGTCCATATATACTGCATTTAAACATATCCTATATCACATAAGCTGGCTGACTGAAATAAAATGAGTTATTTTTCTTTTTTCTAGGTTTCTTTAGTGTTCTGGTTGGTGATATAGTTAGTGATGCAGGTTTAATCCTTCATTAAGTGTGTGGCTGGTGTAATTCTGTACAACAATAAAAATGCATTAGACCTATTTTAAAACATTTAATAAAAGCAGTTGCTTTTATTCTGAAAGCTAGAGCCAAGTAACAGGAAGCAAGTATACACTGTGTTTAGTATAGTTACCTCCCTGGTGTCACGCTACATACATGGTTTATTCTGCAAATATATATGTGAGGACAGTGAATTCTCTATAACCCTATGACACAACATCTTCCGGGTTTTATTGTTCATCATTCTGAATAAGTGAAACAACTTTGTAGGCTTAATTAACAGTATTCAGACAAATGATTTACTGCAACAACTGGTATTTTCATTTGACCTGTCTTGATTTTAACAAAACTAACAATTTATGTGTTAATATTTACTGCACACAAACACAAACAACCACAGCTCCCAAGACATTTTTCCAGCACAGCAGTGCACATATTGTTTACATTTGTTGTTAAATTCTTTGGGTTACTCATGGTAACCACCCACATTATCTTCTCTTCTGGGGTCATCACCAAAAAAATATGTGCTTTTGTTACAGCTAGTGTCAACAACAGTTTTGGACTGATTTTTAAAATCTTTGTGTGACTTACCATACATGCTACAATACGCAATCCCTGGTTAGCCCGGGGCTTTTCTGTGTGGAGTTTGCATGTTCTGTGTTCGCTTTGGTTTCCTCCAGCTTCCTCCACAGTCTAAAGGTTAGGTTAACTGGTTACTCTAAATTTCCCATAGGTGCGAATGTGAATATGAATGGTTCTTTGTCTCTATACATCAGCCCTGTGTTAGACTGGCGACCTGTCCAGGGTGTACCCCACCTCTCGCCCCAATGTCAGCTGGGCTTGGCTCCAGCCCCAGTGCGATCCTCAAAGGTAGATAATGGATGGATGGTTGAATGGTTTCTCAGGGGCCATTCATCACAGATCTAGTGAGCTTAAGTGTGTCACTCAGTGGGGATGAGAGAGGTGGTCAAGCATTGCGTAAAAATTATAGAATTTGCAGTATTTACTGTGATGCTTATATAAGATCACATGAGATGCTCCGAGTGTATCATCTCATGGCTGATTCACAACAGTTACAACACAAAGGCATTTGAAATAATATTCAGTTCGGTCATCTGTGTATCTCAATAATCTCTAGCTAACATCCCCAGAGGAATCAGATTAAAAATGTTCTCCACAATAACCTCAGAGCTTTATATACTGCCTCCAGCCGTCTTTTACAAGAATCCATACATAGCTTCACATGTAGCGCCGTGGTATTATCTTGCTGCTCGCAGTATATCTAATTTCCACGTCATTTTTGTTGGTGTTAAGTTCAAACAGTCGACTGATAAAACAGTAAGTAATTTTATCTCTGACACCTCGTGAATGCTGTGCAAAACTCTCACAGTGGATGAAATACACAGAACGCAGCAGTAGAGCTACATAAAGCCAGTGATGGATAACCAGACAACCCAAAAATGACGGCTGCATTGTTCACACCTATGAGCATGCACACACGCACACACGAGGTGCAGGGGTCCCAGAGCCGGGGCCACTAGTGAAGATTGAGAGATCTGCGTGGTGTGTGTATGTGTGTGTTCATTCATGTGTGTGTGTGCATCAAGGGTGAGCAAAAAGAAGAGATGAATGACCAACAATTGAATAACCTTGACCTTCTCTGCAGATATCCTTTATTAAAAATCAAGAAAAGCCCGACTACTGGGAATAACGAGGGCAGAGTGAGGGCTTGTGTGTGTGTGTGTGTGTGTGTGTGTGTGTGTGGATGAGTGTATATGATTGATGTTACTGGGTCTCTATCACCTACGGTATAGTCATGGTCCAATGGCTTTCACACCAGCACATCATTCATCGCCAGCCCCCCCAATATCTCTCTCTCCCTCTCTCTCTCACACACACATACACACTCCCTCTCTCTCTCACACACACACACACTTCATATAGATCCTGTACCTCAAATAAGGTCAAAGCAAAGCTAACAGGAACATGGCACATTTAAATAGAGCAAGAGAAAACAGGAGGAAGTAAAAGAAGAGAAGAGGAAAGTGAAGATGGAGAGAACAAAATATCAAAGAGAAGGGGACAAGAAGCAAGTAAAAATGAAGAGAATAATAAACAAAAGAAAAGGTTTTAGGAGGATGGAAAGAGGACTGGGGAAAGAAGAGAACAACATAGGTAAGAGGAAATAAAAAACAAAGGGAAAGGTGACAAAAGAAGAGGAAGGAAAGGGACAGGAAAGAAGAGAAAAAGGACAGAGGAGGGAAAAAGTAGAAGAAAATAAAAAGAGGAAAGAAATGGACATGGGAAAGAACAAGGGAGGAAACGAGAAGTATAAAGGTGAGCAAAAAAAAGAGGAGGAAAGGGGAAAGAAAAGGAGAGAACAGAGAGGAAGAGAGGACAAAGGAAGACCACAGTAAAATATAAGAAGGGAAAAAGAAAAGGGAAATAGGAAAGAGGATAAACTAGTAAGGAAAAGGAAAAGAGAAAGAAGAAATGAACAGAGGAAATGAAAAAAAGAACAGAAAGTACAAGGGAAAAAACGGATGATGGAAGATGAAAGAAAAGAGAAGGAAACCAAACAAAGAAAAGCAAATATTAGGTCTCATTATATATAAACAGGTGAAAAAAGGGGGAAAAAGTAAAGAAAAAAACAACATAAAGTATCTTAGAAAGGTGTTCTACCGTCTGCCGCCTTCAGAACAGCTTCAGGGCTCCCTGACAAGTAATCAATTACAAGGAAAAGTTCTGCATTCAGAACTGTTCCTGAGTAAAAGTTCTGCGCTGTGAGATAGATGATGTAAAAAATGTCAATTAGCTCTTGCTTCAACTCCACACTGTATTTCCTCATCATAGGCCTGTCTGTGGGGGAGAGAGCAGAGTTCCCGAACCAGACAGACAGAGCCAGGTTTAGGAAGTAAACATAGCTCAAGGACACTGCCACAGGAGCTCTTGAATAAAACGTCTATGATCTAATGTTATTGGAAGCAGATATATCAACTTTATCTCCTGTGAATCACAATTACATGGAGATATTTTAGGTAGATAGGTTTTGGGGAAGTATGAAACTGAGTCAGTGACCTTTGTTCAGTTTATCAGCATCTTTGGGAAACTTGCAGTTAGATTTAATTGTAATTCTTGAAGTCATAACCAGGCAAAACCAGACATTAGATTTCTCTAAATTATTTAAAGATTGGTGGTATGATTGATTGGTGGGAATGTAATCTAATCTTGATCTGACCCAACTACAAGTTGTACTCTGTAAGTTTGAGCTGAATCAAGGTCTGATCTGTGGTAGCAATGAAATGCATTCCCTTCCATATATTGGGCAGATAAGACCTCGTTCAGGGCCTTGAGTGGACACTCTCACATGGCTTTTAGCAACGCATTTTGGTCCTTAGATAAAACCCAACAAGTTTATCAACAACTCAGACCAGAACAAACAAGCAATGTTTTGAACATGATGGCACCACCGGGACGCCGCACCATCAACTGAATTTCAAACAACTTTTATTGACTGAGTTTCCTCAGGGTAGGAGCATTCTTTTTTTTTCTTCTTCTTTTTTTTTCCTTTTAGCATTCAGCACAGACATTATGGGCAGTGTTTACATTTTAGCTTGGGTAAGATGTTAGTCAGCACCTGCATTCACTAGAACAAAACAATCCACTATAAAAACTATGGGTACCAAATCAACTAAAGCCATTTTGGTTACAGTTACCCAAAGACTGTGATGGTGTCTCAATAACAGATCTACAGTATCAACATGTAACCTGAGACTAAAGATGCAGGATTAGTGTAACCTGTATTTAAGTGACTTTCCCTGCTGTCTTATATTTCCAAGTTTTAGTTTCACCAGGGTTAATAGACCTGGGACAGCGGTTAATCGACTGACTCATAAAGTCTATTAACCTTTGGAGTGTAGAGAGTCATTAGGGAGACAGGCCTGTATTCTCAGGTTAAAGCTTGAGGACTGATGAGGCTCTGCCGAGGCGCCAGAGGAACATGTGGCTCTGTTTGCTCAGACATGAGGGGATGAATATTTGAATATGACTTTCACATCCCACAGAGGCAGATGGGTAAAGCAAAGTCACCTCATGTGTATGGATGTCTGCATCGATATGCAGCCCGCTGTGTGTGTGATAGTGGAGGAGGATGGGGGGCTATGTGCGTGCGTTATGTCTTCCCTTCTTTCCTTTCAGTGTTTCCTCTCCTTTCTCTGTCTCTTTCTTCTTACCCCTTCTTGTGCTTTTCATCTTTCTTACACCCTTTTCTCCATTTCTTTCTTCCTTTCTTCTTTCTGCTTCTCTGATTTTCGGTGCGACACGGTGCCAGGATAGCAGCAGTGTATCGACACAGTGCCAGCAGCCTACGCACTTACAAAACACTTCCACCTCCACGCTGCACCAAATGTTAGCCACTCATTACTTTCAATGGCATAACCCCTTGCCTTTATTTCTCTGGCGGTTGGAGGCCAACTTCCAAAAGGCAGACTCAAAAAAAAGCTCAGTAATTGACATGTAAAGGAGTTAAAAGCTCTAGGAAATTGTGCTCGAGAATGTCTGATCAAATAGGTCAGGATTCTAGAGGACCCTTCTCAAAGTTTAAAGTCTTAGGTGCTGCACCAAATTTTGAAGTCCAACACCTAAGGTTAACACTTTTGCACTAACAAATATTGGCCAAGTGTCTTTTTACAACCAGCTGTGTGTTAGAGGACTGTTTGTGAGTTTTGAAGATGTGGGCTTGCTTAAGTCCAACAGATTCAAATGCTCTAAGGAATACAGCTCAAAAGTGTCTGACCTAATGACAGAAAGACTGTTTCTGAAAGTTTTGAGGGTGTGAGTTCAATCCCTGGTGAATTTTGAAAATCAACACACAAGATGAAAGACTTAAGGACTAAGAAATTGAGGTCCCAGTGCAATCGATAGCATGCTGGGTTTACAGTGTCACATCCAAATTCTGTCAATTTTCAGTACATGAAGCATCAAAACTGATCCTGCTGTGGTTTCCACTCTTGACAATATTTAGAACAGAATTACAAATGTAGTTCTGCACTTATATATATATATATATATGTGTGTGTGTGTGTGTGTGTTTATCCACCCTATGGTGAGCCCCATCACATGTGGTCTGCATTAAAACACCATTGTGTGTTACAAGGCTGCAAAGTGTTGCCATGCCAACTACATTCACTATCCCATTATGTCAGCCTGTCAGTCCTATTATGGGATGGTTTCCTGTACTCTGCACACATGCACTTATACATACACACACACACACACACACAATCCCTACACCACACCCAACACAGGCTTGCTAAGCCCTGAATATACTCCAACACATGCTGTCTCATAGCTCAAGCCTCTCACACTACCAGTAAGTAAGCATTAAACAAAAACAAAAGGTAGAAAAAACTTAAAACTACAAGATCATAATATTATGAGTGCCAGGTGTTGGTTTATGTTGTTGATCTTTAAACAAAGATGCTTTACAGCTAAATTTGTTTTTTTTTTTTGTTTTTTTTTTTTTTGCTAAGTTGAGCTAAGCACCAATAAAGACAAGACTGACCCATCTTTCACACCAAACACACACAGTTTGTGTGAGCTGGAGCGTATAATAAAGAGCATTACGTAAAATATTACTCATCTTACAAAGCAGCTCAGTAGGATGCTACAGTCTACATTGGAATGTAAACAGTCACAGTATCCATTTTTTAACCTGGCTGTCATATCCTTTTTTTTTTCCCAAGTCCCAGTAAAGTGGGGGAGTAGAGTTACATGGAATCTGGAAACTTTGTCCCACAGAAACGTTGCTTCTCCCACATTCTTTTCCACAAATGAACTGAAACTGGCATCAGCATTACTTGCTTCTATTAATCCCTCCATAATGCCACTGGATATGCATTGTGGAGGGCAGTGTATATAGGGTCAAAGTTCAATTTAGTTGATGTTTGGATGCAAAGAAATCAGAGAAGGGTTCAGGACAGCACAGCTACATTCTTCATTAGTAATACAGGATTTGATCTCACATATTTTGTGCACTTATACACACTGAGTACCAATCAAAAGGAATTTGTGACCCCATATATCTACACTGTGAACTGTCCAATATAGGGGAAACAGGTCTTATATTCATCTCTGTTTTTATAGCACTGAGGACAGTTACTTTACTTGGAGGGGATCCAAATTTTGATTTTTCACATTTTTGACGACAATTAGCTCCTTTTCCTTTGGAGGCTGAATAATTGTTAGACAGACAAAAGAGACAAAAGCATATGCCAAATGGATGAAATGCAATGTTTCTGACTGTCAGAATGTAGCACCTGCTGATAATTATCTTGTGAAGCTCCACAGCTTACAAATGACTGACTGAAGATTATTCTTCTGCCTAAATATGAAAACACTGTACATGTTGTCGTGATCAGAGTTAGGCTACTCCGCCTTCCTTTTCTTTTTTTTTTAATTCTTGAAGATTCAGCTTTAGGTGCATTGTAGGCTCTTTCTGGCCTGGAGTGTTTTAGACTGTATGCAGATTTCCATCTAGTTTGAATCAAATCTTTTGTCTTATCTGGCTGAGAGCAATGCATATGCAGTGCGCAGCTAAGCATCTTAATCTTATCTGGCTATAAGGCACATTAAGCAATAAGTTGTAATGGGGCCTGTGTTAACAGAAAAAAAACAGTTGTTATTATGTTTTCTTTTTGAGTGCTAACAAAAAAAAAAAAAAAAATTCAGGTGGAAAAAAGCTGCCAAGCACAATTACAGCCTCAGGTGATCCTGAGCACAGCTGTAATGAACATGAGGCGCTGACCACCTGGCAGAAAGTGACAGGAGATGATAAAATGACTGTTCGCCCTCAGGCAAAGAGTATATATTCAGCAGGTACGTGTGTATGCGTTCATGACTTTCTATCACATTCTCCCCCTCACAAATGCTCTCCTCAATCCCTGGTGGAGAGAGTGCCGCGAACATCACGTCAGAGGTGGGAAAAGGAAAACAAAATCGAAGAGGACTGAGAGAATATGGGCAAACAACCAGGCAAGAAACACAAATAATACAGGCCCCTACGCTTGCTGTAAACACACCCACCCACCACGTGCAGATGTATACACAAACACACATGCACACACACACACATATAGAAACACAGAGAAACACACAGGCACACAGGGAACCAGAGCGAGCACATGCTTCAGTGATGAAATCATTTGTGTGAAAACGCAGTTTGGAAGTGAGAGGGGAATAAGGCCTTTTCTGGGTGGATGGAAGGAAAAGAATGTGTGTGTTTGCCCGTGCGTGTGTGTGTATCTACTTGGAAGGACAGAGAGACATAGTGAGTACAGATGAGGGGAAGAGAAGAGGAAGAGGGAGAGAAACAAAAGAGGACAGAGAGGAAGGTCTGAATCCAAAGTGATGCTCCCTGCCAGGAAAATAACTCCGGTCTCAGCAGAGACCCAGAGGATCATCTACACACAGTCAGCAATCCCAGCCTGACCACACACACACACACACACACACACACACACACCCATCCAAGACAAGGATAATAAAACTGTACATTTATTTCCATGGTTGCTGCTGAGCATGTTCTCGCTTCAGTTTTACTTTAAATTCATGGATGGACAGTAGCCTGCACAAACACAAAACCTTTGCTTAGAATGCTTTTAATGCTAACTCAATACCTCCTGTGGTTGCTCGCCACAATAAAAGCCTTGTAGCGAAGAAACGTTTGTAAGGCTTTCATTGTGACTTACAGTACCCACGGGAAGTCTACAGTAACAGACACTCACTGTAGCTCAGTGTGGGTTGGTTGTTCATACAGTGAACTGGCAGGTGAAATGCTGCACAAAGGTTTAATTTCCCAATTCAGTGCTCATTTGTAGCAGGTTTTAAACACGTAATTCACTCCATCGCCATTGTCATCTCATGCCATTGCAAGAGTCTGAAAGTGGCAGATGAGCTAACAGACATCTCCTCACATTCTAGATATTTATGACTATAAGACAAACATGTCTTGTAAAACCAAATAAAGAAAAGACCAAATTGTTGACACACATGTCCTGAACAGTCTTTGCTATAATGCAGCAGTAGTGTTGGAAACAAATATAGAATGAAAATCTACCAAGCTTCAGTCCAACTGTGAGAACTTCATGTTTGGGACTCTCTATATGCAGCATGTATGTATTGTTCAGTAATACAGAGAATTTAAAAAACAAACTGCATCAAATCCATCCCGAGTCCTCTGTCACGCTCTTATGGAAGACGTTTTCAGTCAACACTTGTCTAATTATCCTGAGATGGAGGGACGCTGGACTCTACCACAAACCCTAATCTGATTACAGTACAACTGACAAAGGAGGTAAATGGTGAGTGTATCTGAAGGGTCGTGGAGACTGTACACATACAGCCAAATGACTATTGATCCTCTGAGTCTGGCTGAATTCGAATGTAAGGACTTCACAGCACTCGCAGACTCAAGGACCTGAGAAGTCTGTCAGCGCTGAGGTCAGTCCACAGGGGGCCTCAAGCTGACTCTCTGCAGACTTCTACAGAGTCTGTTTGGGAGGCAGACTTGAGATCAGTTATTTCATCTCCATGGTTTTTAGTCCTGTCTCACTGCACATTTCACCCCCCACTGGTCCAACGCCCTCACAGAGTCCATACCATATGACAAAAGACTGCAAAGTTTCAGTTCATCATTATGAGACGGAGATTTAATGTCTAGTTTAGCTGCAGGTTTAAAGTGTTACAGACTGTGTGGAGCAACTGGTGATGATGCATTTTTTTGCAATTTTACACAAATGACAGGCGGAGGTTAGCAGTTTTGCTTTCACAACAAGAATGTTCCAGGTTCAAACCCAGGTTCGAGCCTGGGGCTCGAGTTTACATGTTGTCTCTGGGCCTGTGCGGGTTCTCTCCAAGTACTCCGGCTTCCTCCCACAAGCCAAAGACATGCAAGTTAGGTTAACTGGTGACAGTAAATTGCCTATAAGTGTGAATTTGAGTGGGAACGGTTGTTTGCGATGGACTGGCGATCTGTCCACAGTGTACCCCGTCTCTCGCCCAGTGTCAACTGGGATTAGCTCCAGTGACCCTTAAGGGTAAACAGTATGGATAGTGAATGAGTATAAATATTGATACAGTGTGAAAAATATCAAAATCACAGGTTTCCCACAAGTCCCCAGTGCTTGTTTTATCCAAACAACAGTCCAGATGCAAAGATATTCAATTCATAATGATTTAAAAAAGGGAAAAGATGAAAAAGGTTCAAATCTGGACTGAGAATGTTTGGCATTTTAACCCAATAACAAATAATTATCGAAACTGTCATCACTTATTTTCCTGATGATAAACTAATTTTAACTACTATCTAGAGACACCTGAAAATATTCTGGTTAGAATTCATTCAGTTGGGGAAAAAAAGAGTAAATCTGATCAAACACAGATTTTATCTTTAAAGACTTTTTTGAAATGCAGATACATACACAGAGGGACTCGCTGTCCCATGATGATGATGTCATAAGGACAAACCTTTTCCATCTCTCTGAAACCACCACAGCCTCAGGCAGGAGCACAGGGGGTTATGATTCATGTAATGCACCCACCAATCCAACTGTGTGTGTGTGTGTGCGCGCGCACGTATGTGTGTGAGTGATTGTGTGTTGCCCTTGCTTTCACTCTCATCATAGCAGGATTAACTCACACTGGACAGATGGCCGTCCGATGCTCCTCCCTCCCAAACACTCACACGCTTTCTCACAAAAACACACACACACACTCTGCAACTCAGCGCAGCATGGTGGCAACTTCAGTTCACGAGCTGTGTCATCATCATTGCAAACTGCCTGAGGCTTAAACATGCATAATCACACACACACACATCCACACACACATGGGTTGAAGCCCGTGTCAGCAGATGATGACTCTGATGTCAGAAAAAGCACTCTGTCTCCACTCAGCTTGTCTCTCACTAAAACACCCATGTGGTTGTTTTGTCCTTGAATGGCTCCTTTCTCTTTACCTTCAGGCATCACACGCCCAGCAGGGTTTATATTTAGAGCTCTTTGTCTCTCTGACTAGTTATGCATATTTGTGACTGTAATTTACTGTAAACATAATGAGTGTGTTTTGAGATATCATGCTTATAGAAGAACATCTTGGTGGCTGAATCATCTCCTAGGCTGCTCAATTTTTTTCTTTGCAGTTTGTTTCTCTCAGAAATTAACATCAGCCTCCAGGTTCAACAAATATTCTGGCACGTCAGTGTATAATGTATCTTAGCAAACTTTTCTTGGATTGGATTGGATTCTTTTTTTTAATAGTGGGAGCTCTGAGATTTGCCAATAGTAAAAGAGGAGTGTTTGCTATTTTTGGACACCATTAATAAAAATGGTACAAATACAATACCACAAACCACTACTATGAAAGTGGAGGGCGGCACACCCAAGTGTTGTTGAGGACTGTTGTGGATTGACAGACACCACACCTCAGTCTCACTGCAGCCTAGTAGTCTGGGAGTTAGAATCAGTCAACAATCTACGCTCAAAGCTAACATTTGGTGCCAGTGCAGGAAGACACGCTGCCTTAATTTAGCATGGAGGAAAGTAAGGGAATGAAGGTTGGCGTGATGAATGGGCATGAAGCATGTCTGACTTTCATGGAGTTCACTTCTCATAACAGAGCAACAGTTAACACTTTACTGTACTGTAGTTACCGTGGGCAGATAGAGTAGAAAAGTTTAAAAAACAAAAAAAAACATGGCCACTAAATGTTGTATGGGGTTTGGCAGAATGGTCTAATACTGATGTTCTTGTCTGGCAATAGAGCTGCTTATATCCAAGCGCTGACATGCATCCAAGCTCCAGAACAGCATATATTTAATACATTCCCTCCCCAGATCAGCACATTCCAGTTACTATACCCTGACTTCTGCACTCAAAGCTTTACTTAAAGATAAAGAAAAATAATTAGCATTAATGTATACTTACAATGCCAAAAGTAAAAGTGCTCATTATGTAGAATGACCCATTTCTGAATGATATACATTACTGTATATTACTGGAATATTAAAGGTGGAGCTCATTTCAACTACTTTATAGATTGCTAATAATACATCTTAGTTTATCTTAGTTGATTATATTTTGTATCAATAATCTGAATCTGAAAAGTAACTAAAGCTGTCTAATAAATGTAGTGGAGGATAAAACTACAATGATTGCCTCTGAAATGCATTAAAGTAGTTGTAGATGTTATGTGACATAGCCAGTATGCTGCACTTAATTTCTTACATACATTTCATGTACACACCCATCTGTTGTAACAGCCTACATATTGTTTGTGTTGATATGGTGGCAGTGATGATGCTGATTTTCTTTTCTTCTTCATTAGTATTCATCTACATTTGATGACATAATCCTTGATCTATGAAACTTCATTTTTCATTGGCTGCACATAACTGTACCCTCCCTGTCACATTACACACCATGCAACTGTCAAAACTAGAACTATGACTGTATGTCTCAGGTCTGTGTGATCACAGTGACCTTTGACCTTTGACCACCATAAGCTAATCAGTTCATTTTCGAGTCCACCAAATTTGAGAACATTCCTTTACAGAATAGCTGCAATGCATTCACAAGGCCAGAAATTTGTTTTGTGAAGTGACAGTGACCTTGACCTTTGACCTCTGACCACCAAATCACATTATCCTTGGGTCCAAGTGTATGTTTGTGCCAGATGCAATTAAACTCCTGCGTCCCTGCTATATCGCGTTACAAAAAAATGAGGTCACTGTGACAATGACCTTTGACCTCTGACCACCAAAATCTAATCAGTTCATTTTTGAGTCCAAGTGAGAGAAATTTGAAGAAAGAAAATTGTTGCCAGTGCAGAGGCATATAAATAAAGTCCTTCTGACCACATTAAAATTGTTAAAAGCTAAACCTAGGAAGGTTTCATCAGGGAATCTATAGTCTTAAAATTTGATAACCAGATTCAGCACAAGACGCCTCTACTAAACCTTAACCCTGATTTAAACCTACGTTCTCAAGTATCACCACAGATACATGCCTAATTCAAATTCCTGAACCAACAGAGGGAAATAGCTCATGACATTCATACTGCTGCGACACACACAAATGATGTGGACACCTGAAGGGTAACTATAATGGGCTCCAACATCATGTAACAGGATTTCAGTGACACCATAACATCTAGACTGCGCTCACAGTATTAGTGGGCAGATTAAATCAGACATGAAGTAGAGGGGTTTAATCTAAAACTATAATCCCATTTTGGAAATAAAAATATAAACTACTTGTATTTATATATTTTTTTGACAGATAGATAGGTAGAATATTATTTTCATGCCAGCAACTCCCCTGACTGACTTAAAGAGGTGGTGAATTTTTAAACGCCATCGTGCAGAGTTGTCTCAACTTGGGAGTTGCCTCAGTCCATTTATCAGGCTCCTGTTTGATAAATAAAGCGAACTCGGCTCCAGTTGTCTGAGAGGCAAAAACCTCCATTGTGGCTGGCGCACGGCGAACAATATCTTTTCAGCGGCGAGGCAGTGACGAGTGAGACCCCATTTTTTAATTTCATTTTTTCTTCTCCCCTCTATCAATTAGCATCATCAACATCCTTTTCCAGAATCCCCCTGCTGCCTCTCTGTTGGAGATAATGACTCAAAATGTTTGATCAGTGTGAGTTCATTTCAGTGTGGCCTCCAGTGCTTCTGGCTGCCTGCACTTAGCATGCAAGAGACAAAGTGAGATTAATGCCGTGGTTTATTCTGGCAAAACCTTAGGCAAATAGATTCACTTTGATGCACCGCATAAGACAGTTTGCTGTTGAAACTGCCAGACGTCAGAGTCACATTGGTCCGCGAGTGTTTTACAGCCTCTTCTCCGCCATGAGGTTAATCGAGGATAAACAGGTAACCTATTTACTCTGATGAAAAGCTTCTACCTGGAGGTGTCACTTCACTGCAGTGAGCAGACTTTTATGGTTCGCTCCTGCTGTGTACCTGACTTAAAAAGGCTCATGAAAGCGTGTGTGACAGCCACAAAACATTTAAACTCAATTTCCTGACTTAATATCTGACAAATGCAGGAGGATGTTACACAATGTAGATAATCGCCAGCCCAAAAATGTGCTCAGGAGTTTACACAACTGCAGTGTTGATTTTTAGAAGCTTTTTTTTGCCACGTGACTAACTCTGTTATAACAGCACCACTTCAGAAAAACCACCACATTGGTTCTCCTATAAACAGCTTAAAATGGCCAATGTTGACATCAAGTGTTGAAGTGGGAGAAGGTGTAAAGTTATGAAAAGAAGTCTTATGGATGGGACAGACTGAGGTTTACCCACAGTCAGTGCTGCCTTCCTTTTAACATGAACCCAATCTTCTCTTATAATTCAAACAAATGGCGTTTGTCGCTCCCGGTGAATAAGGCTCAGACAATGCTCTCCAACTCTACAGCTCTGGGAAGAGTGAATGAATGTTGGACTTAAATCCATCTGGTGGACACAAACACAAATCCAAATACATAACAGTGGTGCTCTTTTTGCTAACACATTAGCCATTTAACTTTATATGTCAGTATCATGTGAGCACTGTGCGTCTGTTATGGAGGTCTCCTGCTCCCTGTTGAACACACACAAAAAAAAAAAAAAAAAAAATCAGTGCAGCCTGTCAATAATGCTGTAGCTATTACCAGACCTCAGCTGCAGAGATGGCGCATCAGAGAATATATGTAAATGTGACCAAAAAAAAAAAAACTGACAAATGCTTTTAAATGAAATAAATAGCATAATTTTATAAGAACATCTATTCCAACAGAACATGTTGTGTTGGGTCATGGCTAAAAATGTTGTAAAACTTAATCAGTGTTTTGTTTATGCACTTTATTTGTGCACTGCAAATAGAAGAATAAGTATTCTATGACTTACAATTTAAGAGAAGGTATAAGCAGTAAAAAGAGAAGGAGGGAGACAGAGGGTTTTAGTTTAGCAAAGCATTGGATCTTACAGTTAAAAGCATTGGAGGCTGCCAACTACCCTCCTCTTATCAGAATCTTAAAATTGTATGTATGTATGTACGTACGAATTTCTTGCTGTTTTATGCGTGTCTTAGTACAATGTGTGTGTGTGTTTGTTTTGTATGTGAGAACAAGCATGACGTTATCTAGTCCAGATAAAGAGAGAGAGAGAGAGAGAGAGAGAGAGCGAGCAGAACAAAAACTGGAAAACAAAGGGTGAGACTGCAGACCAATAAAACTACACAGCACCAATACCTTAAATCAATAGACAAACAGAATCTACTCCCTATTTCACCTTTATTGGATCTGTCTGTGTGGATATGAGAACACAGAGGTGTGTGTGTGTGTGTGTGTGTGTGTGTGTCCACTGACCATCCCACCTGCAATCCAGTGACCACTGAAGCTTTAGTATTGAGTTTTTTTTTTTTTTTTAAGGTCCAACAGTGATATTGAAGCACAGATTCTTTTCTCTGCTCCACTGCCCTCCAGTCTGTCCTCACTACAGATATAGCTGATGTAGCCAAAAGGAGTACAGTCAACCTTTAAGATAAGACGACTATTTGAACAGCAGTGTTTCTCTAAAACTGGTTGCTGATTGGGACCATCTGTATACCAAACATGGATGCATTAACAGAGCTGGATACAGTGTGTCAGAGTCATCCTTGCGCCCAGTGTTTTCCAACAGTGAAACATTTTTTGATTACATGAGTACTCAGTATTCCCACACACTAATCTTCAAACTTAGTCGTCATTTTTGATGTGAACTACACACCTGTACGGTTTCAAGACTATTGTGGTCACAAATACATAAACAAAGCATTTAAGTATTACACCTCACACTTGTTTTGTACATACTTTTCTCTACATGCTCTCACATTTCTCTCACACACAGTATTGATCATGAGCTGATGTATCTTATGGGCCTTTTCCTGTAAACAATGGAATTTGTCCAAATATAGATTTTAGGCTTACATCATGTCAGACAGTCTGTTTAACTCCACCTTTTTGAGAGAACTCTTCATCATTTCCCATGTGTGTACATGTAAGAACTACTCAGTATTAATGGACGCTAACTTGCCACAGGGCAGCCACAAGAAGAGAAGCTCATCCCAGTGGTATTGCTCGTCTGTTGTCCAGCCTACAGCCTGATCTGCTCACCGCGCTCGCGACAATCACACTGACTGAGGAATCAATACAGTCCTCTGGAGAGAAAAGACCAGACTGAAGTCCTGCCATCTCTACATCCATACGTGTGCAGACAAGGTTGTAGGTGATAGTGACAAGGTAAAGTCATCCTCCCGGGAGTGTATGAGAAGTGAATAATGCCACAAGAGAAAGAAGAAAAGATGAGCTGGAGAATATCAATCATAGTCATATGTAGTATGTCCCATATTGCCCAAATATAAGACCAACCTAATCATAAGACTGGCCCCTTTTCCAAATGGCTTCAACATCATTTGAAGCTGTGGTGGTTAGACTGCCAGCTCCTCATGTCCACTCATCCCAGGGCCAGACACTAAACCTCAAACTACTGCCAATGGTCCGGTCAGCACTTTGTATGGTGGCATCACTCTGTGAGTATATGTGTGAATAATAGGTATGCTATAAGCAATTCAGATAAAAGCACTACATAAATTCCATTTACATTCAACGACCTTGCTAATTCTTGACCGCTGAACAATTCCGTTCTCGGTCCATTTCTGCAGTAAAGACGTCAGGAGACTCTTTCAACACATTTTACTTATTCACTCGTCAGGAATTTATATTCTTGATGGCAGCAAAACATATTATACAAGCCACGGGCTAAAGTGGGCAAAAAAAGAACAAAAAAAAAAAAAACATGGTCAGATCTGATCTGATGAACACACATGAAAAAACTCACTAGCCTAGCAACATTAAAGCTACAAACAAACCACCAGGAAACATTTCGTAAGAGCCGGTGCTACACTGGTTGTTCGTCCATAGAGAAGAATCTGCCGTGATCATAATAATTTCTGGAAAAAGGTATCATCTTATATTCAGACCAATACAATACTCTTTCTGACAGAAAGGAAAGGAACTATGCTGGTAGTCTTGTGAGGTGTCTAAATACTGTCTCTAAGGACAAGTGCCTCCATTGAGGATTTTTGAAAACTAAGTTTGTTCAACTGTTTAACACAGCATCAAAATTAGAGAGGAGACATTGTCTGTGGTTACCCATCACTGCTGAGTAATCACTGTGATGAATCACTGAAATTTCCCTAGCTGTGTCACTGACTTTCCTTGGAATTTCCAAGATAAATAAATAAATAAACTGAGTTCTTCTGCTGTTTGTAGCTGGAAAATATCTTGCGATGCAGCAATATGAGTGGCAACTTATGGCCCAATCCCAAACACAAAGTCATGTTACCTCTGAAATCAAACTGAAATCAGTAACGATGGATGGTTTCTGCCTTTTCTTGCCAAATGTTTCAGCAGATTGAAGCAGGGATGAGTGAAGATCAGCCAGGCTGATGAAAACACCACACTCCACTTCTGTAAACGTTTCTGAATGACTGCCAAATTCAGCCTGCACCTGGTTTTCAAACTGCCGAAACATGGCCAGTCCAGCTTTACAGCCAAATAAAATCTGTCTCAGAATGTACCAGATGCAAGTTATCGGCCGTGCAATTTCTGAATTATTTTTAAAGAACATCTGCTTGGAGGCAGCCAAAGCAGGCTTTTTAAGCCTGTGTGTGTACTCTAAGGTGACAGTGGAGAGAGGCCGTCACTCCACTTTACTGTGAGCAGCAGACAGCGGAGACCAATTTGCTGCCTGGGCATTAAAATTACATGTTGTCATATTTAGAAAAGTGTTTTCCATGCACATTTGAACTGATGCAGTTGAACTTGTGCAGTTACTTGCACTTAACTACAATGTGTGCATAGTATATGCACTGTAGATTTTTACACAGTCATAAAAAAAAGGCAGCTTTAGCATCTCCTGAATAATTCATTAGCAAACAAACATGTGGTGCTCTGCTGTGGCACTAATTGCCCCTCATACAGTTTGGCTTCAGAGCCAGGTAACATCCTGAGGACTTTGGGGACCACTGTGCTAGTTTTGCTGACACTGACGGACTACACTCAACACGACAGTGATACATGACACAACCGAACAGGCGAGATTTGGACTCCTAAAGGCACGTGGCAGGATGCCACATCAATCACAAACTTACTTGAATCTTCCCTGACAGTGCTGGCACTGATCCCCGACCCACCCGTGGTCGCACACGCAGCTCCCGTTGATGCACTTCCCCGAAAAACAGGTTTTATCGCAGGATCTGGACACCGATGAGGCTTCCGTACGGAGCACGAGGTGAAGCATCACAAATATTCCCAGGTATGTTTTCAAGACGTCCCGCGCGCTCTTTCTGGACGACTTGGTCCAGGCGCATAGATGTATCCCCCCAGCATCATCCATGATGATGGACGAGCGGTGTCTCTTTTTGAGAGGCTGCAGCAGCCCCCCGAGAGGAGAAAACCAAACTGTCACCTTACGCTGCGAGGTGATCTGTTGTCATCGGTGTGGGCAGGCTCAAGAAGCCCTACCTGGTGATGCCTGTTGGAAAGGCGCAGGGAAAAAAAAAACAGTAATTACGCACTGTCAGGGAACACCGAGCGGCGTGGAACAAGCTGCGGGACAGGACAAAGAGATGCAACTTTGATGGAAACAGTTTAGACCATAAAATCACTGTGAACGCATTTTTCAATCCGCTCTGAGCGACCCAAACACGCGCGTCCCCCACAAGTCTTCCAGACAACTTCTACTGTGGTGAAGGTTCTGATGTAAACACACGACCGTGACCGGATGATGCTCCCTCAACGTCAAAGAGCATAATCCCGGAGATTAAATAAATAATAATAATTAAAAAAAAAAATAAGAGAAAACACGGAGCTTAGATGGTCGCTGTGCGCTGCTCCTCCTGTCGGACGCGTTCTCAGACAAAAGACGTGCCTGCCCTCTGCTCTGCCCGGCTTCTGTTGTCGGAGGATGCGACAGTCGCTGCTCTTCTCCGGAGCTCGTCTCCTCTCTCCTATCTGCTCTCTCGCTCTCCGGTCCACAGCTGGTTTCTGATTCGGGGTGGGGGGGTGGGGGACTCCGGCACAAAAGCCCCGAGCATGAGCAGTACGGCCGCACGGTTAAAGGGGCAGTTCCCTTTAAACGTCGAAGGCATGCAGCGGGCACGGACAAAGCCGGTGACATTCAAGTGCAGCACGGTGTCGGTGTGTTTTCCTGTGGTGGTTTACACTTGAGACGTTTAGTCCAGCAGATGTTGGAATAAAGTAGTATGGCTAGTTTTGTCTGCTCTGTTATCACCAATCAAATGCTGATAGATAGATAGATAGATAGATAGATAGATAGATAGATAGACAACAGTGCAAAAGTGCTTAGGCACACTGTTGCTGTTAACATAATAATAAAACCAGAAACTACTCTTATTAAAATACATAAATAAATAAAAAGGATGTTTTCAATCAGAGGCTGTGCACTGTGTCATTTTCTCAATTAATTTACTGCTGGATGGGGGATCAGGGTAAAGGTCAGTACTTGTGATACCTGTAGTATTTTATCCATTTCTTGGTGGTTAGTCAAGAAACTATTAAAATCCTCAGGTAAATAACCATCCCCCAATTTTCTGGCAAATTCATACACTGGATATTTAGTTCCTCAATGCTGGGTAAGAACAAGAGTCATGTCAAAATCCAATTTTGTTAACCAGTCAACAGAAATATTTTGCACGTTCCCCCCAAATTCCCTCTCTCTCTCACACACACACACATATGCACTCACAGAAAGTTATGAGGAAGGGTAACCACAGGGAATGATAGCTAATAAAACTGCAGCAAAATGGTAATTTCTACTGGAACAATCGCTCTGAGACAATTTGGAGAAGGCAGAACATATCAGTATCCTCACTAAATCCATTACAGCGGGGTCTGGTTCTGCACATTGCTCAATTATTATCTATCTATTTATTCATCACCAGCTGGAAAAAGTAAAAGATCTGACTGCCTGCAGTGGCTGTTTGGTGTGCAGCCTGTTCATCTACTGTAGAGATCAATCAGAGATCAGTGTGAACATGGGGCAGTAATTACTTGGAAAAGGATGTATTTCATTCAGAAAGCAACTTCTTTATTTCTGACCCGAGTCTCTGTTTGCCTGGATGCGTTTGTGTTGATTCCGAGGAAGATATGACAGGAACGTTAAAACCAGACTGACACAGCACAGGCCTAATTCCCCAAACTGTCTTCCTGATTTATAACTTTATCTCACTCTCAAGGCTTTAAAGACACAGAAATATTCTTTTGAGCCAAGACGGTGCTTTTGGAAAACAAAGCCAAGATTTGCATCTGCGCTCCCCGAGGGCTCACAAAAACATTCAGCCGAGCCAGATGACGATAATCCTCAAACCCGAAAGATAGACTCTTCTCAAAGTAAGATATTACTCTGCTGCAGTGTGATGGAGAGAATCACAAGGTTTCAGTGAGAGATATTGATTACAACCAGGCAGAGACCTGGTGTATCACAAGGTGAGTGTGAACCTATACTGAGCCAACTGACTACAGTTGCTTAGAAGAAACATATTTATGACTTTGTTAAATTACCCAACAGCACTGCAAAGCCCCCAAATTTCCTCCCTGTTCACTGTTGATGTTTCCAAACTCAACACAGCTGTGTTGACAGTTCACAGTTAAGTCTGGAAACATTAACAGTAAGCTGGGAGGAGGAAGTGTGGGTATTTTTGCTAATGGATTTTGCAAACGTATTTGGATGTTACAACCAAATCAATACAGCAGCTATCGATTAAATTGTTTTGGTTACATATGGGCCGGAGTTTTGGATAAAGTTTAATTTCCTTAAAGCTCCACTAGTTATTATTTTCTGTGTTAACAAAGAATCAAAAGACTATGTGAATTGTGAAAGGGACAAAGTTAGCGAGTAGCTTGTGAAGAAAGTGGAAAATTCTTTCTCAGTAGCTGGTTGAGACCAAACCAGAGCTAAAAGGAGGGTAACATTCATGAGGTGGACACAAACAGAAGAGTAAGTCAAAAAATGGTAATGTTGCTCCATGTCTGCTTAATCTGTAAATACTTCACTGTTTGAAAACAGATTAGTTATATTAAAAGCTATATTAAATTTGTAAGGTGTTGTGTCAGTGTGTCTTGGCATGTTGTGGAGTTATTTTGCCCCTGTGTGGCCAAAAGCACATTAATGCGGCTTTAAATAAACCAAGTCATATTATATGTTGTTACAGCTCATGTGGCTATCACCAATGCACAAATCTCCACTGTAAAAAAAAGACATGAGAAATGGGTCCACATGACCCATAGTACATTAAATAAGTGAATTATGGCATGTAATTTTACATAAATAAA
Source organism: Lates calcarifer (assembly GCF_001640805.2). NCBI lineage: Eukaryota > Metazoa > Chordata > Actinopteri > Centropomidae > Lates > Lates calcarifer. The sequence goes on from NC_066848.1 coordinate 19,268,435, forward strand.
TATGGATTTTGTGAATAAGTAGGCCTCTGATATATTTCTTTTGATCTGAATAAATGTAATTGTGATCACACCCATTCTTTGTGAGGTAAATAAACTCACTTCTACTACTTCATACTTCTGTTAGTAATAGGGATCTGATAAATCAAAACAAGTTTCAAAACATCAACAGTGTCATGTCTACTTGACCCATATGACAGATGACAAAATTACCTCACTACAAAGTTCATTAAGTAGCACTTCTGGAGCTTTCAGTCATTTCACATAGTATTCATCAGCAGATGGATTAGGCCAAAAGTTAATTGTTGCCTTTGGATATAACAGTTGACAACCTTAAGGTGCTTTCAATCATAGTGCATGAACGTCAAACAAAAAAAAAATGAGCCATCTTCTGCAGCCAAATATGATCGAGACTGATGTTAGTTCAACATTTTCTTTTTCAGACTACATCAGATCAAGAATTAATATGTAAGCATGACTCATATGACTGTAGCAAAAAAGTTTTATAGAATTTGCTACCGTTATTGTTAAGATTTTGTTAAATTTAGGTGACCAGAACTACTCGATTATGGTTAAAAAGAATTGTAAGCATGATTAAAAGAAACCAAAGCTGACTGTAGGGAACAGTTTTCAAAATGTAGTGTCCTGTGTGCCACTTTCTATCTAAACTCCCTGATTTGAGAGGAAAAAAAAAGATGACTAAGGGAAAAAAGATAAATGAACAAATGAAGCGTGCTTACAGTGACTGCTGGTGGTTGATCTTATGACAGAAAAGATCCATCTTCATCAGCTAAACATGACTAAGACTGATTTTATTTTCATGGGTTTGTTACTTCATACACAGCACATTAATCTACTTTATTAGAATATTTAATATCCACTTTCTTATGGGAAGAAGTTTCTGGTTGCTTTGTGGTTTACTTCTTTCTTCCTATCGCTTTAGAATCACATTTAGTTCTCCAAATAACGCAAGTTGATTCTTATTTAGATTCTATATTATCTGACTACAGCAGGTATTCTGGCAGTCAGCCACTGCTTGAGGAAACAGCTGGTTTATTGCAGGCTGGCGTTTGCTTTCCACACCCCTCCTGGGACACACAGCACTACCTCCTGCTCTCCACGGCGCACCTTGATGCTGCTAATGCTGACATACACTTTTTTTTCCCTTTTGCCCTAATTTTGCAGGTCTTTTGCCAGCAACAAGACCATCTGCCTTGCCTCTAAATTAGGGAGAGTATTTATCAAACGTCTTGCGTTGAGAATACTGAACTGGGCTCTACGTCACCTCGCAAGTCGAGATAAATGACAAGGTCAAGGATATCGAGATATGCACCTGTTTCACATCAATATTCATACATTTCTGGTGGGATATGAAGTGGAAAAATTATTTGTGAGAGTGTTTGGTGTCTGAGGATGTCTTTTCTGACAAAATATATTCAAACTTTGGTGGTTTTTTGGATTAAATGCATGCAAATAAAAGTCATCAAACTCCTGTCAGCACACTCTTCTTCAACATTTTCCAACCAGAAAAGGCCTGGCTCGTTTAAAGCTCCAAGGGACAGCAAACAGTGGCATTAAACCTCACTGTTAGCCTGTGGGAAATTGGTTTGGCTTGTTGTTATTCCTGCTGCTTGAGTTGAATCCTATTATGGATCGTTTTTAACCTCCCCCCAAGGGCCAAAGTAGGAATATTGATTGGCTTACACAAAGAACCCACTGTGAGGAAAATGAAAAAGAAGAGGGGAAAAAAAACTAATATTGATTTTTGACAGTTTGTTTATAATTAAACAGTGGAATAACTAACTGCACCGGAGGGATGTGGCTGAGTGAGGATTATGGGAATGTGCAGCATTCAGAGCAGGTACATACAATGTCATTGGTTTGCTGCTCATCATCTTGCTCTTTGTGCTCATATTAATGTCTTTCACTGCCAGCTGCGCAGTGTTTAATAGAGCAGATGTGCCATAAAACATGCATGTGTAAAGATTACATATTCTACCATGGCCATTTTTCTTGGCAAGTAGAGAGAACACACACACACACACACACACAAATACTCACACTGAAACACAGGCCAGTGTAGACTGAGAGCATGGATGGAGTCAGTGGATGTCAGAGAGAGGGGAGAATTAACTTGGCGTCAGGGAAAGATTATGAAAAGATTATCATTTTTGATTGATGTTTGGTGGCCCCTGCTGTTTAATATGTGCTAGTGCAACTGATGCAGAAATATACCTGAAGTTTCTTTTTTGACTCTGGAAACAGTTGCTGGAAACATTAATCTTAGCATAAAATCCACTTCATAGATTATTTTCTGAGCTTTCAGCCACATCTCTTGGACTTCTTTTTTTTTTAAACTCAGGATTACGATAATGAGTAAATTCAATCAGTTGATGAAGGCCTTCAGTAGTCATTGTGCTATGTAACATTATACTCAGATATTATTGGCTTGTCTTTGCCTGAGTTAAAATAAAACATAAAGGGACATAAAATAATAATGGAAATTCTAATGCAAGAAGAGAGAAAAACATAACAGCAAAGATAAAGTGCATGTTAGAACATCAGAAAAATACATCAAGGCTAAACATGCTGTGGTGGACTTCAGGGGAGATTTAATTTAAACCAGAGGTTCTCACCTCACCTGGCGGTCAGGACCCACATTAAGGGTCACGAGTTCAGTCTGAAGTGTCGCCAGATTATTAACAGGATGTGACATGCAGAAAAAACACATTTTCACTACACAAAATTTTGTCAGTGTTTCCTCTAGTCTGCTGTAGTGGGCTTTAAAAAATAGTCAAAACAAAACAAGAGAAAGATGAGGATGTAACTTTAGACATATGCAAATGACTATGATTGGTCACATTATAGACATTTTGAGGGGTCGCAAAGATTGAAACAAAATTTGTAAAAGGTTGCATAGATTGGTCCCCTACTGAAAGCTAACTGCTGCTGCTGAGAATTTGAGGAAAAATAAGATTAGACTATTAACTGGTGGAATAAGACTAAATTAGTCTGAAAACAAAACAGAAAATGAAGATTTCCTTTACTGGATTTCATTTGTTATGTACAAGTATATATCTGGAAACCATTACTCATCATCAAATGGTAGGAATATTAAACCTGATGAAAACAATTCCAACAATCAATCATCAAAAAAACTGAAGCACTAAGAAAGGTTGCCACGTTTTATCACTAAGAGAAAAAAATAGGTAACTATTCCAGTAGCTATTTGGGAACAATAAACTGTCTCTTGTTCTGGTCTCGACTTCCTCCTCAATTCACAAAAAAAATTCCTGCAGCCACTTAAAGTGGAAAAATGTTCCTCTCATGCCTCTGAACGCTTATTTTCCTGCAGTTATGGGGATGTTACTGTCCTGGTGTGACCATAGTTACAGCTGTGATGACAACTACAGAACGATCCCATCCGCCTGCTGCCAAGCCATGTTCATTTGATTTAAGACAAGCTGAGTGAGAGGGGGGAGAGGGGAGAGAGGGCAGGACGTGGCCGTCGTCCAGGGGATTTCCTCCCGCCTGTGATTGATTCCTATCTACAGAGCTCAGAGACGCAGCTGATGTGCTTAATGAGAAAACAAGTTGGAAAAATGAGAGACAGCAGGATTTTGTTGTTTTCAAATGATACACAGAAACACAGAGAAAGAATATTACTTACATTACTGTAGCCTGAGCACACTTATAGGATATATTACTTACTCATCAGAAAAGAAACATTGTGGGCCCTTTGAACAAAAAAAAAAAAGCTTTCTATTCACGTTTTCTGCATCAAGAGAGCAGAAATATGCTTTTTAAGACTATAAACTATAGACTGAACTTCCACCATCTTTACACTAGATGGGAGCAAATGACAGTAGCCTGAACCAGCAGTTGTTAGTTTGTCGTAAACAGTCTGTTTCCAACACTGATGAGAACCTTAAGGAAGAATATAGCTAATGGAGGAATCTGCAGTAATGTAAGGCCCAGCATCATATTATACAGACAGACAGACATAACATATATATATTAACATATTATATATATATTAACACATGTTGGCGAGCAGATTAAAAAGTGTAGAGATGACTAAGCTGATGTACTCATCTAAACCCTATATTTCATGATGCACTGTGTGAGAGGTGGTACAGTATGTTTTAGAAAGCTCTGGTGGTTCAGATGGTTAAGAAGCAGGAAAATGTATTTCTCTTGTGTGATATTTTTCCTGCAGTATCATATGTGTGGGGTTTTAATGTCACTAGGAATTATAATGGTTTTCTAAGTGGGTATTGGGAGTTGTTTTGGCCTGTAGTTTTAAATACTCACCAGGAGGGGTCAGCAGTGTTCATATTTTAATTGTACAGTAGCTATTGGATGCTGTGGAGTGACATCCCATCCATCTTTGTAACTGTCTGACTGTGTTCAGTATGCTTCAACATTTCACTCATGCTTTGCACTAAGACTGCATCTACAGTTTATTACTGCTCTCCTCACTCTTGCTTTTTATTTTGCAAGTTTGACAAGTAAAATGGAAACAGGCTTGTTGTGGTTTGTTATAGATGGTAGACTCTTTAGCTGCAATTTTAAGATTTCCTCAAACTTTAATTTAAAGTTTTCAAGGTAAAGTCAGTCCCCATGTACTGTCAATATTCTGGGGACGAGGAGAAAATCCAAAACTGGTAATACATTTTGTATCATCATGCATGTACAAACTATATAATGTCAAGTTTTAAAGCAAAACCAGGAGACTGAGACATAGGTGGTAGTTTATATTAACTGAAAAAGAGCCAAAGGTGGTGGATGCTTGACTAATAACTGACTGCATGTATAGTGTACTCTGTTACTGCTGAAACCTTTAAACAACCTGGCAAATTTCAGCATGTATTTCAGTGAGTATGTTCAGTCTCTATACACTTTCACCATGACGTGATATTTGCCATTGCCAGTGTGATATTCCCCGTGTTGCACACTGCTTGAATGCAGATAACGGCTGGGAGCTCTCTGTGCCGATGAATGTATTGTTTCTTTGTGTGAAATGTGAATTGCTGTTGGTCTTGTGGTGCATCTGCCAGGTACAGTATGTTCCTGCGCTAATCATCTAATGTCACTAAGACACATTCCTGTACAGATGGTACACAAGATGTCTGATCCTTCATCTACTACTGTCTCAAGCAACCTTTTCCATAAATTGCATTTTGTCACTTGTGCCACTGTTGAGACACACACAGTCTCATGTATGTAATGCAGGCATCTGTCCAGTGCAAATGAAGAAAATCTAATTCTTCTGGTATCTGCCACCTCACTTGCTGTGTTTGCATACAGACTATTTGATTTTACTGTGGTGGGGAGTTTATTGCCATACAGCTTCAAGAAGGCTTTCATACAGGAAGTATCTTCATTTTAGGCTGTGAAGACCTTTTTTTTTTTTTAAACATTTATGAAATTCTTAGTCCTTAATTACTCACAAGACTCACTCACACATAAGTAGCAGCTGTTTTTAGTGGTGATCACAAGGCTGACCGTTTAAATGACTGTAACTCTACTACTCCACTCTTAGATGGCCACAACAGGCAAAAAATGAACCATTAAATGAAACTATTTGACTGAATTATCATCAAGAGTATTTAGTTATTTGTGAATAACCTAAAAAAAAATGGGGTTAATGGTTTTTTCTGTGGTCAATGCAGCATGCATGGTCGTGTGGCTAATAAGTAATATGGTATGCAATCATCTCTTTGAAATTCCACACATGCCTCACATATCCCTACATTCATCCCCTAAGGCCCCATCTTTTATGGAGTTGGCAATTGGCTTTTATTGAGTGGATGAATGTTCATATTTCTGCACCTCGACATTCAGCAGGGGGAGGGGTGTGGGGGGGGCATTTATCTGGCTCATACCCACATTTCAGTGTAAACACTGCTGTTTTTTCAGCCCTTATTATTTTTTTTTTTTCAACAAAGGAGGCTCCGCACACCTGTTTCGCTGCGTTTTCAACAGTTTCACATGGGTGCTGCAGCAAGTGTGCAACCCTGCATGTGCGCGTCTTACAACTCCACCTGGGCGGTTACGAAGAGCCTTGCTCAAGGGCACCTTGACGGAATGTAAAGCTTTTCATTTATCCACTTGTGTATTCGCCCACATGGCCGTGCCCCCCTCTTCTCTCTCCTCTCTCCAGCACTGCTGCTCCTAAACACCTCCCTTCAGTCTGAGCTGCGTCGCACTCCTCAGTCTGTCACACCAGGCTCCGAGAAATCTGACGTGTTTTTCGCATTTCCTGCACCAGAGACAGACGGAGACAGAGAGCAGTGTCTGGGGGTGGGGGGGGAGGCAGCCAGAGGTATGTCCACGGGAAGTTAAGCTCAACAGCAACGGTGGATGAAACCAGGCCCGTGCAGCGAGCAGCAGGAACCCCTATTTACCTATCTACCTACCCGCCTGAGTCTGCCCCTCCTCTCCGCTCCTGCTGCGGTTGTTACCAGCCACTGTCTGGTCGCAGCGGTCCGGCTCAAACATCTCCCGATGCGCCGCGGCGGCTTCCAGCAGGCATCTGGAGCCTCCCACCCCACCACACGGTGCAATGCAACACAGGCTAGTGCTTCCACGGTGCCAAGCTACAGCTAACGGAGTTTTTTAATTCCTCGAAGGTAAAAAGCATGACAGACCGACTCACATCTGGGGCCTTTGCTCATGTGTTTTTTGCTAACTCGCGGCTGTTGGTAGCTGTTCATATTTCTTCCGTGCACTTGTGAAGAAGGCTTCCCCGGGTTAACGGACGTTTCTCTGTTGCTGTAGTTAATTTTTAGGGTAAAATTTGTAGCATATTCGACAATTAAACGTTTCAAAGCAAGACCAAACAGCAGTTCAGACCAAAACATTTTATAAACCTGGCGTGGCGTGTTTGACCTGGAGAGGACTGCGTTTTCTCCGTCATATTCAACTGGAAGGAATACAGTATCTGCCGAGGGGACCACCGGTTGAACAGAGCCGTTATTCAAACCGTTAGAGCACGAGGAGTTACACTGTTTTGAAGTGGTTTTGGGAGAAAGGTGAGGTGGTTTCAGTGTTAACAAGTTACAGTTCAAATACCAAGCGTTGGGGACCGTTTCACCGCCATGGTGGTCTTCAACGGGCAGCTGAAGATCAAGATCTGCGAGGCTCTAAACCTCAAACCCACTGCCTGGTCCCTGCGTCACGCCGTCGGCCCCAAGACCCAGACCTTCCTCCTGGACACGTACATTGCCCTGAACGTGGACGACTCGCGCGTGGGCCAGACCTCCACCAAGCAGAAGACCAACAGCCCCGCGTGGAACGATGAGTTCACCACAGAGGTCCACGACGGCCGCAGGATCGAGCTGTCCGTCTTCCACGACGCACCCATCGGCTACGACGACTTCGTGGCCAACTGCATCATCCAGTTCGAGGACATCCTGCACAACGACAGCAAGCACTTCGAGGACTGGGTAAGGCAGTGATGGAGACACGCAGGGGGGCTGGTGGTGGGAAAAGTACTCAAACCTCATTAGGGCTACAACAAACAATTATTTTAATTTTCAAATAAATAAATAAATAAGTCAATTAATCATTTTGTTTCTACTAACCACAGTTCCTCAGAGATCATCTTCACATTGCTTGTTTTGTCTCACCAATGGTCCAAAACCCAGAGATAATCATATGATTTAAACCTGAGAATTTGTAACATTTGAGTATTGCCTGAATGAACTGTGAGGGGGACTCTGTAAAAAAAAAATAGGAATAGGAATATCCACCATCTGAGTGGAAGTAAAGTCTTAAAACGATTTGTTGACACTGTTAAGCAGGGCCACAAAATTAGCCAGTAATGCCGAAGCCACTTAAGTTAATATTACAATTCAAATCAGAGTATGTACTATCAGGTGACAAACTGCTGCCTACCTGAGGCTTTTGGAGCCCCTGAGAGTCCCTGGTCCGAGGACAGTTGCCCTCCTTGACTGGCTCAGCCACCGACTATTTTGTATTTTTTGCCAGATGGCTTGAACAATGTGTTATTTTCTTAGAATCAACCTGAAAGGTGTTCAGTGTTGAGGACCATTTCTGCCAGGAAAAAAGAAAAAAACTTGAAACATAAGTAAGAGTCAAAACATGTCATGATGATGACACACTACATTATCTACTAAAAAAAATTTCCTCAGGTAAATGACATGACTTAGATCTTTATAATCATAAATCCTTGCTGTGATGAGAGACATGACACTACATGTTGGACCCAAATCATAGTTCACTTGTATGTGGATTTGTACAGGGGTCATAGCTGGTTGAAAATTAGGTACTAAGAACCAGCTTCACTGCTCCACCTGACAATGCCAGCAACACCATATCTCTGTGCTCCTACTGGGCAATGTCACTGTGTTTTCATCTGGATGTTGTGAGGTGTCCCAGATACAGTTGGCTATCTTCCACTATAGAAAGGCTGTAGTAAAAGGGACAAAATGAGCAACTGCTGTACTCAGTGTATATTGGCTAATATCATATGTGTATTATGTGTTAGTGTTTGAACTTGCAGGATGCATCTGTAACTTTTCACATTTATTGTGCAGCATTCAGTGTTGCTTGTGTGAGGTTGTTGGCACCTAATCTCAAATATATTACAGCGGACTTAAATGATTAGTCCATTGATTGATCATCGAATATTGGTAATTTATTAATCTAATAAGTTATTTTTCAAATAAAAAACATTTACTCTTTCCAATGCTCCCATATGTGAGGATACAAGTATCATAACACATTCTTTCATTTTACAGTAATGTCAACACGTTTTCTGCCATGGCATAAAATGTGCAACACAGGCTTGCAGATGCACAGCCCTAGTCACCGCACACACACACACACACACATGCATGCAAACATAGACTGTATAGATCCTGTTACCTTTGTTGTGCTCTTGCCAGCTGAACCAGTGACCCACGGTGGTGCTACAAAAGAGGCAAGAGTGGGTGTGGGTGTTGGGATGGCCACATGCATGATACACACATAATCACTGCAGCATGAAGAAATTGTTCATTGTTGTCTAAAGCCGCTGAAGCAGACGAATGTTTGAGTGTATTATTGATGAGGCCATCAGGTCCATTAGAGACGGAGGCAGAGAGAGAGAGTGGGAGAGAGAGAGAGAGAGGGAGAGCTGGGGAGAGTACAAGATGAAAGAGAGGAAGATGATGAAACAGGAGGAGGACAGGATGGTGAAAAGAAAGTATATCCCTCATGGCGGAAATCTTTAAAGACTTGTAAGGCCAGAGACGGTCAAGGCCGTCAGAGCTGTGTGATGTTTCACATGTTCTGACGGTGAGGATTCAGTTCTTGACTTAAGATTTTGACACAAGATGAAAGTGACTCTTAGTTGCCACTGATCTTGTGGTGGCTTTAATTATCTGATGTAGAGGTTAAGTCATATCTCTGATCTGTCTATGACAAAGCCTGTTGAAACTTTGTGCTAGTTCTCGTGAGAAAAAAGGGGCAGTGGGTCAGTTTCAGATCTGAGTTGACAAATGTGATGCCTCCCAGACATTACATCTTAGCCTAATGTAGTTACCCGGATTTTGTAAAGGTCTCTAATTGATTTGCAGTCAGAAGACCCTCAAACCGGTGTCATTGTCTAATTCTAAGTTTTCACTCACTCAGATGAAAGGAATTTTTAATCCGTCCCTTCCGGGCTTTGCACCTCGTGTTCCTGCACTTTTTAAGGTGTTCCCATGGGCGTTCTGGGTCGAACATGTCTTGACTTAAGCTGCATCTCGCATTATGTAATCTCAGACAAAGAAAGACTTGACATCACCTTGAGGGAACTAAACAGCCTGTGTAGTTTCCCAGTGAGTACTGCTAACGTAAGCTACTGAGAGAAGTCTGTTGTGCAGTGGGTTTTCATCCTCTACAAGAGCTAGCAGAGCGGCTGCTGAGGCTCTTAAAGCTCACATCTTCTAGTTTTCTCCAAAGCCTCAACAATTAGCTCTGATATAGGACAGTCCTGGACATTTCATGGACTCGGGCACTTGTGAAATTTAGGAAAGATACCAACATGCGGAATGGAAGGCAGTTTTCTTTGCGGTGAATAAGGCTGGAAAAATTGAAGTCAGGCTGGTTTGAAGTAACAAAACATGATTTACTTGGGCGGAGAGGAGTGACTTCCATTAAAGTCAGTACAAACCATATACTGTGGAGTCAGTGATGCAGGATTTGTTTCTTACTGACCCTGGTTAGTGCTGCCACTATTGGCTGGATTCTGTACAATTAAAGACAGATTTAAAGGCAGAAATAAAGGTGTGAATTTGTTGTTGCTGTCGCTGAACCAAACTCAAATCACTATGCTAATGTTCAGTTCATTTAAGTGTGTTGTCCTCTCTGTCTACTCTGCTGTGGTTCAGACTGAGCTCAGAGATTTTAAATGTGACAAAAACAGGTTGAGACAAAGAGGAAGTTTTGAGAGAAAACAGCCGATACATCCAGTTGTTACTAATGTGCCCTGTATCAGGATAGCTAGTAGCATGTCGGCAGAAATTAATGTGCTGATTTATTATCAATTGAAACATTAAAATAGACGGATTTTAGCCACTCAGCAGTATTTTTGTTTGGACTTGGCTGATTTTCCTGCTGAACACTAGTTAAGCAAGGATGAGCATGGCAATATGTTGTTGTTGCTGTTTGGTCGCTAGACCAGTCCATAAAGCCGAACCTCTGTTTCTTCATCCGCTGCCAAAATTTTACTAGATTTTTAGAGTGTGTTTAGAAATGTCTCCAACCCTGGTCCAGACTCAACAGATACGAATATTTTCGAAGTTATTCTTTCCAAACATCAAACTTATTCTACTTAAATGTTAAGGGAGAGTATTCATCTTCTCTTCCATCCATTCAGGATGTTGGCCTTCACCAAAATTCATTTTTTAAATGAGAATGTCTCACTGTAAAAAGATCATCTTCAATCAACCAAGAATATCTGTGAAAGGAGCTGACAGAACGCTTTTTTGATAATATGAATGGAAGACTTTTATGAAATTTTACCATTAGGTTGATGGAGAATCACTTGGCCTCAAACCAGACTCTAAAACAAGGCTTCTGAATACAAGGCCTGATTTATTTGTTATTTTTGGGCTCAGGCTAGGTTACAGATTTGTGTCTGCTAAGTTCCCATACAAAAGAATTTCGTTTTTTCCCCTCACAGATATGAGAGAACTCAGAGCAAAATGTCATGTGCTTAGGAGAATTAAGATCTCGTTACATACAAAGTCACAAGAACACAGACAACAAATCATATGAGTACATTGCTTGCTCCCGTGCCTCATGAAAAGCCTTCCGTCCACTGTGTTATTATGTTAAAGACTCTGTATGAAAACAACATTAAATAAAAAATGCAGATGTTTTAGTATTAAAAACAGAAGGAACATATTATATTTAGTACAGGTGAGTCAGCTTTAGTTTATTTTTGGGACTTTCTCAGGTGAGATCTTTGTTATGTTACTCAGCACATTGTTATTGTGTAATATGTCATTTATCATGACGCACAAGTTCTTCATGTTCACACAACATGCTGTATGCTTTAGTGTTATCATGGAGAGACATGGTTTTTGTCATTAATGTATGAAAAAGCAAAGGCTCATAAACTCTGGGTTAAATCAGTTGATTACATTATTTGCAATAACCTTGCCTTTGAACTTGAAATGAACAAAAGTAAAAAGTTGGAATTGCATTCTGCTCAAACAAACACTAAAGTATAAGTTCTCATATAAAACCCACAAACATTGCAAGAATTCAAAGACAACACTTTGGTCTCAGGATGATTTGATGAAAATTGATCCTTATGGTTTGATGCTTTATCCATCCATCCATCCATCCATCCATCCATTTTCTATACCGCTTATCCATTAAGGGTCGTGGGGGGGCTGGAGCCATTCCCAGCTGTCGTTTGGCGAGAGGTGGGGTACTCTCTGTACAGATTGTTGGAGCTCTATAGACTAAATAATTAACTGATTCATTGCAAAAAAAAAAAAAAAAATCATTGGAGTAATAATATATTGCAGCTGTACTCTATATTTTCTTTTAATGTTGTCATTTGAGGTGTGTCTGGAAAAAAGGTCTGGAGAGGGCAGAGTTACAGAACAGCACCTGAATGCTTTATCAGTTCTCTGGTGTCATCTGCTGTTTGTGTCTCTGGTCGGTTCTTTCACACCCATTTTAATACTCCTTCTCATCTGATAACATTGTCCTCACTCCTTTAATCTTCTGATGTTTTTTTTCCTGTTAGTACAGACACACACTGTACACTGTACAGACATACACAGTGACCCAGCAGTGGTGCCTACAATAGTCTTATTATACCTATACCACAATGTTTAGAATTTTGGGATTTTCCATTTTGCCAAGTACTTATCTCATGATGCAAAACAGCCCTTAAGCTAAAAAGGTTAAGATTTTCTTGAAATTAGAAGGTGCTGCAGTATCTACACCAGCATGGAAACAGAAGCATCACTTGGTATTTGTCATTTCAGATATTTCAGTTAAGAGCGTGTGAACAAAAACATGAAACTCAAAATGTCACTGTTCCTCTGCAAGCCTGTACATGGCCTTTCAGCAGTCAGAAAAAAGATACCTGCTGAGCAGGTCACATTGTTAAGTGTACACACACACACACACACACACACACACACACGCACACACACACACTGTCATAACAGTAAATCCACATCCTAGAAATTTGAGCTCATTATTCAAGCAGGCGTGAAGAACAATATGCCACGATATGAAAATTGTTGTGTAATGGATTGTGGAAAATGCTCTGGAGGCTCAAAGTTGACTTGCTGCAGTGACTGCATTTGGGCTGTTACTGTATGTGGCTCCCGCCATTTCAACCAGTTGGTGACGTGCCAAAAGAATAAAGCTCACACAGAGATTTACAACATTAGGCGGGCATTTACAATATCAGGCCAGGATCTGTGTCAATGTTGTTTTTTTTATTTATTATTATTTAATCAGCTAGTTTCTGATTTAAATAAGATAAACTGCTCTGTGAACTGTGTTCACCAACAGAAAGATAGTAAACAAGAACCAAACAATAGGAAAAGATAAGCCCCAACTCTAACCCCCAAAGGAAATACCTATTGATAGGTGGACAATCCTGATGTTGCAGCAAAACTTTTTTTGTCTTGCAGTGGCCTAAGCTGCAGATGAATGGACATCATTCCAGCTGGCATTTGATAGGTAGAGCTCCTAGAGCTTGTGTGATTTCCAGCCACAGTAGGACAGTCCAGCTAATATCAGACTGATTTTTGCCTTTTGGCTGAGCTAAAAAGGAAGAGAACGAGAAGAGAAAAAAAAATCCAGTGACTGATGTCCATTAGACATGAAAAGGGGATCAGATTCCTAAATCTGTCAGGAATTTCTGCTCTCCTCTGAACAGTGATTTCATGTGTAGGCGGCCGCCTTGTTAGAACTTGTCATTGAAGAAAGACGTGGGGAGAGAGAAAACAAGTGTTTGATTTTACTACACAACAGGCCGCGAGAGAAGGGAGGGAGAGAGAGAGACATTCGGGAACAAGACAGAGAGGGCGTTGAAGTAAGCTGTCTAGTTTTGAATGACGAGGGAGGGATGGAGGGGGGAGGACGGCCGGTGGGCAAGGCAGCAGGGTTTGATCTCGACCATGATGATTTTCCAAATGTGCATTAATTTAATCAGGGCTTCAAGTCCTAGATCTGTTTAAATGTTCAAAAACATGTTTTTCTAAGCAGTGAAAGGAATGCTGGGATCATCACTTTTTTAATTAAATGTTTTGTTGTCGCATATAGGCATGAATCATACATTTCAAACTACTAACAATGGTATGAGTTCACAAATTGCATATAACCTTAATACATATTGAATCAACACTTAAAGGGCCATACTGGTACTTTTGCATATTTCAGCTCATAAATTATGTAAACTTTGCAATGCATGTGGTCAGTCAAACCTATTTACTGTGGTGTATATCAGTATGAAAAGTTATCAGACTGTTGAAACTTGCTGTTGTGTAATCCATCTGTTAAGTCGGTCTGCATTGATGTCTGTTTACGTCATTCTGAAAAAGGTTTTGCAGTACATAATTTCACTAAATTGAAATCTGTTTAATGATTACAAAAGTGCTTTTTCAATGGATTTTTAGTTCCTTTAAGATTTGCAATGTCTAGACCTTAAATAAATGCCATTTGAACTGGAGCAAAGATACTGTAAATATGAAGCAGTATTAGTGTGTGTGTGTGTGTGATAGAGAGAGGGAGAGGGAGTAAGGGAGAGAGCGAAAGAGAGAGAAAAAAAACAAACAGGTTTCGATTAGTAATCTGACAACATGAAAATGCCCCTTTCTGAAACCACTCAGTCAGAATGTAGAAGTACCTGTTGTCCCCTGTCTGCTCATCATGTGTAAATTGTCACATTTCTCACAAGCACTTAGCGGGAACTCGATGGGGACAGCCAGTTGAAAGGTTATGCAGACAAAGTGGGGAGAAGGAGATGGAGCAGATGAAAAGCTTGACAAGAACAGATATAATTTGTTCTGTCCAGCGATAATATTTTCAATCAGAACTCCTCTCACAGTTAATTTCAGTTTAAGTTCATCAGACTAAGTGGTGTTCATACAAGTACTTCCCTGTCAAAACACATCCCACTCAGGTGAAAAGAGAGGCACTTCACGCAGTGGATTGTTTTTTTAAAAGAGCTAAAACACAGCGAGGCAAACAATACACAGGCATGAATACTTTTATTTCCCTCTGCTGTCTCCTTGGCCTCTCTCTGTGGTTCTCTCTCTCACACAGTACCTCTCTATCTGTACTTTCTCTCACTCGCGCTCCCTCAGTTGTCAGTGTGTTGTTAAGGGTGTGATCTGAGCAGTGTTTGTAGAAGTTGTACCATCTTAACATTGATTCTGAGTCACTGTGCCAAATGGATCAAGCCAGCAATTGCCAGACCTATTTGTCTTTTACAAACGTTTTTAAAGACATTTGTATCCAAGAAGTGTGCATGTAGCTTGTACACTACACGGTTATAAGAACAGTGTAAATCATTCATGCCTGTTGGGAGATTCTCTTTGTGGTTAGAGCACAGGATCAGCAGGGGATTTGCTGTTTTGTTTGATGATACTTGGGGTAGAATAGATTCTATCTAAAGGCTGAGACCTGGCTGTGGCTGCCCATGTAGAACATCTCTTTGTGCACAATCTGTTAAGTTTAGAACATTGTCTTATGATCCTTTATTAATGTAATATTAGTCTCCCCTTCCTTCTGCTGTCAGATTTTTCTGCTCCAAAAACATCTAAAATATTGCAATATTCAGCAATATCAGAAATGGAAGTTGTTTTTAATCCAACATGAACTGTACCCAGGAGACAATAATTTGGCCCGCAAAAGTTACCCATTCATTCATTCAAGCTGAGTCAATTGACTCATCTCATTAGTTTAGTTTTTTTGTAAATGTCATACATCATCAAAGATATTGGCACTGGATCTCCTTTTCATACCTGCAGTAGGAAACTGACAGTTTGTGAGCCTCTCCAACTTATCTGGAGTATTTCAGCCAGCTCTTAAAATCCACTTCACTTCATTCTTAATCTCTAAGTTCTAAGGTACTGCAATATCTAATGATTTTAGGTAATGTTACATTAATGTCTAAGTCCCAATGGTAAAAACACTTGGGCTTTTATTCTTAATTGAGCTGATGAATTAATATTATAAATAATATTTATAATAATATATATTATTATAAACATTATAAATAATGTTTATAATAATAAATAATTATAAATATCAACATTATCAGTTAATTAAGTATTTTTTCTTTGAAAAAATAAACTTAATTAATTACTAGTGATATTACTAGTGATAATTAATTACTAATTGATAATCACTAGTTCTAGCTCCACAAATGTGAGGATTTGCTGCTTTTCTCAGTTTCATTTAACTGTAAATTAAATATATCTGGGTTTTGGACCGCTGGTTGGACACTGAACAGCCTAAAACCATCACTTTGAGCTCTTGTGGAAGCTAGTGCTGGGCATATTTAACTATTATTTTGACATTTAATAGGCTGGACTGTTAATCAAATCATATGTATTGATACATCAGTCAGTAATAACAGTAACCACTGATTACAGCTAGTGCAAATATATTTTTTTGGTACACCTCCTGTCGTGTGTTGCTCAGTCTGCAGGCAACGTGTCTGTGCTTAAATGGAAAGATACACATACACAAACACATCTTGAGTGTCAGTAGTCTCTTTGCCAGCTTTCTCACTCCCAGCTGTGGTTGTTGTAACACTGTTAGTGTGATGTTGCAACTGTGACAAAGCCAGATTGCTGTGCGGTTGGCGCGCGGTTAGAGGCGTCAACGATCGTGGTTCAGCTGCTGGAGCTGACAGTGGAGATGCATAGGAAGAGCCTGCTGAGACAGAAAAAACATGAGTTCAGCTTCGACTGATGATGTAATGAGTATGAGACATTGCATGTTTCATGTTAATATGGGACGTCCCCTATCACTGTGGCAGTTACTGTGTATGTCCAGTCATCTGAGGAATGTAGAGCACTCCACTGCTTCACTGCAGATTGGAATTGAGCTTTTGTTCTTGTGCAAAGGCACCAGAAAGGTCAAAGCACAAGAGCAGCTTTTTGCAGCAGTTCTGGACTTGGTAGTGCTTCCCTGTCTTGCTCAAAGGCACTTCAACAAGATATTTTCTGTTGTCATTCAGTCAAGCCGAATGCTATTTAATAAAGACACTTTAGTAGGCAATAGAGATGATATTAGTTGTCATTAGAGCCATTAGAAATTATAGTACATTTGGATGTATTGCTGCCATTGACTTTATGTCACTATTGGATTTTTATTTCATCAATGTGATGAAGAATCTTGATTTGACAGGTGTTTGACTGGATCTGCAATAAACAGAAATTTCCATCTGGTTCATCAACAGTTTTTCCAGAAAACGTGTGGTATACCATTCAGATCTAATCTCAAATATCTAATCTCAGTATAAACTGTTTCAATTGTTCCATCAAGCTCTTTACAATGAGTGAATTATTCTAATTGAAGACTCTTTGTTTTTACAGCTACGCCATTTCATCAGATTGAAATATTGCAGATTTCCTGTTCATAACTTTAAATACATTTCTCTGAAATTCAGCCCAACAAAAACTGCTGTGCCAGTGAGATTTAAGTGGTTAAGAATATTTTAACATTGTAAAGTTGTATGTCAAGAAGTGAAAGTTGATTTTGCAGGATTAAGTTACAGCTTGTTGCAACATAAAGTGAAACTTGTCTGAGTTGTCAGCAGTATCATCAGAGCTCATCAGTGGTGAATCAGAAACTTCATCACTTACCAGCAGTTTGTTAGTTACCATTACCATAACTACAGCTCATGTAGCTGTTATCAACAAACAGAACAACAATTTAAAATCTCGTAATTGTCTACAAGCTTGGTTATTTAATATTATATACTGTAGACCGTAAATATAAGCCTGTAGTTTATAGAAAATGATTCGATATTTTCCTCAAATTTGTTCAGCCATACCATCCTGTGTGGCTTTGTTATCTGAAGTGAACTCTTTTCCATTAAGAGGATCTGCTAATTGTTCACTCTCTTGCTCAAAGGCAATTCAGCATTTTCCTCACTGTCCAGTTTAGTTCCTTCAGCCTCTGTAAACTCTCATACAGACAGAATAGAGGAAGAGCTAAGGCCTGCTCTCTACTTGACCCTGTTTCCCTACAGGCTGTAGTAGAGGGGTGTCCTCTCTACGGACCAGAGGAAACGGGGGCTGGGCCGTGTGTGTATATGTGTGTGTTTATGTGAGTGTGTGCGTCTAAAAATAGAGGCTGTGTGTTTGAGTCACACGGTAGGCCCTACTTCCTGTTTTCACTGTCCAAGTTTACTTCCCAGAGAAAGAAGGGAAGAGGGAGAGAGAGGGAGATGGCTCCCCAGGTGCCCCCCCCATAGCTGTTATCATTCATTTATCTGCCCTCCTGTCCATGTCCAGTGTGTAACTTACAGTACAATACAGTGCGATACAGTCATGCAGATATGTAAGGAATGCAAGATGAAGAAATAAGCTGTGAGTGCTTTTCCTGCTGCTCCTGTCAGCACCACTTAGCATAAACAAAAATTTTCACAGCAATAGAAATGAGATAAGAAATGCTGTTGTACAGCAGCTGTTATTGTTCATTCAGCGATGTGATTCGTCAAGAGATCAGGAGTCGTTTTTGGTGATTCTCCTCTGTTTAATTTGTAACGACGATTCCTGTTGTTTTTGCCCTGTCTCGCATTATTTCCTGTCTTTCCTGCGCTCCATTGTAAACTGATGGATGGAAATTTAGACCTGTGGTTTCAGGCTGTGGTAAGTCATGTTAAAAAAAGGCACATTTAATATTTAAAATGGCAATCAGAGAGCACACATTCTCCACATAGCACAGTCTTTCAAATGTTTGAAAAAATTGTAAGAACAGTAGTTCATAAGACAAGACAACTATTCCTTCTGTAGGTATAATAACTAGATATAATTCAGAAATGTCATGAGGTTTTATTGGATGATGAGTGGTGTCATCACATGCAACAGAAATCTACGTAATGGTGTCCCACATCAGTCAGATCTTGTGAAAGATCTTGTTTGGATTTCTGTGCATTTGTGTGTTGGTAGTTTGCAAACTAACAAAGTGAAGTATGTTTGTATTAATATATTTACAGCAGATCTCTTAAGCCATGTCCAGTCCAATCTTAAAGACTTGTTTGCACAGTCCAAACTGAGAACTGACCTGGACCAAAATCCTGTTCTGTCAGCCGACTATTCTGATTAATCGATTAATCGCATTTTTCAAGCAAAAGCTGGCAGAAATGATCTGATTTCAGCTTTTGCAATTAATATTTCCTACATTTTTCAAAATATTTCATAGACAAAGCAATTAATCTATTCATTTTAGAAATAAGATTAATTCCTAATGAATATAGTTGCTAGGTACAGTCCTAGAACTTACTATTGCCGCAAGTTACAAAATCCAGAGTTACCACCTGGAAAACTGGTCAGTGAGAGATTACAAGCACGTTTATTTCATCTACAAGTGGGATGCAGCTTATGGCTGATGATGCTGTTGTCCAGTTACCTCACCTGCTTACGCTTAAAGGGAGTCATGAACAAGTGGTTGACAGTGTTTTCTAGTGTACAGATGCTGATGTAATATTAGCATTGACCTGAGAGCATATTGTGTGTGATATTTGTAAATTGGCCCCTGAGCACTACAAAGTCAGAGCCACAGAAGGTTTAACAGTTGAACTCAGCAAAGGAAAGAAAGACAGGGTGGGCACCTTTGAGTACTGACAGACAACACAAAGGTATAATACTTAAAAACACAGTTTATGTAATAAGTATAATCAAGTTTTTATAGCAGAATTTGACGTCAAGGTCAAACACCTGTGGAATGTATGTGTAATGTAAATCACCGGTGAGCTCCACACGGCAGAATTAAACTTAGTAAGTAGCCGTCTTCATTTCCTCACAAACAGGATGAAAGAAGAGAAAACACCCTTCATTCCACTTAGTCACTCACACACACTCACTGAGTGCATTTATTACATGAATACAAACAACAACCAGACAGCATCAGAAGAAAATCATTTTATGATTATTGCTAATGGATTGATATTATAAAGATCAACCAGATAGTGCTGCTTTAAGTGGTAATGCTTGTTGAGCTTTGAGCCACACAGCAATTGTTTTGTCTCTATATGGCTAATTGGAAGCACACTTAATTCTGTCACATTTTACCTGAGTAAAAATTAGAGCTGCCACATTAATTTATTGGCAAATATCATGGTAAGTCATTGATTGTTTCAGTCACTTTTCAGGTGAAAAAGCCAAACATTCTAATCAACAGATATCAGAATCAAAAATGAAAATAATTGTTAGATGTAGCCCTACTGAAAATACCTACGTCTGTGATGTAGTCCTCAGAGAAATAGTGGGTATACAACTGTATGGCTGTGGGTGAGCTGGAGAGTGAGATCACCATCATGCAGTGTATACTAATGCAACATGAGGAACATTATCTGTGTGTTTATAGACAGGTATTCAGCCGATGATTGTTGTCAGTTACAGTAAGAGGCTGGATATTGCTCAAACTTTATCAGTTACATCCGTTTTTTTGTCTGTGTGGTTGTGTATTGCTTTTGCATATGTAATACTTCTATTGCTGCTGATAGTCACACAGTAAAACAATAAACTAACAGATTATGCAGCTGTATTTCAACAGCTCCTGTATTCTGCTTGGTAAAAAAAAAATAAAAGAGGGCTATCTCTGCTAGTCTTATCCACAGTGTTATCAGACACTTGTAATAACAATCTGAGCCTGTCGGTGGCAAAAACAAGCATTTAGTGGGCATACCTTAACACAGACAGTTGCCCATTGGATTACATTGCAGCTGCTGTTTGCTGTAGCTGGGTACCGTTCTTGCTCAATCCTGCACCGACTCCAAAGATTTTTTTCTTTTCATTCATTTACACTCAAAAAGATGGGGAAAATAATCTAAATAATAATCTGGAGTTATCCTTTAAGTGGAATAGAACAACAATATTGAGGTTCAATGATGTATTGGCTGTTCACTTTTCACACTACATGCAAAAACCACTCATACAGGCAGAATTTGTTGTTTTTTTTTTACCTTCATATGATTTTCCCCTCTATGTCTTCCTCTCTGCCTCTATGTCTGAGTATCAGTGAATCTGTAGCTGTAGGTCTCTTTGAGGATACACACAGCCACATGATTCCAGCTTGACTAAGGCTCATGTGATACTGCAAAAGCTTTGGGACAGCTGTGTGTGTATGTGTGTGTTTGTGTGTGTGTGTCTCGGAGGAATGCGTCTCAGTGTGATTAGGTTAAAATGAAACTCATTAAGCTTCAGTTGACAACATGTGACGTTAATGATTGAATCTTTGAATTAACCTCCGTCAGAGATATAAAAGAGTAAAAATCCTCAAGGTGCCTAAACATGTTCACAGACACTCCTTCTCTGGGGCACCTGATGGCCCTGTTTCTATAGTTACTGTTCAAACAACAAATTAAACAACACAAATAAACAGAATATTCACACTACCTTGACTCGAGGCAGGTCGCCTCTTTTCAAGGCTTCTCTTCACATCGACTGATAAATATGCAGCTGCAGCTGAATGAAACTTTCAACAGAGCTAAGGTGGATACATTCAGCATTTCATTTGCATCTGTACGTTGTGCGGTCTGACATCTCAGACAGAGATAATGCTGCATCAAATGGACTTGTCACAGAGGTCCTCGTGGTTTGAGCACTTCCTCCTCCATATTGGACATGGATACTGAGTGGTGTCATGAATGGGAAAGTCCCGTTTATACATTTCATGTCTATGACCCTCCAATTCTCACGCTTCTAGTTGTCAACCCGAACAGGATTATGTTCATTTGGTTCTTTCCTTTTTTCCTTGAATGTTCCTTCTGGCACTCTAAAATGGAGTTCTGATCATGGCTAGATTAACCTCTTAGGGGACCCTTGGGCCCTCTCCAAAATTAGATGTTAATTGAGGACTGGACTTAGTTGATATTGTCCTTGTTGATTTCAAATTAATCAAATTACCAGACGAGTAGATTAGACCTAAAACACTAGTAAAGGTTTTAACTTCATCCCACAGCCTTCCATCAGTAAATGGAACTGAATGGAAAAGTCAGGTGTGGTTGAAAGTTACAATAGCAGCTAGTAAGTAAGGGAGACTTTCTGTACTCAACCACATATGTATAGTCAGCCCTGTCCTGTAGTCATTACAGAGTCCTCTCAGCTGAGCAGGCTGTGATACAGAGATAAAGTTTAAATCATGTGTCTCTGGAGGTATTTCACAGGCGTTCCCAGCTGTTGGTTCTTCCAGGACAGATGCTGACATTTTAATGAGTAGTCAACTTTTTATAATTGTAAAATTTAGATCTGTGTCATGTGGTGTGTTCAAGGTCTGGATGCAGGGCCGCCTGTGCTCTGCAATGTGTGTTTATAAAGGCCAAACAGCCCTAATATAAATTTTTAAGAAGAGCTAATGGTCGACTAATGCTTCAGGTATGTTTTGAGTTAGTGACGGGGGAGGACAGTTTGATGCACTATGTGTATACTGTGTATGTGAGTAATGTGTGTGTGTGTGTGTGAGTAATATGTGTGTGTGTGTGTGTGTGTATATGTGTGTGTGTGTGCAAGATAATCCAGAGACATTTTTTAGAGACATGGCATCACATTTAAGCAGATACACAGTGTACAGGAGAGCTGACAAAAGACTAAGAACGGGCCAAAATATAGTCTGGTATGTGTAGTGTGTTTCTGACACACTTGCTTATGTTGCTGTTGAGTAAGAGAGGAGAGCCCAGAGATGGTGTAATTGTTAACATCTTTTCTGTTATCTCATATGTGAATTCGAGTGTGTATGTGTGTGTGTGCGTATGTGTGTGTGGGTGCATAGGTGACTGCGCATAGTAGAAGCAGATGGGTGTGTGGGCGCTCTCTTCCACTCTCTTCCACTCATGCTGAGAGTGAGAGAAGCGATAAAGATGAGTATTATGAGACTTCTATAGAGGAGATGAATGTATAGAGTGCAGTTCTCTCTCATCTGCTTTTCCCTGCCCTGTTCATACTCATATTCATATATTCTTCATTATGCATCAATTCCAGTAAAACCATTATTGAACAAATTTTACATTTGGAAATTTAACATTTGTTATTTTCATGGATTGCTGTGTTCAGACATTTTTAAATTCATGGTGCAGAGGAAGCCAAGTGTGATGTGGTGAATTTGAAATGAAAAAAGGTGAAAGATGGAGCCTAATATGAAACTAAATTGTTTTTTTTTTGTTGTTCTTGTTTGACCTGTAATATGCCTTTATTTTAATATATTACATTTGCCTGCTTAATTTTAGCATTATTATTATCCTCCTTTTGATGTGTTCAATTTGACATTATTTTATCCACTTTGTAAATTCAATTAGATAAGATAAGATAAGACAAACTTTATTAATCTCATGGGGGAAAATTTGCAAATTTAAGTGTGACAGCTGTATAACTAGAACCTGACCTTTAGCTTTTCACACATGTTTGGGCTTCAGGCCAACAAGTAACAAGAAGTTGCAGAACAGAAATGTCAGATTAGTCAGGACTGTAAAACTTCCTCCAAAGTATATATATCATAGTGACAATTTGATAACAAAATTTTATAGATCCTTAAAAAATGGTTTATTGCATTGGGTGTATCTCTGCTATTAACTATATCACTGTAGATTATTTTCCAGATGTGGTGTTATCAGAGGACAACATTGAGTGAAACTGTAATTCTTGTTACATGTTTACATATGATAAGGGATAACTGTGGCATCGGAAATCGGGCACCTCCACCCAGTGGCACAGTGATTGAGCAACCATGTGTAGGCATGGCTTTATAAACTTATTTCTCTGGTCTGGCCCCTGGTCTCTCTACCAGTGTCTTTGGCTCTCAAGCTCCTGTCCCAGTGTTCTCTCTTCTCTTTCTGCAGCCTCCCCCTCCCCTGTGTCCTCCTCCTCCTCCTCCTCCTCCTCCCTTAAATATATCATCAACCCTGCTATGAGTCAGTTAGAGGTTAATACATATTTCTCCTCCATCTCTGCCTCTCTCTTTTCTGTTATTACAGGCAATGATCTCTATCTCCATCTGTGTGAAACCACAAGGAAACACTAACTGCTACATTCTGCACAGATGCACATTTGAACTCACATGCACAGCACATACTATTGGCAGAGAAGACCCCCAGAGCCATGTGTAGGTAAATTCTCAGTGAAAATTATTTTGAACCACATTTTATGACAGACAATTTCCTTTGGGTGAGCTAATCAAATGGGCCAGCATTTATTTCTGCCTTTGAAACCATGTGTGAGTGTAAAAACAAAAGGTAAAGCGAGTTAGATATAGGTCACCTGCAACTGCTGTAGCTTTTCAACACACGTCACATGACTAAATCCAGCAGGTTTTTAAGAGGTGAGATGCAGTGGGATATGTATAGCTAACCCCAGCATCTGGTCACCAGTGTAGGAGCTGCTCCCCAGCACTGGCTTCAGCATTCAATCATAGTGGCTGTTGCTTGTCTAAAGATGGATGTATGGCAGAATAATTATTGTTTTTAATCCTAATTTTAAATCTCCCTGCTGTGCCTCGTCCATCCAAGATTTCCAAAGTAGGGCATGTGGGACATAAATCAAATCAGAATCCATGCTCTGATGTATCCCTCCAGCAGCACTTCCTCTAATATGACTCTGCGCCAGTGAGTGGGTGGAGATAGTCGCTGCCAAGCCTACATTACAGAGACATACATCCGTGTTCACACATATTGATTGCACTTTCCCAGATAATTGAGAGATTTCCTGCTTTAATTTATACAAGGTTCTTGAACCCTGAATGTGTTAGAATTACTTGAGAGAGCAGTAGCTTGGCTCAGGTCACATTGAGGTTACCAGCCAGAGGAGTGATCATGTATTCTCCACATATAGCAGCAGTTTTTATTAATAGAAGCTGAACCGTTCTCCTCGCACTATGCAGTGTCACCGTACGGCTAAAGTACCACATCCATCACATCACTGATCTGATGCCTCTGTGATGGCGTCTATGTTTACTGTGTATTTCACTAACTCCGCTGTCAGAAGCCTCATCCACCTGCGTCTCCACCTGCTCTCTTTGTACATCGGCTGCAGTTAACTCCCAGTTGGTGATTATTTGCAGGATGTTGTTTATCATGTTGGATTGCTGCAGTAAGGAGCATGAAAGAGTCAATTTATTATGAGATTTATAGGTATACCTTTTTGAATGAAGGCGGATCCGCAGTGTAATATAAAGCTCCAATGTGTTTTCTCCGATTTTTTTTTCTTCACCTGTTACAAGAAGAGCCCCTGTTAACTGCAGTATCATCTGGCCAGCAGGAGGAAGAAACATTTTCATCTGTAATCTAGATTAAAATTCTTTTATAAGGTTAGGGTTACAAAGTCAGTAAACAATAATAATAACAATTATCCTTATGAGGGTGTAAGTATTCTCTCCTGATATTCTTATATTTTATTTCTTTACACTGTTATAGATTCACACAAATAGGAGGAATAAAAAGTCAGTGTCAGTCTTAAAGACGAAGATTATTAATGAATGAAAGAAATGACAACTAAAAGTAAACTAAAGTAACCTCCTCCATACTGTACAACTAGGTATTAATAGATCATATGAGATGGAGTAACTGTGTGTGTGTGCGTGTGTCTGTCTGTCTCACCATAGCTGGCATGTTCATAATACTGCAGCCAGCATCACTTATTCAACAAGGACAAATTAGGCATAGACAGACACACGGCTAAACAGGAGGACAGGCATGAGTGGCTGCCGACAGGAGATCTGTGTGTATGTGTGTGTGCGTGCTGTGCTCTGGTTTGTTTGAAGTAAATCTAGTGCATTAGCAGCAGGAGTGAGTCCAGCTGTATAAAGTTATTCTCCAGGGCCTGAATGTGTGCGTGCATTTGTGTGTGTGTGTGTGTGTATACATGTTTGCTGCATCTTTCCTGCTCTGCTCTGTTTTTATTAATTTATGATGAACAAATGGACACACTAAATAAATACACTGTAGCACTTCAACTGTAAAAGGTATTAGTTTCATTGCACCCATTACTGCTGGGTACTGTGGATTATTTCGAGAGTACACTCTGCAGTTTGCTCTGTTTGGAAGGTGCAGCTTTTCCTTCAGCATGCATATAGACTGTACTCCTGTTCTTTTATCTTTGTGAGGTGCTCCACTGATTCTACACATCAAAATTTGATTATTAACCATATATATTTGTTCACCAAGAAAGGGTCTTAGGAGGAGTCCCTATCAAGTAACATTATGGGAAGTGTAGACTCAGATGTTTTTAGATCTTGACCCATGTTAGAGACAAAGAGCATGTTCACGTTTGCTCTTGTCCGAATCAGTTGAAGAGTTTGTAAACTTTTTTCTGTTCGCTTCAGTTTCTTTTCACACAGAGAAAAATCCAAGCAAACCAATCACGTGAGAGCGCTCACTCTGCTGTCTGGGGAGGGACCAAGACAGTAATTACAGGAAGAGGGTCCTGTGTTCTGGACTAGTGCATGTTTCTTTGAGAGAAACATTGCTATACATCATTCTCTGGCTAGCTGCTATAGTGTGTATGCTCTGCTGCATCGCAGAATGCAAAGCACATCTTGCTACAGGAGCTGTTTCAGCTTGAACTTGTGGAATACAGCGGGTATGTTGGGTTGGATCAAGGGCGGATCACCCCCCCCCCACAAAGGAACAGCTCCAGAGTTCCAAGGGTGAAAACAGTTTAACAGGAATGAAAAGCACAGGTGTGAAAACACCCTAAAAATCTGGATATCTCTGCTCCTATTACACCAGTTTTGACCTGTCTATTTATGAGAGTTCAATACTAGGGTTGTAATCTTAACCCATTTTTTTTTTTTGAAATCTTGATTGAAATAATATTTAGCCTGTTTTAGCCTTAAAGATATGCGGGCAAAGTTCTTGCATCGTTCTGGTATCTGTGCTGTGTTTCATATGAGCACTAGCATCAAAAGAAAATTGCAAATTATACTCACCCTTGATAAAGGCTGGTGTTTGAAAGGTTGTTTAATGAGGTACTATTTCAGTGAGGGTCCTCACAAGCATAGCAGCTCTAACGTGTGTGTGTGTGTGTGTGTGTGTGTGTGTGTGTGTGTGTGTGTGTGTGTGTGTGTGTGTGTGAAGGGTCTGCAGTGTGTCACTCCACAGAGGCCGTGTGCTCTCTGTCACTGAGAACAGATAAAACACAATGTCCTCCCTGTTCTCCCTCTCTCTCTCCCTGTGTCTCTGTGTCTCTCAGTCACTCTCACTTTAATTTTTCACTCTTGGCATTTTGATTGTACAGTTTTTTTGACCATGTCCATGCAACTGCTACTAAATTAGACAAGTGTCAGACAGCGTTCCATCTGTCATTTTCATGTTGTTTTCTTAAAGCTTCCACACTGTGTCCACACTGAGACACCAAAACTGTAGAAACACACAAACACAAGCAGCAGCTTTCTCTTCAGAATCTTTTAGTTTGGTAAACAAGTA
This sequence comes from Lates calcarifer, assembly GCF_001640805.2. NCBI lineage: Eukaryota > Metazoa > Chordata > Actinopteri > Centropomidae > Lates > Lates calcarifer. Next base: position 19,295,553 of record NC_066848.1, read on the forward strand.
GTGAGTAGTTTTTACCGATTTTCACAGAATATTTTTCTTTAAAAAAGCACATTGGTTTGTCTGTTGCTGATGTTTGATGATATAGAAAAATTTGAAAATATGTTATTTGTTTCTTAGATTAACATTCTTAATTTTGAACTGGACTTGGTTACTGTAGGTGAGAAGTGGATCTAAAAAAGTGTGTGTGTGTGTGTGTGTGTGTGTGTGTGTGTATGGGTGTGTACAGCATGTCTGGAGTGACTCTGAGCCAGGAGTTCAACAATGTCATGTGCTTTTACTTCAACCTTGAAAGGCTGTGAGTATGTTTGTTTGTGTTTCTGTGCGTGTAGTGTGTGTGTGTGTGTGTGTGTGTGTGTGTGTGTGTGTGTGTGTGTGTGTGTGTGTGTGTGTGGACAAAGCCAGCAGGTGTGGACAGGAGTCATCACTTGTTGAAGGACCTTTTATTTTTGTACATGCACACACTCACACACAGTAAGGCCTCCTAGTTAAATCTGCTTTATACCAGACACAATCACAATTTAGTGTTTTTCAGTGATACGAAACATTTTACTACACAAGCAGCCTGAGTGTAACTGTGTGTTCTGTGTGGGGATGCTTTTATGTGAAGAATACCACAATTTCACACAGTTTCATTCATTGTGACAGTCAGACAATAAAATACCCCCCCCCCCCCAAGATTAATGTACAATTGTGAAAAATAATCAAATAATCATGACATGTCAGTATTGAGCAGAATGACCAATCATCTTAGCTGCACTATTATTGCCAGCATACACACACACACACACACACAAAACAGACAAACACTTAACATGCTTCAGATGCATTAGGGCAGAGGGGGCAGGATGGAGGAGAAACCTGCTTAATTGAGTTATAGCCTGCAATTCAATTTCCCTGTGTGTGAGAGAGAGAGTGTGTGTGTGTGTGTGTGTTTTCCCATAAATAAGCGTACAGTCTGAGGATGTTCTCAAAAAAGGTAAATAAATTAGATTTGACTCCATGTTAAATGTCCAGCACAATATGCACACACTTACGCATACACACACATACACACGCACACGTATGCACACACAAACACACACTCGCAGTTTGTCAGATGATGAAGGCCATGTGATGTTTGAAGTAGCTGAGCTAGACCTTCAAATGAAATCTGTGGGAACATTGAAGTTGTGGCAAATGTGCAGCATGTTTTTGTTGGTTCAGTTTTGTTAGTGTTGTTATTTGATATTATTACTCCAGTTCCTGGTTAAGTTTAATTAGCAAGTAATATTAAATGAGGTAATATACACTGTAATACACAGGACTGCTCTGGTGCTGAATATTCAGGTGTCCTTCCTCGCCAGAGTGACCAGCATTTGTGGTTGAAAGATAGGACAAAGTGTGTGCATTCATGGAAATGATCTGCTGGAACAAAATGCATCAATTTATGTTTTTGTTTGTTTCCTAGTACAAAATTTCCATTGGACATCTGCCATCTGTTGCCTGCTTGTTTTGTTTGATATACTGTCGATTCATCATCCTGCTTTTACACTGTTTACTGTAGGGCCACTATTCAGATAACCCTTGCACTATCTCTGTGTGCAGCATCAGTTTTTTCTGTTTGGTTAAAACATGGATGTGGTAGCTGGTGTGAAAAAACACCGTCCCAGTGGCCATCTATGGTACTACAACTAGCAAATCCCCTTCAGCCCCCAAACTTTTGGCAGGGCATCACAGGACACAAGAAAAAAGAAAAAAAGATCAGTAACATTACCAGGGGCTGGCACAGTTGCCCAATATCAGTGTTTTTGTCTCTTAATAGAGTTGGTTTAACAACACAATTAATCATATCTGGTACAAAATTGAGCAGAACGATTCAGATATGACAAAGAAAAAGAATGACAAAATGAAAGGGTGTGTGAGTGTAAGTTTAGTGATTAATTATGATAGAATCAAATACATCAGCAGTTGATTTGCTTGGGATATAATGACGTTATAAAGACAAAAAAGACCAACTGTACTGTATGTTTACATATTGCACATTTGCACTCACAACCCTGGATCCACACACATCTTCCCTCTTCCTCCTCTGATAAAGACCGTATCATTCCCGCATGCACTCCTGTGACCTTTGACATTTTTGTGCGTATAGCTGTCAGCTCTCAGATGAACAGGGAGGAGGAGTAAAACTAGTGTTGTATATTGGCCATGTGTATCAGAATGAACTCATGCCAACAACAGTGGTGGACACATACACACTGAGGGGCCTTTTCCTTCCTCCGCTGGCTCTATATTTAGTGACATCTGCACCTGTGTGTCTGAGTGCACTCAGCAAGCAGCTGATGAATGGAGGGCTGTGACCTCAGAGGAAGGGAGGTGGTGTGCATGTGTGTGTATGTTTGGGATGTTTGGGGTCCACAGAGACAGTTTGATTTTTTTCTCTCCTTGACGCCGTCATAATCATTGTTTGAGCTGGTTTACTGGCAACTGAAATGTGGCATTACTATGGGATTTACATGAGTTCTGTACTTTGTATTATCTCTGTAGATCTTTGATGAAATGAATGTAATGCATAAATCAGCATAACTAAAGGTTGGATGGATGAAATTTAAGATTTTCCTGACTGATTAAGGGAATGGCCTAGAAATTGTCAACAATACTGTAGATGCTCGTATGCTATCATCGATATCAGTGCCCAAAATATATTATTTTGCCTAAGTAAGAAAAAAATAAGTTGGCAGGATTTGTTTGGAATGAAAAATACCAACTGGGTTAATCTTTTATCTATATTATTAGTTCCCAACCTTTTTTGGTTTAGTTATTGTCAGTTTCTCATATTAGGTTAAATATGTCAACAACTGAACAAACTTAAACAAAAACATAACTTAATGTTGCAGAAATTCCCTCTCTGCTTTCTTATCCTGATAATCATCTCACTACTCCGGGGATTAAATGTGAAATTAATTAATCAATGAAATGATTTTCAGTCTTCAGTAGTTTCTCTGTTTCATATATTAGATATGTAGATTAGACAAATGATCAGTTAAGACAAAATTAACATCATTTGGTAATGAAAATAATAATTTGCTAAAGCCTTCTATCTATCTATACACACACACACTCATACACACATATTTTTTATGCAATTTTTCCAGTTTAATGAATAAGCCGAACATTGAAAAACTCCCTGTTTAGTTTTCTTTAAGTTACATACAAACCAAAAACAATGGGTGTTAGCTAGCTTTGTACTCCAACAATGTAAGTTTTACTGAGCCTAATTTTAGTGTGTATGAATGCAGAAACAAAATACTTCACTGGTACAATTGTTGATACACCTACGCTTCTTCCTCCAGTATCTGACAGAAAGACAGCGCTGTCCCTTTGATTGACACTGGCAACAAAAACAGCCCAAACTTCAGTGGTGTTCAAGTCTTTTTTTGTTTATAATTTATTCAGTTCTGCCAACAGAAACATGCCCCACCCCCGCCCCGCCAGATTCATGGTAATATTTTGCCACTCTCATATGTCCATCTGCCACAACGACTTCCTTCCTTCCGTTCCTTCTTCTAGAAAATGCAGATAGATGAGAATAATTATCTTGTTAAGCCTCAAAATGCTCTCAATGTACTGATTGTACTGATGATGAAAATCCATTAAGCCCTGCAAAAAACATGCCTTTCCTGGAACAAGAGTACGCTGGATATCAAAAGAGTGCATTAAAAAAAAACCAAAAAAAAACAAATAAACCATAAGACTCTAATCAGGCAAAATACCCCCCCCCAAACACTTTGACATTGGTACAAGCCAACAAACTTTCTCTGTCCTCCCCCTCATTTGTCTCTCTCTGCTTTCCATCTCCTACTGTATACTTTACTGAGCCCACGCCTGTTTGCCTTCACTGCACCAAGTCTTCACTCTGAGTGTGTGTGTATGTGTGTTAAAGTGTGTGTGTGTGTGTGTGTATGTGTGTGTGCAAAAGGGGGATTATGGACACTGTGGGTGGTACAAGCTGCTGGTAGAAACTCAGTGAGCCCCTGGCTGATGCCCACCTGCTTTTATGAGATGAGCTCAGATGCACCCAGGCATGCTCACCGACACACACATGCTTATACACACACACATACACGTGCAGACACTCAGTAGATTGCAGAGTAGCAGTTGTCATCGCTCCCCAGAGCTTTTTTCTGGCCTAAACACATCCAGACTTCAGTGTGTGTGTGTGTGTGTGCGGCGTGTGTGTACGTGAGGCGTATATGTATGTATGATGTGTGGGTGTGTGACAGGATATGTGTCAACCTCTAGTTCGCTGTAACTCACACACCACAGTGTGTTTTTTTTTCCCTCCAACTTTCTTCTACATGTTACCACATTACCGCTGTGTTGCAAGTGATACTGTGAAATTTTGGCCAGACAGGATGTTACAATCACACATGTTCCCACAGGTTGGGAACTTGTGGGTGGACGGCTGAAGAATATTTTTCCGATACCAATATATAGCACCATGTTATGGAAAAAATGTTAATAATTTGAATTACATCAGCAACTGAATACCAAATGTAATCACTACTTAATACTTTTAAATACATTCTAATGATTGAATACCTCTGAATTTCACTTTGTAAAAGTCCCTGCAGTCAATTTCATGTTGTGCAATTTCTAAATTATTATTATTATTATTTCCGGTATATATATTTATTATAAGGTATTCAAATTCAGATTCAAAATTCAAGTGCTATCTATTCAGAAGCTATGTTAAAGTTGCGCTATTTCGGTAAGCTCAATTCAGATCTAAAAGTCAAGTTAAAACTCTCAAACTGCTCAACTACACTCAGTCAAATTCAGGTGCTACAATTCAGAATTTGAAATTCAGATCTGAACATTTGGCACATTGGGGAAAAGCAGTCAAGGCTGAATGAAATCAGTCTGTCTCTTAATGCTTGTTTGTTCTTGTTCCAGTGTTCTCTGTGAATGAGCTTGCAGCGATGCTGCATAGTGATGGCAGAGAGAGGTGTTAGCATTGTGTGATTTTGCTATAAAAAATTAGATTTCCTCTGTTTCTGTCAATCTGATACATGATACTGGATCTTTGTGCATGCTCTAAGTCAGAAGTTTTCAGAATGTGAAGGGCACCTCCCCAGGGGGGAATGGGAGAGTTGAATGAGAGGCACAGAGGGAGAGACATCATGTCAGGCAAAGATATCACATGAGGTGAAAGGCAATCAATGTCCTTTAAAACCTTTAGCGCCCATTGTACACAATTTGCCTCAAAATCCAACTATTTCTTGGAGTCATAACTCAGATAAGAACAGATAAACATTATACACTTATTTTTAGATTCAGTGAGGCAAGTAAGCATCCATAAATTCCCTTAGTAACTTCAGATTTTTCCTGAGTATCAATACACTTATAGGTTTTCTTTTGTATCAGTTGTCCATACACCCATGGGTACATTAAAAACAGAAACTGTCAATAGCTAATTCAGTATACTTCTAATAGTGCCAAAGTGCCAAAATGAAAACAAATACAGGCAGAGAACACAGGCTCAAATTGTAGCCCACGGCAAGGAAACACACACTTGACCACATCAGACAAAGACCAGCTAAGAAGAATGAAAGAATGAAAGCTACAAACACCATTTACAATCCGTCTTTACTTATATTTGTACTTTTAACTCTCTATCTTTGCCTTTTCCTTCCATTTTCATCTTCATTTTTCCATTATCTCTCTGCAGATTGACCTGGAGCCAGAGGGGAAGGTGTATGTTGTTATTGACCTATTAGGATCTTCCAGTGAAGGTAAGAACTCAGTACACACTGATTGTTACATTAAAGTCACGATCAACTCAGGTCCTCCAAGGTTAGCTAACATGTATGTGACAGGGAATCACAGTGGTTATCCTTTTCTGTCTTTTCCTTAATGACACAAAAGATCCGCTGTAATTGTCATAAAAGCTTTAAGCTTAATCCTTTTTATGTGTCTCTGCCATTTTGTTTTCCTCTGGATTATCTGTTTATGAGAACTATTAAGAGACAGCAGGATTTTATATCCATGAAGTTGTGGGTTTGTCTGATGTGTCTGAAGTGTTTGTAACACAGGGTATCTGCAGGTCTTGAAAAGTCTCACAAAGCATTGGCTTAAGTTCCTGCAAAAAAAAAGGTCTTAGAAGATCTGTCATTCTATGTGGGATTGAATCATTACTGCATCATATCAGTGACCAATTAAGAGTAGTCAGGGCTCAATACTAACGGCATCCCCTTATACCAGGGACAAAAATGTGATTGGGACAAACTGGGATCTTGGTGGGACACCTCTGGGAGGAAATTAATTTTAGTATAGGTACTGTCACTCAGCACCTGAAATGTTACGATGCAACACTCGGCATAACACTGGTGCCTTTATCCTCTCAGCCACGGCTTGCTGGCAGGACCTTGCAAATATGTCGTGCTTGTTAAACAAAACTGTGTCATTGCAGTTATATCCGTGGGCACCGGGTCATGAAGATTAACACTCTGGTTAATAGTGGATGCTTTGCAGGTGGGAAAATGATACATTATTAATGAGGAAAATATTAATTACATTCTCTAAAATGTGAGCAGAGCTCTGTAGCCAATAGCTTCATTTTTTGTCAGGTGATTTTCTGACTCACAACTTAAACTTAACCACAGGCAATACTAGGAAATACTGACACTAAGATGGGTTATCAGGAGCAGAAATGGGGCAGCAGCAGCAGGCCTCTATCTGTCAACTATCTAATCTAACTATAAAAGAAGAATCTCTGTCTATCTGTCTGTCCTCTGCATATCTAGAGAACCGTTCATCAGATTGACTTCAAACTTGGTGGATGTATTGCCTGTGACTCAAAGGAAGTACAGTTGGTTTCTAATTTGGTGCTGTGGGACATTTATAATTAATATTTTTTATTATGTAAATGACAACTAGCAACTATGAATAATACTAACAAAATAAAGAAACACCATTTTGATGTTGGGATGGTGGGTTAGGGTTAGTTAGTGAGTTGCAAAAATTATGTGGTTTAGGGAAAAGAGAAAATAGTTACATCAACAAACAAATGATATGAACACGCTTGGAAGATGAAACCAGTTCTAATGAGTTTGTGGGTTTTCTGCAGACAGTCAACTGGAAGGGAATTGTTGCATATCTTGGCCAATCAGCCACATATTGATCTACATTATCCATCCTTTTATGACCTTTATACACCATGTCTTGTTGAGCCTTCTGTCTGAATTTACAGAAAAGAAAGACAACAACCAAGCAAAGAAAAAAAACCTATTAACCACCTCCTTGTATTCCTTAATTCTTTATTTGCATTAATGGTAATTTTTTAGAGGTTTTTGCAGAGGCAAGTACACAACATATACACACACATATACACGTAGTATATTAGCTACATTAAACAGCTGTTTGCTGTTGGAGGCTGATGGTTGATGTCTCCCTTTGATGTACTCTGTGTGTGTTGTCTAAAGTGCCTGTGGTTTCTCAGTAAAAGCTTACTAAAAGTAAAAGCTTCTTGTGTGTTGAGTAACACTTCCCTGCACCCTCTTCCTCTTTCTCAGTCTTTACATCTGCCTTTCATTTCAATTACTTTCACAATTCACTTTATCAACAATGTGTTGCTCTTATGCTCTCATATACTAAGCAAAAGTGGCAGTACAAGAGTTATTTATCTTCAAAAATGACTTAAACTTGCTGGTTTTGGATTAGGACTTATTTATTTCTCAATGTGTGTGTATGTGACACTGTGAGTAAGTGAAGTCTTGAGTCAGTCTGTCACTGTGTGTAATCAACACCATTACATCAGGAAATAGACATTGCAAGTTTCCGCTGCATTTGTGTGTATTAGTCCAATACAGTAATGATGTCATGCAGTAGAAGTTTAATGATGACACAGAGTTCAGTGTTTGACTCTTGACTCTGTTATCGCCTCATTGTTTATAATGTGAGACATTGTGCTGAGAGACAGAATCAAGCTGTAATCTTCTCCTCCTGGAAGTCACTTCGCATTCAAATCAAAGATGATACAGGCTGAGGATTAGAGGGATCACATACAACGATGAACCAGTTTGATGCACTGGAGTGGTACTGTATTGGCACTGATACTAATATCTATCCACTGACCACAGGGTGAATTGTGCTTGAGCAAGACAGTGAACCCTAAACTCCTGAATTATGTAGGTGAGGTGCAAGAAAGAAAGAAAGAAATAAAGACTGTAAAGTAATATGACAGTTTGGGTTTGGGCTGGGCAATAAAATTATAAGTATTGTGATAAAATTTTATATCGCAATAGAAAATTATATTACAATATAAAATGATGATAGAATTATTAGTAATAGAAATAGAACAAATGATTGATAAATGTTTGATACAATTAATTTCCATGTCTAGATAGCATTCACAGGAAGGAATCATGAACTGCCAATCACATTGCAGGAAAAGGAGGTATGCATTGTACAAGTTAGGTTTTAGATTAGTTAGATTAAAGTTGAAAAAATAATGATGTGACATTTTTCATGATAATTATCGATACTCACTGATATGAAGGACAGAGTGCCTTTTCTTTTTCAGACATTTACTGATGTAAAATATTACTTTTAAATTTCAGTTACTTTAGGCACAGTTAGTGTATGACTGCTTGTATTTTGACTATAACTTTGTGTCATACAAGGTCATTCGCAAAAGTCAGGTAAAGAAGTCATATACAACTTGAGGGCAAAATATGTCATTGCCTACCAAAATGATCTATATGAGTATTTCCTCACCTGAAATACTCATATATTGCCATTGCCACCTGAGTCTGTTTTTGTTTTAGATGTCCTGTTAGTTCATGGCAGCAATGGAGACATCCAGTGTTATGAAACAAGCACAGCAATCACCAAGGTTCATTGCTGAGCACAGTAGCTATGTCTCTGTGTGTCTAATCCTTTGTGTGAGTCAGAGCTGAAATGCCTGGATAGGTGTGGAAATGTGAAGGAAGCATGAACACACACACACACAACCTCCATGGCTTTTGGATAAATGGATAAATGCAGCTCACATGGACCAACTTTTGAACAGTTCTGATCATTTGTCATTGCTGCAGGACTGCCTCCTGGACAGTGATACAGGTCTCAGGTCAGGTTATGTCATTACCGTATAAACTTGCCTGTGGCCATGCATCTGCTTTGTGGAGATTTTAACTGAATAGCTGCTGCTCCGAAGTCACAACAAAAAGTATTATACATGATCAGCCATTGTTTTTGTTGCGCTGTCTTCATGCAGAGGCTCTGTAGAGCTGATGAATCCCACTGTAACATGTGTACTTGCTCAAAATGTGACAAAGACCATAAAATGGACCCACACAGCCTTGGTGTATGAGATACATTCTCACACCACTGAATACTAATGGTGAGGTTTTTATCACATTATCTTTACTTTTTTCCTCATTATTTGACATTCTAACAAAGAAGATAGTCCTTCATCATTTTTGACAAATGACTGTTTATGGAATAATATGATAATATATTAGATTTCTTTTCTTGCTCGAGAAATGTGCCAAAACCTTTTAAACAGAAAGCAATAGAAAAACATCTTGATAAGCAGAATTTTTATCGGAATCCATAAACGTTCCAGTTAAGTTGTAGTAACAGCATTGTAGTAATGCAACAGCGCTTTCTGCTTACTGTAACATTTCAGATTCAGAACTATCCACACAGTCAACGCGACATTATGCATGCAAACAAAATGCATTTATCAACCACATACACACACTGTGTGTAATGCTGTTCAGAGTTGGATTTTGTACCTTTGGCTCTGTCTCTGTCCTCTTTACAGTCAGCCATCTCTCTACCTTTTTACCCTGGAAACTTGATTTGATATGTAAGATCCAAAGTCTGAACCACTTTAAACCAAAACAACAAATCTGTCTCTCATATCACCAGATGACAACAACTTTCACACCTTTTCTCAGGATATTACTCCACTGCTGTACTGATGACAGAGTGAACTTTTACCAGAAATGTTAGTTTGTGTGTGTGTGTGTGTGTGAGAGAGAGAGCACCAAATTACATGTTATGATAGAATGGAAGAAGAGAAAGACAGAGAGGGAGTTAACCGGAGGTCGAGAGAGGGGGAGAGGGGGGTGATAAATTGATTAGTAAAGTGGAGTGTTCTCTAATGGACCAGTTACATCATCGAAAAAGGGAGCAATACAGAGAGAGGGGGAGAAAGTGAGAGAAATGGAGAGAGGTAGAGAGAGAGAGATCAGTACAGAATGACAAAGAGGTGTCATTAGGACAAGGACCTTCTGCAGGAAATATCAGTTTTCTTTTCTTTTCTCTTTGATAAATTTATTTAATTCTATTTCTCTCTGTCTCTGCTGCTTTCTCCATCTGCAGTGACATACAATATATTTATATATTGCTGTGCATGAGTGTGTGTGAGAGTGGCTGAAATTGCAATCATTACTTAAATGTGTTTGCATAGCGGAGAACACATGGATGAACTGTCAGACCTGAGAGCTGCAATCAACCTATTAGCTTTCACACACATACACACACACACACACACACACACAAAGCCCTGTTGTCACCAGGACAGGGTGATAAGCTGCTGCCTGTTGCTAAAAGCAGGTGAAATATTTATATGTTGTTTTGGCACTGTTGTTACCAGCTGTGAGAGTTTTGTTCTCTGAACAAAATGAAGTTTTGTCCAGAAAACCCCCCTGAGGCCTTTACGTAGAACATCTGTAGTTATTCACAGTTAATGTCTCAAATTCTCTGTCTGTTATTGTGGCAATGTACAAACTTGCAAACGAAAATAAAACACAGACAAATAAATTCTTGCTTATCCTTAAATATGTCCTCATTGTACAAGGACTAAGCTAGGCTTTGCATTAGCATTAAGGTGTGCCCACACTGCAAAAAATTACCTCCCTTTCATTTGAATGAAGATGCAGATGAGATTTGTTTGCTTTCTGTTATGAACACATCATAAACAGTTAAACATTTTCAACTGCATGGACACATCCTCACCTCAGTTTGGGCTGCCTCTCTTCAGTTTTTGCATGTAACTGAGCCACCTTCTGCATTCACTGTCAACACGTCTTAAATCTTAATCAATTTTACATATCAAGATCAGTTTACTAGTAATTGTGATTACTAATTATTGACAGCTAGTCGATGGACTGGTATTGAATTTGCTACAAACAAGCTACAAGCGTTATATAAGATAAACACCAGCATTTTATCATTGTATAATGACATTAGCATTTAGCTCAAAGCACTGCTGCACCATTTCATCATTAGCTGGTTTATCCAAAAAGAGACATTCTCATTCTGTTCTTGTGATGGAAATATTGTCAGCAGAGATGGGTTACAAGATAGTTGTTCATAGACGTGCCACTGCCACCAGTCATACTGTGTTTTTTAGCATTGTGCAAGTATGTGGTTCTGTGGTGGTGAAGTGAAAATGGTGGGAAGAGTTGATCCATAAATCAAGATAATGCTTGTTACTGGATAAATAAACCCCTCTGTTATTAACTTGACGACACAACGCCACCATTTGTTAACTATAAATTATGGAAGAGTATCAATAAGAGTACTGATGAGTACTGGTATCTTAGTTATATGTCTAGGTTCAGGGTTCAAGGTCTTTATCTGTCAGTGCACGAAAGTAACAGACATGACAGACATGGCTGGCAATGAAATGCTTGGGCTTCAAGTTCTCCCAAAAGTGCAGAGGATTTAAAAAAGTACCATCTGAGGACATGTTAGAATTATTGAAAATGAACTGAATTATTTATTGTACAGTAAAATGTGAAATACCAAAGTGAGACAGAATATTCCATAAAACATTCACAGTTCAATGGAATGTCAAGTCAAGTCAGTTTTATTCATATAGTGCCACTGCACAACAGAAGTTATCTTAGGGCAGCCTGTAGGTTTCCAGACTTAAGAATTGAAATCTTGTTGATTGTTACAGGTTCTGATAAAGGTAAAGACATCCATTGTCCATGGTGTCACTCATTATAGTTTGTTGCGGTGACACTGTCGGAACATTGAGCTATTTAAGTCTCTGCTTTAACTTTTGGGGTTGAGATGAGGACATCACAGAGGAGCAACATGTCTATCACAGACCCCCTACCCACCCCTGAACCCTTCCCAGTGGAAAACACTCAGTCTAACACTGTTGCTAGGCAGCAGTGATCAGTTGCTAGGTGATGGCTACGGCGTATAGTGTAGCAAAGACTGAGGACAGGCAGGGAAGAAGGAATGCACAAAAAGTCCTAGAGGCTTAACAGATGTGGAGCTAAAAATGTCATGTTTTATCCTTGAAGGTGGCACTGGAGGAAAGACCTGATAGTAAAATCAGAAGGGTTCAGTCCTAGTTATTCCCACAATAACTGGAGTCAGTCTAGCAATAACATGTTACTTATCAGAGGTCCTTGTTTTCTTAAAATATATTTACTCTTAGCAAGACTCTCCAGCAGTATTTGACCTGATGTCTCTGTTTTGTGAGCCACTTACTCTATGCAGTGTGTTTTTACCAACTGTTAATGGAAGGAAAAACTCTGTTACGGAGCCTCATTGTGGTCAGCTAAGAAAAAAAAGAGAGCCACGTGTAAATCTGTAAAGCCATCTGTAAATCTGTGTCCACGGTTTTGCACTCAAAATTAGGAATCTGACGGCACGGATTTGCAAACCAAGAGCGTGGACAGTGAAACCAAAGGCATGGATAGGCTTTTTTTTTTTTTTTTTTTTTTTTTTTTTTCTCTCAGCTGACTCAAGGGAGGCTCCTTACTCAGCAATAAGTTAAAATTTTAAGGGAAATGTGGAATCTGGGAAACTGTTTATTTTCCATGAGCTTCAAACTAAATGAAATATATTCATCTAGAGTTGCAACAAATGTTCAACAGAAAAAGTATCTATTAATTAACTATTCTGATCATTTTTTAAAGTAATTTAATGTATTTGGGGTTTGGACTGTTGGTCATACAAAAGACATTTAAAGATATATAATATAATTATAAGAATAATTATATATAATTATAATTTGAATTAGTTTTTACAGTTTTTGACATTTTATTGACAAAACAGTTAATCAATTAATTGAGAAAACAACTGGCAGATTCAATAATGAAAATAGTCATTAGTGGCAGCCCTACATTCATCCATCCAAGACTGCCTCCCTCTGCTGCTCACTGTCTCCTCCAAACCCCTACTGCTCTTCCTCATTTATGTTACTGTAAAATAACCCCTCCCTCTCCCTTTCTCTGTCTCACTTGCTCACCCCAGTGTGTGTGTGTGTGTGTGTGTGTGTGTGTGTGTGTAATTAACACAGTGTCAGACAGTAATTGAAACCTCTGCGGTTCCACTGGGAAAACCCTCTGTAATTAAACAGAAAGAGGCAGAAAGAGCAGGGGAGACAAAGCCAGACAACGTGACTGACTGTGTGAAAAAGAAAATACCAGTGTTTTCATTTATCACTGAACGGCCAAACTCTTCAGCACTCACAGTCAGCCACACTGTGTTACCACCATCTAGTGGCTATATGGTGTAAGTGCAGCTTTTGCATGTCTGCAGTACCACGCATTTTGAGATGAAATAAATGTCAGCAGTCTCACTGCAGCTTATGCACAGTAGCTTGGTTTATGTTTTTTGGGACAATTTCAGGGAAGCCAGAAACTATCAAACCATCAGTGATATCCACAGTATTGCAAACTTTTCTGTCACACTGTATACTGATGTGTATCATGTGATCTGTATGCAGTTGCATCGGATTCTACCGAGAATGAGGAGCGCGTGTTTCGGCAACGGATGCGTCCCAGGAAGCGCCAGGGTGCCGTCCGCCGGAGGGTCCACCAGGTCAACGGACATAAGTTCATGGCCACCTACCTGAGACAGCCCACATACTGCTCCCACTGCAGGGACTTCATCTGGTGAGGACACATGCTCGTACCTCTACATGACAATTAATACACACACACACACTTTCAAAATCACATGAAAATAAACACACACAGATAACATTTAAACCAGTTTTTCTCTCAGGGATGGAATTTATTGAGCACTGAATAAATGGAATGTGAGTTGAAAAAGATCTTTTTATTGACCAGTTACATGTAATCAGGTTTTTGTAGTGCTTTTAAATGTGTTCTTCGACTTCCTGTCTTAACCTGATTTCTCCCACAAACCTGCCGTCTTGTTTACATGTAAACGCAGTGGATGCTCTGAAGTGTGCAGTAATAAACAAGGCCAGCTGTGTTAGTTTCCATCCCAACAAACTGGGTTAGCGTCACTCACATGGAAACCATGTGGCCCCCGATGCTGTGCTCGCTTTCAGCTCTTCTCTGAAAGAACGTTTGACGTGTGATCAGAATCACAAGGAAACTGTGTTTGACGAGCTCCTCCAGTGTTTCTGCGGTGAAACAAAAATACTGCATCATACCAGAGAACAGAGTGTTTGTAGTAGTAGTTTATTTCTGTGTTAGTCAACTGGTATTTTTTGAAAATATATTAGATTTTTATGAAAAGAATTAGCTAACAAAGATGAAGAACATCAGATTGAAGGCACATAGGATTGATCCTTGTGTTGTAGCCATTTTGTTTAAAACATAATTTTTTAGTCGCTGCATTTACATTGTCTATGGTTACCATTGGTGGTTATATGTTGACTTGTAATTTATTCAAGAGTAATTTTTATATAGAAATGTATAATTTATAATTTCTTACATCACCGTTTGATCAAGTGTTTTGGACACACCTGACCAGGGGATGGGTAGTCAGCCTGAATATATAGTTGATAAAAAGTTTTTGACCACCTATATTGTTAAGTTACTCATTTCATTATTTTTGTCATTGTTTTCGACTGTTTTGGAAATTAAAACCCTTTTTTTTTCACCATTCAAAGTTGCTTTTTTTGGTCTTGGAGGTACGTTCAAACACCACAGGCTCCTCATCATGCCAAGACACCTCAAGTTTTGGATTGGGCAGGAATGAGTTATAACTGCCAGTCTTTAATAATGAATGAAACACATTCGCTGTTTATCTTTCCTCACACTGTCTCTCTGACCTGTAGGGGTGTCTTAGGAAAGCAGGGCTACCAGTGTCAAGGTAGGACAGTGTTTTTTATTGCTTTCTTCACATTCCTGTAGTTTAGTGTGTAATAATGAATAATTATTTGTCATGACTTCCAACACGAGGCACTTAAGACATAAAACTACCCTGTTAATGTGTTTTTTTTTTTTTCTTTTGTGTGTGTGTTCCTACTGCAGTGTGTACCTGTGTGGTCCATAAGCGCTGCCATGAGTTGATCATTACCAAGTGTGCAGGGATGAAGAAGCAGGAGGACACAGTTGGGGAGGTACTAATCTACAATTACAGGCTGGTTTTATTAGGCACAACACGTTTTTCTGTTGTTTTTCTTTTTTTATGCTGCAGCTTAAACAAATACTGGCCACAGTTAAATGTAAACTGATTTCAGTTTGAAGGATTACATTAATCAAGTCACTCATAATTAATAACCATCAAAAATTTTAAACAAGATCTTTTCAACAATCTGAGTTATCAGTAGACTTAATATGTGTTAACTTAGAGTTAGTAACTTTCTAGTATGACCTAATGTGCTCTGCTCAGAACTGCCTGTTCATCGGGAGATTTAAAAGTTTTCCTTAAAGGGACCTTGACAGGACGTCTGGGTGGTGCAGACTTTCCCGTTTTTTTGTCTGTCAGGGGACCTTTGCTGTATATCATGCCCCTCATTTCTTGTCATCTCTTAACTGTCACCTCCCAATAAAAGGCACAAATGACCAAAAAAACAGGCTCCTCTGCAGGTGTGTCTCACTGTCTTTTTCTCTCTTACAGCCAGTTGGATCCCAGAGGTTCAGTGTCAATGTGCCGCACAAGTTCAGTATCCACAACTTTAAAGTTCTCACCTTCTGCGACCACTGTGGGTCTCTGCTGTGGGGTCTGCTGCGGCAGGGACTACAGTGCAAAGGTATGGACGGATGCAGTGTGTTTGTTTTAGTGAATGAAAGTATAGATAGACATACTCAACACACCTGTAGTTCAGTTCACTTGGCCTGGTCGAAAGAAAAGATTTTTTTTTTCATTCAAATAAACTCACTCAAGTGTCTGTTCTAAATTTGAACATGCTGACCGTCTCTTTTTCTATATGTGTGTGTCAGTGTGTAAAGTGAATGTACACAGGCGCTGTGAGAGTAATGTAGCTCCTAACTGTGGTGTGGATGCCAGAGGAATCGCTAAAGTCCTCTCTGACCTCGGAGTCACACCAGACAAGATCTCCAACAGTGCCCAGAGACGGAAAAAGGTGACTCACCCTCCGGTTTTAGAAAAACTCATTTAAGAATTTAAATAGATTAGTGGTTGTGGCACTTCCTTCTACAGCAACAGTCAGGAGAAAAACAGTTGTAGTAAAGTTTCAAAAAACTCACCCTAACCCAAGCAAGAAGATAACATTAATGATCTGTTGTCATTAATAAGCTTCCTCAGTGTCAGGACCCCCAGCAGCAGATATCAGGGACGCCTCAGACAGAGGACGATCACTCAAAGTCCGCCCCCACCTCCCCTTGTGACCAAGGTAGTAGAAATTCTGCCCGTCACACATAAACACACCCAGACAAACGAACCACGCTCATCTTATTTTCATTTTTTGTCCAGATGTGAAGGAGCTGGAGAACATCCGAAAGGCTCTGTCGTTTGACCACCGCGGAGAGGAGCACAAAACGCACCCCCTGTCTTCACCTTCCTCCGTTGCTACGGTAATGGGGGACAGCCACGGAGGACCGGGCGGAGGAGGCGACGAAGGCAGCGTTGAAGTGCAGGGAGAAGGAAGCCGGGAGAATGGAGAGGTCAAAGGTCACAGTGCTCCAGAGGTGAAGAGGATGAACCTGCACGACTTTGTGTTCATCAAAGTTCTGGGGAAAGGAAGTTTTGGAAAGGTGGGTGTATGACCTTTTAACCTGGGGAGAGCTTGGTGGGAACTGCTGTGTTTGTGGTTTTGACTGTGTTCTGATCGCTGCGTGTCGTGTGATTAGGTGATGCTGGCGGAGCTTAAAGGCAGCGACGAGGTCTACGCTGTCAAAGTGCTGAAGAAAGACGTCATCCTGCAGGACGACGACGTGGACTGCACCCTGACCGAGAAACGGATCCTGGCCCTGGCCAGGAAACATCCCTACCTGACACAGCTCTTCTGCTGCTTCCAGACTAAAGTAGGAACTCACACCCACACACAGTCTGATTTACACACACGCAGACATAGTTTGCGCCTCCAGAGGGCAGTATCAGGTTACATTTGAATCTGCAGCTTCTAGTTGTGCATCTCACAGATCTCACGTGAATGCGTTCACAAATTTCACTCTCACTCTTTTTCTCTTAAAATGTCCTTTTATAAAATGATATTTGGCAGGAAAGTGAAGCACTTGGGATATTTTTAAAACTAATAAGTGATGCCTTAAAATCTGTTTGAATAAAAAGAGGCAAAAAGCATACATACAATTAATACTGTACTAGAAATGCAGGGCGTACAGGGTGTACCCTGCCTCTCACCCAATGACAGCTGGGATAGGCTCCAGCCCCCCCACTCCCCCGCAACCCTTAACGGATAAGCCGTATAGATAATGGATGGACAGTTTGAACATGAGAAGAACAGCAGATTTAGTAACACTTATCTCTGTGCATCTGAGTTCTTGAGAAATTTCATGAAGAGATTTGCCTGTTTTAAGCAACAATGAAGGTGTTTACAGGGAAATGTTAGAGTGTACCTTAAAACCTTGAACAGATACATTAAGCCTCAATTCTGAGATGTTTACAACAATTTAGAAATAGATACATAAATTGATAAAGTATTTTTGTTCTAATCTTATACAACTCTTATTTCTCAGGGTACATCACAATGTCTCTGTAGGTGTGTTTGTCTTAGTTCAGCATCCCTATCCTATACCTGTTGATTAAAGGATAACTCTGGGCTTTTTGAATACAGCTGCCTCGATCTGTTAGCTCTGAATGTTCACCCAAGGTCACACCAGGTTCATCAACAGATATCACGTTTTCAGATATTTCTATCGTAGCTAGAAACGGTCTTCCGTTCACAGAGGTTTGATGTTTTGAACCTGGGAACAGTTTTTAGAAAACATTGAAACCAGCTTTAACGCTGAAGTCGTTAGTGAAGCATCTGCCATCAGCTCAGAGAGAGAGAGCTCTGTTTCCCGTCACTTCAGGCTTCCTGCTCTCTCCTTCACACTCTGCTCTCCTCTCATCATCTCCACTGATCAGCTAATTTGTCCACTCATATAGTAAGTGGAAGATGACAGACAGACACACAAAGGGCACCCGTGGGTGGGACGCCAACAGCTCCTCCAGACCACTGGATGTTTTGTCTATCATATGTTATATAAGTGGTACTGCCAGGAAATGTATAGAGGCTCCGTACTGTGTGTATGTGTGTGTGTGTGTGTGTGTGTGTGTGTGTGTCCTTCTTCCAGCCAGTTTGACAACTTGCTAAAGGAACCAGTCACACGTTGCGTTGTTGATCCAAGTCCTTTCACTTCAATTTGAGCCTGACGGAGGGCAGCACAGGTGTTCACTTTTATCAGTCCAACCTCAACAAAACACGAGCTGCACAAGTTGTCAGCAAGCCTCAGAATTTAAGCGAACTAACTGACTGACTGAGGACTTTTTTGAAGTTTGCGTAATTATCACTTTTGTCGAGAACAAATGGATGCAGCACTGGATAGAAAAGGAGATTCAGTGCATGAGACTAATGTATCAGCTCCTGCTGGCCTTCATTAATCCAAGCTGTCTGTTAAAATAACATGTATTAGACTATTACTGTTAGTCCTTCCCATGCACAGCTGAATTCACAGATCAGTGTCAGAGTACACCTGATTACTGAGAGGGAATCTTAAAGGAATCCGCATCAAAGCGACACACAATGTTGTCCTGTCTGTCTGATCAGAAAACACATTGTGATACGGGTCATTGTGGAGACAAATATGGCATTTCAGTTTGGATGACTTAGAGTAAATAGTTTCATTGATACTGGTGGAGTTCTCCTTTCCTATGTGGGCTTCAGATTACATACCAAGGCAAAAGGATTTCATGGGAAATGATGCGTGCTCATAGTGGATGTAATTTTAAAGGAAAAAAGTTGGTGTGCATGTGCAGATACATAGGGCAACACAGTAATTCCTTCAGTATTACTGCTGTTGAAATGACATTTTTCGTGGTCTTCGAGGCAAAGTGAAATGAAATATGTATTATCTGGAAGGGAGGAATCTCATTGAACCCTTAAGTTCTCCTTCAAATCAACCAGGTTTAAAGAACTGAGGAATTATTTTTGGGGCAAGCAGAATTATCTGACAGCATTTAGACATTTCTTTCAAGAAAACTAGGTAACTAAAATACATGCAAAGATCCACACTTTTGTTATGTTCTCTACAGCGGATCAGTAAGATTTAGACATGATGAGGAGGAGGAGCTAACTGTGGCTAAAGCGGACATCTTTTGTTTATTTTCTCATTATGTTCTTGCAGGCTTGAGTCTAATGATGGCGTCTCCTTTTCCATGTATTTATTCCTGTTGTTTTCCTCCAAAGCAAACACAAACAGGGTGGATGGATAGATGGATGGAAAGAGAGAGAGAGAGAGAGAGAGAGAAAGAATAAAAGTAACAGTGAAACTGTCCTCAGATGACATTTTTGTGTTTTGTTCAGTTTTTTACTTCATTATTTTTCTTTTTTTTTGTCTCTCTCTGTCATCGCCTGGTGCACAAATGGACACACAGACACTGTCAGTCTGCGGTGATTGGGATTGTGCTCTTGAACAAAACAAAGGGATTTTGCTCTTATATAACAGCTTAGATCCTTATCAGCAACATAATGTGCATTCCATATGCTGTGTGACCCCACCCTCATCACCCGCCTCAACCCCCCACCCCCAACCTATTCTCCAAAGACCCTCTTCCCTTCTTTGAATGTCGAGGTCTAGATGTGATCACAATAAACAATCCCCCATATACATACTGTATACAATATATAGTCACAGACACACACAGCTTGACGGTGGTGTCACACTTCACCCTTTACATAACACGGCGGGATCGCAGCCTGGCGCCAGGCTGACCCGCATCCACTCAGTGTGCTAATGAAACACCACTGAATATTGGATTTCATATTCATAACAATCCTAGAAAATGTGTTCATCAGTCGTCCCTCTGAGATGATTGTTAGTTTCAGGGTTAATTTAAATTACCTTTTAAGAGAACAAATGGCCTTGAGGCTCATCGCCTATGTTAACCAGGGGCTAGTGAACACACCACCACCCTCCCATCCTCATACAGCAGAACAGAAGCGTAAAGAGTCAAACTCTTAACATGCCTGTGGTGTGTTATTGTTAATTGATGAGAAATCTGCTAATTATTTTCTCAATTAATTTTTTGGTATATGAGACATCAGAAAACATTTTAAACATGGTGACATCTTCAAATGTCTTGTTTTGTTCAACAAAGAGTCCAGAACCCAAAGATATCTAGTTTACTAAGCCGAGGAAAAGAATCACATTCTCACGTCAACTAGAACCATCAACTGTTCATCAATTGTTGAATTGATTGATTGCCACAGCTCTACTGTTGACAAAAATTTCTCAGCACCTCATCATCTGCATCGCCTCGTTTGCCAGCATGTCATCTGTTAGGAATTTCAAATGCACTGAGATGTATAGAAAAATAGACACAAGTTCCAGCCTGTCTTTCTTTTGTGATCTGTGATATTCTGTATCACTTCCTCTCCAATCAAATGTTGCACTCAGCACAGTTGAAAGGCTGCATTTTTTCACCTCTTTACCCCATCCTCGACCTATTGTCAACCAATATATGGTGTCCCGGACAGCTCTTGACACCCATTTCATATTTTCTCATCTGTCATCTCTCCATCTGTGTCTCATTCGTTCATCATTCCTTCAGTGGTTAGTTTACTGTACCTGCAGGCCTTACTGTACCTGCGAACTCTGTGTCCAGACATGTTGCCTTCTCAGTCAGAGGGCACTCACATATACACATGCCTTCCATGATGAATAGATGGGTGGTTATATCACTGTTTGTGTGTGTATGTCTGTGTGTTCACTCCCATTTTCTGGGATATTGTCTCATTTGCTATTTATGATTTGTAATAATTGTAATTATAATTACTTATATTTTAGTTTCCATCAGCAATATAGCTTCTTTTTTTAAAGCACCCCTATCCTTGAAGAAGCTGCACTATGACATCATCATAGCTGAAAAGTTTTTGTACTCTGTGTGACCTATGTCCTACCTACACCCTCCCCTCCTGCCTGCTTGTTCCTCCACCCACCTCCCCCGTCCCCTCCCTCCCGTTCTTCTTAATCGACTGTGGGATCGCAGCCATGGTCCCCTATCGGCCTAATTACCGCCGAGAAATGTAAATAACATTATACAACAGTAGCGCTCGGCCTCAGTCGGCTCCTTGCACAGAGGCCAAGCGGAGAAGTGCGAGGCAGCAAAAGAGTGAATGAGGAAATGGAGAAAACAGGAGAGGAGATGATTAGATGATTGAGAAAAACAGGGAAAGCTGGTTTTAGACTGTGGTTTGTCAATATTTTCTGATTTATAAAAAAAATGAATGAGGTAAAGAACAGGGCAGATTACAGTGAAGAGTGTGTGTTTTTAATGAGCTGTAATTGGTGAAGATCAGAGGCAGCAGAGTCTGCCAGAAACCAGCCAGGTACATTAATGAACCTTTGTTCTCCTCTGCTCAGGACAGAGAGAGACTGATGGACCGAAACAGAAAGATAAAAAGACAGATAGAGAGGAAGACAGACAGTGATGGTCAGAGTCAGGAGGGTCATACAGATGTGAGAGATGACTGAAAGCAGAGGTGGCGAACCAGCTGTTACTGTCACTACAGGAGAAGGAAGAAGAGACTCTTCAACTCCTCAACTTGTAAAACAGCTCAATGTACTCTTGACCCCAAGAAGCAGCATTTTAAACTTTACAGAAACCAAAGTCTTTTTGAGAAATATCCTCATTTGCTTCCTTAGGTCAGAGACAACACTCTCATGTCTGCCTAGAAGCTAAAAGGTATAAAATCAAAACATGTTGCTTTCACACACTGTAAACAAACAGATTTTTTGAAACGCGGTGTAACGTGTTAACTAGCGAGGTTTAGAGATTCTGGTGGGAAGATTCTTTCACTTTTGGACAGAGGCAGGCTAGCTGTTTTCTACTGTTTCCAGTCTTTAAACAAAGCCAAACTAACTGTCTCCTGGCTGTGGCTCTGTATATAGTGGACAGATGTGTGGCTGATATTGAGCTTCTCAACAAAGTCTGGCCAAGAAAATGAATAAGCTTGTTTTCCAAAATATGAAAGGTGGATATTAAGATGAACTTTTAGGCTTTAGCCCTGCAGATCCTGTTTGGAAATTTAGGGAATTTTTGAGAAGCTAAATGCAAACGTAAAACTCAGTTCTGTTTCATAATGTGTCACATTTAATTCTTAAATCTTAGCTACATGACAGGGCATGGATTACAAATATGAGTTATAGTATAGTACAAGATTTTATTACATATTCCATAAACTCATGGAGAGGAGTTGGCTTTCCACAGGTCATTCTCTATAGTCATCTGTGCCTCGAAAATAAATGAGCTCGGCTCATGAGCTGAAAGTAATCCACACAACACACGTCATCTTCATTACAGAGGAATCCAGACTCTCATGAAGGAATGAAAGAATGATTGTCCTTTTTATGTCTTAAACTTCTGTTGTTTTTTTTTTTCCCAATCTGTATCCCTCTACCAAAATCATGTTGCAGCTAGTTTGATATAATTTGCTGGTATGTGTGTGAACCAGTGTTTCCCTGTGATGGTCTTGGATTGGGTGTTTAAGGCTAGAAACAGTGAAATTATGTAATTTTATAATTTATTTTACTCTCACGATGAGGCTTTCTGCTGGGCCATTTGGCAGCCTTATCCTTGTACCTTGGTGTATTGTGGTCAGTGACATGTTTTTCTACACTGTGCGGCAGCTGTTGACCAGGTGCCAAGGCTCAGGTGTATGTTCCGTGCTCCTGATGCTCAGGACTTTCATAAAGGTTGAAAGTCTTAACTTGTGGCTGTATGATTTGTGTCAGGGCTCAGTCACCTACACTAAAAGATTACCAGCCTGTGCATACAGTAAGTGAGAAGGGGGTCAGCGTCAGTGTACAACATGCATCAAAACTGAATGCTCCAGTATGGCATTTTTAGCACATTTAGGACACTGTACCTTGACTTCTTCTCTCACCAGGTAAAAGCGCATCTCCCTCATGGAGGGAGAGAATCTTGTTATTTACAAATGAAAAATACTCCGACCTTCATGAGCAATAATAAAAAGCTCCTCAGCACCCACTGTATGCTTTTGTCTTAATAGAGTTTTGTACTTTTGAGCCTCAGTAATGACCAGCATATGTCTCTTCAGATGTCAGCTCAGTGTTTATCTCCTCACCAGCACAATTATCCATGTGTGTGTGTATGTGTTCTTGTAGTATCTTCAAAATGAGAGCATTTTCACAAAGTGAGGACATTTTGTCTGTTCTTCACTTCTTCAAAGGGCTGTTTGAGGGTTTTAGAGGTTAGGGTAGAGTTAGATTGAGGTTAGAGAACAGTTAGGGTCATTGCCAGCCATTAGCCCCGATTTCCACTTGAAGAGGTTTTATGGTGCTGCTCTTTATTGACTCAACCACAAGAGGTCACTTGCCAGGAAAACAAACTGTAAACATAATTTAGGTGTCAAGTGTTGAACAAACAACCAATGCTGTAGTTTCATCCTCAAATAAAATCAAGTGAAGAGAATGAGTAAAAGTGAGAGTCACAGATTACAAACTGTAATAGTAAGAGAGTACAAGTGTACATTTTTAAAGGGTAAATACTACTTCTTAAAGGTACAGATTAAACTTAAGAAGTCACCTTCAAAAACCACAAACTCTGTAAAGTGTAACTTATAAAAAAGGCTCCATCCGTCCCACTCTCTTCCCTTCTCCACCTATTCCAACATTATGTCTGTCATCCATCTCCTCTGTACTCCATCCACCTGTCATCCATCTCTCCTGGTGTGCTGTTCACACGTTCTCAGCCTGTCGGCACAGTCAAGATGTGCAGACAATATACGCACATACACAAACAGTGTCCTCACAGCGTTATTCTCTTCTCTTCAAGAAACAGAAAACCTTCAATCACAGGGCAGAAATACACAAGGCAATCAACTACCTCTTTTCTGCTATTTGAAACCCTACAAAGACACCCTGTGCTCACTTGACTTGACCATGCCTTTATAAGGACCTGGCTTTCTTGGAAGCCTGCTTCTCATGAAACTAATCATCAAGTGTGCTGCTCATTTGTTTTTATGGGAACCAGGGGTAAGAAGATATTCTGTGGGAGAACCAGCAGCCCACAGCATGCATTTAACTCCTGTCAGCCTCTGTGAAGAATGGCAGTGAGGGTGAATTTTGCATGTGAGGACAGTGAACACACACATAGGCACATATAGGTGGCCCAGCCAAATATGTGTCAGTTGTGAGCGGTGGAGAGATGTTTTTTTAAAGCTATGGTCATTAGTGGAGATATGTTTGCTGTTCTTGGGATTTAGTTCAGGCATGCACACACACTTTTGTAATTCTACACTTTGGAGGACCACCATTGACATAATGCATTCCTTATCCCTTATCCTTAACCAAAACGTGTACTTGCCTAAACCTAACCACAATACAGATGTCAGATCAGAAAACATTCATAGAAATCATTTTGTAACAGTTATATGGGCTGGTCTGGAGGAATCTGACAAACAACGCGTTTTGACATTTCAGCGTGGTGATGTATTGTTTACATTTATGCATAGATGTTATTTTTACACCTCTCTGTCCTCTTGCTGACTTCATGTACATGTGTGTGCACCCACATACACATATTCCAGACAGAAAATTGAAAACAACAGCAGTGACCAGTGTGACACATCTCTATAGGTTGTCTTACAGAAGTAATGGCACTTAATTTGGAATCTTTTTAATATATAAGTTTTCACTTTTTCTTAACAACAGATACTGTGGGTACTATGCCCTATATTTATCCTCTGCCTTTTCTTTCTCACTGTGAAATTTATTCACTATTGAGTGAACAAGGGAGTATAATAGGATAAATAAATAAATAGAGTATAAATAGGGTGGACAGAATAATAGAAAGGCCTGTCTGAGTAATGCTATAGTTGAACAGCAACATTAACAGAAGTCTCAAACAGTTTCAACAAAAACTGAACATTGTGACAGGACTGTTGTATTAAAACCATCTTGTACTATAACTGGGAATATTCCTGACACCCAGCACTCCACTCGTGCATTCTGGACAACTTATAGATACTTTTAGTTTGTATCTGTAGGAGCTTTTTAAGGATAAACATTCTTGGTCTTGTTCCAGGGCCACACACACAATACACTCTGTCCTCCAATTACAGTCATTTCCTGCTGCCATCATCGGCGAGAGAAAAGAAGAGGAAAAATCCCTCCTCTTAAAGGCAAAGTCCACACAGCGCATGCAAGAGTGCGACACTAAGTTGCAAAAATGATTCATTAATTTCTGGACAGTGACTGTCACTTTTAAAAAGGAGTTAGTGTGATAAAGCCTCAATCACACATTATGAAAACAATAATCAGACTGTTTGTGGATCAGGATCAAACACTTGGGCTCCAGGTTCTGCTGAATGAAATCACAGAGTGCATCTTTACTGGGTCGGCTCTGTGTGGTAATGACTAGCAGCCAAACGGTAATGGCTCATAATGTTCCGAGGAAAATAGGGCAGCAATTCACGTTTTTGTTTTTGTACACGGACAAAAGTTCAGACCACTCTTGTTGTGTGTGTGTGTGTGTGTGTGTGTGTGTGTGTTTTTTTTTTTTTTTTTTTTGGTTCCCTATTTTTGACTGATTTTGACGAATGTATTTACATATTTTAAGGTGAGATGGTGCAGTCTTTGACGTCTCAGACCAAATAAAGAAATATCGATTTTAGGTTACGTAACAGATGTGGAAAGGTACTTAAGTACATTTAAATAACCTTTATTTAATCAGACTAGATCTTAAAAAATACAGAAAGGCTGTAATGCACAGTACATACATTGGACAACTGTTTATACTGTAATGTCTTTTTCAGAGATGTTCATAAATACCACTAATATTATAAATCTCCCCCTTTCTTCCTTTCTTTTTTTCTTGCTCTTTTCCATGGCTTGCTTCTTTTTTTTCCCTTTCTCCCTCCTGTCTTTTCTTTTTCCTACCTTTTTTCTTTATTTAGTCCTCACTAATTTCCTTATTGCATTTCTTCCATTTTCCTTTCGTTTCCTTTTACTCCTTTCTCTTGTAATCTATTTTTTCTTTGGTTTTTATTCCTTCTGTCATTCCCTCTTGTCTTATTTCCTTCTTCCTTTCCTTCCCTTTCAATTTCCTCTTCATTATTTCTTACATTCCCCCTCCTTATTTACCTTCTTTCCTTTCTTACTTTTCTCTCATTTTGTTTCCTCTGTATTTTACCTTCTTTCCTTCCTCCCCTCCTTCTTTCTGTTTTTCTTTTTGAAGTGGTCTCAAAGAATGAAAATTCCCAAACATGAGCCATATGTCCGTGAATCTGTGTTTCCTCAGTATAAGAGCACTTTTACTTTCCTTTCTTTCCTTACTTAACTTTCACTTTTAACTCAGCACTTTTCCTTTCCCACCACTGATTTGCTCCTCTTAGGATATGACATTGTGCTTTTCTGTGTGTGTGTGTGTGTGTGTATATTCTGATAGAGCAGCTCCTGTTTATTGACAGGATGTCTTTAGCG
The DNA here is from genome assembly GCF_001640805.2 of Lates calcarifer. Taxonomy (NCBI): domain Eukaryota; kingdom Metazoa; phylum Chordata; class Actinopteri; family Centropomidae; genus Lates; species Lates calcarifer. Next base: position 19,322,399 of record NC_066848.1, read on the forward strand.
ATATAAAAGCGCCTCTAAAATTAAGGAACAGAGCAGTGATGTTAATTACTGTTTGGACAAAATCAGTTGCATTTCGAATTGCACAATTTCCACAAAATCCCATCCCAGGAGCATCTGTTAGCAATCTATCATGAAAAAGTGATCTATATGATCTATAGATGAAATTGACCTTTTTTTCATTTTTTCTCTCTCTCAAATACAACTGAACAGTCTGTATTTTCAGCTAAAATTACAGGAACAAACGGCACACGATGTTCATGCACTCCTGACAGACGTGATAATATCCTGACATTTATGTTGGTATTTCATTGGTCCTTTTTGTAGTTGTGCTGTGATGTGTGTGTGTGTGTGTGTGTGTGTGTGTGTGTGTGTGTGTGAGAGAGAGACAGCGACGAAAGAGAAAATATGAGCCAGTGGGTTTGGGTTTACATAAGATGCAAGTTGGGACTTGTGTTACATACATTACAGCAGGGTGGCATAGAGAGTGCACATGTTTAACCTCAGACACACACCACATACACACACACACTAGACACACGCACACAATGGTAAGATAACAATCAAGTCTGTCTGTGTTGGGTTGTGGATCATGGGTGTATTCCTGTAGAACTTGGAATGTATGTGTGTACATGTCTTTCTATGGTTATGGGGACAAATTCTGGTGTGAAACCATCATTGTGAGGACATTTTGATCTCTGTCCTCTCAGCTTTAAAGGGCTGTTTGATGGTTAAGGCTTAAATGTAAGGTTCAGGTTAGAATCAACTTCAGGGTAGGGTTAGGTTTTAGCATTTATTTGTGATGGGTAATGTTAGAATAAGAGGCGAGGGAATGCATTATGTCAGCGACTGTCCTCAAAACTATACACAGACCAACGTGTGTGTGTGTGTTAGCAGTGGGAAGCCAGTATCTGTACATTTGTAATTACACTCAGGAAATGTTTATTCATGTTTGATTGGGTGGGACCAGCCGGGACTCTGGGTACATTTAAACAAACTATTTCAACATCCTGTTTAAAGTCGCTTTCAGGAGGAGCAGAGAGAGAGAGAGAGAGAGGGAGAGAGAGGGAGAGAGAGAGAGAGAGAGAGAGAGAGAGAGAGAAATCTGGCTGAGGTGGACCGGCAGCTACTTACATAAGACTCAATCCTGAGGCCCCTTCAGACTGGTATCAGAGAGGAGAAAAGAAGCCTGAGGTCAGCTTTGAAAACATAAAGGGTGAATGTAGTCGGATCAGCCACACATGCCTCCAGCTGCTGTGGGTGAACACCTGGATTAACTTAGACAAACTCGGGTCAAACTAATCCAATAGCGGTGTTATAGTAGTATATGCAAGTAAGATAAGAGCAAGAAACCAAAACAGACATGGCCACTTGAGGGGTTCAACACCACCAGAACTGACATAACACACTGTCCTCATCACTGACACCATCAACTGTATTTGTTAAGTTTCCACCTCAGCTTTTGGTTGTGTCCTCTTTGTGTTATCCCTGTCACTGGCCAGGTTTGTGTTAACAGCAAATTTATTCCACATCTGCATTTATTACAAGGAAAAATAGAGTAGAACAGTCATCCCTTCTGGACAATTGATGATTACTCTGCCATGCAAATGCTCTGTTCCTGTTGCCATTACAGTATATATACATATTTTAAAAATCAACATCATACTTATCTCATTTAGATAAGAAGATAAGATAAATACATTTAACACAAAACTGTTTCTCTTGAGGCATGTAAATATATAAACAACACTATAAATGGCCTCAGCTGTATGTTAAAAAACATATAGAGTAGAGCAACATATCTACATGTAACATACCTGTATTTGTGAAATGAGACAGTAGAGCAGTGTGGTCATTTCTTATGGACAAACAGTGAATGCTCTGCCTGGAAACACATGTGAAGATACAGTAAGCTGAGCTATTGGAATCAGTATCAGAACTGATCAGACTGCCGCATCCAGAGTTGCTCTTAAAAGTTTGCAGCTTGTTCCATCATGAAAAATTCCAACTTCTCAGACCGCTTTTTTAACTGTTGATCTGTATGTGAAGTATGTTCCATATGCTCCACGCTCAGATGAATGCGATAAGAGAACTGTCGGCAAACATACACCTATTGCTTTTACAGAAACCGACTAACCAGCTGTCTCGGCTTGGCTCAGCTGTGTCAGGATAACCAGCGTCTTATTGAGCCAACACTCCAGAGAAGAGTTTATTGAATTCACACATCGTGGCTGTTCTCTGGAGTGTGCTATAAGCATCAGAGTAAATGATGCAGCACACCACAACACAGCTGTGTTGAACTCTGGAGTCCTTTTCTGGTTTTTCAGCTGTTTCATCTGTTTATGATATCAAGATGATATTGATCTAAAATTAGATACATATTGTCTCATATTTCTCACCTCTTCACTGTACTTGTAGAGTTTATCTGTCTTTATCTATCTGTCATGGTGTCTGGTTTTGTTTTAAATTGATGTTAAATTCAGTCTTTCTCAAAAGTTTTTAATTATGGAAAAAATTCTGCTCCGTAGATGAACCCGCTTACAAATAATGCTGTCAAACGGACAAAAGGAGGGTTCTGACGCACCAGATCCTGTGCTTTTTTTGACCATTAGTCACCTCCGTTCTTATTGTTTTTCTCTGGGGAAAAAAAAAAACAAAAAAAAAAAAAACAGACAGAAGTGCTTTCCTGTTAATATGAAAGAAAAGAAGCAGGATTGTTGAAACCTTAGCTAGAACGTTGACCGCTTGACTCATTATCGTCATAGTGGTTTTAGGTTAACTGTAATTCATGCGGCTCTGTGTCATTTCTCATGAAAGCAGTTGATTTCAAGTTCTGGTAAAGAACGTAAAAGTCCACCTGTTTTTCTTCTGTTTTAATGATGGTAGAACTGACTGTTGAGGATGAATGGATTTGAGAATGAAAAGCCATTCATCAATCCTCAGACTGCACCTAGAGAAGGAAGAGATGGAGTGGTACAGTATGCACAGGATTGAATAAAAAGAGAGGATAAAGTGGATGAAAAGATGGATGAAAGGGTGGGTGTGAAGGGATAGGTAGAGTGAGCAATGGAGCAGGCAGGTACTGTTAATGTAGACATGGAGGAGTCTGAGAAGGGGTTGAGAAAACTAAGATGAGCCTAAAACCTTTTTAGTCTCAACTCAATTGAAGGCTAATGCTCTGCTAGAAGATGAGTGAAACAAGAATATTTTTCACATTTTAAAAAAAGTTTTTCCATATAGCTGCCATGATTAATGATTTTCCCTCATGCTGAATGTACCATCTGAATCTGGAAATTAACACATACAGCTATGAGACATATAACATAGTTTCAGACATTTGAATCACAGTCCATATCTCTGATTAGTTCAGCAATTTCCATAGAAATCAATTGAGTTCAATTGAATTCAGTCTGGTTATCAAACTATGAGACATATGCAATGGAGTAAGTGTCTTAACTTCAGTGTATTCTGCAAACCTTATACACACCTCACGATGATCTGATGCCTCAGATCTGCGAACACATGTCAGCATGTGACATACACAACATACACATACACATATATATAGTCCATACATACGTATAGTGTTTGTCACCCTGGCTGCTAACAGAGTGAACCCTGAGAAGTCACACAATGGCTCGGAGGGGCTCCTCCTGGTTTCTTATATACGAAGCTGTTTATATCGCGCTTCCCCTGAACACACACATTCTCCCGCCCTCTCTCTCCTTCTTTCTCTGTCTCTCTTGTTTCCTATATGAATAAAGTGAGCTGGAATTCAGGAAGGGGTTCATTTTTCGTCAGAACCCATTTTCAGTAACCAAGAAAACAGAGCAGGGCAGGGCACGGTATAGAGTGTGTGTGTTACAGGAAGGGGTCTTGTGGAAGTGGAGACAATCATTGTTAATCACATATTGTCATGTATGTTGTGTTTTTTTTTTTCACACCATGAGAGTGTGTGAGACATAAATCCAATGTGTTAAATGTTGCTTAAGTTTACACTTCTATGAGTATTTTATTACAATATTATTATATTATTCAAAAATCTTAACATTGTAAAAAGTCCATACTGTTTACTTTCCCATATGTTTGTATTAAATACATATGGCAGACCTGGGTATATGTTAATATTATATACCAATGGAATTACACATTGAACATTAAAGTGACTCTCTGTCCCACTTTCTCTCTCCAGGACCGGTTGTTCTTTGTGATGGAGTACGTTAACGGAGGCGACCTGATGTTTCAGATTCAACGATCAAGGAAGTTTGACGAGGCACGATCCCGATTTTATGCCGCCGAGGTCACGTCTGCCCTGATGTTCCTGCACCGGCATGGAGTCATTTACAGGTAGCCCTGCTAACACTGTTAGCATCAAACCTTCAGCAGGTCACCTTGTAATCTGCATTCAGACCTCTATGGATAACTTTATGTTTTCTCCTTTTTACCACGTGTGTGTCATTTGGAATTCTCTTTTTCATGCTGTATTACCACATCAGCACATTTTGGTTCTTTGCACATTTGAGTTAAAGTTTTATTTCAGACTCCATGACTTAAACCATTTGATGTACTGTGAAGCATGAGCATGCAGCTTATTTGATTTAATGCTTCCAATGGAGACATGCATCTCCATTACAGAGTATATAAATGGATTCTAGGAAAACAGAAGAGAAACATTAACTGCGAATAATAATAATTAGACAATAATGTTGCACAAGATTTACTGGAATCTGCACTGTGCTTGAATTCATCTTGTCATCCTTATTCTGTGGGGTTTGAATGTGCTGCTTAAGTGGCCTGTATCTTCCAGCTGTCCAACTGTACTGGAATAAGAACCCTCCTTGTTCTTGTCCAGCAGTGCTCACCCCCTCTCCTTTCCTGACACTTGAAGTGGTGCTAATGTGTGTGTTTTCATGTGTGTGCTGTGGTTCATCCTGTCAGGGGTGTGTTAGCAGGCGACACAGAATAAGCGACCGTGTGATTTGTGATTTTTGTTGCTAGGCTGCTGGGCCCCAAGCTTGACTGAGCGCCTTTCAGTTGGTTTGATGGCTCTGATGCCTCTGTTGGCTGTTGAATCATCATGTCATAAACTCTCTGACCAGAACTGGCAGATGATCTGTGCAGATGCTCAGGTGTTGGTGTGAAATCGAAAGAGAGAAACTATCATTGCTGACCTCTGCGTATTTGGGCTCCTAGATTGGAAAGCATAGTCTTGTTATAGTTGTATTAGTGGTATTAGTTTGGCATTCTCTGCACACAGTGTCACTGAATCACCAGTGTCATTTCAGCCAAACCTTCAGGGTGAGAGGAAACCATATGATTAAGCCAAAACAACAAAAACAAAACAACAAAAAAGAACTACATAACTTTATAGACTGCTGTTAACTATTTCTATTTCATAACTTTGAAGAGTTCTTCATCATTTTCTGTCACACTCCCAACAACAGATTTTTAGCTAACGATGGCAGTTTTTTTCTAAACTGAAATATGTAAGAAAATATTGGAAAGATATTTATAAAATTTGCATGTATTTGCAATGTTGACACAGACAAGACAGTCCCTAAAGTATGACTCCAACTGACTTTTCCTTAAGCCCCACAATGAGGTTCACATTTATGGTTTTGAGTGAAATGTCTCAAATGGATTGTCATGAAATTTTCGTACACATATTCTCATCCCCTGCAGGATGGATTAACATAAATTTTCATCCAGTAAGCTAATGACATTCCCATCAGACTTAACCATGCTTTGAATTTAGTGCCAATTAGAAAATGTTAGCTTTGCTAACACACTGAACTAAAATGGTGATCATGGTAAACAGTATATTTGCTGTACTCATTACCAGCATGCTTGTGTTAGCATTTAGCTCTGCTGTGTTTAAGTACAGCCTCAGAAAGCAGTTTTAACTGATTTTGACCAACTGATTGATCAATGTAAGATCCCTGCTCTCTCATGTGCTGCTGCACATGTGTGTTACCATGGTTACCAAGTGATTTACATAAATATATACATTGCTTATACAGTTTGATAATTAGAGCATTTCCTGAACAGTTCATAAACAGTGGATTGATTTATTGATAATTAATTTTTTTGAATGCATGCCACAATCTCAAACTCCAGATGAAGATCCTCTTTTCTAATGGTCTCTGTCTGGTTGTTTTCGGTCTACATCAGAAGTTCATCATCACCAGCCCAAGAAAACTTTACGAACCAGGCAAACACACCAGGGCACCTTCTAATCAAACCAAACAGGTCAGATGTGAAAAGTCACCACCTTTATTTTAAATTGAATAAATAACTACAATAAAATACAGATAGATACAGATCAGGCCTAAAACCAAAACTTACATGACTTGTGAACATGCCTAACTAACTAACTGATCTTAGAGGGGTCAGGTTGTATAGCTGTCGTTGTTGCCTCAAATCCACAATGAAAAAGAGTGGCTGAATATTCTTTTCATATTAAATATTTTCTCTAGTTATGAAACTCAAACTTGTTGATCAAGGAAGTGCTCTGTGTTCATCTGCAGGTCACGATTACCTCACAGTCAGGTGCTATTATCTGTCTGTGTGGACCCCTCAGTCATAATATCATTGTCAACCACTAGCAAACACACAACGCGTCCCACAAAAGCAACACACGGTTCGAATCATAACACCATTGTGATAGACTGGTAGAAATAACTGTGATGGATGAAAAGTGAGTTCTTCGTCCCGGTGTTTTCTCTTCATGAATCTGAAGTTTGACTCTATGTTTGGATTCTCTCGCCATGCAACCTGTGTGTGTATGTGTGTGTGTGTGTGTGTGTGTGTGTGTGTATGTATGTGTGTGTCTTTGTGTTCATGCTGTAACATCTGTGCCGTGTTAGGAGAGTGAGGACAATTGAAGTTGTGTGTGTGTATGTGATTTTGTTTATGGTATTGTGTTTCCTGTGCACTGACAGTTGTTTTATCCTCTCATCTTCATGATAAACTTAACCAGACTGTGAATGTTCCACAACCTTAACCATGTGTTGAGGTTGACGAAGGTCCAGTACGCCTGCTGCTGGTACTCTCCTGTGGATCGTATCTGAGGGTCCTATATAGTCATTCAGGCTGGAGGACTGGTTGGTCAAACACCAAACCTTAACTAGAGTCATAACCCTCAAACAGTCCTTTGTAGAAGTAAGGACAAGACAAAAACAACTCAGTTTTTCAAAAATTCTTAATTATATAAAAATGTTCTCTCTTTATAGAGATGTTTTGAAATTCAAAAAAAAAAAGTTTCCCAACATGCCCTTGACAAAAATATCCTAACTTTGTAAAAATGTCCGCCCTTTCTAAAGAAATGTTCTTCCTTTTCAGAAATGTTTTCACTCTCTAAAATGTCCAGAGATTCTAAAAATATCCCCTCACCTGGCTCACTTTTTAAATGCTTCCTCAGTTTCTCAAAATGGCCTTCACAAAACTGTCCTCTTTTTTTAAAAGACAAAATGTAATCTACCTACAGAAATGTCCTAATTTCTCAAAATGTCCTCACTTTATGAAAATATCCTCACTTTAAAAGTGTCCACTTTCTAAAATCATAATACTTTTTAAAGATGCCCTCACTTTGTCAATTGTGCAGTTTTTTAAGAAAATGTCCTCATCATCAAAAAATGACCTCACTTTCCAGGATTGTCTACACTTAGTTAAGGTCCTTGAATTTCTTAATATGTCCTCACTTTCTAAACATGTCTGTACTCTCTAAAACGTTCTTGCATTTCAAAACCGTTCCCATTCTTTGAAGATGTCCTAACTTATAGCCCTACTCTCAAGCTCTAAAACTCTGTTCTGCACTGTTCTTCTCAAAGACAGAAAACAAGTAACAGAACACCTTTAACTTCTTGTCTGAAAAAAACATCACGCCCTTGGTTATGATCAAAATTAAAGAAAAGCTGAAGCATAAGCACCCTCATAAATCAAAGAGAGCTCATATCTTTATGTTATGAACTCCACAACCTGAACACTGCAGACACTAAGACTACAGAATTAACACAAATACATAGCTATTTTTCCTTAGATCTGTTTTATTTTTGACTACTTTGTAACTGACTTTGATCTTTGATGGATAGTTCAGGGGAAACTTTACATTTTACATGATGTAAGTCAGCATTAAAGCAAAGCAAACACTGACTGACATCACTGACTGGTTCATTCAGGTTTGACAGGTTTGTCCTGATGTCCGACTGAAAGTGAAAACTGTCCATTAGCTTTTTTTACATCCTACTTAAAGTGACAACTGTCTTAAGCTAATGCTTTACTGAGCTTTGCTTACCAAAATCAACGAACCAGTTTTTGTGACCCAAAACTCAAATCCTGCAGATGTTAACAAATAGCCAGGTATTCACGGTATATGTTAGAGTCTCCTGGAGATATGAGCCTTTAATTAACTGGTTCTATTGTTGCCACTAAACACTGGCTCCATTTTATGTTTTCTTACAATGAAAGCAGCTGTTTATAGAATTATTTATAGACCAAAAGACTACCACTTTTGTTGGATGGTGTCTTTGTTGCTGCAAAACATCAGCAACATCAGAACAATGGTTTGTTCAACCAAAGGAAAAACCAGCGTGTGTTGAAATCATATATTAGATATCACAATAACAAATACTGCATTGACATGAGATCTGGTTGTTTTGGTTGCAGTTTATCCCAGCACAGTTAATTTGTGTGTAGGTGTACGTTTACTGCAGGCATTGTCCATGTACTTGCCCTTTAAAGTCATGACTATACAAGATGATGCCTTGAAATCATCACGCACAGGCAAAAACACAGATAGGCAGTCACCAGAATGAGGAAACAGGCAGGGAAGTAGTGTTTGTCATGCAGTTAGGAACTGAAGGTCAGTGGAGCGTCTACGCTGTGTATTATTATTTTACTCATGCTCCTGTAATTCCATCTTTTGTTCTTTCTGTGCTTTGGGTTTATTTCCTTAAATGTAACAAGGATGTTTTTGTTGGGATTTCTTTGGGTGCTCCACTTTCCTGCCAAAGTACAAACTCAAAGCCCTCACTGATCAAACGACTAAAAAAATGAAAAAAAAAAAAAAAAAAAATGCTCAGTAAATATTAATGGGAACTCATCAAATGAACAAATAATGAACAATAATGGTTAATAACAGTTGCCAGACAGGTGAAACAGCTTTAAACATACTTAATGTGAATCCTGTTATTTTGTTGCTACAACAACTTATTTTCCCCAGAGGGCTTAATAAAGTCTCATTTGGTTTTATCTGAATTTTGCCAGGTATGTTTCCTCTGTTTTGTCCTTCAGACGGCATGGAATATAACCAACATCTTCAGACTCAAAGGAACAATAACAACTTACCCAACACTAATCAAGGACTGTCAAACTGAATGCCATGTCTTCAGGAGAAGTGTTTATCCTCCATGATCCAGCTGGAAAGAAACTAAACCCATGTATTTCGCAACTGCTTTTTGTAAATATGGCAAGTGCCTCAAATGCTTGAAATATTTTACATTCATAACATTATCCAGAATCTGGAAACCTTAAATTATAAAATTAGGAAAAAAATGTACAAAGCTACTTCTGCTGCATTTGGATTTTGATTGATGACGGGGAAAAAACCACCCCACTCACCTCAAACCAATGAGAGGAACACAGACAAAACAGAGATTTCTAAGGTGAAAAACTATAACTGAAGCAAGTAAGCTGAAATTGGTGCCAAAAATTCAAGGATTAAAAAGGTTGGTTGATTAGTTCACTTATCAATTGAAAGACAGAGGAGCTAGTTAGACTGTAATCTAGTATTACTTCTGTTTATGAGCAAGATGCGAGAAAAAAACAAGAACAGGACAATAATGTGGCACTGGATCAACTCAAAGAATAAAACCGAGAAGAATCTCACTTAGCACCTGCTGAGTGCTGAGATATTAGCCACTCAGGTTGCAAACAGAGGATGTCAAATATAAATCCACATTTTTTCTCTTCATAATTCTTTCTTGTTATGTAGCTGTTTTGACTACATGATTCCAGAGAAACAAATGTCCAGTCCTGCTGGTGCCTGCTGGTCCAGGACTCATTGTTTCACACAGATTCTGTTACAATGGTTTTATTAATGAAGAGTGGGGTTACAGTCATAAAATTTCAACGGTGTGAAGGTGTGTATGTGCTTCTGTTGGGTTGGCACAATTTAGTCCAAATCAGTCATCAACGTTAAAGCCAAAAGCTCTCAGCTTTATTGTTTGGTATTTGTTTTTTATTGGTTTTGGCTGCATAACCAAGTTTTGAAGTGATACTCCACCCAGAGTCTGTCTCTCAGTATCAAACACTCATAAGTGATGAAAGGCTGTGAAAAGTGTCGTATTAGCAGAAATACCTCACTTACTACAGTAGCCTACGAGAGGCTGGTGTCTGGAGTCATGACAAATACAATATTATTAATGAAAACAAGATTTCATGGCAGGAAAAAAAAAGCATGCTCAATATGAAACAAATATCCACACACATCTTGTTCACCGTTCTTCTTTCAAAAACATCTTGCACATTGTCAGTCACTGAATTTACACAGATATATCAGTTTCTGGACCACAGGTGACCTTACCTGAACTTAAAAAAAAAAAAAAAGTAAAATTTTTAATCCAATTCCCTCCTGCAAGACTGTCCATCTACGCATATACTCAGTATGTTAAAATCAATAGTCATTTGCTAAAATATTACCAACTTTCCCTGCTGCGGGACTAATAAAGGATCATCTTATCTTATGACTGAGATTTTGGTATGATTATAATTTAGAACATGTTGGTCATACATATGGATAGTAACAACTGAAAGATTTTTGCCATTGAGTTCTGGACAATGCATTGCTGTTGTTGTTTTATTCTTACATGAGATAACGCATCACTGGCATGTATACTAAAACAATGGGACTGCATCTCTTTATGCCACAATCTTTATCATCAGAAACATTATCATTTCTATAATATATGTAAGTTATTTATTTAGAATTTGCAATTATTAACTAATTGACTTAACTTTATTTAGAAGATTTTCAGAGTTCTGAAGTTGTGGATAGTCATTTTCCAGTCAAAACATTTTACTTAAATGTTGAATTGCACAACTGGAGTTCTTTATTTAAAGGTATTGCAATGTCTTTGGCTCCAGAAAGAATTTATTTCCATTCTGAAGTTAAAAACACAGACTGACTGCAGCTGATGTTCACAAACATTATGATTAATGGTTCAGTCTTTCAACATTGTTTTCTCAGTTGTACTGTTTTGAGGGACAGCACACACACATACACACACATTGCATGTTAATTCATGTTGGATGAGCTGACTGAGCTACCTGATTCTCTCACACTCTCTCTCTCTCTCTCCCTTTCTGTCTCTTTCTCTCTCTCTCTCGTGTCTCTCTCGTCCCTGACCCACTTTGTTGATCAGAAAAAGATGAACAACAAGTGTTTTGGGAACATTATGTCCCTATCCCCCCCCACAACCCACCTCTTCCTCTCCTCCCTCCTCTCCCCCTCCCTCTCCTCACAGCCCCTCCCTCCTCCATCACTCCTCTGATTCTCATCTTTTCTCCCATCAGCCCCTCGTCTATGCTCCCATCATTACAAACTTCCTTTCCCTAAAAGAAAAGGAAAACCATTTTTAGGCAGTAGCACACTTCCTTCTCTTTCCCCTCTTTTAAATGTTGCTGCTGAAGTCTGTGAGAGCAAATATAAGGTGATGTTTGGATGTGATGCTGTTGACAGAGCAGGTTCAGACTGGTCGGAGGCCAGATATGTGTCTGCATAAACACATCCATACTGTACACACAACAGTGTGTACACAAGACCTAAGTAGAACATCAACACACAGTTTACAACACAGTAGCTGTTACTTTGGTATCAAACCTCAAGACAAAATGAAATAATGACTTGGAAACGATGGAAGAGGGTTTTGTAGAGTAAGGTATGGAAATGTACTGTTTTTGCTAAATGCACCAAAAGATAAGCATTCTATCATTGGTGTTACATGTGTAAATACTAAGAGAAAAAGTTTTGAGAGCTGAATGATATAACCTGAAATAAATATTGTATATATAGAAGATGTTTAAGTCTAAATGAATTCAGTTGTTTCATCAACAGGGTTTTATTTTAAAGGTTTGTCAGCAGCTTATGTTTTCTGTTGTACCGATGTTGTTGCGTGTTCACATCTCACCTGTTAAGTTGTATGAACTATCATATTTGATGGAAAATGAAAATAAAAGACCCAATCTTTAAAATCAAAATGTTTTTTAAGGAATTGTAGTAGAGGTTCCTTTTTAAAAATAAAAAAATAAAAAAAGTTGGAGATCCTAAAAGACACCCGTGAGGTTTCACGGGTCATTTCTAGTTGATTCCACCCCCATGATTCCATATAGATATAAGATATATATAAATATACCAGTGGCAACAGTTTGTGTATGTTTGTATGTTAAACCAGATGGAATATGTAGTCACACAGAAGAGGGGATGGAAGGAAGGATGGAGAGAGAATGTGCTCATGTCTATGTGTGTGTGTGTGTGTGTGTGTGTGTGTGTGTGTGTGAGAGAGAGAGAGAGAGAGAGAGAAAGAGAGAGGTTAGCTGTCACAGTGCACAGGGGTTGCTGGTGAGGACGTAATGGAAAAATCACTCAAGATTAACATGAAACACAGGAAATGCTCTCAATTGGAGCCTGATTGCCTTATGTGTATGTGTATGTGTGTGTGTGTCCTGGCAGTGCTGATAGAGCAGCTCCTGTTTATTGACAGGATTTCTTGAATGATATTAAAGTTTCTCTAAAATAACATATTCAGGTGGTTTCCCTGAATGCAGGAAGACAGAGACCGTGATTTTAAATAGCAGCTGAGTCAAATCAACTGCCGCCTGAATCAAACAATTCCAACAAAATTCGATCCCACAAGCATCTGTCAAGTAGAAAGACTCAATGTTCAGCATTTCTAACATTACAAAGTGCTGTTTGATCTGTCTAGCAGATGAAATTGACCATGTTTTATTTATTTCTCCCTGTCAACCACGTGAACAAGTCTGTATTTTCAGGTAAAATGACATGAACAGGTCAGCAGATGATGTTTGTCATGATGTTTATGTACCCCCGACCGACTGATGTGATAATATCCTGACATTTATGTTGGTTTTTCATCTGTCATGTTTGTAGTTGTGCTGTCCTCACATGACTGAAGTTCTCCTTGTTAAGGAGAAGAGGTGCTATTGGAGTCAACAAACCACTTTTCCTTCCCCTTAATCTCCAGTTTCCCCTTTTATTTAAATGACTTTTAAATTGCTTAAAGCATACGTTTACCACAATGTGAGTATCAAATACTGTTTAGGTTCTATCATTGGGGTCAGTCAGGGTTGTAACAGGCTAAACCTTTTTTTTTTCCCAGTTCACTGCTCCAGAAGCCTGGAACTCGTATGCAAACATGCTTTAGGTGAGCGGTGAGAGAGACCCTCTATAGGGCTGTCAATTATTCACAGAGCTAACCCTTAAATTAAAACATCTACTAAATGGCTTTTAAACAGTGGACTTTTAGATTTGAACGGAACTTACAGATGCTGATAGTTCTGAATTTATGTTCATGTGTGGAATGTTACTTACGCGTATCAAAACTTTTTGATGATTGTAGGTTTAAAAGTTGAAGATAATTAAATGATCAGGCTCACATCTTTATGTATTTTACATTGGCTTTTGTAAAAAGCTGAATAAGTGTTTGTGCTTTTGATCCTAAATGTTTATGACATAAGTTAGTTGTTTTCTTTTGATTTTGACTTATATTCTTAATGACTGACAACCGTATTCTTCAGACTAAATCTTAAGCTTGACCAAAACAACATCAGAACAAAATGAGCAAGGCGTATCATGAATTAATGAAATAGGAAATATTTTTTAATCTAAAATTTGTGTTGTTTTTATGTACGAAGAGAGTCGTGCTTGGAAATGAAAAAACTAATATAATCGTAGACTTTACTGGTCATTCATCTTAATAAACCAGGCAAAATTGTTGTTGGTTGAGAGCACAGAAACCTTTTAAACTCCAATTTAAGCCTGCTGTGTATTCATTAACATTCATAACACTAAAACAACAAATAATCAATACATATCAATAAATAAGACAAAGACTAAAAGCATAAAGTAATGGCAATAAAGCAAAAAAACAGAGGAAAAACTTATTCAGTTTTTCTGCAATAAGTCAATAAAGGATGTAACAGAATAAAAGAAAGATCATGTAATTTTTGCCCTTTTCCTATTATGCAACCTAGATTATTTGCTCTTGTTGACACCCACTTCTCATCCCACAAAACCACAACAAATGTTTTCACATAAATAAATATCATTCCATTAGTGGTGCTGAACACCTGCAGCCACTTAATATTGAATTTTCCTGCAGCAAGGTGATGTGTAATACAAAGATTAATGTCAGTGGCCATTTAAATTAAATCACAAATGCATTAAATCTGTGTTATTTTTCTGCCTTGCTGCAGGCGTGCAATTCAGATTTAATGTGCTGGGAGTCGCCTGGAGGTGAAATATGCAAACAGGCGGCCAGGGGGTCGCCAGTTTAATTTTTCGTCTGGGGAAATACAGAACAAGTACAGCTCTTTCCTTCCTCAAACATGAGGCCATCAATGTGCCTTTTAGCAAGGCACAGTCCCCAGCTGCTCAACAGTACAAGACTGTGGTTGTTTTCAGGGCGGCAAAGAGCGATGAAAGTTTTGGTTTTCATGCTGAGTTCAGAAGAATAAAAGCAAATGTGTCACCAAACATAGCTGAGGTAAAAAGACTGGAAATGGATTTCTTGGAAGGAGAATATGCAGTGTTGGTTTGAATCAATCAATGAAAACACTTAACTCTAGGCCGACCTGTCAAGTATACTCAAAACATTAATCATCAGCCTCTCTACCTTTATTCATTTCACACTTCTTCTCTCAAGTGAAGTTCAGCCTTTTACATTGAAGATTTAGTGATTTGTGCCCACTAAAACTCAGATATAAAACTTGATATGTGTCATTATTTTTTGTTACCTAAGCCTGACCCATACTTGAACTATTAAGTAAAAACTTGGTTGAGAGCCAACTGTCAAGCTCCATTGCATCTGACATGTCATGTTATTTTACCTTGTGACTTTAAGCACTTAAGCATGCCAGTCATGGTTTAACTTTGCACGAGAACCAGATCCCTGCGATAGCTGCTACAAATTGCAGAACGTGACAATATATATTGTAATGATTATACGTAGTTGATCAATTACAAAACACACACATAAACAGAAGACAGTAAATTATTCAAGTATATCTTTCATTTTAAAAAACTGGTTAAAATGTGTTAGTAGTGCCAGTGACTGAAAAATTCAGGTGCAATTTATGTATTTTCAAAAATATAATTTGCAAAGCAAAGATGTTCAAGTTTAGTTAAAGCTCAAGATCAAGTTTTAAAGTTATATTTACTGTAAGTTCAACTTTGAGGAAAAAATTCACTTGGTTGTGGGTGATACGAATTCACAGAACTATGTGGTAATAATGGTTGTGCATAATCAGCAGCCCCTTTTTCTGTCCATTTTTCTCACAACTTTCTATAGTGCAGTCAAGAACTTGTCAGAGCAAGGCATGATGGAACAGAAAAGAACAAGCTTTTCAACGACAAATCACAGCAGCTCTCAAACAAGATTGTTAAGCTGCCTTTTTATTTTTGGGGATTACAAAAACAGAACAGTTGCATAAGATCTTGACTTGAGAAACACACACACACACACACACACACACGCTCCATCTCCTCCCTGGCTTGTCAGGGCGGCTGTATTTTTGAAAACACCTCGGGCTGAATGGCTGCAGTGGCTGCATCAAGAAGTTGTTGACATTTTTGTAGCGATCAACCATCAAGCCCAGAGCGGCTGCATTCATGACCAACCCTGTCATCTCTCAACACTGCTGCTCTTATCTCTTCAGACTCTCTCTCTCTCGCTGTCTCTCTCCCCTCCATCTTTTTCTCTCATTCAAGCCTCAACTTTCTCTCTTTACTGAGGTGTGTTCTCCTTTCCCTCCTCCTGTTGTATGCCCCTTCTCCTTCAGTACAGATAAATGTGAGGCCCAATTTGTTTTCAATGACAGAAACCCTGTGGGGCTGTGAACCTTGTGAATAATGATTGTTGTAAATTCTTTCTTTCTCTCAAATATGTGGTCTTGTATGAGAAGCATTCATCACACGAGAGTACAGAGATGCCTTTAGATTAAACTGAAACATTAAAAATGAATAACTAGCTTAAAAAGTCAGTGTAATTACTAAAAAGCTTTTTTTTTGTGTTTGTATGTATGTCTGTATTTGTGTGCTGTTTTCCAATAATGAAAATGTATCATTATTTACCTGTACAACCTTCCCACTCTGCAGAGACTTAAAGTTGGACAACATATTGTTGGATGCAGAGGGTCACTGTAAGCTGGCAGACTTCGGGATGTGCAAGGAGGGAATCCTCAACGGAGTCACCACTACCACCTTCTGTGGAACACCAGATTACATCGCACCTGAGGTGACCCCGAAACACAAACAGAATTTTAAGAGCTTTTTCACACACACAGACTTAAAATAGCAGTCTCCCTTATGCCTCTCACAAGCATGAAGCTTGTGGGTGTGTTAATACTAAGCTATTTTCTACCATTTCCACTATGCTGGCACACAAGAAAGAACATCATTTATGTGTACATATGTGTATTTCTATGCATGGTTTTCAAGTTCTTATAGTTGTTAAAGAGGTATCATATGGGGAAATTGCTGAATTACATTCTTCACACATTCTTCACCAAAACATGTGTGATTGGTTATCTCCAGATTGCACTGCCGTGCATCAGTGGAAATCTGCATTAAGCGGAATTTTTCCCGCCTTCTCCATGTTGCACTGCTTTGAGACTTTATTTGTAGATTTCATTCACAGTTCATAGCAGCCTGTCGCACATCTAGTGTTTGAGCCTGCATGTGTTAATGGGAGGGTCACCCACATATACACAGGATACACACACATTGTTCATGAGTAAAATGTTAATTTTTGACTGTTTGCAGATGGTATTCTGCTGTATGTTTTATTTAAATGCTTCAGTGATGGCTGCAAATTTTAGCCTGTTTGTGGGAGGTTTTGGATTTCACAGAGAATTTGTACGACATAACATACCTATATGACAATACATTCCTTTATTCAGTCAGCATGCTCAAATCAAGTTCCCTCATGGAGTACTGCCTCAAGTCATTACTATCCTCATTTTTATGTATGTCTCAGTCATAAGTTTAGCAGCAGCCAGTCAAACTTTATACCTCTCCATCTCAGGATTGCAATATGAGACTTAAAATAATTTCTTCAAACTTGCTTTTTTCTATCTTTCTTTATTTTGTATGTGTTTAGATCCTTCAAGAGCTCGATTATGGCCCATCAGTGGACTGGTGGGCTCTGGGAGTGCTGATGTATGAGATGATGGCAGGCCAGCCACCTTTTGAAGCAGATAATGAAGACGACCTGTTTGAGTCAATCCTCCATGATGATGTCCTCTACCCTGTCTGGCTTAGCAAAGAGGCTGTGTCCATTCTCAAAGCGGTCAGTTAGCAAGATGTCTCTGTGATGTTTTGCTGTTTTTGCTTTGTCTCGGCAAAAAATAAGCATGTACTGTAAATGTCATCTCAGAGATGCTACCTCAGAAATGCCACTGTTATTTATTAATTTAGACAGCTCATATTGCTCTTAAGGCTTTCACTTAGCAGGTTTTGTCTGATTATAGGAAGTGTCAGTCAGAAAATCTGGTAATATGAATGCTTCTTAGTCCACCCAGTTTTAATTTAAGAGTGCATCTGAACATGATACTCCCCCAAGACAAAATTTCACAATTTGCACATGTCAGACCTGCAAACTGGTCTTACTACTACAACTACAGCAGGTCGGCACAGTGGTGCAGTGGAGTTTGCATGCTCTCCCATGCTTCTTCCAGGTGCTCTGGTCTCCAGACACATGCAGGTTAGGTTAACAGGCAACTCTAAATTGCCCATGGGTGTGATTGTGGGTGTGAATAGTTGTTTGTCTTTGTGACATTCGCCTCTCACACAATGTCAGCTGGGATTGGCTCCCTCACAACCTTGAAAGGATAAATGGTACAGCTAATGGATGCTTTCCATATCCAAACTCTGAAAAACTAACTCTTAATATATACCCACACCATTGGATCCTGCCAAATTCATTTTTTATTACATCTACAGTACATCATACTTTTCACTATCCCACACATTATGTGAAGATTCTCAGTCATCTAGATCATGGAGCTTAGTTTTCCTAGTTTTAGCACATGCAGTCTCAATTGTGTTGTTTTCCCATCATTTTTCTTTGCTTTTTCTTGTGCTCTCAAAAAAGCAGTAATCTGTAGAAGCACTGGAGTTCTGTTATTGCACATTACGGAGAATTCAAATGATATCCAGCCCTAAATGACTAATTGGCTGTTACAGAGTCAAAATAACGATTCATGAATGACTAATGGAGGTCCTGTTCATGTCTTTCCATTTCTCTATCAGTCCTTTTATTTCTCTGTTTTTCTCTCTTAGTTTTGTGTTTGTCTCTCTCTCACTATCACATGTGAGAGAGGATGCAGCTTTTTTCTCAGTGTCACATCTGTGTTTCCTGTTCTTCCACTGGAAGAACATTGGATAAATCCCTCTGTGTTTGATTGCATGGCTTTTTTTTCTCTCTTATGTGTGTTATTGTGTGTATCTCTGTGTGTAATGCCACTTGTCCATTTGTTTATTTTTTCGTTCAGTTTTTCCATCACAAGCCCTGCGTTTACCTTGGCTGTTGGTACGCTTTGACTGCAAAGCCTTGTGGGAAAGTGTGTGTGTTTATGTTGGACAAAGTCTTGGACTCCGACCAGTCACTTGACCAGGATTCTGGGCTCTGATTGGACACGACATCCAGCTGAAGGACATCAAGTCATATGATAAACTCTCTCAGCTCAGTCTGATAGGCTGAGCAGCTTGTTCACCACTCATCCAGTTTTTAAGTATTTGAGAAAATCCTTGAGAAATTACAAGTGAAGGAGGTATTTCATAATGGCTTCATTGTTTCCATATAGCGAGAACTAGTTTGGGTATTTATGAAAATCTTTCTGTCACCCAGAATTTTTATTTATTAATTTTTTACATCATTTAACAACTTTGTGATAAGATAAACACTATAATAAGCACTGAATTCTTAAATCCTTTCTTTCCTTGATTATTAGCAAATTACAGTGTTAAAACACAAACCTTTTTTGTAGCGTTTTATTTTTTTTAATTTTTTTTTTTTTGCCGACTGTTGCTTTCACTTTTGAAATGACAAACGCCACTGTTTAATACATCACTTTAGGCTGTTGTCTGACTACTATTCTTCTTGCAAGCTAGTGTCTGTAGAGTTCTACATGGGCCAAAAACTGAGACTGAAATTAGGTCTATACCTGCATATTTAGGAACCAGCCTCACTACCCAAATTTGAGACCTGAGCCAGACTGGTTATATATTTGCCGTATTTCATCCATTAATGACTGTTAGCTCATGTGCATTGCATATCTTTTTGCAACAAATGATTTCAGGGATGAGGACATTAGCTACACTCAGAGAGAAATTGCATCAAAAATATACCCAAAACCTGAACCAGACCCTATCCTGAAGCTTAGTCAGAACCTGTATGGGTTGGTAGGAGAGCCTTAGGGAACGACCTTTCTACCTTTATTTTAGTTGCTAGAAATGTTGAAAGCCTAAATTCATTAGAGAAGAGATTCAAAAGGAGTTGACTTTGATGAAACATTATTGGTATTACATTAACACCAGCTCTTGACTCGTCTGTACCTGAATTTGTGTCATTTAGTGAGGAATAAGAGCAACACACACCTGCCTCATTGCACCGTTTGAAGTGCATCAATTAAAGCCTGTAGCACACATCGAAAGCATCACACAGACAGCAGCTGGGATGCGCCTCATTTGTTGCCACACACTGACGTTGGGAAATACAGTAGAGCAGTGGTGCATCCTTCACACAAGATACAGCCAGTATGCATCAGGTAACACTGGTGTGTTTTGTCCTGGACTACTCTGGAATTGAAAGTGGATTTAATTAATTAATTTTTTTTTTTTTTAATTCCTCTTTGATGCAGCCTGTGGACGCTTGTCATCTGATGTATTTTTGGTTTCTTAGTGACTGAAATTTCCTGTCTGCTGTTGTAAACCGGTAGAACAAACAGAAAAACATGACAGCCTCTGCAGAGGACACATACAAAAACATTGCTTTTTACCTGAACTTAGATGTTACTAGATTTAGAATCAACAAATTAAAACTGATATTAACGTCATCAGATGTTATCTTTTTTTTTTTTTTTTTTCCTTTCACAAAGCCATCTTGAAAAACCAAAACATAATTGTTGTTTAGATCTGGCCTCCACGTGTGTTATCACATCATTTAAATCTCAGCTATTATGTTGCTTATAAAAGTGAATATAATTTTTATTATTTAAACAGGCAATTCACACAAGGACAACAAATCAATTCTTCTTTCTCTCCTCTTTTCTTTCTCTGCCTCTTCATCTCTTTCATTTTTTTTTCTTTTTTTTTCTCAGTTTATGACTAAGAGTCCTAACAAGCGCCTGGGTTGCGTGGTGGCTCAGGGTTTGGAGGAGGCCATTAAGCTCCATCCATTCTTCAGAGAGATCGACTGGACGCTGCTGGAAGCAGAGGAAGATCAGACCACCATTCAAGCCACGCATTGTGAGTTCACACACATCCACACACACACACACACACACACACACACACACACTAAGTAACTGTGCCACTGTGAAAAATGGATTCTGTTTGCAAGGAGAGAGACTAAAATGTAAACATTATTACTGTTCAGTTCAAGTGTGGAGAGAAGATTTTCCTATCCTTATCATATTTTCTCCACTAAAAAGTTCCACTAAAAAAATATTCCTATCATTAACATTTGTAGATTTTTTTGTTGCAAAATGCTCTCACTAAATTAATTATTAAACATTTGATCTTACTTATCTAAGACTTAGCAAACTCTGTATCTTGTTCTTTGTCTTCCAGAAAACCAAAAGGGACGTGAATAACTTTGACCAGGACTTTACACGTGAAGAGCCCGTCCTGACACCGGTGGAGGACAGCATCATCAAGCAGATCAACCAAGATGAGTTCAAAGGATTCTCCTACTTTGGAGATGAGACTGTGGCCTAGAATCACACACACTCTGACACACATACACACACGGTTAACTACATACATTACGTACACACCACCACCACCACACAGCACCTAAAAAAAAAAAAAAAAAAAAAAAAAAAATTCAAGCGAAGACACAGTATTTAAAGAAACGTGGCCTCTGGAATGAGAACTTTTCCAGATTCTGACCTCTCCAGGAATTATACTAGACCACTTGTATCTCTCATTAGGGTTTCTGTGCTCTTGTTGTTTGTCCGTTTGTGCATATCCCATCAAACTATATGCTCAAACTGCATGTAAGTGCAGTTCATGTACTGCAAGAAATGCCCCAATGCTCCTTTAGTCGGTCTGGATGTATTTCTGATGCAAGCAACGTGGCAAACAAAACCAAACGCTGTGTTTTCAGAGGGGTGTTTTGAAGCAGTTACGGGGCAAGATCACAGGCTGTTAGCGTACATGCGTGTGAGAGAAAGGTAATGTGTGTACAAGAGTGCATGCATGCATAGTTACATACCTCTAGAAAGAGTAAGACTGTCATTTCTGTACACTGTGTGCTGTATCGTGTGTCTACCTGTGTTTAAATTTTTTTTTTCTTCCCTAAACATGTATGTGAATGGAAAAAAAACAAACATTGAATTAATGATTGTATTTAAAGAAAAAAAGGTCTTGAAAAGTACTTTACTCATTATGAAAAGAGATGTCAAAAGGAGACGCCAGAAATCCTTTTTTTTTCTGACGAAATCATGATGAAATTAGAATTTTAGTCTCAATTTTTGTCTGTGCTTTATTTGAAATTTAAGTAAAAACTGGCAAATTCAATGTTAACTTAAGAAGATGCACCTCAAAAGCGACACTTTGGCCTTTTGAATTTTACTTTAGTTTTATCTCAGCAGTTCTTTTCTTATTGTACAGAGAAGGTTGCGCTGTTTTTTCTTCTGTTATTTTAGCTTGTTAGGACATCAATGTTCCCATTCTTCATCGTAAAATGAAATGGTACCATTAGCCGCCAGCTAACAACCCTACAGTTGCTCACCACTGGGAGTGTCCATTGTTTCAGTGAGGTATGCTTACAGTGTTAACAAGCTGTTTTTCATACAACTTGATACTTGACATCGTGGCACTGGTCCAATGAAGCCAAATAATGAGCTGAAACCTAAAATGTCAAGGGAGCCCTTTAAAAATAAATAATTTAGTTCAAGAGCTTGTTACTGAAACTCTCGCTGCACCTTCTGGAGCGAAATCTTTCTAGGTCAACTCCTTAAATCCTATCATGATTACTTGATCCTTGAAATGCTTTGTGTCTGTGTGTTTGTGTGTGTACAGTAACGGTGTACCTGGACCTACAGTTAACATGACAAACCAACCCCCAAATTTGTTAGCACGTGTGACTGAATGCGTGATAACTGAATGTATTTGCTCTGCGGTGTGCGTGTACATACGTGGAGAGACCTCTTTGTCGTTGTCATCGTGTTTTACTTTTTATTTAAAGTCTTTTATTTTTTTTTTGTCATTGTCTTGTTTTTTACTGGATTGTCTCACTCTTGCCGACATGTTAGAAATCTTTAGATTTCATGTTGATGCAACAAGACTCACCCCATTGGAAACTTCAAACCCTCCCCCACCTTCCCGTACAACCTCAACATGGAGGTAAAATAAGGTTAAAAAAAAAACCCAAAAAGGCCTCAGAGGAAATTTGTGAGGTGCTGCTCCATGTTTCAGGATCAGGTTTATGACTTATAGTGAACTGAGGAGAATCGTAACATCTTCAAGACAAATCCATGTGCAATACTCTTCAAGAGTTTTATTTTTTTGTTTGTTTATTGTTGTTTATTTAGTTATTTTCTCCATTTCTATCCTCTCCTCTCCTTCCTCTTCTTCTTTTTTCTTCTTGCCTCATCCACAAACATTTTCAGGTACAAAGTAGACAACAGGATGTTTGATTTTAGGCACATAGAAGTGAGAATTATCTCTCGCTCTCACACACACACACACACACACACGCACGCACAGCTAACATTTCAGTCAGTCAGAAATGTTTCCTAAGTTCCTCTAAGATACAATCATATGCAATGTCACGCATTAGTGAGAACTTTTTGGACAAACACGATGTTGACAAGTACATTTAGAGTGAGATGCATTAAGTAGTGACATTTCTAAGACACATTTTGCAGTGCACAAGTGCACCAGTCTTGAATATGAACATCGAATGTGAAGAGCAGGTGCAAATAGAACAGGTGAAAAAAGAAAAGCCTGTGGTTATGTATTCTTTTCTGTGCCTGAATTGACCTTAATTCTTTATTGTTATATTAGTTATAACAGACAAAGAGAGAAGTGAAGTGAAGTATTTGACTAATAAGCCAACTTATTTTAAAAAAGGTCATTAAATGGATGGTAACAGCTACATATATTAATCCCAAGTAATTTCTTAATACTTTCCCTAGATATTCAGAATACTTATAATGTAGTACTGATTATAGGCCCAAAAAAAAAACAAAAAAAAACTCTTCAGCTGGTTCGCTTTCAGTTAATTCTAACTGTAACCTGATGTGCAATAATCAATGAATAATGAGCCAACATGTTCTCGGTTTTAATGGAGCTGTTCTTTTACGGGAAAAAAAAACAAAACTTTTTCTCACTATAATTAGGACCAGATTACATTGTTCTTTCTCCCTAGGAAATTATCAGGAACTTACTGACCCATAAAATAAAGTTTTACCAAACATGAGAAAAAAAAATATTCTCAGAGAGAGAATAAAGAGAAAAAGAAAAATAGAGCATCAGGACATGAAAACAAATTATGATAATTTTGCCATATCAGCAGCATCTTCAGAACTTTGAGCCCTCCAGAGTAAGGCTTAAAGTCTAAAGACTGAGTGTGTTTTGAACCACTGCAATACCAATTCAGACAGGTTGTACAATATGTAAATCTAATCCTGAGCGTGCTAAGCTCAGGATCATTGATGTTTACATCTCATATCGTACAAGCCGTTGGCATCAGAAACCGTTCTTAATTGGCCGTGACGGACAGGGGTTTTAGTTGCTTGCCCGGAAACAAACATAGAGTGGCTGTCACGCAAAGAGTGCAGGAGTAACCAGTTACACAGCTCTACAGGCTGAATATTATGAGTGATATGTTCAAGAAAAAAAAAACACAATGGCACAAACTGCTTCTCTGGTGCTAAACAACTATATATGAATGTAAATTTGGTTGATTTTTTTTTTTTTTTCAAACAATATCAGCATGTACGTGACAGGCAGGAGCGTCAACAAACAAACACTTCCAGAGAATATTTCTAATGAGTTACTCATCTCAGCTCAGTCAGTCGGGAGCCTAATGAGTTACCATGTAACCTGCCACACAACCAAAAGTGTACAAACAGGCAGTGCTGTACATGTAGCAGTAAAAATACACGTTGTAGCAGCATTAGTGGGAGTAGATGGATTCGACACAGTAGCACTTCATCACTAAGTACACACACATCAATACATGAATGCTAGTGCAAGTTTATGATGTCCATCTCCTCTCTTCTCTTCTCTCCTGATATGTCTCCCGTTACATCTTTGTTTAGTCTTAATTTAAAAATGTCAAACAAACTACGACCCAAAAAGGATGTTCTCTCCCAGAAGTCCCCTGTGCTAAATGCCAAATGCTATTTCCAAATTTCCCACTGACAATCCCTTTAGTTTAATGTTTGTTACAGAGGAAAAAGAAAATATACTCCATGTAGGAAGCTCATTTTTATTGTTTTTCACACCGCCGATGAATGGATGGGGTCGGAGTTAAATCCAACACACAATGGCATGTGCTTGATTTCAAACAATGGAGACAGTATTATGATTTTACTGACAGTATCAAACATTTATTATCCTTGGGTCATATGCAGAATGTTACTGTATGTACATTGTGTTTTTCTTTTCTTTTCTTTTTTTTTTTTGCAGTCCCTGTATTTGTGAAGCTTTGTATGTACATTTTGTCATCTGAACTGTGGTTTTGTTCCTTTATGAATTATTTCCATGCCTTTCACGTGTTTATATTATGTTTTTTTTTTCTTTTGCGCTGCGTGCCAAATGTACTGTATTTTAAAAGGATGTGAAGGTGTATTTTAATTTTTGAAATGGATTAAATATCATGATGAAGAAACTTCCACTCCTTTAGCATTTCATTTATGTTTCAGTTTTTATGTCTTTGCTTGCAGCGCTGCACATGGGAGTTCTGTGTATGTTAATTAGCCACTTCACTAATCTTTTCCATCGAAAACATTTGAAAAGTTGCCATGAGAGGACAAAGTTAAATGCCAGAAGCTGTTATCTGTCTCTTAGTTTCTGAAAAATGTGGTGAGACCTGCTCTTAAACAGATTGTTGGTAGGAAACTGAATGCTTGAGAAAATTAACAGTAGTTATGACGCATGCAGTGTTGCTTTAGCCTTCTTTTGGTTTTACCCTCTCCGATATCCCAGGTCAGTCAGGTGAGCCTGAATATTTAAATACAACTGTTGCTCTGCTCCACAAGTTCCTGCACACAATGCAAGTTGGCACAGTTTTAATTAAAATGTAAATCTAGTTTATGTGCTCAGCAGACAAAGCCAGTAAATCTGAACAGCCATAGCCAAATGGTTAGGGTGTGTACCATGTGGGCCCTAGTGGCCTGAGCAGGTGGACCCTGGTTCAACTCAATTTGACTCAGTTTGACTATCTCTCACTGTCCTCTTAATAAAGGCAAAAAAAAGCCCCAAAAAATACTTTTAAAAAAAATCAGAACAGTAAAAGTTTAATAAGAACTCCTGTATGTTTTACTCACAATAAAGATGTAATTTGCTCAAATCTAGTCTGTCATAAACTCCTCTAAAGTTTGCCTTTCCTTTTTGTTCTGAAATAAAAAGAAAATAGGTCTGTGAAGGTTCTAAGTCATCCAGGTCATGGTAGTCTTAAGTGCTAAAGTTCAGCTTTAGCACCAAATATTTAAATACAACTGTTGCTCTGCTCCACAACTTCCTGCACACAATGCACGTTGGCACAGTTTTAATTAAAATGTAAATCTAGTTAAGTGCTAAAGTTGAACTTTAGAAAAAGAAAACAGAAACTTAGTTTACAAGCAGCAGAGAGACAGGAGGGTATTTCCACCTCACTGTTTCATAATAATCAGCAGAGTATTATGAGCTGAGATATACTATGAACAGAGAATGCCTCTGTGTGCAGTTGCAGAGGGCTCGGGCAAACAGTCTGGATACAGTGAGGTAAAAGAGAAACTTTAATCTGCACCATGAATTCATTTATTGAAGCTACGTTGGTGTGATCCCTCTCATTCACAGACACTTCTAGATTATCATGAGTCTCCAGCCATCTATAAGTCTGTCCACTCTGCAGTAAGGTTTTCCTCTGCCTCACCTGGCTTTGTAAAGCACCTGTCTCCTGATGCGCATTGTCTTGCTGGACGATCCACTCGCTGTTGCTGGTAGCTCCAGCTACATATATTCACTGTAAAGAAAGGAGGGTAGCAACAGTGAACTCATCTAAACAACAAAAACAAATAGAGCTGTAGTGATTAGTCAATTGATAAGTCCATCCAGGATGAATTTCTATCTGTTTAGGTAATCAATTCATTGTTTGTCATTTTTCAAAAGTAAAAATGTCATTATTGTTGTCTTAGCCTGTAAAATATGGGGATGTTGTCTATGGATTTTGGACTGATTTGTTTAAAAGAAAGCTGGTGGGTTAAAGCAACAAAATATAGTCTTGCCTCTGCAGCTACAAGTTAAGTGGTTTATATGTTCAGAAAACAAAGACTATCATTCACTTGGCCAGAGCTTATCAACAGGCTAGTTACTGTATATTCCTCATGATCCCCAGCTTCCGGAGCCGGAAGTTCTATCGCTGTAAAAAAAAAAAAAAAAAAAAAAAAAAAAAAAAAAAAAAAAACACACCAAATTCCATTTATAGTTCTTAATACTTTCAACGTTTCTTCACTGGATATCAGAGATGAACAATGATTTTTAATGACATCCAAATCTTTTTAGCTTATCTATAATTCGGCATTACTCTTGAAACTTGCTGGGCCTGATTCCGGCCTCAGCTACGCACTTCGTACCCGACCGGGCCTATTTTATGTAGGACAAGAGCACGTGCTCAGGGCCCATAGTGTGAATGACAGAGGTACCACTCTCCCTGTTACAAGTTAGTGTAGCATCAAGTTGTTATTTTAAGCTAAAATAGCTACATAATGTTGCTTTAATGGGTAATAAAAGTTACTGTAGGTTGCCTCCGTGAAAGTAAAATGTTGAACTACTCCATTAATACCATAAAAGAGTGTGATATTTTCAAAGCATGGCTGCAGGATATATATGAGTGAGAAAAAGACATCATCTTTATGAGATTCTCAAAAGCGCTGTAAAGCAATTTATCATTTTCCCAGCGGCCTCCACGCTGATTTCCTCTACAGCTCCCACCTGTTGCAGATCAGACACTAACAGGTAGGAGCGCTGGACCTCACCGGGGAGGGCGGGGCTGCTCAGGGCGGGGGCTCCCGGCGGCGTTTCCGACCAATCAGCTCCCGGGGACTGGGGACAGCGGTTGTCACGGTGCCAGCTGAGCTCCAGGTCAGAGACCGAGCAGCGTTTGGGGAGTTTTTCAGAGCAGCAAGTGAGGAAAAGTTTTGACAAGCGTTACCTGCGGGTGGCTTCTGTCAGCGGCAGCGACAGCAACAGCAGCGGCGTGTCCAGCGTCCAGCAGCAGCCTGTGTAGAGTGTCTCCTCTCTGCGGGTGAGAGGCTGTACGATCCTCGGCAGTGTTCTGAGACTGTACGGCCCCGATACCACCACCCCCCACCTACTCCGCTCCAGCCTGGACGGTCACTGCATGGACTAACTTAACTGTTCCCAGGTTTAATGACATGATCTGTCAGAGGGCTCCCTCTGACCTGCGCACTTCGATGTAATACACTTGGTTTTTTCTTTTTCAAAGAACTTGTTTTGACTCTAAAGTTGGACTTAACTTAGTCTGTCGGGGGAATTACAACGTTGATTGTGCATGAGAGAAAACATGACGGCCGATAAGGAGAAGAAGAGGTAAGGCATTTGATAAATTCATCTTCTTTTTCTGTCTTTCTCTGGTTTTAATTTCCCGTTGGTTATGAGTTTATTAATCCGCAGCCTGTAAATGATAGAGCGCCTGTTTGCTTAGTGTAGAAACCGCCTGACAGTTCGCTACTGTCACACAGAGGGAGACCTGTTGCTGCCAGCGCTGCATGTGACTTGGCCTGGATTTCTGCTCTGATAGCGGTTGTTAAAAATCACAGTCACAGCCGATGGCTTCATACGGGGTTTATTGAGAAAGCTTTGTGACAGTGTTAATGTGTTTTTAATGCATTAGTGGCACTGTGGTTGTGAGTAGACTCGTGTAAGGTAAGTGGTTGATTTGTTTTAGTCAGTAAGGTTTTGTTTGATACAGGTTTTCCCTGGGTTTAACTATATTTGACTCAGGTTGTCACCGCGTTTAACCAAATTTAATTCAATTTAACTCAATACAACTTTAAATGCCTGTAAGACTAGTTCCTATTAGTGAACACCTATGAATAATCCACCTAAACAAGCTCCAAGGTTAAATTACACTAAAATCCTAACAGGTGGAGGAATTAGAAACCATCATTGATCTATTATACTTGATTTTAAACAACTTACATTAACTTTTGCAGATTATAGGAGTAGCTCAGCAGTGGCTGAGTGGCAAAAAAATAACTGATCTTTTTTGTGGAAGCTGTGGCTTCTCAACATAAAGTTTTAGTTTCCTGAATGCGTTCACAGAACCACAGAGTACATTTTGTTTCTGCAGAGAGGATGCTGAACATACAGTTAAAATACTCAAGTAGCACAAAAGTGTTACACCTTATAGATGCTAATAATTCAAAAAAAAAAAAAAATCAATGTTATTAATAATTAAGACTTTTACATTGAGGTTTGAGCAGGTCATAACATGAAATACATATATTTTTCCAGTCTAAGTCTAAGTTCCTGACCTCTCACCTCCTTTTAAGTGAAGTCGGGAGTCTATATGGGACAATCACCAATCACTCATTACAAAAGATATCAGGTTGCCTACTCAGAGAATTTTCTAGAACTGCAGGTATCCTGTCGTAGCTGTAACTCTGCTTTCCTGTAGTAGAGATTACAGCCGTCTAATCACCACTTGGACTTGTTCCAGATCTCAAAAACTGCTGCTAGATATTTGGTGGCTTAATTGGCAACATTCATGCAGCCCTGAGGTTTTTTTTTCCTCTGCTTAGTCAGCTGATGCCCTAGATAATGTTGTCTCCTGTTACCAGCTTGTCAAATACTGTATTCAGCAGCGTTCACCTGGGAATATTAATGTGAAATATCAGCTCTAACAAGGCCCTGATGTTTATGTCATACCTGAGCTCCCCACAGCTGATTTACATATATGTGCATACTTGATGTGTGTTTCCCCTTTTAAATCACTTCTCCATTCTGATGTCACAATAAGTGCTTCCCTGTCTTTTGTTTGTTAATTGTTCACCAGTAGTGATGAGGTCATGGGCCCAGTATTGCGTAACAATGCCTCACTGGTTCCAGCTTGTCCCAGTTTTGGCCCAGTAACAGCCTGCCAGAAGCAGACACTGAACACATTACCTGTGGAAAATCCTCAGTTTGACTGGCTCTTTCTATCCAGTCAGATCAGAGGGATGTTTAATTTGAGGCATGAAAAAGGGGCAGTGAACACAACAAACGTGACGCTTAATTAAGAGATTCAGAGAGATTATTGATGAGATGAGAGAAGAATAATCTTTGCTCCTGCTTTGACACCATCTGGAGGAGAAAATTGATTTCAGTTAGCAGGGATGATTTTTGCCCGACGCCTTCTTGTCTATCCAGTCCTCCCTCATGACTCCCTTCACTCCAGCTCTCGTCTAACAAACGCTATCAGATCAGGCCCTAAACATGAACAGAGCAGGTGTAAAGAAGGACGACAGACACACTGGACTCTCTGTCATCAGGGATGAAAGCGAGTCCAAGAGAGGGGAAAGACAGAAAATGACATTACAGAAAGTGAGATGAGTCCAGGAGCGTTTCCTACTGCTCATCAATGCCCTGGTGATTCCATCCTAGAGCTATCGGCCATTTTAGGGAAGGAGACCTGCAAGTGTGTCTCTGTCAGGCTGCAGATGAAAAGCGT
Source organism: Lates calcarifer (assembly GCF_001640805.2). Classification (NCBI taxonomy): domain Eukaryota; kingdom Metazoa; phylum Chordata; class Actinopteri; family Centropomidae; genus Lates; species Lates calcarifer. The sequence continues at coordinate 19,352,797 of NC_066848.1, forward strand.
CTCTGTGTGTATTTGTGTATGTGTGTTTGTGTTTGTGTGTGTGTAAGTGTGTGAGAGTTCACTAGTTTTTGTCTCCTGGTTTATGTGTTGCGTATTTCCCTCTGTCAGTGTGTTTGTCTTTGTATTACACAGTAGCACATTGTCGCTGCTGCTGCCTGGAAGTCATAATTGCACTGATAACTTGTATGATTCATGACGGCTGCCAGGCAAACACACACTGTGTTTATTTAAAATGCACCATTTTATTAATAGGCTGTAACTTATGTTGATAAGAGAGGATGAACTTGCTGGAATGTTTTTATGTGAGCTTACTGAAAAACAAAATTTACAACTTTGCTTTTTGTTTTCAGTTTTAGTTTTAGCCATAATTCCTGTTAATTTAACAAAAATATAATGTACATCCCAAAAAGCATGCCCCAAAAAAAAAAAGTTTTTTTCTGCACTTCAGGGACTCCGTACTAATGACATATCCTGATACATGTAACTAATTGATCTGTCATTGTGGCATTTCCTCTACTCAGTCACTTTTCTTTATAAGGACACCTCTGACTGCATTATGTCTCTGAAATAGTGTCCACTCTCCACAACCAAAAAGAATAAATGATCATATATTTTTAGTAGATTGCAACTGCAACAATATATTCAATTAATCACGTGGCTTAAAAAGTTGAAAAAAATGCCAGTTACAGTGTCCTAAAACCTGAGGTGACGCCTTTAAATAGCTTGTTTTGTAGTACAGAGTACAATTTAAAAAAATAACAGTTTCCTTTTATTGAAGATTATGAAAACCAGCAGCACTTCACACAGGAGATGCTGGAGCTAGAAACATTTTGCAATTCTTGCTAAAAAAAAAATGACTTCACAATTAATGAAATGAAAATTTATTGATACTTGTGAAATTTTCATTCCATAACTAAATGACTGACTGACAACCATTTAATCGTTTCTGCTCTAGTGTGTAGCATATTCAGTCCTTAGATTTGTGTGAACATGCCTTTATAATATTGGTTAATCGGAGCCATAGTTTTTTAATTGATCAATTGTTTGGTCCATAAAATTTCAGAAATAAGTGAAAAGACCAATTAGAACTTTCTGGAGCTCCAAATGGATCCTTTGAATTATTTGTTCTGACTGAGCAACAAGGTAAAACTCATAAAGATGTTTAATTTACATCTATAGACGGCCAAGACAACCAGCAAACTGCCGCATTTGACAACCTGGCACCATTACACTCTTGGCATTTTAGCTTTAAAAATGGCTTCATTGATTAGCAGTTTTGATGATGGACTGATTAGTCACCACCATTACGATCCAACCCAATCATCATAATCACACATAAAAACTTCATCACTAGCCCACCCATTAGTTGTTATATGGAAGACACAAACTGACAAATCATGAGCATCCTTGTCAGCAAACATGATGCCAGAACCTTTAGAGCCAAAGCCAGGACCAAGTGTATTCAATGCTAAACTTTGCCAGACCTTAATAAACTGGTTCAGTTGCCAGTACAATAACCACTCCTTTAGGATACACTCCAAGAGTTTGTTATAGCAACAAGCAGCACTCCAGAACCGATCAAAATATCCTCCGGGCCGTAGACGTTTCAAAACTCAATGTATTGGACAGGTGACAATTAACAAACAAGTAGAGCTTGTAAAATACTGGCAGTCATTGTGACACACAGACGTGTGTCAGCAAATTAGTTGAGACACGTTGATGTGACACCAGCAGCTGGCAATCAGGGCAGCCAGATGAGTGATCAGACAGGTTTTATATCTACCTATTGTTTGGAAATTAAAACAAAGAGCAACAGAACACCTGAAACATTCATTATAAGTTGAGTTCAGTTGAATGGTAAAAACTTGTACAACTTCTATGTGTTTAAAGCTATATGAAACAACCATTTTACACTGAAAGTTAATTTAAAGTCATTGACTTTAGTAGGTTTAAAGATCTCACCTTATGTTTTGTCATATTTTATGGAGCTGAGAGATCTGATCAGTCATACAGTAAATCTAGAACAAAGCAAACTGCTTCAAATCCCTAATATCAAAGGTTAAAACCATGCAGTTTTTGATCACTCTAACCCCAGTAAACACACCACTGTCTCAGTGTTTGTTGTGGTCTGCACCAGCTTTAGACAGCCTTAACCACAATTTGACACAGTATCACATCAGCAATGTTTCTCACGCTACTCTTCCACTGCTGACTGCATTAAATAGTTATTTTTGTGCCCTGGCCGACTGATACCTGAAAAAAGTTTGAGGGCTTGTGAGGAACCCCACTCGCTTCTTTCAACATGTCATTCCACTGGAAACAATGTTCAAAGGTCAGAGTCCAGGGCGGCTGCCAGGAAGATATACATTACATGACTGTGGAGAGATTGATCCATTTGGGTGTATTTTCTGTCTTCGGACCTTTCACCATTATCATAGGCGGTAGATAAGTAACAGTATACTCAGCCACAGTATCTGGTAATAGATAAACGTGACACTATGAATTTGGAAAAATATATTACCAATATACCACCACTCTTATGTAGCCTTTTTTCCAATTAAGCTTTATGTAAATAAGAATATGTGTCTAAAAAAAAAATAGAAAAACAGAATCTTCCACTGTCATATTTTTCTTTCATTACCATGTTAAAGTATTGTGGGTGTGTTAAATGGTTAACTGTGCATGTGACACATTGAACTTTTCTCCCGTAGTAATGAGAAAACTATTTATGGTCAACATCATCAACATTGTTCCTGGTGTCATCGGTTTTATCATCTTCATCTTAACAAGAATCAAGACATAGAGGAAGTGTATACATGGTATAAAAATAGTGATTGGTCTTAAGTGCTTCCTTTTGTTTAAGATGATAAGAGCGAGTGAAAAAAAAAAGTTTTCTTTCTAAGAAAAAATATTAACTGCATTGACAAGCATTTTCCATCTGTTGTTGCTCTCAGATAATGTCACCTCCATGACAAAACTTCATCACATTTGACAAGAGTCTGTCAGCTTATTAGTGTTTTTACTGGCACTCTCAACAAGTCAGTTGAGACTTGGCACAATACTGTTCAAAAGGTCAAGAATGAACTTTCGCTCTCAACTTGATGTTGTCTGCTTGTGACAAAAAAGAAGCAGAAAATACAATATGCAGTGTCATTGCTTTGTCCCGAGACACAGTACGCATCATTGTTAAAACATAATTTACATATTGAGCTTATTTTAGAAAGAACATACCATATATTAATAAAGTGATTTAAGCCTGTTAACTTCCAAGTCGGACACCCTGTTGAATGGTGTTTCTAGGTTACAGTTTGACAAAGTTGACAAAGTTGTGGGCAGCATTCCTCTCTGTGATTTCCCATTTTTCTTTATGGGTCCAAAAACAGATTGCTGCTGTGGTACAAAATGTTGAGTTTAAAGCACTGAGTTTCTCTAAACACATTGATTTTGTTTGCTCCTTATTCTTTTGTTTGCTGCTGCTTATCATGGGCAGTTGTTGCATCTTTGTGTCCCAATCTGCTGTGCTAACTCATGGGAGGAGAGGGGAGGGAGAGAGGAGGAGAGCAAGTTGCCAAAAACAAGACAGAGAAAACAGAAGGGGGAGGATAGAGAGTTGTTAAACAAGATGGAGAGATAATCAAATGGACGTACAGGTCATGTGGACGAGCATAAATCAATGTGGAATTTAAAGACAGATGAGTTAAAGGGCAGGAGCGGTAGCTCTGCTGCTGTGTCGGACCCTGCAGGCCTGTCAACTCAGCGGTTCACATCATCACGGCACACTGCAGCTAAGCCAAGGCCTGGTTGGCAGGGCGCCGTCATGCCTCTTTTGTGCACTAACCCCTGCCAACCCAGCCTCCCAGCACTACCCAAACATCACGCCACTTATAGCAGCCGCTCAACCTGCCCTCTGAAAGACAGAGGAATGCAAGGAGAGATGGAGAGAGTGAAACCCAAATGCCTAAAACTTGCAGCTGTGAGTGGGATTTGCTGCCTCTTGTAGACAGGGAAAAAGTTACTTGTTGTCAGAGAAGTGGGCTTCATTAAGGTTTTGAGGTTTTGGTTCTGGGGGACCACTTCTCGTCCGCCATATTTAATTAAAAATATTGTATGTTTTACAGTACATTTACCTGATTTACTACTTTTTGTTAACAGTGAGTTTCTTGCTCTGTACTTCATTCTGGAAATCAGAGGAATGAAAAGTTATCATCATCGACAATGTTCACAATAGATAACATGTTGGTAATGCTTTATCTCACCCTCAGTTTTCTCTGAGTAATGTGTTAAGAAGTTGTGGCATGATGGGATTTCCCAAGAAAACATTTTCCCAGATCACAACAAAACCGGACGAAACTTGGACAATACTTGTGTGTGTGCTTTTGGTTTGATAACATACAAGAACTGACTCGTCACTGCCCATAGTGATTCTTAAACCTGAGCTGAACTTTGCGATAGATTTCAAGCACAGCCAGAACTGAGTATTCTACCTAAAAAAAAAAAAAAAGATTATTAACTCCATGTTCTGATTGAGTTGCTTCTTTTTTTTGCCCCTATAGTTTGTTTTCAGCTCAAATCAAACAGTGTCAGCTTCATGCCATTAAAAGCCACTTCAGTTCGCTTGTCAGTTTTGAATGAGTCTTTGTGGTTTAAGGATCTGTGTTTGTTCTTTGAGATTGCTCTGTTTGTGTTTGGGGTTTAAAGCTCTTATTCAGAGTTTTACTGAGAGGAAGATGAAGACAGACTCAGAGGGAGACAATACACACTGAACAAAAAAGAGATTAAAGGGTGTAGAGCTGGTAAAAGAAAGAAAGAGGCTTTGGGTTATTATGTAGATGTAGAGTGATAGAGATACAGATACAGTATGTTTCCCAGCTGTGTGACTCTTGTGGTTTATTGTGATTAGTACTCTGGGGAGGAGCAGCAGGGGCCGTTAGGAGGGTAAAAGACTGACTTAGCGTCTTAACTGAGCCTGCTGCTACTTGTGAACAGTGGTGGACTTTATACTTAATAGGTATGTGTAGATTCAGAATGAGGTTTCAGGCAAACAACTATTTAACACATCAATGGTGAGAGCACTTACAGGGCTCAGAGCAGACAGTATGGGAATAAATTTATTCAACTCAATAAAGTAGTTTTCAGTGATTCTCACGATTGGCAAAAAGCTAAGATTGTTGTGGTATTTTTTTTTTTTTTTTCACAACTCTGCTGTGTTGCACTACAGTGCCTTGCCATTGGACACTGTTTACTGTTTAAGCTTTTTCACTGAAAAGTACCAGAATGTCTTTTAAAAGGTGCTTCCAGAATTTGTTGTTTCTTGCTGCGAGAGGGTGCTGATTACACTTACACTGTCAAGTACTTGTTAACATAACTGCTTACTTATTTACTTATATCAAGCAAGGTCCTCTTGCAACATTTACTTACTAAAATAAAGGAAAATTTAAGAAAAAATCTGACAAAAACAAAGGAGCTCCTGATCATTTGTCAAAGAAAAAAAAAACTGTTTATGCAAGAAGTATATTTAAAATCTGATGTTTCCCACAATTTATTTTTTGTATTTTTTGCTGGTTCTGATCCAAAGTAATAATAAAATAATATAATTACATGAAAATATTAAGCTTATCTAAAGTGCAATCGCAGGCTTAGCAATAATAACAGTACAAGGGTCGGTTCCACAAACACATGTAAGAATTGTAACAATAGAGGATTGTGGTAAAGACATTTCTTAAACATATCACCTTCCATTTTCAAAGAATTAGAGAATCAGAGAAAATATGTTCAGTGGCTCTAACAGCAGAGATCAAACTGTATGTCCCACTATTAAACAAACCTGGGGTAAAGCCCTGATCAACTGTACATAAGGTCCAGCTGCCCTGTTTGCCCTCAGGCCCCTGCACAGTGAGGGGAAGCAGCAGGGGAGGAGAGGAGGTGGTCTGGGAAACCTCTCTGCATCTTTCCATTGTTATTTTTATCTCATTCATTCTCAACCACCCACTCCTCCTCCTCCTTTCTTCAACCTTTCCGTCTTTGTTTTTTCCCCTCGTATCTTTTTGTTCATATCACATTCTCTCATATTTATCCCGGACTCCCGGCTGTGCTGTTTGCCTCTCCCTGCTCACTTTGTTGTTGTTGCCCACCCTTTCACTCTTGGCCTCCCCCGTTCCTCCATCTTTGAGGTCATTTGACCGGACCTATATGCACCCCTCTCTCCTCTCCTTCAGAACTCTGTCTCCTTGCCATTTCCTATTTCCCGTCCGCCAGCTCCCATTCTTCCTCTTCCTCTGCTACCAAAATGGCCAGGCTCCATGATCCACCGTGTGTCACCTGGCTCAGCTCCAGGTCCCTCTGGACTCCCCTTCTTTCACCTTCAGATTAACCATGGAGGTCTAGCCCCTCTAAGGCTACCTCCTAAACAGTAGAAGGCTGATAAAGCCACTGGACATGGAAGTTGTCACAGATTGCTTGAATAATACCTTACCTCCTGCACATGTAGGCAGTTGTGACATTATACAATGCAGAATTTACAGCTGCTAACAAAGACACCAAGGGCAACAATGCTTATAATTCATCACCATTGGTAACTGAGGTTGATGCTATATGTTTTCTTCTGGAAAAAGGTCACATGATATTAGAGGGTGACGAATCAGGGAAGGATAGGTTGCGACTGATAAGACCCAATCGGGAAGCGAACGTAGGTGATGTGTCAGTTTATGCCTGTCCAGACTGAAATGCAACCCCAGAATTTTCAAACTAAAACAGGGCCAAACATCTCTGTTTTAGGTGCTCAAAAGCTCTGGAGTAGTGTGGACATAGCCTAGTGGATGTCAGCTGTCAGTGAGGGAGAGGGTGATAATTAATGTCTTTCTCCAGTTCATCAAAAACACTATCTATTCTTCTTAGCATGAAGGTGCTGTGGATGTTTCTTGCAAACATATAAAATTCTATAACAGTCATTCTATAACCTTAACTATGTGTAATACTTAATAATTGCAACCAGTGACGAAGCCTCCTTAATCTTAGTCTTACAACCCAACCCAAACCATAACGTTTGCTAAACCTAACCCAGTTATTTTTGGATCACAACGTTGTCACATCATAAAACTGATTTATTAGTTTTGTAACTGCTTTGGAAGGAACAGACAAACGATGGCATCACATCAGCACCTGTGTGTGTTCTTGGAGGGCATGAACTAACAACGCATTTTGCTGTTTAATCTGTTGGACTTGTTGCCTAAGATGCTTGATGGATTTCCTTCCATATAAAGGAAAGATCATTTTTTAGTACTTTTCATGCAGTGATCCTGGATGGAAGTGGCAGCCACTGTGGCCAGTTTGAGACTACTTAGATTTAGACTGTACGTTTTTCTTGTCGTATACTCAGATGTGGAAAACAACACTCTCAGCAGAAACTTTTTACCGCAACTTTCATTCATTCTCGGTCATGTACAGTCATGTAAAGTCTTGAGAGGAAGTCTGAAGAGATTACTGTCTGCCTTTCTGTTTGTCACACACATGTTAAGAGCTTTCTCCTCCTGCCTTATTTTCATCCATTTTAGACAATTTCTCTCTCCAAAGTGAATTTGTTGTCTCTAACAAGACGTGAAAACAGACCAGAGCTGAGAGGAGCTGAAAGCCAGATACCATTTAGAGGATGTAACACTGTATGAGGGCTTGTTTTCTACCTTCAGATGAGCCTTTTGCGGCCTGAAAAACAAACCTTGGAAGATGCCCCAAGATACAGTAGATAATCCATCAGACCATCCAACCCCAATTTGGTGAAATTAAGTTTACATCCAGTGAGAAATTTTTTTTACCTCACACACTTTTACCTCAAACATTAATATTGTTTAAAGCTCTTTAGTTTCTGCAGTGTGTGAATGCTGTGATGTCCTTGAATTTCCTCAGTGGAGACAGTAATTAACACTGTTTCACACTGCAGAGTTGTGGATTGTAAAAAGATAAGAACAAGTAATTAAAAAAAAAAACACTTAGGGTGCATTGCAAAGTGAAAACCTGATTGTAAACCGGTGTAAGTGAAGTGTAGATGAGAGTGGTGACTAAGTGAAAAACAGTACGAAACTTGCACTCCTTTGTCTTTAAGTCTCTTTAATCCTTTTCTACAGATGACACTTAGTCATTCTTGTTCTCAGTTTGCATTTCAGGACATGGAAACTGGTGACGAGCTGCTTTCTCCTTTTCTTTCACCTCTATCATCACATCTCTGTAGCCTCATCTTAAAACACAAGTACAGAGTTAGTGTTAATGCTTTCCTTGCTAGTAAGCGTGTAGAAACTGGATCTCCCTCTGTTTTTACATGCAAGGCCTTCATGCAGGTACAACAGCCTGCAATAAAGCTATTTTTTGACAGTTGTTCAGACAGTTTGACCAGAAACTTTCCCCTTAATACAAAGCTGAGTGAGACACAGAACTGATATTCAAGACCATCAACCCACTGCTGCTTTCTATAGCTACCCCCTACGTCATGTTCTTCCAGCTCTTCTCACCTTTGCTCTACATAAGTCAACTCTCCTACATAGCTTACAATTCTACGTGAATGATAACAAAAATCTTACTCTCGTGAATGTTATCACATACATGTTTTTCCATAGCAACATATTACATATATTTCATTTTTGCATTTAATTTTTGAATATTGATGGGAGGCCTGATGGTAGTTTTAAGAAGTAATTGTTGATTTTTAATTTAGAATTCAAAATTAATGCAGCACACAGTGCTGATGGAAATTTGAGCGACACTCATTCAGTGCTTTGACATAAAGGCTATAGAGCTAATTTAACTCTAATTTGTCTCAGTGCCTGTTTTAAAGGGTCAGTTCACCCAAATTTAGAAACCTGTCTTACCACCAGTGATATCTATGCATGATTTTATAGTTTTGTGGAACTTTGTGGTAAGAAAAACATCAATGAGTGATATATTTTTAAAATCATCTGCAATGTGTTTTTCCAAAATCATGTCCCTGTTACTCTGGATAATCCACATGTACACCGTCATATGAATGATTTCTTTGTTAGGAAGGATTAACTTCAGATGTCTGCATGGATGGACACAACTACAGTGAAAGGAGAAACTTTTTATTTCTTTGTAATTTGGCCCCTTAGTGCTCCCCTCTGTATTCTGTACTATATATACTGTATATCTAATTTCCCACAGTTTGTCTTACTGCCCATGTAAATATCTGCTGTGGGGCTTGTTTGGTATTCTGATGGAGGGTCCCAGTCTGGTCAACTCACACCACCTGTGGTCTCTCTCTGTCTGCACTGACTGCAGCTCTCTCTCTCTCTCTCTGTCCCCTGTGTGCCTCTTTCAATCAGCCAGTCTATCCCGACCATCAGCGTGGCGTGGGCGGGTTTGTTTGTTTGTGCCAGAATATGTGTGTGTGTGTGTGTGTGTGTGCGCACGCCTCTCTTTCATGGACTATCAGAATCATCAGCAATCTCCTGCATCGTTCTTCCCCTGATTGAGCTCAAGTCGGGGCCCCTGTCTGGGATAGCTGTTTGTTCGGGCTGTGTGTGTGTGTGTGTGTGTGTTTGGCTGTGTTTCCAGAACTCTATGTTCCTCAGGATCACAGATTAGCCAGTGCTGTATTGTTGCTCTGTGTTTGTGTTCGGCCAGGCGCCACAACTACAGGAAGACCCACTGTAAGCAAGGAAAGGTGTGTGTATGTGTATATGTGTATGTCTGCTTAGTAGTGTGTGTGTGTGTGTATGTATTTTGGGTGTGGGCAGACTGTTTGGCCTACTCTGACCCTAAAACATATTTATAGTGGAAAGTAACATCTTTTATTGAGAATGAAGTGAACATACACAAACATGCATGTGATATAACTGAAAGAGGAGTCCAACAGTTTTAAGTATTGAAAGACTCACTTTAGTGAAAAAAGAACAAATGAAATTTAAAAAAAAGAGACAAACATTTGGACTTGTAGGAAGAAGTATTTTTGTAGGTTTGCATCTCTTCAAGCCTTCCAGTTTTTGTGCTAAGGTGGGTAAAACATGTCCCAGGCCTCTCTCTGAGACAAAAGTGATTCTGATCTTCAAACAAGTGGACTGTTCCTTTAAGATCAGGTTGAGGTGCGGTCAAATGTTCAGGCTTCAGTCAACATCAATGAAATCTGTAAATCTGTCCTCGGTGAAAGTGATGGAAACGACAAGACGCTGATTGGAACATTTTTTAAGTTACTGAGAAAGAGAGCCAACGATTCGCAGAGAGAGCTGCTATGAATTTGCAGTATCTGTGCTCTGGTGCACACACACACACACACACACACACACACACACAGCCTGACACCTGCTCTGGTTATAGGATCTGTTTCCTATAAGCACCTCTTGGCTTGTTTTCACAACAATCACACAGACACCAGGACTTAATGTCAGGGTCTGTTATGTGCTTCATATGGATACACACACACACACACACACACACACACACACACACACACATATATATATATATATATATATATATATATATATATATATATATATATATATGTGTGTGTGTGTGTGTTTTGTTTCTATGTGTGCTGCATGTGCAAACCTAAGAAGTCAGTCTAAGCCTGAACTAGCAGTTTGCAAATATAATGAGAAAAGTGTGAGTGTAAGGAGGAAAAGTTATCGTCAGATTAGTCTCCTCTGATCTATTGACCTGACCTGCACTTTTTAAGTTTCAGGTGTCAACATGCCGACTTCACAAACAGGAAAAGTAGAAGTCCTGTGTGCGGCAGTGTGTATTCAGTCAGTGTTAGTCCAACAATGTAGAAAGTATGGTTTGGTATTGTTTAAATATCCGTGCTAAGTGATTCTAATGTTGTATGATACCAAATAACACTCGGCTTTGGTGCTTTTGTTGGCAGGCCCGTTTCAGTTTCTCACAACATCTGTTTAATCATTTTACTTTGCCTCCATTTTTTTTGTCAGTACATGCACTGGTTACTGTCAGTCGACCACCGTAAGGAATTAGGGTTGATTCATGTTTGCTTTGTTAGTATACTTCAAGCTAGGTTTTCATTTGTAGCCAAATCAGTTGTGCAAAGTATTACAAAATCTCATTCCTTTAGGAATGAAAAGTAGATGCTGACAGAAATAAACGCACTGTCATTTAAAATGACTCTAACATCCCTTGTTTTGCATGTCACCTTACGGTTTGCATACATGAGGCTTTTTTTTTTTCATTGCTACATGAGCACTGATGCAGTCTCAGATTATCCTGAACAACATGCACTTTATCTCCTCATGTTTGCATGCAGATATGAACAGATGAAGCATTGTGCAGCACAGACAGAGACCGCTGCAGGGGAAAACCGTATTAACAGTCTCATTACTACCAGCACAGAGAGAAACAGATACAATATGTCCCAGAGCAGCAGCAGCAGGAGCAGCTCCGTCTTCCCTTTATTGTTTTTGTTTGTTTCGTTAAGATTCGGACCAACTGGTTGCGTTTGCCGTGAGCAAATGTGCACATGTGTTGTCCTGTATCCCCCCGTCCGGGCTCCGGATTGCAGGCACTGACTGACAAGTTAATCGCAGAGAGAGAAAGAGAAGTGATTGAAAAAGCTGGAGGGTGTGTAGAGAAAGGAAAAACAAGGGTGTTGAAGGCAGGGAGGACAGTTGCTGTCACACCACCTTCTCTCTGAAACAGAGTTGACACATTTTGCCAAGGAGGTAATTGAGGAGAGCTTTAGGTAGAAAAAACATCTGGCTCTGCTGCATTGTTCAGATCTTGTGCAGCCTGCTGGGTGGGCTGATAATGTTGATTGATGGCTGCAAAACCAGTTATTAGACTTCCTGCTGTAAAGTTGTAAACATCAGCTGCACCTTAATAATAAGACAAATTATTTCTAATTAGTAATAATTAATTAGTTATCCTCTCAAGTGATTTCTATACATAGCAGAGTCCTGAAGAGTGCATTTTCTTATTAAAAGATAAAAAAAAAAATCTGCACTGGTTTTTCTATTGAAATAAACTTGCTTCAAGATTTGTTTGTATCAATGTAGAAAATTGATCAATGTAGAAAATGCATGAAGCAATGTTGATTTGCTTCAGAAGCTCAAATTACAAAGACTTCAAGGACTCAAGAGACGTGTGATACTCTTCACTCTGCTGCTCTGAGTTTCTCCTTTTAACCTCAGTGATATTTCAGTAACGTCCTCTTAAAGGTTAATTCTACATTCTTCTACTTTGCTCTTTTTTTGATCTCAGTGTAAAGCTACTGTCAGTGTCAGACAGTACTGTCAGAGACAAAGCTTCATGTTGATATTTCAAATTAAAAGTCTGCAGAGAAAGAGGGATAGCACCATTTGAACTCCTGAACTTTTTACTGAGATAAAAGATTTGAGTTTTTAGTATTGATTATTATTATTATTATTATTAAACTTGGAGTAGAATATAATCTACTATACTATATGTCATTTACAAATAAAGGCCCTGTCTGCATGTGTAGTTGAGTTTAAAAACTAATTTGGATAAAACTAATCATTAACTAATCAGCTAATAATTATTCAAATGGTCTAATTTTAGTTACCAGTTCATCTGCTAATTATTTTCTTCATTGATCAGTTAATGTCTATAAAATGTCAGATCATTTTCACAGAGCCCAGTGTGACATATTCAGATTACTTTTTAATCCAATCAACAGTCCTAAACCCAAATACACACAGTTTACTATCATATCAGATAAAGATCAGATTGTAGAAGCTGAAACAAGCAGATGTTTGAAAGCAAACTCTGTAAATTTAAATTTCCTAGAATTAACAGAAACACAAACTGCAGTAGATGCCTGTGCAGTGGAGACGGGGCAGCTTGTACGTTTACCAGCTTCATGAAACAAATTCCACAACTACATTGTGTCATTGAGTTATATGCCAATAGTGACTGGTACCCAATCGATCAGAGCATCTGTAATGACGAATCTTTCATTTCGAGGTGTGAACACAGAAACACCGCTGTAGAATTATTCAGCTGCCACCACTGCTCCATATTCAGTGTGAGTCAGTGTGTTTGTGTGTCACCTCTTGCCTCGCGTGTGCTAACTTGCTGTGTGACTCGCTGTGGTTTAGAGTGACAGCGTTACTTCTGTCACTGAGGTTTCAGAATGCCAGGTATGTGTTTTCTGACACTCACTCTCTCTTTCTCCGTCCATCCATCTGTCCATCAGTGGTGGAGAAAATGCTCAAATGCTTTACTTGTGCAAAAGTACAACAACATAAAAACATGTTGAGGGTCATGAGATGAATATGAGGTAGGGAAAATATTTTTTCAAATTGTAAATTTCTCTGAATTATAGAACATATAGTGAAATGAGACCATGTGAGAAGTGTAGAGGGGAAATGCCTCTTTGGTGGCACTGTTAACACCTCATAGAATCTGACACAGGACAAGGGGCTCTAAGCCAGAAAGGTTGGGAAACTGGTTTCATCTATAACAATTTGTTGTATTTTTATAAGCTGATCATATGTTTCTTTATGTAAAATAACAGGTGTCTGAAGCTGTCAGGTACATTTAGTGGAGTATAAAGCCCAATCTGAAATGTAGTAGAGTAGAGGTATAAAGAAAATACTAATAATGAAAATAATAATAATGAAAATAAAGTGCTTAACTTGAGGAAATCTTTTTAGTTTCCACCACTGTCATCTGCCTACCTGTTATTAATATCGTGAAAGTCACACCAAAACAGCCTCTTGGAACGCTACAATAATGAAACTAAATCTGGCATTATGAGCGCAAACACAACACAAACAATCTCGGCAGGCTGCAGGTGGACTGCAGATATCCTTTTAGGGCTACGCATGCAATGTTTGCGTGAGTGCAGGATGATGAAAATAGCTGGCAACCCGCATCGCCCAGGCTTAGGTTGCTATTCTCATCGTCTAAAAGCAGCGTTGAGATGTGCCAATGAATCAGAGCAGAACAAAGAATGTTATCTCTGCTTTTACATCATTTTCTGGCAAGAACAGAAGTCAGAGCTATTATTCATGAGATGTTTTTTTATTTATTTATTTTGGCAGCTTCAACTTTCCCATATTTGATTCATGTTTTGATAAAGGTGTCAAAAAGTCAGAGGTCAAAGAGTCGGCTTTTTTGGATTTTATTTTAGGTAACGGTGTTCTTTCAGCATTTATTTAGACTGTTTGTTGTCAGCTCTTGGTGAGTGTAGCATCGTTACTCACATGAGGTGACCTCACAGTACGTGTACGTGTGCATTTTGTGTTGTGATTGTGTCTGGTCAGTGGGTGGTGTGTCAGGCCCAAGTGACAGAAACGTGGCTTTGTGGTATCTTTGACCTCTGGCTTGTTTGTTTCTCCTCATGTGTTAGTGTGTAGCTGAAGGGCAAAGGATTGAGTCCAGGAGGATTTCTAGCAGCGGCAGCTGAGAGGACACGGGGGATAACACAACTGTTTGTGTGTGACATTTGTAAGACCTTTTTACTCATCACAAGACTCTGTTGTGACAGGCATGTGGTGATCATTGGTCTCATATCTGTAATTGGCTCCAGCTGAAACAGTGTGTCCTGACGCCTGTGTGTGCTTGCGTGAGAGACAGAAGCTCAGTGTTGGCAGTGCTATTTATGAATGGCTGTGACTTGCTTGTTGGTGTACACTGCATTACTATTAAATAGCTTCATTGAGAAGCCTTGCTTTACACTGATATGTAGATATTTTATGCAGACATAGAGGTTCTAATGGAAGTTTAACATGCATTTTTTGCATGTTTGCATAATTTACCTTATACAATAGTGTATAAGGTAAATTCAAAATAAATATAAAAGTGATTTAGGATGACCATTAAATTTTCAAGCACTAAAAAGGGGAGGGAGGAGGGGGAGGCCTGAGGACATATTTAGACATTTTAACAGTTCACCTATGAGGGAATGTTACCAGGCCATGCAAACACTGACATTTTGCATGACCTGGTAAATATGCCTGATTATTTTCATACCAGGGGCTAACAGCAACATAGTGCACAGCACAGACAGAAGAAGTAGTTAAAAGGTGTGGTAGATAGCATGAATGCGATAGGGAAATTTGGACAGTGGTGAATCTTGAATCTCGCACTGATGGTAGTCACAGCCATGGGTGTGTGTTGTGTGTTCAGTCTGATGAGGCTGATACTGATATTGCCCATTAAAGATGATTTTTTTTTAAATGCTGGAGTAGTCCTTAATTATCCCAATTCCTTCAGTTGTAAGGAAACTTTTTTTCCTTTTTTAGGGGGGATCATCTTTTTCAGAAGATGGTTGAACGATGGATGGTGTGGAGGAAATACAGTTAGTTGCTGTTTTAATGCGTAAATGTGGAAAAGCTTTTTCCTTTGAGATACAGAAGGGGAACGCTTGTAGCTCACTATATCTCAACCAAATTTACTGTATATTAGTGTCAATATAGCTTGAAAATACAGTTTCTGAATTCATGTCCACTTCTGTTTGAACTCCGTTAGTATGACTTTTCTCAGTCGTACAACTTTATTCTCATAATGAAAATATTCTTGCTTTTTTTTCTCACAGTATAGTTTTTTTATCTCTATTCTTGCATTTGCTCTACCAGTCTTGTGTAAAGAAGAAGGTTTCATGGGAGTAGAATACAGAAATTACCCAATAAGCTTTATAGTTTCTTACTGAACCATTTTATGAGATATTCCTCACTATTGGTAAACAATAAAAAAAACACTTTTCCATCATCTCACAAGTGCTGTACTGGACACATAAAGGTGAAATACTTGCAAAGTAAGCTGATCAAAGTGCCAGTGATGATATAATAAGATGCTTTACTGATCCCTGCATCACTTCACATCATCACACGCCCACCTGACTCTCTGCTTTTGGCTGAAAAATGAAAAATCCTTAAAAAAACCTAAAAAAAGAAAATAAATCTCTGGCCTTCAAAAGCCTTTCAAGTGTTTTTTGGGATGTTTGATAAGTGTCCAACTCTTATTGGGATGAGCTGAGTGACTGACTGGAACAGTAATTGGCTTATCTCAGATAGTTACTGTATTTTCCACATGGCTTGGTTGCATGAACTCAGTGCCCTCCGCAGCCAGACTGTTGTGTCTTGTCGAATGTGCGTCTGCGACGAGCGGCAACCTACCGTACATGGATGCTGAAGCAAAGTTTATTTATACAGCACCTTTCTAACAGACTTCACAAACTGCGTCACAGTAAGACATAACAGGCACATAGCAAAACAAAGGCAAGTCTAAACAGGTACTCTAAGTCGTGGGCAGTTTTTAGAAGGCATCCACCGATCTGATGTCCGATAACAGAGAGTTTCAAAGTTTAGGAGCGACAAAGTAGGTTTAACCCTGAGGTGAGGTGGCACTAACAAGCCTTCGATCAGAGGACCCGGCATCGCAGGGCTGTAGCAGATCAGGAATGTAGGTGGGTGACCATACAGACCTCTGATTTGTGATCGCACAAATCTTAAAGTGGATTCTGGTTTTGAGAATCAAGAAACAGTGTTTTATTAGACCTTCAGAAGCAGCAGCATTTTGTCTAATTTGTAAACAGATTATAGGCATCCTGAGAACTGAAAAATGGCATTTTCATTCTCCAGTAGTCTACTTGATTCAATTAGATTAATTGCATAATATTTCTATTAAATAAAGTGTCAAAAAAGTTGTGAAAAAGTCACATCACAGTTTCCCCAGAGCCCAGAAAGTTTTCAAATGGTTTATTTTGGCCGTTCATTAGTTTAAATCCCAAAATATTCAATTACATTTGCTTTTCTTGCTTGTTAAATAAATGACATGATTACTTATAGAAGTTGTTCTCTGGACCTGAAATGATTAGTTGACTAATGGATTGGCTGATGCACTCTTAAATTATATCCAGCTTGTCCTGCTGTCCATTTACATTTTCTGTCATTTTTCACCTTTTTAATGTTTTAATATGTTTTTTAATTTTTTTTTTTTATCAGTAGATTAAGTGATAATGAAAGTATCGTTCATTGCAGCCCTGTTGTTTATTCATATTCCATTGTTTAAGTGCTGATGAGGAGTCACAGTTTACTTAGGGGGATAAAATGATGGCATGAATGATGACCTGCAGCAGAGCCTGAGATATTACTCAGTGTCATTACTCTGGCTAATACCTTAAACCTGTCAGCTCATCATATTATTAAGGACATTACTTTTTGCAAATGTTGAAGAGAAGAGAGGAAAGATAGGGAGTATGGAAAAGGTCAAATGAAGGAGGGAATGATAAAATGATGTAGGGAAGGAGAAAAGGTAAGGCAGCAGTACCTCAGCACTGTACTTAGATACAGTACTTGAGTAAATGCACGTACTTACCTCTGACCTCTGTAGGGTGTATGTGTGTGTGTGTGTGTGTGCGTGCATGTGAAGAATATGACTGAGGGGGTCAGTGAGTACATCAGAGGGCTCAGTGCCCTGGTGAAGCGCTGTGACTCCCATTGTTTCATATCCTGAAATATTCTGCAGGGACCTGCAGCAACAATGGCCCCAGACAATCAAAGAATGGCACTGTACACACACACACACACATACGCACACACACACATATTCAGGAGATAGTTGAAGTTAGCTGTTCCAGCTGACTTGATTGAGTGGAAGCAGTCGATAGCTGCCTGTTCTGATCTGCTGGCTCATCAGTAATGAGGGTTTGGGTGACTGTCAGTCGAGGTTAATGAGTTTAAACCTCAGAGAGACAGGCAGGGAGACACACTGATGGGACATGCTCTCGATAAGATAAGATAATGGTGCTTCTGTGCTCTGCCTTTCCTGTTAATTGTATGCTATCTTCTCCTTAATGTGTGTTTGCATGTTTGATTGTGCAGTTTGTATCTCTTGTGTTTCTGTGGGGTCTGGATTGCGACCAAAGGGGGAAGCTGCAATTTCAGACTCTGAACCATTGTAACCACAGACACTGATGTTGCTGATCTGAAACAGACGATTTTCACCTTGGTTTGGTTTCCCCATCAAAACATTTCGTAAACAGGCTTTTCTCAGCACGCAAGCAAGATCTGATATGAGATGATTTAAGAGCTGGAATTGTGGCACAAGACAGCTACAATGCAAAAAAATTCCATTCGTTATCAAGTTATTTTAGTCTGTGAGTCCTGGAAGACTTATTTTCTTCAAAGAAGTGAAAAAATATGACTGGGCATGGTGGGCTGTGAGAATATTTCAGCTTGTTTTCCAATTCAAGTACACAAGTTTTCTAAAATAAAACTGTTTTTCTTGATCATAGGAAAAATAGTGAGTGTGGAAAATTTTTTAAACATGTAATTTTCTATTGGAAACAGGTTTACAGAGTTGGGGTTTAATGAATAAAAGATTGTGTTTTCCTTCTTAAGGCGGACTGTGGCTCAGAAATGCCTCTGCTAATCAAAAGCAAAGAGGCATCTGATCTGATTTTCACCATCTTTATTGGCTTTCACAGATTTGATAATATTGAAAATGATATTGATAGCAATTGATTTGAAGATTATTTAGTAAGTTAAAATGCTAAAGCTAAAAATATAGCTTTGTGTTTTAAAACTGTATCAATACAGCTTTATTGGGACTGTGAAGGTTCTCATTCTCAGGTGTTCTGATTGACATTTCCCTGTCTCGGCCTT
Source organism: Lates calcarifer (assembly GCF_001640805.2). Classification (NCBI taxonomy): domain Eukaryota; kingdom Metazoa; phylum Chordata; class Actinopteri; family Centropomidae; genus Lates; species Lates calcarifer. The sequence continues at coordinate 19,371,381 of NC_066848.1, forward strand.
TAAGCTGGGGGTAGGAGGGTGTCAAAGAGAACTGGAGAACATGTCGTCCTTTTTAGAACACAGCCTCCCTGGCTCCGTATGGGACCTGAAATCGCCAGAGACAAAACAAGATAAAATACTTTGAGCGTGTGTGTGTGTGTGTGGTTTTTGTTAATGTTGGCAGTGATGAAGTGTATTGTTGGATTGAGTGAATAAAGTGCTGGTACGCCGGCTCACATGCAAATGGATTTAGAAAAACTAAGCTGCTAATCAGCGTGTACGCAACATTCACTGAACTGAACATACTGAACATATTTCAGCTGTTTTCATTTTGCTGTGCCACTCAGTAATTCATCAATTATTAGTTTTGGCTTTTACTGATACTACTGATCTTCTAAACTGTGGTTGTTTACTTTGTTTATTTTTATGTGTTCTTTGGAATTTTTTTTTGTCCTTTTGCACTTTTTTTTTTCTTGCCCTGCATGTTGCAAGTCTGGCACAGACGAGATGCACTGCGATAAACCGATAAATCGTGTCACTACAGAGTGAGGGCATCGAGTTCAACAGAGCAGAGACACACCTCATCTGTTGTGGTTTTTGAAGTGATCATTGTCATAGAGGTTGCAGAAGCTGGAAAGTTCTCTGTACAGGGAGACGCTTCTAACCTTAACCTTAACGTTAACCTTATTTTTTATGTAATTTTTTTTACCTGAACTCACCTGACTCTTAACTGTTACTCTGTTAACACGTGCTTGGTTTAATGTCTTGGTGACAGCAAAATGGCCTTTTAGTTACGCCATTGGAAATAAAATGCAATCGCATCATTGCCCCTGTTTTGGGACTGATAATATATCTTGTGTGAGAACCTCATTCCACTTTATTTGGAGGATTTCACCTCTTCTCTGAAGTTGAGAGATGTGTAACACTGTTAAAAAAAAAAAAAGATTGGTGGTCAAAGTTCAGTTTGGGAGATACAAAGTTTGTAATTAATATTTATTCACCAGCATGTTGCTGTGCTTGCAGCACAGATATGTGTGATTTAAAAAAAAAAGTAAACTATACTGCAATCAGCATTGTCCATCCCTACATCCCTGATGGGCCACGTGCCAGCACATTATTATTTCTGACCCCTCAGGCTCCTTCTGATGTGGTTTTGTGTTGATTCTCTGATTATTATTTTTTTTTTTTTTCATATAAACCTGAACATCGTGTAGACAGTATACAGAGGCTGAAAGAATGTTAAAGAATGAGAATAAGACAGAACCCAGATAAAGCCAAACTCCATGTGCAGTTCCTAATATGGCTTGTTGTGCTGCTCTCTTGGATCAAAGAATGAACTTATGGACTGTCTGTCTGTTTGAGCTTTGACATCAGAATCTGTCTCATTTCATTTCAGCAAATAAAGCCAGAAAAAGAAACCATTTCCATGGAAAATTACCTCAAGTTCAATGCACTGACATGATCTGGGCACTCTGCAGGTCTTGTGTAGTGTAGAAGACGGCATCTTGTTCTAGAGTGAACTCAGAGAATATTTTAGGACTGCATTTTGATTCTTATTTAATAAATATTTTTTATCTTGCAACATTATTGGTTTAGCCTGTAGCTCTCCTCTCCAAACAACAACTGAATTAACCTGAGGAAATGAAAATAATCACCTGTGGGTCAAGGAGGGTTAAGCTATTGTCCACTTTAAGGTTTATTTTTAAAGACAAATTGTCATCTATTAAAACCCATTGCCCTCACATTGGAGCTTCTGCCACCCTCCATTTTTCATGGCTGGGCTCCAAACACGTAGCATCCTCCGAGTTAAACAAACAAACACACAAAACTGGACTCTGTTCCATGAGTCACTTCAGTTAGGATTCTATCTTTAAATATTATTATTTTTATTTTGATAATGACATTTTTACCCGTTGAATACATTGTATTAGAGCAAGAGAAACAGAGAAAAGCGGTAAACACACATGTAATGGCTTAACCAATTTACAATTCATATCTATATAGCTCATTCTGTGTTTTGCTGTTTCTGGAATGATGGTTTCTCTTTTCCGTATTTTCTAATCCACCAAATAATTTTGTGTGTGTTTCTGAACACCATGTCTGTTACTGAATTTGAATGTTTTTGGTACTTTTTTGGACCAGTGCATTTAGATTCAACATGAGTGAAATGCTTTCAGTCGTCACTGGGTATAGAATAAGGTATAGTGTATAGGCTTGTGTTAGGATAGCATTTCACACTGATGCATTTCTAAGTTTGTCCTTTTTTTTTTTCAAATATATCATTTTGATTGAAAATAATAAATTTCCTACTTTTTGATGGAAATTAGAGTTTTTAGATGAAGACACTTTAGTACAACCATGTGAGTGTGTGTTCTGAGAGATATACAGTATGTTAGAACTCCGTGGGCATTAACTCGACTGTGGTAATGGAAACTCCTCAGACAGGAAATGAGGGAAATGGTGGCGCATCTTCAGAAGCTGCTCATCTCTTATCTGTCTATGTATCTCTTGCTCACTGCAGTTCTAGGTTTTGTGCTCTGTTTCAGTTGTGTTTTTTTTCCCTCACACTGGGACAGTGGTGAAAGATACAACTTAAACCAACTTGACTTTAAAAAAAAAAAAAAAAAAATCATCACACTGACTTCCTCTTGCATCTCAGACAGGTAGATCTCCATGTCTGACAGACAGACATTAGAACAAGATGTCCTTGAACTCACCTGCTTTGACTTCTTTTTTGGTTGTGTGGTTATTCCATCAGAAGCAGCTGATGTTGCAGTGTATGAGTCACTGTTAAGTTGAGTCTAAAACTCTTTGTTCCTGTGAGGTCGGGGTTAAATGTTGTCACATTTAAAATAGTGTGAAAATCTCTTCATCCCTGAGCGCCCTGCATGCATGCTCAAGCATTTGTGGTTTGCATTAATAACACAGGACAAATTGTGCAAATGTGCAGCAGTTGGTAGCAGATGTTGTTTGTGATATGACACATCTGAACAGCCTTAACCAGTCTCAGAGAATACAAATGATTCATGTGCCTTGTTGGGCATTAAAACACATTGTGGTTCTGTCTGAATATACATCTTTACATATTAAGAAAAGGAAATACACATGTGGTGGTGTTAAAAAAAAAAAAAAAAAAAAGCGAAGTCAGAGGCATTATTGACATGGTGTCCAGACACCATCTGCATACATGATTTAACATGTTAAAAATTAACATTTAAGTATGGGAGCTGATGATTTGGGATGCATACCCCATAAATGAAATGTTCCCTGTATGAATCCAGGCAGGATTTGTTGTTACCATCCGCTTTTTGGCAAAACTGTAGCTTAATTAACTAGCAACTGCTAGTACAGTGTTAGTGTGACTTTGAGGCTACATAATATCTTTACGGAGAACAAAACACTCACTGTTAAAAGTGAGGAGCGCATTGCGGTCTAACTTGTGAGTGAACCTCAGTGAAACCTCGCTGTGACAATCTGTGGACAGTCGCCCTTGGTGCTTGTTGAATCACATGGGGATTTATGGTATTGGGTTCTTTACGCTTTTGTTTGCCAGCAGCAGTTTATACAGTGTCGAACTAGGAAAGACCCCAGACAGTGTGTGCATTCATACAGGAATTATGGCTTCCTGATACAGATAACTCCTTAAAATATAGTTATCAACACAGTAACCACCAGTGAACAATGAGAGAGCAAAAATGATTTAGCTAACAATACTTTGAAAGCATAACTGTTTATGCATCAACAAACCGTAGCTATAACCATCTTCCTGTCTGTGTTTTTGTTGCAGGAGCAGCTCAGAGCGTCGTAAGGAGAAGTCTCGGGATGCAGCTCGCTGCAGGCGCAGCAAAGAGACAGAGGTTTTCTACGAGCTGGCTCACCAGCTGCCTCTCCCCCACAGCGTCAGCTCTCACCTGGACAAGGCCTCCATAATGAGGCTGGCTATCAGCTTCCTGCGCACACGCAAGCTGCTTGCCACAGGTATGGACACTGCGCCACACACACACACACAGATACACACACACAGACACAGGACACACACATACAATCAAATTCAAGCTGCAGTGCAGTGCATTTAAATTTGATACACAAAGGAAAATATGCAAATCATGGCAGGTCGCCTCTAGCAAGTTCTTTAACGTGATATCTCGACAGATTAGTGTGCGTGTGTGTGTGTGCGTGTTAATATGTATGACTAACTGTCCAGTGAAGTGGGGAGGTATTTGTCGGACCCTTTCTTTGCACTTCTCCTCCTTCCTCTTGTCTATTTTAAAATTAGAAGCTGAGGAAGCTCGACAAAGAAGCAGACCCATTGTTCTAGAATTCCTTCACTGAGTCTGTGTCTCGAAGTGAGATGAGAGAACAACAAAATTAAACAGCTATAGCAACGTCAGTGGTCAACACCTTACGCAGGAGGTAAGGTAGTGAAATGAGGCACTTCAGTTTTCAGCACCAGAGCACCATTAAACTTGGTCATGGTTCAGTAGAAGCCAAAACTCTTCTTTATCTTATCAGCATATACTTAAATCTGAATGAAGCAAAATGTTAACAATTAAATTAATTCACATCCAGCTCCATAGCTCCAGGCCTTTCGGCCTTTTCTTCTGACTGCATCATTATATAACAAGGGGAAAAGCTGAATTTCTGTTGCGTAATTTCATGGATGTTTTCCTGCAATTTATGTTTTTGTTTTGGGACCTGATCTGAACATGATCTGTAACAGAATATAAAATCAGGATCTGTTGATTTGAACAATAATTGGCTGCCGAACAAGCCTTTGTGATAACACCCTGTCGGTGGGACAGGAAGGTATTTTCATTAATACGAGAGCTTAACCTTATCAACAAATCTTTACACTTCCAACTGCCATTTTGATCTGGCATTATTCTCTTCTTATGTAACTCTTGATGTCTTGCTTATTGTGTTTTTATAAACCGATATACATTGTTTGCTGCTAGGGAAAGAATGATGCATATGCATTTTGCTTCAACTATCAGTATGTGCTGTGAGCTGTAACTGCATAACAATAAGTGTTTCTCATATACGAAGCTTTGTGTTAAGTTCAAGCGTTAAAAAAAATGTTTTCTTGCTTGCTGGTATCTAGTTATGCAGATAGTTTCAGTTTCATGTTCCAAGATTTTGAGATACGGGTCTCTAAAACTGCAGCCACCAGCGCTAACACAATGAGGCTAAATTACATGTGTTTGTTGTGGTAAAAGCATTGAAAAATGCCAGTAACTCAAAATAATTCACAATTAATTAAGTAATTTGGGCAAATTGACCCTTTAAATTCAGAATTTAAAGCTGCAAATTTCTTGAAAATTCAAGCACAGTTATCAAATACACATAAAGCCAAAGAAGGAGTTTGGGGTGAAGGAGGAGATGAGAGAGAAGAAGGAAGGATGGAAGAAAGAGGTAGGGAGGAGGAAAGCATATATGAAAAGAGAGGAGGCATAAGGAGGAGTAGGAGGAGGAGTAAAGGTAATGAGGGCAGGAAAGCAGTGGGTGAGAGGGGAGGAGAGGACAGGGAGATCCGTGAGATGCAGCAGCAGATAGAGTGTTATCAGGCTGGTCTGATTGCTCCGTGATGGAAGGAGAGATTGGAGAGGAAGCAAAAAGCACTGCCCATCGTTCAGCTGGTGCTGGCATTACCCTGCTAGCCATAACACCCGAGTGCGTTGGCGCCAAACATGCTGGCATGCACACTCGCATACACACACTCCTACACACACAAACATAGTGTATATGCACCCAAGAGTACATACTGTATGCAAGCTGCTTTAGGCAACACCTCTGTTATATAACATAAGCTTAGTTAGAACCGAAAGAACACTGATGTACAGATTAGGAGGCACTCAAGAAATAACAGGACTGTTTTTCTAACTCATTAGTACAAGTGGATCAGAAATTGTGTTTGCATTCTGAGTTGTTGAACATTTTGGTAGGTATTATTTGCCATTTCTCGAGCCCAGAGTAATATCTGAAGGACAACATCAATTTACTTCATATGTCCACAGAGATTAAGTCTAAGAGTCCATGATGTGTTTAAACTAGCTTAGCTCAAAGCCTAAATGAGGGTAACTTGCTTCTAGCAATTAGATGTACACTGCACAAATTGTATCATTGTATTAGTTTGGGGTGTGTTGGTAGCACAGAGATAGAGAGAACTGTTACCCCTACTTTTTGAATAAAGGCTAGGTCTTTTAGCAGCTTGAGCTATTTTATTTACATAATGTATCATCTTCATTAACAAATACAAATATGGCAATCTAAAACCATAAAACCATTAAATTGCAAGTTTAGGAGTAATTAGGTCTGGGATGTGATTAGCCTAGCATAGCACAATGGCTGGAAGCCGAGAGAAACTGCTAGCCTAGCTTCAAAGCTATCTTATTCCTCAAGCTACCTGGCTTTTATTTACTTCATCAGTCTTATTTTTTATCAAAGCTATTTTGTCCAAGATAAAAATATAGATTAGAAATGATGTAGAAATAGAAATGTAATTCAACCCCCTACCCTCCACACAGTGTTGTGGAGGGTAGGGGGTTAAAATGTGTGGTTCCACATTCCACATTTTTTCTTCAGCTCATTGGTCAAATTTAGCAGCTGGCAGGCTGTTTCACAACATCATTTAGTCATGTTGAAATCTTCCTTTATTTTATTGTTCTTTGTCATGAATTCTAAAGAAGAAAAACATGACATTTGAGCCTCAGTCACTGTAGCCCAGATCAGACGGAGGGTGACGTTAACAAGGTTTCCTCTGACGGTTTTGTTAGGAGTTACACGCCCTAAATTTTGTCTTTTCAAGTTTTCTGTTTGAAACTGTTATGAGAGCAGGCACCAGAATAGCTGTCGTTACAAACGCAGAAGAAAAGGAAAGCAAAGAAAAAAGGAATCCCGCCATAAATCAGTGAACTTAGTCACATACTGTCCCAAGTCACATACAGTGAGTCTCATATGACCCTGCTGTCGTGTTATTTCGTTCTGTTCAGTACAACAGAACAAATGTAAAAACAAAAGGAAAAAAAGAGAGGAAATGATTATCAGAACAGCAGCTGTCCCTATCAGACACTCTTCTCTGCACCCCATTATTTTGAAATGAGGGCGGTTACACAACCAAAGAACAAGAGAGGGAAGAAAAGTGTAACTTGGTCCAAATGACTGGTAATCACAATCAAGTATTTAGGCCAAAGGTGCCGCTGGTCTTTGGACTGAGCCCTGAGAGTCTCCCCTGGTCCCTGGGGCCCATGAGAAAGCTCTGTACTCCCCTGGGGTTTAACACTATCTGGGCCTGGCTCCAAACTTGAGCCCCAGGCCGCACCGGGAGCCTTGAGAACTGGCCTCTCTTATCTCAGGGAAGCACACTGGAGGAATTGCAAGCTTCCCACCCTCCACCCCCATCGACTACTGGGCTTTGTTCAGCGTGAAGCCACTGGACACACACACAAACACACACACACACACACACACACACACACACACACACACACACATTCCCTCTTGAGCTAGGCCAGTTAGGCACTGGCTATGTTTTTTGTATCAGTTTTCTCTGCACTGAGACTTCATGGACACACTGGAGTCTCTGTGTGTAAATGTTTGGATACAGCACTGTACATATTTAAACATAATTGCATAATATGTAAGTTATGCTCTGAAAGTGGGCAGCAATTATGAATGCTTGTGTAGTTTGGGTATAATTTGTCAGGGTTGGGGGATCAGGAGTGGCCTGAGATGCAGGAAGAAACTGTACTGGTTTGTTTTGGCCCCGAGCCATTGCTTCAAGAGGGAAAACAGGCCTGATGTGCACACACACAAGCACAGAAACGCACACACGCATTCACAGTGATATTAATTTATGATCAGCGCTGAGTAAGAGAAATAATTTGTGTTTCCCTGCCTTGTTTTCTGCCCCCCCACCCCCCAGGCTGCAGCAGCAGAAGCAGTGATGGTGATGAGGACGGACAGATGGATAGTCTGTACCTGAAGTCTCTCGAGGGCTTTATCACCGTGGTAACATCAGACGGCGATATGATATTCCTGTCCGAGAACATCAACAAATTCATGGGGCTCACACAGGTACACAACCATTAAAGAGCAACAGGAATAGAACAGAGCAGTCACGTGCTTTTGCACGTGTTTTTAACTGGTCTTTATGGTGATTGTTCATCACCCAGGAGGACTATATACTGTACTGTGCGAAGTGTCCTTCGAGCCAGTCAGGCAAAGATATTATTATTATTATCATATTAAAAAAATGAAACAAAAAGCAATCCAATTACTTAAACTTACTTAACTTAAAACCCAAAACCTTTTTTCCCCATTTTGTTGACTGTAACATAGGTGTCAAACATTTTTTACATGTTTACAAAACATGCAAGGTTCAGACAAGCTATTAATAGTGTTATAAAAACAAGTTACAAAATAAAGGAAAAAACACTTCAGGTTCATATAATTTATTGCTGAAGTGGTCCTGGTCCATCCCAAATTGTGATAATAGCAAAGACATTCATTACTCATCACACAAACAGTACTGTTACTAAAATATTAACAACCTTCACAAATCTCTCCTCTTTCCATTTACGTCAATAAGACTTTTTTTTTTAACCCTGTTCTGTGATATAATTATTTGAATATGTTTTGTAACTTATCTGAAAAAGAAAGGGATAGCAGATGGGAAGGCCGTACACCAGACGATCATGGACAGAGGCATGGATGTTAACTGTCAGTCAGACAATACTGTTGTGTCTGTGTGAAATACCTCTCATGCCAGCAGTGGGTGTTCAGTCCAGACACAGAGGTTCGAGTCTAAACACACTCAGCATTTCATCTGCTGGCACTCAGTTGAAAAGCAAATAGTTTCTCCAGTTCTCTGAGCAAACTGAGTGAGGTATGTCACTACGGGAAGGGCCACCTGGCGTGACCAGTCATGGAAGGTCCACGACCACCACGTCTGTCAGGGAACAGACTAGTCATCAGAGTTGCATGGGCCAGCTCATCTACCTAAATAGCTGCCTGCAGCCCCCTCACTGCATTTTCGAGCTTATTTCTCCTGCACATGCGAGCAGGTGAAAAGCAAGCAGTTCCTGCGTGGGGCAGACGACTCGCTAACCTTAGGAACAAAAGCAGGGTTAGGGTGTAACAACACTTTTTCGCTGTCCAGCAAATTCTGCAGGAAGCATAACACATCCACCATCTCTGATACACACGTCACTCACTGTCATACAGAGTGTGGATGGCATAGAGATGCTGAGGTTTGAGAGAGAACATAGAAGAGGCACAGTTGCCTATAAATGTGGAGCCGAGGCTGTTTGTTGTTGTTGTTGCAGGGATGAGTTTCTGTTTGTGTTTGGAGGTGACACACTTTCTCTTATTTGTTCGATCCTGTTGGCTGTCAGCACTCCTGCTCACAACCCAGTTCTTCCTCTGTTTATCCCAAACAGTCCACTGTTGCTGCTGCCAGCAGTGACAAAAACAAAGCATGTCTAACTTGAGTGTGGAGATGAGTGTAAAAGCTGGAAAGCACAGACATTTACAGCATTTATATACAATGTTATTGCTGTGTTTTATGTTTAGTAATGGTATTTTTGTCTTTCAGGTGGAGCTCACTGGTCACAGCATCTTTGACTTCACCCATCCATGCGACCACGAGGAGATCAGAGAAAACCTCAGCCTGAAGACAGCTGGTCAGCCCACAGTCTCACCCACCCACACCTGTCATCCTCCATATACATCGTCTTTTTTATGAATTTATTTTTTCTTACCTCATTACAACAACAGTTAATCCTATGCCAAGTATTATCATCATATCCCTCCATATTCAAAATCTTTGGTAATTCTGTCTTTTTTTCCCCCCAAGAAATTAAACTGGTCTATTAAAATCTAACCAATATGTCTCCATAAAAGCATAAATGTGTGCAGTCACTGATATGACAGTCTGCCTGTTAAATTAGGAGCAAAGTTTTGGCCTGAGAATTGTTCTATGGAAAGATGATGAAGAGACCAAAACAGAACAGGTAGATCCACCAGAGAGTGTGAATTACATGCAGAAAATAAATATGTAATTCAAGCACGAGTGAAAAAGTGAGAGCATAAATAAAATAAAGATTAAAAAAAGGGGCTTGAAGTCATATTTAAAATACTTAATAACTTTTGCCATCCTCACTGTCAGAGGGGACTTTTCAGACCGCAAATGTCATGTCAGAAAAGCATGAGGAATGGGAAAACCTTCTATTATTCCCACTTGGTCGCACCCTTTGTTAGCCTCATAGTAACACCAGATAAATGGAAGTATAGCCAAAATGAGCTATTCTAATTATGTTACAAATTCTTAACAGTTTGCTTTAACTTTTTCTTTTCAATCAGTGGCATTGATGTATTAGAATTAATTTTAGATTTTATTTATATTCAGCTGTGATCCATTATGTCACTAATTTGTGGACGGCTCTGTAGTTCATAATCATAAGAAGAACATTTACTCAAAATACTACAATTACAACCTGTAACAACATAATTGAGAAGAAAAAAAAAATCTTTTTATATTACATGCCCCCTTCTCAAAACAGGTAACATAAATAGTCACCACATATGGTCCGGAAATGCCTTTTGTGTGTGTGTATGCCTCAGTGTCCACATCAAAACACACACGTGCAACCAATGAGAAAAAGTGAACACAAATATTACTCATCACACTCATCTCGCTCAGTGATTTCGACAGCAGGTTTTCATAAACAGAGTAACAGCTGAACGACATTTAAAGTCATCCCTCAGAGAATTCCACAGTTTGACTGTTTTAATGGAGTCACTTACACACTGAGTTTTAAATCAAGCTTATTTATTTATTTCTTCTTCTTCATTTTCAGGCTATACCAATAAGATTTTCAATTCAGCCATTTTCTCTTCAACCCTTAACTTAATAAACATGGCGTTGGTTTGTCAGCTTGAATCCAACTTAATTATATTATATTCTTAATGCTCTTTTGTGTAGTATATTGGATTTATATTAGTTGTCCATGTGTTGCCCCATGTCTCAATACAGTAACTTAAAATAAATGAGAAAACAACATTTGAAGTGCCCTATTGTCCAACATATGGACTACAGGAGACTTGATTTTGTATTTAAACTCTACATTTATTAGAAGTGTTGACCTGTTGATGGCACTAGAGGAAATGTCTGGGGGGTCATGAAAATCAGGTTTGATCCTCTAGGGACCAAGACTATTTTCAGCAGTTGTCTTATCTTGCCCTTGACTGAAGTATTTGAAGGACTCATGGACATCCTTTGAGTCCTTTCATAAACAACATACATGTAGGTTTATATAATATATTCTATCTTGAACAAGTGTCCAGGACAAACATGAGAAGAGAGTGTCAAAGATTGAGTATGTGCATTTGTGTGTGTGTGTGTGTGTGTGTGTGTGTGTGTGTGTGTGTGTGTGTGTGTGTGGGAGTTGCTGGGTACAGAGGGGAGGGAAAGACGATAAGGGCTGTGAGCATAAGGACGGGAGGATGAGGAAAGACGCAGAGAGAGAGAGAGAGGAACTGGGCATTATCAGTAGCGATAGTGAACGTGGTATATTGCAGTGACTGTAGCAGAAAGACTTAGACTTAGACTTAGACTTAGACGGACTTTATTGATCCCTTTGGGATGACTCCCTCGGGAAATTACGTTTCCAGCAGCAAATACAGGCAGAAGATGTAAATAAAATAGGAAAGAATATAAATAGAATTGGATTTTTTTTTTTTTTTTTAGAAAGATGCGATGCAAAAAAGAAAGTAAACAGATGCTGAAGTACACTCATACGGCATGTTTTCTGTCAACACACTGAGCTTAAAAATAATAATAATAGGCTAAAAATAAATGTGTAACTGACTAAGGTTTCTATAGGAAAACAATACTCTCTCTCTCTCTCTCTCTCTCTCTCTCTGTCTGTCTCACTCACACGCACACAATCACACTCACTAAACTGTGGTTAATAACCCTTATCAGCATTGGCCGCAAAACAGGGTGGAATAGTATAGTCCCTTTCCCTTTAACACACTTTCACACACACACACTCACATATGAACACACACAGGACTAGAGGAGAAAAGTGTTGTATTGCTTGTTTTGTTTAAGTGTAATTATACAAAGATAAAAACACACTTGTGAGTGTGGAGGTTGACAAAAGACACACTTCACCACTTTGCTCTGTAGCTGCAGCTCTGCGGCTGAACTATGACCTTGTGATGTAACAGCTTGGCCCAATTTCACGTCCTCTGTGTGTGTGTGTGTGTGTGTGTGTGTGTGTGTGTGTGTGTGTGTGTGTGTGAGAGAGAGAGAGAGAGAGAGAGAGAGAGACACCTAAGCAAATCTAAACCTTGACCGTTTCCCCTGTCACATAAGGGAAAGGCAGATAGGGAGGGTTGACTTTGATTTCATTATTTATTTTTTTGTTCATTTCGCCATTAAAACAGAAAACAGGATATCATTAGAACTGTATAGTTGGAAGCTGAAGGTTTATTGTATTTTACAAAAGTGAAAACTGCAAGAAATAATGCAAGTTTATGCATAAAAATACTGTTTATGACAACACAGATAACACAAAAATCTCAAATAAATTTCTGAGTTTATCACCAAAAACAATAAAACATAACCATATTGTGTTCTTCTAAGCTCTGATTCAGCTGATAACTCTATGGCAACAAGTAACACATCTGTTCTTTCTGCTGCATGAGTAATAATTGACTTAATTTTCCCCTGTGACTTTTTCAGGCAGTGGCTTCGGTAAAAAAGGCAAAGAGCTGAGTACTGAGCGGGATTTCTTCATGAGGATGAAATGCACGGTGACCAACAGAGGACGCACAGTCAACCTCAAGTCAGCCAGCTGGAAGGTAAGAGAAGAGAGAGAGGGCGGGGGGGTGGGGGGGACTGCCTCAGCTACAAGCCAACACATCTGCTACAACTCTTGTGGGCAGGTTTTCAGTTACAAACAGAAGGAAATATTTCCCATACATTCCAATGCAGACATTACTTCTAGGCGGCTGTGAAGCAGATCAGTGGTACCCAACCTTTTTGGCTTATGATGTTTTAAAATTAAGAAATTAAGCGATGTAACGCCTTGCATCAAAGGCTGAACATATTGTGAACAGTTAGAGAGTAATATCTCTGTCACAGATAATATTTAAGTAAAAATAAAAATATCCAGTAATTCATAAGAGAAGGGAAATATTAGATAAAAGTCTGAAACATAATTTTGTGTTACAGAATTCATTTTTCTGCCGTCCTGTCCTGCTAATGATCACTGAACCCCTGAAATTTGTCTTAAATGCACATCTGAATCAAGTAAAAAGCACAAAGTAAATGTATAAAATAAATACATATTTAATAAAAAAGTATACGTGTTAAATATTGCCATGCAAGAGGCTGCTATCAACAAAAAACACCAGAGACGTCACCGCTCCTGTGACTTTCAGCTTCACTGTTACCCTGTGTGAGTTCCATTTCTCTTCCCGCCGCTCCCTCCAGGTGCTGCACTGCACCGGGCACCTGAAGATGTACAACAGCTGCCCTCCCAGGGTGCTGTGTGGCTTCAAAGAGCCTCCGCTTACCTGCGCTGTTCTGATGTGCGAACCCATCCCACACCCATCCAACATCGACACGCCTCTGGACAGCAAGACCTTCCTGAGCAGACACAGCATGGACATGAAGTTCACCTACTGTGATGAGAGGTAGGGAGAAAAACACACACACACACACACACACACACACACACACACACACACACACACACACAGGGAGGATGCAGCTTGAGGTTGGCTTACATATCATGAAGCCACTGGGCTAAATTTATCTGGTAACTGAATTGCAGAACACAGCCTGTCAAATAATGGAAAGAAAAATCCAGTCAGTTGATGAAATGAAGATACTAAAACATTTTACGTATTGGTTTGTTGAGTTTATGTCTCTCTTTACTTTACTGTCTATTAAGTTTTTGGGTCTGTGGGAATTAGACCAGTTCAAGTATGAAGTATGACCAGTTCAATTCATATCATTTTAGACCTTTACAGAATGGCATTTCCAACATATAATCAGCCCCCTAACCCTAACTGTATTCTTGTTGAGAATTCTAGTTTTACCTCCATACATTATCATCATTAGTCCTAAAAACAACTTTAGCAAGTTGAGACTGAGAAAACCACAGATAATATAATGCTGCACCAGTGTGTGATTTTATACAGAATACCAGCAGTATCGAATCAGAGGAATGACAAAAGCATCTGCGTCACAGACCTTGATTCAGCTCTGTGACTACTTCTTCTGCCGGCGTAAATGTGGAACAACATTGTCCTTCCAGTCAACAACAGTGAGGTGGAATAAAGGCACAACATTTAAGTGGCTACTGAGTCCTTAAAGAGCCTCAATAGATTTCTGTAGAATTAGAATTAAATAGAAACAAACAGTACTAGAAGTAGCAGAGCAGTATTTTCACATTGCAGACCGCTGCCAGTTAAAACACAATCCTTAAAAGCATAGCACAAGTTACACACACACACACACACAGGAGAGTTTTGACTGATTGCAGTCTGCTGACTGAATCAGTTTGACTTGGCATGGATGTCAGTGGGAAATGTAAGCCAGAGATGAAAAATTAATACTTTAATAAGATGTTGTCACGACATTGTCAGAGTGTGCCAAGTGTTCCTGATCATAGATACACGAGTAGACATACACACACAAAAACGCACACACACACTTTCCAGTATTTCAAAGTTGCCAGTCAAGCTGCTGTCTGACATCACAACCAGCCATGTCACTGGACCAGCCCAGAGTGCGTACTGTGTGCGTCACCGCGGTGATGGATATTACATGTGAAATGATTTGTCCAGTCGTAGCCAGCTCCATCACCGGCACAGCGGCCATCTCGAAACCAAAAGAACTGGTTCGTTTGTACCCAAATATTTCTCTCCGACTGGCACAAGGAGGTGATGACGGATACCCATGTGCACACACACACACACACACACACTGATTTGAGTTACACAAGCACATGCACACAGACCTGTAATCTTATCAAGCTGCTCATGCAGGACAAAGGTTTCCTTTGGAGAAAAGCGAATGTGTGTACTGCATGCGCATGTCTGTGCGCGAGCACGCTACAAACAAGGACCCATTTTCTTTTTCGCCTTTTTGGTGCAATTTAATAGCGGCCCAAATCTTCTCTCCAATTACGCAAATGAGTGTATTGTAGGTGGGTCGCCCTCCTGGCTCAGCAGGGACTTAGACTCATTAGGGGAAGGGACAGAAAGTTTCTTTAGCTCATGCCTGGCAGTGTGAGTGGTCGAGTAGAGAGAGAAGAGACAGAGAGAGTAAGAGCAGGGAAGGAGAGAAAAGAAAAAAGAGGAAAGATAATAAAAATAAACAAATAAAAGCCTTATAAAACAAGAAAATAATCTCACTAAATCAAGTAGGTAGAATTTGCAGAAGACTACAACTGTGGCTACAGTTTTCCATCCTCTACTACAGAGTCTATACTACATATACACAGATCAGCCACAACATTAAAACCGCTGACAGCTGAAGTGAATAACATTGATCATCTCATTACAATACAGTGTTCTGCTGAGAAACCTTGGAGCCTGACATTCATCTGTTACTTAGATACAAGCCACCCAATTTAACATTGTTGTAGAACAAGCACACTCCCTGATGGGAGGGGCTTCCCCCAGCAGGATAATGCTCCCACCACACCACAAAAACTGCTCAGAAATGGCTCAAGGAACACAGCAAACAGCCCAAGGTGTTGACCTGGCCTCCAAATCCAGATCCAAATCTGAGTGGGATGCACCAGAACAAGCCAGATGTTGGAGGCCCCACCCTGCAACCCACAGGGCCAAAAGGATCCACTGCCAATATCCCAGTGCCAGATACCACAGGACACCCTCAGAGGTCTGCATTTCCATGCCCTGATGGGTCATAGCTGTTTTAGCGACACAAGGGGGGACCTATGCAATATTATACAAGCGGTTTTAATGTTGCGGCTGATCTGTGTTTGTTACCTTAAAAAGCTGCTATGATAAAAGCATGTCCACGCTAAAATTATTTACATAAAATATATTGTAATAAAACTGTGAAAGTAACTATTTGTATCCAAAATAATCCAGTTTCAGCTCCAACTTAACCAAACTTTACTGATCTGAAACTGAAAACTGAATTACTAAATAAATTCATTTCAAGTTTATAAGTATATAATAAGTAGAGAGGTAAAACCACAGACTCTGTAATTTGCATGTAAATGTAGCAATAGTACTGAGGTGTTCTAACTGGCGGTATGGGAGTAGGCTCAGGACCTTTGTGTGAGGAAAAGACAGGGAGGAGTGAAGGTAATTTTATAGGGACTGTGATTAAAGTGTTAAAGGCGTAATATCTTCAAATAGCTCTTATTGTGCCAAGTAATACAGTAAAGTAGGGAAGATATGATATACTGAAGTTTTCTTGATGGATGAAGTTTATAGATGAAAGTGTTTTTAGATGGATTACCAGGCTGAGGTGACCATCAATACAGTGATGTACCTTTTTGTTTTTTAGTCTAGTTGTCATATGTGATGTGAAGTACAGTGTGAAAACAGCGATATCTCCCCTCACCACTGAGAAAATGGATGACAGGAGAAAAGGACGTCAGAGACCAAAAAGTCAAGGTTGAGGGAAAAGAAAAAAAAGAAAAAGCAGCATGGAGGAAGAAAAGGTCACATGTTGGTATGTGTGTGTGTGTGTGTGTGTGTATTGGGGATCTTGAGCCAGCAATCATCATCATCATAATCATTATTATAATTTGATGCTATTTTAGTTGCAGCCATTTTTGGATATGATTTTGTTTTTTCACCAAACCTCTTCTCTCTTATCTTCACCTCCCTTCCTCCTTGTCTTTTCTGTCTTCCATTTTTCAACCACTCCTGTCCTTAATTCAATTTTTCCTTTATTATCTCTTTTTCGCAGCCTCTTTTTTTTTTCTCACTTGATTCTGTCCACTTTACTTCAAGATGCACCTCTGCTCCCTGTGCCTCTCTTTCATTTTCTCTGCCCTCCCTCTCTCCAATCTGAGGCCTGCAGCTGTCGATGTTATGTAATCGGAGGACAAGAGCCTCTGTACCACCAGACCTCCCTCTCTCTGGCTCCCTCACAACATCATCATCATCCTTAGATTGTTAATCTTCGTCATCCAACTGTAAATTCATCATATTCCACATTTTTTCCAAAAAATCTGGTCTGGGAACGTGCAATCAACCAGTGAAAGATAACTGGGAAACTTGCTCCCATTCATATTTGTCAGACCAGCTTAGAGAGCTACAGTACATTAAAAATGACATCAGACATAGATACTGAATATGCAGGTTATGGTCCCATCTTAACTGGATGTAATGGTGGATTTACATCTAAACACTGAGGAAAAAAAACTATGATTAGCAGAGCAACAAATGAAAACAAATTTTAATTTAGAAATATACACCTATACTTAAAGGAAATTGGTTTCTATTTTATACCACCAATATTTATTTACATCCAGTGACTTTTTTGTAGCCAAGAAAGTGCTGGTTTAATGTTCAATAACTTATGAATTCAACATTCATTACATTGATATCACCTCCTATGTTTGAAAAAATAAACATCAATGCTGAAGTGTGGTAATGAGAAAGTGAGACTTACTTGCAGGCATTTGCAGTTCCATCCTGTTAGCATTAGCTGTATTATTTGTTTGCAATCACAGGTTGAAATTTACAATAAACAGGATTAACAATCTAGGTTTACAGCAAGTTTCACTACCATACTGTTTTTTTTTTCAACTGTCAGAGTCCGCTTCTTTATTCAAGATATATTTGATTAAGTGTCCTCCCACCAGGTAGAAAGATTTTGGTGGCATGTGGAGTCAAATAAAGTCACATTCCACCCACTTTCATTTAGAGTAAACTTGTCTGCATCCTTGTCCCAGTTCACTCTCGCTGGTCTCCTCATACCCATAAAACCTTGTGTTCAGGGGTCATTTCCTGTTGTTAGTTTTGTAGTCCGCTCTCACAACACAGTTTTGTTTGGAGGAGACTCTCCTACTCGTTCCCCTTGGACTAATCATTTTATTTACAACACAGATTAAACCAAACACAGTGCCTGAACAAACCACTCCAAGTACGCTGGGTGTTAACTTAGTCGATGTTTATGTTCTACACTCAAGAATGTTCATGTAACTAAATGCAGCTGCATGTGGATTTTTCTTATTTGGTCATCAGATTACTGTGATCCTGTAATTTACCCTGTAAACCCTGTACATTATGGTGTTTACTGGGAAAAGAGAGCTGGGGCAGAATAAAAGAGAGAGAAAGAGAAAAAAAAACTAAATCCAGCACCAAAATCCTCATTAACAAAGTGAACTCGTGATGAGAGTGACAGGGAGAGATTAGCAGTTCCCAGAAACACAGGGAGTTAGCACAGACAGAGAATGCGAACAATTCTTATTTTTGGAAGATTGTCCTCCTCTCTGTTTGATTTCCAAATCATGTGTGAAGCCTTTTGAAGCGCAGGAGCGAAGGATGGAGTGCAGGTTCTGTCTTTTGAGCACTGCATGTAAGAAGTGAATCAAGGAAAAGTTTAAATTAAGAACAGAAAACCCTGCATGTTATTAAATGTGTGTGTTGTATGTGTGTGTGTGTGTGTGTCGCAGGGTAACAGAACTGATGGGTTACACTCCTGAGGATCTGCTGGGACGCTCGGTCTACGACTTTTACCACGCCCTGGACTCAGACAGTGTCACCAAGAGCCACCACAACTGTAAGCACACGCATCTCACACAGTCTTGTCATTAACTGCTCTCACTGAGACTGTTTGTATCAATCTGTGTAATTATATACACAAAGATATAAACATCATATAAACATAAGCAAAATATAATCAGTATTTCCTGAGTTGTTTCCTGAGTTTCACTGCCTCTCTCATACCGGTTGGACTTTGGAGATTCAAAATTTCACAGAATTCAGTCGTATTGAATTCTGAAGCTAATTAGGCTGGATCAATTTTGCGACTGCGAGTGAACACGTTTCACAATCTTTCTGTTGAAATTAATGGGGAACAAAGTTCAGTTTGACAAGAACACCTTCCTGCTAAGTCCTTTAGAAATTAAATTGAATTGAACCATAAAAATAAAAAAAAGAACCACACTCATGATCTAATTATTGTCTCTCAGACAGCATTAGCAAAGACAAACTGGCTAATGTTTGCAAGCCATCTCTATTACCTAACATTTTACTACCTTATAATCCTGCACTGGTCCAACCAACCTCTTTTTGCTCAGGTTATCACAGCAAAACTCGGGTCTAAATTAGTCTGTTTCTGCAGATATGCATGGTCATATATTTATGTCTGTGTATATTTACAGTATGTGTGTGTTTCTCTCTGTACATGTGTGACTGCTTTGTGTGTGTGAGTGTGTATACAGAGCAGGGGCATGGTATTAAGATGTCTTTTATTAAATTAAGCTTAGCCACTGATGGCCTGATGAGGTTTGCACATCTGGTGCCACAAACACAAACACAGTGGATGGGGGACCAGGTGGCCACTATTACAATCTAATGACACTGTGTATGTGTGTGTGCGTGCAAACAAGGCTCTGAAGTGTCATGGCTTTTCTCTCCATTGACAGTACTATATCATTACTTCTATCATTAGAAGCTCTGAACAACAGTGACAGAACAAGAGGAAAAGTGGTAATTTACTTCCTGAAAAACCACCCTTAATAACAGCATGTGTTTCTGTATACACTGCAAAAAAACCCCTCAAATTTATCATCGTTAAACACTGTCTTATTACAACTGTAACAACCATATGGGAAGTTAAAAAATAAGATATAGTAACAAAAGTTTACAAAAGTCTGATTTAATCAGTAAATCTTTTATTGAAGAATCTACAAACAGGACTAAGATGGGGGCTTTGGATTCCTGCTTTTAGGAATTTTTGAGACTCTGTGCTACAGTCAGGATTCTGCTTAAGTCATGAAATTTCAGATTTGGCCTAGAAATTAGGAGTGTCTGTATCTTACAAAAACTTAAATAACAAGATCAAGGATCTGACTTCAGCAATTTATGAGTGTGTGTTTTGTGCTCTGTGGATTTCTTCGGTCCTTAGTTGGCTCAAATCTGCGGAGATAAAGGACTCTCTATCTCTGGCTAAGACACATTCGTACACCCACACAGGCGACCCGCTCTCATGGCCAACGTGACAAGCCTGTCGATCAGCACATGCTAACAGCGTTCTTTGCTATATGTAATGTTGCCCCGAGCTTCCTCAACACACACACTCACACACAGTCACTGGCCTTATGTACACTAGCTGACCACAGTCCTAGTCCTTTCCCACGCCAGTGCTGAACTTTGGACTGGAGCCAGCACATCCCCTTCTCAGCTCAAAGTCAAACATCAAACTTTTTCTTGCTGACCAACGTTTGGTTGATTTCACAGCCTCATGCAAAATAAATATATGGATATTTCATCAAAAACTCAATAATTATACATTTAAATAACAACAAAAAATAATCCAAACCAAGCACAAACAAAAGCACACACACAATCACTGACATTAATAGAATGAAAAAGTGAGTGAGTACTGTAGCTTTCAGTTGTCATTTTATTTTCTCATGTAGGGCTAATTTCTTTCTGGGAAGTTTGTTCAGTATCTGTTACTACACTGAACAATAAAATGTGAGCAGCTAATAACTACACAAGATCAAGGATCTTGATAAATGTGTTAGTGTTCAATAAGTACAGTTTCCATGAGTCATTTATTAGAAGTGTGTTGTACACACCTCAAAGGAGCTGCAGATTTTAATTGAACTGTTTTAGCTGAATGACCATGTGTTTGACATTGTTCAAAGGTCTTTAGAAAGGTTTCATCAGACTGTGGTTTTGACCTTAGAGGAGCATGTGTTCCTTAATTGATTTAAAACCAAATCAAATCAAAAATGACCTACATTAGGATTTTCTCACAATTTGAAAACATGGACTGAAAGAGACTGAAAAGAAACATCAAAAGTCTCCCAACAACTTGTGTATTATATCCATTATTACTTGGTAACTTGTCAATCGGCACTACTGGTGACAGTATGCCTGAAAGAGGTGTGTGCCTCATTACAATCATAAAAGACTTTTGACCAGACAAGGACAGAGAGAACAGTTGTTTCTGCGACATAAAACCATAAAAGTAACTGTCTCTGTCTGGAACAAAACTGCCTGTTAAAGCCCAGGTCATACTATAGACCAAACATTGTGCACTCACACCTCTTACTCTCTCTCTCTCTCTCTCTCGCTCTCTCTGCAGTGTGCACCAAGGGTCAGGCAGTGAGCGGTCAGTACCGAATGCTGGCTAAGAACGGAGGTTACATCTGGGTTGAAACTCAAGGAACTGTTATTTATAACAGCCGCAACTCCCAGCCCCAGTGCATCGTGTGCATAAACTATGTCCTTAGGTAAGCACTATAGTCCCCATTAGTGTGGTTGGTACATCTTTGTCAAAAGGAGGCTAAATTTAGTAGAAAAGTGTGTTTTTATACTGTGTTTTTTATCTTGTTATTTCAACAGTATTTAAATGGCCAGATTTTTACTTGTAGCATATTTATGGAAGAAACTAATTGTAAAAGTGTGTTTGAAATGCTCTTAAAAGTTTATAGGTTAAAATAAAAATCACTCCTTGGATGAATTTACCCTTTTTTAACCCAGCGTCCATCCAAAACACACCTCACACTGCCTCTCCTTCTCCAATTCTGCAGCGACATTGAGGAGAAGTCAATGATTTTCTCCTTGGAGCAGACAGAGTCCCTGTTCAAGCCGCGCCACATGAGCAGTTTCTTCACCGCTGGAGGTGCGGGTGTGACTGGAGAGCCGGGAGATGCCCTTTTCACCAAACTCAAAGAAGAGCCGGAAGACCTGGCCCAGCTGGCTCCGACACCTGGAGACACGATCATTTCCCTCGACTTCGGTCTGTATTGACTCCTGTCATAGACAGATGTATAGATATAGATATAGAGAGACACATAGTTATATGAATAGAGAGAGATAATGAATAACAGTGTGTCCTGAAGAATCCCCGGGAGACCCTGGACAGTTTCCAAAACAAACCAGGAAAAATTTATGTCAGTTTAATCCATTATTAGCCTAGTTTCACCTGTTAATTGGCTGATAACATACATAAAGAGTACACAATGTTGCTATAGTTACCTGCAATTTCATATATTTTACATATAGATTTAGAATCATAATTGAACTGTTCACCTCAACTATGTTTGGGATGTCCTGACATGTGCTGTCCCATCAGAAAAACTATTTTTTTCTGGGGCCATGGTGATATTTTAAGCTTTAAATATTGTTTTGCATTAATTTTAACTGAACGTTTAACCCTCATTTGGTATAAAAATTGATATAAAAGCTACATAGATCCTGTTCTGTTTTGTTTGAGGATGAGAAGTACCCAAAAAAGTGGCATCAGCTGTTCTGCCAACCTTCCTCTGCACAGTGTTTTTACTCTTTATCCCGTCTCATCTCAGATGGCTCTAATCCCTGTTCTTTTCCTGCAGGTCGCCCTCAGTTCGACGTTCAAGGCGCAGCTATGCTCCCTCCAGGGCCTCCGTCCTGGGCTAGCGAGAGCCACAAGCCTGCCCCTCCAGCATCGGGCCAAACCCCAGCTCCGGTTCCAGGGGATATGGCTAACATGGCTGGCACGTTCACTGTGCAGCAGAATCCGCCACCGGGCAGCGCCACCCCGAGCCTCAGCAGCTGCTCCACGGTGAGGACATGGAGGGAGGGCAGGATTGAGAGACTGAATGTTAAATTTGAAAGGAGTAATTAGTTAGTGAGCGAGCAACTGTTTGTTTTTGTTTCATAGTTTGTTCTTTCTGTGTTCAGTGAGGCCCGGTGGTGGTGGTGATGGGGTGTTAATGGTCACTAACAGTGGGCAGTGTGTGTGAGAATAACGGGGGTGGATATTTGGAAGGAACAGGCTCTTAGTAGTGAATAGTGCCTTTGTCAAAACCCATTTCTCACTCCTTGTTTCTGTATTTCTCTTTCTTTGCACTCTGTTCTCCCTCTGATTTTGTCCCCTTTTCTCTGTGCTTGTCATGTTGTTCCTTTCTGCTTCTCCTCCTTTATCTTTCCCACCGCCGTCCATTATTCTCATTTCCTCCCTCCCTCTCTTCTCTCCCTGCAGCCGAGCAGCCCAGGTGATTATTACAGCTCAGTGGAGAGTGACCTGAAGGTGGAGCTGACTGAGAAGCTGTTTGCTTTGGACACAGAGAGCAACAACACTGCAGACACTGAGGTGTGTGTCCTGTTTCTCATCCCATGAACATAATTTTGTCTAAAACTTTGTCTCTTTATAGCATAAGCCCATTAATATGAACTATGAGGCCATGTTTATTGAGTCTGACTGAAAACTTGGCTTTCATTGTTTCTCCTCCTTTTAGGGAAAAGCTTAATAACATGGGTAAAGGTTTTTTACCATTTGACGGACATCTTGTTAGTATTTCTACAACTTCACTAACAGTAGATTATGCAGATTATAATAATTATTATACGTTTTAATGGGGTTTGATCTTTTCTAAATTACATCAGTCAGTAGACATGTACCTACATGCACTGTCAAAGAAGTTAAAAATATAATGTAACAGCTATATAACTGAGCATTAAGGTAAACAGTACATAAACTACTTTTCTTTTCACCATTTTTAACAAACTGGGTCATCTTTCACTTTCCCAGAGGGACTTAAGTGACTTGGACCTGGAGACTCTGGCTCCTTATATCCCCATGGATGGAGAAGACTTCCAGCTGAATCCCATCATCCCAGAGTCTGAACCCCTGGAGGGGGGTCCGGCAGGATCCCTGGGAAGCAGCAGCAGCAGCCTGCCACAAACACACCAGGGCTCCCAGCAGAGGTTTAGCAACATCGCCAGCCTCTTCCAGCCCCTGTCCTCCCCTCCTCAGCCCCAAAGCCACTACCAGTCCCAGCCTGCTGCATCCTGGGCTACAGGAGAGAAGAGAAGCTCTAGCCAGGAGACCCTGAACCACCACATGATGGGGCACATGCAGAATCCCCCATACCAGGCCCCAGCCAGCACCCCTCTGTCCTCCATGGGTGGCAGGCAGAATCTGCAGTGGCCACCAGACCCTCTGTTAACCTACAAACAACAACAACCACAAGCCGCCAAGGCCTACCTGATGGACAATTCAGGAGAGGCACGCCCATCCTGCCAACAGAATATGACACATCTCATGCAGAAACAGAGGTGACAAAGAACATTCACATTTTAAACCAAGAACAACAAAAAAAAAATCTCAATGAAATCCAGATTTTTAAATCACTTGTAGTTTATTGAAGTTTTTAAATCAGAGATGTTTGTGCATGCAGCAATAGATATATAAACGTCATCACAAAATCATCAAATTAAATGTTTAAGTGTGTTCATGTTTCTGTGCAGATCCATTGACAACTTTGTACAAGCCTACAGAGACATGAGTCCAGCCAGAGTGGCCATGACCAACACTATCAAGCGCTCCTTCACCCAGATGGCTGTGGTGAGCTTCTCTGACAGACAGTATTTACCAAACAGCATGTTAAGTTTCATTTGAGTGCCCTTATTCTTGAGAATCGTTAATGGAATGAAAACAGAACAGATTCAGGGTAACTGTCCATTAATGAAAGGTTTGAGAGTAGCATTATCCTCATGTTTACTACTTCTGCTTATTTTAAAATACCTGCACGGTAGAACCAGAATTTAATACATCAGTGTTCCGTAATTACTGCTAGACACAGTCTTGTTTTTTCAATCATGTAGCCATGATAAAAAAAAGGATTTTCAGATTACTTGTACTTTAACACAGCTGTCTCTTGAATTGCTTGGGCAATCCTCGCTCTTTTTTTGTAGACGTGCAGCTAATTAAGTGTCCACTTAACTGTGTCTCAGGGTGAAAGCAAGCCTTCAGAAATCATGTGGAAGAAGATGAGGGGTGATGGCTGTGTCACCATGGATCGCTCCCTCAGCGCAGGGTCACTGGCAGGTATGAGCACCCCATTTGTGCTTGTGAAAAATATCAGCGCATTATCTCTGTCACCCTGTAATCGTACCTGTAACGCTCTCGCTCTCCTCTCTCAGAGTCGGGGATGAGCAGGATGATGCCAGGCAGCATGTCTTCATGTCTCAGCTCTCTGCAACAGCACAGGAAGTCTCAGTATCCAGGAAATGGGATAGGTGGTGCAAGTGAGAAAGCCTTCTCCCAAAAGAGCTGCAACTACACTGACTACAACATGCTGCCTTCTACCAAGACTGAGGGTGAGCTGAACTTACTTTACAATCCACAGAGTGTTAAATTACCTAGAAACTCAACTAACATCACTGTGTAAGCACCTGTAGCATTAGAACTGCAGTGTTTTCTTCTGATTCATTTACCAATACACTGAAAAGATCTCCTTATCAAGTTATTTTAGGGTGTAATTTAGTCATTGAAGTCATAAGAGAGCAAATGTCCCAGCGATATAAGAATATTTCAGTCTGTTTCTAATGCAGATCAAGTTTATTTATATGTAAATGCTATACGAAGGCAGCTGGGCTTCTCATCCAAAAGACCTCTTCAGTTCTGACTGGTGGGGAGTCCCAGGCATTTAACCTCTTGTGGGGTCGTTAACGCCTTCAGACCTTCGTTGAGGTCACAAATGAGACGCTGACCCATGGGACCATCATGTGAATTATTTAGGGTCAAATGAGTCATGGTATGAATGGGTGTTAAGTTGCCTGGGGAGGGATCTCAAGACGGCATTTTTAAGCGGCTGATAAATGGTGTTGGAAACCACCTCCTCTGTTTAGTGATCCATCGTTCATGTTCTTGTATTTACACACCAATTTTTGGCAAATTGTCGAAACAAGTTGATTTGAAATGGAAACAGGCCAAAATATTCTTACTGCTCTGGCAGGTTTTTGTCACTTCTTTTGAGAAAGTAAGGTTTTTAGGTCTCTGTTACAGACTTTAATGACTATCAAATCAAATGAGTCTCTTACCTGCCTGTTTGTACTGAATCACTGACACACAGATTTTCTGTCATTTTCCAGGTATAGCTAGCCGTCTGTTGGGCCCTTCGTTTGAGCCTTCCTGTCTGCCGGAGTTGACCCGCTACGACTGCGAGGTCAACGTCCCACTGCAGGGCAACCTGCACCTCCTCCAGGGCTGTGACCTGCTGAGAGCCCTGGACCAGGCCACCTAGAGCCCCAGATTCAAAAACCCCACCATAGACCCAGACTTGATCCCAGCCCTGAACCTCAACCTGCAGCCCGAGACTTAAGCGTATATCTTTACTTTCATACCTCTGGGGCCGTCTGAAAGCCCTGAGGCTAAGCTACCTATAGGGGATGCCTTATTTAGCTTGCCTGACTTAAACCCCATACTGTCCCTACTATGTTCTGTGTTCTTTCTGTAATTCTGTACCTTGACCATCTAAACAAGCTGAGATATCAGGGTCAAGTCAGTTTCACCCCTTCTCCCCCAAGCTTTTGACTCAAATCCAATGCAGGTTGATCACCAATGTACAAAAGTTGCTCTGCACTGAGCCAACCACATAGAGGACCCACACATTTAAGAGAACATGGGTCATTCGGTCAAAAAAGGCCAATGTAGAATACAAAATGATTCCGGATATGTGTCCTGTGCTAAAAAGTCTTGACACTGGGATATCTCTGGTCACCAGGTTTGGGGTAAACGTCTCTCACAGGTCAGCTCTGTGTTTGGACGCACAGGCTGAACTCGGGTCTTTGGTATAAACAGGGTATTAGAGGTGTGGGATTCAGACACACAATCTGCCTTAAAGGCCAGCTCTGCCCAAACATCTACAGCCATACACTGCAGCCTACCAGCTGTTTCCTACCCTGACTTAAGTGGGAATCCATGACCAAGCTACATATAGGCACAGGATTCAAACCTATAACCTGTCTCCTTTGCAGATATGAACTCTATGCAGCTCAGTTCCCAGCCTTACTTTCTCTTCAGCTAACTTATTTAGCTCAGAAGAGATTATATTATACTACCTACACATTAACAGAGACACTGTGTTCTTTCACTTAGTGTACTTGACCAGCAATTAGACCCAGACCACTTTTCTAGTTCTAGTCAAAGCCTCAAGTAAAAGTTGGGTATCATGAATTGGTTCTGAAATGTAGCCATTTTAAAATTAATAAGAACCAAGGATTATTTACAAAACACAGTCTTTGATTCTGCTTATTGATTCCCAAAGATTACTTTTTAATCACTACACTGCAATATGCAGGACTGGAAAAAGTGTGGCTAAAAGTAATCAGTGTGCCAAAATAATTATTTAAGGGAGGTACTGTTAGCACAGTATAAGGCTGGTAACAGCAGTGGTTCCCAACTTTTTTTTTTTTCTTTTGATCACTTAAAAATGTTTTAACAATTTGAGCAGGTGTTTTTTCTTTGAAACTCTTAGATGGTTTTATTTTATAATTGTTAGAGTCCAGAAGGGATAAAACTATTAATTCACATGAAACATGACAAAATAAATAGAAACTTGTCTAATGGAACTGTATTTTTCTTGACTCTGTAGGACTAGGAGGATATCCAATTTAAGTAAAAACAATGTTTAACTTGTACATGGCTAGAGAATACCTCTATTTCTTAAATTGTATCATAAAACACTTTCCTATATGGCAAGTCTGCTTAAGACTAAAATGCCTTGACTTTAATCACATGTAGATTTCATTTCACTCTCAAAAGAATAAGAATTGGGACTCAGTAAGCAGAAACAAAACCAAAAGTATACCTCTCTCTTCACTCAGACAGACAGACAGACACACTTACTTACACAGACGGTCGTCAGTCTCCCTCTTCTTGCCTAAAGTCCATCCAACCTCAGTCACTGTAACGGCCTCATCTGTTTAAATGACCAAGTAGTACAGTTTGTTCATTCAGAAAGACTCTGATTCTCAGAACATAAACTGGTCCACATAAGTATTACAACTGTTCGGGTCAATTTTAATGACATATGCATTATATTGTTATTTTAGGTATTATAATTAGTCTATACTTCTGTTATTGAATTGAGACATTTTAGCTTTTATCAAATCTCCCCAAATTATTTAATCCAAATCAATGGGACACTTTACTGTGTCAATACTGCTTTGTTTCTCTCCTCTCATTTATTTTTTATGTTCTTACTCCACCTACCAGATTTTTTGTGTCTATCTCACAGACACACAAAAACATATATTGCAATACATGTACTCTACTGTAAGTTGAATATTGTTAAGTTTTATTTTTTTCTGTTCTTTTTTTCTATCATTTCTTCTTAAAACTGTCTTCATGTCTAAACATGATTCCCCCTTTCTCACCTTTCTGTCAGGTAAATAGCTCATGTGATGTGACTACAGGGTTTTTTTGTTTTTGTGCAATTATTTCATTCAGCTAAAGCTTACATAGTCAGCAACAAAGCTAGCCTTATTCACCAAACTGATAGTTTGTACAAAGGAATCTGGCTTACACACACTGTAAAGAGTTCACGTGATTATATGTTGCAGGCTTACACACACTTCACACAATACAGAACCCCCCCCCCCCCAAAAAAAAAAAAAAAAAAACCTAAACAAAACAAAAACAAGGCATGTGCACAGGTTACCTAATGGGGAAGGACAGGGATGAAAAAAGGGGGACTTCTCCTGCATCACTTGTAAATTCAGTTTTTGCCCTTAAAGAGACCTTAAATGTGTTAAGTGTTTTAGGCTCCTTAACTTTACTATACAGTTATACAGCTATGTATGTTCTCTGCTGTTCCAGGCAGCATTTGGTTTATATTCATTTCTTTGCAGTATGAATATCAGTTAGCAGACTTTTCAAATTGTGTAATACATACGTAATAAACATAAAGTCTACGTTTTCTTTTTTTCCTTTCTTTTTTGGAGGGAGATTGTCAAAATTACATTATCTGGCATGTGAGCTAATCAGAGGTGCATTACAAGGGGTCAAAAGGGCAATTTAGCTGATAAGAAGGGCACTTAAGCCATCCAGAAGGGCAACTGGGCCAATCAGAAAGCCAAACTGAGGGGGTTAAGTTGGTATTTAGGTTCATCAAAGCCATAAAAGAGGTTACTTATCAACCTCAATTGCCCTCTTGGTGTTATTAGGGCAAAAATGAAGCTTGTGTGCCATTAAAAAACAAGGCCACTTCAGCTCTGAGATCAAAAAGGGCAGGAGAGGTCAGTCCTTCCCACCCCTGTGCACACCACTGCACAAACCAGATGGGGTAAGGTCATATGACAGCAGCAACTGTATAATCACTTACTCATTCAGATTATACATATGTACATAGCAGAGGCAACAGCCTTGGTTTCAGTGCCGTAGAGCAGCCTGCGAAGTGACTTGAAAGTGGAGTATATGTATTATTCTTTTATGATTAGGACAAGGCCAGTTTTTCTTCTAATTCACAACACAGAGTGGCCACCAAAACCAGAAGGCTTTGATACAGAAATATATTAGTCAACCTTATACATGATGGACTAGAGTAGGGTCAGAATTTTATTTTCTAACTAAAAAAAAAAAAAAAACTGTCATTTTCACCCAAACGATGAAAACAAGTTCTCACTATTTTCTCTGCTCTCTCCTTTCCTGTACTGTCAAAGTATTTTTCTTAATCTCACTCTATTTTTTTGAGGTAATTGTCTTTGTGTGGTGACCACTTTTGAGTATGAATTATAGAGCTTTGTACACATATACGTTACGTATTTAAAGAAACAAAACTAATGTTAAGATAGTGTTTTTAGTGTTTATGTGTCCTGGTACTTTGTCCTTATCTACCCCTGTAGATGCAGATGGATCAGATCCCTCGCAGTGCTGTTTCCCCTCGTGCTGTTTCCATGTTGTGGCATTTTATTTTCTTCAGAGTTTTATCCTAAAATATATATTGAATCTGTTGGCTGGCCAGTACTGTTTTTGCTTTGAAAAGATAGTAAAACAAAACAAACAAACAAAATGGAAAAAAAGATTAAAAGCTAAAATATCAGTTTTCTAAGTTTCACTTTTCAGATATGTAGCATTTTGAATATTGTAAAGAAGGTGAAGTTGCCTCATAATTAATCACATAGTTTTCCAGTTGCATATATAAAAGCAATGGTGCTTCATAGACAATGTATGTGTCATTTTTAGAACTTTTATTACATCTCTTGGATCCACTAACACTGTATTTTTTACGTTTTCTGCTTTATGTCATGCTGAATTGTTCTTTAAAGTTAATTTTGATCCCTACAATGTGCCTTATCATAACACATACTGAGTTCACCCTTCAAGAGCACAGCTTTTTCCTGCCACCTGTAGGTGACAATGGGGCCTATTACTGAAGATAATCCTAAATTGAAATTGTATAGCATGAAAGTTCCCCATTGTTATAATTTGAATTTGCACATCACATGACACCTTAACTTTATCTTCTAATGATTTTTGTCAATTAAAAGCCAGCTTGCAGAACTTGATATTAATGTGGAAATATAGCAGGGGCCCTAAAAATGGGGATACAGTGTCACATTTGGGATGATTTTCATAATAAACCCTCAGGTTTTGTAGTTGACAGCTCCTTCATAGCCTCTTCCTAGCCATGGAACATACAGTAGAAGCCTCATAGATTCAAGCAGAACCCCATTAGAGCCCCCTGGTGATGACGAGTCAAATTATGTTTAAGGTTTTTAAGGAAATGGATTTCCCAGCTCATCAACATCGACATGACAGTCTGTTTGCTGATGAAGCTGCTTGTGGGTTTTTAAGTTTAATTGAATAGGACTGGACTATACAGTAAAAGTTCTCCTGGGTGGTGGGTTATATATGTCAGATGGGACAGCAGTGTACAACAAAGTTAGTGCTGTGTTTGAGTTACATTTTAAGTGTGTGTAACTATCAGTCTGCAAACCAAATTTGCCTGACCTGATCATGTAGATACTACAGTTCAATATTAAAGCTCAAGTTCTATATGAATTACTTCTGTGTATAGGAAAGATGCCAATAAAAACAAATCCAAAGGTAAAGATCTCACACCCACGTTGATACATAGGAGTCATGGAGTCCTCCCGTGATGTTTAGTAAGATTTGATTATTCTGAGAGGGGATGTGGGCCGAGAACAGTTTGAACAGTTATGAAGGAGATATTAAAATAAGTTATGTCAAGTTGAGTGATACATGAAGAGAGATACATCCTGCTCAGCCTGCCCACTGATGCAAATCTCTCCACTCGACTCATCACTCATCTGTTTCTCCTCTCACTCCCCCTCTCTCTTCACTTTCCTTTAACAAAATTCATTTGTTTTCATGTCAGCAGTTACTTTAGAAAAGACAGCATTTCTAGCATTGTTTAAATTGGAGGTTCTTTCAAAGTAAAAAGCCTGCAAATGCAGCTATGGTTAGATTAGGTTTATAGAAATGCACTTCACAGAATTTTAAAAGCATGTTTTTAAACCACTGGAATTATTTTCATTGTACATTTACAGTGCAATATAGAACTGTTCCTGAAGAGCTTAAGTGCTAAAGCAATTTTAAGAGACCAAAGAATACATTAAATGTTTTTGAAACAAACAGATGGAAGAACAGTGCCTCAGATGGACTTTTTAGCTGATGATGCTTGACCTAAATTGTGTTACTGTATGTGGAAAGAGTTGGCTAGATGGAAGTTGATTTTTAAAATAAAAATGTAGACAGAGGGAAAGTCCCATGCCCATTTTAAGCTAGCTTCTGCTCCACTAGTTTTGGCCAGACAATTTAAAATTTAGCAGACTTTAAAAATGTTAAATCCTTTTAGTTGTTTTAACCCAGCAAGTTATTTTTTAGCATTTAAGAACTACACCTCTGTTGATATAAATTGAAAACTTTGCTGTCTTGTGGAGTAAAAATCTGTTTATTTTAGAATACAGACAGAACAATAAGAATGGGCGTCAGCTAATCAGTAGGACAAAATAAAGATGGCTAACTCTCAGAAAAGCTATGATAAGTGAGCGCTAGTGAAATAGATGCTAAACAAAATGGGCGGGGTTTCAGTTCTCTGTTTTAATTCTAGAAAGGCCTATCACCAGTCCTAGTGCTAATTATGCTGTGCTAC
The DNA here is from genome assembly GCF_001640805.2 of Lates calcarifer. Lineage (NCBI taxonomy): Eukaryota > Metazoa > Chordata > Actinopteri > Centropomidae > Lates > Lates calcarifer. Next base: position 19,403,489 of record NC_066848.1, read on the forward strand.
TTGAAGGGGTTCCCTAAAAAAACAAAAGTGACAAAATGTTTAAGGATTTAATTCACTCTTTCATTGCACCTTCTCTTTAAAGAAAATATCAGCATTTTGTCTCGTCTTGTGTAACAACAGGGTTTTTGTTTTTCCTTATGGGATCCATGTTCAGCTACTTATATTCTGTTTTTGTCAGTGTCATACAGTACAGTTAGCTGATTCTGCATTTTTTAACAAGCTAAAAATTCATATTGATCTTATTATTATCATATATTGTTATCATTGTTATTACTATATGGGGAATTTAACCCAATAAGAAGTTTGTGTTTCTGCACTGATATCTTATTATTAAAGCATACTGATCTTACCCTCTCTCACTGGCTTCATGTGTGGTTCATTGTTATTCTTTTTATTTTATATGACTATAAAAGAGGAGTTGTGAATGAACTGTATAGAGGAAATAATCCATAATCAGAGATTTTACATTACTTTCTGAACATCTGTTAACAGAAGTCAACTTTGAAAAACCCAGCAGCTTATTTGACAAAAACAAAGAAATTTCGGTACGCAAGCTGCTTGGATTTTCAAAGCTTGGCCTCTCTTTCAATGAAGGGCAGTGTCTGTCTAGCATTTGTGGGGAACTGGGATACTGTACTCAAAAGTTGTTCAAATGCTGCTTTGCGATGCTGTCACCTTTACTGTGAAACTCATTTTTGTAATCATTCAACATTTAAAGCTAACTAAAGATTGTTAATCTTATATGCTAAAATTCTATTTTAAAAAAAGATCTACACACACGTAGATCTATGCAGTGTTTTCTCTCTAATCATATATGCTAAAAAATTACATAAAAGTCTTAAATGCATTTGACATCCATTTAACACAAAAGTTTCTTGTGGTTCCTGAAAAGATTTTCAAGATGCAGGATCTTTTTTTACCTGACAAAAGCTATATCTAATGAACTTATTTTTAATATAAAACCATTATCTGAAAAAAACAAAACAAAACAAAAAAAAACAAAAAAAAAAACACACCACTATATGCACCTGCACCAAAAAAAAATGTACTTGGTTACTTTCCACTTCTGGTATAGAGCCACATTTTCTTGAGCATCCTGTACTTAATTTACCCACCTCACAATACTCCTCTGACAGGCCAGAGTGTTTACCAGATGATTTTGGTCTGCACACGCAAGCCTGTGTGCGAGTGTGTTTGTATTTTAGTGTTTGACTTGTTCTTCAGCCAATACAGTGTTCAGTTCAAGACCATTTAGCAGTTTCAAACATACTAATTGAAGAACACTGTGTAACAGTCTGCTCAATGTTTTTTTTCCCTCCCTCCATCTTATAATTCCATTTCACTTGTTTTCTTTAGACCTCTCTGTGTGTCTGTGTATACCTATCTTTGGGAGGACCAATTTGAGTTTACATTGAGACTGAGGACATTTTGTCTGATTTTTTTTCCTTCAAAGGCCCATTTGAGGTTCAAGACCACTAATCGCTATTACACTTTGAAAATTACTGGACCTTTGTTTGAGTATTCAAACATCAAACTTTTCCTCCACCACACTAAAGAGAAAAACTCAAAAATAATTTACTCAGCTACTCTACTAGTATTATCGCAACCCGGTCTAATCAATCTGCCTACAAATAACATGACTTTACACTTGTGTGCAGTGCCAATCCTTTCAAAAAGGTTAGACTTAGAACTGACATGAATGACTAAAAAATGTTAAAGGTCTTGCAAAGTCCCTAACCATCCACCCAACAATGCCTCCTCCTAATAAACCAAAAACCATCTAATAAAATGAAAAGAAAATCACATCATCTGAAATGCATAACACGGACATGGGAAGAATTGGTATATCACCTGCACACAATTTGGACTTTAGTGTATGCATTGCATGCATTTTGAAGTTGTGTTATTTGTAAGCAGATTCAAGAGAATGTGTTCATTATCTAGTTACTTTAATATGAAAAACATACAGTTAGCTTATAACCTGTGATGCTTTTTTAGAGTTTAAAGTGGCTCGGTGTAAGATTGAATGCAAGTCCATATGTAGACATTGCTAGTATCAGAAGCATCTTAACAGGGATGAATACCTCACAAAATTAAATCCAGGTCTGCTTTTTTGTACTTCTTGTTTGCTTAGGGATGTGTGCAAATATTACTTATGGTTATATATAGTTAATATGGTTAAAACAAACAATAAAAAATGCTGTTTATCAGCTTTTCTATGCATCTACTTGGGGAAACCTCACTTTTTTTTTTTTTTCAAGCAAATCATAGGCTAGCTGTTGACCTCTGACCTATTAGTAAAACTATAAATCTCATCATTAGGGTATACAGTTTATTGCACCATTTAAATACTGATTCAATAAATGTTTAAGTACTTTAAAAAAATACATTGATTAATTAATTAACATTTTGGAAAAACAATGGTGCTACTCTAGATGGTTAGGGGAGACTACACCTGGTGATTGAAGCCAAATTCAAGCCGAATTCAACATGACACCAGCAACAAGTCCTGATGATTGATAAGTGTGGGTCTTGTTCTTCTTTTAATTTTCTCAGTATCTGACCTGAAAATGGATCTGTTGGGAATCTTTGCAACCTTCTGTAACGCTGTAAGACTCATGGCATTGTTGTGGGCAAAGACAAAGAAAAGTAATGTCAAGAAGTCAAATTTCCTTCACCCTACAAATGTTTGCCGATGACTAAAAAGCTTTTTGATGACTGCCACGTCTGGTTCCCTGCTGTATGGAAAACACGTTTCAAAGCTTGAACTCCCCCTTTGCTATTGTGCTTGTTTTGGATTGTGACGCACATCCTCAACTTGATTTGGACAGACATTTTGGCATAAATAGACCAAAACTGGCACCAAAAGACAGAAATACACTCTCCTACCTTGTGTCTCTCACTCAGGTACTGGTGATGTTGGTATTTTCAGGATATAACTTGAATTGAGGATGACCTACAGGAACAAACAAAACACAAAGTTTTAACAAATTGGGATCATTTAGAGACTTATTAGTATTTCCATCTTTCAGGTAGATATTACCATCAGTCAATCATCATTGTAAAAGCCCCTTGCTGAGGGCCCTGACATAAAACAATTACCTCTACCTACCAGTACAGACAAAAGCAGCTGTTCAACTTTCATTTAAAGTAGCCCTTGAAAGACTACATTTGACAGCTGATGTGCACTTAATGTCACTATTTATACATAGTTAACACTGAATAGTATGAATCAAAAAGATTTAGTTGGCTCCAAAAATCAACATTGATAATAGAATGAGGCACTTCATCAGTTCTGGTTAAACCGGATCCAAACACTAAAGGCAATAGGAATTTTGGGAAAATGCTGGCAGAGGGTTCTGTAAATTGTTGTGCCAACAAATCCTGACAGAGCTTGCTGATCTGTCTGTTAATGTGCCAAGGTACACAAATACATTCAACTTCTTTGTGGGTTTTTTGTGCGCGTGTCTTCCTTCCTCTGCAGGAAGACGGGAACCCAAACTTTATGGGCACACAAAAACATGCATGTGGGACATTCAGAGAGAAATGCAGGTAAAAAGCAGGCACGCAGACACACACACACACACACACACACACACACACACACACAGTCTTGCATTGCTTTGTTCCAGCTGATTCAGAGGCTTTTGTTTCTTTCAGGTGGGGAGTCAGGAAAACATGGTGGAGGTAAAATGGGAGGAACCGGTGTCTTGGGCCGACCAGCTTCCTCTTGTTTCAGGTTTCCAAGGCAAGCTTTTATCCAGTGTCTGCTGCCAAACAAGCCATGCTGCACCAAAATCCTCTGATATCTCACAGACTTTCACTGACTTTACTAATTTTAAATTTCGATGGCAGATTTCTAGCCTGCAAAAATTATGAAGCAACATTATACTCCATGTGCTCTTGATTAAATGTATTACCCAAGACTGAACCTCTAAGTTCTTTCCTTACAATATGCAGTTGGTCTAATCACTTAGCTGCATGTACCTGCATCCAAGAACACTGTGTACAACTGGCAGCAGTGTTTGAATAATGAAAAACAAGAAACCACTACCTTAACAGATGTTGTCTCAGACTCCACATAGTTAGTCTCATAAGTTCAGTAAACTGCTTTCCACATTTATCAAAGTATTAACATCATCGAAAACACCCACACACCTCTTATAATTAGTGGGATCACTTGCCTCCACCACAGCCATTTCTAATAGGTGACTGACTGTCAGTAAGGATGGACTCTGCAGGAGTCTGTCTAGCAGTTGTGGGGAACTGACATACTGTCTTACAATGCCGTCGCCTTTACTGTGAAACTCATTTTTATATTTATTCAAGATTTAAAACTAACTTAAGATTAATAAATAAATGTCTAAATGTCTCCTCAATATAGCAATAAATAAATGTAAATCTTAAAACCTTTCCAACATTAATGTTTTTCAGACAGACAGGTGACAAATTAAAGGAAAGCCAACATAATGTGTTTTAGTAAAATGTTGGGCCACAAGAGCTGCCATAACAATGTCAATGCACCTTGGCATTGATTCTACAAGTCTCTGGAACTCTAAGAGATAGAACACCATTCTTCCAAAAGAAATTCCCTCATTTAGTGTTTTGATGATGGTGGTGGAGAGTGCTGTCTAACATGTTAGTCCAAAATCTCCAAAAAGTGTTCAGCTGGGTTGGATGAGGGCACTGTCATTCTGTTAATGTGTTTGCTTTCCAGGTTTTTCTTGTAATTTGTCACCATTCTGCAGTTCCTACAATATCTTAAGAACTTATGTTTTACCTGCTGGACTTCATCATCAGACATGTGAAAACACAAGATTTCCACATTTTCAGTAGTATAAAGTGTGTGTCCTCAGCTTTGCTGTCAGCTGAAGAGCTGAACAGCAGAGGAGGCTATATCGGCCTCTGGTTCAAATGTAGCTTCACCGACAGTCACCACCTAAGCTGTCAGAGCCATACAGCCACACAGCCTGCCATGCTGCTGTTCCACATTACTCTGAGAACAATAACACAGCAAGTGTACAAAAAAAAGAGAGAGAAAAAGAAGAAGAAGGGCTGTGATCAGACTGAAAAAAAAGAGTCAACTAAGTGTCTTCTCAACTGATGATTCAAATCACTGACATTTAGGGGTTGCCCAACAACATACAGTGATGCAACATCTGGGGCAAACCCTTTCTTGTTTCAACATAGCAATGGCATGCGTTGTACTAAACTGTTAAACACCTGCTATGCTACTCCTGAGAAACACCATACAGCCAGCTGAGAGACAGAATCACAAAAAAGACGTCTCTGCTGTGGCCCCGCTGTGAGGTGACCCAGTCATCTCTCTCTCTAACCCCTCGCCCGTCTGTCCCTGCATATGTCTGCCTGTCCTTTGGGACCTGAGCATGTCTCATGACAATTGTCCAGCTAAGCCGATCCAGGGACAGTTTGTTTATATTCTGGTCTGATCCCAAGGCACTCAGCTGCTCCGACTGGGACTGACCCCCTGATGTAGCTCAGATCTCACCGTAAACAAACATCCAGTTTCCCATGTTAGAATCACAGACTGCTTATGTTTGGATTTTAGCATATGAGAAAGATAAAAAAAAGATATATTTTGTACAATGTTAGTATACTGTAAAGTGTGTTTTTATTTGACTGACATGAAAGTTGTTGAATCATGGTAGCAGTCAGAACTGATTATAATCTTCTAAAGAAGCTAAAAGGAGCCAAGAGCACTTTACCAGCCATCCATCCAACACAGCACAGAGAAGATATTCATAATCCCCAGAGGAGACAAACAGCTCTCCAGTCAGGTGCCACTAAACCACCGCAGAAGCAGAGGGAACAACAAGACGACGCAGTTAAAAAAGTGATGGTCAAACCTCAAACAGTGAAAAACAATGTCACTGTTATCACTCCATACAGATCTGATGTTTTTTTTTTTTTTTTTACCTTCTGTCTCTATTTTCTTCAATTTTCGACATTCTTCAATAGATGCTTACGTCAAGCACTTTATGTACATCATGATTTATTCGCCAAGTCTGTTCAACTGCACTTTGTTAAGTTTTGATTTATACCAGCTTTTACATCTCAGCCATCTGTAAAAATGTTTCTGCGACATTTTGCAATTTTTTGGAATTTCCAGTACCAGCACTGGTACTGTCAGTCTGACAATGCCCAACCTCACTAGATCAGAGCACTGTCAATAGGTGCTTGATTTATATTGCAGAATCACATTGACACATTTTCCAAACAGGAGGAGAGACAGGACCACAAACCACATCATGAACATTAAACTATTGACCAGAACTATGCTAAAAACACAACAAAACTCCAACTTTGTACTACATGGTGAACACATCCCCGTACCTGACAAAACTATGATAAAGCCTCAGTATGTTAGAGTCATACATGTCAATGTCTCTGTGGATCTATACAGAAAATAGTGTTATGTATAACCTTAGGTTGCAGCAGCTGATATAAGAGCTGACTTGCGTGACTTGCGTGCCTACAAAAACTCAACAACACATTGTACAACGATCCATTAATGATCTAATTTTCTGTCAGGAGGGAGGTTGGAGACAACACTGGAGCTGAACATTATACTCCAAAGAAAACATCCATGTAAATCTGAATCAAACCTGACAAAATCTCTGATTGGTCTGGTTGTTTTTCCATCTAAGGGAAAACACCATTTATTAAAGCAACACCAGACCTTTATGAATCAGTCAGCAAAATGTGAGATGTGGGCAACACTGGAAGCAGGCTGCACTGGCCATGATGAGATACAATAACACAATGGATATCTTACATCACATAATCACTGACAAACTGAATGTCCCTCATGTCTGTTTTTCGGTCTTTGTTTTTCTGTGGGAATTCATTCAGAAATACAATGCTTGGCCAAATCAAGTTTCTCCTGCCCAGAATTGTGTTTTCAGCAATTGTTCTGCATGAAGACAAAGAGCTTATGCAATCATTTACTCAATCATCCTCACTGTTTGACCCCTTCAGAGCCCAGTTTGGCTCATCAGGAAGAGAGCCAAAAATAAGCCTTTTGGTAGGACGAGGTGGAGAGAAGGTCAGCGATTATTCACTATCAATAAACAGAAAAACACTACATATAAAGACGATAGGACATCCTTCACAGATTGCAAATATACAAAGTCTTTCCAAATAATGAAATTACTGGTCAGTGTGTACAGAGATAGAGGCAAAAAGTTTATTTTCTCTGTTCCTGTTGCTCGGTTATGTAAGTGCTGATTAAGTGTGGAACAGAAATGTTCTCAGTTGTGATTTATTTTTTTTTAAACATAGTGCTTGTGTCCCGCAAAGCGAAGAATGGGTGGTAAAGCTTAACTACACATGGCTAAAAACATGGCTTAAATACAATTTTAAAACTTGAATAATAATAAGAAGAGTCTATAAAGTAACTTGTGTAATTAAAGGGTTTCACTGCAGTGTTTTACTTTGGTCTGTACAGAACTTGTGTGCCATTTTCCACTTCTTTATTGTTTTCTAAATGCTATTTTAAATTTTTCTATTTCAGCTTAGAATCTTTATTACTTTCAAAGGAAAGTGCCTTCCTCTGCCCACTTAAACCTGTAATAACTAGTCATTTGGCCACATGAGAGCAGCAAATCATATAACATGATTTTCTTAATGCCTTTTATGTTTTATGTAAAGCATTATGAATTTCCCTATTGTTCAAAGGTATTATGTAAAGAAAACTTGTCTTGCTTTATGAAGACAACAGTGACATATCATTAGTTGATATGATTAACGTCTAATATGTCAAATATTCATTGTATTTTAGCTCTGTTTATTTGGTTTCCACCAACTCCTGAGGGAGATGTTTGTCTTAGTGGATTGCAGTACTAATTAATCTAATCTTATTTGTATAGAAAATAGTGATTAAAATTGTCCATCACAGTTTCCCATGGCTCAAAGCTCAATAAATTACTTAAATGGTTGATACATTATCACAGGAGCTGGCGATTCAGTGTCTCTGTATCGACTAATTGTTTCAACTGTAGATCAGTGAGTTACAGTGAACAGCAGAGTCATAAAAGCAGTATTACATCTGCGTGCATTCTCCTTTTTCTTTGAAAATCACCTGTTTTATTGTGTTGCACCTAAATCCTGTCAGACTCTCTTAACGCCAGTCACCTTTTGACCTTGTGTCTGTCTGCCTTTTCTAACCCCTCAGTGAACTCAAGAGCACTTCCTGTGTGAAGGGGAAGCATATAGACAGATGGCAGAGATGGTGTTTCATCTCTTAATGTGTGTTTAAGTGAAAGCCACAGACAGAGGAGGCTGTATAGTTTCCGGAGGGGAAGGTTTCTCATGAGAATTTTTCTCTCTGAACTGCTCAGACCTCTTTTGAGAGTGTGTGTGTGTGTGTATGTGTGTGTGTACATATGTGTGGGCATGTAAACAATATCATGAGTTATACAAAAATGAGAGATGGTTATCTTAGAAGGCACTGGTGTGTGTATTTTTATTTATAAGGCCTTAATTGTGGTGTTTCTGAGATACTAACACTTAGTGACATATTTAGGACCTGGGTTGTGCAAGCTATTTGTAGATCCATTACTAAATTTGTTATTAATAACTACTCACAAGAAATTTACTAAACTGGTTTGCGCTAGTCAAATGTAATGAATGTCTTAGCGAGAAAAGACCTTGTGTAACTCAGAATATGTCTCTACAGTGTACTGCAGCATGACAAGCTGCATGTAATTTAACTGTGCTTAACACAAATCTTGCCTCATTTGATTAACACTCTAGATGTATTTACACTTGATGTAAATAGCTGCACATTACATCACAGGTCAACTTAGCACACAGCAACAGTGAACTGGTTGAGACTGGTTTTTGTATGGTTAGTGTGGTACCATTTACATTACTGATTAGTCATTTTGTTCATCATCTTATCTCTTTTACAAGAGAAACCTTAATCTAAATGGGACTTACTGAATTAAAGATCAGTCTGTTGTATGTATTTGTTTAAATTTAAAGTGCATGTATTTATCTGTGTACTTATAAAGGACTTTCTTACAAAGTTGCTTTGCTTTTAAAGTGCTACTATAATGAATGTAAACTCTGTGAGAGCATATGACAAGCTTGGTCTCCCAAATCAGGTGCATGCGTAAGTGTGCTTAATATTCATTTCAAGGTCAAGCATGTGTCCATTATGGGTTTCAAAGTTCAAGTAAGCCTCCAGGGAATGCATGTAAGTCAATGAAAGTTCAATAAGTTCTTTTAATCTCATGCTGGTTCATTTAAACTTTTTTGTCTATCTTGTGAACATTTACTTAAAAATGTATCTGCTAACTCACTCTGTTCTTAAAATAAATACATTCTGAGCATGGTACATGACAATCTGAGGTTATGGAATAATAATCACAACCCATCCTTTAAATATGCGAAAAAAGGCATTCCATCTGTTCCCCTACTAAAACGTCTACTGTCATTTTACCAACAACAACAACATGAAGTTGCATTTTCCTTTTTTAAGATGAAGTTACATCGCCACCTGGAGGACATAAACATGTAGTGCAATAACTGGGGCTGAGGCTAAGCATGATTTCATATACCCATCTTTAACATGTCTATAATAAAAATTAAAAATTAAAATAGACGAGTGTCTGAATTTTACTCATTTACTCTCAAACACAAAACACCAATACTTAAGCAGTCAGTGCAGATTGTTTATAAATTAAACTAAAGGCGTTTTGAGATTTTAAAATTGGGGCAGATGTGTGCCAAAATGCAAAAGGTTTAGGCCTTGTTCATGGTCAGTTTTTTTTGAAGCGCCACATATGGGGGTTAAAGTAACTGAACAAGCAGATAAAACAGCAGTAGGCTCTGAAATAAAGACAAAACACAATCGCAGACACAATACTAACACTCACACAAGTAACTATCGACAAGTGTTCCAGGCAAGCTGAAGCCACCGTGTAGTCCGGAGTGGACTACTGAGAGCGGCTCAAAGCTCAGGGGATATCAGAAATATTAAGAAATTGGGTTTTAAATTTGATAATCAATAGGCTGAAGTTGAAAACACGTCTAAGGGCCCTGTGTGGGTAAGGATATTGTTTGTCCCACGCGACTACAGGTTTGACTCACCTGTAGCTGCCTGACTGGACTGTATCACTTTCAGCTGCCCTCTGGCCTCGCTTAGTCCACTCTCCTCTAGATGTAGGTACTCCAGAATTTATACCATCGTGGATTTTTTGTAAAAGGGGCGATAGCAGAGCTCCAAAAACTCAAGACAAGACACCAAACTACCCCAGCATGGTACCACCGAACACCTGCTGCTTCACCTCTCCCAGGTGTGTCGCATCAGTGACGTTAGCGCCGACGCTTTAACACGCCTTAATTAACAGAGATGAAGTATCGCAAAACTCCCTCTCAAATGATCAAACTTGGAGTTACAGGTGCTATTAGCATGGCCTCAAACATAATGTTCTCATCAGTTTTATTTTATTTGGAACAACACTTTATTAGTTACTCAATTTCCAGACAGTATTTTTATTAACTACAACAAATATGTTATTTTACTGGACACCATTCCAGGAGATCTGTAACTCTGTAGATGATCGATGTAAATGTTTTTGTCTGTTTGGCAGCAGCATGAACTTTGGCTACAAAACATTCTAATGGTCATATTTTATTTCTGGATCTCTTCAATACTTTTAAATATTCATACCAGCAGTTTCTGTATCAAATATTCATATCTTAAGAAATCAATATGGAAAATAGTTGCTGAAGAGTGGATGGGCAAAGCTTAAAGAGATTTTTGTTGGATTGTCAATCCAGGTATACTGGATCCACCACCATTGTGAATCTAAATCAAAATGACCAGAAAAGGTGAGGGAGAATCTGTCACTCTGTTTATTGTTCAACTACCAAAGCATGCAACAGCGAAAAAGTCCCACAAACAGCAGTGCTGATCACCAAACATCCATCTGTTTGCAAAAATTGATTTTATGGAAAGTCAGTCCAGTCAGACCAAGGCAAAGAAGTATCATATGACCATCGTAAAATTCTCCAAGCCTATAGAAATCAAAAGATTTTATCGCACTGGAAAAATTGACCATGGTGGTCATCCCAGGCCCATTGTGGTTAAATTGCTTTGAGCAAAATGCCTCAAAGTCACTAATATCTTCACTGTTCTTTAGCACCGATATACCAAGACAAATTCCTTGTATGTGCAAAATTACTTGGCAGTAAAGTCTGATTCTGATCAGTGAGGTCTTTTCCCAAAATGTTTGCATGAAACTCCAAAGCAACTGCAACCACAACTAAGAGAAGAGAAGAAGAAAGGGGAACACTGTCTTTCTGAAAATGATCAACTAGTTGTGGATCCTCCCCAGTATGCTTAAATCTTGCCTACTTATTATTCTTTTTGTCTGTTTGTAGTTATTAAATATCAGACATCTCTAATGAAGAATGGGACCCAAATCCACATGATCTTGTCTTTATACAAATAAAACATCATTTTGCCATCTGCCGTTTCGCAGAGGTGTAACTACTATCTGTCTTTAACTTGTGATAAACTCAAGTCTGATTCTTATCACTTGTAGATGATGAATAGCAGATTAGAATGTGAATATACTGGAAAGAATATGTGCACATGACCTAATGGGTCTTAGTGGGTAAGGTATCCAGAGGCCGCTGAAGCTGGGAATTGTAGGTTTAAGTCCCACTGGAGTTTTTTAATTAGACTGAGGTGCTGATAATATTACAGTAGGTAAAACTACTGTCTCTGCAAATCATGTATATGTTATTTCAGTCTGCATGTTGCCATTTGCAGCTGTACAAACCTTACCTACCCAACCTTTTTGTTACCTGCTGATCAAGACTTACCAGTCAATTGCAGCATTTTAATTAAAACTTCAACATACAAATTTTGAAGTTCTTTTATGCCCGTCTCCACACACATTTTGATTTATCAATCATCAATCTGCCATCGTTTTAGTTGAGTTACAGTTGAGAAGCAACTCTTCTGCCGTCCTTTCCCCTTTTTCAACGGCAATTGCCTTCATTCAGTTAAAGCCTTATTGCACTTTGGTAACCCATCAGAAGGACAGTGTTCTATTCTGGTTAATATTTCCCTTTGTTGAAGGTTGAAACTCCAGCAGCACTTGTAGTATTCAAACAAATCTCTGACAGGAAAGTTCTTTATCCCCTTCCAAGCATAGGAGAAGTTGCACAGACACCCACACTCTGCAAATGTTGTCCTCGATTCTAAGATTCTTTTTAACTCTGAGTTCAGTGCAGCTAAACAATCAGCGCTCACATGTAATTGTGTAAGTTTCATCCTGCTGGTATAGACTGAAAATGTAAGGTTTCAGTATTTAACAGTATTGAAGCAAAATCATTTTACAGATTTCTCTGTTTCTCTGTCTGTGGGAAACTGGATTCCCGCAGACAGCTTATAAGTACAACAAGAGAAGAAGTTAGACTGAAACTCTGGCTTAAATTCTGTATCAAAACGCTTGGTTCCATATTTCATCCTCATAGAGAACATGGTAAATGGACTTGTACTTATATAGCGCTTTTGTAGTCGTATCCACCACTCAAAGTGCTTTACACTACATCAAATTCACCCATTCACCCATTCACACACACATTCATACAGTCTTGCACTATGCACAAAGTGCTCTAGCACATCCACATTCACACACCAATGCTACAAACACTGGGGGCAACGTGCGGTTCAGTATCTTGCCCAAGGATACTTCAGCACAGAACCGCTGACCTTCCGATTAGTGGACGACCCGCTCTAGCTCCTGAGCCACAGCTCAAACACACCATGGAAGAAGATTTCACACCTAAAGACCAAGACAAATACCTTGATTTCATCTTGAATTCTGGGCTACGACCATCAAGCCATCAGTCAATTGCATTAAAAAATGGCATTAAAAGCAAAAACAATACACAGACTGAAAGAAGATAGGTGTTCTTGAGAAAATAGCACTGAATATGCCTCCACCTCTGATATCATGACCAGATGTTATGTTTTGCAATTTTGACCTTTCTTCTACTGAGGCTTAAAAAAAGTGTCCCAAAAGGAAAAGAAGATAGGATCATGTTGTAGATACATTTTGTTCCTGACACTTACTCCAAAGATGTATTTTGTAGAGTATGTCATGTAATTAACTAATAAACATCCTTGATAAAGATATGCCGGTGCCTGTTCAACATCTTGTGCCAATGTGTAATCTTAGTCACAACTTGTACCTTGTAATATGTTACAACCTCACAATGTCCAAAGGTGATAGAGTGGTTAATGATCAGGTTGGTGAGCTGTAGAGCCTAAATTCAGTCCTGCTCACCAAAAGAAACCCCCACAGTGAACAGAGAACTCTGCAGAGAACAATCTCTAGTGGTCCTATGCTGTTTTCTACATAGGTGAGTATTTTCACTTTTTTATGTTTTTAATATTTGGTCCTGTTGTGGCAATTCTAACTGAGAACCAGCTGACTAGTCAAGTGAGAATGTATTTCAAATACTAAGACACAATGTTTATTCATTTCTAGAATGTTTAACACATGCATGTAGATCTCCATGTCTGAAGACAAAGTGAAATGCATGACAAAGAGAGAAAATGACTGTATCTCTAATTTTCAAGGGTCAGCTGCTCCCTCTGTGAGTGATGCTGAATTTCTGGGAAAAAGGATATAGCCTTCTTTGGCCTTGTTTTTCAGGAAACTGTTATCTCCACATGTCACTTCATGCCTCAGGCATAGGTGCTTACAGCAGTTTGTTCATGAAAGTAACACACTCATATGACTGTCAGGCGCAGGCCTTTAATAATGCATTTTACTCTTCTAGTAGGACAGCATTGTTTATATCAACACGCCAATCATAAGCTCATTATTTAAGCATAAAACATCAATTCCTTCTTACCATGATGCATACTAAATGTAAGCCACACAGGGAATATAAGCATTTCCCTTCACAGTCCATATGTGATTTATCTCATGTTTTACCTCTGTCAACTTAAAGCCAATCTAAACCTGTCTCTGAGGATGAAGTTCGAGAATATCCTGGAGGAAATCGATGGTTTTGGTCCTTTCCAAATCTGCCATTATCATTCTGCTCTGCACCCCTCGAATTGTTCTCCCCTGTCATTTCTTACTGAATAACTTCATCGCTGCGGTGCCTCCTCACCACTGTGACATCAGCACGTTTGACGATGGAGGACCCTTTAGGAATCTTACCCACGAGCAAAGACTGACCATCAGCATTCCCGTGCGAGGAGATGGGAACCCAAAATCTTGTGAGATTTTCGCCGAGCCTCAGTACCAGCTCTTGTCCAACAGCTCAAACAGCGCTGACCTGCCCACAGTTCAGTGTCAGAGTGGATGGGTTTACTACAACTCAACCTTCACTTCCACCCTGACAACAGAGGTATAGCCACTGACTTTTTAAAATCAATATTATACTTTGTTTGCTGGGCAAAGCAAGGCATGTTTCATGTAAAATGTAAAAACAACATGAGACAATATAAAAAGCATTTAGATTTTAAGTGTTATATACAACATAAAAAGTAAAAAATAGAAGAGTGAAAGTTTTAGCCTTGATTTAAAAGAATACGTAAGGAAGCCAGTTTACAGTGTGCAGTGGAGTCATATGATCCACTTTTGTGGACTCCAGCAGCAGTGTTCTGAATCAGCTTCAGCTGTCTAATTGAATTTTTTAGACCTGTAAATACACCACCACCACAGTAGTTGAGTGGATTGAAGATGTAGGTACTGGCAATTTTTTTCCAAATTCTTCTGAGACATATGTCTTTTACTCCTCCATATGTTCTTATGGTGATCGTGGGTAAACTTTGTAATTGTCTTAATATAACTGTTAAAATTCAAATTTGAGACCATGACTACACTCAACCTTTTCTTTGTAATCTGCTTTTTCAGTGGGACCTTGTCTGTGATAGAAAAAGCCTGACAAAAGCCACAGGCACAATCTTCTTTTTCGGTGTGATGATTGGAGCCATAGCTTTTGGATTCCTCTGTGATAAGTAAGTAAAAAAAAATCTAGGATCTCACATTATGAGTTTAATGTTAAACTTTTAAATAGAAAAACAATTTGCATATGATGTACTTTTATGTTAATTTATTTTGGAACTTCATGGAAACAGTAAGAAATAATTGAAGTGATGTCAGGTAATGTTCTGAGTTGAAAGACAGGCAATGTCAGACAAACTATAAATGCAGAGACATGTAATTTGAATTAAATATTTTTGTTAAATTTTGCTACTTTTTTCCTTCTAAAAAATAATTAGAATCACATTGTAAATGCTTTGCAGGAGTTGACACACAAATTTCCATTCATGAATTTTACCCCCAATCTTTTTTCCAGGTATGGGAGGAAAAACACTCTTTTGGCCTCATACATCATGGCGATCATATTTGGCTTCTCCAGTGCATTTGCAAACTCCTATGCCCTGTTTGCAGTGCTGAGATTTCTCACCGGGTTCGGACTGACGGGAATCACCACCAATTCACTTGTTCTCAGTAAGTTCAAAGCTGCTCTAAGGTCACCATATCAACTTGAAGGTGGTGATGTGTCATGTGTTTTTTGCATTAACAGTTTGTTTCCACTGGTCCCTAATGGCCATAAAATCAGTTATTTCATGTTTGGCATATCTAATCTGATCATGAGCGTTCAGCCAACCTCCCTGGGAAAAATGGTATGACTTTAGTCATTTTCCTCACCCTGCAGGTATCGAGTGGGTCGACACAAGCCATAGATCATTTATCGGCGTGATTGGCAGCCTGTCCTGGTCTCTAGGTAACATGCTCTTGGCTGGGTTTGCCTTCCTGGTGAATGACTGGCGGACGCTGATCATGACTGTTACAGCCCCTCTGGGTTTTGCAGTTCTCACCTGGTGGTAAGTGACACACATGCAGTATGTTACTGTTTTCCACAAAAAGAAAAATAAATGTACATTTCACCATGTGGAGCACACTTAGCTCAAGTGCTTCTAAGTACATTAGTTTCTAATCAAATTTGACAGAGGACACTGTATCTTTCAAAATGGCTGTCTACTCTAAATGAAAATGAGGCATGTGGTGGGTTACTTCATTGGAGGAAAAACTATATTTTTCACTTACTGACAAATCAATTTCATCAACTAACATTTATCTAAAATCAACTTAGAAGTTTTGGAAATAGAACTTTTAAGTTATGGTCTAATTCATGTGTCCACACATTATTGATTTTTTGAATGTAACTGCAGGTGGATTCCTGAATCTGCTCGATGGCTTTTAGTGAATGGTAAAGTGGAAAAAGCCCAGTTTTACCTCGACAAATGTGCAAAGTTCAACAAAAAACAAAACCTGTCAACCAAATTAAAACTGGAGGTAAGTGTCAGCTTAAAGATAAGTGATGTTTTAAAGTTGAATTTTTATGTGATTTTATCATTTTTATAAATCAATGTCAGATTCACTTGCCCAAATCACTTAACATTGCATCTCTACTTCAGCTACAGACACTCTCCAACATAGAAATGATGGACAAGATGGACAAAAACTACACTTACCTTGACCTACTCAAGACCCCGAAGATGAGGCAGTTAACTCTCTTAACTGGGATTGTGTGGTGGGTATCACCTCCACTCACTGGTTAAAATGCATACATATTAATATATGGAAGGCAGGACACTTAATCTAGAGAAACATGAATAAGCAATGATTCCTTGCTCATGGTTTCCTACAGGTATGGAGTTGCTTCCACATATTATGGAATCAGCCTGAACATCAGTGGATTTGGTTTGAACATGTACCTCACACACTTCATTTATGCAGCCATTGAAGTACCAGCCAAGCTGATGATCTATTGCCTTCTCAACATCATTGGACGCAGGAAATGTCAAGCAGGCACACTGTTACTGACAGGAATCTGCATTGCCATAAACATCTTTGTTCCACAAGGTCAGAATTCCTTTCACCTTTTCCAGAGATTATGCAAACACGCACAAAGATGGTTTCTGTGATCATGTGAGTTGGTATGAGTGGAAACAAAACTACCACTGCTGCAGTACAGTTCTTTGTCAGGAGCCATTTTTGTAGTTCCAAACCCTCAGACAATGGACTTGAACCAGGCAACACAATATTTGCTGCCACAGTACAACTATTGTTTGACAGAAAAGGTTAGTAATAAGTAGAACATAAAGATAATAATTTATAATAATATAAAACTTAATAAGCTATTGTAGGGAATTTGTGTGGTGCAACGTCTTTTCTCATTACTCCTTGTCACACCCACAACAACAGGACATTTACAGTGAAATACTGTGCACAACTATGTAAGGCCATTAGTCATTTATCTAACTTGTGAGAGTTTCTTCAGAGGATAAATATCACACAATTATTACTTCCATTCTAAGCTGTGTAATAACACCAAATCACTCAGTCTTATCTTATGCACAGCACTGTACTTGTTTGCAGGTCTGTGGCATGTGCGTGCTATTGTTGCTATTCTTGGAAAGGGCCTGTCAGAAGCTTCCTTCACAACTGTCTTCCTCTACACAACAGAGCTTTACCCCACAGTCATCAGGTAAGTTACTGTCATACATTTTTATTAAGCTGCTACATTGTTAAGGCCTTATTTCAGAATTTCTCTCACTCACCATTCACATCAGTTTTAATTGTATTTTACTCCTGCAGCTTATCAAGTTACGTACCCTATTGGACTTTTAGATGAAATTAGAGAGTGCAATTTTATCATCATGTGGGACAAGTACAGTAGGGTGATTATATTGGATTTGTTTGATTGTTGTTATAGTACCTCATTTTGATTCTGTCCTTTTCAGTTTTGAGGTGAAACAGTTAGGAGACTGGTTTACCCATAATAATAACCTAATTAACTAAAAATAATGAAACATACATAAACATACATAATGACTGTTGAGGACAAATTTATCATGTAAACTCTTATGATTTACTTCCTGTCTCACCAGACAAAATGGTTTGGGCTACACCAGCTTCATGAGTCGTCTTGGAGTATCAGTGGCTCCTCTTATCCTGCTGCTGGAGGACGTGTGGACTCTTCTTCCTCAGATTATCATCTGCTCTGTGGCCATCGTAGCTGGCCTGGTGTCTCTGCTGCTACCAGAGACACAGAATGTGAGGCTGCCAGAGAAAATTGATGACATTGAAAACCCTAGGTTAGTAAACAAACAAATGAAAGACATGGAGTATAAAATTTGAAAATGTCTTCGGCACTGCTTTGGCATCATCTGGTGGTAGTTTTGAGAATGACAATGATAGCAATACTGCAACTGATGTTCTGTTTAGTAGTTTCATTTTGGATTAGGCTTAAAACAATATATATGAATACATCTATGAGTTTTTATGTCATAGTTTGGATTAAGGTTAGTTTGATAGTGGGATAGTTTGAGATCTTGAGGTTGATGTTGTATTGTTAGTCAGGGAAGAGTATTTTCATTATAAATATTCAAATAATGGTTTAATTGTTTTTGATTCATTTCAGAGCAAATGACACCTCTCACTCAATGAAGTCTTCAGACATTTTCCTGGAATCAAAGACCACAACAGACCCTTAGCAGAAAAGATATGAGTAGAACAAGGACTTTGTTTATGTGCTCACAGACCTCATGACCTTACTGCCTCAGTGACAATGAGCATACTGTCATATATATGTTCATACATATGTTAATCACCTCTTTGTTGTATTTGTATTGAAAACTCAGGTCATTTTTTTGAATGTTTGTGTGGTTTGTAAACACCAAGAAACTATCAAATATTGTAGATGATTTATTTATGAGGTACAAACTGAATAAATTACATTTGTCACCAGTTTATCTACAAATGGTTTTTATTTGATCTGTATGATAAATTTTTTCGGACTTTTCAGATGCAACTTTTGCATAAAATGAACTAAACTGTCTAAACTATCTACTTTGCAGTTTTTTTCTTTAAAGTGTGGACTTTTCTCTGCCATTCATTTACTTCAGTGCAAGAGAAATTTCATGGCAGACATTCACAACTGTGTGACTGCAAGAAGTGATGCAAATTCAGCCATGTCTCTGCTATACTTCAAGTTACAAAGTTACAGTTAGAGTAGCATTTCTTGAGGTCCACAGTATAACACTGACAAAAAGTTAAACAAAACACAAAAGTATGAAGACAAAAACACTAAACATGAAAGTGTATAGGTGCATGAAAATCTGAGTGCAAAAATGATATATGAGTATGTTAAAATAAAGTGCGTGCAAGAAAGTTAAGAGAAGACATACGGCACTATAGGAAGCACAAAGATTACCTTTAAGACTCAATTCGGGGCAAAGAAAAGTTAGAAAGTTAGAATCACATTAACCTTGTTGGCCAGCTAACTGCGCACGTAGTTATATATGAAAAAGAATAAAAATAAGACAAAAATTACCACAAAATTTTTGGTTAAGGCAGAGCTTTAGCACATTTATGCTTCACAATCACTGGTTCATTCAGCAACTTCTTGGCTGACCTGAAACATCTAATCATATTCATGAAGGTGTAACCTGACACAACCCAACCATCTCCCTGTATGCTATGCCTCTGGAATTGTGGATTTAAAGTAATAATTGAATGTTTGTGTATGTGTCTATTAAGGGAGGATCAGGTCTCCCAGCAGAATCCTTGTTGCTGCCTGGATTCTTGGAGATCCACTGTAAAACAGCAGCACTTTTACTACTAAATCTAGCATTGTTATAGGAGGTCAGTTCCTTAAGTGACTTTGATTAAACATTGGTTTTGGTATCTGCCCCCAAAACCCAACAATGGAGTTGTCCCAAACTAAAGTGATGGATGTGAATGGGAATCTTTGAAAACTACATGTCCTCTTCAAAGTCTTGTCTCCACAGTCTCAGCCACAGTATCCACAGTGGGTCTCATATTCTCGTTTGGATTTGGGTTGTGACAGCAGGGCAGAGCCCTCAGCACCTCTTTGAGCCCTTTGGTCATGAATATATAGAGGAAGGGGTCCACCAGAGGACTGAGGTAGAGCAGCAGGTGAGACACCAGCCCCAAGTAGCGCACTGCCTCCTTAAAGGACAAAGCCTCCAGGAGGACACTGAGGATGAAGGGGACATAAAGGACAGTGTAATTGGCCCAGATAGCGCCAATTCCCCATACCATCCTCCTCCTCTCTGTTGTTGGAGGGTTGGATCTGGAGCAAATCAGAGCTCTCCAGGAGTCCACAGCAAAGAAGAGGAGGAACGGGAAAGGGGCGAGCATAGCTACTGCAAACCACAGGTTGTACTTAAGCACGGCCAGGGCCAGGACGCCAAATGGAGCAGCCCATGCCACCAAGGCAACTGCAGGAGATCGACGGATACTGGCGCAGCAGTCCACCCACTGCGGGTAAGCCACCAAAACATGACGCTCCTGGGCTATGAACAACATGAGGGTGATGTTGGAGACAACACCAAAATAGAAGATAAAGTCGGTCGCGTTGGAGGAGAGGATGGTTCCACTCTCCATGTTTGGGTCCACGCGGGGACGACCAAAGAAACTGATGATGTCAGAAACCAGGAGGAACATGACATGCATGGGAACTTTATTCTCCCCTGGACAGAGAATAGAGAAAATACAAGTTAGTAATATTGATATCTCTCACTACTACTTACTTATGTCTGACTTTATGCACCTGGAATTTGTGTCATTTGTGTTCATGAAACTGAGCTAGAGATGTTGCCTCCCTTGTTTTTCTTACTTTGTCATGGTAAGGTACTCAGTGACAGCTGGAACTAAAGGTGTTTAGGAATAAATAAAGCTTTAATTTAACACTTACTAAAACAAAAGTGTCTTTTATGACATTAAAAAAAGTCATTAAACACACCCTAAAATGTTTTTGAGCACACATTCATATAAACTGTCTATTGATAGTGTTAGCAAACCAAATTAGGGTGCCCCTGAGCTAGCTTATCATAAATTGAGCCAAGCCCATCCCCTCAGACTAGTCTAGTTGATTTTCATATGTGTAGGAGGTGGTTGGTAAATGACTGGTGTATACATTAAGTTGCTGGACACAGAGCAGTGCAATAACAAACCTTTGGACAGATTCTTGAGGGCATAAATAGCCAGTGCAATGGCGGGCAGCCCGATGGCGAAGGTCAACCAGCTGATCACCTTGGCCACCTGCACAGAGGCAGGTGTGGTGGTGTTGCCAGTGATGTTGATGAGGAGGGGCACAGTTGTTGACACTGTGTTACTGTCAGCCATAAGAGACTGCGCCGTGGCTATTTATGTGTTCAGCTTTTTAGATTATCATTCAGATCCTCAGAGGGAGGAGGTCAACTGATGGCGTGGATGCAGTAGGTTGTAATATGGACCAATTGAGCCTAGTTACAGTCAAAACAAAGACCAGGATTAGTTATTTGCAGGACCAAAATAAACACTGCACACTTGTACAAGTCTTAATTATGAATCTTTTAAGAAGGGTCTAATGTGTCTTTGCTTTGAGTGTAGATAGAAAACAGCCTGACAACAGTTATGCTCAGTGCACAGTTATCTGTATTACCCATGACTTCTGACGTGTGATGTCTGTCTGATCTGACACCTGTGAGCTGTCCTCACTGTGTTCTCACTTTTGACATGATGACTTTTTTTCAAGAATAACATTATATCTACAAAATTGTACTGACATACAGAGGGAAATACTTTTGTTTAATAGTGTACATGCTCGACTACAAATACATGAAATTAGAAAATAATAGTTAAGGAGATACACTGGGTTTCTAATTTTGGCTGTGTTTTAACTAGCCAAGAGAACCTATCACTCATCAAAATATGACTAAATACATGATTTCTGTAAAAGCTTGGAGGGGGTTTTACAGTATAACAGAGCTAAAACAGGCGAAAGCTTGGGTGACAGTCTTTAGAGTAATGTTTAAATCACAAACATTACATTAAATTGGTGTTCATATTAAAAATAGAGATTTATACCAGTTTAAAATTCCAATTACTTCCAATTATCTTCATGATGTCTCATATTCAAGGACTCCATTTATTTTAAGCCTCTTTTAAATTTCAAAGCACATTAATCATCCTTAGCCATTAGCTTACCTGTAAAAAATGCTCAGTCAACTTTCATCCATGAAATTCCCCTCAGTTGCCGTTCCAACTTGTTTTTAAAGACTCATCTGCTGAAAACACTTGAAATAATTCATGATTACTCAAATCCTGTTCAAATATCTCAATTCCCACTTTGAGAGCCAGAGAACATGTGTTTCTCTGAGTATCGGTGAAAATGTTTAAGTCCAGGTTTGCGTGTGATTGCATCTTGATGTTTGTGTGACAGTACGTGACAGTATGTGGTTCTTTCTAGGAAGTTATTTATTGCTGCAGTGCTGAGCCTCCTTATCTCCACAGAGCTCAGCAGGGCTGATTTGAATGACGCTGAATGTACTGGAATATTTTCTATTGGTTTATATGGATCATTCTGTGTGTCAATGATAATGCAGGAAGTGAAGATTTGCATGAAAGATTGATGTAAAATTTTGGAACGGGCTTTATCTTAGCTGTATGTTTGTATGGCTCTACAGGCAATTCAATTATTTTTAAAGTGGCAGTAAACCAATTTTACACATGAAGATTAGTTTTTGTTTGTGAAAATTAGTGCCACATAGCCCATGACACAGGGGTATCTGTGAACAGTGCCTGTTCACAATGCCTCCATGAAAAGGCCCGGGCATGTTGCTTACATCATGGGAAAGGCGGAATAATGTTAGTGGTGGTGCAGTCAGAAAGATAGTATAATGTCTTCTGTATAGCTCTGGAGGGGCTTTGATATGTATGTATGGAAAATTTCCTTGATGATATTACTATGATGCCATCAAAGTTATATTAGCTTGGATGTGGGAGACTGGAGAAAGCCTGGAGGGAGGGTCTAATGAAAACTTTGGAAAAGTAAGTGCTTGACTTAAGTACTAGGGACTAAAAGTCAGGATATCTTGGCCTCTGCTGCTTTGGTTTAGAAACTTTTTTCCTCAGTCTCTCAGAAGTCCCGAATGCCATACTGAATGACTAGATCACACTAAATCAAACACACACATATTAAAATTCAATTTTA
This sequence comes from Lates calcarifer, assembly GCF_001640805.2. Taxonomy (NCBI): domain Eukaryota; kingdom Metazoa; phylum Chordata; class Actinopteri; family Centropomidae; genus Lates; species Lates calcarifer. The sequence goes on from NC_066848.1 coordinate 19,426,565, forward strand.
AGTGTTCCTTATATACACTGTTGCCCATAAAGTTGGAATAATTTTGTTTTCAGACACATTCCTCTTTTTATTCCTATTTATACACATTAGTAATCACTTTTGACCAGGTGCAATGATTACATACTGAGTCCCCGTTACCCAGGTGAAATGAATTCATGCTTAACAATTGTTTGGCGCTATAAAAGGCAAGACAATCGCTGTGTTTCAGAATTGGCTGTATAACTTCCAACCAAATTTGATACAAGTATTAACAAGTATTAACCAAACTCTGAAGTGCCACATAAATTGGTGCAGATGTGTGTATCACATATTTGATGCGTTTGAACAATCCAGATTAAAGTCACTGGAGATATCTGGGCTGGCTCTTGAACATACACACCAAGGCCAATTCATCTTATAATTCCAATTGAGCTATAATAAATAATAATAAATATAATAATAAACAATTCTCAGTCTAAAAAGATGATTATGCATTTTGTGTATTTGTTGTGCCTCAAATACAGTACAAGGTGTTTTAGAGAGAAATACTGGATCTAAATAGGACTTTTGTTCATTTAAAAAGTATCTGCAGCATCTGATACAATGTATCATATAAAACTACACAAACAGATTTTTTACACAATTAAAATGACTACAGGCAAAAAAAAAAAAATGTTAGGAAACATTTCAAGCCACCTGCACCACTGGGATGCTGGTTTGTAATTTTAAGTACTTTGTAATCTGAAGAATGTGATAGTGGACTGAGAGTGGCATCTCACTGGTTAAGTACTGAGGGTGTCAGCTTCAGTGTTTGACAACTCAGTCCCTGAACACGGTTTCCTGTGGTGGCACAGTGACCAAATACGATGACACCACAGTCGTTCCCACAGACTGATGACAACTGAGGTGCTCTTGAGCAAGGCCTCCAGTGGAACTGCTCAGTGGTCAGCAGATCACAGTGTGGCTGTACTGAACAGCTTCCAGGTGTGAATGTGTGCAACTGTGTGAGTGTTATGAGGACAAGGACAATAAATTCACAGCTGTTTGTCTTGTTGACAGCATTGCTCAGACACATGAACATGTCATTGCCATTAATGGAACGTCCTCATAACCACTGGAAGGAATTCATACAGTACATGCCAGGCTATACAGTATATACACCTGCAAATACACACATCCTGCAATTAATCATCACAGATGACAAGGACCATGGGAGCTTAAGTGAAGTGTATACTGCTTGCTTAAATTTTAGAATTCTGACTTAAAACCCCAAATCTCAACTGTTTTTTTTTTTTTTTTTTTTTTGGTAATGCTGAGATAAATTAAGTAAAATATTTTTTCATGCATGTCAGTCATTGTTCTCACTAAATATTCAGTTAGTATTACATATTGATAGAGGAGATTTTAGGTGAGCATAGGTGAACTGAAGGGCAGAGGGTAGTGTCATGTACAATACTTTGTCAGTAAGGTTATTACTACCACCAGCTGAAGCAACAGAGTGTTTAGACTGTTTAGTTTAATGTGGCAATGTAATCCTGGTGTATTGGGTATAAATAATGAGTATAATTCAAACAAAACTGTAAAATTGCTCTGACAGCACTCAAACTGTGTAGATAAATTATGAGGTCATCAGTGGTAGCTTGCCTTTTCAGCCATTCAGATCCTCCTGATGTGTAAAAACACATCAAAGAATCGTCCTTCTGCTTCATTACTCACTTGTCGAGCTGTGTGAGAGAGTTTAAAATCCGTTGGGCCCCCCACAGCTCTTCTGAGTCTGTCTTTACAGATGATGTGTTCAGCTCTTGCTACAGTTGACCTCTGACCAGTAGGATGCTGTCAACACAGCTATTGTTTCTGTGAAAATGCCTGGGCATGTTGCTTTGCATTATGGGAAAAGCTGTGTGATGTTGTTGGTTTTGCCGTCCTTTGGTCATATTTCTTATATTTCTTATATTAGCCAATATCTTGTTTGATGATAGCAGGCAGGATTGGCGATCTGTCCAGTGCATACCCCTGCCTCTTGCCCAATGCTCTTGCTGGGATTAGCTCCAGGCCCCTACTACCCTTATAGATAATGAATGAATGATAGTAGGAAAGTTTGTAAGATAATATGTCATGCTCAGTCACTCCTCAAAACCCCTTCTGTTTTTTTTTTAAATATACTCATAAGCTTTTTATTTCTTTTTTTGTGCATAGGTTTGTGTGTTTACCTTTTCTTATCATTATTCCTAAGGCATTTCTTTAAAATATAAATTCATGAGTCTATATCTTCTCAAGACAGCCCCTCTGCGAAAGTTAAATTATGCCTTCAACTAAATAGATGAATAAATGAAAGATTTTTTACCAGGTACACTTAGGCACTTGATCACAGCTGGGTTCATATTGGGATATAGACTGTAACCCTTTGTCTGTTCAGAGATGATCTTTCCAAATAAGCAGACTTCACCTACTGATTAAGACCATTACATGCAGTTGAAAGATCTGGAAAAACTTAGTGAATGGACCTTGAGTTAAAACCTGTATTATTTCAAATTTTATTGCTCTAAACTGTTACTCCCTTCAAAGAAATATGTCTTAGCCACTGACGAAAAAACCGGCAAAAATAAATGTTGTCTTATTGTGAAGATGCAAATTTTAATGAATGATCGTGGTCAGCAATAACCTTGTTGAAATGTACATTGCACTTCCTGTGTTTTTTCACAATAAAAGACATCTAATGTGTTGCCAGTTGAAAGCTTTTCATGTGAAGCAGCAGTAAATGTTGTGTGTTAGCGGAGGTTGATATCAGTCAGATGTAATTAAAAGCAATAACACTGTTACATACAGCATGATTCCAATTAATCTCTCAGGTGTGTAAGGGCATCTTGAATTCAATATGGCGGATCCCACCACTCACAGAGAAAACAATGTAAATACATAAAATATTTATTGCTAAACATGCTAGGCATATAGAATGAGGATTTGGCTGCATGAAAATATGATTTTTTTTCTTCGTCAAATTATCACAAACGATTCACTCCTAATTTCAGCTTTAACAGCCCATTACAGCGCAGTTCAGTCTAGTATTCTGGTATATGGATGTGTTTCACCTTGAAGGTTGACTGCTCTGGGTTATTTGCAGTTCCAGGCGCCTCCACTGAGCTTCAGTGCATATCTGCCATGACTGTGTTCTCGCAGCAGCTCGGAGGGATGTGTGGTATCATCCAGACAGCTCGGCACACGCTCGGTCCGTCAGCAGGAATCCTTCAGCTCCATCATGGCTCTCAACATCCCCGGAGTGACCGTTATGATGTTTTTCTACCTGCTGGTGCTCGGGATCGGCATCTGGGCTTCCATCAAGTCCAAAAAGAAAGCCAAGCAGGGCCAGGGGGATAAGACGGAGATGGCTCTGCTGGGGAACCGAGGAATCAACCTGGTGGTCGGCATCTTCACCATGACAGGCGAGTAACTGCGGAAGAGACGACAACGAATCACCTTGCTCAATAAGTGTGCTTTGAAAAGATCATCTGATATCTTGTTTCGTAAGGTTTTTATTTTTCTACGGTTTGTTGTTCCCTGCGCATAAAATCAGTTTCCTCCGTTGATTCTTAAATTCTGTCATCTGTTAAATGAAATAAAATAAAATTAAAATAAATTAACGAAATGTGCACCTGTGTCCAAACCATTTATAATATGATATAACGACAACAACGTTATGAATCCTATCGTCAAAATAAGATTTAAGGCTACTGGAGATTATTTCATTTAAAAGTTGGCTGATAATAACTGACTATAACTACAACTAGTAGCCCACATTTGATCAGTTTATTTTCTGTTTATTGTTTTTAATGCATGGAACAGGAAACAGGAGAAACTGGAACTGGTTTAAAATATATATACAGGAAAGGGGTTGGAGATTTTTCTCCTTTCTCTATGCTGTATCCTTATGCTTTCATATTTTATGATAATGACTCACCTATGCCAGCTCACATGATAAAACAACTTACAGAATATTAAGGTTTTAAAGTAATTGGCCATTAAATTTACAGTAAATTCCTATTTAACTTTAATATCTTATTAAAGTTACAGTAGACAGGCTGGTTTCTGTTATCAGGTTACAGGCAGGTGCAAGGGTTCCAGCCTGCCTTCCTCTTACTGTCCTCTGCTTGTATGTGAACCTATATGTGCGTCCATGTGTGTGTGTGTGTGTGGGTCATACAGCTACATGGGTTGGAGGTGGATTCATTGTGGGCACAGCAGAGGCCAGTGTACAACCCCTCCATGGGACTGATCTGGGCTGTCATGCCCATCGCAGCAACCATGTGTTTCATCATCGGTGAGACTTCCTTTTAACTGTACTATAACAGTAACAGATAGAGCCAAGCACTTCAGGGTCAGTGGTTTCTTCCGCACGTGGATCTTGTGTATTAAAATAGAAGTATAAGCACACTTGTGGCCCCATGAGGCTGTAATGCTCATTACACACCACATTAGATGGATGAGAAAAGGGACAGAAGTCAAGATCACCTAAGTTGAGTCAGAGTCAGCTCCAAACCCAAGTAGCTTCAGCATCAAGTTCAAATGGGATCTGAGTAAGTCTGAGTATAATATCTTTCCTCACATTTGTGTATAAAACTACACATGTAAAATGAGGATGCTTAGTTGTTACACTGTAAGGACATGATGGGGAACTGACAGTAGAGCAGCCTGTTAAGTTTGTTTCAAAAGCAGCCAGCGATGTTTTGCATGAGGACTGAATCAAGACCAAAGACAGGATGAGACCTGATAAAGAGACCCAGAAAAGCCAGAATCCCAGACCCCAAGAGATGGACAAGTCTGTGACAACAGAAAAGACTGGGACCAGACTGGAGCACTGTAGCATGTGCAGAAGTAGTATGATGTCTGTCACACGACAAAACCTCTAAAGGAGGATGTCAAGGCTGATGGTTGAATGAATGGTGTCTGATTTTGACACTGGAGATTGCCCTTTACATCAACTTGCCAACCTGGCCAAGCCTTTCCCCAACCAAGTCGTTTTAGTTGCTTAGGATTTTACTGAATTTTAAACATAGAGGTATGACAGATCAGAAAACACTCATGAATTCTTTGTCCCGTGTTGTTTTGGAAGGCAATGACAAACAACCTCACATCGTGTTGTGACCGACTCAGGACATCTCAGACTCAGCTTGACAGGGTCTGATCTGAACTGTCAGACTTTGGTTTAACTTAAAGGACAGACTGACAGGATCTCAGTCATTAGTTTTTCAGGTACTCTCTCAGGAATCTATCAGTGTGTACGTTTGTAGGTTTTAGTGCTACTGCGTATAAATATTATTGTTATTTAGGCATTGTTGTTTGTATTTACACCAGATAATTGGAACTATTATTTCTTTAAGTTCACACAGCTTCTTTTACTGATGCTAAGAGTGTAACAAGATCTGACAGTGGATTTTTTTTCTTGAATATAAAAACATTGAGGCGATGATATCTTTTGATGAATAGAAACACGATAGGTCATACAACTTCCCTTATGTGTGAAGATTAGCAGAAAAAACATTCCTGCTCCATGTGAAAATCACATGAGAAAGAAAAGAAAGATTTAGAAAGAAAGATTTATCCTCTTAAACCCTAGTGAATGTACACTGACATAAAGTTCATGTGAAAGGCAAAATATTTAACTCTACTGATTTAAACAATAGCCAGGGTTTCCCCATGCGGTGTGGTGTTTTATGCAAATGTTTTGTTGTGGGTTTTTTTGTGCTTTATGAAATTAAATGTTAATATGGAGGGAAAAAGAGTAGAAGCACTATTTCTAAATCAATCATGAGAAGAGATGCAGGTTCTTAAAGGGAAATGTAAGAAGAATAGCATATTTAAATAAGAACTCAATATAGAAATCTGGTAAATCAACCAGTCAAAAGCTGATTTTTTTCACCACAGCATACATGCCATACATTGAAATGACAAATAATGCATTCAGCCAGTAAGTCTAAATCCATCTGTTTCCCTGTTTCATCATTGAGGTGGCCTGTTCTTTGCTGAGCCGATGAGAAACAACAAATATGTGACCATGATGGATCCTTTCCAGATCAAATATGGAAAAGTACCGACGGCCGCTCTGTCGCTGGCTTCGCTCATATCAGAGATTATGTGGGTGACAGGAACACTCATAGGATTAGGTAAGAATGTATCTATATGTAACACCTTCAGCGTGAGTGTGTGTGATGCATTTTGATCCTTGATTGTTGACCCTGGCAGCGGAGCAGCTGTTGATCACAGCTCTTTGCTGAGGTGCTGAGTGAAATACAAGCCTTTTTCTAATTGTACCGTTGGTCTGAAATAACTCCATCAAGGGAACAAGACCTTCCAACATAGTATACAGTCTATAGTGGTAAATAAACATTATGCATTATAATAATCAGCCACTGAGGTTCTGAAGCATTGACCTTTGCACTAGATTTGGTTATAATGATAGAAATAGGATTTTCAGGTTGAAGCAACTCCTGAAGTATAACTTAAGATCTCACAGTGTTATAGTATACTGTGCTGTTTTCAATAGTGTGGGCTGATATATTTTGGCTGCAGAAATGGCAAAGTCATGCTGGTGGTAATTTAGAAACAGAATGTCCATGACCTAGTTTGTTCACTAGAGAGCACTGGCAAGTTTATTTTTCAAGTGTAAAATGTCCCACCCAGAACATATCCATGATTACAATTCCTTTGAAAACACATTCAGGGTATCCTTGCCAAAAATATGAGGGTTAAAAGTTAAAGGTAGTCAAACACTTCCCACTTTCCACTGAGGGAATGTTGACAGTAGGATTCAACATCCTCACACACATTGGTGAGTATGTATAGACAGCATGTTTAAAGCGCTAACGTGTATGTGTTTAATAGGTGTAACCATGAGTGTGATCCTGGATTTGTCCTACACTGTGAGCATCTGGATCTCTGCTGCTGTGGCCATCACCTACACATTGCTGGGAGGTCTCTACTCTGTGGCCTACACAGATATTATACAGCTCATTCTTATTTTCATCAGCTTGGTGAGTTTCTGCTCTTCCTGACAGCTAACTTACCCCCTGGATGTCCCAAGGTCATCTATTAAAAAAAACCTCAAGGGAATAGTTCAGCAATTTAGGAAATATGCTTATTTGCTTTCTTAACCAGAGTTAGATGAGTGATACTGGTGTATGTGTATGTTTGTATAAAGGCACTTAACCTAGCCTAAAGCCTAGTTACTTCCCCCTGCTTCCAGGCTTCATACCAGGCTAAGCTAAGCTAATCTTGGCTATTGCTCCAGACCTGCTGCACAGATATGAGAGTGGTATCAGTCCACCTGCTTATGTCATTACTTAGTTGACAGTCTGTTAGTCTACTTCTTAACTAAAGGTCTACTTGTTAACCAAAGGTCATTGTTGTTCTTAGTGGCTGTGTGTCCCTTTTGCACTGATGAACCCTGCTGTGTTGGACATCACGGAGACGGCTTACAACAGCACCTTCCAGTCTCCGTGGGTTGGTACTCTGGAGGCAGACAGAGCCTGGAGGTGGATCGATAACTTTCTACTGCTGGTAAGGATGGTAGAAAACCTAATATCACAACTACATCCAAGATTTGATTGAGGTGAAGCTTGTTGAAAGGCACTGACAACAATGTCCCCTGCCTCCCTCAATGTTATTTTTAAATTCATATCCAACTGGCATCTTTTCAGATGATATCTTTTTTATTTTCAAGAGGCTGTGATCTGTCTTGTGCAACAAAAAGGACTGCACTGCAGCTGTTACACAAACATATTCTCTTTCTTAGGCTTCATGTTTGCATAGCACCGGCAGGAAAATGAATTCCTCCACTTGAAGTACGTTTCTAAATGGATTTTAACAACTAGCACGTTTTTTTAACTACAGTGACTTGAGATGTTAGCCATGGAGCATTACTAAAACTAGGTTTAGCTAAATACGCTAGTGTGCTTTGGAAGGAAATTTTGATTTTCCTTGGATTTTACAGGATTGCTCAGAGTGTGGGCAAGGTTTTAGGAAGGTTTAGGAAGGTTTTTTGAAAGATGTTGCAGAATCCTCAAAGGCTCTTCTGTTCATCTGGAAATATAAGTTGCGGGGGTTGCACTTTTGAACTATACCTTTTCTGCTGCTGTGATATAGTATACCCAAAACCACTTTCTTCGGTGACTTAATCTGTCTTACTTTTTTCTTGTCTTCCAAGGGTTTGGGAAACCTGGGTCTTCAGAACTTCCACCAGAGGACACTGTCCGCTGCCTCCTCGGCTACAGCCAAGATCACCTGCTTCACTGCCGCGTTCATCGTTCCCTCGTTAGGCATCCCCCCGATACTCCTCGGTGCAGTGGCTGCATCAACAAGTACGGAATAAACCACACTGCAGCATCACACATCACTGAGACATACAAGACGTGAAGTGAAAAGATACATATTCGATAGTGAAGCTTTGAAGAACTGATGAAAAAGAACTGAAGCAACTTTAACTTAAAACTAGGCACATTTTTCTTTTTCAACTTGCCATCATGTTCCTCAGACTGGAACTTGACCTCCTATGGATCCCCGTCTCCATTTGAGCGTGGGGAGACAGGACTCGTCCTGCCCATCGTCCTGCAGCACCTCACCCCGACCTACATCTCCATCGTCGGTATCGGGGCGGTGGCCGCTGCTGTGATGTCATCCACTGACTCTGCCTTGCTGTCTGCAGCTTCTATCTTCACCTCCAACATTTACCGGAACATCCTGAGGACACAGGTGAGGAAAAAGAGGTGTCCCTAGACTCTTTCACATCAAGAAAAAGACATCTGACTGAATGTAAATGTAAATAGTATTAATTTATGTGTCAATGAACAATAATATATACATTTTTTAAATGATCTTTTCTTCCCTCCAAGGCTTCAGAGCAGGAGATCCAGTGGGTGATCCGGGTCTCAGTGGTGGTGGTGGGCCTGGCCGGCACATCTCTCACCTTCCTGGATAACAGTGTCCTGATGATCTGGCTGCTTCGCTCCGACCTCACCTACACCCTCATGCTGCCGCAGTTGGTCTGCGTCCTCTTCTTCGACATCTCTAACGGTTACGGGGCCGTCCTGGGCTGTGTGGTGGGCATGCTGTTGCGGGTGCTGTGCGGGGAGCCGCTGCTTGGGATACCACCCGTTATCCAATTCCCAGGATGCACTCTGGTTAACGGTGTCTACATCCAGAAGTCCCCAATCAGAACCATCTGCATGCTGTCTGCTGTGGTGGCCATCTTATTGTTCTCCTACCTGGCTTCTCTGCTTTTTAACAGAGGCCTAATTCCTGAGAAATGGGATGTTTTCAATGTGAAGACTCAGTACTCGACACAAACACAAGGTGGGGCCAAATCAGACACAAGGAACCAGAACTTGAGAGAAGAGAATGAGAACAATGAAGCCTGTGAACCTATGTTAGAATCAACATTTTAAGTGAGAAATCTCACTTGAAATACATTTTGCATTTGTTTGAACTGGTTTAAGAAAAAAATAATGTAATGTGTAAAGATACGCTTACAGTACAGTATAGCATATTTTCATTTTGTATACTTTTATATGCTGCCTAAATGGGGGGAAAAAACAAACAAACAAACAAAAAAAACATTACACATATGCTTTTGTTTTAAGAGCTCAGCATGCTCTCTGCAATTTTATGCAGCAGTGATACTTTCAATGGACCCCAGGGCACAAACACATACACACCCTGGGCAGAAATGGTCATAATGGTTCATAACTGTTGTTTGAACAGTAATAGCAGCTGAAAACTGCACATTAACATTAGTATTTTGTACATGGAAATGAAAGAGTGCTTCTCAAAGCTTGAGATCTATCTATTATGCTACATACAATGCTACAGGACCCTACACAAAACTAGAGAAAACAACAATACTAATGTTTTAAATCAATATCAGAAACCATAAAATAAAGCAGTCAATGTAGACTTTTTCTGCTCTCAAACACTTAACTTGCTTTACTCACAGTGACCTATGCTCTGTTATGTTGGGAAAATAAACAAAGATACATTGTCAGCTCAGGCTAGGTTTTGATATATAGTAATATTAGAGGACATGGATTTGGATCAGGTGCAAAAGAACACGAATGAGAAATCCCTACTTTTGACTGAGCTCTTTGAATTTCCAAAGACAAATATTAATAACTGCCACTTATTACAGGGACTCTGGCTTAGGGGCACCTGTGCCTGCTTGGCTTGTAAAATAATCCATCCATGCTTTAAAAGTAATTTTATATTTGATTGCACACCCTTCCTCCTTTGGTCTAACTCCTGATTTCATGGTAAGCTCAGAATTTACAAACAGTGGCTGTCAACAGTGAAGTATTGTTAATGTTGAAGGCATGGCATCGCCAGTGGTTTGGTTACTGCTGACATGCTGCACAACTGCTAAATGAACAAATACAGAGAAACACCAGCTGGACTATTTTAACAACCCAATGACAGGCTCTTTTATGTCTTGAAGGCCAGCTGATTAAATTATGTTGTACTCAGGGCTGAGCAAAACCGATTACATGGAGGCAAAGAGGGTTTAGTGATTGCAAATTTTTAATATAATAAAAATAATTTAGAATAAACCTCCTGTCTTTGCCACGGCCATTAGTTTCTTTACACTTGCACATTATTGTCTTATTGTCTTGAAGTATTATTTCAGGTTTCTCGTTAGGCTGTGTGTGTAAAGCGTGCTCCTGCATTTGAAACACAACACCCGGAATGTCTTTTTAAATAACTTTAGATGTTTGAAACACTAGATGCCAGAGACCACTTTAAAATGGTTTCTCACTTCCACCAAGCAAATGTCATAAACATTAAAAGGAATCTCTGGTGTTTGTTAGCCTTGCCAAACCTCTACAATAGAGATAATGAGATAATTAATGGTGATAAAAATATGATATAATAATAAGATATAATACCTCGGTTAACAAATACCAGAATTTACATTTAAGCACCTGGACAATATGTTAGGTATGCTGATACACAAGACTTTCCAAAATAAGATACTAAGATAGAAAGGTATCCACTCTTCTCTACTGGTATATTTAAGCACTTACTGGGTCAATAATATTTTTTTTTAATAGTTGAGATGGTTTAACATAAAACACATTTCACATGGACAGAGGCATTTTAAAAATATCAAAATCTGCATGGATATGTGGCTAAACATGGACACAGTAAGTGTTAAACTCCAATTCCTTAAAGTCCACGGGACATAACCTGACTTCATGTGTCCTATGGGCTTATGATGACACACAAAAATAACCACCCTCTGCTTCATAATTCAACATGGGACTGTGTGGTATGCCAGGCAGTGACAGATGTCTGTACTCTCCCTCCTCCCTGATGTCTGTGTCAATCTAAGTCGAGTAGCAGTATATCAGCATGGTATTACATAAGGTGACATCTCGCTCCTGACTTGTCTGTGTGCCAACAGCTCTGGTGGAACAATCGTCCCACAGGACACAGCAACACAGACTGAGATAAAGGTCTTCTATAATAAGACTACACAAAAGGACGCTGCTCTGGCTACTTCCTGTGTCCTCCATTTGACAGTTGATGGTGAGGTTGATAACGAGGTTCAGAATGCAAAATCTAAATATGCAGTACCAGGATAGTAAAGGTGTAATGGAGATTAATGTTGGATTAATAAACCAGCAGCTCCAAAATGACACAGGTTATATGACCTTGAAATTGTATTTCTGTTTCTCTGCATGTTCAATTCATGTTTTTTGGAAATTATTCTGGTAAAGGCATTATACTCCTCATGTTACTCTGTCACTAAATCAGAGGTTCAGGTCAAACTTCCCTCATGAGCGTCATAGAAGAAGAAGCTACAAACTGTGCAAATAATGAGGCTACTGTTGTGTCTGCATTAGGTGCACCAACAACAAAAGTTTTGTGCATGATGAAACACAGATTTTTCTTTTTAAACAGGTAGCACTGAAGCTCTTGTATTTGTTCTCTAAAAGTGAGATAAATAAAGACGAGTGTGCAGAATTGTACTTAGAGCAATAAACACAAGTAATAGGAGTAAACTACTACTCTGAGAAACAGATACACAAGTTGACCTTGGTTACATCTTGACGTAATCTGCCACAATTCACTTTTTCTGTGGGATTATTTAAACAAGACATTTATCTCAGGTATGGAAAGTGCAGGACTGGATGGGAGGTTTACATGGGGACGAATTACAGGCTGTGGATGTAATGACACCTACTGGCCACCTGGTTGTATAACAGTGCACCAAACCTGTAAAACATTTTTTAAACAATTTAGCAGGCATATTCATCCAGTAATATGAGTTTATACTCCGTTCTAACATTACAGCCTACACAGTAGAAAGCACAATTGCAAGGATGTGTCCATGAATCTCAGTTTGACAAAACACTGCAAGTTTAGCAGGAAGAAATTGTCCACCATCACAGCCAAGCTGAACCCCTACATCCTACCTGTAGGTTGTAGGGGTTCTGTATCTTACTCGAGTCAAGTCAGTATGACATTGGACACTACTTTTCCTTTTGGGTCAGACTGTGTACTGATGTTCATTGCCTCTAGAATAGTACAGTCCATATTTAGTAAGGCTGCTACTACTAAGTTTTTTCAGCAGGAAATTAGCAAAGATGATATTCAACTTAGTTGTTTAAAATTCTTAGTTTTCTCATCTGATCAGCAGCCAAAAACCAGTGGGTATAACATATAAATAAAACATCACGTTTGCAGTCAATTATCAAAATTATCAATTTACTCGACTAATTACAGACATACGAATTGTCTGAGGAAATGTGAAGGTAGACATGAAGTGTTTGGACAAAAAAATGCAGATTCAACAACTACTTTAAATTTCAGCAACACTGATGAGACATCACGACTGGATGAGGTATTATTATATAATTTAACAATTTATTTTCCACACTTTTAAATATTAAGTTTTAAATTTTAATGATAAAACAATCAGAGTTTGAGGTGAATTTAAAGGTTGCTTCAACAATTGATCACAGAAAATGGCTGCTTTTCTGACCTTTGGGAGTCAAAACCCTCAAGTATGTTACACATCAGATAAAACCTCAATCAGTTACACCACAGCAGGCATTTTGACAGATGACCGAAAAAAAATGACCGCAATGTCGCCTGTTCAATTGCAGCTGGGGAAATCATTCTCTCTTACCCCACTTTTCCTGTCTCACTACATCGTTAAATTGTTGCATAATGGTTAAAATTATGAGAACGTATTGTAACATCATTGACTGGGGCTCTGATTTGCTCTGACAATATTTAACAACAGGCTACAGAAGTATGAGGTTTATCAGGTTTATCATCATTTTGTGTTGATTTATCTTTTGAAAGTAGATCACTGATTCTGACACTGAGTTTGTTTTTCTTATATATATATATCTTTCCCAAAACATGCAGTTCCAAAGGGTTCCCAAAAAAGATATATCTCCATTTTTATTCAGAAGTTGTAGTTTTGAGCTCTGCAGGGATGTTATACTTTTTATGATTATTTTTAGTACAGTGGCTTAGATGGTGTTGAATATTCAGACCATAATAATACCAGTGAACTGAGTCAGTCACAGCAGGTGGAGATATACAGCAACAATTACAGCCTGATAGCACAATGGTAGGTTTTTTTCCTCTCTTCTTTATACCATTTAGTAGATGGAGTTTCAGTTTTCACTGAAATGACAGGAATTCAGACATCACAGGGTTTGAGGAAGTGGTCAGTTTATTTGACCAATATTTAAATGGGTCTTTTGAAATCTGTTAAATCATTTTGATTTAGGATTATATTATAATACACAGTTGTTTTTTTTCCCCACTCAACAAAATCCAGATATGGGAGGGTGTAACTTGAAAGTGTGTGCTCTGGGTTTTGTGTTTCCATATGATGAAAGACTTCATTTACCACATCACTTGACTGTCAGACCAGGCATTTTACAGACTGCAGACTTGCTTGAGAAGACACTGAACCAAAGAACAATAACAAAAAGCAACTTTCCATTATTTACGCAGTCAAAGTCAATTCAGTGAGTTTACCCCAACAGTGTTGCGCTCTCTTCTCCTCCAAGCCCTCACAAAGGAGGGGGAGGTCGGTCAGTGCGAGAGATCACGAGGGTCCTGATGGTGTTTCTGCTCCAGGTTTGTTTGTGGGGTCTAGAACAGTTCCCTCGTACACAATCTTGTTCTTGATGCCGGTCTGAATTATCCTTTGCTGCACGCGAAGTTTAGCGTTGTTCATCCTACAGTAAAACCTGGACAGGGAGACACGGGAGGATTTCTGTTACAGACATAAGTAACTGGACGCAGCAGTAATAGGCTGGGTTGTTGGGTGTTAGTGAAACATACAATCTTTTCTTTAATGGCAGGCATGCCAAAAGTGCAAAGACAGTGCTTGTTCAGATCAGAGTGTGAAAGATCAGACCAGAAAAAGATGATGTGTCAGTCAGCATAAAGACCTACCAGGATCCAAGTGTGGTGAGCATAAAGCCTGCAAATCCAACGTCAAAAGATCTCTTCACACGACCTGCGGACAACAGGACAAAGTGCTGCTCAGAGTTCAAGGGCATCAAATAAATTTCATTTGGAGAAACAACCTCTCTCTGTTGTTATCAGAAAAAGGGAAAACTGGAATTTTTAATGTGGTTTTTGATCCAAATTAACCTGGTCACAACTTTGTATTTTTTTCACTTAAGAAAGGCTGATTTATTTAAGACATCAAAGTTAAACTCCTGAAATACAGGGCTGTGCAAAACTAGACACAAACAGAGTTTTTAAATACTCTGTTGCCCAAGAAAATCATGATAAAATTAAATTATCTGACATTTTTTGAGATAACATTTGTTCTATGCTAAGCTGAAAATTAAAATTGTCATAATCAACTATCCCTTAGTTTGTTATGAGGCACTTTCCCTGAGGACTAACGTCTCATGTACTGGAAAGGACAGACTCCAGTGACAGTGTACCTGAACTGTAGCAGTGGTCAGCCCAGGCATAGTCCAATTAGTTTTCAAAACATAGCTTGGCTGTACAGTTCAGACTCAAAGTAAAACTCACTGGTGGCCAGGAAGTGAAGCAGACCAGCAGCTAGTGAGCCTCCAGCTCCATGCAAGATGGCATCTCTGGCGCATGGAGTATTCTGGACATCCAGAATCCCCAGCAGCCTGAAACCCTGAAGGTCAGACAGATAGGGAAGAGACAGAGGCAGACTTTAGACATACAGTCTATTATTTCAACTTATCAGTTATTCACAACATAATGGCTACACCAAGCAAAATTCCCTTCAGTGAAGCATAAACGTTTACAGCGTTTGGGATGATGTTTTATTGAAATCCAGTCTATTTGGTGTATAATATGCGAACCAGAAATTTCCTCTGGGGCACAATATATCAGAAAAGCTTTTCAATGAGAACCTGTGATAATATTGTCGGTCCCGGAAACAAGTTAAACTTAAATTATTAATCACTCGATACGGATTATGTATTGACAATTATCTACACTTCTGCTAATGGGTTGCTATTAGCTTGCGAGCTATGCTAGTTTTCTGATATTATTGCTTGATAAATATATATTACTTAAATCTAATGAGTTCACACTGACCCATTTAAATTATGTTACGGTTAACGTTAATGTTAAAGTTGGCTGTGTGTTTGTCACCCCTGAATGTCAACACAACTCAGACCCAAGTTTGTGAAAGGAGGACATGTACAGCAGTTCAATGTATTGGCATGTAGGCAGCTTTTAAATGAAAGTGTAAATAAGGTAAGATGACACCACTTGACCAAAGTAACTGTGAGAACTCGATGAATCAGGTTTCTGTAAGTAGTTGACCTTCTGATATCCGGAGCCTAGCAAACATCTTCTACTTTAAGTTCGTTTGCGAGCAACCTGTACTTAATTTACTTACTTTGGTGTTGTTGTTCTCCTGCTCTTCTCCTGCCATTTTACCACTGTATCCGCGTCCTTGTGCAACGTTTAAACTCAGCTTACCTTGATAAAAACATCATGTAAGAACCATTTTCATAATCACACCAGGCTCTGCGCTTGCGCCGTATCCGTCGAATGGGTCCGTTCGTTTCTAATCGCCGACTCGAAAAGAGGAAACGGTGCTGCTTTATAGTTCCGAGGTACACGGTGCATACACGTAGCCTAAAACTTGTCCAAATTTTTCATCTTTTGAAAGAATAAATCTAAAATGAGTTGATAAAAAATAAAAACGTCAAGTGATTATGTTTGATGGACAGCAATATAATATTCTATATCCTTTCCGTGTTTTCCCATCTTTTTCTATATTCCTTCCTTTTGTTATCATTTTATTTATTTTTAATTGTTTGTAACCCCCCCCCCCCCCCCTTTTTTTTTTTTTTAAAAAAGTTTAGGTTACTAGGTTACTTTTATTTCCTATTTAAAGAACAGGGGAGCCCATTAAATACTTCATCCTCAAAGGAAAACTGTGGCTCTGGACGACAGGAAGAAAGGTTGTTGTGCAACGTTTAAACTCAGCTTACCTTGATAAAACATCATGTAAACATTTTCATAATCACACCAGCTCTGCGCTTGCGCCGTATCCGTCGAATGGTCCGTTCGTTTCTAATCGCCGACTCGAAAAGAGGAAACAGCACGTTTCCTCTTTCGAGTCGGCGACAGGAAGAAAGTCTAAAATAGACCATGACAAACAGGAGGTCAGTGTGTCACAGTGATCCAACACAGATAAAAACAGGATTATTTCACCTCCAGCAGCAGATTACGACCTGACAATCTTCATCCTGTTTACATGTTAGAAATTGTTTCCATAACAAGCACTTATGACAAATACAATAATAGGCCTAATCATAGTTTAGGAGTCGGTTTGAGTATTATAACCAAGGTAGATGTCACTTTAAGATGAAGAAGGGCCCAGCCTATAACAAACACACACACACACACATACTACTATACATATATATATATATATATGAATTTGTGAACGCATTTGTATTTTACCTTAGATTATCATCAGTTCTTTAGGACACGTGGCATCTTCATAATTCGATTACTAATCCATTTTCACAATGGGAAAACTCTTGTTCCCATACCGGGAGTCGAACCCTGGGCCGCCTGGGTGAAAACCAGGAATCCTAACCGCTAGACCATATGGGACCTGATAAACATTACCTCGTAGTCAAACAGGAACGTTTCAAGGTAACCTATGCTCAATCAAAGATGATTTAAATAGCCTACTCTTAGGTGCACAACAATGTCCTGCTGACAATGAACAGGTAGTGCGGGCTGTGAAAAAGGCGGATGCGCAGCAGCTGTTCTCAGTAGCCTCAGTAGAGACGCTTCAAAAACAATAATCAATAGAGCACATTACATTCAAAATGATGTCATACCATGTCCTTCACAGAGATAGAGGCCTAGATGCAACATGTTTACAATATTAAAAACAAACAATAATAATTAATAATAATAAAAAAAAACTTATACTAGAATAACTCTCTGTATGAACTGTAGCTCTACTACTGCTTTACAGTGAGTTTATGTATTTTGTCAGTTGTGATTTCAATTATAAGTCATAACACCTCAGCCTCAGGTCATGGCCTAATGACTACCATATCTGGCAGATGAGCTTAAACCCTCCTGCATCCTTCAAAACCTACCACACTGTCACAGTGGCCCTGAACCTCCCGCTGCTCCTTCTAATACCATGTTATTCAAGCAGCTTATATGGCTGTAACAGGAAGTAAAAATGATATGGAGACAGATAAATCACCTGGGTAAATAAATGTCAAAACTGTAACAGGTAATCAGGGCTGAAGCAGTGTGACATCTAATATGAGCAAGTTTCATCCTGGATACCAGGCTCCTGTGTGCTGTATAAAGGCTGAGTAGGACAGCCAGCCTCAGCTACACCTGCTGCAGACACCAGAGAGGTGAGTCAGGCTCCTTTACACCAATTTATTTCATTTATCTGAATCTTTAAGTGCATTAACTGTATTGTGCTATGTGGATGGGTTGCCAGATTCTGTGTTTTCCCGTTGACAACAAACAATGACTGCACTTAAATAAATGTGAACATATGTAGATGGACACAGACCAACCAAAGTAATACCCACGTTTTATCACTCAAATCATTTTTCCCTAATATTTAATATTTATAAGAAACAGGTAAATTTTTTTGGGAAAAAACATGTATCATTTATAATGTGTTTTACAAGCAAAATCCCCCAAAATTAATATGCTTTATCAAGACTGTGTGGGTGTAGTTTGATCAGATTTTATTGACATTATAGGTAAATAACCATACAGTTGTGACTACATTTTGATTCATGTGTTGCCAAATCCTGACTGGCGCTCAGACATATGTGACATTACCTTCTTTAAGTAAACCGAAGAAGAAGAGCCCAGCAAAAAGAAAGAAAAATAAATCTCAGAAATCTCTTGTGTGAAATAACCAAAACTGTTCTAATTTGGGCATAAAAGTATTATCATATCTGTCAATGAAATGTATCCCATAACAGATACGGATGTATGGATGTCAATAATTATTTATCATGGCATCTCCTCTTATGCCTTTATTGCTCTTTGTCCTCCCTAACTAACAAAACAGTAGCTGGAAAACCTGATCTCATCTCCTGCAGGATGATGGCTGTACAGGTCAGCAGAGCGATACTCCCCCTGATGTTGACTTTGTTTCTGGGAGCCTCATCTTCTGTTTGGCCCCTGGCTCCTGCAGGTAAATAAGACAATAAGACAATTCAACATTATATTGATCAGAGTTCTTATTTTTATGTAAAAGAAACCGTTTCTGCAACTCATTCAGAATTTAACTGTCCAAAATCTATATGTTTTTGCTGGAAATATGGAGAAATGGCTTGTTTTTTTCACTTCACACAAACATTAGGAAACATTTGACCTTCATCATCATAATTTTGACCAATGGGCTTATAAGCTCCTTTCCTCCTACATGAAATCTATTATATCATTTTCAATAATGTTAAATTCTCATAACAAAAACAAGTGGGCCACCTATTAAAATGAACCTCCAACAGGTTGTGTATATCTACTCTTGTACATGCCATCAGATGTAAGAAAGCAGAGACCTCCTTTTTTCCTAAATCCTTTAGATCCATCTTTATATTTCTGTTTAGTCATTAAACAGAAGGTTTTAGCAAGTATGTAAGTAAATATTTAAGACATCTGACCTCAAATGGATGGATGAAATGAATAGCTCTGTCTGAATAGTTACTACATCAGTGCATTATACATATGAATGAATTGTCTCATCAAAGTGGACGTGACACTTCTTGGCACAAAAAGGAGAAGGGTGTTGTGTTCTGTACAGGAAATGTACAAATAAGCATTACACATGCTAAAATTTCAATAATATAGTACAAACAAATCAGTCATGCCTGATGTATTAGCATCTTCTAACAAAGAGTTACAGTATGTTACATATTTGAACCAAACTGCAACATTTTCTATCACCAGCGGCCTTCCAGCTGCCGCCCTGTCAGCTCATCAACCAGACAGTGTCTCTGGAGAAGGAGGGCTGTCCCAAGTGTCACCCAGTGGAAACAACCATCTGCAGTGGTCACTGCATTACCAAGGTATTCTGGGTAATGAAATGAAAATAGAGAGATAAGAAATGAGAGGAAAGACAGTTAAAGTTGTACTAATTAAAAAAAAGTTATTTTATTTCTTTGGAGACATACCTGCAGTAAAGTAAAATGCATGATCTTTGTAAAGTCTGTGTGTGTGTGTGTGTGTGTGTGTGTGTGTGTAAAAGAAAAGGGGGAAAAAAGGGAGATTATCAATACTATGTAATGATAGTCTGTGACAGGCTAATCAAGTCTATTTTATGAGCTCACATGAAAAATGTATTGTGTTTTATGAATTGAGATACTTTTTTGAGATCCAACCTGTCTCACAATCACACTCTCCTCTTTTTTTTACTCCGAATATCAAAGTGAGCTAATGGACTGAATATTGATTCAAACTAATGTATCTTCAAACGTCTATTAATTCAATTTATTTTAATTCATTCAGTTCCGTTTTGAGAATCAGTGGGAAGTGAATATTGTTGCAAAGTCAACTAGATGATCATTTGTAATAGTAACAAAAATAAAAGTTGTGAGCATATATGATTTTTACTGAAATATAGCGTAAAGCAAGTAAACCAGAATGTATAAATAGTACATTGTGTATGTGGCTCTTTGCTATGTGTAAAAAATTTTAAAAAAAGGTGAAATAAATTTAGTTTCACAACTTTAAGAGGAAGTGCTGACATCACTCTGTTGTTGACATGTTTATCAAGTTACATGACAGGATATTGTATTTCAGCAAAATCTCAGTCACGTGAATTTTTTCTGCAACAGGGTTAGGGTTAGGAGAGTAGAGACTTTGATGGAAGTTACATTTTTTTAAAAGACAGTTTTTTGTATGTGCAAGATTGTCATGTAAGAGTAAGATTAAAGAATTAGGCTAACATCTATTTATTTCTTCTCAATAGATCCCATAAAGAGACAGATACCAACCATGTTTGAGTCCATCTCTCTCATTTCTATACTACCCTATGACTGCATAGATCAGCTCACAAATACATAGTTTCTTTCTTCTTTTTTTTTCTCAATGCTTTCCTAAAACAGCTGGTCACTGTAGTTTTTAGCAAATGTTACTCAAATAGGACAAAAGAGTTCATTTGTTGGGGACTATTTTTAGCTGCGGATTAATTAACAATTGGTGCTCTAGTGAGAACTTGGACAGCAGGACTGTGTATGTGGGATGTGATCAAAATAAACTACAGTATGTGTGTTCATGGCAAGGATGGAACATGTCACCCAGTATAACAGTGTGTATTGTAGTTTTCTATGTCATAGAGGAATATTTAAGGCTTTGCATTCATAGACAATATTTGTTAGTAAGATCAGTTCCTTGTGGTTTCAGTCTGAACATGGTATTTGTTGACAGTGAATACACTTAGTGTGTTTCATTACAGTTTACAATAGGTTGTTAAAGATGATGGAATCCCCTAAAAACAGCATGAATCATCCAACAAATTTCACTTGTTGTTACTTTGCTCAGCTACATTGAATTCAACCATCATTTATTTTGTGTTAAATGTGTAAAAGGTTTTAATTCCCATTTAATGTTGATTGCTGTCAACTATTTTGTGGTTGCCAAGATTTGAACTTTTTCTTCAAAGGACAGCTCATTCTGTGGTTCTTTGAATCAGCTTTGCAGGCTTGTGTTGCTGATCTCACATATAATGTGGAGCAATGTATTAACACACCTTGTTATTTTTTACCTCCCTTCAGGACCCTGTCATCAAGATACCATTCAGTAATGTGTACCAGCATGTGTGTACGTACCGGGACTTTTACTACAAGACATTTGAACTTCCTGACTGTCCTCCTGGTGTGGACCCAACCGTCACCTACCCTGTGGCTTTGAGCTGCCACTGTGGCAGGTGTGCAATGGACACATCTGACTGCACCTTTGAGAGCCTGCAACCCGACTTGTGCATGAATGACATACCTTTCTACTACTAGTCTCAAGAAATAGCAGGATAAACCACATTAAAACACATAATACAAAGAGGAACTGTCCTAACTTTTAGCATCAACTGTAGTTAATAAAGACTGTTACATTTATCAGTGCAAATAATGAAGTTTCTGTCTCTTGTGCAATTACATGTAGGGAAATAAAATAAAACATTATAACAATAGAATATTACTTCCATAAAAAGGAAGACTATCAACTATTTCTTCACATGCATGACACAACACATGTAACATCTGATCAGTTTGTGAAACTGCATAATCTACGGAAACTGTGGTGTGAAGATTAATGTTGTTACTATGGTTAAAAAACACATAGGCTTCGTTTAGGCCCTGTTTACATGACAACAGTTTTACTAAATACGAAAAAGTTTCTCCTTCCCATTTAAAAAAGTTCCCCGTCCAGATGAGAAGCAGAGTGCTGCTTCTCAGTGGCAGGTGAAGGGGAGCCTAGTGTGGTTGTGACACTTTACAGTTATATATTGTTAAAAAGCTGCATGCGAACTGCAGCAGTTACCTGAGGTGGACACACGGGTAAAGCAGTGTGGCCCAGTTTGCAGACTGACTTACTTTCCTGAAAGGAATGACCCATTAATGTAGGCTACTATGTAGGGTATTTCATTAATGTAAGTACTCTAATTAATGTTGTCTTGCTATCAAATAATCAGCTTAATGGTGATATTTGAAGTAGGTGCAGTGCACTTTTGCTGACATGTGTTACTATTTTGCGCACGTTTTGCTATTTTGTTCAAACGTTTTACTATTTTGTGTGCAAATTTAGCTTTTCGTACACACATTTAGCTGTTTTGTTCACACATTTTACTATTTTGTGTGCATGTTTTGCTGTTTCATTCACACGTTTTTTTTTTTTTTTTTTTTTTTTCTAAAAAAAGACCATTCCAGGACTCCGTATGATGGGCTGGATACTAGCTCAGTGAACTTGGTAGTTCCTCTGAAGTCTGTAAAAAGTGGTGGCCATTGTCTTCTGTCTCTTCCTGTAATCCCGGACTGACTCTATGGTGTGGAGATCAGGATTCTGTTCCTCTGTTCTCTGAAGATAGTTCCTTCATGAAATCATATCCACATGAATGAAGGAACACCACCTTCGATTAAATTTCTCTAAGACTGAACTCTTAATCATCTGCTTAATCATCCTCTAATTATCAGCATCAAAACCTCCTCTTCATCTCTCACCCCAACCAACGACAGGAGAATCCTATCCTTCTCTGACCATGTCACATCTGTCTACCGGTTGTGCTGTTTTGCACTATACAACATAAGAAAAATCAGGCCATACACCAACCAACTCTTGGTACAGGTCACACTTATCAAGACCTTGACCACTGCAACTCTCCTCTGGCAGATATCCTTTCACTGACAGTGAAACCATTGTAAATGGTCCAAAATGCGGCAGTGCATCTGGTCTCTGACCAGCCTAAAAAGGCGTGTTATTCTGCTGCTCTATGACCTCCACTGGCTACCCATGGCTGCCTGAATCAAATCTAAGTCACTAGAGAGACTTCTGGGTCTGGTTCTGCCATCTCTGCACACAAGGCATTTGCAGTCCAGGCTGTTCTCATCTGTGGTTCCTTGATGGTGGATTGAGCTCCCAAATACTATCAGATACTATCTATAATAACTAACTATAATACTATTTTTAATTTATCTCTTTGCACTTTTTGTCTTATAGATTTAGAGTCTAAAATTTACTTCAAGGCCTCCTACTGCACTGAAACTCATTGTTTCTCACTTTGGATAAAAGTGATTAAATGTAATCTATTGTAAGTGTTATGACTCAGGCTGTATGTCCGGGCTTTAGATCAGATACCCCTGATGGTACTGCCTGATGGACAACAGTCTAAAAATATGAAGTGTCTAAAATTTTTGCGCAGCATTGAATACCATGAGGCAATCAAGATTTTTTAATACAGGTTAAATTTATTTATGTTTATTTGTTTAAGTGTTTCCAGATTATGAACAGTTTCATATGCAATTATATATGCCATGACGTGAGATTTTATTCATATTGCCAAGTGCACACGATATGTTGAATAAAGATAAATAGTAAATTGTTTAGTTCATCATTTGTACAGAAAAAATTCAAAACAAAGTGTGGTTAAACATAGTTTGACTAGTTACAATAACTAAGAAAAAAGAAAACAGCTGACATAAAACAGATTGGAAAAAAGTCCTGAAGCTCTCTCTGAGTTAAACATGCAGAAAACAGTCAAAGATTTGAGAACAGAGAGAGTGGTGGTTTAGCTTAGCTATTGAAAAATAATGTAAGAGTTTCTTTTTTGATTCAAGGGTAATAATAACGTACATGAACTTTGAGTTAATAAACAAAAACAATTAAAAATGACATTTTTTGCAAGTCAACACTGTATCTGTCTCTATCTATTTGCCTTCATGTCTTCTATTTTCTTGTTTCCTGTGCCTACATGGAGCAACTGTGTATACGTTGTCATCATTCAGTCATTGTCGATCTGCTGATATCATTGCTCTCCATTTTGCAACAACACAGGGAGGACAACATCTTGTCTACAGCTCCTTTCCTAATGAAAATATAAAGAAACAAGTCTGCAAGAGGACTGAGCTTTATAAATGTGAAAGTCAGATAATGAAAAGTAAAACTATATCTGGCTTTTTTTTCAAGGCCCCAAATGATGCTGGGCAGGAATAGAAAAATGTAAGTAAGTAGCACCACAACCAAAACTGCTACAATCCGTCGTTTTTCATGAGATGAAACACGGCTGGCTGACAGAGCTTTAAGGGTCCCAACCAGGGAGAATATGAACAAGGGGAGGGGAACGAGGAAGACAACAGCAAAGATGATTGTCAAAATGTGAAAATCAACTCTGAAATATAAAGGGAGGAGAAATACAAGAGGCAGAGCCCAGACCACAAAACAGACCACTATAGAGATCTTGATGGTTCGTCTGAAGCGGTACCACAGAGGCCAGGCAATGACCAAATACCTGTAATACAACAGACACATAGATAGTTGTTGTGAAGCATCTGAAAAATATAGTATACATATTGTATATATACTGTACATGAAAATATAAGTGTAAAAAATGTCAGACAGAGAATAGCTATAAACATACTGGATAGACTGATAGTTACCTTTCCAGGGCAACACATGCCATGAAGCCCACACTGGCCATCAGACCAAAATAGTACAGAAAAATGAAGATTTCTCTGATCGTCAGATTTTCCGGTTTTGTCAC
Source organism: Lates calcarifer (assembly GCF_001640805.2). Classification (NCBI taxonomy): domain Eukaryota; kingdom Metazoa; phylum Chordata; class Actinopteri; family Centropomidae; genus Lates; species Lates calcarifer. The sequence continues at coordinate 19,451,316 of NC_066848.1, forward strand.
TTCAACGATCATGCAGCAGAACTGAATGAGGTCAGAAATGAGGAGGTTGATGATGTAGATCGGAGCAACATGATCGTTTCTCACCTGCAGGAAAACATTGGTGAAAGTAAACAAAGCAGTTGTAAACGCTGTAAATGTCAGACAGTCATTTTTCAACTATTGGCTAAAACTACTTTGTGATTCCTTGTGTACTAGTATATCATTTCACCCCCTTTTCATCTCCATGATCATGTTGCTTGTGTATTAATGATTAAAGGTTAGAATATCCTAATTTAATCAGTGATATTTTGAGTTTCCCTTTAGGTTGAACCATGACCAAAGTAAATATCTTGAAATCAAATTAGAGTCAAAAAGATTTTAACCTTGGAAGGTGATGTTGGTGATGTTCACAGATAATTGTAATAGTTGTAAATCAACTTTTGTAAACCAGTGCTGAGGTTTCACTTTTCTGAACATCTGTGTACAGATACAAAGCAGAAACCTGTGTAAAACTCAGCTCTCAAATTTCCCCACACTGTGTGTGACACTGAATTTAGAAGTATAACTCTTTTCAGAAAATCTCATTGGACAATGGCAGTCCAATCACAAAGCAGAGTACTAGTACTAGTCAGGGTACAGGTGGTTCTGTTGTAGTAGATTTTCAGACTGGGGCTGAGCAAACCTGAGCTTTGTAATCACATAGAAAAGTCACTGTTTAATTCTGTCTACTGAGCTCTCCCCACTTGCAGTCTGCTCCCTGTTGGGCAGCAGGTGCAGTCCAGGAGCTGACTGCATAATGAGTTTTTGTAAATCAGATGCTGAATACAAGTAGATTTCACCTGCAGAATCACTCAAAATGTTTCATTCATTTGTGTGATGACATTTTCTTAGTAAATCTCCCCATAACAGTCTACAGCCATGCTAGCAGCTCTGTGAATTTGTACTTAGGAAGCATACTTTGAGCTAAATGTTAAAATGCTCATAATCACAGTGTTACCATGGTGTTAGTTTGTGCCTTATTAGTTCAGCTTATTGGCATGCTAACATTTGCTAATGAACACCAAACAAAAAGTATAGCTGAGGCCGATCGGAATGTCAGCTTTGCTGGTATTTAGTCATAAACCAAACTATTTGACCTCTGTGCATCACAAATGTCTGTATCATTTTTCATGGCATTCCATCCAATAGTTGTCAAGACCTTTTACAAAATAAAAAGCTTGTTTTTTTGATTCAAAAATTGTGTTGTACAAATTGCTCTGACAAGCTTGACAGTTTGCACCAAGCTGTAGCTAAATAGTATTATTAAGCTCAATAGTTAAAGCGAAGGCTGCAGTGGAGTTACTCTGCGGGGGCATGTGTTTTAGATTATGGCGTAAATTATCCCTTTGTCCCAGAGCCCTGACACCTAGCCCCCACAGCCAGATCAAGATCCTTTACAGACAGACTGTACAACAGACACAAGACAGACAGACAATAAATAAATCTCAGTCATAATGTACATACCAGAGAATAAACACCATGGATGGCCACTAGAGTCAAAGGAAGGCCGATACAAATGATAATACATTTCACCACATATGCAGTGAATTGTGGTATGTCACCAGGGGAATTTTCTTCAGTGATGTCGGTGTCGTTGTAATCATAGTAGTCTGTGTTGTTGCTATCATAACCATAGGAGTAGATGTCGCTGTTGTTGTAGCTTGTGTACTCTGAGGTGTTGTTATTGTAGAAATCTCCCATTCTTCAGTAAAATCTGTTGTTTGAGAGATCAGATTATGGAGAGGGAGCAATGGTTATCTACCTTAGATTGTTCAGTGGTAATACTAAGTGAGGTGCAAGTTCACAAAAATACAATATAGTACAGTATAAATGACACACATAATTACACATTTTAGCACAAAATGTTTTGTTTAGATTTTCTTCAGCAAATTTCTGAAGTTCCACTTCCCTCTTATGCACTGAATTCATGCTCATTTTCTTCTCCATACACATTTTCTGTATCTTATTTTTGCCATTTTGCCATTCATTCAGGCCTTTCTGCATGTTTTAACTGATTATTTCATGTTATTTATGCTTGTGTTTAATGGAAAAGAGGGGAAAAACATTAAGTAAATACCACTGTTGGACTGTAGTATACTGTCCACCTACAGTCTGAAACTATCACCTTGTCACAGTTTGTGTATTCATTTATATTCTTATTTTCTTTGTTATGTATCAGTATATTTACAGGTTATCCACAGAATTAAATAGGTAATGCAGCACAAACCTTACCTTTGAAAGCTGGAGGACCACAACCTGAATGTGTTTTCTTTACCAGAGTCTGCTAATGTATGTCTGATGTGATGAGTCATGACATGAGGGAGGTTCCACACAATCTAATCTTTGCCTCTGAATTCAAGATTGTTGTGTCATTCTTGCTATAACTATGGTGGTGCATGGTTCATGTGTCTGTGTCTTCCTCTGTTATTTGTACTGAACATGCACATTATCTTTATTTAACAAATTTAACCCAAACTTTTTTTCGTGGTGCCCTGAATGCAACCAGCATGTAAGACGTTGATGTCAGACATATTAAAAAGTGGTATTTCCAGTCCATACACACCAAACCATACAACCACTGTGCTATCAGCAGCTCCATATTGCCATCTTGTGGCCAAACATAAAACTCTCTGTGAAGCCTCCTATAAACGGACCCACTGCAAGTTGATAAGTCACATTACTGATGGTGTGTTACTCCACAAGTATAATCGAGAAATGTGAACATGACTCATCTCCAACCAAACAATAAGCTCTGACATTTAGCAGTTGAGTAACTAGTGCATTTAATAGGAATAAAAACGGTCCTCTGCATATGTTTGGATATTTATCACATTTAGGAGGGAAATGTTTTGTTTCTTGAGTGAAACTGTGCTGCATGGTGGCATAAACAAAGAACAACAGCCACAGCAACAAATGGACTGGCTGCTGCTCTGGTCTTTGTGCATGGGACATCTGACCCAGGTGTGTCCCATGCTGCTGATTACACCCCTACAGGTTTGCAGCTGTGGGGTAACAGGGCAGTCACATGACAGTGTTAAAATTATACAGAAGTGGCAGCAAACTGAACTGAAGAGCCAAGGCTTGGCACATACATACATTGGCCAGTTATCTATAGATCTGAAGCTAAAATGAACCAATTTCTAATTTCTTGTGTCAAATGTCAAAATGTGTTCCTGGTATTCAGAGGTCACAGTGAAGGGAACAAAACGCTAAAAATAAAACTCTGATATTGAATGAAGTTAAACAAATGGTATGTTGTTTAGTTTATCATTTCAACAACAACAAAATACTGCTGTGGTTAGACACACACTAGTTACAATAACAAGGGAAAAAGAAAACAACTAAATTAAAATGTGCATGTGAGATGGAAAAAATCCTAAAGCTCTCCCTGAGTACACATGCAGAAAACAGTCCAAATAAAGATGTAAGACTAAGAGAGAGTGGTGGTTATAATGACAGCATAATCATGGTGCTGATAAACTCAGCATTATATGAGCATATGATAGCCTTATATTATAGGGTTTCTTGTTTTGATTAAAGAGTGATAATGGCATATATTGCTTAGTTAATAAACAGGAACATAACATAAACATAAAAAATATTTTATTTACATTTGTTGAAGCTTTCACACAGCAGCACAGCCAGTGAATTTACCTTAATATTTTCTATTTTCTTTCTTTCTCTGCCTACATGGGCATGTAAGATTAGCTTTTTTGATTCAAGGGTAATAATAACGTACATGAACTTTGAGTTAATAAACAAAAGCAATTAAAAATGACATTTTATGCAAGTGAACACAGTATCTGTCTCTATCTATTTGCCTTCATCTCTTCTTTTTTCTTGTTTGCTGTGCCTACATGGAGCAACTGTGTATACGTTGTCATCATTCAGTCTCAGTCTGTTGATCTTCTGATATCATTGCTCTCCATTCTGCAACAACACAGAGAGGCCAAAATCTTGTCTACAGCTCCTTTCCTAATGAAAACATATAGAAACAAGTCTGCAAGAGGACTGAACTGTATAACAGTGAAAGACAGATCAATTAAAGTATCATTATATCTAACTTTTTTATCAAGGCACCAAATGGTGGTGGGCAGGAACAGCAGCATGTAAGTAAGTAGCACCACAACCAAAATTGCCACAATCCGTCGTTTTTCATCAGAGGAGATGCGGCTGGTTGACAGAGCATTAAGGGTCCCAACCAGGGAGAATATGAAGAAGGGGAGGGGAATAAGGAGGTAGACAGCGAAGATTGTTGTCAAAATGTGAAAATCAACTCTGAAATATAAAGGGAGGAGAAATACAAGAGGCAGAGCCCAGACCACAAAACAGACTGCTATAGGGATCTTGATATTTCGTCTGAAGCGGTACCACAGCGGGCAGGAGATAGCCAAATACCTGTAATACAACAGACACATAGATAGACTTTGTGGAGCATCTTAATTATGTAATACATACACCATATGTATATTGTACATGTATCTACACATAAAAATGGTCAGACAGAGAATAGCTCTAAACATACTGGATAGACTGATAGTTACCTTTCCAGGGCGACACACACCATGAAGCCAACACTGGCCATCAGACCAAAACAGTATGTAAAAATAAAGATATTTTTGGCTATCCAATCCTTAGGTTTTGCCACTTCAACGATCATGCAGCAGAACTGAATGATGTCAGAAATGAGGAGGTTGATGACGTAGATCGGAGCAACATGATCGTTTCTCACCTGCAGAAAAACATTGGTGAAAGTAAACAAAACAAACAAATAGAGTGGTTTGTGTTCATCAAATCATTTGTGCATTTTCCACTGTTGTCTGTTGTGGTGAGACTTGGCGCCAAATTTACTGAAGCGCTCCCACCGGTTTTTCAGGTATTTTCAGATAGGACACATCTGGTGTATTGTGTTTGCATGGTGAGCCTCTCTGTGCAGATAACAGAAGGAAACATGTTACACTGGATTTACTAAAGTCACATGATTTTTCAACTTAAACTGAACTGTAACATACATTAGATACTGGCAAAATGAAGCAATTAATCTATTATAAATAAACATGGAGTAAATTATCCCTTTGTCCCAGAGCCCTGACACCTAGCCCCCACAGCCAGATCAAGATCCTTTACAGACAGACTGTACAACAGACACAAGACAGACAGACAATAAATAACTCAGTTATTTTGTACTCACCAGAGAATAAACACCATAGATGGCTACAAGGGTCAAGGGAAGGCCGATACCAATGATAATACATGTCACCACATATATGATGAAAAGAGAACTTTCGTCAGGAGAGAATTCATTGCTGTTGTTATTATAGCCGTAGCCCTCTGTGATGTTGCTGTAGGGGAAGTTGATGTTGCTTGTGTTCTGTGAGGTGTTTTTGTAGAAATCTTCCATTCTTCAGTGGGAAATCTGTTGTTTGAGAGAGGAAGTTATTTTAATATCTACTGTGCGTTATTCAGTGATAATACTTAAGCTGTGAAGTGCAAGTTCACATAAATACAGTATATTTTTAACATTTTAGCACTACCTTCTCATACCTTCTTTCATGCTCATTTTCCTCTCTATCTCCATCGTGTCTTCTTTATCCCATTTTTGCTATTCAGTATACATTGTACTGTGTCTTTTTGCATGTTTTTACCAATTTCAGGTCATTTATTCTTGTGTTTAAGAGAAGAGAGAGGAAAAAAGGAAAAGTAAATGCAACAGTTGGACCATAGTTTACTGTACACCTACATATTCATTTCTGTTTGCTTTGTTATAATCAGTACATTTACAAGTTATACAAAGAATGAGATAAGTAACGCAACAGAAACCTTACCTTTGAAAGCTGCAGAACCACAAACTGAATGTGCTTACCGACTAAAGTGTTGACTAAAGCGTTGTCGACTATAGTATGTTTAATGTGGCATGTCATGGCATGAAGGAGTTTCCACATAATATGATATTTGCCCTGAGGAAGCTAGGAGTGGTTCTATAAGGAATTCAAGATGTGCTATTCTTGCATGGTGCATGGTTTCTCTGTGCCTGTGTCATCATGTACTGTTCAGGGGGATACTATTGCTTCACTGCAGCCAGCAGCACGCCCCTCCTCTGACTTACAGGTAGAGGTAAGTGAGGAAATAACTGAGGACTTATGGAGACACACACATCCTGTTCGACTTCTTTCATCATTTGTACTTTTATGCGTATTTAATGGTGACTGACACAGGCTATAGCAAGGCTATTTGTGGCGAAATGTCATAAGCTAACACTTTCAGTCCTACATCTGTTAAATCAGAGTGACAAGAAAACAAAGCTTTGGTCAGCTTTGCTTTTGCTATTAAAAGGACTGTTCATACAGATAATATGCAATTTACCAATATGCCATTTTCTGTCTCTCTGTGTGTTTTTCTGCGAAGGCTGGACCTGACAGTGTATGGGTTTTATTGAGCTTGATTGTGATTGATATTTGTACCTCTCCACAGCGTTAGTTCATTTGACTCACCTTGCTCTCTGGTGTAATAAAACTGTTTCCTCCAAATTAAAATGTAATTTATCATTTTGAAATTTTGTTACATTTTATTATTTATTTATATTTATTAGTGTGAGAGGGAAGGGACTGAAAAGTCACTGTTGGTTCAGAGGATGTTTGAAAAGTGTTAATGTGGGTTAAACAAGTCTTGATATGTGAATGGTGATCAGATAGATTTTTGTTGAGAATGTATGTACATTTTGCCTTGTATTTGGTTTGTTGTCTTGTATCTTTTGTCGTCCTCCAGTGGTAGCATCAAATCAAGTGATTTCAAACTCTTACTGTCACCCTAACAGTCTTTCTTCCATCTAGTATGGAGGCATTCCCAGTTGACAGCTGCATGAATTTGTGACAACTGACAGAAAATCATGAATACATATGACATAACTGTCATTGATAGACACTGGAGGCAACAAGATATGATTGTCACTCATTTATTCAAACTTTATTGACAGTTGGAAAAAATACACATTGGGGAACAAGCCAAGACAAGAAAAGTTTGTTGAGTATATATCAGAAAAATGAAACATCTTGCTAACTTGCCTTAATAGTAAGCATGCCGATATGATTGTATGATTGTATGATTCATTTTGGAAAAGCAAGAGTGCAAATTGCCAGTAATTAAAGGATAGAACACATATTAACTGATGAATTCAAGCTGTTAGTCAGGTTAGGCTTCAGTTTAGTCTTTGACTTGAGGAAGAGTGGCTCATGTGTCTATTGTTCAGCACAGTAATACAACATTATTAAAATGCTGTATGTGCTCAACACACCATAGAAAGAGTGCATTGGGTGTATTTATACACTAATTTTGGTCATATACAACAAGGGATATTTTATGGTTTCGCAAATGTTGGCCATATCCTATATGTGTGTGCCTAGATCTCATTAGAACATGTTACAGGCGCTGCCCTCTGCTATAATTTTAACAGGCAAGCCACTTGACAAAGTTACTTTTAGCTGGCTGTCTTTCTGCCCAAGTTGGGGATACCACAGTCTGGGGTTGGTGAGGAGCTGCTAACGGTGTTGCTAATGGATAACTCATGTGCTCCACAATCTCCTCAGTGTTTAACATAATATCCTCATTAATCATCTTTCCTGCCTTATCTAATCCCTCCCCTGGCTGCTTCCCTTCTGGTTTTCACTTTGCTGTCTGAGGACTGAACAATGAGAGTGAATTGTAAAATGTACACTAATTGTGGTCTACAAATGTTTGTTTTGGCACCAGGCCGGGCACATATTTCATGGCAGCGGAAAATAAGACAAGACAAGACACGAAGAGAAGAGCAACCATTACTTTGGAATGTAGATCAGAGGATGTGTGATCAACAAATACGTCAAATAAATCAGATTACTGGTTTCATGGCTCTGAAACAACTGTCCCAATCACAGTGAGGCATGATAACAGTGACTCATCAAATGGTGACAAATAATACTGCACTACACACAGCACTCCAGATCTGTAGTCAAAAGGAACTGACAATGGAAGTAACATTGTATTACAAGTATTACATTGTAAATGGCCACATCACATCAAAATGTATAGTCATATTAAAGAATTAAGCACACAACAGGAAATTTGCTCAAAATAAAAGTTGGAGGGAGGCCATCATACATCTTAACAGATGGTAATCCAACACGTTCTGGGTAAACAGGTAAAATATTGAGTTCTAACAGACAAATCTGATGTGTGTAGAGGTGTGAGTGGTTATTTTGTCACAGCGTGGTGTCATTTTGGTGCTCTGGTGCAGCACTTCTCAAATGAGACGCTGTAGTTGTCTTCCAAGCATTTAGTTTGTCCTTGTTGAGAATCATCAGTCACCAATTTCCAGCTCTATAACTAGCCTAAATGAAACTGAAGTGATTTTCCCACACTATAAGTTGCTTGTGGATTTTCATTCATGGGAGTGTTTCTTTGACGGATTATATACATACTTGACTCAGAGCCATGGTGCGTAGGAGGAAAATGTTACACAAACTCACACATCTTTGTCCTCTCTCCAGTGTATTATTACAGTTTTTTCTGGCAGAAAACATTAGTGAACTCTCAGCTGGATCTAAGCAATAATAAGCAGCACAATCTGCTAAAAATGTAACATGTTTTTGGTTATTATGTTTGTGCTGTCTTATTAGGTTTATTCATTGTATTGTAAGTTTCTTTCCAATAGGCCATGGTAAATTAAGTTGACAACATATTAGAAATAAATAGATTAGCCTCTAAATTTCTGATAGTTGATTACATACAGTAAGCAACAACACTTTATTTGTGCTGGTGTTTAAAAACATAAATCTTACCTTTGTGTAACTTTACGTTTGTGCTCCTGTTTCACCTATGCTGTGCAGAACCAAAATGAGATCATTACCCCTGAGGCTGGAGGGTTGAAAACAACCTTTAGTCCTTGACTGTTGGTGTGAAAACTCATTTCGTAGGGGGTGTGTTTTCTTTGACAATGAGTCCATTGCACATTCAAAAAGGGGATATGTGTCTTAATATTTGGAATATCATATCATAAATGGACACACTAACAGTTGGTGCATTAATATAATTGACAAATTTGAACATGCCTCATCTTCAACCAAACAATAACAGATATGACTGTGTTGCTTATGGATGCTGTTTTTTTTTTTTTTTTAAATGAGTAGGTAGTTAAAAACAAGTGCATGGTGTCATGTGACACCTTACCCAGGTGTCTCATGCTGCACTCCTACAGGTTTGCAGCTGTGGGGTAACTGAGCGGAGCTGCTGTCACATTACAGTGTAAAAATTATACACAAGTGATAGCAAATAAAAAATAAATAAATAAAGGGAACGTAATAGCCAAGGCTTAGCACATATGTACATTGGCCAGTTATCTATAGATCTGAAACTAAAATGTACCAATTCCCAAATGTGACAAATGCTAAAATCTGTCCAATGTCTGCACTCAAAATTGCATACAGAATTGCCCAGGCCAAGAAACCACACACTACAGCTGGGCAGCTCATTCTCCCTGCTGCTCTAGACATGGTGTCAGTTATGCTTTGATGAGAGAAGTGCTGCAAACTGAAAGCTAAAACTGAAAGTGCAAAACAGGCTCATTGCTGCCACTAATGCAGTGATAAGACTCATACTGACTTGTTTATCTTTCTGGCCAAATGCATTTGCTCTTTTTTTTTTTTTAATCACACTGATAACACGATAGCACTTTGGTTTTGTCTATTTTTGAACTTGGTGTTATTTGATGCAAAATGATAACACAACTGTGGTATAATTTTCTATATTTTTAAACTTCCTTAACTTGGCCTATTTTGCAACCATTTTGTTGGGGCTATGGGGCATGACAGTGTGTGTATTCTATGCTTTGCAGTTGAAAAGATGTCTGTTACAATCCAGCTAAATTCATTTAAATTCATTTTTTTCACAGTAAGATGCTATGTTCCTCTACTGACTAAAAATGCTGCACCACTATATTTGCATATCAGAAAGAAAATGAAAAGAGTAGATAATCTCTTACCCCTGTCACACAATGCCTCTAAAATGAAGAAATGATGATGGGTTGATATCAGTTGAGGAGGAGAGAGAGAGAGACTAAGCTCATGGTTCAAAATTTACAGCCTAAAAATTTTCACCATCATTCATTTATATGTGGAACAAGACAAAGTGTAAACACTTCTGCTCACACATTTTCCCTTGCTCTAATCAGATTGAACCTTGACACATGAAGTTGTGGTTGAGAGAGTGGATGGGACTGACCACTTACTTCTTGCTTTTCTATTTAGGTTTGCTGCAAAATATTACAAGCAGCAGAGAAGGAGAGATGCTGCCTAGGCTGCAGTGAGTGCTAGGGCATTAAAAAAGGGAATAACAACAAAGTTTTTCATAAGAGGCTGTATAATTTAGCCCTGCTAGTTCTTGCAGCATTATCCATGCTATCTCCTGCATCTCCTGCAGTAAATCTTATCCAAAATTATTATCCAGAAATCCAGTCTAACTGCACTTTAAGATCACAGAGGAGCTACTCTTGATCAGCTGATGACCTTCTACTGTGAAATGCTCTGCCACATTTATATGACTGTTGGTTTTCTCTGTATCTCTGCATCATGCTTTTCTTGAAGACTTCGGCAACACATGCACACCAGCACACTTACCCAACTGGTTTACTTCATTATGAAACACTGCATTCTGCTTTTAGATGATTCATGTTTGTAGATAAAAAAAGAAAAAATTGTTGTATAGGTTCAGGTAAAATGACCATTTACTTAATATCTTAATAATCAGACTGGTTATTGTTAAATTGATCTCACAGGTTTCAAAAATGTGTCATTCTGTGAACACCCCAGTTTTCAGTTTCCAGTATATATAATAAACTTGCTGATGTAACATATAGTTTGTTGAGTATACTGTTACACCTCTTTAGGTTTTACTGCTTTTAAGTCATGTTGATAGGAATTTAACAGTCACAAGTGAAGAGCACATAAATAAGGCAAAACATGTACTTCAATATAAAACTTCAATGCTGAAAACATTCTTCATCATGTAAATACAAGTAATCTATGAGATCAGACTGGGATGTACAAGCATTAGCTGCTATTAAAAGGCAAAACAGAGACTTTAAAGTAACTGAAACAAAATCTGGTTTATTTATACAGAACGCTGACACTGTCACAATATGAGAAATATAACAAAAGCAACAGAGTGGCAAAACAAACTCACATTGTTTCAATAAAGACAATAAACTACATGGTCACATTTTAAAGCACTGGGTACATCTTTAGCTTCACTTTCCATCGTGTAGGTTAATCTGATACAACCTGCTTTCACATCAGTGAGAAATGTGATAGATGACAAAATGTAATCTATTGATTTCATGTACATGTACATGGACAGTGACATGAGCATGGTTGACTGATAGGACACATTCTTTATTAACATGATGAGGATGTGTTGCTATGAAGGGTGATTGACAGATTAACAGATCTTGTTACATCCATATGCAGTCAGCTCTTTAAGTGATTATGTCAAGGTGGGGTATATTTTTTAAAGCTTGGTTCCTTTAAAATCTGTAAAACCAAGGAGTTGCCACAGGTGAGCAGGGGGGCAGGGAACAAACAACAGCCGTCCAGGAAAAATTAAACAAACACTGACAACTGTCCTTTAAAAGCGTCCATGCCATTGTTCATATAAGCTTTTTGGTAACACTGTCCTACTATTTGTCCTGGGAGGAAGAACTGGAGGTAAACAGTATGGCCTCCAAGTATGGTCTCCACGTGAGGAGCTGCCCTTCCTCGCTGCTGTGCCATTGAGGAGAGAGGGAACCTCAGGTGCAGACTAACGCACAGGGAACAAGCAAGGGGTAGAGCGCACGCACACACACACAGGTACAATTCAAACATTCCTTCACTCAGTTCTTTTAGCAGTCATTGAATCCAATATCAGCCTCCCATCTGGAATGTCTGCCCTGACAGTCGTCCGTTCCTCTCTCAGACCTTACTTCCTGCCTCGCTGCCCGGTTTCACTCGGCGCAATCCTCATGCTCCTCCCTCAGTTTCCTGTTCAACTGTCTTATATGTGCGCGCCGCTGCTCCTCTTCCTCCGCCCAGGCTGTTCTTTCCGTTTTATTGTACTTGAACCTTTTAAATGGTGAGTTCAGCCATTTTAAAGTCATTCTTTGTTATCTGGTTTATTGCATTTTAGTAATGCGATTGGTCATTTTTTTATTTATTTATTTTTGTTTTAAGCGGCTGGGTTTAAGCCTGTTTTATTCCATTAAGCATTAAATTGAATCATTTTTATTGTTTTTTTTAAATTATGTGTCTATTTGCCTTCATCTCTTCTTCTGTTTTCTTTCTTCCTCTGCCTACATGGAGTGACTGTGTATATATTGTCATCATTCAGTCACTGTTGATCTGCTGATATCATTGCTCTCCATTCTGCAACAACACAGAGAGGCCAAAATCTTGTCTACAGCTCCTTTCCTAATGAAAACATACAGAAACAAGTCTGCAAGAGGACTGAACTGTATTAAAGTGAAAGACAGATCAATTAAAGTATCATTATATCTAACTTTTTTATCAAGGCACCAAATGGTGGTGGGCAGGAACAGCAGCATGTAAGTAAGTAGCACCACAACCAAAACTGCTACAATTCGTCGTTTTTCATCAGAGGAGACTCGGCTGGCTGACAGAGCTTTAAGGGTCCCAACCAGGGAGAATATGAACAAGGGCAGGGGAGTAAGGAGGTAGACAGCGGCGATGATTAAAATGTCAAAATCAACTTCGAAATATAAAGGGAGGAGAAATGCAAGAGGCAGAGCCCAGACCACAACACAGACCACTATAGAGACCTTGATATTTCGTCTGAAGCGGTACCACAGAGGCCAGGCAATGACCAAATACCTGTAATACAACAGACACATAGATAGACTTTGTAGTATATGTACTATTATATACTGTACATGTATATATACTGTATATGCATAAAAATGTCAGACAGAGAATAGCTATAAACATACTGGATAGACTGATAGTTACCTTTCCAGGGCGACACACACCATGAAGCCAACACTGGCCAACAGACCAAAATAGTACAGAAAAATGAAGATTTCTCTGATTTTCCAATCCTCAAGTTCTGTCACTAGAGCGATCATGCAGCAGAACTGAATGAGGTCAGAAATGAGGAGGTTGATGATGTAGATCGGAGCAACATGATCGTTTCTCACCTGCAGGAAAACATTGGTGAAAGTAAACAAAGCAGTTGTAAACATGTTCTGAGCTGGTGACATGTCAGAGCCATTTATGCATTTTCCACTGTTGGTCTGTCGTAACAAGACTAAGGACAAGATTTACTTAAGCGTTTGCAGCTGTTTTTCAGGTATTTCCAGATAAGACACATCTGGTGTATTTTGTTTGCATGGTGAGCCTCTCTGTGCAGATAACAGGAAGAAACATGTTACACTGGATTTACTAAAGTCACATGATTTTTCAACTTGAACTTTGTTTTGAGCGAAAGAAACGCACATTAAATATTGGCAAAAATGGAGCAATTAGTCTATTATTGACAAACAGAATATTTAATCACTGTAACACAAACAAATAGTGAACAGAGAGTTCTGGTTTGTCTGTAATTGATGTTTGTACTTTAAAAAATCACACTGTAAAAACTGCTGTGACAAGCCTGACAGTTTTCATCAAGCTGCAACTAAACTTCAGCAGTTGAGGAAAACACTGGACTGGAGCTAAACTTGTAAACTGCATGTGTTTAGGGTCCAGTGAACTTCAGAAGACTTCTGACAGCTGTGGGGACATTTAATTTGGATTATGGAGTAAATTATCCCTTTGTCCCAGAGCCCTGACACCTAGCCCCCACAGCCAGATCAAGATCCTTTACAGACAGACCATACAACAGACACAAGACAGACAGACAATAAATAACTCAGTTATTTTGTACTCACCAGAGAATAAACACCATAGATGGCTACAAGGGTCAAAGGAAGGCCGATACCAATGATAATACATGTCACCACATATATGATGAAAAGAGAACTTTCGTCAGGAGAGAATTCATTGCTGTTGTTATTATAGCCGTAGCTCTCTGTGATGTTGCTGTAGGGGAAGTTGATGTTGCTTGTGTTCTGTGAGGTGTTGTTATTGTAGAAATCTTCCATTCTTCAGTGGGAAATCTGTTGTTTGAGAGAGGAAGTTATTTTAATATCTACTGTACGCTATTCAGTGATAATACTTAAGCTGTGAAGTGCAGGTTCATATGAATATAGTACACCTGTAGTACAGCATAAATCTCATAATCCAGCATTTTAGCACAAAAATGTTTGATTTAAATTGTCTTCAGCCAGTATTACTACCTTCTTATTCACAGATGTCATGCTCATTTTCTTCTCCATCCTTCTTTTTTTTTTTTTTTTTTTTTTTACCTAATTTTTGCTATTTGAGATACATTATACTGTGTCTTTTTGCATGTTTTTACCAATTATTTCAAGTTATTTAAGTAAATACAACTGTTGGACTGTAGTATACTGTCCACCTACAGTCTGAAACTGTCACCTTGTCACAGTTTGTGTATTCATTTACATTCTTGTTTCCTTTGTTATGTGTCAGTACATTTACAGGTTATACATAGAATGAGGTAAGTAATAAAACAGAACCTTACCTTTGAAAGCTGGAGGACCACAAACTGAGTGTGTTTTCTTTACCAGAGTCTGCTAAAGTATATCTGATGTGGCAAGACATGACGTGAAAAAGGTTCCAGATAATCTAATCTTTGCTTTCTAAGGAAAGCAGAAGTGGTTTTCTTTACGACTCTTTAAAAAAGGGAATAACAAGATTTTCATAAGAGGCTGTACAATTTAGCCCTGCTAGTTATTGCAGCATTTTTCATGCTATCTCTTGCATCTCCTGCAGTAAATCTTATCTAAAATTATTATTCAAAAATCCAGTCTAACTGCACTTTAAGATCACAGAGGAGCTACTCTTGATCAGCTGATGACCTACTGTGAAATGCTCTGCCACTTTTATATGACTGTTGGTTTTCTCTTGAAAACTTCGGGAAGTTGGGTAAGTGTGCACGCCAGCACACTTACCCAACTGGTTTACTTCATTATGAAACACTGTGTTCATCATGTAAATACTACTAATATGAGATCAGACTGGGATGTACAAGCATTAGCTGCCATTAAAAGCATCAAGGCAAAACAGAGACTTTAAAGTAACTGAAACAAAATCAGGTTTATTTATACAGAGCCTGACACTGTCACAATATCAGAAATATCACACAAGAGCAACTGGTGTATTAATTAATTAATTATTTTTTTTTTTTACAGAGTGGCAAAACAAACTCACATTGTTTCAATAAAGACAATAAACTACAAGGTCACATTTTAAAGCACTGGGTACATCTTTAGCTTCACTTTCCATTGTGTAGGTTAATCTGATACAACCTGCTTTCACATCAGTGAGAAATGTGATAGATGACAAAATGTAATCTATTGATTTCATGTACATGTACATGGACAGTGACATGAGCATGGTTGACTGATAGGACACATTCTTTATTAACATGATGAGGATGTGTTGCTATGAAGGGTGATTGACAGATTAACAGATTTTGTTACATCCATATGCAGTCAGCTCTTTGAGTGATTATGTCAAGGTGGGGTATATTTTTTAAAGCTTGGTTCCTTTAAAATCTGTACAAACACTGATAAGTGTCCTTCAAAAGCGTCCATGCCAATGTTCATATAAGCTTTTCAGTAAGACTGTCCTACTATTTGTCCTGGGAGGAAGAACTGAAGGTAAACAGTATGGCCGCCGGCGTTTCTCCTCTCCACGTGAGGAGCTGCTTATTTGCCTTAATATCTTCTTCTATTTTCTTTCTTTCTCTGCCTACATGGAGCGACTGTGAATATGTTGTCATCATTCAGTCACTGTTGATCTACTGATATCATTGCTCTCCATTGGAAATGCCCACCATAGGAAATGAGTGGGTATCCAGATTATATTCATCCATCAGATGAGAAAATCCCCATACACACATTTCCTGATGAAATGTGAAATGACTTCCTGATGAAACAATGTATTATATCTTCACACAGACTAGACAGGTATCTGTTATGTGAACCCCCCACCACCTGTCGGTGTCATGC
Source organism: Lates calcarifer (assembly GCF_001640805.2). Classification (NCBI taxonomy): domain Eukaryota; kingdom Metazoa; phylum Chordata; class Actinopteri; family Centropomidae; genus Lates; species Lates calcarifer. Next base: position 19,467,487 of record NC_066848.1, read on the forward strand.
ATGAATTCACACACATACAAGGATGGACACACACACACAAAACTTCATGTTGAGGAGTTTGGTCTCTGGTCTTCCATTTCTTTTTTTACATTACATGTTCATTTTGGAATACATTTTCAGTGCCTATTTGTATTTTCACTGCAGTTATTCATGTTAACCACTACTCTGAGACATTGTTCACAGCTAAAGAGTGTTTTTGGTGGTGATTAATGGTTTTTGTGTTAATTTAAGAGCAGTTAAAACAGACTGGTCCAATTTGACCGGGAACACTAAAGTAAAGAGCAAGGGATGAACACGACAGGAGGGTTAATTGAGCCTTGAATGCAACCTGCAAGTAAAAGAAGTGATGTCAGAAAGGCATGGAGTGAGGGGGTTCCCAAAGGTGCCCGATCATCTGTCAAGCAATTCAGATTACATTGATTATGCTCTGCTCTGAGTGTGCTGGTGCCATGAGATGAATTTCCAAAATTAAGAGTTTTAATGTACCTCAAATGCAACAATGTATTATAGAGCTGTCGCCTCTAGGTTTGTTATTAGAACTGTATTGTTGTGGATTATCTATATGTTGGACCCCGACACAGAGTCAGATTACAGGACACCAAGGGAGTAGAGAAGGAAGTAGTTTTATTGCGACAGCAATAAAGTAAAACAGGTGAGCAAAAAGGGGGTCGAGGGAAAAGTCCAGGACCGGGAGTCAGGTAGTGGAGCCAGGTGAGGGGGAGAATGAGTCCGGGGGGGAGAAGCCAGGAGGTCTGCTGGGACAAGTGAGGGATCCTCAGGGGCAGACAAGGGCACCAGCAGAAGACTGTGACACACAAAGAAAGAGTTACCAAAAAATACTTTTTCTTAAAGACAGATTCAGCAAGGCAAGACAGCTAGACTGAGGGACCAGTAGTTACCACATGGTTGGACGGAACAAACTGGCGTTGAGTGGATGTCAGACCAGGGATGATAAGCGGTAGATGATGAGTGATAGATTGCAGCTGTGCCGGTGCCACGCCACGCCCTGTAGGAACGCACACACACAAACACAGAGGGAGAGGGGAAGACGGGACAGACACAAAAACTGGACTGGAGCTGGGGAAGAGGATGGGGACCATGTATGATGACTTTTGTCATGTATCAAACAATATCAGAAAAACTCACCAAAATGTTTCCTGCATAAACAGTGTGATGCTCAAAGTTACAATAAATGAAATGACAAAGACAAAATCATTAAAAAAAAAAAAAAAAACATATCATTTTTCTTCTTCTTCTTTTCTTATTTATGAATTTAAAACTAGAAAGTACGGAAAGGGCCGTCAGTTGCTTTGTCCTGTCCCATGTATGTCCATGTATGTATATATATGATATTTTGTATTCTTAATAATTAAAACATGAGTCATGGTTCATCTTCAAACAAACAGTAACAGGTCTGACATTTAGCAGTTAGCAGCAGTAGTATGTCGCTTATGGATGCTGAGATGTACAGAGTGTTTTAGAGAGTGAGTTGAGAGTGAGAGAGAGTTTTGTGCCCACCACCATGATGTTTCTGAAAGTTGTGACATTTATACATTCTCTGCAGTGTTATTTGTATTTTTTGTTTTTCTTTCTTCCTTTCTTTTTCTATCTAGCTAATCTGTCAAATATCATCAATTAATTGATGTTATTAGACAGATTTCAGAATTGTAACTGTGCAGTGATTTCCCATTCCATGGTCCATGCAAGTTTATATTTCTGTGCTGTCTGTGGCCATGTAAAAACTCTTTGGAAGCACTGGCTGTACTGTATTTCAGTAACAGCACAGTGAAATGAGCCTGGATTTCGCTCTTTTTTGCCTCTGCTCATTTAAATGTATGGTGGTGCAACATAAAATGTAAACATGCCTGCTTATACATTTACCCTTGCTCTTCAATCAGATTGAACACATGTATTTGAGAGAGTGGATAGCACTGACCTCTTACTCAGGAAATATTTGTTTATATTTCCATTTGTTTGCTGCAAAATAATACAACCAGCAGAGAAGGAGGAATGCTGCTACACTGCAGTGAGTGCAAGGACATTAAAAAGGTAATGACAATTGAGTTGTCCATAAGAAGCTGTACTATGCTAGCTATTGCAGTTTTATCAATGTAAAGTCAAACTTGAATTTCTTGGTAAATAACTAGGAAAGAAAAGGGATATGGACTGTTCAAATCAATGAAATGATAGTTTAACAAGCAAACAGCAAGAACCCACTGCTAAATGGACTAATCAGAGCAAGCCAAGAGGAACTGCAGTCGGCCTGTGCGCTGCCCAAACTATTAAAAGACACATACCACATCGCAGTGGTGTTGTTTTCTGGTGTTGTTTACATGAAGTAGCATCTATGGCAGTGGTTAAAATATATTTTTTTCTATGTTTCCTTACTCATTTAAAGATTTCTCACCATATGGCTAATACCTAATACCAAGTACCACATACTTTATGCTAAGGACTGAAGTCCATGACCCAGTAACTGATGGAACAAGCAGAACTGTCAAACTGAGCTATCAAACCAAACCTGAAGAAATAAAAAAAAAGTCAAGTCAAGTTAGTGGGAATTGTGGAGAGTGGAGAGTGGAGAGCAAGTGCAGAGCACATAAATAAGGCAAAACATGTACTTCAAGATAAACTTTTGATGCTGAATTTTTTTTTCATCTTATTATGGTTACTATTAAATGTTTTGAGGCAAAACCATTGATTTAAGTCAGGTTTATTTATATACAACTTGCAAGTGTTGCAATGTCAGAAATATAACACAAGAGTTGTTGTATCTTAGAGTGAAGCCAAACAATCTCATACTGTTCTAATAAGAAGTTAGCAGCTGCCATCAGATTTTATTCTACATACACAAGTAGTTTTTTTCACACAACAGCAGGACAGGGTGAAAGGAGCAATTAACCCCGTCTTGTAGAAATTATGTTCATATTGTACTAAACAGTTTTCTCAACTATATTGTAGTGGCAAGATAATCTCTGGCTGGGTTATGTTCATGTGCAACATTTTCTTTTTGGAAAGAAAGTTCTACATGAATCCATGGCTGAGGTGACTGAGGTGGTCAGTAAAAAGAGAGTGGGGTTCACATCTGCAGTCAAGCCTGTGGTTTATGTAACAAAAGTAAGTTAGAGAAATGTCCTGAGACCTGTACAATGATGCAGGATTTGAGATTAGTAAAGTAACTTCAGGTTTGACTCTGGGTTTTCAGAGTTAACACGGTGGTTCACTTCTTAGTGGGGTAAATCACCACAGTAACTTATGCTGAACAGCTAACCTGCTCCAGGGCAGGTTAACTTCAGAGGATCAGATCGATACCTGTCAACAGCCCAACTACCGACCAATCACATCACTGGAGAACAAGATCATCATTCCTACAGGATCCCAACATGGACAAAAGTGTTAACGATAAGTGGAATGGTTTTGCTGCTCCTCATCATACATCATACATTCATTCTCTCTGCTTTGGCAGAAGAAACAGTCTGACATTATTGTAACTTTTTGTTTGCATCACATATTCAGAATAACTCATAAATCACCATCAGAGAAAGAAGCAAAAATTATCACACAGTAAGAAACAATTTTTGTTCAAATTCTTGTTATTAATTGGAAATTATTTATAGTGTTCTGTTTCTCCTCTTGTCATGTGATCATGTTGTTTACATTTCACCCTGTTAAATATAATTTTTGGACATATTCATCTATGGTGGTTGCCTGGCATTCGTTATCCTGCAACAACACAGGGGGGTCAGCAGCTTCTCTGTTCTATATGTTCTCTCTTATGTCTGCAAGAGGACTGAATGAATGAAATCTGCAAAAATAAATACAGCAATATTAAATAAACGATATCTAGGGAAACAACATGTCTCCACCAGGATAGAAATGACCAAGGGCAAAATCAGCAATGTATAGTTCAGTAGCACCAGGACTAAAGTTCCTACAATCTGCCGTCTTTTTTTAAGAGGCAGGGCTTTCAGGATCCCAGCCAGAAAGAAGATGAGCAGGGGGAAGGGGAGGAGGAGGAAGATGGGGTGGATAATGGGTACAAAAGATGATAAAATGGACTCAATGAAACAGAAGACCCAGACCATGATGGAGACCAACACAGAGGACTTGGTACTTCGTCTGAGGCAGTACCACGGTTACGACGATTAAATACCTGTAATAAAGGATATATGGAGTCAGAATATTCATTGCATTTCTAGCTTTCATAGTGTTTCAGAATTGCTCATGTACACACACTACCTACCTTTCCAGGGCGACACACACCATGAAGACTTGCCAAAAAAGTACACAGGTTATCAGTCAGAGGAAAGGGGAAACAAATCTGTCCCGAAGACGTTAAGCTGAGGTCAATAAAACTAGTAGAAACTTAAAAAAAAAAAAAAAAATCCAGGAACACTAAACACGGCATAAACTGACACTGGGTACAAACTTCCACTGAGAGCAGGGAACACACAGATTAAAAATAGGGAGGGAAGGACAATGAAATACAGGTGAAACTAATAAAGGCGGGTCAGACATTCAAAAAGGCAGGAAACACACAAGAAGAGGAAGTGAAGTACCTGAAATGAGAACAGAGGCCAGTATCAAAAATTATGAATAGGCAAGGCAAATAGATTTATAAAGCAGATTTCATACCCAAAGTGCTTTATAGAATTAAAATGATGAAAAAAAAATGAATACAAGGCAATAGAAGCAGCACTTAGCAGAGAATACAGAGCATAGATGGCCAGTCTGTTCAAAGGAAGACCGATGCTGGTGACGATCCACACTGTGATCTATGAAACAATTGGCATTTTTGATTCCATTTTGTCACAATCATAGCTGTTGTTCTGTGAAGTTGTGTTGCTGTAGAAATCTTCCATTCCTCAGAATTAGATCTGCAGTTTGGGTCACAGTTACTTATAAAAAAGTAATGTCACAAAATATATTTTATTTATTTGAAAGTTGCAAGACCCCACCTGAATGTGTTCCCTACAATAATCTACTGTAAATATGATGAAGTGATAACATGCAGTGGGTTCCTGAGAATCTGTACTTGATCTTCCAAAGGAGGAGAGGAAAAGGACTCAGGCATGAATATGTAAAGTAAAAATTAACATGATAACATGTGGATGGTTCCTGATAATCTGTATTTGATCTTTTAAACGCAGGAGAGAAGAAAAAACAGTCAGACATGAATATGTAAAGTAAATGATAATGTGCAGTAAGTTCCTGATAATCTATACTTGATCATCAGTATGTAAAGTATATCAGAACAGTCACAGTCAGCAGGAAGTACAGACTGTATATTCTTTCAACAAAACACTGACCAAGAATAATTTTAAAATGCAGGGGGGTGTATAAGCTTGTGGCTGTTATGTGGATGTATATGATGGTTTATGTACCTTAGACCACATTTAACTTACAATGTACAAATAATTTTTAGTTTAAAATATGTACAATTGATAAACAAAACAATTCCCAAAATATTTTTGTTTGTATTTTCCTTTTTGTTAAAATGAGCAATTATTGTATATCTGTTGGGTTATTTACTGGCACGTTTACACCTTGTCATCACAAAAGACATAGCATGACCAGACCAGAGCTAACTTCAGTAACAGCACAGTTTTAGTGAGCCTGGGTTTGGTGATTTGTGTTTGAAAAGTTGTGTAGATCTATCACAATTAAGCTAACTTAATAAATTTTCAGCACCGGTTCACATGTTTCAGCTGCATAATGCTGTTTTGCCCTAACTGCAAGTGTGCAAGTGTTAGACTACAAATGCTGCACCCCTACATTTGCATAACAAAAAAAAAAAAAAAAAAAAAAAAAAATGAAAGAAACAATAGTCTCTTACCCTTGTCATATACCAGCTCGGTGAACGTCTAACAAATGTAATTTTTAAAACTAAGATATGTGCTGTGCAACTGTTGAATGGTATAAAATGAAGATGTATCTTTTTACAATGACAAACAAACTCATTTTGTTTAAAGAGGATGTTTAAAGAAGTCATCAGACAATAAATTGCCTTTTTTTTTTTACATCTGACTGTGAGCAACTGCCATGAATTTATCTGGAAATGTGAGAAGTTTTTCCACACAGCAGCAGTTTTCTGAGGAGTTGAAGGTTTTCAGCTAACCCTCTTTCATAGGAATTATGTTCATATACTACTAAGCTGCTTTCTTAGCTACATTATGGTGGAAAGGTAATTTCTGGCTAGATTATGTTCAGAAGCCACATTTCATTTTCTGAAAGAATCAATTACAATTAATAGCAACAATATCGTGGTTGAGGTGGTTGAGGTGGACAAAATGCACCCGAGACCGGGGTTCACATCCACAGTCAGGTTTGTCAGCTCTGGAGCAGGTTAACTTCAGATGATCGCATCAAAACTGTCAACAGCTCAACTACTGACCAATCAGATCTCTGGAAAGAATAGATTTAATAACTACAGGATCCTGACATAGACAAAAAAGTACAATAAAGTGCCAAATAATAAAAAGCAACAGATATTTTTATATTATTTATCAGGTGAATTGTATTGCTGTTTGTTTGCTCTGGTTTTAAAACAGAGCTTCTAACAAACAAACACTACATAAATACATAATAACATTACAGTTTTTTAACTTCACAAAGTTTCTTTAATTACAACAGAATATGTGACTGTTAGTAAACGTATTTCCCATCATTATAAATGAATATTTCAGTCAGATGGATCTCATCAGTACCTCTCTTCTCTCTGCTTTGGCAGCAAACAAGCAAAAAAAAGGAAAAAAAAAAAACAGTCTGGCATTACTTCACCTTTTTTAAAATCTGCATCTCATGTTCATAAATAGATTGTTCATCACCAATAATAATTATTATTAGTAGTAGTACAGTTTACCCTCAGTCTGATTTTAACCCCTGGAAATTATTTCTAATGTTTATTTTCTTACTTGTTTGCTTGTTTACTTGTTGTTTATTTTACTGTGTTACATATAATCATTGGACAACAGGTATCAGCGTTTCTTCTGATATCATATTAAGACTTAATTCATGGTTCTTATGATGTTTGTCATTATCAATCCGCCTCCTTGAATATGAACATGCTCATGGCTAGATCAGCAAATCCTGATTTGACCTACTGCTTGCTTTATACGCAAAAAGTTCAACATACTAAAAATCTCTATTTCTCTTAATTATTTGTCACTTCATTGGACACCCTTTTTCCATATCGGGATCCTGTAGCAATGATGAGCCTGTGTGGTTTTCTAGTGATCTGATTGGTCAGTAGTTGGGCTGTTGAGAAGTTTTAATCTGATCCTCTAAACAGGTTAGCTGTTCATCATAAGTTACCATGGCGATTTGACCCTCTAAAAAGTCAGCCACCATCGTAACCCTGAAAACCCAGAGTTAAACCTGAAGGTACCTTGCTAACCTCAAATCCTAGTAATACAGACCTCAGGCCTCAGGTTTTAGTTATATGGAAATAAACATGTGTCTGAAGTCAATGAATATTGATATATCCCGTTTTTAGACCAGACCACAATTATTCTCTAACCTCAACCAAGTGCAGTGAGAGTCTAAATATAATAAAGAGTTAAATGCCGCTGTAGTCACAAGTGGATATTTACTGCAAGATTAGATATTTTAGTGAAAAACAGTGCATTGTCTATAAACATTTTACTGATATATAGACAGTGGTAATGATTACAACTTAATATGTGAATAAAAAACATTTTATTATTATCTTAATTGTAATCCAGCTGCAATTACTTTTCCTTCTTCCTCTCTTAACATCCTGCAACAACACGGGGAGGTCAGCAGCTTTTCTGTGGCCCCTTTGCTTACGTAAACATACAGAACCAAATCTGCAAGAGGACTGAACTCAGTGAAATCTGCAAAGACCCCTAAAGAAGAATGAAAATAACCATAAGCTGAAGAACAGTATGTCTTTGGCAGGATCAAGATGACCCAGGGCAGGAACAGTAGTGTGTAATTCAGCAGCCCCAGGACTAAAGTTCCTACAACCTGCCATTTTTCTTTAGCAGAGACAGAAATTGCTTCAAACAGGGCTTTCAGGGTCCCAGCCATGAAAAAGATGAGCAGAGGGAAGGGAAGGAGGACGAGGATAGGACGGAAATATGGCTCAAAATAGGATATAATAGACTCGATGAAGCAGAAGACCCCAGACAATAATGCAGACCAACACAGAGGACTTGATGCTGCGTCTGAGGTGGTACCACAGAGGCCAGGCAATAATCAAATACCTGTAATAAAGGATACATGGAGTGTTAGCCAGTCAGAATATTCGTTCCATTTCACAGCGTTTCATTTAGAGGTGTTCATGCACACACACTACCCACCTTTCCAAGGCGGTACACACCATGAAAAATACACTGGCTAACACTGCACTGTAGTAGATTAATACAAAGACACATATGACCATATAATGCCCACGTCTAAACATTATCATCATCATCAACCAGATCACCATGCAGCACTTCTGGGTGAGGTCAGAGATCAGAAGGTTGATTACATAGATCGGTGCAACATGGTCGTCTCGCATCTGCAGTTACAGTGAAAGAAAACAGCAGCAGGAAATTTATAAACACATCATTCAACATGACTGACCCACCACCATCACTACATATCACACAGAGACCAACAGTAGTTTCACAAAACGCAGAGTTATGCAAGATCCAAGATATACAACATCCTGGCTGTTGTGAACAGCAACAGTTAGGAGGTCACTGATGTGATGCAGATTATTTTACATACAGGAGAGCTTGATGATTCTTCACATACCTGTGAGTACAGAGAATAGATGGCCAGCAAGGTCAGTGGAAAACCTATCAAGATCACAAATCATGCAATCGTAGGTGAGACTATTTCAACAATACTGTGCATCTGGCAAAAATTTATCATCACAGACACTGCATCACTTTCATTTTGGTAGAAGGTGTCATTGTAGTCTGATTTGCAGTGGTGGTAGGAAGCTTCCATTCTTCAATGTGACCTGTTGTGGTATTGACGAGAGAAACCACAGGCAAAAGTACTCAACAGCACAGCTCAGAGACAGAGGAACTTCAAAAAGCTGACTTGCCAAAAAAAGTACAGTACAGTACACCTCAATTAAAAGAAATGGGCCACTGGATACAAAGACAAACTGGCACTGAGAGCAGGAAACTAACAGACTAAATATACTAGGGAAAGATAATGAGAGACAGGTGAAACAAATCAGGGCGGGGCAGACAGTCACACAGGTGGGAAACACACAAGGGCAGGAAGTGAAGTATATAAAATGAGAACAGAGGTGAGTATCAAAATAAAACAGGAAACAAAAGAACAAACAAACAAACAAAACAAACTAACTAACTAACTAAGCAGTAGAGCAGTGTGTGCAGGGTGTCTGCTCAGAGTGAGTGTGATCTGGGAGGGATAGCCTGAACCTCCAGTGTGTTTCGACCTCCCAGTGAAGCTCCTCTGTGGCAGAGAAAGGATGGTGACACTATGTTAAGGAGGTTCATATGTCTGTCCATACCCACCCTAGACCAATAGGAGTCTTTTGTCTTTTGTCTCTAGTCTTTTGTCTACCATTTATTTTTCCAGAGAGGAGAAAAAAGAAAGAAAGAAAAGAGAAATGATGAGATGAGGAAAAAAGACATTGAAGAGAAGAGAGGAGGGGAGGTGGAGGGCAATATGACGTACTTACATCTCACGTAAAAGGTAAATCTAAGTTCATTTAGTTCATAATTTGAAGTTTTTAACTGTTACTCCCTCTGTCATTTATTTTTGCAGAGAGGAGAGAAATTAGAGAAGAGACATGAAGAGATGAAAAAAAATGGTTTTACTTCTGCAGTTGATGTTATATGTTGGAAAATCAGAAGACAATGTACTTTCATAGTGTTAGATTTAGTACTTCAGCTTCAGTTAAAGGAGGGGAAAATTATACAATACTAAATAAAACTATTTTAATACATCTGGGTAATCGTGTAACCTAGATTTCCAAACAAATCCATGCAACTAAATGACTTGCAATGTGTCTTGTGGTTAAATTTATAAAGACATTTATAGCAATAATCGAGACCTGATAAAAATTCTGATGTGAGCACATCTGTGTTTCTTTATTTTGATGTTGTTTATTGTCCTAGACATTGCAGTAAGTGGATCATTCATTTGTTGCACATGGCCATGTGCATGTTTTGCAAATAAATTATGATACTTGTTAAACTTTGCACATTTGCAAAAAAATCATAGTAATTTTGTACTTATCTAGACCATGTTTCGTTTTATTATTTCACTTAAATTATGCTCACATGTTGCTTATTCTGCTGTATTAATCAAACTGCTGCAAACTAACATAAATGGTATAAGTTCAGGAGGACAGGATGGGCTAGGTTGTAGATAATCTTTATAATCTAGAAGAAGAGAGGGAAAAGGACTCAGGCATGAATATGGAAAGTAAGTGATAATCTGTGCTTTATATCTTCAATATGTAAAGAATATCAGAACAAAGTCAGTCAGACTGTATATTCTTTTAACAAAACATTCTATAAGAACCATTTAAAATGTTCCATACCTCTCTTTTTTTTATCCACAGTGTTTAAACTGTGTCCATAGTGTAATGATTGAATTGATTAGATTAATTTGTCAACAATTTGTGTTGTTTAAGGGTAATATTTGCTTTTGTTGCATTTTTTAAAAATGTTTTGTGAGAATAGGTGCATTTTGCAAACAAAATTAACATCTTGGCCAGGCAGCTTGGCCAGTCAGTGATGTTCATCCCTCCAGTAAAGGATCTACAAACGTGGAGAATTGACACGTCAAGTTGCTGTTTCCTTCATTTGACTCCCAGCCTTATTATGCAGATGGGAGTTATTGGTCCTCTGTGGGACTATGTGATGTTTCAGGCCTCAGCCTATAGATGGTGCCACTCTTCTGTATAAACAGCACCACTGGCTCTCTGCTCTGACTACTCCTATTTTATCCACCTGAGGTGTCTCTAACCTCTGCCCCGTTCAGCAGTTTTCTGTTACTTACTGTGATACTACTACAGCTACTTACTTACTGTCATAATAACAGTCCTATAGTGTTACAGTAATGTAAATTATTATTGCAGTTAATGTAAAATATTTTGATGTCACACGCCCTATGAGTGACGATATTGCTAGTATTCATTATTGTTAGCACAGTGATTGCGAAAAGCCACATTTGTAGCTGCCCTTTAATGGTCAGTTTTAGTTTTATTATTATTATTATTATTGTTGACAGGTAGGTGACTTGGTACAATGATATCCCATAATGTAGGGCCCCTCCTAAAACTGATCTTAGGAGTTGCAGGAAAACTTTCTCTTAGAATAGGGTCACTATTAATGGAATTCCAGTTTGAATTTTTTTACCCTTTTTATAGGATTTGCTAGAAAGCTGTATCCTGTGATAGAAGAAGACACAACTTTTTTGTAAGCATCCTGGACAATTTTCGTTTTATAGCCCCTCTGTATTGAATTTGTTTCTGGGAACCTCATCTTTCTGTTTGGCCCATGCTCCTGCAGGTAAATAAGACAAGACAACTTTGTACTGGAAACATTTGACCTTCATCATCATAATTTTGACCAATGGACTTAAGCTCGTCTCCTCCTACATAAAAATCTATAATACAATGTTAAATAATGTTAAATTCTCATAACAAAAACAAGTGGGCCAACTATTAAGTAAGCAAGTATGTAAGTAAATTTAAGACTTCTGAACTCAAATGGATGGATGAAATTAATAGCTCTGTCTGAATAGTTACTACATTAGTGCATTATACATATGAATGAATTGTCTCATCAAAGTGGACGTGACACTTAGACTAGACAGACTTTATTGATCCTTTGGGATGACTCCCTCAGGGAAACACACACACCTATTAAAACAAAAAGGAGAAGGGTGTTGTGTTCTGTACAGGAAATGTACAAATAAGCATTACACATGCTAAAATTTCAACAATATAGTACAAACAAATCAGTCATGCCTGATGTATTAGCAGGAACTCTACATTTCCCAACTCTTCTAACAAAGAGTTACAGTATGTTAGATATTTGAACCAAACTGCAACAATTTCTATCACCAGCTGCCAAATAAATACCCATCCCCTCACCACTCCCTTTGAAAGCGAGAGTCTGTGGTCATTCAGTTCAGTTTTATGAATCAGTGGGTGGTAAATATTGTTGTAAAGACATTTAGATGATCAGTTGTAATAGTAACTAAAATAAAAGCAGTGAGCGTATATGATTTTACTCAAATACTGTATTAAGGTATTAAAGTACCTTGTCTATGTGGATTTTTGCTACAAGAAAAAAAAGTACATTCAGTTCCACTACTTTGAGAGGAAGTGCTGATATCATCCTGTTATCCTGTCGACATGTTAATCAAGTTACATGACAGGATGCTGTGTCTTTTGCAAACTCTCGGTCATGTGAACTTTTTTCTGCAGCAGTCTAGAGACTATATGCTTCATGCTATATGTTATGGCCCTTGTTAATTCCACTTCTCTCTCTATCTCTCTCTCTCTGTGGCTAAACAGATTTCAGTTCCATTTTATGTAAATTGTGCTGTGCAAGCTCTTGCCCAAGATTGGTAAGATCCTTCGTTGGCCATCCCTCTGCTAGACCGCCTCTGGATTGGCCAGTATAAAATCCAGTGAAGCCTTTACTCATGGCGGCTGTGATTTGAAGTGAGCTGTTCACTTCAGTGGCTCTAGATTGTGGTCAGTCCAAAATGGCCATCATTTTTGACTGCTTGAGCCTTTGTCAGAACTCGCTGTGTGGAGGTTAACGAAACCCACACACCTGATGTTCTTGTAATTGATACTCAGCCACTTTACTTTTACTTTTTACTTTTTATGATACTTCCCCCTTCCCTAGCCAGCTGTAGACCTTCTAGATCTTCTGCCACATTTATATGACTGTTGTTTCTCTCTCTATCTCTCTGTCACTCAGAATCATGTTTGTCTTGACAATTTTGGCAACACATGCACACTCACTCACTCTGGTTTGTTTCATTGTGCCATACTATGTTCTGCTTTTAGTCAGCACTACAGGGATGATTCATTAGGTTTAGGTAAAAACTGCTGTTTAAGTTCAAGTCAAAATGATCATTTATTCCCTATTTTAATAGTCAGGCTAGTTATTGTTGATTGATCAAATTGATCTCACAAGTATTAAAAATTAGTTCAGGCAACAAAACACACACTTAAGTATCTTGGTTTTTGGTAAAATTTGAATCAACAAGTTGTGTCTGAAATCACAGTGAACTTATTTTAAATTACACCAGACCACAATGTTTCACTAACCAAATGTTGTGTGTTCTAAAAGATAAACAGAGATAGGTGTAATATTGCTGTAGCCACTACAAGTCAGTATATTACTGTCATGAAACAAATGGACAATTCCTGTCCATGAAGGTTAAATGAATCAATACATTCAATATTGTGACTGATGAACTGGAAAAAAGGATACTTTTCTGTCAATCTACACACAATCAGTAGTTTACACTGATATGGCTGTCTCAATACATCCATGTGTAGTTACACTCTTGGAGTGTTTATGTGGAAAGTTTGACGTTAATGACTTTGGTGGTTGCCATTATGACAGCAGTGATGATGACATCGTGGCTGCTGTGGACTATTTTCTCAGGGGTTGAGATTATAATTGGCTGGATATTAGCACAGTGAACTTGATGATACTTTTGAAGTGGTACCATAGTTGAGCAGGTGACCACCAAATACAAGTAATAAAGAATACATGAATTACCAGCTAGTGTCTTCCGTCTCTTCATGTAATCTCAGGCTGACTCTGTGATATGGAGATCAGGCCAGGACTCTGTTTTTGTTTCTGAAGATAGTTCTTTGTGAGTTCTTTGTGTGTGTGAGGTGACTAAAACTTCTGCACATTATTTGTATACCATGAGGAAATCAAGATTTGTTATTTTAGATTTTACCTTTATTTTGTTAGGACTGATTACCAGTGCATGTACTATTTCATTTCCAATAATATATATACCATGATATAAGATTTTACCCATATTTCCAAGCCTACACTATAACTATAGCAAGATACCTGTGCTAAATCACACGCTGAAGCTAAGCATGCCTACCATTAAAACACTAAAAATAAAACTGATGTTGAATAAAGATAAACAAAAGTATGTTGTATGGTTTAAAAAAAACAACTGAAAAATACTGCTGTTGTTAGACATTACACTAGTTACAATAACTAGGAAAGAAGAGAACAACTGAATTGAGAGAAAGAAGAAAAATCCCAAAGCTCTCCTTGATTTAAACATGCAGAAAACAGTCAAAATAAAGATTTGAGAATAAGAGAGAGTGGTGGATATAATGACAGTGTAATCATGGTGCTGAATAGCTCAGCTATTAAAAATAATATAAGATTTATTTTATGATTAAAGAGTAATAATGATATACATGAACTTTTAGTTAATAACAAAAACATAAAAAATAATTTCATGTCTTCAACTATTTTCTTTCTTTGTCTGCCTACATGGAGCGACTGTGTATATGTTGTCATCATTCAGTCTCTGTTGACATACTGAATTCATTGCTCTCCATTCTGCAACAACACAGAGAGGCCAAAATCTTGTCTACAGCTCCTTTCCTAATGAAAACATACAGAAACAAGTCTGCAAGAGGACTGAACTGTATTAAAGTAAAAGACACATAATAAAAAGTAACATTAATTCTGGCTTTTTCTACAAGGCCCCAAATGGTGGTAGGCAGGAAAAGCAGAACGTAAGTTAGTAGCACCACAAACAAAACTGCCACAATCCGTCGTTTTTCATCAGAGGGGACACGGCTGGCTGACAGAGCATTAAAGGTCCCAACCAGGACAAATAGAAACAAGGGGAGGGGAAGGAGGAGGAAGACAGCAAAGATGCTTGTCAAAATATGTAAATGAACCTTTAAATAGAAAGGGATGAGGAATACAAGAGGAAGGGTCCAGGTCACAACACAGGTCACAGTAGAGATCTTGATGTTTCTTTTGAAGCGATACCACAGAGGCCAGGCAATGACCAAATACCTGTAATACAACAGACTGTGTTTGAGGAGCATCTGAATTGTATAGGATTATACAGTATATATGCTGTATTCATACTGTACACACACACAGAGAGAGAGAGAGAGAGAGAGAGCGCTACAAACATGGATAGACTGGATAAACTGATAGTTACCTTTCCAGGGCAACACATGCCATGAAGCCCACACTGGCCATCAGACCAAAATAGTACAGAAAAATGAAGATTTCTCTGATCGTCAGATTCTCCGATTTTGTCACTTCAACGATCATGCAGCAGAGTTGAATGAGGTCAGAAATGAGGAGGTTGATGATGTAGATCGGAGCAACGTGATTGGTTCTCACCTGCAGGAAAACATTGGTAAAAATAAACAAAGCCGAGCACATAGATTAAATATTGGCCAAAAAATTAAAAACAAATAAAAAATAATTAGGCCATTACAGTATTTGATGACTGTAACACAAACACGCCTTGTGTAAATCACTTCATCTCCATGATCTTGTTGCTTCCAAGTGTAATATCTGAATTCCATTAGTGAAATTTTGCATGTGTATAAATGATTTGTATTTGTAGAATAAAATAAATAAAATCTGTCATCAAAATGCTAACAGTGTTGAATTACACAAACATGAGAAACAAAAGAAGTGCTTTTGTGAATATCTGTTTACAGAGACAAAGCAGAAAACTCTGCGTGAAACACATCTGTCCTACACTGCGTGTGACACTGAGGTAAGAAATACAAAATTTGACCTTGTCTCTTCACCAGGTCTGATTAGACAATGACAGTCCAATTAGAAAGTCCAGTTAATGGCAGGTGGTTCTGTTGTCTTTGTTTCTGCTGCAAAACCTGAAAGGTTTGGTAGATTTTCAAGCTGGGTGACAGTACTGGCTCTCCATCTCTTACACATAGTTTTCTGCTACAACTATAAACTTTGGTATTAAATCTTTTTTTTACCTATTTTTTTTTAACTATGCCTGCTGAGCTCTCCTCACTTGCAGTCTGCTTCCTGTTGGGCAGTAGCAGGTGCAGTCCAGGAGCTGACTGCATAATGAGTTTTTGTAAATCAGATGCTGAATACAGACAGATTGCCCCTGCAGAATCACTCAAAATGTTTCATTCATTTGTGCAATGCCATATTCTCAGTAAATCTGATAAGAGTTTACATCCATGCCAGCAGCTGCATGAGGTTGTACCCAGGACCAGTGCTTTGAGCTAAATCTTAAAATGCTCATAATGACAATATTACCTTGCTGATGTTTAGCAAGTATTTTTGTCATATTCATTCAGCCTGTTAGCATGCTAACATTGCTGATTAACACCAAACAAAAAGTACAGCTGAGGCCGATGGGAATGTCAGTTTTATAGTCATTCTAGTCTCAACTGTTTGACAAATAAAACAATTTGAACTGCAGATGGAACAAAAGTCAGAGGATCATCAGAGTTATTATGAGTTAGCCTCTGTGCATCACAAGTGTCTGTATCCATTTTTCATGGCATTCCATACAATAGTTGTCAAGACCTTTTACAGAATAACAACCAACCAAACAAACAAAAACACAACCAAACGGTGGCAGTAAAGTAAAAATTGGATGAACAAGACCCAGCCCCCTGACACCTAGCCCCCCAAGCCAGATCAAGATCCTTTTCAGACAGACTTTCCAACAGACACAAGACAGACAGACAGTAAATACATCTCAGTGATACTTTACTCACCAGAGAATAAACACCATGGATGGCTACAAGGGTCAAAGGAAGGCCGATACAAATGATAAAGCATTTCACCACATATACAATGGATTGAGCTTTGTCATTATAGTAGTGGCTGTTGGTGATGTTGGTGGTGTTGGTGGTGTTGATGTTGCTGTCATAATCATAGTAGAAGTCGATGTCGCTTGTGTTCTGTGAGGTGTTGTTATTGTAGAAATTTTCCATTTTTCAATGGGAAATCTGTTGTTTGAGAGATCAGGATATGGAGAGAGAGGAAGTTATTTTTGTTTTTTAAAAATCCAACTCACATTGTTCAGTGATAATACTAAAACTATTAAGTCCAAGATTACAGTACATATATAGTACAGTATAAATCTTTGAGTAATCCCACATTTTTTCACAAACCTATTTAGTCTTCCTCATATTTCTTGAAGAAAAATTCTTAACAGTACCACTATGTTCTTATGTACCGATTACATTTTTTGCTACTTAAATACATTATACTTTGTCTTTTTGCATGTTTTTAGCAATCATTTCAAGTTCTTTATATCTGTGTTTAAGGGAAGAGAGGGGAAAAATGGAAAGTAATCACAATTGTTGGACTGTAGTTTACTGTCCACCTACAGTCTAAAGCTGTCACCATTTTACAATTTCCATATTCATTTTAATTCTTGTTTCCTTTGTCATGTATCAATACATTTACAGGTTATACACAGAATTAAATAGGTAATGCAGCACAAACCTTACCTTTGAAAGCTGGAGGACCACAACCTGAATGTGTTTTCTTTACCAGAGTCTGCTAATGTATGTCTGATGTGTTGAGTCATGACATGAGGGAGGTTCCACACAATCTAATCTTTGCCTCTGAATTCAAGATTGTTGTGTCATTCTTGCTATAACTATGGTGGTGCATGGTTTCTCTGTGCTTGTGTCTTTCAGTGCAAATAATGACACAAATAATGACGTTCAGCAAGTTGAATGAAAGGTTATTTTTTAATGGAGCTTTGAATGCAACCTACAAGTAAGAGAAATTATGTCAGAAAGAGTGAGGGGGTTCCCAAAAGTGCTTAATGATCTGACTTGCAGTTCAGATTATATTGTTTATACTCTGCTCTGAGTATACTGGTGCAATGAAATGAATTTCTAAAATTAAGGACACAAGCATTACACAAATGTTCATTATAAATACAACAACTTATTATTATAGAGCTGTCACCTTTTAGTTTAAGTTTTTTATTAGAACTGTGTGATGATTTCCATCAAGGTAACCTGGGGGTTTATGTAAAATGAAACAATGTAAGGATTATTCAACACTCAGGAGAATTAATAATAATATTAATTAATAATAAATAAGACATTAAATAGGAATAAAACTAGCATTTCCAGTCCATACACGCCAAACCATACAACCACTTTGCAGTTCCAAGTTGCCATCTTGTGGCCAAACATAAAACCCTCTGTGAAGCCTCCTATAAATGGACCCACTGACAGTTGATAAATCATATCACTGATGTTGTGTTGCTGTACCACTGCCCTTCTAGTTAGTCAACAGCGGGCCAGTTAAACATGCAGACATGTGAAATCTGTCTACAGGCAAAAATAAATTCATCATATATATTATTAAGTTTTATGTTTTTAAAAATGCTCTGTTGTTTCCTATAAGAGCTGATCTTTGTTGGAAATTGCCAGGGTGTGAAAAGCAGTATTAAGTGGGGTAAAAATGTCATCATATATTGGGTGCATCAAATACATTTCAGACTTTTTTTTCCCTTGTCAAATAACTTCTGTCACTGACATACTTTTTTTATATGTTTTTTAGTCCAAATTAACCTCTTCATAAGTTTATATTTTGTATGAGATACACTTATACGCTGATTTATTTTAGACATCAAGGTTAAAGTCTTGAAACCCAGAGCCTTGCACGTCTGAACCCAACAAGAGTTTTTGAATAATGGAGCTGTGGCTGTGGTCAGCCCAAGTGTTGTCCAATTTGTTTTCAAAATAGTGTTTGGCTGCACAGGTCTTTCAAGAAAAACTAAACCCATAAAAGAACATCAAGTAAAACAATCACTAATAGATCAATGAATGGACACATAACACACAACAACTTGAACATTATTTTTCAATATTCATAGTTATTTCACTAATATACTTTGACATGACTTTGTTTTTCATGTATTGCTTTCAAAGGTATAGTGTATATTGTCTATTTTGCATGGTGATCCAGATTGTTGTGTGGCCAAATAAAATAATTGACACAATTACTAAATTGGAAGCTAAAGAAAAAGAGTGAAAACATTAAATAAAAAAGAGAATTATTACAATTTATAAATGATTCTCAGTGATAGACTAATAAAGTCTCATAAAAAAAAATATTATGATTTATTAATTGAGACACTCATTATTAATTAAGATACTCATACTTTCTGAGATGCAACCTGTCACACAATCACTTTCTCCTCATTTCCACTCCAAAATCAATATCAAAGTAAGCTAATGGCTTAAAGGACCAGTGTGTAGGATTTAGTGGCATCTAGTGGTGAGAATGTAGACTGCAACTCAATACCTGTACCCTTGCCTCTCCCTGGCCAGTCGTGTCAGAGAGTCCACAGTGTCTTAGGTGACAAAATGGCATCAACTACCACATCAACTAGTCAGTCAAGTGAACTAATTTATATAGCTATATGGAGGTTTGTTATACTGTAAAACTGTAGGTAATAGATGAGATGTATTCTCTCCTTTCTTTCTTGTTACCTTCTTCGTCATACCACCTTCAGTGTCACTATAAAAGCACAAAAGTCACTGTTTTGTTTTGGTTTGCTTGTTCTGGGCTACTGTGGAAACATGACAGTTCAACATTGTGGACTCCATGGAAGAGGAAATGTGCCCTGTGAAGAAATAAATGGCTTATTTCTTCAAGAGAAAGAGAAATGTAAACACAATGATGATTACTTTTAGGTGATTATACACTAATAAAAACATTATGTTCATTACATTCTATTTTTGCTAATAGATCCCTGTAAATGTTACACACTGGTCCTTTAATGGACTGAATGTTAATTCAACCTAATGACTGAATGAGTTGTAGATGTTGTTGCACAGAAAATTAGATAATAAACTAATAGTAACAAAAGTAAAAGCTGTGATTTTGTGATAAAGACAAAGAAAAACAAAATGTATTTATAATAGCCCACATTGTTAATGTGGCCTATAACTCTTTGCTACATGAAAAAAAAAAAAGTTTAAGTACATTCAGTTTCAGGACTTTAAGAGGAAGTGCTGATATCCTGACATTGACTCGTTTATCAAGTTATGTAACAGGATGTTGTATCTTCAGCAAGTCATGTGAAATATGAAATAGTCTGCAGTAGAGACGGCATTTAACATTTTGCATTAACGTTACATTTTTAATGGTAAAATATACTGGAGTAAATAGGAGGAAATAGTTCATTCGTTAGCTGGAAACTATTTTTACCTGTGGATTGATCCACAACTGGGGCTGCAGGAACATGTATGGGGGATATGATCAAATAAATTATAGTGTGTGTGTGTTCATGGAAAAGATGGAACGTATCACCCAGTGTAGCAGTGTGTCTCACTGATGTGTATTGTAGTTTTCTATGTCACAGAGGAATACAATATTTCAGACTTTGTGTTCACAGACAATAATTGTTACTAAGATCAATTTGCTGGGGTTTCAGGCTGAACATGGTATTTGTTGACAGGGCTAATCATCTTTGGAGGATGAATCAGCATAAATCATCCTTGGGGAACCTTAAATATCAAAAAAAAAAAAAAAAAATCATGAAAATCAAACATCACTGGTCGTTTATTTACACCTACATTGTCAAGATTTTAGTTTTTGTTCAAAGGGCATTTCATGTTTTCTCAGAACTTCCATAAAGAGGAAAACTGGGGTTACCAACTACTTTGTGTGGCATAACACAACACAGGTAAGATCTGATCAGACTGTGAAACATGGATTGGTTTAATCTAAGGAAACAGTGGTGTGAATTTTAGTGTTGTTACAGTGGTTTAAAAAAAAAAGGCATAGAAACTAGTCATGCTTTACAATTTCACAATTGAAATTATCTCACAGTGACAATCAAGAAGGAAGTTTAATTTTTTTTTTTTTCCTGTTCCATGCTCCAGTTATATGTCATGATGACCCGTTGGAAGCACTGACTGTAATGTACTTACTGTATTACTGGGCCTGGTTTTGGTGATTTGCATTTAAATGATTTACAATTAAATTATATATTTTGAATCTGTTACATATTACAAGACTGCAAATGTTGCTCCACTTCATTTGTATAACAATAAGAATGAAATATAGTTTTCAGTTTACAGCCAGATCATACAGATCATTGAGTATTAGCAAAAATATAAAACCAAATATTCTCATGTAGCGCCTTCACTTTCCTTAAAAATGAATAAATAAAAAGAAAAAGTTTGATTTATTTTCACATCCTGTTTTCTTTGCGATATGAAGCTTAGCGGAAGTTCAGTTAGAAAGACTTTCTCCCCTATTGTCTCTTTAAATCTGTCGCTTCATTCCCTCACTGATCCGCGCACTCCCCTGCTCTCAGCCAATCACAACCAAGCACGCTCGCCTCTCGAGCAATCACTGGTTAGCTGTCAAAGTTTAAAATGTTCTCTCTCCCTGCTGTCATTCAGCTGTCTTTCAGCAATGAAACCGCACGACCCACCTCCACCCCTGCACCACCCATCTGCGGACACCTCGCACCGTCTTCTACCCCTAGATCGAGTCCCCTCCACAAAGACCTCCCCAACTTCAGGTCCATCCTCCACCACCACCACCAGGTCTAGGCTCCGGGGGGAAGTTCTCGGCCTGCGGAAGCCTCAGCCAGGCTTGCCAGCTGTCCAAGGCGATCCTCTTCCTGCTGGGGTCTAATCGCCAAAAAATGTGTGTCTGTGTAGTATAGGGATGTTCTGTCCAGATACTTCAGCTTCCTCCCACAATCCAGAGACATGCATGTTAGGTTAATTGGTGACTCCAAATTGCCCGTAGGTGTGATTGTGAGAGTGAGTGGTTGTTAGTCTATATATGTCACTGACCTGGACTGACCTATTTATTTATGTTTGTTTGCTGTGAAATAATACAACCAAAAGAGAAAGAGGGATGCAGGTAGTCTGCAGTGAGTGCAAGGATATTACACACATAACAATAAAGCTGTTTATAAGAAGTGGTATAATTTTGCCTTGCTGGCTATTACAGCATTATCCATGTTATCCATGTTCCTGCATTCTTCTCACCACTAAATTGTACATGGGAAAATCCAGTCTGACTGCACTATTAGAGCTCAAGGGAGCTACTGTAGATCAGCTGACGACCTTCCACCATTAGATCCTCTGCCACATTAATATGACTATTGGTTTTCTCTCTTTCCTTCAACATCCATTTTTTTGAGAACTTTAGCAACACATGCACACCAGCACACTTACTCAACTTCAGTATGCAACACTCTGTTCTGCTTTTAGTGAGCAGTACAGGGATGATTACTGCATATAGGGTAAAAACTACTGTTTAGGTTCAAATCAAAATGATCATTTGCTTAATATTCTAATAATTACACTAGCTGTTACTAAATTGATCTCACAGATATTAAAAACGTGTCATTCTGTGAACATTTAGGGCCTTAGTGTTCAGTTTCCGGTAGGGATGTACCTGAATTTAAATACACTATTTGGTAAAGAACAAATAATGTAATGGAAACAAATACTGATTCTATTTTTAACACCACCGTGTCACCAAAGGGATAGCCCCATATAAAAGTGCCAACACATTTAAAGTTTTCATGTTATCAAAATCTAAATATTATATTGTTCTAACATTATAAGTTGTATAAATATCTTATTAAAACATGAAACCTATCTCGTTAAAACAATAAAATTTTCACGTTAAAATGTGATAAATTTTTCTGTTGAGGCAGCAATGTATTTCTGTGACTGACTGGTCAGTGTCCCTCAACTAATTTAGGGAGGGCAGTGGTGTGTTTCAGATAATTTTCCACCTATCCAAACTTAGTTTGGTCAGGGGACCCCCCCCCCCCCAGAAAAAAAAAAACAAAAAAAAACAAAACAAAACAAACAAACAAAAAATTTTAAAACCAGAAAAAAACTTGATGTATTATTGATGTGTAAGTAATTGGTAACACATACATTCTAACTTCTATTGAAGGATATCCCTCTGTAAATTTTACTGTAAATTGTTTCTATTTCAATGCAAAACAGAATCTTGTGATTTATAAAACATTTTATTTCAGTTTCTGAGTGTTTCCTCTAGTTAATGGTGGGTGTTGGTGTGGTTCAAGCAGTTCATAATTGAATATATGCTTTTGATGCTTTGAAGGCACAACAATTGCATTGGCAATGAAAATTTGGTTAGAATTTTACATAACTAACTGTATAAACCACACCCACGTCCAGTTTTCTATTCGAATACAGATACAGATAATTTTGTTGGCTGAACAGATACAGACATACATAATCTCTGTATACCTGTAGTTCCCAGTATTTATAATGAACTACTAGTTCTTTGAATACATTACACTCTTACACCTCAGAGACATATCTGGTGTAATATGCTGAAACACAGTCACTTTAGGTTTTACCTCTTTCTCTAGTCCCTGTTAGAGGGACTTAAAGTTTCACCGATGGAGAACACATAAAGTACCTCAAGATAAAACTTCAATGCTGAAGACATATTTTAAATCAATAGATATCAGAAATGGAATATAAGAGCAACTGGCATCTTTTTTTTTTTTTACGGTTCAGCCAAAGAAACTCTCATTGTTTTAATAAAGACACTCCCAAGCCATCACATATGGATGCTTGGTCAGGACCCCTTGGTGTCACATTTTAAAGCACTAGGTACCCCTTTAGCTTAATTTTTGATACAGCCCCTCTCCTGACAGTTCCTGTAATAGTCGCCAAATGTAATCTATTGATTTTGTGTACGTGGACAATGACAGTGAACACAACTTTTAAACTAATGTATTTCACTTGTGGGTGTACTCCGCTTCTTGCACAATGTCTGTTGGCATTGGCTCTTTGATGAACTGGCTGTCAGGAAAGAAATCAAAAATACGACTCCATCTACACAAAATTAATGGATTACATTTTGTGATTATTTCACAGCCTGCCATGAGACTGGGTTGTCTAATGGGGCTAAAATTACATGTTCATACAACTAAATTAGCACTGCTTAGCACTAAAACTGACTTGACACTATGTTGTTTATCATTTATACAAAAGAATTACAACAAAACCCCAAAACATGATTAATTAATTAGTTAATAAATAAACATCAAAATAACACCACATTTACATGTCTTGAAGGTGTCACAGTGCACCACAGCAGGTGAACCTACAGTTACATGTCTTGATGGAAATCATACCAGTGGATGACTGTATCTGTCTCTATTTGCATTTATGTCTTCTTTTTTCTTTCTGCGTCTGTCTACATGGAGGTACTGTGTATATGTTGTCATCATTCAGTCATTGTTGATCTGCTGATATCATTGCTCTCCATTGTGCAACAACACAGAGAGGCCAAAATCTTATCTACAGCTCCTTTCCTAATGAAAACATAGAGAAACAAGTCTGCAAGAGGACTGAACTTTATAAAAGTGAAAGATAGATCAATTAAGGTATCATTATAGCTGTGTTCTTCAGCAAGGCCCCAGATGATGCTGGGCAGGAATAGAAGCACATAGGTAATTAGTACTACAACCAAAACTGCTATGATCCGTCGTTTTTCATCAGAGGGGACACGGCTGGCTGACAGAGCTTTAAGGGTCCCACCCAGGACAAATATGAACAAGGGGAGGGGAAGGAGGAAGAAGACAGCCCAGATGATTTTCAAAATGTCATAATCAACATCGTAAATTAAAGGGAGGAGAAATACAAGAGGCAGAGCCCAGACCATGACACAGACCGCTATAGGGATCTTAATTGTTCGATGGAAGCGGTACCACAGCGGACAGGCGATGACCAAATACCTGTAATACAACAGACACATAGATAGACTTTGTAGAGCATCTGAATTATGTAGCACACACACACACTGTACATTTGAATATATTTGCATAAAAAGCAGTCAGACACAAAATAACTATAAACCTACTGGATAGACTGATAGTTACCTTTCCAGGGCGACACACACCATGAAGCCAACACTGGCCATCAGACCAAAATAGTAAATAGAAAAGAAGGCTTCATTAATCTTCCAATCCTCAGGTTCTGCCACTTCAACGATCATGCAGCAGAACTGAATGAGGTCAGAAATGAGGAGGTTGATGACGTAGATCGGAGCAACATGATCGTTTCTCACCTGCAGGAAAACATTGGTGAAAGTAAACAAAGCAGTTGTAAACATGTTCTGAGCCGATTACATGTCAGAGCCATTTATGCAATTTTAATCAAACTCTCATTGACACCATTGGAAATATCAGAGATGATGCACTGGCCAGTCTCTGTCATATCAAGACTAAGGGTTTTGAGTTTGTTAAGTGATGTTCACAAATTATTCCAAAGTTTATTGTATATCAGCTCTTGTTAACCTGGGAGTAACTCTGTTTTGCATGTGTATAAAGGATTTGTATTTGTAAAAGAAAGAGACTGTGAATAAAATCAGATCAGTGAACAAATGACATCAGTCTTCAGGTAACACAAAAACAAAAAGGAAAAGTGATGTGATTTTGTGAACATGTGTAGAAATACAAAGCATAAAACTCAGAACTTAGGTATAAAACTTAACCACAGTGTGTGTGACATTGAAGTCATGTGTGAAAATTTTGTCCTGGTCTAGGTGAGTTGCTTTCTCATTACTATTCAAGATCATGGTCTTTCACTTTGAAAACATTATTCCTTTATTTCATGCTCTGATTTTGTAATGCCTCTCCCCTCTCTGTCAAATAGTCCTTGCTCAAGCACAAAACCTCAAGCCTAAAACTTTTTGTCTACCCTCACATATATAGTCGCTTGCACAAATGTTATGCGCTCCAGGATATTTGCATCCCAGAGCACCCAGCTGATCTGTTGTTACAAGTACATCACAAATAACTGTATAGTTTTTCATGGCATTCCAACCAATAGTAAGAAAAAAAAAAAAAAAAACAAAAAAACGCAACCACATGGTAAAAAAATGGGACAAATAAGGTCAGTTGGCTTCATCCTCTGGGGGCCATACATTTCTACAGAATTTATGAAAAAATGCTGTACAAATTGTCCAGCTTGACAGATTTCATTAAGCTGTAACTAAATAGTATTATTAATCTCAACAGTTGAGGAGAAGGCCATAGTGGAGTAACACATGCTGCATGTGTTTAGGGTCCTGTTAACCTCAGAAGACTTCTGGCAGCTGTGGGGACATTTAATTTGGATTATGGAGTAAATTATCCCTTTGTCTCAGAGCCCTGACACCTAGCCCCCACAGCCAGATCAAGATCCTTTTAAGACAGACCATACAACAGACACAAGACAGACAGACAATAAATAACTCTCAGTTATTCTGTACTCACCAGAGAATAAACACCATGGATGGCCACAAGGGTCAAAGGAAGGCCGATACCAATGATAATACATGTCAATACATCTATGACGAATCCAATTTTGCCATAATCGTCAGAGTCATCAGTGGCGCTGTTATTGTAATCATGATAGAAGTTGTCATGGCTTGTGTCCTGAGAGAAGTTCATATAGTAGAAATCTTCCATTCTTCAGCGTGAAACCTGTTGTTTGAGAGATCATGTTATTGAAAGGGAGCAAGTCACCTTAATATCTAGCTTACACGGTGCAGTGATAATATTAAAACTGTGAAGTGCAAGTTCACATAAATACAGTACACCTATAGTACAGCATATAAATCTATGAGTAATTCAGCATTTTAGCACAAATGTGTTTTGTTTAAATACATTTTGTGCTATTCAATATACATTATACTCTTTTTGCATGTTTTTTGTTGTTTTAGTTTTATTTAATTCAGCAGTTAGTTATACTTGTGTTTAGGACGAGAGGGGAAAAACAGAGCATAAAAGCAACTGGCTGTGGTATACATATATAGCTGTACAGCAACAGTCCAAAGCTGTCTCCTTGTCACAGTTTGCATATTCATTTGCATTAATTTCCCTTATTATGTGTCAATACATTTACAGGTTATACATAAAATGAGATAAGTAACTCAATGCAGACCTTACCTTTGAAAGCTGAAAGAATACAACTTGAATGTGTTTTCGTTTCGAAAGTCTACCTAAGTTTGTCCAATGTAGCATGTCATGACATGAGGGAGGTTCCTAATCTAATCTAATCAGGAAGACAGGAGCGGTTTTCTGTTTAACTCAAGATTGTTGTGTCACTCTTGCTATGACTAGGCTGGGGCATCGTTTCTCTTTGACTGTGACTTCCTCTAGTATTTGTACCACAAATGCACATTACCCCTTTTTTTGGTTACAAAAGTTAACCCAAAACATATTATTAAATGGTTCCCTGAATGCAACCTGCAAATAAGAGAAATGATGTCAGTAAAGTGTGGGATAATCAGGTGACCAAAGGTGCATGACCATCTGACAAGCAGTTCAGATTATAGCAGCATTCTGGTACCATGAGATGAATTTACTGGAACATTGTTTGTTATAAATGCAACAACATATTATAGACGTCTTACCTGCAAAGTCAGTGCATTTATAGTCAAATGCACTTTTATTCATGTTCAACAAATATCTGAAAAAAAAAACCAAAACAAACATCTATATATGTCTCAACTGGATCTAGAATAGGGATATAAATGAAGTGGCCCTGTGATATTTGTCCTTACAATGTTTGCAAAGGCTTTTAAAGACACGAAGACCTGAAAACAAGTTTGCAAGCACAGTGGAATTGATGTATAGTCATCTTACAGGTGTGTCCCATAATACTGATTACAATCCTACATGTTTGCAGCTGTGGGGAAAAGAGATGCAGAGCAGAGGTGCAATCATGTTACAGAGCTTATCATTTTCTGTTGTCCTGTTCCATGCTCCAAGTATACAGTACGTCATGCTGCCATTTTACTGTGTGACTGCCCGTGGCCATGTAAAAATGTATGAGGCCTGTTGAGAGAGAGAGAGACAGAGCTGGGCTGGGCTTTTATCCTCTGGGAACAGCTAGTCCAGGTGCTCCAAATTGAACTGGCTGCACCAACCATGGCTTTCTATTACATTTGAAAACAATCACACCTTCCATTTAAATATGAATAACATATTAACTGCAATAACAAGGAGAAAACTGAACAACATGACTTCTTTATTTTTCTTTTGCGCACTTTAAGCACAGGAGACAACAAATACAGTTTGTAGTCACATCTCTCTTGCAAATGAGATCTTGATCTTATTAAGATTACAAAGGTCATATGTAAAAGAAGAAGAAATGGGGGGGGCATAAGGATTATACAAACATCAGTGGAGATAAGGAACAATCAGGGGATAAAATATATAAAATCTAATTAAAATATAAACATTTCGGTGTTAGTGGCAGTGTTGTGAGCACCTTCTTGTTACTTGATGATTTGACTGAAACTTCCAAAGTTCAGAAAACCCAAAAATCTATTATTTTCATGTAGTTTCTGATTTACATGTGTTATCATGTTAATTGTTAATACTTACATAGTGTTCATAGAAGTATCTCTTTTTCTTTTTACATGAAACTGGTTATTTACATACTCTCATCATTCACAGCAATTATATGACATTATTTTGCTCTGTCTCCAACTTGCAACAACACACGGAGGCCAGCAGCTTTTCAAAAGCCCCTTTTCTCATGAAGACATACAGAACCAAGTCTGCAAGAGGACTGAACTGGATGATGGTTAAAGACAAGCTGTTGAGGACAGCATCATCTCTGGCTTCTTCTGCCAAGAGCCAAATGATTGTCGGGAGGAACAATGTCTAATTAAACAACACCAGAATCAAAGCTCCAACTATTGTGCGTTTTTCCTCAGAAGGGAGCGAGATGGCAGCAGGCAGTGACGTGAAGGGAGGGAAGGGGAGGAGGAGGAAGATGGAGAAGAGGAGGAATGGGCTCAAGAAATCCGGTGCCAGATTGATAAGAATGAAATAGATAAACAGAAAGGCCCAGACTACAACACACACCACAGCAGAGGACTTGATACTTCGTTTGAAACGGTACCAGAGTGGACAGGCGACAACCAGATATCTGTAACATAAGATAAATACATAGATAATTTACATACCATCATATATGGTATACTCCTGAGATATGATAATAAGATACATGCAGGTACACTCATAATAAAAAGATTACCTTTGCATAGCAACACACACCTTGAAGCCAACACTGGCCATCAGACTAGTGTCATAAATGTAGTGAGAGACATAGAAGATCAGAAAATCCTCAGGCTCAGTCACCCAAACAATCATGCAGCAGAGCTGAATGATGTCAGAGATGAGGAGGTTGATGATGTAAACAATAACAACAACATTATCATTTCTCACCTGCAGGAGAACATTGGTCAAAAAGAGAGATTAAATTCTAATCATGAGGTGAGACATTCATGTAAATTTTGCCATGTCAACGTGTCCTCCCAACACACTCCCTGACTCCTGCTTTTCCCCAAAGACATCCGTCATAACGTACACACCAGAGAATACAGAGCATAGATGGCCATTATGGTCAAAGGAATGCCGATGCAGATGACGATCCACATTGTCACATATGAGATGGTTGAGATTTCTGATTCCATTTGGTCGTAATTATAGCTGTTGTTCTGTGAAGCTGTGTTGTTGTAGACATCCTCCATTCCTCAGAGTTAAATCTGTAGTTTGGGGCAAAAGATCATGGAAAAGCAAAGAGAGTTTCATGGTCTCCTCAACATCACCATTACACTTGTTGTGAAGTGGTTTTTGAGTTCACAGACAGTACACACAGAGGAGCAGTAACCTCTGAACAGGTTTTATCTTGATATTCTAATGGAGGTTTTTTCATAGAGGTAATTCACCACAATTAGAATGAAAGCATTATAAAAACCAGATCTGTCAATCCATAAATTCATCACAGTGGTATTAGGCAGTCCAGTGACACAGCAGGGCACAAATAGATAGATAGTTCTTTACGCCCATGGGGATACATATGGATAACAATACTTTAAAATGAGAAAATGTTTGTGGTTTCACCCTAACCTGTCTTAAAGGACATGCTTTATTAATGAGGTGTTGACCTCATTAATAAACACAACACACTGTAGTTTTCTGCTAAGTGTGACTCAGGCCATATTTCTGAGAAATTAATACTGTCCGTTATTAATTTACTGTACAACCTGAAAGGATAACCCCACACTGACAAATGAACTGTACTTCCATAGCGCTTTTCTAGTCATATCAACCACTCAAAGCACTTCACGCTACATGTCACACTTTTAACACATTCACACACACCGATGTACACACAATATGATAAAATAGCAAATAGAAAATTAACAAAAAAGACAACTAAACAATAACCTTACCTTGCCACATGGTTAAAGATGTAAATAGGTAAAATTTAAGGTATTCTAGAAAAGGCTTAAACCATCAAGTATGCCAACAAGGAAATCATACACTTTACAAAGTTTGAGAGTTGTGTTGTAATGTTTGCTACACTGTCAAGTAACTGATGGTTTGAGTGATCCCCTGCAACAGCTTCTGGTTTTTTGCTGCTATCATTGCTGTTGCTGTTCATTCTGCACAGAGAGGCCAAAATCTTGTCTACAGCAACCTTCCTAATGCAAGCAGGCAGAAACAAGTCTGCAAGACAATGAAAGAAAAATAACTGAAAGTATTATCATATCTGCCTTCTTCTTCAAGGCATCAAAAGGTGGTGGGCAGGAATGGCAGTGTTAAACAGCACCACAACCAAAATTGCCACAATTCATCATCTCATCATGGGGGATACAGCTGACTGCAGACAGGGTTTTGAGGGTCTCACCCGGGAAGAATATGAGCAGGGGGAGGACAAGGAGGAAGAAAAATGGTTTCAACAATCTGAAAATCAACCCAGAAACAGACAGGGAGGAGACAAACATGAACAAGGGCCCACATCATAACCACTTAATGATTCGTCTGAAGTGGTACCACAGCAGCTGGGTGATGACCAAGTATCTGAGTTCGGAAATCAGAGGGTTGATGACATAGATTTCTCACCTGCAAGAAAACACTGGTAAACGTTAACAAAGCATTATTGCATTTTTCATCAAACTCTCATTGGCTCTATTGCAAATATCAGACATGGTACATTAGCCAGTCACTGTGAGGCCAGATTCACATATGCAGCTCAGGAGCATAGTGAAATAATAGGAGACATGTCAGCTGAAGTTAAATAAACTGATTTATTAACTGCTGTCCACCACATAAGATAAATTCAATAACTAATAATAATATTATTAAAATGTGAAGGGGATCAAACTAGATTAAAACAGGGTTTTGACAGCTTGTGAAATGAGGAGAATGATATGGTGGAGGAGAGCAGAAAAACATAGCACTGGCTAAATGACACAAAAATCTTCCAAAATCTGCAAACTGAAAATGCAAGGTTATTACAGCAAATAAAATAGGAAACCAAATAGTAATAGTTAAAACTTGGAACATACATACATTTTCCAGCTATCTATAAAACCTAACAATAAAATTAATCAATTTCCAAAGAAAATACATTAACACAAAGATAAAAAAATAAATAATAAAAATACCAATGTAATTCTCCTGTATTTACTTAGCAGAGCCCATAAAACACTTTTCAACCATTGTGCCATTTGGAGCCTCATGTCACCATCTACTGGCCAAATGCAAAACAAAGGATATGGGGCAGCAACATGAATGAAATGCTTAAATTCCAGATTAGAAGACTTGTGATCATATTTTACACTTCAGGATATTTTTTTTTATGTTTTATCATTTCAACTGTATTCTACTATATTGTCTTTTTATAAATTAGACTCTACTAATGGCTGCCCACAGAACGAGTTGTTGTTCACAAATAGACTATTAAACACTTGTATCTAATTACAACCACATTATAGTGTATTTTAGGATATTTATTAAATGTTTTATATGTCACTTATCCAACAATGTCACTTTACAATCTTAAGCCAAAATGTAGGCAAAATAGACAGCTTCTTTAATGAGGCAAGACCGCAGCATTTAAAAAAACCCTTACAACTACCAGAGCCTCAGAGATAAGTGATAAGTGACTCTAAAAGACATTCTGTAAACTGACACACAGAAACTTACTGATCTAGCAGCATTAACATAAAAAACAACTGATAATTGATGGCTCTCTTAGTGTAACAGGGACCGGTACTCGGACATTCTAAACTATAGTAGTGACTTTTCAGTTCTTCAATTTAATACTTCTTCAATATAATATTACTCCTGCTTTCTGAAACATTGGTAACACTTTCAAGAGGTAATATTGTCTCATATTTGTGACAATATCTTACTTTGAAGACATTTTTAGCTTCTTTTTGCATTGGTCTCAAATTTTCCTGGACACTGAAAATATCAAAATTGAATCAGACAGACACAAATGTTACTGATCTGAAGAAGGTTCTGGGTTCACCCTGGGGCTTTTCTGTGTGGAGTTTGCATGTTTTCCCTGTGCCTGTGTGGGTTCTGTCCAGATACTCTGATAAATATTATGTAATATGTAAATATTCAGTGAGATCAGACTGGGATGTACATTAGTTTAAAAGTACAGAGGAAAACACAGATATTTAAGCAATTAAATCCAAATCAGGTTTATTTCTATAGCATTTGCAAGGGTCACAATATCAGAAATACAACACAAGGGGAACTGCTGCTGATCTTTTTACAGTGCAACCAAACAAACTCATTGTTTTGATTTTAAAAAGCAAGTCAATGAATGATCTTTTTACATCTGTGCATGAATAACTGTCATCTAATTTTATTCTACACATCCAAGTAGTTTTTCCACACAACAGCAGGACACAGTGAAAAGAGCAACTAACCCCATCTTGTAGAAATTATGTTCATTTACTACTAAATTGTTTCCCCAAATATATTGTGGTGGAAACATGATGACTTGTTGGATATTCAGAAGCAACATGTTCTTTCTTAGAAAGAATAAAGTGCTACATTTATTAATGGCAGCAGAGTCACTAGGAGGTGATTGAGGTGGACAGCACACGCAAGTGCACCAGAGCTCATAGTTCACATCCACAGTCACATCTGTGGTTTATGTTACAAAAGCACTTTGGTTTAAGGTTAGGAAAAGTTCCTGGTTTAGGTCAAATGTAAATAAAAACATTACTTTTGAAGTCACTTTGAACTTTTCCAGAATTACACCAGACCACAATTATTGTCTAACATATATAAGAGCAAAAAGAGTGTATAAGTATGAAAATTACACAGTTACTACAACTGAATATTCTACTGCAAGATCAGATATTTTGATGGAAAACAAATATGTTGTCTCTATGTCTCTGAACATTTAAGGCTTGCAAAATAAAACAATATAATTCAAATTAGATAATCATATCATTTTATTTATTTATTGTTATTTTTTTTATTATTATTCCTCCCTAAGTCCAGTATAGATAATGAATGAATTAATGCTCTGTCTACTTCTGTGGTTAGCTATTTATGGTGGCTACCCGACCCTGTTCTTCCTCTCTTGTTACCCTGCAACAACACAGGGAGGTCAGCGGCTTCTCTGTAGACCCTTTGCTTATGAAAACACACAGAACCAAGTCTGCAAAAGGACTAAAGTCTGTCAACTCTACAAAAATCAATAAAACCAAAAAAATATAAGTAAATTCATCAGCATTAAATGACCTTTCCATGATCAAAATGACCCGGGGCAAGAGCAGTAGTGTGTAGTGCAGCAGCACCAGGACTAAAGTTCCTATGATCTGCTGTTTTTCTTTAACAGAGACAGAAATGTCCATAGAGAGGGCTTTGATGGTCCCAGCCAGGAAGAAGATGAGCAAGGGGAAAGGGAGGAGGAGGAGGATGAAGAGGGCATAGGGGACAAAAAATGCTATAATGAACTCAATGAAACCAAAGACCCAGACCATGACGGAGACCACCACAGAAAACTTGATGCTACATCTGAAGCGGTACCACAGAGGCCAGGTGACAATTAAATACCTGTAATAAAGGATATATGGAGTGTTAGCCAGCCAGAATATTCATCACATTTATGACTCTGGTGTTTCTTTTAGACTTTCTCATGTACACACATTACTTGCCTTTCTAGGGCTACACACACCATGAAGCCAACACTGACCAGCAGACCAATGTAGAAAATCAATGTGGAGACACAGAGAGCAATAACATAATATTCCCAGGCATTATATTCAAGATGCTGCCAGTCAACCATCCAGATCACCAAGCTACATATCTTGATAAGGTCAGAGATCAGAAGGTTGATGACATAGACCGGTGCAACATGGTTGTCTCGCACCTGCAGTTATAGATAAGATGAAAACAGCAGCAAGGAATTTATAAACACATCATTCAACATGACTGACCCACCACCATTGCTACATTTCACACAGAGACCAATGCCATACACAGTTCCACCCTTAAATGAACATTTTAAAAAAAGGGAGTGATTGAAAGTTGCTGGGTACACAACATCCTGGCTGTTGTGGACAGCAAGAGTTAGTAGTTCATTGCTGTGATGGACATTTCTACATACAGGAGAGCTTGATAATTCTTTACATACCTGTGAATACAGAAAATAGATGGCCAGCACGGTCAGAGGAAAACCTATCAAGATCACAGTCCATGCAGATAACTTAGCAAAATCATTCCGAAGCCCATACTTAATGCAAAAATTGTACAATTCAAACCAGCCATCACTTTCGAAGACGCTGGAGGGAGGTTGGTAATTGTCATTGTAGTGAGTGTCATTGTAGTCAGATTTGTCGTGCAGGTAGGAGGCTTCCATTCTTCACAGTGTGACTTGTTGTAAAAATTGGAGAAACCACGGGCAAAATGACTCAACAGCACAACTCATAGACAGAAAAGTGATTCAAATACAGACTTGCCAAAAAGGGTTCAGTACACAGATTAAAAAAAGTTGAGGCCAGCTTAACAATAGGAAAATTGCATGACCGTTTGACACTGGCTACAAAGACAAACTGGCACTGAGAGCAGGGAACACACAGACCAAATACACTGGAGAGGGAAAGCTAATGAGAAACAGGTGAAACTCCTCAGGGCGGAGCAGACAGTCACAAGGGCGGGAAACACACAAGAGGAGGATCTGAAATGAGAGGACAGGTAAGTATCAAGATAAAACAGGAAACAATGAATAAGCAAGGGAAGGAACTTTTATTTATTAAAGCTGATTTCTTAGAAAATGCTTTACAGAATGCAATAGAAACAGCAAAAATATATTGGACAAAAACAACATAAACAAAACTAACAAACATAAAACAATAAAAATCAATCAATGCAGAAAGGAATGTTCATTGAAAGCCTGAGTAAACAGGTAGGTTTTTAGCCTGGACTGAAAAATAGTAGCTATGGTTTGCAAGAACGTTGCTGAGTTGTCTAAAACCAACTTTCTCAGTATTTTTACTGATAAATGGCAGGTTTGATAGGAGTTGTTTAGTATTGGTGCATCCAGGTTAGTTTTTTTAAATAAGTTGCTTAATTACTTCAGTTTTTAGTGCTTTAGAGAAGACTGCAAGCAAACGCCTAAAACCTTTTTCAAGAAATCGTAATCAAATCAAGGCAACAGGTGGAGGACTGATGATCCGATAATGCAACATGAAGGCCTATGACATTGGAGATATTTAGACCTTTGGAGATAACCAGGTCCAGTACATGGCCTTTGTTGTGAGTAGGCTCTCTTACATGATGAGAGTCCAAACTTGTCAGTGATAACAGGAGGTTCCTGAGTATTTGTAACATTTGGTTCATTGACATAGATATTGAACTCACCAGCAATAATTGCATGGTCACAGTCAGTTACAGTAGAAAGCAACTCTGTGGAATCATCAAAGAACTTATATTTAGTATAATATTTCAGTGACTTATACAAATTGACCAAATGGTTTTAGTACTGATTTTTAGTGTGACAGACAGATATCCAGAGGAACTGGACTGGACCACACCTTTAAATAACACTGCTACTCCAGTTCCTCTTTTTCCTCCTCTAACTACTTCAAGAAAATTACAGGTAGGGGGCACTGACAAATTATGAGCGGCTGCTCTGTTTTTTTTTTTTTTTTGTTTGTTTTTTTCATCCAACCAGGTTTCAGTTAAAAACATAATATCAAGCTTATGATCTATAATAAAACCATTAATAAAAAGGATTTGCCTGCTAGGGATCTAACATTCAGCAATCCCAAGTGTATTGTGTCAGGGATCGATAGAGATTGTTGTCTGTTGGAATAAGTTGCAAATCATACAGATTGGGATGAATAAACACTATTTCTAATCAGGACAGGAATTTTACCTAGATTTAAGGTGCAATGATGAGAAGCAGAACTTCTGTCTTGTGTGTTCAAACCAGCTTGAAAGACACAATTCCAGCTGGTGGAGTCAGGGAGACAATAAGGAAACACTGAGAGCGCAGATTAACTCAACTTTCTTTAAAAGTTGTGATTTCCTCATCTTCCATTCACCTTTCTTTCTTGTCTTTTATCTCTCCATATTTTCTATTTTACATCTTTCTTTCTTCATTTTTTTTTTTTCACATCTCTCTCATCACTTTCTCATTTCCTTAAGTTCTTCTTTAGTCTCTGTTTAAAACTACTTTTCTTCACATCCCACCCTTCCTGTCCTTCTTTTCTTGTAGTCACACACACACACACACACACACACACACATACCCTTCATGGGCAGCACAGTGGCTCTGTGATTAGCCCGCTAAAAGTGGTCAGCAGCTTGTTTTACTGTGTTGTAACAATCCAATATGATTGTCAGTTTTTCTTTGAAGCATTTAAGTAGATAAAATTAGCTCCACCTCAACCAGATCACCATCTGACAATCTAGTAATCTGATATAATGTGTAATAATATATCAGTCACCCGGGCATGTGTCATGATTTTGACTCATGTCCTGGCAGTTCACACTTCCTGATGGCATACACCAGGTTTGTGTACACTGTGTTTTCACTGAGCAAGAAAATACACACACAATCACTTTGATTGTCTTTGATGCAGATTGGAAAACTAAATTTGTTTTTGGTTCAGTTTGGTGGTAAAGGGTGAAATTTCAGAGATAGTGTCTTTCAGGTGATGATGTATGCAGACAATAAACATCATGGGCTGGGTAAGTGCACAGTGATGAACTGCAGGATAAATAACTGAAGTATTTCATTCAGGATATTTGATATCCTCACCACCACCTCACCACTTAAGCAGTATTTTTGTTAATTTTCTCAAATGAGAAGATTGTTATGTACACTATGGAGACTTAAAAAAAATCAAATACTGGACCTTTGCCAGTTTTGTTAAGGTGACATATAAAAACTTTGAGTTTTGAAAAGGCAAAACTGATTCTCTAAAAACATTGCTGGGTTGTTGATGCTGGGACCAATGAGTTGTTAGGGGTTCATTCACAGCTGAACTGCTGGTTGGGTTATTTTGACCCAGGTTTATTAATTTTCTTGCTCATCCAGTGTCAGAACTTTCTGCATCTATCTCTTCCGGGATTTTATGGCAGGAAAGATAAAGATTTTATGGTTAATAAGAATTCATTGTTAACACTTTTATTAGGCTACACTTATTCAAAATTAACTAGTTGTTTTTTAGCATGCATAATGGCTCTTTATTAGTCATTATTAAGCACTTATTAATCCCTTACTATGCATGATCATATGCATCTTATATTTCCAAAACAGCCTTAAATAATTATTAACAATCATGCAAGTTTATGTATCAGTATGGTGTTTTGTAGTTTTAGTTTTATGATGCATTCAGATATTTGGAAAATGGTGGTTTATAAGTATGTCTAAATTCATGACCTTCAGTTTCAGATATCAAATTTGACACTGAAAAGAAAAGGAACTGACTCTGAATGCTGCTGCTATCATTGCTGTTCATGCTGCAACAACACAGAGAGGCCAAAATCTTGCCTACAGCAACCTTCCTAATGAAAAGACTTAGTTCTTGCAGAACTAAGTCTGCAAGAGGACTGAACTTTAGCAGTGTGTAAAAAAGCAGCACCACAACCAAAATGTCCACAATTCATCTTTTTTTCATAATTATGGGACATGGCTGACTGCAGATAGAGCTTCACAGGTCCCACCCATAATCATTTTCATGACCATTGCAGTTCTTTTGTTCTTTTTAATAATCTCTTTGCTTAAGGGAAAAAAGTAACATCAGAAATGTATGTATGTGTCACAACTGAACTAGGACGTGAACCCAAATGCACAACTCAGACTCAAAGTACAAAATAAACAAATCTTTAATAGACAAAGTAACAACAGAAAATCACTCACAAGGAGGTAAACTCACTAGGTAAAGTACAAACAAAAGATCACTCACAAGGAGGCAAGATAATGAAACAAACAAGGCAAGACTAGGGATCAAAAAAACTTGGCATAACAGGAACTCGAGGTGCAGGCTGGCTTGGCTCTCTGAACAAGACGAACTAGCACAGGACAAAGGGAGACACGGACTCTAAATAGACACAAGGTAAGGGGGAGCAGGTGGAGACAATTAGGGCGGGGCAAGCAATCAGGCAGGCAGGAAACACATGAGGGGAAGAGGCAAGTGACCTGAAAGGAGAGGAGAGTAAGATTTCAAAATAAAACAGGAAGTCACAAGACAACATGAAGACGGGACAACACGACAGTGAGTTAACATAATTTCTTAGTCATGACAGTATGTATGTGTATGACCCCACCTGAATGTGTTCCTTACAATAATGTTTGATGTTTTGTCCTCTGCAGTGTAAATATGGTAAGTAATAACATGCAGTAGGTCCCTGATAATCTGTACGTGATCATCTAGAGGAAGAGAGGAAAAAGGACTCAGGCATGAATACGTAAAGTAAGTGATAACATGATAACATGATAATATGCAGTAGGTTTCTTTGTCTGTACTTGATTCAAATATGTAAAATATGACAACAGAAAAACAGTAAGAGCCAACAGGAAAGACACACATACATACACTATATATTGTTACAGCCCGACTCTTAGACTGCAACAAACTGGAGACACTTGGGTATACTAAGTAACAAAACAATGTACTTAGAACAAAATATATCAAAATAAATGCAAAAAAGTAGAGGGAAAGATCTATAGAGTCAGTAGTGTAGGGATTGGCTGAGTGAAAAATGTGCTGTGTGGATGTTGGATGGAAAACAAAAACAAGAAGAAGGAAAAACCACAAAGCAGAGGACTAAGGTGCAAGGTGGTGCTGTTAGGCTGCAATGAGTGCAAGGATATTTAAAAAATTGTCATAACAACATTTTTCTTAAGAAGCTGTAAAATATATAGCAGTACACAGCTTTATCCATGTTATTTCCTGCATGCTTCTGTTTTCAAGCTTGGAGACAGACGTCAAAGTATGTAGGCAAAGGAGCCAGGGACAGGCACTCAGTGGTGGCCTGCTCATAACGTTCAGCTGTGACCTGTCCACATTACAAATACCCTGACATTACAAACCAAAAAGAACACTCTACTGAACTGGAAAGACCGAACAAAGATATCCATAACTCAGGCGCAACTTACTTATCTCTCTCTCTCTCTCTCTCTATATATATATATATATATATATATATATATATATATATATATATATATACACACACAAACATTAGCTGCCATTAAAAGTACAGACAAAACACAGACTTCAAAATTATTGAAACAAAATCAGGTTTATTTATATGGCATCTATAACTGTCACGTCACAATATCAGACATGCAACACAAGAGTAATTGGTCATTTTACAGTGCAGATAAACAAACCCATATAGTTTTTAATGAATCAGTCCATAAATGGCTTTTTAACATCTGTCCTTGTGCACATGTCATCTGATTTTATTCTGCACACTACAGCAGGACAGAGTGTTCATATACTATTAAACCGTTTTCTCTATTATGTTGTGGTGGCAACATAATTGCAGGCTGGACCATGGTCAGGGGCAACATTTCCTTTTTTGAATCAACTGCTCCATTTACTAATGGTAGCAGAGTCACCAGGAGAAGGTTGGGGTGGATGCAAGTGTACAAAGTGCACCAGATAGCGGGATTTACATCCATAGTCACGTTTGTGGTTTATGTAACTAAAGCATTTTGGTTAAGGTTAGGGAAACTTCAGTGGATCGCATCAAACTTATCAACAGCCCAACTACCGACCAATCAGATCACTTGAAAACTAGAGTCATTATTCTTATAGGATCCAGGTGACAAAAATAAATAAATAAATATGATAAAGATGATAAACGGAAATGCACTGAATAACTACTGTGGCTACCCTGCTCTGTCTACACAGACAGACTTCTTCTGTGGTTATACATTTACAGTTGCTGCCTGTCCTTTCTCTTGTAACCACCCACAACAACACAGGGAGCTCAGCAGCTTTCCTGTAGCCCCTTTACTTATGAAAACATAAAGGACTAAATCTGCAAAAGGGCTGATCTTAATCAAATTTCCAAACATCCATAAATAATAATTGAAAGCTGAACTGTATTTCTCTATCAGGACATTAATGACCCAGGGCAAGAACAGCAGTGTGTAGCTCAAAACCACCAGGACTAAAATTGCTATAATTTGCCCTTTTTCTTTAGAAGAGACAGAAATGGCTGCAGACAGGGCTTTTAAGGTCCCCACCAGGGAGAAGATGAGCAGAGGGAAGAGGATGAGGAGGAAGATGGGGCGGAAAATGGGCTCAAAAGATGATATAGTGAACTCAATGAAACAGAAGACCCAGACCATGATGGAGACCACCACTGAGGACTTGATACTTCGCCTGAAGCGGTACCACAGAGGCCAGGCAATGATCAAGTACCTGTAATAAAGGATATATGGAGTGTTAGCCAGTCAGAATATTCATTGCATTTCTATCTTTCTGGTGTTTCTTTCAAAAATGTTCACATACTCACACTACCTACCTTTCTAGGGCTACACACACCATGAAGCAAGCACTAGCCAACAAAGAACTGTAGTAGAGTAACATAGAGGTGCAGCCGACCGTAGGATGTTGCCAGTCTAAGAATATCGCCACCCAGATCACCATGCAGCACATCTGGATGAGGTCAGAGATCAGAAGGTTGATGACAAAGATCGGTGCAACATGGTCGTCTCGCACCTGCAGTTATAGTGAAAGATGAAAACAGCAGCAGGAAATTTATAAACACATCATTCAACATGACTGACCCACCACCATTGCTACATATCACACAGAGACCAACAGCAGTTCCACTCTTAAAACATAATATATAAGAAAGTGGCAGTGAATGAAAGTTACAGATACACAACATCCTGCCTATTGTGGACAGCAACAGTTAGTAGGTCACAGCTGTGGTGCAGATTTCTACATATAATTGATAATTCTTCACGTACCTGTAAATACAGAGCATAGATGGCCAGCAAGGTCAGTGGTAAACCTATGATGATCACAATCATTGGTGAGAACATTCCTATAGTACTGTACTCCCTGCAAAAATGTGAAATTCCATACAAAGTGTAAGTTTCAGTTTGGCTGGAGGTGTCATTGAAGTCAACTCTGTAGTGGTGGTAGGAAGCTTCCATTCTTCAGTGTGACCTGTTGTGGAGAAATCACAAGCAAGAGGACTCAACAGGATGACTCACAAAGAGGAACTTGATTCAAAAAAACAGATTTGCCAAAAAAGGTTCAGTACAGAGGTAATCAGGCAGAGGAAAATGCAGACAGATCCAGTCAGGAGAGGACTAACTTGAGGTCAGAAAAACTAGCAGAGATTTAAAAATAATAATAATAATAGCCAGGAACGATAAACTCTAGGAAAATTGCTGGAATGCTTGACACTGGGTACAAAGACAAACTGACACTGAGAGCAGGGAACACACAGACCAAATATACGAGAGAGGGAAGGATAATGAAGACAGGTAGAACTAATAAGGGTGGGGTAGACTGTCACACAGGCAGGAAACACACAAGAGCAGGAAGTGAAGTATCTGAAACGAGAAGATGGTCAAGTATCAAAATAAAACAGGAATCGATGAACAGGTGAATGACAAAGAAAAACATTAACTAAGGAGCATGGCATGATATGACAGTTTACTATAACAAAGAAAAGGGTATTAGGTGTGTTAGCATCTACTGATTTTTTCCTCCTCCCAAAACCATTGACATAATTCTGGTCACTCCTACTGTAACCACTGCAGCATAAATATCAGTGATGGAAGAAATGCTCAGATCTTTTACTTCATTAAAATGACCAATACAACAATGCAGAAATAATCACATTTAACTTGAAGACAAGTACAAAAGTATTGGTAGAAAAATGTATTTCAAGTAATACTCATTATACACAATCACCAATTTACGAATAATACACATGTATATTATAGAATTTCATTATGATTATTTCTGCATTAATGTGTAAGCATCATTTTAATGCTGCAGCTGGTAATGGTGGCTCATCAAGCTACCCATCCGGATCTATAATAAGACATAAGAATTAATTAATTAATCAATTAATCATATTTTATTTTAAGAATCTAAATCAGCAAAAATAACTAATAACTGAAATTGTGAAATAAGTGAAGTGGAGTTATGATCATGAATAATAATAATGATTATTATTATAACAATTAGAATAAAAATAAGAACATACAACAATAAGAAAATTTCAAAGGTAAAAATGTGTTCCCGCTTAAAACTTCATGTAGGCTACAT
This sequence comes from Lates calcarifer, assembly GCF_001640805.2. Classification (NCBI taxonomy): domain Eukaryota; kingdom Metazoa; phylum Chordata; class Actinopteri; family Centropomidae; genus Lates; species Lates calcarifer. The sequence goes on from NC_066848.1 coordinate 19,510,092, forward strand.
ATATACCAAGGTACTGGTTAAGTGCTGCTGCCCCACCACTATAATATGTTACATGTACCATCAACTGCATGTTGTCATCGTCAAAAATCTTTCACTCATTTTAATCACAGACAACAGTGTATTTATCAGGTGTGGTTGGTGCTTGACTTCATTATGTCCATATCTTTGTCTGATATTTGCTCTGAAAAAGCAGATAAACTTTTCACCTTTTTTTTTTCTTTTTTATCAAGCAGGACCAAACAGGTTCTCAGCAATGTCCTGAATACAACACACAGAACAAATGTATAAAGACATTTAACATGCATGCATAGTACACAAGAAGGTTGGCCATAATCATCAAGATATATACAAAATTATGATGAAATATTAATATTGTGATAAAATGTCTCATTGGGATTGTCTCCACATCATTTTCTTTCCAACCCAAATATCTCATAGCACTAAGATGTAGCTGCAGAAGGCCTATGCAAAACCAGATTAGACAATGTCAAATCCAGTGTTCAAAACATTATAATGTGTATTTAACCAACACTTTCATTCTGTAGGGGAGTTTAGTGGAGTTCTGTGTGGGGACAGAGGCTATCCCTGTACGCCATACATGCTAACGCCCAACCCAGAAAACAAGGCCATAAATTGAGATGTTTTTTAGCCAAATGAAACCTAGATTCAGTGCTAAAAAGTCACAGATATTACTCTGAGAGGACCTGTGACATCACCATAGCCTGTGCAGTATTACATGACATGGGGAGGGCCTTCAAAAAGCATGGGATAAAGAGTTGTTTTTTTTTGTTTTTTTGTTTTTGTTTTTTTTGCTTCAGCAATCACAATGGTATAGGATGATGCTGTCAGTACTGGGAGGTCATGTTAATCTAGAAATCCTCCATTTTTTAGCATGAAATCTGTTGTTTGAGAGATTATGTTATGGAAAAGGATGAAGTTTTTTAATATCTGCCTTACATTTGATATCACTAAAGCTGACATGCTAGGTCACAAATATGGCACATATACCTATGCTCTACCCACAATCAAATCACATCTAAAGATGCAGTCTTTTTACTGTCATTCTTCAACATGTTTTACATATAGCTGGGATTGGCTTCAGCCTCAATGAGAAGAAATCTGAACAAAGTAAGACATAATTGTTTTGACTGTGGTATTCTGCAGAACTACTGTCCAAAGGTGTCCACAGTTTACATAATCATTTTCATGGCTGGTTTGTTCTCCTGTTGAAAAATGTTATATCACAAAATTCACTACATTTATTTGAAAGTTAGCAAGATCCCACCTGAATGTGTTCCCTACAACTATGTTTGATGTTTTGTCCTCTTCAGTCTATCTAAGTGATAACATGCTATATGTTCCTGATAATCTGTACTTGATCTTCTAAAGGAAGAGAGGAAAAAAATACTCAGGCATGAATATGTAAATGATAACATGATAACATACAGTAGGTCCCTGATAATCTGTGCTTGAAGAGAAGAGGAAAAAGTAGTCAGCACGAATATGTAAAGTACAAGATGACATGCAGTAGTTTTGTGATTATCTGCACTTGATCATTTAGAGGAGAGGAAAAAGGACTCAGGCATGAATATGTAAAGGAAGTGATAATGTATACAGACAACAATACAACAGTCACAGTCAACAGGAAGGAGACGGTATATTCTTTAAACAAAATACAATTCATGCATAATATCACACCCTGGAAAAAGCTGTTTGTGCTGTTATGCATGTGTCATGACTCAGCTCATGATTTTAATAATTTCATCATGCGATAGTCATCTGATATGTATGATATATTTTCTTGCACATCCTATGTAAAATACCAGCATACAGCACAAACACCCACTGCAGGAAACACTGATGAAAAACAAAATAATAATAACCACAGACTATATCTAACCTCTTCTTCAAGGTACCAAATGGTGGTGGACACAAATAGCAGTATAGTGGGCCTGGTTTCGATGATTTGCAGTTGAAAGGACGCATAGATGTCGTAATTTATTTAAATTAAGTACATACATTTTTTAAACAACATCCACCCTACATACCAGTGTTTCAGCAGAATGAGTGTTAGACTACAAATGCTGAAGAATTACATCTGCAAACAAAAAAGAAAAAGAAAAAAGAAAACACAGTGTCTTACCCCTGTCATGCACTGGCTCTGTGAATACCTAACAAGTGTATTTTCTTGAAACCAAGATATGTGCTGTGCAAATGTTGAAGAGTTGAATTGTGTAAAATGAAGGGATGATGATGGGTTGATGTCAACTCAAGGCAGAGAGGGAGACTACTTTCATCATTTAGCCTTTAGCCAAATCAGTTATACTGATTTTTTTTCGGCCCATTTATTTATACTTGGTAAAGGACAAAGTGTAATCACACATTCGCCTTTGCTCTTCAATCTAGTTGAATTTTGACAGGGAATTTTGAAGGGATGAGACTGACCCCACGCAACATTGTTTGTCTATATTTATATTATTCTATTATTTATATTGTCTGTGTTTGTTACACTGTGCTGCATAATAATACAACCAGCAGAAAAGGAGGGATGCTACTTGCTGCAGTGAGTTCAAGGACATTAAAAAAGGGTAATAACAAAAAAGTTGAATTTAGCCATGCTGGCTATAACAATATTATCCATGTTATCATTCACTCTTACACTTCTGACTCATATCTACTGGTGTATCATGTTGAAACGGTCACTTTAGGTTTTACTGCTACATAAGCCAAATCAAAATAAAGCAAAACAGAGACATTTAAGTGATTCGACCTTAATCAGGTTTATTTATATAACATCTGCAAGTGTCACAATATCAGAAATACAACACAAGAGTAACTAACTGGTGTATCTTTCTACAGTGCAACCAACCAAACCAACTCAATGTATTGATAAAGAAGTCAGTCAATAAATGGCCTCCATTACACCCCCAACACACAGTCACACAGTTTGAAGTCTGACCTACAGAAGTACAGGAATTGTCTCAATATGTCCATAAAAATGTTTAATAATGCTGTAGTTACTACAAGTGGATATTATAAGTGATATTTTGTCTGTGAACATTTTACTAATGCATTTTCAGTGGCAACATTGGTGTCCTTCGAGACATATTTGATGTTAAAATAAATAATATGCAAACATGATTTGTAGAAGCGGGTTGGTGCAATTAAACTATCTTATGGGGAGGTAATTATTGAATGTAAATGCACATAAATGGCTATCATAGCTATCCTGTTCTGTCTACACAGAACAGTGGTTATTCATTTTTGTGGTGGCTACCTAGCTCTGCTCTTCCTCTCTTAACATTCTGCAACAACACAGGGAGGTCAGCAGCTTGTCTGTAGCCCCTTTCCTTATGAAAATATATAAAGCCAAGTCTGCAAGAGGACTGAATTGAACAAAAGTTCTAAAGAGACTCAAATCAAAAATATAAGTTTCACAGCATGCCTTTATCAAGATCCAAATGACCCAAGGCAAGAACAGCAGTGTGTAGTTCAGCAGCACCAGGACTAAAGTTCCTTTGATGTGCCATTTTTCTTTAGGAGAAACAGAAATGGCCACAGACAGGGCTTTGAATGTCCTAGCCAGGAAAAAGATGAGCAGGGGGAAGGGGATGAGGAGGAGGATGGGACGGAAAATGGGCACAAAAGATGATATAATGAACTCAATGAAGCAGAAGACCCAGACCGTGATGGAGACCAACACAGAAGATTTGATGCTTCTTCTTAAGTGGTACCACAGAGGCCAGGTGATAACCAAATACCTGTAATGAAAATATATGTAAAGTGGTAACCTGTCAGAATATTCAGTGCCTTTCACAGCATTTCCTTTAGAAGTGCTCATGCACATACACTACCCACCTTTCTAAGGCGATAGACACCATGAAGACAACACTGGCCAACACAGCACTGAAGTAGATTAATGTAGAGACACAGCTGACTGTATACTGCCAGGGTCTTATATCTCGGATCACCAACCAGACCACCAAACAGCACATCTGGATGAGGTCTGTGAATCAGAAGGTTGATGACATAGATCGGTGCAACATGGTCGTCTTGCATCTGCAGTTATAGTGAAAGATGAAAACAGTAGCAGGGGATTTATAAACACATCATTCAATATGACTGACCCACCACCATCACTACATATCACACAGAGACCAACAACATTCTTAAAACAGCATATTGAAAAAGTGGCAGTGAGTGAAAGTTGCAGATACACAACATCCTGGCTGTTGTGGACAGCAACAGTTAGTAGGTCACTGTCATAATGCAGATTTCTACATACAGGAGAGCTTGATATCTCATTACGTACCTGTGAATACAGAGAATAGATGGCCAGCATGGTCAGTGGAAAACCTATTAAGATCACAGCCCATGCAATCACTGGTGAAAATGTGTATTGTGAGAATGCGCTCGTGCAAAACTCAGTCCATATATACTCAACATAATTCTCATATTGGTAGAAAGTGTCATTGTAGTAAGTATCATTGTAGGAGGTATCACTGAAGTTAAATTTGTTGTGGCTGTAAGAAACTTCCATTCTGCACCGCGTGACCTGTTGTTGTAACACCTGAAGAAACTGCAGGCCTCTCACTTTATTGAATCCTCTCTGTGAATCAGACTTGCCAAAAAAGGTTCAGTACACAGGTAATCTCTCGGAGGAAAAGACAAATCCAGCCAGGAGAACACAAAGCTAAGGTCAGAAAAACTCAAAAATCAAAAAAGGCAGGAACGCTAAATACTAGGAAACCCTCCGGAAAGCTTAAACACTGAGTACAAAGACAAACTGGTACTGAGTGCAGGGAACACACAGCCTAAATATACTAGAGAGGGAAAGATAATGAGAGACAGGTGAAATTGCTCTGAGTGAGGCAAACAATCACACAGGCGGGAAACACACAAGGGGAGGAAGTGAAGTATCTGAAATGAGAGGACAGGTGAGTATCAAAATAAAACAGGATATAACCTAAACAGCAGGGTGGGATGTGACAGTTGTTTAACATAACTAAGGGCAGCAGGTATTGCTTCTTCCTACCAAACCATTGACTGGCCACTGCTACTGTTACTACTGTGGCAGAAATATCAGTGATGGAGGAAATACTCAGATCTTATACTTCATTAAATTGACCAATACAATTTTCATCATTTTATTATAATCATTGCTGCATTAATGTGTAAGCATAACGGCTTCCTGTTTGAAACTTCATATATGCTACATAGTAAAATACCATAAAACTTTCCATTTAAATGCTGCTTTTCCACCACCATAATGTGTTACATGTACCATTGACTGCAGGCTGCTTTTAAAAAGCCCTTATGCAGAGCAGGAAAAATACGATTTAAACTTAATGAAACGTAAGGCAAAAAGTAGTTTCATTAGAGTAGTGGTCATTAGAGGAAGATTTTGGTTTCAGACATTGTTCCAGAAATCTTATGGTTTGTTCTTTCTGTCTGTATTTGCTGCTGGAAACGTAATTTCCCCGAGGGGGTCATCCCAAAGGGATCAATAAAGTCCGTCTAAGTCTAAGTCGTCTCTAACTTTGCAAACCTAATCCACACTGCCATGTTCTTTTTGGAGAAAAGAGGCCTTCTCCCGGCAACCCTCCCAAACAAGTGATACTGAGCGCATAAATAAACCAAATTCTGTAAATACAAATATTCTATGATATCAGACTGGGGTGTAGCTACCATTAAAAGGAATAAGGCAAAACAGAGACATTTAAGTCATTAAATTATAGTCTGTTTTATTTATATAGCATCGATACAACACACTATACAACACACTATACAACACAAGAGTGACTGGTGTATCTTTTTACAGTGAGACTAAGCAAACTCATATTGTTTTTAAAAAAAAAAGGTCCATGAACAACAACAATGAAAGGTGCAACTAACCCTGCCTTGTAGAAATGATGTCCATATACTATTGAACTGTTTCCCCAATTATGTTGTGATGGCAAAACACTTGCTGTCTAGATTATGTGCAGATGCAGCATCTTGTTTTTGGTAAAGAATATAGTGCTACATTTTGTAATGGCAGCAGATTCATCATGTTGGGGAGGATGACATATGTAGGTAGAGCAGTCGCCCACCAACCAGAAGGTTGGTGGTTCAATCCCTGGCTCCAGTCCGCATGCCGAAGTATCCTTGGGCAAGATACTGAACCCCAATGTGTGTGCATCAGTGTATGCATTAGCAAGCACTTACACATACAAAGAATTGTGGTAAAGTGCTATATGAATGTGTGTGTGAATGGGTGAATGTGACATGAAGTGTGAAGTGCTTTGAGTGGTCAATCCAACTAGAAAAGCATTATATAAGTACAGTCCATTTACCATTTACATCCACTTGTCAATACAAATCAGTTATACACAAACATGATTTCTGGAGGTGGGGTAGTGCAATGACACTATTTTATAGAGAGGTAATTAGTGAATGTAAATACACTGAATGGCTATTGTGACTATCCTGTTCTGTCTACACAGAGCAGACTTCTTCGGTGGTTATTCATTTATGTGGCTACCTGGCCCTGTTCTTCCCTTCCTCTCATCCTGCAACAACACAGGGAGGTCAGCAGCTTCTGTTTATACCCTTTCCTTATGAAAACACACATAACCAAGTCTGCAAGAGGACTGAAGTGAATGAACACTGAAAAGATCCATAAATAGAAATCATACGTATTTGAAAAACAGCACGACCTTAATGGGAGCCAAATGATCCAGGGCAAGAACAAGAGTGTGTAGTTCAGCAGCACCAGGACTAAAGTTCCAACGATCTGACGTTTTTCCTTAAGAGAGAGAGAAATGGCTGCAGGCAGGGCTTTTAATGTCCCAGCCAGGGAGAAGATTAGCAGAGGGAGGGGGAGGAGGGGAATATGAAGCGGGAAATGGGCACAAAAAGTGATATAATGAACTCAATGAAACAAAAGACACAAGCCATTATGGAGACCAACACAGAGAACTTGATGCTGCGTCTGAGGCAGTACCACAGAGGCCGGGCGACAACCAAATACCTGTAATAAAGGACATATAGAGTGTTAGCCAGCCAGAATATTCAGTGCCTTTCACAGTATTTCCCTCAGAAGTGCTCCTGCACATACACTACCTACCTTTCCAGGGCAACACACACCATGAAGACAACACTGGCCAACACAGCACTGTAGTAGATAAATCTAGAGACACAGTCGACCATATAATATTTCCAGCTTTCCACCCCGTCCACCCGCTGCACCATTATCCGGATCACCACCCAGATCACCATGCAGCAGATCTTGATGAGGTCTGTGATCAGAAGGTTGATGACAAAGATCGGTGCAACATGGTCGTCTCGCACCTGCAGTTATAGTGAAAGATGAAAACAGCAGCAGGAAATTTATAAATACATCATTCAACATGACTGACCCACCACCAATGCTACATTTCACACAGAGACCAACAGCAGTTTTACATATTAAACAAGAAATGAAAAATGGCAGTGAGTGAAAGTTACTGGGTACACAACATCCTGGCTGTTTTGGACAACAACAGTTAGTAGGTCACTGTCATAATGCAGATTTCTACATACAGGAGAGCTTGATAATTCTTTACATACCTGTGAGTACAGAGAATAGATGGCCAGCACGGTCAGAGGAAAACCTATCAAGATCACAGCCCATGAAATCGGGTATGAGACTATTAGCCCAACACTAAATTTCACGCAAAAGTATAACGCTTCAGACAGAGCAACTTTTTCATGTAGGTCCTTGTAGGTGGTGGTGTCATTGTAGGAGGTGTCATTGAAGTCAAATTTGTAGTGGTGGTGTGAAGCTTCCATTCTTCACAGTTGTAATAGCTGGATTATAAGGATTCAATAGCACAATTCAAAGACAGAAATTTGATTCAAAAAGCAGACTTGCCAAAAATGTTTGATACACAAGTAATCAGTCAGAGGAAGGAGAGGGTTAAGACGAGATATATGTAAAAAAGAAAAAGAAAAAAAAAAAAGGTCAGGAATGCCAAACACTAAGAAACGCTTGACACTGGGTATAAAAATAAACTGGCACTGAGAGCCAGACACACAGACTAAAACTAAGCAGGGCGGGCAAACAATCATGCAGGTGGGAAACACAGAGGGGGAGGAAGACAAGGGGAGGAAGTGAAGAATCTGAAAGGAGGGCAGAGGTGACTACCAAAATAAAACAGGTAATGATTGGTTTATTTCTACAGAACATTTCATCCCAAAGTGCTTTACAAAGTTAAAATAATAATTAAAGCCACAACACAAAGTACACAAACAAAGAGTAAAAACAATGAAAAGAGCTGCCTTTAAAAGCACTAAGGCAAAGTCTTGTCTACAGCTCCTCTCCTAATGAAAACATACATTCCACATATCATAACACAGACCATGACAGTGATCTTGATGGTTCATCTGAAGTGGTACCAATGCAGCCAGATGATGACCAGATTCCTGTGGTTGGAAATGAGAAGGTTAATGACATAGATCAGAGCAACATGATCATTTCTCGCCTGTAGGAGGATATTGGTCAAAATAAACAAAGCTTCTTCAAACTCACATTCATTGTGCAAATAATAGCAGGTGACGTGTTAGCTAAAAATGATTATGTGCGTAAACATGCATCAAATATAGACTTGTGTATAACCAAAAAAAATATTGTTAGTGCCAAAAAATATTATTAATAAACACAACATTGATCACTGTAATGCAAACAAACAGTGAATGGGTTTATGTTCATCAGACTTGAATTTGAACTTGACCAAAGATGAACTGTATAATCTTTACAAGCTGCAACAAATTTTTCTCTCTTGTGCTGTCTCAGTAAATCAGATACTGAGTATACAGACAGGAAACTGCTGCACATTTTCATAATGCCATTTTCTTAGTAAATCTGCACAAGAGTCTATTAGTAGCTAACTTTGTAATAATAATAATAATGCATGTCACCGGGTCATGATGACTAGAGCTTCTTTGTCACAATCACAACAGTCATCTGTCATGTTGCTATAGTAATAGTAATAATAGTGGTAGAGGATGACACTGTTGTTATAGCTTGTGTTCTGTGGGGTGTTGTTAATGAAGAAATCATACAATCTTTGAGAGATTAGGTTGTGGAAAGGGAACGAATCTTTCAATATTTACCTTACATTTGATATCACTATCGCTGTGATGTGTTCACAGAGACATGGCATGTATGACTGTGTTGTATCCACAATCAAATTAAAGTAGCAGTGTGTAGGATTAAGTGACATCTAGCGGTGAAAACACAAATTGCAGCCACCTGAATACCTGTTCACTGAACTCTCCCTCTCCAGGTGTGTCAGAGATTCTACAGTGGCTGTCAGGTATTAAAATAGCATCAACTACCACATCGATTACTCTGTCAAGAAAACAAAATATTTTATTTATGTTTCTGATTATTATTAATTATTATACAACCACATGTACTCATCCATAACAGTCACCCTAGGAGAAACACTGTATATTTATTTGTTAATCTGTAAAACTATACGTAATAGCTGGCATGTAACAGGTAAAGGCCCTATAGAGAGCCACTGTTTGGTTCAGTTTGTCCTTTCTGGGCTACTGTAGGAACATGGCAGCGCAACATGGCGGACTCACATGGCGGACAAGAGGACCCACTCTCTATGTAGATATAAACTGTTCTTTTGAAGACAACAAAACTAAACTAATTTGGATGTATCAACACTAAACAACTAAACAACCTGCCACTCATTAGTAAAATTACCTTGAAGCTTAGTTTAAGCTGACTCAGCAACTTGGTGACTCCACTGCCATTAATAAATGTAGCACTGTATTTGTTCCTAAAACAAAATGTCACGTCTTAACATAGCCTTTATTTATGTCCATGGGGATATTTCTACCTTACAGCAGAATAAATATAGATATAACCATACTAATTAGATATAAACATGCTAATTAAAATGTGTGAGGAATCCAATGCATGCAAATAAAACTTTTAAAACAGACTAATAATACTAATAACGATGTGTAAGCCAAGTGTGCAATGATGTTCCAGTATGACTATGAAAGAGAAAATGATGTGACTGTATGAAAAGAATAAACAACAAAAACATGATTATCAGCTTGCCCCTATATACATATAAACATAAAATCTATTATTGTTGTAAAGAAAGAATGGGAAGAACCCAAATGAAATAACATAATTGTTTTGACTATATTGTTCTGCATAACTACTGTTCAAAGCTGTCACTATTTGCATATTCATTTTTGCGACCGCTTTTATGTCCTTGTAAATAATCTCAAAACTGATTTTATTCATTTGAAAGTTGAGGTGCAGAGTGCAGTAGGATTTGGTTTTTGTTGTTGTTATTTTTCTAGTAAAATCATCTTGCATAACTACTGTCCAAAGCAAGTTTGATGTTTGACGTCTACTGTAAATATGGTACGTGATAACATGCAGTAGGTTCCTGAGAATCTGTATCTTTTAATAGCAGGGAAGGGAAAAAGTAGTTAGGTAGGAATATGTAAAGTAAGAGATGACATGCAGTAGTGTTGTGAGTATCTGTACTTGATCTTCTAAAGGAGGAGAGGAAAAAGGACTCAGGCATGAATATGTAAAGTAAGTGATAATCTATACAGACAACAATACAACAGTCACAGTCAACAGGAAGGAGACACTGTATATTCTTTAAACAAAACATTCTCCAAGAATAATTCAAATGTTCCGTGCCTCACTCTCCCTCTATCTCCTTTCCTACTGTATTTCAACAAGACATCTCCAAAAGTAAAGTGCAGAGTGCAGTAGGATTTCTTATTGGTGTTTTTTGTGTTTTTTGTTGTTGTTGTTGTTGTTTGTTTGTTTGCTTGTTTTTGATGTTGTTGTTTGTTTCTTCTTTTAAAATTATCTTGGGAGAAAAAAATACAGTCCATGCATGATATTTGCTTGCCTTTTTTGGTACATCCTATATCTGTGTAAAGCATCAGCAAATGTCACAAGCATCATAGAGCCTGACAATGATAAATGCTGGTAAAATAGAGAAGTTTGTAACTTGTTCACAACTTGCTATGTTAGACATAACTGAGTTCAATCCAGAATTCAAATGATGAAGGTGGAACAGATTTCATTGTCTCGCAATAATTTTACATGCCATGCTGTTAACATGGTACTAATGTAATGTAATCAAATTGGAAAAATGAGAAACTGCCCCGTGGCCCCAGACCCTCCAAAGACCCCACTTTCAATTTTGGTATCATTTTTGTGATTATTTCTCAAGGGATAATTAAATTTTGGCAATTGAAATCCAAACAAACAATAAGGACATTGAATGAATACTTTAACATTTTAGGATCAATTAGATCAATGCTTATTTGCTCTCTTGCCAGGAATAAGATGTCTGTTTGGCTCCTGGCTCCTGCAGGTGAATAAGACAATAAGACAGCTCAATATTATATTGATTGAGTTCTTTTTTGTTTGTTTTGTTTTGTTTTGTTTTTCATGTAAAAGAAACCTTTTCTGCAGCTTAAATCAACACATTGTGTCACAAAATCAATAGTTTATACTGATAGGGCTGCCTCCAAAAAATGTTTCTATACAACTTAACTGCCACTACAAAATAATTTTGTGTGATATGTAATTGCGATCAGAATACATTTTGAATCAACATGGAGTGAATGTGAAGTTCATGTCCTAAGGCAGAATGAGATTAGTTAAACAGCTCTCAATACATCCATGTGCAGTCTCTGAGTGTTTATGCAGAAAGTTTAAAGTTAATAACTTTTGTGGTATTTCTGTTTCAGGTAATTGAAAATCACAAGTAGTAGTAACTGTACAATAAAATCACATTGGATGTTTATAATTTTTTTTTTTTTTTGTTTGTTTTACTGTTGCATGCTATAAGTATGTGTCATACTGACCTTTACTGCGTGACTGTCTCTGGCCATGTAAAAACTCTCTGGAAGCATTGGATGTAGTGTTCATCAGTAACAGCACAGTGTAGGCCTGGGTTTGGTGATTAGCTGTTGAAAAGTATGTCCATTGTAATTAAGTTCAATTTATTTATTTTGTTTGTTTGTTTGTTTATTTATTTTTTGTGTTAGAGTATGAATGTTTTTAAAACTGTACAAGGGTTGAATGGTGTAAAATTAAGATATGATGATGGGTTGATACCAGCTAAAGGCAGAGAGAGTCTCTAATCTCACAGTTCAGTCTTTACAGACTAAAAAGCAGTTGCACTGTAGTTTGCTGTCTAATAATACAATCAACAGAGGGGGAGGAAAGTTTTTAATGAAAGGCTGTATAATTTATCCAGGTAGTTATTACAACATTATCTATATGTAGAGCACAAAAATAAGGTAAATCCAGTAAATCAAAATGGGATGTTCGAGCGTTAGTTGGCATTAAAAATACTGAGGCAAACAGATATTTAAGTGATCAAATGATAAACAGGTTTATTTATATATCGTAAAATAATAATGTAAAGGTATTTGATGTATTTAAAAGTGAAACCAAACAAACTCATATTGTTTTTATAAAGAAGTCAGTTAATAAATTGCCTTTTTACATATGTCCATGAGCAGCTGTGATCTACTTTTATTCTGCTCATGTGAGTAGTTTTTACACACAACAACAGGACACAGTGAAAGGAGTAAACAACCCAGTCTTATAGAAAGTTTTCATTTTAGAATGAATAAAGTGCTACATTTATTAAGCAAAGTCACCAGGAGATGGTTTAGGAGGATGGCACATGTAGAAAGTTCACCAGAGAGCAGGGTTCACATCCACAGTCATGTCTGCAGTTTACGTAACAAAAGTACTTTTGTTAAGGGTAGGGAAAGTTCCTGGGTTTAGCTAAATTTAAATAAACGTGGTGTGTTTAAAAGTTACTGTGACCTTAAACCAGACCACAATTATTCTACAACCCAACCTGTGCAGTGAGAGTCTAAACATAAAACAAAAGTGATCAATAATTCTGAAGTGAATATTCTTCTGCAAGATCAGATGTTTTACTGGAAAACGTTGTCTATGAACATTTAACTGATGTGTTGTCAGCATCAACATATTTACGACTTACCAAATATGTAATTTAGCAACATTTGACATTTCATTATCACTTCAATAGAAAATGTAATCCAGTTGCAGCTACGTTTCTTTCAAAATGTCTTTGATATGGCAAATCAGTTGTATATAAACATGATTTCTAGAAGTAGATTGGTGCAACTATTTGTTGTTATGCTGTTCTTTCTACACAGAACAGACTTCCTCCATGGCTATTCATTTATGGTGGCTACTTGGACCTGTTCTTCATCTCTTAACATCCTGCAACAACACATGGAGATTAGCAGCTTCTCTGTGGCCCCTTTCCTTATTAAAACATACAAAATCAAGTCTGCAAGTGGACTGAACTGAACAAACTCTGCAAGATACCATAAAAAGTCATATGAATCATCATAAAAAATATCATAATTTTCAGAACAGCAGTCTATCAGGATAAAAGTGACCCAGGGCAAAAACAGCAGTATGTAGTTGAGCAGCACCAGGACTAAAGTTCCTACAATCTGCCGTTTTTCTTTAGGAGGGATAGAAATGATGGTACACAGGGCTTTCAGGGTCCCAGCCAGGGAGAAGACGAGCAGGGGGAAGGGGAGGAGGAGGATGATGGGACGGAAAATGGGCTTAAAATATGATATGATGAACTCAGTGAAACAGAAGACCCAGACAATTATGGAGACCATCACAGAAAACTTGATGCTTCGTCTGAAGCGGTACCACAGAGGCCAGGCGACGACCAAATACCTGTAATAAAGGATATATGGAGTGTTAGCCAGTGACAGTATTCATCACCCTTTACAGTCTTTTGCTTCCTTTAGAAGTGCTCATGCACACACACTACCTACCTTTCCACGGCGATACACACCATGAAACCAGCACTGGCCAACACAGCACCATAGTATATTAATGAAGAGACACAGTAGACCATACTAGATTCCCAGAATGTAAACCAGAGCACCACCCAGACCATCAAGCAGCAGATCTGGATGAGGTCAGAGATCAGAAGGTTGATGACAAAGATCGGTGCAACATGGTCGTTTTGCACCTGCAGTTATAGTGAAAGATGAAAACAGGAAATGTGTAAACAAATCATTCAGCATGACTGACCCATCACCATTACTACATTTCACATATAACATAGTAGGTCACTACCATGATGCAGATTTCTACATACAAGAGAGGTATGTAAATTCTTTACATACCTGTGAATACAGAGAATAGATGGCCAGCAAGGTCAGTGGAAAACCTACAAAGATCACAATGCATGCAATCGTAGGTGAGAATATTTCCCAAAGAGTATACCTCCCACACAACCTATCGATCACTGTAGACATGGTGCCACTTTCATATGAAGAGGAGGTGACATTGTAGAAGGTATCATTGAGTTGAGATTTGCTATGGTTGTAGAAAGCTTCCATTCTTCACAGCATGACCTGTTGTTGTAATGACTGGAGAAACCAAACTTGATTTTAAAAAGCAGACACAGACAGTCAGTCAGAGAAAAAGGCAGCCAAATCCAGTCAGGGCAAACCAAAGTCAGAAAGATGAACAAAAATATAAATGCCAGGAATGTTAAGCACTAGGAAAATTGCTGGAATGCTTGACTATGGGTACAAAGACAAACTGGCACTGAGAGCAGGGAACACACAGACCAAATACATTAGAATGGGAAGGATTATGAGAGACAGGTGAAACTACACTGGGCGGGGCAGACAGTCACACAGGCAGGAAACAGTAAAGTGAAGAATCTGAAATGAGAGCAGAGGTGAGACTCAAAACAAAACAGGAAACAACGAACCGATGAATGATAATGAAAAATGGCAGGCTGGGATATGACAGTTGATCAATAAATATAATAAAGATATTGGCAGCAGGTGTGAAATAATAATGATGATGATATTCATTGTTATTATTATTGTTGTTGTTGTTGTAGTCGTAGTAGTTACGTTAGTCACAGGTGATAACAAATTTGTATTTGTACAATATGGATGATGTTTGGCCATGTCCATATCTTTGTATGATATCTGCTCTGAAATAATAATATATAATAACAAATCTTTTCACATTTCATTTCACCAAGGAAGTCCAAGTGAATGTAGAAGTTCTTTTTTTCAGCAATGCCCTGAATGTAACATACAGCCCTTAAAAAAAGAACAAGACATTTACAACGTGTATGCATAGTACACCAGAAAGACAGACAGAATCATCAAGCAATACACAATATTTAAAATATAAATATAAAATATCTTCAAATTATAGCTCAGAATCTGTGATATCAATCTAACAGACTTAAAAATATGTTTGATGAATCATAATTGAGAATCATAATTTGCTCTGTCAGAAAGCAGGTCAAAATATACTTTAAACTTAATGAATCTTGAACTTCGGTTGGATCACTGCCCACATCTGTGATTTTTCAGCAACTCAACTGAAAGAGGAATTCAGTCAGATTATCACCCTAAAGAACTGTTAAGATTCTCTCTGTAAATTACTCAATAGCAAAATTAAACAAATCTGGTTTTGATTCTATGGTACCAGATACCTGTAACAATGGATAAATACATATAAAGTACATACAGTAAATTCCTGAGATATGATGATAATATACAATAAGTACTAAATTTTAATTACGAGATGAGATATTTGTGTGAATTTTGCCATTTCAGCATGTCCTCCCAACAAGGTAGATGAGCTCTGGTTTAACATGTTTTGCCTCTTCTGTACTTGATTTGATCTTTTGTGCTGACTCCCTTGATGATGTTGATTCTGTTGGATTAAACCAACATTTTATCGTGAAAATGTCCCATGACCTTTGTTGTTTGTTCTCTCTGTCCTCATGCCCTGTCTGTATTCACTGCCTCCCATCAATGAAGATGAAAAGGTCACCCAAAAATCTATAAAACAAAACTTTGACATAGAAGTACTTCTGTTAAGTTTAGAACTGACTGAGAAACACAGATCCATGTTCTCATTTCAATGAAAAAAATCAATAGCTGATTCATTAACTGTCTGTAACTTGTCTTTGGTTACATAACTCATTCCTACTGGGAGACTTTTCATACAAGTCATATTGTCACAGCACATAAATAACTCTTCATATCTGAGGTGTCATCATTTCCTGGGAAACTGCATCAGCCTAAACATCAGTATAACTACCTCTCAGTGAATTCATGTTGGGTCAGAATGTACAGTAGTAATAACAATAATAATAATAATAATACGACTCTGCATAACTACTACCAAAGCTGTCACAGTTTGCATATTCTTTTTCATGACTGCTTTTATGTCCTTTTTAATAATCTCTACATATAAGAAAAATGTTATGTCACAAAAATACTTTTATTTATTTGAAAGTTGCAAGACTCCACCTGAATGTGTTCCCTTCAACAATGTTTGATGTGTTTTTTCCTCTGCATTCTACTGTAAATATGTACGGTACGTGATAACATGCAGTAGGTTCCTGAGAATCTGTACTTGATCTTTTAATAGCAGGAGAGAAAAAAGTAGTTAGGCATGAATATGTAAAGTAAGATGACATGCAGTAGTGTTGTGACTATCTATGCTTGATCTAAAAGCAGAAGAGGAAAAGTAGTTAGCACGAATATGTAAAGAGAGATACTTGATCTTTTGAAAGAGGAGAGGAAAAAGGACTCAGGCATGAATATGTAAAGAAAGTGATAATCTATACAGACAACAAAACAACAGTCACAGTCAACAGGAAGAAGACACTGTATATTCTTTAAGCAAAACATTCTCCAAGAATAATTCAAATGTTCCGTGCCTCACTCTGTTTCCCACTGTATTTCAACAGGACATCTCTAAAAGTAAACTGAAGTGCAAAGTGCAGTAAGATTTGTTTGGTTGTTTTTTCTAGTAAAATTATATTATTTAATCCATGCATGATATTTGCTTGCCTTTTTTGGCACATCCTATACCTGTGTAAAGTATCAGCAAATGGCACAAACATCCACAACTACCTACATCTCCACAAATAAATAAATAAACACAAATGATAATGAGAAATGGTGGTAAAATAGAGAAATTTGTTTTTAATATGTTGAAACTGCCCTGTGGCCCCAGACCCTCCAAAGACCCCACTTTCAATTTTGGTATCATTTTTGTGATTATTTCTAAAGAAATAATTAAATTTTATAAGCAATTAAAACAATAAGTACACTGAATGAATAGTTTAACATTTTAGGATCAATTGGATCAATGGGACTTTTTTCTCTGACACCTCTGTGACATTAAGAGATATTGAAACCCACTGTAAATTCACACTGATGAACATGCATATTGTTTTGACTATTATCATTTCATAGTTATTTTAGACATGCTTTGACATGATATTCATTCATTCATTCATTCATTATCTATACCGCTTATCCGTTAAGGGTCACAGCCTATCCCAGTTGTCATTGGGTGAGAGGCAGGGTACACCCTGTCCAGATCGCCAGTCCATCGCAGGGTCCATACACACTAAACCATTCAACCACTGAGCTGTTTGCAGCTCCATGTTGCCATCTCGTGGCCGAACACAAAACAGATGCTCAGATGTAGAGAGTGCCAAGGGAGTGCCTGGGTGAAAACCAGCAATTCTAACTGCTAGACCATATGACTGCAAATTTTCCAATGAAGCCATCTACCCATCAGCAACATATTAGTGGTGTTGAATACCAAATATAAAAATAAAAACAGCTTTTGTATTGCTCCATAACTTCATTTCTCAGTCTGCTCCCTTTCAGTGTAAACCTCTGTGATGATATTGTTTATGAGCACTGTTTTACCCTTTCGTCCATATATACAATATACTTGTGTAAAGTCAAGCTATGATTAAACAAAGATAATTTAATAGCCTACTCTTGGATGCACTAGAATGTACAGCTGGTGATGACCAGGTAGTGCGGGCTATGAAAATGGTACATCCGCCATCTGGTTTGTCATATTTGAGGATAGCAGTTCTCTGCAGTAGGCTCATTTAAAAAGGACATGGAAGGCCAACATAGAATTAACAATATAGTAATATTCCAGGTTCAAATACACACACACACACACACACACACACAAATAAATAAATAAAAAATCAAGCACACATGGGTGCAATAAAATATGCTTCACACAGTATAAAGAGATAAAGGCCTAGATGCAAAATGTTTCCAATATTAGAAACAACCAATAAAAATCAACAATCATTAAAATATATATATTTAATACTATAATACCTCTTTATATAAACTGTTGCTGAGCAAGGCACTGAACTTACTGCATGTATTCTTTATTTATATATTTAAAAAAAATAATAATAATCCATGCTCCAGACAAATATGGTAAGTGATAACATGCAGTATTCCTGAAAATCTGTATTTGATCTTCCAAAGAAAGACAGAATAAAAAGGACTCAGGCATGAATATGTAAAGAAAGTGATGAAGTGATAACATGCAGTAGGTTCCTGTTAATCTTTATGTAATCTTTTAAAAGGAGAAGAGGTTGTAGTTAGGCATGAATATGTAAAATAAGAGATAACATGCAGTAGGTTTATGATTATTATGATTATGATTATGATTATGATGATTTATGATTATCTTTATTTGATTTTCTAAATATATCATGTGTTCATGTATGATATGTTTGCTTGCCTTTCCGACATATCCTTTAACTATGTAAAGTATCAGTAAATGGCAAAAGTATATAACATAACCCTGACCCCAACAAACACCCATACTTCCACAAATAAAAGATATCCACCTGTCACTGTTTGTGTATCAGTTTCATGACTGTTGTAGTTCTTTTGTCCTTTTTAATAATCTCTACATATAAGAAAAAGGTAATGTCACAAATTTTATTTTATTAATTTGAAAGTTGCAAGACCCCACCTGAATGTGGTCCCTACAACAACTTTGATGTCTCTTCACTCTGTGAATATGGTAAGGTATAACATGCAGTAGGTTCCTGACTATCTGTACCCGATCCCGTAAAGGAGGAGAGGAAAGTGGAGTCATGAATATGTAAAGAAGATGATAATCTGTACTTGATATCTTCAATATGTAAATAATATCAAAACAACAGTCACAGTCAGCAGGGAGGACGTACTGTATATTCTTTTAACAAAAGGTTCTCCAAGAATATTCAAAATTTTCCATGTCTCTCTCTTTTTCTTTGTTCCTCCACACATTTCAGCAGAGCATCTCAAAAAGTAAGTAAAGAGGCAGAGTACATCAAGGTTTGTTTTTTCTAGTAAAATCACCTTGGAAGAAAAAAATATGATAAATGGATGATATTTTTACTCACCTTTTTTAGCACATACTATAACTACGTTAAGTATCAACATGTGGCACAGGTATATAGCACAATTAAGGTTGAATCTGTGTATTTTGATGCCCATAGTGTAATGATTGATTAAAAGAATATATTAATTTGACCACAAATTGTGTTGTTTGAGAGGAGTATTTACTGTTGTTGAATGTTTAATATTTTGTGAGTGTTACAGCATTTTGCAAACAAAATTAGTATCTTGGCCAGTCAGCTTCTGTTTCAGTGTTCGGGAGTTATCGGTCCTCTGTGGAACTTTGTGATGTTTCAGGCCTCAGACTCTGCACAAACAGCACCACTGGCTCTTTGCTCTGATTACTCCAGTTTTACTCCTATTTTTACACATCTGAGGTGCCTCTGCCCTCTGCCCCTTTTAGCAGTTTTATATTACTTATTGTGATAATAAAACTATTCTATCCTGTAGTGTTACAGTAATGTCAATTATTACTGTAACACTAGGGCTACCACCTATCCATTTCCAAGCATGCATTCATGAAGATATCTGTTTGCTAAACATGCATCACCTCTTTTAGCAACATATACCTCATTAAAACTATACTGAGATAATGTAAACTGTATTTCTCCTCATCAACTTGACGATCTTCAGGAGGGTCTGTGTAGAGGGATATGTGTCATACAAAGATATCTTAATTTAGCTATATTTTACATATTCAAAATCGAGGACCGATTGTTAGGAACCCACTGGATGTCATTATGTTATTACTAACTAAATATTCATGCCTGAGTCTTTTTTCCTCACTTCCTCTAGATGGTAAAGTACAGATTATCGGGAACCTACTGCATGTTATCACTTAGCATATTTACAGTAAACTGCTGAGGACAAAACACCACACACTGTTGTAGGGAACACAGGGGGTCTTTCACAGGTGTTAAAGACCCTACTCACAACAAAGGCTGGTTATGTCCAAAGGTCTAAATATCTGCAATGCTGGATTATCAGATCATTCTGAATCTGTTTTTTTTCACATCAGTAAACATATATTAGTGATTACAGTGCTGTAGCTTTTTCTCAGGCACTTTCAATAGTAACCTGTCAAAAATTTTAACTCTAAAACTTAAAATCTCATTGATGAAACTGTGCCAGTTATCATCAAGTTAGTAATGTTAAGCTCCAGAGGTCAAATTTTATTCTTCAGAGTCAAATAATCAAAACATGAGGGAAACTATGAAGGCTTCTTCACTTAAGTTAGACATCACACTTCAGCAATGAACTAGACCTATTAGGTAAAGATGTGTTATTTTGATAGTCCTTGTTTTACATCTCAAATCCTCCACCTGTTGCCTTGACTTGATTAAGATTTATTGAAAAAAGATTTTTAGTTTTGCTTTCAGGAGTCTTCTCTACAGCACTAAAAACTAATCTGAAAAACTAATCTGGATGCATCAATACTAGACAACTACAGGCCTATATCAAACCTGACACTTATCAGTACAATTACTGAGAAAATTGGTTTTAGACAACTCAGGAACTTTCTTGCAAAATATAACTACCTATATGTTTTCCAGTTTAATAAAGCCCTAATAGTGACTACCTTCTAGTCCAAGCTCAAAACCTACTTGTTTTCTGTGGCTCTCAATGAAAATTCTTTTCCTTGTTTGATCGTTTTTACTGTTTTATGTTTGTTTGTGTTGCTTATGTTGTTTTTGTCCTATGTGCTTTTGCTGCCTCTATTTAAAAAAAAATAATTTTAATGGCCTGGCTCCCTTTCCTTCCCTTGCTTATTCATTGTTTCCTGTTTTATCTTGATACTCACCTGTCCTCTCATTTCAATTCTTCTCCTCCTCCTCTTGTGTGTTTCCCGCCTGCGGGACTGTCTGCCCCGCCCTGAGTAATTACGCCTCTCTCTCTTTATCCGTCCCTCCCTAGTATATTTAGGCTGTGTGTTTCCTGCTCTCAGTACCAGTTTTCCCAATTTTCCTAATGGTTTTTTGGATCTCTGGTAGTTTTGTTGGCCTCAACTTAGTCCTCTCCTGGCTCCTTTTGTCTGCCTTTTATAACCAAACCTTTTTGTGGCAAGTCTGTCTATCAGTCGTGCTATTGAGTTTTTTTAGCTGTAGTTTCTCCAGTTGTTACAATAGGTCAAACTGTGAAGAATGGAGGCCTCCTACCTGCACTACAGATCTGATTACAATGACAGTTACCACTCCTCCTCCAACCTACCTGAAAGTCAAGCCTGGTTTGAAGTGTTAAACTTTTGCATGAAGTATATTGGTCAACAGCAGATCAGAATTTCAGGTGCATGGATTGTCATCTTGATAGGTTTTCCATTGACCTTGCTGGCCATCTATTTTCTGTATTCACGGGTATGTAAAGAATTATCAATCTTTCCTGTATGTAGAAATCTGCATCACAACTCTGACCTACTAACTCTTGATGTTCACAATAGGCAGGATCATGTGAGGATTCACTCACTTGCTTTTTTTAAAATGTTCATTTAAGGATGGAACTGTGTATGGCATTGGTCTCTGTGATATGTAGTAATGGTGGTGGGTCAGTCATTTTGAATGATGTGTTTCTAAATTCTCTGCTGCTGTTTTCATCTTTCACTGTAACTGCAGATGCAAGACAACCACGTTGCACCGGTCTATGTCATCAACCTTCTGATCTCTGACCTCATCCAGATCTGCTGTTTGGTGATCTGGGTGCAAGGGGTGAATTTTATGTATTATATGGGGGAGAATATTAATACAGTGTGTGTCTCTTCATTATACCACTAGCAGTTGACTGTGGAATATTTTGAGGCGAGGAAATTTCACAACTGGACTTATTGCACAGGTGGCATCCTATCACGGTACCAGGCTGGAATTCACTGAGCTCCTGAGAGCAACCCATTCTTTCACAAATGTTTGTAGAAGCAGTCTGCATGCCTAGGTGCTTGATTTTATACACCTGTGGCCATGGCAGTGATTGGAACACCTGAATTCAATGATTTGGATGGGTGAGAGAATAGTTTTGGCCATATAGTGTATTTTTTTGGGGGGGAATGATACATGAGAATTACACAAACCTCAGTGGAGAAAAAGAACAAGTATGGGATGATAGAACAGGTAAATAAATATATAAAAAATATTATCTTGTTAAAAAATATTATCTTGTTACTGAGAGACAGTGTTGTGAGCACCTTGTTGTTATTTGATGATTCACTAATTCCAACTTACAAAGTTTAATTTTTTTGTGAAAACCAGAAAGGAGGGGGATTTTTTTTTTTTTTATCCATAAATCTTGTAGCTGTTTAATATGATATGTTGCTCAGGAACAAATATGTACAGGTAGTTACAATGTCCATGCATACATCAGAAAGACAAACATAAACCTCAAGAAATATACAATATTTTTTAGTGCTCAAAATCTTCCTAACTGTGACATGAATCCCATTTGAAGGTAGAAAACAACAACTTTTGTCAGTGTAGTGTAACGACATCTGGCATCAGCCTGACGTCAGCCTGGCACCTATTATCAAACTATCACACACTTCATAGAAAAAGACATGAATGTGTTCCCAGAACTGCACCGAGGTAAAAGTACGGTCACTGAGAATTACTACCTGAACCCCCATCTTCTCTTCAGCCTCCCCAACATTCTGTAATAAGAAGCAGATACAGAATTCTTCCTCCCAAGCCAGGATCAAAGGTCAAATAGCCCATTCAGAAGAGACAATTCTAATGGACCCCAGAAAGATAACTGAGGATATGATTATATATGGTTTCTTCTTACCAAATAGTGGTGAAATTGTAAGTTATTGGTATCTATTACTGCTTCATACTGTTTTTTGGATCTAAAAAATGTTACAGCCTTAAATAACTGGTGGTAGCATACATGAAGAGTCTTCCAGTCAGTCAGCAGCAGGACAGTTGAACACGCAAATGTGCACAGTGAAACTCAAGATGGATATCTATAATTTATCATTTTTGTTTTCCTGTACAGTAAGAAAAAAGAAAATATAGTCTCTTATCCCAATCATATACTGACTCAGTCAACATGTAACAAGTTTTTTAAAATTAAGATATGTGCTGTGCAAGATGACGGTGGGTTGATCAGCTGAAAGCAGAGAGAGAGACACTAAGCTCTTTGTTCAGCCTTTACAGCCTGAAAAAGCAGTTTCACTGTAATTTTTGCCCCTATTCATTTCTATGTGGCACAGGACAGTGTAAAAGTGTAGTCACTTCTGCTCACTCATTCATCCTTGCGCTTCAGTATAGTTGAGCTTTTACATGTGAAATTGTGTTTGAAAGAAGGAATGGGACTGAGTCAGTAAACACTGTTTGTTCATATTTATGTTTGATGTGAAATAAAACAAGCAGCATAGAAGGAGGGGTGGTGCTAGGCTGCAGTGAGTGCTAGGATGTTAAAAAAGGAAGAAGGTATATAATTTAAAAATGTTAGCATTACATCATTATCCATATTATCTCCTGCATGCTTCTGTGTTCTACTTTAAGTCAGCATTATAGGGATGATTCATTAAACTTGTTGAGTGGTTAAAGTTTGGAGACAGACACATAAGTACCGTAATTTCCGGACTATTGAGTGCACCTGACTATAAGGCGCACCCACTAAATTTAAAAAGAAAAAAAAAAGTACACATACAGGCCGCACTTGTCTATAATCCGCAGGTGTCTAAATGTTTTTGTGGCATGAAGCTCGTTAGCCCGTAAAAAACTATAAATTAGCCACATCATTGTTTAAGCCGCAAGTTTCAAAGTGTGTGAAAAAAGTAGCGGCTTATAGTCCGGAGATTACGGTATGTAGTTTTAAAAAATGATGTTTAGGTTCAAGTAAAAATAATAATGTACTTAATATTTTAATAATCAGACTGGTCATTGTCAAATCGATCTCACAGTTCTTAAGTTCTTAAATGAGTCATTCTGTGCACATTTTGGACTCCAGTGTTCAATTTTCAGTATTTGTAATAAAACTTTTAACATATAGTTTGTTGAATACATTACACTCTTACATCTCTCAAACATTTCTACTGGCATATTATGTTGGAACAAAGTCACTTCAGATTTTACTGCTTAATGGGAATTTAATTCTATTTTGTGACTTCACTTAAAAGTGCTGAGGCAAAACAGAGACATTTAAGTGATTAAATCAAAATCAGGTTTATTTATATGGCACCTACAGTGTGACGCTGTCAGCAAAACAACACAAAAGTAACAAACTTAAACAAACTTGCATTGTTTTAATAAAGAAGCCTTTAAATGGCCTTTTTACATCTGTCTATGAACAACTGCCATCTGATTTCATTCTGCTCATACCAATAGTTTTTCCACATGATAGCAGGACAGAGTGAAAGGAGTGACTAACCATACACTAGCAACATAATATCTGCATGAATTATATTCCATTGCAGCATTTCCTTTTTGGAACAAATTAAGTGTGAAATTCATTAATGCAGCAGAGTCACTAGGAGGTTGAGGTGGACGGTGTTTGTCCAAAGCACACCAGAGACTGGGGTTCACATCCACAGTTACATTTGTGGTTTATGTAACTAAAGCACTTTGGTAAAGTCAGGGGAACTTCTTGGTTTGGTTTAAACATGTGTCTAAAGCCACTGTGAACTTTTTCAGTATTAAACCAGACCTATGATTGCAGTGAAAGTCTAAATATAACCATGAAAATGTTTAATAATGCTGTAGTCACTACAAAGTTATACTAGATATTATACATATTTTGGTGGAAAACAAACACTCTGTTGTCTCTGAACATTTAACAGATATTTTGTTAGTGCCAACATTTGCGATTTGGCAAATACATAAATTCATGAGAAAATTACACAGTTACTTTTCTTTGAAATTGTATTTGCTGTTGCAAATACATAGATTTTTAGGAGAAAGCTGGTGCAATGAAAGCTATTTTAGCAGAAGGTAATTAGTAATGAAAATACATTGAATGACCACTATGCACTATGTAGACAGAAAAAGAGATTGCCAGATTTCTTGCAATGGTTATTCATTGGCTACCTGGCCCTGTTCTTCCTCTCTTAACATTTTGCAACAACAAAGGGAGGTCAGCAGGTTCGCTGTAGAACCTTTCCTTATGAAAATATACAGAACCAAGTCTGCAAGAGGACTGAACTCAAGAAATTCTAGAAAGGTCATAAAATGTTCATTTCTACAAACCTCACAATTGTCTATAAAATTGTTTGACATTACCAGGATCCAAATCACCCAGGGCAAGAACAGCAGTGTGTAGTTTAGCAGCACCAGGACTAAAGTTCCTACAATTTGCCATTTCTCTTTAAGAGAAAGAGAGATAGCTGCAGACAGGCTTTCAGTGACCCAGCCATGAAGAAGATGAGCAGAGGGAAGGTGAGGGGGAGGAGGATGGGACGGAAAACTGACACAAAATACGATATAATAGACTCGAAGAAGCAGAAGACCCAGACTATGATGGAGACCCACACAGAGGACTTGATGTTTCGTCTGTAGCGGTACCACAGAGGCCAGGCGATGATCAAATACCTGTGAAATGGAGTGTTAGCCGGTCAGAAAATTCATCACATTTCTAGTTTTTGTAGTGTAGAAGTGCTCTACAATACCTACCTTTCCAGGGCAACACACACCATGACACTGGCCATGAAAAAAACACTGGCCATCACAGCAGCGTAGTAGATGAATGCAGAAAAACAAAAAGTATATAGTAAAACCATATATTCTGAGAGTAGTTGTGTCATTATCAGGCAACACTGCATGGCACATATAAAACAGCACAGATGCATGCACCATGGAATGTCCAGGCCAGATCTGGATGATGAGGTCCATGAGATTCAGAAGGGTTTGATGACAAAAGATCGGATGCACAACATGGATCGGTCGTCTCGCATCTGCAGTTATAGTGAAAGATGAAAACAGCAGCAGGAAATTTATAAATCACATCATTCAACATGACTGACCCACCACCATTCACTACATATCACACAGAGACCAACAGCAGTTTCACAAAACAACATTCAAAAGATGACAGCGAGTAAAAGTTACTGGGTACACAACATCCTGGCTGTAGTGGACAGCAACAGTTAGGTCATTGTCATAATGCAGATTTCTACATACAGGAGAGCTTGATAATTCCTTACATACCTGTGAGTACAGAGAATAGATGGCCAGCAAGGTCAGTGGAAAACCTATCAAGATCACGATCCATACAATTGTATATGAAATTATGTGCACAGAATTGTACATAATGTAAGATTGGCACACTTCTAACATCACATTATTTGCATCTGGGTCGTGGATGACAATGTAGTGGTCAGTGAGTTCAGTTATGCTGTGGTTGTAATAAACTTCCATTCTTCACAGCGTGATCTGTTTATGTAACAACTAGAGAAACCACAGGCAAAAAGACTCACTGACACACAGTGAGGAACTTGATTAAAAAAAAAAAAAAAAACAGTCTTGCCAAAAAAAAAGTTTATCAGTCAAAGAAAAAGGCAGAACAATCCAGCCAGGAGAGGACTATGTTGAGATAAAAAAAAACAAAAAAACTAGAAGACATCCAAAACAGCTAGGAATGCTAAACAGAAGGAAAAACGCTTGACCCTGGATACAAAGATGTACTGACACTTAGAGCAGGGAACACTGAGACTAAATATACTAAAGAGGGAAGGATAATGAAATACAGGTGAAACTAATAAGGGCGGGGCAGACAGTCACACAGGCAGGAAACACACAAGAAGAGGAAGTATATCAAACGAGAGCAGAATATCGAAATAAAATAGGAAACAAGAATAAAGAATAGGTAAGGCAAGGCAAATTTATGTTGCAGAGTTACAGAGTTTTTAAGTTTTTAATAGAGGCAACAAAAGCACACAGGATAAAAGGAACACAAAAAATAAAGCAAAAACAATGAAACAAGGAATTAAAAGCCATGGTTAACAGGTAGGTTTCGAGTTTGGACTTGAGCCGCAGGTTTGTCACCCAAATCAGATTTGGTTGTTCAAAGACTTATTTTAAAAAATGGACTTTGGTCTGAAAAAAAGACAACAATTTCCCGTTATATCATGAATGTTGGTTTTCTGAGTGCCAGGGTCTTAATTTATGTGTTAAGCTCGTATGTGCTGCTTTTGTAGTTTTAGTAATTGTCTTTGCTTATGTGCGTTTTTGTAATGTGCCATCAACCTGCCAGGGACATGAGGAGAAAGAATTAAACCCATCTAACACATCAGATCAGCTATTCACAGACAAAAAGGTAGACAGATACTCTTAATGCACTAATTACAGTAATCTGTGTTATGTCAGGTACTTAGTGGTGGGAGTGGCTAAAATACAAAAACATTGTAAAAAAATTCTGAACATTTTAAACAAGAATGAAGTTAAGAGTTTTCTCTAGCACAGGTCACCACATCCACAGGTGAAAGTATTTCCCAATTTGAAATCAAAAGGAAACAACTAGAAGTGCAATCAGGACCTGCATTAATTTGCGATGAGTTTTGTTATATTTAATTTTAAACAAATCTACTGTGACTAAAGCAGTTTTTCATTTACTACCAACAGGACACTTCAGTTCACTTTTTCAGTGTCATTAAAATCAATAAGAACATAAGACAAACATAAGGAAAGTATAAAATAAAAAAAAATTCGTTATAATGTTTAAAGCTACCATTGAAATAGTCTTGTAATTAAATACAAAACCTCCATAATGTGTTCTTATATGATTACAATAGTGTACCATGTTGCTGTTATTAAAATTCATACATACAAACCCTCAACAACCTCATAGGTATTTTATCTGTGCATCAAAAACTACAGACAGACTTATCTAAAAAATCTAATAAATGTAATAAATGAAAGAATTACATGTAGCAAGCAATTCACAGAGAGTAAATAAATAATTGGTCATACAAGTTTGCATAATGAAAAGAGGTAGATGAATCCCCACTGTTTCTCAGTTTTTAGTTATAAGTTACAGTAGAAAGGTTAGACATAAGAAACTTTAATATAAAAATAGAATGTCATGTGTAGCTTACATCACTTGGTGCAGCACTCTACTACTTCTAAAGCCTGGGAGTAAAGGAGTAAAAGCTGCCTTGACAATTAAAGTGAGCATAATGCAACAGTAGGTTGACCATACTGCATAGCTAAAAAATCAGTTGCAGCAGTCCGTAAGTAATAGAGGTATGATGAAAAAAAGTCTATCAGCTGTTATAATGTAATCATGAGTCTATGTGTATGTAACAATTTGCATGTAGTAGACTCAGTGTTGGAGGAGGAAACTGATATGGGGTCTGTTTGTGTTAACAGTTTCCTGGTTTACTTGGGTCACTGTGAAAGGGCAAAAATGATCTTGCCTGGATGGGGGAAAAAAAAGAAAAGAAACAGCACTATTATTGGATGAGCTCCACACAGTTATCTGAAAATACAATATTCCCTCAACTACAATAACAAGGTAACTCCTCTTATCTATTTGCCAAATGTGAACATGTGTGTAATTAGCTACTGAGATTACTTTAACACTTTAACACTGTAAATTTCACCTCAAATTATAGAAGATAATTGTGTTAGTGGCGATTTAGCACAGTGAAGCGAGGAGCTTGATGCAGTGGAGCTGCCAGTGTAAGTAGGCATATTATCAAGTGAGATCCATCTGTTGCTCCTCCCCAGCTCCACCCTCTTGACCAAATATGGTCACTTCTGGCTCCAAAAACCTAAGATAGACCTGGATGTCGACTCCAGGTCTGAAAAATGAAGCCAGTGCAGGAGTGCCTTAAACCTGCATTCTATCCAATAAAGTGGTGCAGGAATTATGTATTTTTATAGGACAGGCCAGAAGTTAGTACCGCCCAGGTTCCCTTGACAAAAAACTAATAGGATTTTTTCAGATGCTTTTGACTGCAGAAAAAAAAGCTCTGTGACCAGCAGAATTGTATATGTATATGTAATATGGAATAGAACAGTAGTCGAATAGGGCTATCCACTGCACAGAACTGTGTACCAACCCTACTTCTGCACAACACAAATGATGGTCTCAAACACATTAAGAAGGCAAGAAATTCCACAAATTAACTTGACAAGGCACACCTGTTGATTGAAAACCATTCCAGGTGACTACCTCGTTAATATGATTGAGAGAATGCAAAGAGAGTGTGCAAAGCTGTCATCAAAGCAAAAGGTGGCTACTTCAGCTACACTTTTTTGTGTACTACATAATTC
Organism: Lates calcarifer; assembly: GCF_001640805.2. Taxonomy (NCBI): domain Eukaryota; kingdom Metazoa; phylum Chordata; class Actinopteri; family Centropomidae; genus Lates; species Lates calcarifer. Next base: position 19,539,596 of record NC_066848.1, read on the forward strand.
CTTAAGTGCTCCTTTGTAGTTTTGCTGTCTTCAGTGTAAAAAGTGATAAAAACAAAGAAAAACTATTGAATGAGAAGATGAGTCTAAACTCTTGACTGGTAGTGTATACCTAATTCCAATGTAGTTCTATTGTATTTACTAAGCAGGGCACATAAACCATTAAACCATTCAACTACTGTGCCATTTGGGATCTCTTGTTGCCATCTACTGGCCAAATGTAAAATTATACAACAAGTAGTTCGAGACCGAGTAATCTGATTGGTCCACAAGACATTTAGAATGTCCTCAAATCAGCATGACAGCACACCTTACTCATCACTAAAAATATTACTCCGCCATATACATTTTACTTTGTTGGTCATAGTTGTATAATTGCAAGATTACACTTGAGGGTGTCCTTTAATGTCATTTGAGCAAAGCGCCTTGGCTTTGTCCATCAGCTGTGTCTGTCCGACACGGCGCTATAACTTAAAATTCATGTAAAAGTTTGCGGTTGCAGAAGCTACATCTGTGTGAGAAAATAAATGCAGCATCTTTGTTATAACGTGTTTGATAAAAGTAAGCATTCATTTGTGCAGTAGGCTGTTGGTTTAGTTTGGTAAAGTCCGAGATCTCAATAAAGCATTAACGTCAGCTCAGAGTTCACTCATCTGGGACTTGAAAATCATTTCTGTTGCTAGGTCGTTACTAAGGGTCTGATTATTTGCCGTAGTGATAAACTCAGTTCCATTACACGTAGGAGTCCACTGATGTGACTGATTGTGTTCCAGTTAATAGTCAGATCCCATGTATTTCCATGGAAACAGGAAAAACACCTAAAACCTTTTAATTTTGAGAGCAAATTGCTCCTCAACGTGAACAGATTTTGATTATACATTTTGCTTTGTTGGTAATAGTTGTATAATCGCAATATTAATCGCAATATTAAACTCGAGGGGGTGCTTTAACTTCATTTGAGCACTTCAGTGATGCTTGCGATGTTAAGTGCCTTGGTCCTGACCGCATCACTGTCGTGCTCAAATAACGTTGAAGCACACCCTCTCGGTTAATATTGCTTAAATATCTCTATAGGCCCATGCACATAATTGGCAGCAGCTTGACTGACATATTTGGATACAATTAATCTCCAAAGTAAGGAGAAGGCAAATTACTAACAAATGCTTGCAATATTTCAATTACATTTCTGGATTCATTAGCAGAAATTAAGTGAACTAGTGCTGAGCTCACACTTTGGGCTAAATGCCAACCCTCTTTATGATACTGAGCAGCCTAGATCACAATACCACAGTTGGAACTAATCTGGTGACAAGTAGATGACAAGCCGGGGTTCTGATACTGCAGGTGGTGATGAGGGAATGAGGAACAGGTGAGCAGGACCACCAGAAATCTGCACTGGTCCTCTGACACCCACACACATATACACACAGACAAGGGAGGCGACACAGGGAAACACAAGGAGAAAGAGAACAAGGAAACACTAGGGACAATCTAATCAGTTCATCTTTGAGTCCACTCCTTTGCTGAGAAAGTATTTGATACTTAACTAGATAAATTAAAATTTTCTCAAGGTCATCCTGTCAGTGAGAAATACATTTTCTATCGTCTCATTTTCTTTATTCTCAATGTAGGTTTAATGAGGTACATGTTGTTAGGAGAGGTAATACATGTTTAGTGTCCTGTTAGTATTATTTTTTTCAACATGTCGATTCAAACAGTGGATCTGAAACCCCAGCATTCTCACACAGAGGTTTTGAGTTGTTCTCATTGCCACCTGTTGGTATCTGTGTCCTCGGTGAATGTTGGATTTTAACTTGAAACACATCACACTTCTCAGGTATCAGTCCTTTGTTGAAGAGCAGAGATGACAGGTAGGAGACCAGCAAAATGGTGGCAAAAGCCACCAGCATACAGATGGTCCTGATAGGGGAATACTGAACGTAAACACCGTCTTCAAGGGTGCATCCTGGGAAATGGATGGCAGGTGGTAGCCCTAGCAACTGCTCTCCACACAAAAGTCTTAAAAAAAACCCCACCAGGAATCCCACAGTGGCACCGTAACCATTGGAGATGTTGAAGAACAGCACGCAGACCAGCTGCGGGAACATCATTATGTAGGCGATTTCTCCACCCAGGACCCAGAACGCCATAACACCGGTGTGGAGGAAGGTGAGTGATGCACCGGCCAGGCCAAATAAAACCACAGAAATTCGAATCACCCAGCGGATCTCATTCTCTGATGCCTGCAAGTGGAACAAAAGATACTCAAGAAAGTAGAAGCAAAGAAATTAGTTTTTACTGTATATATTTCCAAACCTCTCTAACTCCCTCCTTGCTTGTGTTATTGTTTTGTCGCATTGCGTTTTCAACACATTACATGGAAGTTTCTTTACCTCTACGTCTGTGCTTGGTCACCAACTGGGTAAAGTTTTTACGTTAAGTATGCCTCACCTTGGTCCTCAAGTTCTTCTTGTAGATATTCGAGGAGAAGATGGAGGCAGCAGACAGCAGGGCAGAGTCAGTTGATGACATCACGGCAGCAGCCACTGCTCCAATGCCGATGACGGAGATGTAGGGTGGGGTTAGGTGGTGCAGGGAGAGGGGTAAAATCAGACCTGTCTGACCTCGTTCATACGGAGGCGGAGAACCATACGAGGTCAGATTCCAGTCTAAGAAAAAGAGGAATACAAGATTAATCAGCCCAACTTGATAGGTCATATGTATCACTTCTAAATCAAATCAGATCACGTATTTACCTTTTGTCAATAACTGATGCAATAAAAGTTAAAAAAAAAAAAGTTCAAAAGTTCAAATATATTTAACATAACAGGTCTACCTGTCGATGCAGCCGCGGCTCCAATGAGCACAGGAGGAATTCCAAATGTGGGGATGAGAAATGCTGCAGCGTAACATCGTAACTTGGCTGTAGCTGAAGAAGAGGCAGATAATGTCCTTTGGTGGAAGTCCTGAAAACCGAGGTCTCCTACACTCTGAGAGAATCACAAGGAAACAGAGTGTACCAACATTCATATTGCACAATACATCATATATAATAAGGTTGATAAAAAGACATAAACTGTACAGGTCCACTTAGAAAGAAAACTCAAACCAAGATTAGTAATCACTGAAAAATGGATTTGCATGTTTTTTACTTTGTAATACTGCCAGAATATTGGAATATTAAATTCCAACAACAACACACAACTAATAATTCAGAGATAAAATTTGTTTTGGTCACGATTAGTCAACACTACAATATAAAACACAAGACTCTGAACCAGAGGCACAGTAAAATTCAACAGCTTTCTCTCTCCTCATCTCCTGCACATCTCACTTGAAATAAATCTCTTTTTAGAGTCTGTGTGTCAGTCTTGATTAGTCTTGAAGCATCAAATGCTTTTGGTTACTTTACCAGTAATAAAAAGATATCGATCCACCTCCCGACTCTGTCTGCAGTCAGAGTGCCGACCCAGGGAGCCTGGAAGGTGTGGTTGAAGGATGTGGTGGTGATGTCAACAGATGCTGGACTCATGAGAACAAATGGGACGCACAGCCACTGCAGAGAGAGAAAGATACTTTACATACACCATGGGGAAACATAAAGAAGGTTAGCTTGTTTCTATTGCCAACCTCTACTTCCTCATAGCACTGGGCAATAGAAACAATATATACTTATTTTTTTTTAAGTACTATTCTTCCTTTGAAAACAGCGTTATGATTTCTTGTAGCTGTAGCTCCAGAAGCAGATTCTAAGTCTGATGATTGTGGTGCCATTAGAGCTTATTTCTGTTAGCAGAAAATAGACTACAGATGTGGGGTGAGTATTTAGTAGACAGGGAAAGGATGATAAAAGATGCTGATGAATTGCATTATGGGAAATGCAGGATATCTCAGCCTCTGCTGCATCTATTCGCAAAACTACATTTCTGCTAACTTGCTCATAATGATGATGCTCATGTGTCGATGTTAGTGATGTCATTGTCACCGTTTCAGTTTACTGTGTTAGCATGGTACTATGTTAGGTTGGTAGCATTTGCTCATTAGCTCCAAATAAAAAGTGCGACTGGCTGACTTACTTACTGAGGTGATAAAAATGAGAGAGAGCTGTATAATATCTGTGTAGGCCACAGAGTAGAGACCTCCCAGCAGTGTGTAGGTGATGGCCACAGCAGCAGAGATCCAGATGCACACAGCATAGGACAAATCCAGGATCACACTCATGGTTACACCTGTGAAAGATAAAAAATGGTCAATAGTATTCACACATATGGACCCCCACTCAAGCAAACCGACTAATACATAATAGATCAAGATCATTTGTAGTGCTACGTTTGTTGCATTTATGCATCCATAACAAATTCCAAAGAACCAATTGCATCAATGCAAATACAGAATTTGATAAAGTTACTTAAAGAATTATACATAGCAAACACTTTGAATCAAACTAACTGCAATTATTAAAAAAGATGTTTTGAGAACAGTTGTGCTTCTTTGTCTTACAAAGTCACACAAAAAAGTAGAGGCGTATTTAACAGTATGCACACAGACACATGTTTATACACATCGAGATGTGATTTGATGAATTCCTACCCAAGCTTATCAGCGTTGAAGTTACCCAAATAATTTCTGACAGCAGAGGTGCCACAGACAGGAGTCCACTCAGTCCATTTCCATACTTGATCTGGAAAGGGTCCATCATGGTCACATACTTCCTGTCTCTCATCGGCTCAGCAAAGAAAAGACCACCTAGAAAGGAAAAATGTGAGAACTGCAACTCTGCAATTCTTCTGCACCGTTTCGGTTTAAATCTTGACTTGGACTAAGTATTACATCATGTATCACATCTATTTTATCTCAGATTCACATGCACTAATGTACCATGTATATCTAGCAATAGTGTAGTTATGGTTCTGCCTTATGTATTTTTATTTAATTTATTTATTTTCATATTTTATCTGGTTTAGTTGTTGTATCCACTGTAAAAACTGTTACTTACAGAAAAGTCAGAAAATTCTAAACAATTTTTATAAGTTAGGTCAACTACTTAATATTCTAAGTTGCAAAAACTAAATGATGTAAAGTATCTATCGCGCTAAAAATAAAGTCAAGAAAATATCAAGAAAATGTATTACACAAACATGCACCAAGTGTCCCAAGACAGCTACTAGTAATCACAGTTGGGCAAACAGTCCCATACAAAATCATTAAAATGAGTCCACCCACAGTCTATGGCTCCACCTCAACTACACCTCAACTACTACAACAGTAAAATTATAATGCTCATACATTAATGCATGAATAATAAATCTAATGGTATGGATATACAATATTGTAACAGTCAGAGACCAAATACTTTAAGAACATCTGTTTGATTATACTTACATAGTTTTACTTACGTCAGTAGAAATGCAGTGTGAAGTGTGGTATATTACATCTTGTTAAGTAAAGGATCTGGGTACTTCTACCACCACTGCTGGTTAGTTAAAGTGTAGAGAGAATTGAAAACCTCGGGTTTGAGAACAGAATCTTACCAAGAGTGAAGGCCAATGTCGCTGCTAAAGGCATCACAGCCCAAATCAGTCCCAACTTTGGATTGTACACGGTCTCCGCTGTGCCGATGATGAAGGTCCCACCAACCCAGGTAGCTGCATGGTGCACATTTTCAAATTTGTTACAAATGTTTTCAAAGTTACAAAAATAGGAGAAAAAGTAAGTGTAATTGTACTTTTTAATGTGCTTGAAGAAAAGAAAATGTAAACCCGAGACATTGCCAGTGTTGTATGTTCACTGATAAGGGTGTGATCACATTTATAGTTTGTTTGTCTAAAGGTAAATGTAGCTGTTCAATGGCCAACGTTCCTGTCTCTATTCATGCTGCATTCATTCTATACAAAATATTTATGCTGTTGTTGTTGAGGGAGTGTTTCATTCTTAAAGTACAGGTAAACAGCTGAGTCATGACCTGGAGAGTTGGCTTTCCTGTGTTGAGCCATACTTTCGTTTAAGCAGAAACTAGATGGATCAGTGTAATCCTTGGTAATAACTCTAATGGCTGTTGGGTGTGTGTGTGTGTGTGTGTGTGTGTGTGTGTGTGTTTTTTTAAGAGCACATATATGTGTAGAACAAGTGTTGAAATGTCTTCATGTATCCTCAGCCAAGTCCAGTTGCCCTTGATTCAATCATTATTTACTGTACAAGATTAGCTGTGGTACTACATTCTTGATTTTAGTTAAACTTCATCTTAAAACTTCAATTTACCTCATATAGATTCAGTTGCAAAGTTAATATGAAAGTTCACAGACATCAGACATCTTACTGTAAATACATTATCATAAATTAAATTAATTTATGGAAGCTGTGTCGGTAAAGAGATTCTTGAGAAAGCTATCTTTTTTGTAATGTATTATTTACAAAATGGTTAGCATGGATGAATATTTTCATTATTATGTCTCCCCAGTTGCATGATCCATCCCTCGTGGGCTTATTTAGACACATCAATCAACCCCAAAGAAGACATCCTTACACATTCCTATATATACATCGATCTCATACAAACTTGGACAGCAGTAGTAGGAAATTAAAAAAATATTTAGAACCCATGAAACCAAAGCCCAAACTTGAACAAAACAAAATATAAGGCAAATACCTTATGTTAAAATTAATTAATTAATTAAAACACACACACATTATATCTGTCCTCAGGAAATGAAAGCATGACTTTATCAAAACCATCCTGCGGCCATGCATGAATTTACAGTAAAAATGCTGACTCTGCAGGTTGCAGCTGCTGCATTGCAGCACGGACACAACCTCACCGGTTGTAGTGAAGATCCCCACTACCAAGCTGATTTTTCTGTCCCCCAGCAGGGCCATGTCTGCGTGGTTTGCCTGTGTCCTGTTTTCATCCTTTTTGGATTTGAAGGAAGCCCAGATACCAATCCCGAGCACCAGCAGGTAGAATATGATGGTGACTACCAGTCCTGGGACATTGAGAGCCATACTGACTATCCAGGAGGAGCAGCACAGAGCACACAGTGCAGAGAGGAGCCAGACTGCATGCAGGCTGTCTTTGGAACTGACTCAACCTGAATAACTAACAGATAGTGTAATTAGTGGGTGCAGGGTGTGTCCTCTAAAGAAACTGTAGACTAAGAATTTTACCTGCTTAGTTCCTCCTTTACGTTTTTTCTTTGGAATCACTGTTGGCCTGGGGCTCGTGTTTGCATCCTACTCCCACCTGAATGCATTGCAGTCTTGCAGTGTGGAGAACTGGATTCAGGTAGCATAATTGATAATCTATGCCATCCTGCTATAGAGCACGTCTAAATCATTTGTATTTACAGTGTCTCTAGATGGAAACAGGGGTCATTTGAAAAGGGGGGAACCTCATTTGAGTTTCAGTTGAGTATATAACAGCATTTCTCGTCTTTTGACCCGTTTTTCTTTGTTCCTTTGTTTGCTTGTTTTGCATGTGTTTTTTCCCCTTTTGCCCCATAGATGGTACAAATCTCAGAATCAAATACTAAGTTGTCTCCATGTTTTTATCCATACAATTCATTTGTTCTATAAAAGCCACAAATAAGTAATTCTTATCTCAGTTGAATGCACTTCTGAATAAAAGCAAAAGTTAAGTAAGCGTTGGTCACAGAATACAATAAATGTCATAAATATACTTTAAATCTCCAAACAATAGCCACATTCATTTTTATTGATACTGAAACATGATGCCTTTAAGAGCAGAAATCTTGTGTGTGGTTCAGTTGTTTAAATGTGTAGTGTAGTTTGGCTCATAGTGTGCATAGCAGACACCTTGTATTAACCTGTAATCAGTAATCTGATATGAGCAAACTAAACCTTCATGGGCATCTTTAAGGTGGGGCTTAGATGGAATTATATCTATACTTGCAGTGTTGTTAGCAAGCTGCCTATATTAAGCCACAAACGTGTGTTCACGCCTGTGTTTTCATCAGTACAGTGCTGAAACGCTTTAACAACAAGGTGCAACAGCTGAATCTCATCTCCACTTGTTGCTCTCAATCATTACATACTGTATGTTGTTTTAATACAGCTAAAGTCACAATTTAGTCATTCTAATATACATGTTTCTCTCTTTCTGATATCAGACAACTGAACAAGCATAAAATAGTAATTACTAGAACTGTCTCCCCAAATATACAGTGTGATTCACTATATTAACATTTTAAATAAGTGACCACAGGGAAAATAAGTGGCGACAACACGTCCTCTTCTCCATTTCACATCATCATTTTTTAGGGGTTAAATTTTCAGGAGACATAAATGTTCATCTAAGATAAACTTTAATGATCTATAGCAGGGAAATCTAAACAATTACAATACTTCATGGTTAGATGATTAGAGCATGTGTTCTGGCCATGGATTAGAGCTTGAATAGGCTTAATTAGATGCACCTGATCTATATCTGCAGCACCTGAGGAGAGTTAATGATCAGTCTGTAACAGTATGCATTAAATACAAGGTGCAGCCACAGCTTTATAGAGCAATGGTATTACAGGTTTTGTGGCTTTGCTGCTATCATGTTTTAAATGTTCTTACTTACTCTGCATTTAACCACATTTTTACAGGTTATTTTTGCTTTCTATTAAAATGCACTGGTGTACACTGCACCTTACATGAACTGTTTAAAATGAACTGTCAAAGCAAACCGGAGAAAACAAGCATTGTTGAGTGACAGTAACCGTATGGGCTTAGAGATAAATCAAAGTTTTCACTGTTACTGACTCACTGCTGACAGCTGGCACAGAGCACTGATCCTCAATGACCTTTCATTTGAATGTTTTTAATATTTCACATTACAAATCAGATACTGCTTTCTGTTTTCACATGCTTTGACAATGTAATACCATCCCTGTAACACTTAGTCTCAGAATGGATGGCTTGTTCTGTCCTCAATCTTTCTAATCTGACTTTTAACTTCATGTTTTCTTGGCTTTTGAGGTTATTTTGTCCTTTTCATTTTGTTTTTAAGGTTACAGTTGTTACAGTTTCTTTTTTGTTGTTCAGACTTGTTTGGTGAAGCACTTTCAGCTGCAGTTTGCATGGAGTTGGATATCAGTTATGAACATCAGTGACAGTTGAATGATTTGTACTTATAGCTCATTGCAGCTACAGTAAGTATTGTGTTTTGCGAAGCCTGTAAAGCAAAAAATAACAGAGCAAAAAAATAACAGAGGTTTTGTGGAGTTGAATGACAGCAGCAAGTGGAAGACTCTTTCTGCTGATGATTCAGACAAACCACAACCAGACCTGATGCAGATACGCTGGTGTTTTTGTTTGTTTGTTTGTTTGTTTGACAGTTGGCCAATCAAATTTGGCTTAATGTAAATTTAACATGACTGTCTGTCTGTCTTTCTGAGTTAACATCTTTAAATGTCTCAATTTTGGAACTTCAGAGTGACTTTCTAAGGTGTTGCCTTTCATGAATATCTTGACTTTGTGTTCATGTTCTATGCTCTAGAATTGTCTAAGTTTTGACAAACAAAATTAACACGATGGACTGTGGGTGGTATTTAAAGATCAGTTAAAAAAATTGATTATTCAATAAAAATAATCATGAGTTTCAGCTATAAACCAGTTTGTTTTTATGTAAAAATGTATCTAACACTAAGTTTTTTTTTCTTGTGATCATAAATTAGTCCTTTTTGTATCACAAAAACAATGTTAAACCTGATTCACATTACATGTGAGAGGATGAAACACGTTAGGACACTATTAGAGAATTCTCCACTTTATTTTGTCAGCCATTGTATTTGGGGGTCGGACAATGAGACAAAAATATACTGCAAATATCACACAGCAAAAATAGATACAAATATCAGTATTACAAAATAAAGACTTCCCTGTGTCTATCAAGGGCTGTAGAAGTGTCATTGATGCTCACTTTGACTTGATCATAACTGGGAAACTACAACTCTAAATGAAAGCTACAGCTGTGTTACAGATAACATACACATAAGAGTAAAAAATAGACAGTTTTCAATCCAGATGTACATGTTTTTCAATTGCAGTTTATGTATAAGAAATGATATACACTTTAAAAAAGAATACTAAAAAAATGAACCTCCTTCAGTCTTTTTTGTACTGTACACGCTGCAGGATAGCACAGACGGGTTCTTAGTGGATTGTCTTATAGCTAGAATATCAGAGGTTTGGTTCCTGTAACAGATTATCATTGCCATGACAACCATAAACTGGAAACAGTCATTTCGAATCAGAGTCTTGAATGTTCAGCTGCTTGTCTGTTAAAAGGAAGAGGTCTAAAGAGAGGTAATGTGTTCTGGATCCCAGTCAATCAAACCACTTCCTCAACCACATCCAAAAATTCAGATAGTCAAAGAGGTCTTTTCTCTTGGTCTACAGTCTAGTCTTGGTATGTACCTTCCTACATACCAAGACTATCATCCTCCACTCTCTTTGTATTCTGCCTCGGTTCAGTCCCTGATTTCTTCCTCTATGATTGCCTTGTCATTCAGCCTCATCCCTTCCTCCTCCTCACTTCTGCTGCTTGTCTCTGGTCCTGGACTTGGCGGCAGCAGCTCCATGTCCTTGGAGCTGCTCGTGCTGGCTGCTCTGGCAATCCTGGTCAGCGTCTGTTCGTACGGTGATGGCAGGTAGACCATGAGGAACACGCCGTCCGTCACGTCCTGCTCAGAACTGGAGCTGGGGAGCTGGTGCTGTCCCCTGCTGCGTCGGAGGGAGGACAGCAGCTCGCAGTTCCTCTCCGGGTCCTGCAGGTCCTCCAGGGCGATCACATTGGCCAATCCCAGCTTGCCGTTGAGGTGGAAGCCCCGCCTCCGGCGCCAGATCAGGAAGCTGAGGATGGTGAGGAAGAGGAGGAGGACGGAGACAGTTGCTATGGCAATGTAGGCAATGGATTTTGCAGTGATTATGGCTTCGCCTGAGCTCTGGCCCTGTCAGACATAAAGAGATTAGATTATATTTTCTGTGAATAGAGCAATTAGCATATATATTAGCAATATAGCAATTTATATTTTCACATTTAACTTTACAAAAAGTAATTTTAGACATGTTTTGTGTGTGAATATAAAATTGTGAAAAAGACCTGCATCCTGCTGACTGTGTATGAATATACGCCAAATGAAAAACTAAAAAGGTGGTGGGTTACTTGACGCTAAAATTAAACATGGATCATCTTTACTTTCTGCTGTCAAGCACAATCCCTTATTCACACAACAACAACAAACATTTCTGCACAACAGCACACAGAGAATACATGTCTCATCTCAACAGTGAAAACCATACTGTGGGTCTCAGAAAAAAAATGCTAATAGAGCATACAGAGTCTGATTTGTCACATTGCTTATGCCACAGGTGAAAATACTGTTGGTTATACAAAGCAGATTTAAGATTAAATATAACGTTTCCCATTGTAGTTCAATCTGTATGGTTTATTGTTTCAGCTAGTTTTAGTTTAAGTGTTTTTCATTTGAAGGAAAAAAAAAGAAATACAAAATAAACTTTTGGATGTGTCACATATATGTGTCATAATAATAGATAGAATAGAATAATCGTGTTTTTGTGGTACAGGAAATACTATTGGTTGATACTCTGATGACATCTGGCCAACAGAGGGTGCTGTCAGTCATGAACATCTGTTTGCCCTATTTACATGAATTAATCTGTACCATTAAAAATGCTGAAGGTTAGGGATGAGCACAAAGCCACTGAGTATACTGCATATGTTTCTAATTCAAATACTTTAAACAACTTAAATTGAAGCACTTGTTAAAGCACTGAAGACAAAATAAACATCTGATAAAGATTTTAATTACATTTTTTTAAAGTTGTTACGAGTCTTAAATGTTGTTGTAGACATTTGAGCACAAATATCAAAAATAAAAACTCAGACTTCATACAGCAGGGAACTAAGAAACTTTAATAATTAAAGTTGTGTTTCCTGTTTGTTTTATAATCCAATAGAGTTTTGTTTTCAACATATCTAGATCTCTTGGATTGTAACTCTAAAAAGTTAACTTAAATTTCTTGAATATTTTAACTTTTATTTTTAAATTTTAAAGTTTTTCTCTCTTAACAAGTAAATACTTAGATGCATAGATTTTTCATTTTATTTTATATGTATGTAAGACATTTTTGCCATGACTGATTATTACAAAAGAAGCCACAGTGTGGAAAATAGTATTGTTTCCATTTGGTACGTGTCCTTAAGTAAATCCGGATTTAATCATGTAGCCCTCAGTTACAGTATCATGGAGAAATAAAAGCCACAGCTAATTCGGTGTGAAAAGGTTAAAAAATGAAAACTGAAAAAAAAAAAACAAAACAACAAACAAACAAAGAAACAAACAAACAAAAAAAAAAAACAGATCTCCATCAGCATCATTACCTACAACATTCAACAATCAGATTAGGACTATATCTGGCATTTTCCAAACCTTGTTATGTCATCTCAGTGGCCAAATGCCGAGTGTCATCATAAAGCCACTAACATGTGCAAGCCCAGATTCTCATCTTGCAGATTTTTGTCTTTAATAAATAATCCTTAAAAGCTGTACATGCTTTTGGTGTGTAGACTTTGAAATGTTGGTTAGTCATATGTCACCAAAAGTAGTGTGATTTTAGTTCCTAATGTATATTTTATATGCTATAAAAAATATTAGAGTATTCACAATTGGCTGTGAGTGCTTCTGGAAGCTTCATGGTGGATTACTTCTCTGCTGCATTTAATGTTTTTAACTTTAATTTGACATTTAACAGATCAAATATTAACAGACTAAAAAAAAAAATCGAGAGATAAATAAAAAAATAAAATAAAAAACATCTTTCCCAACACGTCCTTCTCATTTGGATAAACTCACTGGTGCCTGTCTGTCAGTGGAGGGTAGAGCTGAGGGGCTAGACGACCAGTCCAGAGAGTCCCGGCCAGCTGGTCCAAACTTCATCCAGCTGCTCTCCAGTAGAGACCGCATGGTGGACGGGTGGAGGATCTAAAGCCCAGCCGGAGCCAGGGGCCACAGGGGGCCAAGAACGTTCAGAGGAGGTATGGAGGACACAAAGGCGAGGAGGATGAGTCCACTGACAGCTCAGAGGGACACTGACGGCCGCGATGAAGTGATCAGCCTGAAATAATAACTGTCAGGGAGAGGAGGGTGGGGGGAGAAACGAGGGCAGTAGACAGTCCATGCCTCCAGCTGAGAGGAGACACGTCACTGGTCCTGATGGGAGGATTTACAGCTGTTGGGAGCGGTCAGCTGCCGCGCAACACAACTGTGTGCGTATGTGTGTGTGAGTGTGCGTGTATATAAAAGAGACCAGAATGGAGAGTGTGATTGCTCTACAAAGCAATAAAACAAAATCACAAAGCTCAATTATGACTGCCATTTGATTAGTGAAAAAAATATGCTTTTATGCAACTGATCTTTAATCCCTAACTTCATTTATAGTCATGCATGTTAAGGGTTGGGAGGGGCTGGAGCCTATCCCAGCTGACACAGGGCCAACACCTACAGGCAATTTAGAATTACCAGTACTAATTCATATGTCTTATGAAGCTGGAGTACCTGGAGAGAACCCACACAGGCACAGGGAGAACATGCAAACTCCACACAGAAAAGCCCCAGGTCAGCCATGGCTCGGACCTGAAACCTTCCTGCTATGAGGCGACAGTGCTAACCACTGCATCACCGTGCCGCCCGTTCAGGCAATGTGCCAGTGTTACTTTTCCTTATCAAGTAAAGCAATATAACTAATTCCTTTTATTTCCTGTCCTGGTTGCAAGAGTCAAAATGGTGATTGAAAAGAATCAAGAGCGAATACTGACCACAACTGGACTAGGGAGGTGTGGGAATACCAACAAGTCTTCCTTCATACCTACACAATAGAAGAGTATTACAAAAAAAAGTTATGTTTTGGTTCCAATCAGGGAATCGTCATGGTTGAAAACAACAAACATTATTGACTGGTGGTAGGAGATGGGATGCAAACAGTGGTCTCAGATGTCACTTTTCTGACCAAACATTTGGCCTCATTCTTGAGAGGTTTTGCGGCACTATAACAACATACATATGCTTTTGCTCTTGAGCAAGAACTGTGTTTGTTCATAGGGAAACACAAACTTCAGAGGTTTGAACAAACATCAGATATTGCCACATCAGTATCTCGAGGAAACTCATAAAAAGTCAGTGAAAATGCTTTAATGTGTGTGACCTTCAGGATGAACATTAAAATTGGTACTGACGATACTCTACTGTTACATTTTGCGCTAGACTTTCTGAAATTTGATTTGACCAAAATAGTAGTCTTTATATAAGTCATCACACTGTGGATGAGAAAGACGTGAACAGTACAACACAATTACAAACATATGAGACAAACTGCTTTTATTGTGCAACACACAGAGCAGATAGGCCTGCTGCAAAAGCGCTTTGAAACATACAGCAGTTACACACCTGTAAGACCGAGCTCAGGAGAAAAGAGGGCAAAGCCAAGAGCAGGTTAGAAACATCAGGAGGAACGATTACAGGAGCTTTTCTTTGATATCAAAAGCAGGAAAAAATACACTTTTAGAAATCACAGCCACAACATTAGCTGACCTGCTGATGTCGGTCCGGCGGTGGGAGCGTTCAAGGTCGCTCCAAAGGAGCCTTCTGCACATTTGTCTGCAGGGAAGGATATGTCACACACTTCTACATTTGTGCCATTTCAAAAACAGTCTCACACAAGCCATTCAGTTTCCTCTGGTGGTTTTTCACTTCAAAGGGACACAAACACAAACTTCAGAGTGTTTGCATTAACAACTCAGGTGCCATCTTGTCTGGGAAACAGTAGAAAATGTACATGCAGGAGATTTAATGAACAAAAAGACCATAGTCCTGTTCTATACTGCCTGTGCTGAGTGCAAAAACTCAAACACCTTGTCTTTGGGACAGTCTGTTACATCTTATTGAGCAGGTGCAGAAGAAAAAGTTAGGAGGCTCAGCAATCTGGAAATATCAAATTTAGTGCACTTTATGTTTAAAGATGCCATACAAGCCTTTTGGCTTGTATGTAAACAGAATAGCTTAAATTAGAACTGTTTTATCATAGAAAATGAAACAGGTACTGCTGTTCCTATTTTCTGTTTAATCAGAGTTCCGTCACATGTCCATTCAGAGTTGGTGGACATGTGATAGACAAAGTCAAAAGTACTGAATCCTACATGTCCCACCATGCAACTCAGTGGCATCTTTTGTTAGGCCATCTATACCCAGAAACTGTCCACAACTACATTGCCCCAGTCTGTATTGTTCATTTTCTGTCATAATTTTGAATTCTTCAAGCTGTAGCTGAGATTTTCTCAGGCTTTAAGTCACACTGCAAATTAGTTAAGGTGCCATTTCGGCAGAGATGTGATGAACTAGTGATGACAATATCAAGCACGTTTGGTGGTGATCAGCACATCACAGACAGGTTCAGTAAGTAAGTAAGCAAATGTACCATGATTTTTACAGCCAGAAAACAATGAAGCTTCACAAGATACAGCAGACATCTGAAATCCGACTATGGGACTAGTCCCATCTTCTAATGAGCACTCGGCCAAACTCGTTTTCCAGAACACGATCTGTTTCGTCATAGCAGAAGGGGTATTCAGGGGTTCTTATGAGAAATGGATACATCACTACATAAGAACAAATTCCATGTACACTACAATTTTCTATAAAGAACATTTAAAACAACTTGAGATCTCCCGTTAGCTGACTTAGCTGTACCATTTTACTTTGCTGGCTCTATATATTAGTATATATTAGTATTAATATGACATGTGACCCACCACTTTAGAAACTGTGTCAGATGTCTGGGTCATGTATATACTTCCTCTGTCAGAGTCAGACGACAGGACATGTTGTCAAAGCTGCTTTGCTTTCACTCCTACGCGCTCAGACAGTCGCTTAGCCTCCCCGCGAACTTAACTGTCTGAAATTCATTTATCAAGCCAACAGAGCAGCCAGTCAGTCAGATTGTCAGACTCTCTGCCAACCAATCAGCCAAGTCACTCAAAACCTCTAACTATGATTTAGCAAGTTCTTCTTTTTTTTTTTTTTAACATACATCAAAAATCTGCCTGAGCTCTGCGCAAAGCAAGTGTGGTAGGTCATAGCCTCTTCAGTCTGTTCATATTCCCAATAATCCATCAGCAGCACAATAAGACACTTAAGACGATTTAACTTTTTGGAGAAATGCGATTACAGATTCCCAACACAAGGAGTTATTGTACATGATTGCTTTCTGATTTTCCAAAGCTTAAAATCTAACAAAGACTTTCTCATAAAATCTTTCTGATGGTGGAACATGTGACAATGGAAGGATTTAGAGCTCCTCTGCAGTGCTGAGTTATGCCCAAGTGCATCAAATCTGCTTAGAGTGCAGATGAAGTCTGTGGTCGTGATGATCCTCAGCGTGCCACAACCACTACATTCATGATTCAGTCTCCCTCAATCTCAGTGCTACAATGTCAAATGTACATTAGTAGTAAAACTCAGAAGTGCAAACTAAAGATTTGTCTTTTATCTTTGGGAGTATGCACACGAAACATAGACACACAGACAATATCTGAGAGCAATAGGAGGCAGGATAATCATCAGAGTGAATGACTGAATGAAAAGCAGGCAAAGTAAAAACTGATGGTGGGGAATCGTTGCATGTCACTAACACATTAGTCAACGGCTTTTTTTTAGATGGAAACACAGTCATGGATTTAACACCAACTAAATCCTCTCCCTTCCCTTTGCTGCTGCTGATCACACTGATGGCTCACAACATCTGTCCGCTCGCTGCTCCCTCGTCAAACAGCTGGGAATGAGGCCAAACGGGGACGGGTCAGGGACAGTAGGAGGGGCTGATGGACAGCAGAGACAGGAATGGGACAGGGAGGCGAGATGTTCTAATGCTGTTTGTCATTTACAGAGAAACTACATGTCATGAAATAACTACATCCTGGGACCAGATGTGTAAAGGAGCCACCTGACGAGATAAGATAAGATAGTAAATGTCAGAGCGGGAATTGGAGTGAGATTTCTCAACCCCAGATTTTCTGACATTCAGTTATCTGATGTCATGTTAGTGTGCCAGCATGTCCATCTGGTTTAATGGGTAAAGGAAACTCAAGTAAAATTATGTTTAAGTTAAAGTTTGTTAAATGTAAGCTAAATGTTTTGTTGTTGCCCGAGCATGTGCTGAGCTCCAAAACAACTCTGTTTAAAGAGTGAGTAATTGCACTTTACTACATCAGTATATAACTCTGGGCCCAGACTTTTGTGTCTATTGCAATGGCAGTTCTTTGCCTTTGACCAGAGAAAACTGAGTAATGCTGCCCTCGAGACCAAAAACAATCAGACAGACAATCGGTACACAGACAAAAGCTGCACTTTTACTAACAAAAGTCTAACTGTTATGATAGTCTTTTAGTTTAGTAGGACAGTGTATACGAAAGGCTTGGAGAATCAGCATCGATGTCATGCGATGTGGGACATGGCCCAACTTGTTATCAGCTGGTAAAGTAATGTACCTATGAGCTGCCAACGAACACAACTTGTGAGGGTGAATTACTTGATTTGTTGAACTGAGCTGTCTATAAATCAAAACCGCATTTTTCTTTTACTTTCCCAAGATTTTTTGCAAATGAGATTTTTTATTGCAATAGATTTAAATCTTAGAAGGTAATTTCGGCTCCTCTGATGTGTATTTTAGTTGAGATTTCTTTTTTTTAATTTTTGGCTAAAAGAATAAATGGAGTCTCAAACAGTAGTTTAACTGACTTTTTTGCTTGACTTAAGATTTTTAGGCTCCTGAAAGAGACAAAGTGTAAAATGTCACTCCCTTGCTGTCAAGATTATTGCAGCAACTTGCAGAATCATGTTGTTTTTGGGTGCCACTTGTGGTATGAAGTTGCATTTCCAGTTTGTGTCACGTTGACTCAGAGAGAGAGCTGGCACAAAGGAGTGACTGAAGCAAAAGAGGAAGTGAGGAAGCCGGTGAATAGAGAGAGCAGGTGACGAGAGAGCAATGAGTGCAAATGAAATGGACAAACTCCGCTGTTGGTGAAAAAAAAAAAAAGAGTAAATCTTCTTTGGGTGCTTCAGATGCTCCACCCTCCCTGACCTCAATATGGTGTGAGCTGGTGAAGTTAGCATCAGTTCACCACGCTCTTCTTTCATTCATTCATTCATTCAATCATTCAGTTGTTGGTTCAGTCATAATCTGTCCGAAAATGCACAGTAGCAGGAATGGAGGTCAGTCCAGATTCAGCTCACTCTGCTGGTTAAGTAACCAGAACAACAACCAGCAGAATGAGCAGTAAGTTCAGGTTGTGTTCACTAGGTAAGACATAAGCTTACAACCTAAAGATTGTACATTTCTACCAACAGACAGATAGCAACATTAGCTGTTTTTTAGTAGGTAAGAAGACTAAGAAGGCTAGAATGGACAACTCTCCTCTTACCATATAATCAGGCCTAAGAATGTCAGATTGGTGGTAGAGAAAAAATAAATAAATAAATAAATAAAAATAAAGTCATGGGGGTCCATCCTCAAGGGAGTAGGAAAATTAAATCTGAAATTGAATGGGTACACAAGGAAATTTTGGTCTCATGATGTTGCTTCATAAAAGATCAAGGGGGTCATCAAAAACAATTGGATTCAGTCTTTGGGGACCAAGATTATCCACAGCAAATTTCATAGAAATTCAGTCAGCAGTTGTTATCTGGCAGAGTCATTTATCAAGCAAAAATGTCATATTTCTCTGTCGCTGACATTTAATGAATCAATGTATCAAAAAAAGAGACCGACATCTATGTAAAAGTTGTATGTAGTAACTGGATTATAGAGTAAGGCAGTTATTAAGTGAATGACAGTTGTGAATGGATTTAAACGGTGAACACATGATGCATTTCTTGACGTTTAACCAGCACCAACAGCTCTAACACAAACACATTGGTCTCTATTTGGAACATTTCCAATTAGCTGCGGTTGCATGGATGTGATTTGATTTGAAGATTTGATATCGACAGTTTAAATGGGATGTGATTTAACACAGTGTGCATTTAATCGGCAGCAGCTGTGCAGCATACGTACAAGTGATGAATATCAAGTGTATGTCATACACATTTATGTCAAGATGGATGGCGAGCACAGAGAGAACGCAGCCAGAAAGTAATTCGGTTAAAATCGTTTCCGTGGTAGTATTTTTTTGGGGGTTGGTTTATGAAAAGGTTTAAACTACCCCTCAGCAACCGATTAAAATTTTGGTCTGCCTGTTTATTCTGACTGAAGTGTTTATATGGGGCATTTTTATTCTGTTTGGGCTTTTAAAACGATTAATGTGTAATATTAGGCTCCGTGTAATGTGCCTATTGTTACGGTAATTGCTAAGAGGTGGCCCTGATATAAAGTCTAAACATCTAAACCCAGATGCAGAAATCAAAGCCCAAACACTAACAGATATCAGCAGTGCCTTGCTCTAATTGGAGTCACTGCACAAAACTCACGGTCCTTTAACACAGCGACCAAAAAACAAAACTACAGTATCAGATAGCATAAACACATACTGCATCAAGTGGGAAAATACGAAAAACAGCTCTCACAAAAAAAAAAATAGAATATCCTCAATATGACACATGAAATATTTTAAATAAAAAACAATTTACATAAATACATCTACATACATAAACAGCAAAAAATAATATGTATAGCATATACAGTAGAGCAACATCAAAATGTGCGTACTGTATGTGGTATTTGGTTAAAATAAATACTTGACTGACTCATTTTGGTAAAACACTCAAGCCAGAAGGTTTAAGAGTGAATAATAAAAGACATTCAGTTGCAGGTATATGAGTGAGTGAGACTGCACAGTATTTAAAGCTGGATATAGAAAATACATGGCAGAGAGGAACATTCATATACAGTCAGATTAAATGCAAAACACAGATTCTCAGTAGCCTCAAGTCTCCAACAGAAGTGGCCTCATTCTCTGATTCTGGGAAAAAAAATAAATGTAACAGTATTTTAAGTTTGCATTTTCACCATTAACACTGTGACCTAGTTTTAGACTGGATTTTTGATGCTCGTGATCACAGAGATTCTTGTGGTTTGATTTTGGCATCATCTTTGGTGCTTGTAGCTGTGGTGTTCATGCACAACATGTCTGAGAGATTAGCTGTCAGAGACTGCAGGGCACGACAGAGACATAGTGAATTCTTTCTGCTTAGATTTTCTTTCTTTTTTTTTTTGAGAAAGTCAACTGGTAGCTCAACCCTGTTCTTAGTGTAATTCCCTATCAAGATTACGACCAACTGTGGTGAAAACATAGATCAAAATACAGCCCAGGTTGTTAAAAGAAAAAAAAAAAATCCTCACGGTACACTGTGGAGTTTTTGACCACTTGTGGTAGATGGAGCAATGTTTCAATGAGCTGGACTAATTTGCAGTAATGCAAATGTGTAGTGTAGGAAAGCCATAAAACCAGGAGAAGACAATGGTGAACAAGTGAATCATCCCAAACAAGAAGAAAAAGAAAATGTAGCAATGCAGTGAATGTAGCTGGAACTGTTTCTTTACTAGGAAACTCCACAGGGTTAATAAGGCGTTAATATAGTAAATAATATAAGGTAAAGGAAAAATTCTGAAAGAGAACTACAACATCCATAATTCATTGCACATTTAAGTCTGCATCCACTTTGGGGTGAAACGGTAATAACTTAGATTGTGACTATATGACAATACTGTACTGCAATGATCAATTCCGTAAATTAGTTTCCCAAACTGATAACAAGCTAATCATTTTATTTTAGTTTTTTAGTTTTCAGCTTTGACACTTTGTGTGTGTGTGTTCTGTGTTGCATGTTTTGTTGGTGGAAATTAACTTCAACCAAAGAACACGAGGCAGAAATGGCACGTTCGCAATCAAATCTTTTACATGCCAACGAAATCTTCTTCACCACATCCTTCATTGGCCAATCAAATCATCTACCTTAAAGTCACATGATGTCAGTGCCAGTGTCCCCCTGTTCTTCAAAAATACCTCAATGATACCTTCAGAGGCTACCAATCTGTTTTCTCATTTCTTATCGTCAAACCCATCATCATTCCACCAGGTGTGTTGCAATGGTGACATGATGATGTCACAGCCTTCCTTTTCCTTTGCAGCTGCAATCAAACCTTTGAAGAATCTACCACACAGTGACGCTGTCCCAAGACGGCATCAAACAAGCTGACTGCAACAATCTAATTCATGTTTAGTGTGTTTATGTCCTTCACTGACCGACTATCTGTGCCCTTCGTCGGGTGCTATTGCATTTCTCTGCTGCAGTGTCACATGATGATGTCATAGAGTCTGCCGACGCGGCCCAGCCATTCACGCAGCGCCTGGCGGACGCGAGCATCGGTGACGTGGCAGGAGAGCTGGCTGAGGCAGGGGTAGAGCGCCGGCTGCAGTGCCAGAAAAGAGGGGTCTGACAGGAGGAGGACCTGATTGAGGAGAGTCAAGACCATGTTGGTCCATGCCTGCAGGGAAAGAGAACATTTCAACAACAAAACTCAATACACAGGCAGATTACACATGGAAGGTCCTTCACATCAATTTAACACACATTTGCTTTCTAGCAGTTCAACAGTTTGTGAGATGGCCAAATTTGATTTTGTACAGAGGACAAAGCTCACTATAACCCTAATATAAAACTACCCTTAAATGTAATATTAAACACAAACCTGAGGCCTTGATTTTATTCCTTGTTTAACCAAACGTCTAATGTAATCATCTGATCTAACTCTAATTTTGATCCAAAACCAAAATCTTTAATTGAACTAATTAAACCAACCTATCAAAAACCTTAACTCAAATTTACAAAAAAACAGGGAGCTCTTTTCTTAAACAACACCACCTTTACTATCCATATTCATATTTTCACACCATCTTAAGCAATTGATAATAAATGCTGTTTTAACCTAATCTGAGCTGATCTATTGAGATTGGGAGTCAAAGGCTGATTCTTGATCTTGATGTGATATTCATTACATTTGGCTAAAATGTCTGATGCTGCTCTGTTATACAAAATGACAAAGTTTAAATATGTGTAGACAGTCAAATTCTCTGCTCTGTTGTTTTCTTGTCTTTTCTAATCACCTAGCATACAGTACCTGAATCTGCGCCTCAGAGTCCCTCAGTGAGATGCTGTGGGAGCTGATGGTAGATCCTGACCGTGGCCTTTTCTCCTGCCTCAGGACCTCAGGTCCTGCGCTGACTGAGTGCCTCAGAGGAGGTCCCTGCTGGTCCACTAGCTGCTGGGGTCTCTGCGGGGTCCTCTGTGGCTCCACAGGACCCCTCCTCTCCCCGACGACCCCTGCTGCGGCCGCCCGGCCCTGCTCCTTCATGAACAGGTTGACGTGGCTCTGCTGTGGCTGCTGCTGCTGCTGTTTCCTACGCTTGTACTCCATCATCAGCTTGCTGATGGTTTTGTCTGTGGCAATGGTGTACAGTTTATTCCCAGCACTTTCCCACCACTCCTTTCTCTTTCCTGGTCCAATGCTGCCAGGAACTCCGCCTAATGAGCTCGCTGTGATGCCGGAGTCCCTCCGCTCTCCCGTCCGGAAGTGGTGAGGCAGACTGCCTGTGCAGCTGTGAGGAGAGAGGAAACAGCTGATTTTATTTTACTGATAAGATGGGGGTTACATTTCAGTCTTGTGTTCCGTGTAGCGACAATCAGATAAGTCACTACAGTAACAAATCACTATCATGGATCAGCACAATAAATTTGCCTCATCTGATGTGTAATGTGACCAAAGTCAGACCTGAATCCTGGACTGGGTGTGGGCGTGTCTCCCGGTGATGCTGCGCTCATGTCCGCCGTCTGACACCTGTACCCGCCATCCTCCGAGGGCGTCCCCCTCGCTGAGAGCCCTCCTGACGTTGGGGTCGAAGTCTCAGACTGGAAGAGAGGCAGGAAGAAGACGTGATCACCTCCTCCCACACCTCCTCCTCTCAGCATCGCCGTCTCCTCCAGTGTGCTCTCCAGGTCACGGTGCATCTGGATGTAGCTGTTGCACAGATCCATGCACAGCTTGTAGAGGCGTTTAACCAGCCAGGCCCAGTCGGCGCTACCCAGTGGCTGCACGCTGAGCGACGGGATGGGGGCTCGCCACTGATGCCGTTTATCCCGGCCACGAGGAGGGCTGACCTGTTAAAGAGACATGAGTAAGGTGGATGATCTAACTTTTGCTCTCCAAATAAACACAATTTTTACATGAATTATTTCAAACATTTATTTCTGAGTCTGACTGCATGTAAACACAGATTGTAGCCACTAGGAACGGCCATTATGCTATACACATTATCCAGGACAACTTGCTGGCTGATTCATCTGCACATGATTTTGTTTACATGTATGTATGATGCTTACTGCAGTTATACTGTCTTCTGAGGAAACTTAGGAATGCGTTTGAGGAAAACCTGATTCCAAGGGCAGATAATGCTGTTGACTATTATAAGGAGAAGTCACCATGGTGATTGATTGTAAACAGATGAGGAGCTAATCAAACAGCACCGTGATGAAAGACAACATACCTGGGAAAACTGGCAGTGTACCTGCAGTCACTGCTCTACACAGCAGACTGACAAGGAAAACATTAGGTGCTGAGGGAAATGTTGATTGAGACTTGAAAAAAAATGATGTGTCCAGATGATAGTAATTCCAGCAGCATCTATAAGAAGTGGTTTTATGGTACTTATCTGCATTGTCGTCCTGGAGACTTTTATTTCACCTCCCCAACTGGCCCCAAGTAAATATATATCCTAAAATAAAAATACTGTGACATCTAAGAGCAGTGTTATGAAGGGAGGTCAGCCAGTAAGTTAAGCCCCAGGTAGATTCCTTAGTTGGCATAATGGTCGTTCCTAGCAGCCACAATAGGTTTACCTTGAGTCTGAATCACAAACAAGTGCTTGAAATGATTCATGTAAAAATCACGTGTATTTGGGAAACTGTTTTGAGCAAGTTTGTTTCTCTGAATCTCTACAACGGAGATAGTGAATGCACACTTATCACAACTAAGAGCTACAATAGCCACATTCATGGGAGGTCGAAATGAATTATCCTTTAATATTATTATTAAAAATTCAAATTCAAATGAAAAGTAATGTTTGCAGTAGCCATAAAGTGTAGTAAAACTGAAGGAAATTCAGGCAGTAAAGTTACAGGCAGAACAGTACGGACTACCCAAAACAAATTTGCAAACCCTGACCTCAGACCCAGATGGCCTGAGCTTAGCCCTAGACCTTGTCAACTCCTAGAAATGCCCTGCCTGTCCTCAATAAACTAGAACTAAAGAGGAAATTACTAATGGAAGAAGAGAGCAGCAGGAGGACTAATCCAAAGAAATCTTTTATTTTTGTTTTGTTTTTTTGTGGTGCACTTAGAAGAAGTCACCTGCCAATCACTGTGACCTTTTTGTGCACCCATGCTGTTTTCTTATTTAGCTTTTGTGGCTACCACAGCTAATCCGGCTACACAGCCATTCTTCCGCTTTGTATTTCAAAAGGAGAAAACTGGTCGCTTTCTGTGCAGCTGATGATTTTTCCTCATTAAGAACTGTCAAAGCTTTTATTCTAAACTGAGAATAAATTGAATCATTGTTACATTATCGCAATCAGTGATACAAATAAGACCATTATTCCCTATACATATGTAGCAGAACAGAATCTGTGTGTTTGTGAATCACCTGTGCTGTCTCTTCAAAGATGTCTTCATCCTCTGAGGAAGCAGATCCAGGGTGAGAGGAGTCAGAGCTCCCCTCATCGTCCTCGTACAGGATCCTCTTCACCTGAATATGGTCAAAAGGTCAAATGTGAAAGAGAATTTTAACTGCTAATGACTTGTTCACTTGTTGTCTTCAAAGTGGAAGCTACATGGTAATCACTGCATTCCCAAGTGGTTGCTAAAATTTTAGTAAGTGATTGCCTTGTATTTAGTGGGTTGGATGCCTAAGGCGCTGAGGTGTACAGATTTTTTGATAAAAAGATGAACAAATTAATTTAGATGAATTTTTTCTGAGACATCCAAAACATTTTTCTGATCGTTCCAAACTTAAAAAAAATAATAAAAATAATAATAAAAAATACCTGCTCTGAACTTCTTTCATTACAACTACCAAAAACACAAAAGTACAGTTATAAAGCTGCAGCTTATTAAATAAAAAACTTAGTGAATTTAGTGAATTTAAAACTAAATTAGTGGAGGTAAAAACTATCATAAAGCTGTATTTCTCATTTTTTAAGCTGAATGATCATGCATTCATTTGACATATTATAGCATTATAAAGTCAACACGTAAGACTCAGTAGAGTCAGTGATGACTTTCTGTAGTTATCTCACTACATAACACAAACATTTGTGTGTAACATGAATATTAAAATGTACTAGTGCTGCTTTAAACTAAAAGTAGAACTTCATGAAAACACAAAATAAAACAACTACTAATGTTTTGATGACTGGTTTCTACCTGTTGTGCAGTCATGCTTTCAGCTTGGCTGAGTGTGGCACACAGCAGGGCTTGGAAGTAGAGGTTGAAGCTCATGGCAGACTGACGGTAAAGATTAGCCGCTCCACAGACTCCTGACACCTTCATCAGCAGGTACTTCAGACCTGGCCGAGTGTCAAAGTCACGTGCCGTCCTGTAGAGACATAGACCAACTGGTTCTTATATATAAAAGTAATCAATGTACTTATTAGCCATCTCTGCTTAGCTTTATAACTTTTTATTGGAATAATTAGCACAATTACAAATTTCTTGTTGCAATAACCTGTAAGAGTCCAGCAGCAGATCCAGGATTATGGCTAAATTAGTCATGGAGATGTAGCGCAGGAAGCCTGCTGTGGGTCTGCTGGGGTCTGAAGTGACCGGTGTGACCCTTTCATGACCTTCAGGCTGCTTGACAAACTCCTCCAGGAGGATGTCATAGAGGTTTTGGAGCAGGACCTGGTGGGACAGCAGGCTCACCACAATGGTCCGGAAGGGGATCCTACAGATTTAGGAAACCAGGATAACGGTCAGATCACATTCATTCAGTTTCAAATGAATAAGAAAAATCTCTTCCCTCAAGTTTAATTGTTTATCTAATGTGGTAAATTTAACTAACATCACAGAGGATCTAATCTTCCCCTAATTTAAGTCTTTAAAACTGAGAGGAAACAAATTTGATTAAGATTTCAAAAGGTCTTTCTGTTGCAGCACTGATGGTCAAATTTAGTGTAAACTGCTCAGATCAGTGGCCTCATATATTGAACAAAATTAAAAAATCCAAAACAGCTTTTTATGATATAAAGGTGACATAGTATGTTACATTGAATTTCTACAGAGAGCAGCAATGAAACACTTAAAAACAAAAAGGTTTTAGTGAAGAATGAACAGTCTGCACAACACTCACTTTCAATACACATTCAGCACACATGAAATCACCACTGTGTTTGTGCATGACACGGTCACAAGTAAATGACGTTTTTCTTTTGTATCTAAGAGGAAGTCATGTGCAACATCCTAACAGATTAACTTTGCAGTCGTAATCGTTACTGTCAGACCTACATATTAACAACAGGGACTCAAACATTTCAACACAGCTCGTACTGCATATCATGCTATGGACAAGACACTGCATGTGACACACAGCACTGTAAAACCGCAATGCACAATGAATAATGTGTTACACTGCACAACATGCAGGTACAATATGTGGATAGAGCTGCACGGTGCATCACAATATATTACATTTGGTTACGTTACATATGGTTAGAGTGAAATGAATTTGCACTGTTGACACATCACAAAGGGCTGTGCTGTGTCAGACGTTTAGTACAGTTATATTATTATATTATTAAAGGTATAATGAACATTCAGGAAATAATTACTATTAGATGTCATATATTTTCTCTACAACGTGCAGTTCTATTGGTGGATATGTTAGTTGTTGGTGGATATATGTTAGATTGCTGGAATCATACAGATCACAGACAGTTGTATGGCATTTTCACACTGTAAATCTGATAAACACAGAAATATCACAAAAAACAGCCTTACCCAATTTTCCTGCAACAACAGCAGCAGAAAGAAGAGAGAGTTAGTGAGAGTTAATTTGGATTTGTGCCTGTCCCAATCATGTTTTTCAGATAAAATTGCATGTCCTGTTTTTGCAAAATTGATTTAGCTTTTTTTTCTTAATTCTGAAAATTTGCACATATGAACACAAACTATCCTTCAAAGTTACTGACATCTGTATTCACCACAGAATATAGAAAATGGACCATGTCTCACTGTATTTTGGGAAAACACACAAAAGCTAACAGAACATGTGGTGGGGGATGACTGCTGAAATCTTAGCTTTAAAGTATGCAATACACATGTACGCAAAAAGAATCGAACACATGTAATTTTTGCAAGTATTTGAAAATGTGTTTTTTTTAAACACATTGTATTAGAAACATTATTTGGTTGTTGTTTTTATCACTCTTGAGCTTGTATTGCATTGTTACTATTAATGTGGCCTTTTTATATCCACATAAAATGTACTTAAAATGTCATAAACAGTAGTTGACAAAAGTCAAACAGTAAGATAAACTGGCTGATTAAACAATGTTGATCATTTGTGGGAAACTTGAAATCCTCATTAACAGGAAAAACAATCAGACCAGTAACAGCATACCTACATTGGTTTTGGTTATTTTTAGTTATTTTGGGATCAGGAGCAGGGGAAAGTGTAGTTTTAGTTTGGGGTTGAGGTTAGATAATGAACGCATGGCAGTTAAGTACCATCACGCATAGAGCAAACCATGCCTCTGTGTGTGTGTGTGTGTGTGTGTGTGTGTGTTGTCCACCTTTTCTGAGTGTGACCATTGGACTGCTGGTCAGACGGCAGCTCGATGATGAGAACACAGGACTGAGCGTGCTCAAAACCGTCCTTGTTGTTGGGCGTCTTTGGAGAGCACTGGGTGTCCAACATAAAGACCTGGGACACAGGTAATTTTTGCTTATTGTAGTCTTAGTTATACATTTAGGACACCATTTACATTTTGAATAGGATGTTCATGTCATAGTTATACAGTGTTCAAGTCATACTGACCTGCTGAGCCATAGCTTTGATCCTCCAGTACTCAGCCTCAGCTGAGGGTGAATGAGACGGAGCTGCCACCTTCACCTCACAAGCATCTCCAGAAAAACTGTCTGACCCACTATGAAAACACGCTAACAGGTTCTACAGAGACACAGAAAGAGAGAGAAAGAGATGTTGAGATTAAAATGTATCAAAATAAATAAAACCTAGAAACCAGTTGCAATCATTTTTTTCTCACTTTTAAGATTGTCCAACACAGCATATCAGTTTCCAGCTCAACAGAAGAAGAGGGTTCATCTGTTTGTTTTTAATACATTCATTCAGTAGATTCTGTCTTAATTGGTTAAATGGGACAAGTGGGTGAGGACCATGCCCAAAGATACCTTTTATGAATCTACAAAGTCAAAAAAAAGTCACCCCTACACTCTCACTTTCAGTGCACATTAAACACAAACTTTAAGCATGAAGCAAACCCCTGTTTTCATCATATGTTCATCATTTTCTACAATATAGTCTTCATTAATGAGGTGAAAGCTGGTGAATCCAGCTCTAAACTATGGCCGACAGATGAAAAAATGTAGCTAAGAGGTAGTTTTGCTTCCTGATGAATTCTGAGTATTATAGTTTAATATAGGATATAAAGCATATGGAAATAAAGAATGTGACCTGGATGTATTGCTTATAAATAAAACCAGCTTTTCTATAAACCCAGTCAAAGGTCATGTGTTAATGTGTCTGAAAGCATGAGCTACATGTACTGACTACATCTACATACTGTAAGCTGACTGACATATAAGCACTGGCTGTACATCACGTACTGCCACTGTCCTACAAACACTATATATTCTCTTGGATGAGTTTTTTTTTTTTCTTTTACACCCAGGTATTTTAGTTTTTCTTTTTCTCTGGCAAATTTAAAGGCACCAGTCTATACTGTATTTACATAGCACCAGCACCAATTCTAGATATTCTTGAAAAAATAACTATGATATGTTGGTGACTGCACATCTAGAACTTGTGGGGCAAAAAACACAGACAAAAAATAGGACTGTGGTTGTGTTTGTTGGTTTGTGTTCAATTGCATGAATGCAAGTCTATACAAAGAAGAGGCCACACAATCAGCTGAATGCGGTTTCCTCATCCTCCTCTGAGCCAGGACTCAATTTTAGAGACCCCAAATTGTTCAAACCCCAGCAATAAGAAATGAATCATGCTGACATGACGAATTTAACATTTGTAAATGTTTATATTCTATTTTAATTAAGGAACCTCCAATGGATGAAAAGAAATGCCATTACTAAGAATGAATCATTCATACATTTAAATAATCACTCAAAGGAATGACTATTTACATTATTTTCTCTAAGGACTCCACATGACATCCTGACCCTGAAGTTCAGAGATCCACCAAAATAAATCATCCAATAGCAGTAAGGCAGGAAACTGAATTGTTACTGTTTAATATGTAACTGCAGCTGTAACATGCTATGACAGGACCGCTTATATAAACAACCATAAGACCTAGATAAATATGATGTGCCACATAAAACAATACTGTTAGCCCCAACATGCAGCACACTCACAAAAGCTGTTATATAAACAAAATTACAGCATGTCTGTTAATGTGTCTGAGAGCATGTTAAGCTACATGTTGAGATTTTACATATTAAATTGAAATGCATGTTTTAAGCCCTAAAACTCCTGATACATTGTGGAGATAAACACAAGAGTGTAGATCAAGGGTTTTTTTTAAATCATGACTCAGTTATTCCTCTGTAAGATAAATTCCACCAAAAAACTAAAGTAAAGGACGCCACATTTCATCTGTTTCCAGTAAATAGCCACAACTCATTTGGTGTGTTACAAGCCCTAAAGTCATATTTTCTAAAACCAAGCAAAGAAGTTCTGTCAATGGCGATAAGACCTCATCGTCATCGCTCACACACACAAACACACACACACACACACACACACACACATGTGGCTCTAAGCTGTAAAGCTGCTTAGCTACAGTCTGTCAGGCAACTGCCACAGAACTGCAGAACACACAGCATCCACTAATAAAATGCCTGGCGATGTCACCTCTACTGAACACACACACACACACACACACACACACCACACACACACACCACACACACACACACACACACACACACACACACAGGTTAGGAGTTGTTGTAACTGTTCAGCCTGTAGCTGAAATGGAACAGCAGGGGTTGGATTCCAGCTGAGGCTGTACGCTCTAAATCCGATCTACCACGGTGCTAAAACGCCGCGTCCACACATCAGGTACCATCATCAACAAATTAACACTTGTTTTTCATAAAGCTAAGCAGGCTGGGGAATTGTCTCAAACACTCAGCAAGTCTTTAACCACAGCTCAGCTGATAATGACTATCCACCATCAACCAGCCAATCAGATTTCTGCTTTTACTTTCCTTCCTGGTGTTAATGTAATTTTAATTTAATTTAACATTAAACTTACATTAAACTAACTTTACAAATGTCACAGACAGTATTAAAAACAAAGTTGGTTGGTCAATAATTCTGCCAATTTCCCTGTGTGTGTTATCTAGGCTAAATATTGTTTTGCTGTTTGAGTTTTGACTTTTATCATCTGAGAACTTTGACTTCCCACCTGAAAAAAGTGTGTCCCTGAAATAAAAAAAAAACAGATTTGGTTTGTTAACAAAACTCAGATATCATGGCAAAAAGATATCGAGCTGTAGTCGTCAGACAAAGATTCCACGGTGCCATTGTTTTCTTCTCCCAGTTGAATCACTTTAATAGAGAGAGGAGAGATGAAAGAGAGTAAAACCCTGATGCAGTGAGGAGACAAACAGTTGTTGCCCACAGCTGCAGGCCTCTGTCGGTGTGTGTTTGAGTGTGTGAGGTTAACTGGGGTTATCAAGCTTAACGTGGAGTGTCAGCATGTTGACAGTATTAACGGCAAAGGCTTTTAGATTACTTCTGTCCCAACCAGCGGCTTCAGATTGGGGGATGGATTATGTGCTCACTACAGTGGACTGGCCTGTTGACTGTGACAGTGTGTGTGTGTGAGAGAGAGTTTCTATATGTGAATATTTGTTCATTTTCTTATCTGCATAGTGATCCTGCCTATTTACATGTACAGCATATGTCTGCTGACATGAGACATGAGCACGCCATTAGATCTCTATACACCACTGCATGCAATTCATATGTGTGTTTACCTTGACAGGTTCTAACGTAGCGGAGAAAGCATCCTGCAAAGCACAGCAGGCCAACCTCCACATCTCCTCTGTGAACACTGGACCAACTGTCACCAACACATATCTGGAGAGACAGAAAACAATAGTTAGATTAGCCAGGAAAAAGAATCTTCCAGTGTCACATAAAAAGCTACTACAGTTTTATAAAAGATAAGTATGGTACGATTCTTTATTTTTTATGATAAACAAATCCCGTGAAATGACTGAAACCAACAATGAGCTAGTCTGTATCTCAAGTCTTTTTGACTTTCAGGTCCTGTCTGTGGCTCTCAGTTCTAAGCCCGTTAGCTCCTGATGAAGATGTAAATCTTAACAACTTTCAATAATTTCATAAAATAGCTGGCTACTGTTATTTTTTAGCAAATCCTACTCACTAAGGAGCACAATATTTTAGTGGTGAGTATTTACTGTGGTAGGATGGTAGGATGGTACTGAAGGAACAACAACAACAACACGCATGTCTTAGTGATCAGTTATTCGTTAATAGTTTTTGGAGGAATTAGCTATATTACGCTTTGGATACTCAGACAATGACTGTTACCTGAATCAATTTGTTGTTTGCTTTGTTCTTTTCTGACAGTAAAACAAATATAGATAATGATATTGAAAAGCATCAGCCTCATTCTTTAAGAGAGGGGTGAATTCTACTTTGAAAATACTCCTCCAAAATCCTGGACTTCCTTAATAGCTCCAACTCCAACTCGGGTTGAACAATTTGGTGACATTAGTTAACTGCAATTTTCTAGCCAATATTCCAATTGCAATTTAAATTGCAATTGTTTCATATGAGGCAATCAGACAGATCATATATCTAGACAAAAGACTCACCCCTTTGTGTGCCGTTCAAAAGAAGTTCAAGATGACTAAAACCTGGGATCAGACCTTGTTAATAATTTGGGCTACCATTTAAGTCTTCATGCAGTTCAAACATGCTGTTCTACTGTACTTTGAGATTTTGATATAAAACAAATAAATATTCAACCCTGACTCGACTCAAGAACACACAGAAAGAGAGATTCTATATGGTTTTCACTGTGCTGACAGATGTAATAACTGATAACTCCCAAAGAAACAAGGAGTTGTGTCGTCACCTGATGCAGGAGCAGCCCACCCTGGAGATGGTCTCTGCAGGTTCGGACACGCAGGCCACCAGCAGCTTGAACAGGTCCTTCAACATCAGGTTTATCAGAGACTCGTAACCAATGTCTGTAATGAGGAGGGACACACACGGACGACAACATGACACAGCCAGTGAGCACATGGGATAGAGGTGGAGTGGAGCCGCAATTTAATTTGACTAAAGAGGAGGACAGTGGAACAAAAAGGCATCAGTCACGCTCCACTTCACACATCGTACACAAGGAAAACAAAAACAACTCATCACATATGAGACAGTGCACCTTTAGCTCAGGATATTTTATCATCGATGCATGTTCCTAGGGTTAATCTTAGGAACAATTGCCATACTCAAATTTTAGCAGATGTGTACAACTCAAGGCATGCCTTGTAGCTTCTTTTACTTGATCCTCCATTAAGGCTCCATTAAGGAGGAGAAGAAACTACAGGCACTAAATCCAGAAGTCAGGGAGGAAAACTTAAGGAAATGGTGTGAGTGAAAGTGGAGCTTAAACTGTCAGAAACCCTCCTCTCTGTCTCACAAACTCTGGTAGCCACAGAGCCATTGAGTAAGACACTAAACCCTGCTGATTTGTTCTGCATGGAAAAAGGAAAGAGATATGAAATTGTTCTGAAATATGCTACGTTTTCTGTTACACCCAAAACCCCGGAGGCATCTCAATACACACACACACACACACACACACACACACACAAGGAGCTGTCTCCCACCTGAGTGTATGAAACTGTTGACATGCTCCACCACCAGCTCACACGACAGGCCAATGGCGTGTTTAAAGTTTGCCGCTGCCACATCCCAGTAGGAGTGGTCGCCGTGGCTACGCTGCAGCCACAGTGACATCACAGGAAGCAGCAGCTGGATGACGGAGAAGATGGCAAACCCAGGACCTGGGGGGAGGAGACGGAGTTGCTGGTGCACTCGCATCGAAATTTGATTCTTATTCATGTCTTTGTGGAATGTAGCCAGACTCACTTGCTTATAGTCATGAATTGACCTGCCTCCTTTGCATTTAACATTTAATCTGACTGAATTTTAACCTGAAAATTTGCAGGGCAGACCACTCAACCAGCAAATCCTGTTTGTTTATGTTGTTGTTTTAAAATAGCACAGTGAAATACATCAGGCAGCAGAGAGGAAGAGTTGCTGTTGGACTGCAGTGAGTGTAAGGCAGTGACAGAGGTTAATGACAGCAAAGTGTTTGATAACACTTTTTCTTGTACCCCATGTTTTTGGTAACACTACTGAAGTAAATTTAGCCAGGCAGATTCTGGTGTTAGTCCACTGTTAGACTACGAGTGTAAGTACATTTGCTTATTTAAACAAAGCCTCTGCCAAAGCCTCGAAAAGTCTCAGCTTGCTTCGGGGGGGGGCTTATCCCTCAGTCTGGTCTTCAGCAGGTGAGGTGCAAAAAGGTGGTGTGACTAATCTGGCAATTCAAGAAAATTCCACTGTTTTCCAGCAAAAAAAAAAGAAAAGAACAAAAAAATCTTGATAACTTTTTCTTTATGTTTAAGATCACCGTCCTGCTCTGTCTTCCTATAAGTGGTTGGCATATATTGCTAGATATAGATGTCTTTGTGTGTCTGTGTGTTACCTGGTACACTGGTGACTTCTCTGAGCAGAGTGAAGAGCAGCTCCAGGGTTGGGGGTTGGTGCTGTCGAGGACAGTTTGACACTGCTGCTGTGAGCTGCTCCAATAACAAAATCCAGACCTGGATCAGACCTGCAGGAGAGAATGTAGCAAAGCTGGGTTATAGAAAGAGTAAAGGACTAAAAGGAGAGAAACTGTAAAAAAGTGATATGGATTATGAAGGAAAGCAAGAGGAAAGATAAGGAAAACAGACAGAGACTTGTCTTTACCTGTGTCATCATCAAACTCCTGGAGAACACAGTCCATCCCGTCCTCGCTGCTGATCGAGCGCTCCTGCGATCTCATTGGCAGGCTGGCGAGCCGCGCCCCCAAGAACACTGGCTTGGAAGGCATCTTGTAGATCTTAGCAAGCAGCTGTCAGTCAAATGCAAGTGTTATTCTGTCACTGATTGGGACTGTCTAGAAATTGGAATCAGTGTAATTCTCTAGTGCAATATCAAAAACGTCATCTATAATTTTTACATTTAAAGTCTTAATCTGTAACATCTCATTGTAACATCCAGTGCGAACAGGGGGTTCATACCTGTGAACATTTGCGGAGGTAGTCGAGAGCGGGCAGGCAGAGGTCAGTGGAGCTGTAACCCGACACGTGGACACAGTCTCCAATCTCCTTATAGTCCACCTCCCCTACACACAGACAGACAGTCGCACAAAAAGTCATATTTAGATACAAAACACTGCAAAAAAGTTACTGAGCAAAGTAACAATATACAATAAGTAAATATAGTAAGTTGGAGGAAAAGTGTGGAGGGAATGTGTGAAAGCTAAAAATTATTATGTTAATTAAATGTGTGAATTTTTTTTTAATAATTTGTGCTCATTTGCTGCATACTTTACCACAGGCTTATCAAATGTTTCATTGTAGAGTGTTAAACTGTAATTTGAGATGTGCAATTCTGAGAAGAAAACATGTGCATTTCCACACATACACACACACACACCACACAGTAAATCCCCTCCCCTTGTCATGTATTAAGACGTGATGTAAATATACACTGTACATGCATGTCACGAAATCCCTACAGGCTTGTAAAAAGAAAGTCACACAAGTGAGACAAACCTAAACCTTTGACGAACTTCATGAGGCACATGATGTAGTCAGTGGCAGCATTGGCAAAAACCTGGATGTTGTCAGTGTTGATGAAAGCCTCAAAGACATCAAACACTGGAGCCTGGGACTTCCCTAGAGGAGAGAATGTGAGGAGGTCGGAATGGAGGGGAGGATGGGAAAGGGGAGAGGAAGAGGAATGGGAGGAAGGAAAGAGTTATGTCTGAAAAGTCAAATCACAACTAATTGTTATTTTACTGCCAAATGTTTTTTTTCTGGGTTGAATTTAAAAGCAGGCAACTTTCAGAACTGTAAGATTTAAAGATAAAGTGTGTGTGTGAGTCAGTTCTGTACAGTGTGTCAGACGTACCCATGGAGTATTCTCCCACCAGGTAGTCTTTAGTGTCAGTCTTGCTGCCGTGGACAGTCCTCAGTGCGCTGAACAGAGGCCTCCATCCTGACAGGATCTGAGGAGAACACATCTCCACCAGCTCGCCTATTGATGTGATCACCTGCAGGGAGGCAAGCAGAGAAACATCTTCAAAACTATGTGGCAAAATAAAAGGTGTCATGTAGTGCTGCTAAAAAAGTGACACTTAAAATCGAATTTCCCAGCTGAGATTTGACTTTACCTGGTCCTGTACGTCCTCATCACAGAGCTCCAGCTGCATGATGTGCTCAAAGGGCCTGAACAGTGCCTCGTTAAAGTGGAAGTGAGGAAGCTCCGCCCAGCTCGTCAGCACCTCCGTTAGAACATCGTGGATGAAGGAAACGGCCTTCTGGGACACGTGGCGCTCTTTGTGACACGCCGCCTGGAAGGGGGGTTTACAGTGAGTTTTAATAATATTCTTTACTTAGCGGACATTTATTTACATCTATTTATACATATGGGTTCATTAAAAGTGCAGATTATATTGTATCTTTCATACCTACAGTATTTTGAGCATATTATGTGACACTATGTATTTTTCTTTTTAAGTGATCCATCAAAATGAATGAAAAGGTGTGAACAACAGTAATTAGTATTTCATCAAAAAGATCAACTGTTGCTCCTCGTAAATATAACCACTGCGCATAATGAAGAGTAATTCACTAGAAAGGAGAAAGCAACACTTGTAGCTGTGTTACAGAGGTTTCTTAACTTCATTTGGACTTAATTTGCATAAACACATTAGGTAAACAAATTGCTTTCTATACAAGTGCAGGACTGTCAAAACAAAATCTTTTATTTGCATGCAAACCACTGGACAAGTTGTTCCACTTGGAGTGGGCAGCTACAAACAGTAAGTGACTGCTACATACTGTGTTTAATTTATGAACCAAATCTAAATGATAGAAACATTTACAAAACAATATAGAAGCAGGGAATAAAGCTATCGTAAACAATTTTATCATATACACATATAATATATACCAATGATGGACCCTTTAAGATGCAGCAGCTCCAACCTTTATTTTTAAAAGAGGTTCCAGTTGCCTACCTCCACCAGGTGTGGAGCCACCACACTCCAGGCCCTCATCATATGGAGCAGAGGCCGGTTCTTGTTCCTCACGATGCGCAGCATGGCCTCGCCCAAACGGAAGAGATGGAGAGCGCTGCGGCGGTCCAGAGTCGACTTAGCCTCTCCTACAGATACACAGAGGGGACAAATAGACTTAATCAAATAACCTAATCTAAAATTAATTTCTTAAATGTGTTGTCATGAAATCAGTTATCCTGTTCTTGTGTGGAATCAGGAAGACCAAATGGCCTCAAAAGAATAGAAAGAAGCCTCCAAAAATAAGTCTTTCTCACCTCTAGACACAAACTGAAGTTTACCAAATGGTTTAAGTTTAATCATAGAATTATGGTTGCTTTAGTGTGCATGTATGATATGATAAATACATTGAATTGTTTTTCTGATTGTACATACATGTCCCCCCTCAACATTCTCTTTAAACAGCACAGCCACAGTGGTTTTTTGAATTGTCTGAACACAATAACCCTAGCTGATATTCAACTGCTCAATATATTTAATTGTATATCTTTGAGACTTTAAGGTTACTGGTGAAGCTTTAAGATATATTTAGGAGTTTAGAGATGTGAGCAAGAAAAACAGCTAAAAAAAATAGTGAGTGAAATAATTGTTCATCATATGAAAGTACACACAATGGTTCACATGAGGTTTCCAGGTGACTCTAGTCCAATTGATATTAGGCTTGTATTTGGATTATATTAGATTTAAGTGTGTGTGTGTCTGTGCATGTCTGTGTGCGCGTGTGTGTTACCTGGCATTGCCAGTGAATAGTCACCAGTCTCAGTAACCGAGTCAAACAGCTGAGACTGAGAAGCTTTCCTCAGCTGCTGCAGGAAACCAACCAGACCGACCAGGTTCAGTTTAGTGGCTGCTTCTTCAAACAACCTGGAACAACACACACATACACACACACAGAAAGAGTTTTGTGACATGCATGTGAATATCTACACTATAGATACATAGGTATATAAGTCAAGTTTTTGTTTTTTTTTTTTTGATTGGGGGGGGGGCGGTGGTTGTTTGTTTGTTTGTTTTGTTTTGTTTTTTGGGACAGCCCCATGCAGACTATTTACTATGTTCTGGCACGACTTTCAGCTTGTAAATGTGTTCAGTCCATCTGTTGCAAAAGATCAGAGGGAACATTTTTTTTTATTCCCTCCTAAAAGCAGCCTAGATAACGGGTTACATAAGAGATGATCCTTGGAATAAACACACACATACTCCATATTTACTGCAGCAGTGTGTGTGTGTGTGTGTGTGTGTGTGTGTGTGTGTGTGTGTGTGTGTGTGTGTGTGCTGGATGAGTCAGGGAATAAACTTTAATAGGCGCAGAGCAGTTGGCACACACAGACACACACACACATCAATTTGCATCTCCATACTTGTGAGGACCACTACCATAACCTCAATCTAATTGTAAATTTAAACAGAAAACAGCCATTTGAAGAACACTAACAATGACCTGACAAACCTCCCAACAGTGTCCTTACTTAACAAATATGGCCTCACTCTTGGGATCTTAAAACCAAGTTAGTCCTAACTAGTACACACATATAACTAATAATTTTCATATACATAAAGAAGTGGTTTTGTCAACAATAACATTTAGTCTGTATAGACACTAAGCACTCACTGAGTTTGTGTTTATTTTAGCCAGAAAAACATCCAAACTCTGGTGACTGATCTGCTGCTGCCATCTTGCGGTGATTATAAAAAGTCACAGTGTTGTGGACCTCAGCATTTCCTGCTAAGCACCAACTGTCAGTGGAATGAGGTATGAGGCAGATAAATTAATTAAGAGTCACCACCATGCTGGCTGCTACTTTAACTCTTATTGGCCTGCAGCACTTGAATTACAAACTGTATATCTACACAAAGAGGTAGTGGTCATTATTTTAAATTTTAAAAATCATAGCATTTGAGCGTCTGAGACAGATGACCTAAATCTATCACCTGGTTTGTTAATGTTGTCTCACTTCTGCTAAATTTGTGTCTGATGATGAACCACAGTTCTCTCCCTGTTTGCTCTTATCGAAAAGAAAACAGGCCCGTAATTTAAGGAGAAATTGCTTCCTAAAATTCCTGTCATAAAATCAAAATCATCAAAGTGAATATGTCTGCAACAGGTCTGCATAGATTATTTTCACTACTGATTAATCTACCAGTTCTTTTACCCAAAAACTGATTCTCAATGTCAAGTCCAATGTCAAAGTTTAACAAATGGCAAAAGTGTTCTCAGATCTCAAGATGGCATCCATTAATTGTTTGTTTTCTCTGACAGTCCAAAATCTATAGATATCACATTTACATTATGATATGAAAATATCTCATATTTCTGATATTTGTTAGAAGTTTTTACCAGCAAAGGTTTGTATTTTTGCTCAATGAATTACTTACTTTGTCAGTCTTCTGATGAATCTACAAACTGCTTCAGTACAGTATTTTACAAAATTATTAAATTCTAGAAAACATTTCTTAGATATTTTTTTTTAATAAACAATGTAATATAGACTGTTAATAGAAAGATATATAATAGAAAAAAAGTGCACATTTGTGAACCGTGGCTAAAATAAATTGCCATTCACAACTAAATATATGATACTACTGTGATACTTATTGAGTGTGGTATCTCTGCCCTACCTGTCTGCCTGTGTTGACAGCGTACACACAGCCTTGGCCGCGCTGGTCCCCGTCATCAGGCTACCGCTCTTCAGGTCCAGGACCTCGGCCTCCTCTGCTGCTCTCTCTCAGCAGCTCCTGGATGGACAGAGGCTGGATGACCGGCTGGCTCAGTCCCAACTCCGTGGCATCAGGGCTGGGCTCGCAGCTCAGCTCCAGCCCCAGGTCCACGCCGGCCGCCTGCTGGCTCTGCTGGGTGATGGTGGTCAAAGATGACGGTTGAGAGGAGCCGTCACTGAAGTGGGTGTGCTCCAGTGAACTGATGTACTCTGTCACCCTGAGAGGGAGCGAAAGTGTGACAGGGGTAAGAGGACAAGACAAGGGCAGGAGATGAGGTAGAAGGAGAAACAAGGAGGAGGTAAAGGGAGGTGCAACAGAAAAGTAGATTTCAAGAAAGACTTTGGGAAATGTGAGGATACTGTATTTGTTTTTCATCTCCTTCTGAAGGACAAAAACATCTTGTTCCAGATTGTTTTAATAGTTTTGAACAAAAAAAATATTGTCCCAAAAGATACTGGAACTCACTCAAAATGTTCCATTGCTGTGGGAATGTGAACAGAAGCAAAAATGACTTAGAGGGTTTTGTATTCTTCAAAGCCTTTGAGACAGTGTCTCTTCAAGTGAAAAAAACATGGGCTTTTGTCAAAATCAGAGCAGGGAAACTGACTCATTCAATTTTCCCTAGAGTTTTTCTAAATGCACAAACAGCTAAATATATATTCTGGTCAAATACTCAAGGAAAAAAGTATTTGTTTTGTATGTTGTTTGTATTTGTATACATTTTTGTATGCAGCAAAATGAGATCTAGTCTAGGCGAAAACTGGGTAGCAGAAAGCATTGCTGGTAGATTTAGGTAATCAATGCAAAACAGATTAACTGACAAGTACATCTCTGTCAGTACACTGCAGAGTGTGTGTGTGTGTGTGTGTGTATGTGTACCTGAAGACATGTGGCCAGCAGTCGTGGTTGTGGCTCCCCATCTCCAGTCCTACGTTCAGGATGGCGTCCATACACAACACGTGAGCCGTGTGGAGACGAACTCCCTGAGGACGTCCGATCTGTTCCAAACGCTGCTCGACACGCTGCTTCACTGGACACACACACACACACACACACACACACACACACACACACACACGTATATACGCATATCCAGAAATACGACATACACACAAGTAAACACAGTAATATGACAAAGGGTGTTTAAATGTCAATAAGAACAAAATAGCAAACATTCACTAATTCACAATAAAACATATATAGTGTATACCACTGCACGAAGAGTCAGTTTAAAAAGCTCTTGAGCTTGTAATTTGTGTGTCTGATCTTAATACTGTCCTTGCCTTCTCAAACGTGGGCACTGTAAAAGATAAACGACGAGACGACGTGATAGCTGTTCCCCACAACTTTCACTAGATGTCACTAAAGGTCCATTTCACCTTTCACTTCCTTTTTCTAGATCATAAAAAGCACTGATGGTACATGTGTAACCTTTTTGAGTAAAAGATGCCATCTTCCAACATTCAAAACAGGCTATATAATTAGAAAAATCTTTTTCTCTTTTTCTTTGAGCTATTATTTTTTTTAGAAGCCAATGATTTTTTTTGGTTGTCTCTTTTGTTCTTAGGCTTAGGTGCTCTTAGTACCTTGTGTGATGGCGTCTCCCATCTCTCCCAGCTCCCTCTCCTCCTTCTCTTCCTGCACACATGAGGCTGCAGCCATCTGGGCTAAAGCTGACGCGCAGTTGGCAGCCACACCTGACAGACATGCACACATGGTAAGGACATGCTGTTGAGTTTCATTTATTCTCCCATCCTAAATACATCATCACGACACGAGAAAAATGTAACCTTTACTCCTGACTCTTATCCAAACTTTGACTGTACTGAGATGACATTTTACAGATTTAGTGTACGTACACTGTCTGGGCTCTCTACTCTTTCGGGTGTATTAACATTTTAACTGACAGTAAAAAATCGTATAATCCCTGCCCACATTTTGTGCTCTCGCCACAGTTGAGGTTGCACACCATGTGCTCATTCATATTCATTAGTGCTTCTGTGTGTATAATTTCAATCAGATTTTATCCCCAGTTGGTCATTCAGTTATGCCAGTAACTGATACAGACTGAACTGGGTTGATAATAAAACTAAATTTCCCCTGATATCCCTTCTAAAATCCACAATTAACAGTTTGTATGAAACCTGTTAACCTCCTGTGGAGCCGCTGAGTGTCCGACAGGCTCAGGGTGTTACCGGGCAGCTGCCACTGGTGAAAGTGTTAAATTAGATTAATGTGAGGCAGAGTGAGGCTGAGAAAGAGCATCAATGCTCAGCAAAACAAGTCTCTATACTGCCACAACCACAGATATAGCATATATAATACATTTATACGTTTCATTTTCAAAACCTGGGGCAGACCAGTACCATTTTATATGCCTCACAAACAGCAGCAGACGACCATAATGTCCAGTTTGCCACCGTCAATCCAACCCAGTTGATTGTATGAACAAAATTCAGCAGGCTGAAATGCCCAATGCTAATCACATTTTTGTTTAATAAATTCCTTAGTTACACTAAATTTTATTGCTAGCCACATATAGCTGCCAGTGGCTCCCTAACAAGAAAAGTCCATGAGATGTCCTCTATTATTTTTCAGAACTGAAGTATTTAAGAGAGTACTGTACTAAAGGGCAGTACTAAAAGGCACTGTACTATTTATTAACAATTAATTATTCAGGTTAATTCAGTTTTATTCAGAATAACAGAGTTAAACGGCGTCCTTCCAGTCCGGTGGGAAGGATGGGCTTTAAGAGTTTCAGACATCAAAACCCAACTGCTGACATTTGCACTTCACTTGTGTGATTATTAGTCTATTTTACTGCTTCCCAAACATGTTATTTAATGTTAATGTTAACATTAATGTTAATTAAAAGCTGTGTACATCCTTACAGGTGTTTTCAATCACTTTGACTAATTAGACCTCTGCTCAGTTTGAAGTTAGATGGGAATCGCATGAGGTCAGTAAATTCCACATACTTCCTCTACAATCTGACACTCTTAACTCTCCCTCCATCGTGCACTCATGTGGACAGTGCTCCATATACAGGGTCATCTCAACCCAGTTAAGTGTCAAGTTGAAGTGAATAATGACAGCACTGGTGATGACCTCTCATTCTTCCACTAACCGAAAGCATGGCTGCCAAGGATGTAGGGAGCATGCAATTACGGGGCAGTAGCATGTTACATAATTCAATAAAGCTGGATGAAGAAAGTGTCAAGGTACTGTGAGTGTGGCTTTATATGGAGTGACAGGCCTTAGTAATGGAGTAGTGGTTACGGATGGGTTTGAGAAAAGTTTGTAAGCTGTAACTGGACAGTGAGGAGGAATGTTATACAACCTATGCACACACAGTTCTAAGAGGTTTAATAAGCCTATGTGTGTGTATGTAAACCACAGATGTATGGTATGCTTAACAAAAGGATTCATTTAGAAGTAGCACGAATTAAAAATGTATTCAGGTTAAATAAAAAAAAATCATAATCATATTTCTGTCATTTCAATTGTACATGCTACAAAAGAAGCTGTCCCCTTCAAATAAAAAAAGGGCTTAAGGAGTCAGGTTGACTCTAGTAAAAGTAAGTGGTGCACATGCCTCTAACACAGTCTAGACTTGAATCTGTTCCAGCTCCAGGGCTGATTTCTAGTATCTGAAGCTTATGTCTGACCTCGCCTACATTGGAGGGAACGAGGCGGGGGAATTCCCTGCTGGGGTGAGTGATGTTTCTCACTTTTCTTATTAATACCAACACACATCTCACCCACCCAGGGCACAGCTGAGCGCTGCAGCTTTGCGTAGGCCATCTAAACTCAGACAGATGGTGTCTCTCTCCCTCTGGCTCTGCTCTTTGACCCCCTCCTGCTCCCAGGATGAAGGCCAGGCCCTTGGAGCTGCCCGCCATGCGGCCTGTCAGAGGCGTGGACAGCACATCGATCAGGTTCTTCCAGACGCCGGTGAGGATGAAGCGTGAGAACACAGCTCCTGAAAAACAAAAATAAAATAAAAAACACACACAGGCTCATTTTTAGGCCAAAGTGAACTAGCCAGTCACTTTGATTGCCATCTGCTGGAAGGAGTCTTAAAAACACTTCACTGAAGCTACTTTAATTCCAGAAAACAAATATAATATCAGCACACATTCTAACAGTTCAGATACTTATTTTTCCACTCTTAACATTAATGTTGTGCGCGTGCACACATGCACACACACACACAAAAAGCATAACTGTAATCAGGGGTGACTCAGCAGAGGTTACCATGGCAATCCTGACCAATCCTTTTTCCTCCAGGGAGATGCAGGAGGAGCGCAGGTGGTCTCTGACTCATTTTATCCATCTCTCCCTCTTCAGTTCTTTTTCTGACCTTTTTCCTCACCCGTTTGTTTTTCTTTCACCTCATTTCTTTTCCTTGC
Source organism: Lates calcarifer (assembly GCF_001640805.2). NCBI lineage: Eukaryota > Metazoa > Chordata > Actinopteri > Centropomidae > Lates > Lates calcarifer. The sequence continues at coordinate 19,583,498 of NC_066848.1, forward strand.
AGTTCTTTTCTTGGTGCAGCTAAACCAAGTCAATTAACATTTGTGTGACAAGTGATGATTTGTTTGAATGGACACAATCAGACACAACTTGATCATTTTGATTCACAATGTCAAGTGCAGTAGATCGTCAGAAAAATGTTCAAGCTAAATCTCGCTAAATGAATCACCATCTCACTTTCCACCAAATTTCTTTGAAATCTTTCAAATTTTTGAGACATTCTGCTAACTAACAGAATATCTGTGAGGTTATTATTCATTTTATCAAACCGGCTTCAAATCAACCTATGAATCAGCAAATCAGACAGAACCTAAAGTCTGAATCAGTTTAGACAAAGTTTTATATCCATCAGATTTTATCGTGCATGCTGGAAGTTCTGAATCCCTGTTTAAATACAGAACTCTTTGGTTTTGATTATTTTGTGCGATCATGATAAATGGATTTATCTCAAACTATAAGGTACAAATAACATGTAGTTATTTCAATTTATTGCTTGATCCTCCAAAGTTCTGGATATATTTCATTGTAAAATACTAGGGAGAAGTTTGAGGTACTTTTGATGTCATGATTTTTTATCCATCTCGCAGTACCATCAGGAGGTGTCTGATTAGTCCCAAATTCTGCAGCAGGACAGTGAGCCCAGAAAAACAGCCAGAATTATTAAGAACTATCTTCGAAAACAAGAAGAACAAGGAGTCCTGCAACATAGTCCTGATCTCAGCATCATGGAGTCAGTCTGAGGTTCAGTGAAAAGACCTGAGAGTAGATGTTCTGTGATATAGCGAGCAGTTACACCATGTTCCCTGTTACAGACCTACAGTGCAGTAGGATATAAAATACCATAATATTTGTCTATTCATCTGTTATGACTGTGCTCACCTGTGTCCTTTTTCAAGGCAGCACCAAAAAAAAAAAAAAAAAAAAAAAAGTTTGGAACACCTGACCATGCAGGACTGCTCTGGGATGCTTCACCTTTGAGTGAACTGCAGGTGGAGGACAGCAGCAGTTCAGCAGCACTGACAGGGTGAGTGAACCTTACGTGGGTTGAGATGGGCTTATTTAGAGGCTCTGAGGCAAATCTCCTCTGCTCTGAACATTATTCCAAACTGCAATTGCTGCAAAATAATCATGGATTTTATTGCAGTGATATGGATCTGACTGAATAATTCACAGAGTAAATGGGTGAACCGATCCATCCATCATGTTTCTGAGGTTTTGGAGCAGTTTTATGATAATGAGCTACACTGACCTGCCATCACAGTGTCGCTCCCAGTCTTGTCACAGGTAAGTGGTGATTGGCTGGACGCCCGCCTGATCAGCTGACCGCCAATTGCGCTGCTGCCCAGACCGTCGATATCTGAGAGAGGGGGAGGGGAGGAGAGGCGGGAACAGAGGGAAAGAGTGAGAAAATGAAAACAGGTAAAAGGACAAGAAGGAAATTAAGGACATAGCAATGACAACAGCTCAAAACAGATCAGAGTCAGAAAAGTGAATGTGACTCTAGTCCAATGAGAACAGGCTTACCTTTGGATTATATTAGGTTTAAGTGTGTGTGTGTGTGTGTGTGTGTGTGTGTGTGTGTGTGTGTGTGTGTACCTATGAGCATGGTGATGAGCGGCAGTGTGTGGTCCTCTGGGGAGCCCCAGTACCCAGCCTCGGCCAGCAGGTTGCGCTCAAGCACCTGATGGTAGAGTTCCTCGATCCAGGCCTGGGACAGAACCACGAGGACCCCGCTGCTCTGGATCAGACGCACAAAGTCCTTCTGCACAACAGGAAAACACACACACCACATATCGCACCTTTATACCTTTTCTCTCATCAGAACTTCTCATGTACTCTTTCCTTCTTGGGTTCTGGTATCATTTACTTGATTCTACTCTACTCTGTTTTACTTTTAGTCCATCCTTCTTTGTCATTGTCTCTACCTAGAATTTATTAGTACAGAGCTACTCTATATTTATAAATATTTTGATTCAGGAACAGATTTTTCAGCCACTCCTCCTGCAGATCACTTTGAGAGATATTTTTAGTCTGTTCTGCACACAAAGGATCCAGGATATCAACAGATTGCTTGAAGATCTGCTTTGGATCACTATCCTATTGTTTCCTGTGTCACTGCCCCCCCCCCCCCAAAGAATAGTTTTTCCACCCCTGTGATTAACAGTTGGCAAATGGTTACTAAGGGGTAACTAAGCACTGGGTTAGTTCCAAACTTTTGGAACATGCCACAACTACTGCTATATATTGAATTAGCAGTGCAGCTAAATGGTCTTTGAACCAATAACATCTCCAGTGATCAAATGGAGGAAATGACGCTCACCAGGGTGAGGACGGGAGAGAGTGTTCGCCGTCTGTAGTAGTCGCAGCAGCAGAGTTTGAGATTGAGCAGCAGAGCGTAGTACGACACCAGGTAAAGACCGTCTGCATTCATCAGAGACTGACAGCTCAGAGTGTCACCTGCCTCAAAACCTGGAGAGTGGATCCCACCTGGAGAGAGAGGGGGAGGAGGAGTTATCAGGGGAATTCATTGAACAAATGCATAACTATACATACTTAGGGCTAAAACCTTAACCAAACTGTCTTATGGTTTTATGGCACTTTTTGGAAAAGATGAAGTTGGTGGGAAAAATGGGTGAGTGAGGGATGGAGAGAGTATGTCGGGGTGAAAGAAAAAGATGGGCTAAGAGAAGAAGAGGTGAGGAAAGTGGGAAGGAAGAGAGTAAAAGTAAAAAAAAGGGGGGGGGTGGAAAGCATAGAGGGGGAGAGGGGAAATGCAGAGAAGGGGAAAGAAGACAGACAACAAAAATGGAGGGAAAGAGAGGGGGAAGTTGAAAAGGAAAAAGACGGTGAAACAAGAAGAGAGAGGTAGAGAGAGGTCATAGGAAATAAGTGTATAAGACGAAAGGAGACGGTGAGATACAATCTGTTAGCTGATGATGAGTCAAGTGTTTTAATCAGAGACTCACTCCGGGGATTCACAGCTTTGACCAAATTCATTAACTCAAGTTAACCGTAGAGTTTAATTTGATTCATAATTTTGCTCTGCTGATGTAAAAACTCCCAGCAGGCTTTCTGTTTTTACAGATGGATTATGGGTCATGCCTCGAAGGCAGAATGTTTTATTAAATGGTTCCTGCTCTGAGGTGATGAACTGAATATAGAGAAGGGAGGAGACGTTCAAACTATATTTAAATTTGCAGTTTCTTAAAAGTCCTTGTGAACACTACCACCATGCAGTGGCATAAATGAATATTATAGGTCAATGGTGCAAAATATGCCCTTTAAATGATTATTTATTATTGAAGTGGTGGCAAAAGAAAAAGAGCCAGTAAGGAAAAGGCTTCTGTTTGCCAGCCAATGACTGTAAATTCACATTTGAATGTAACATAAGATGCTCATGGAGAATGTAGTAATACAATTAGTTTGCAATGTGGTCATCAGTTTTAAATGTAAAGCTGTAGTGAATTTAGGAAGCTTAGATGCTTTTGTTGTGAGCAAATTATGTTACCGTGGTTACTTAACTCATCCAAAACTGATACAGAGTCTGAAAGTGAACTAATTTAAATCGCTGAATGTTTTATCAAGTTTCTACATAACGTAGTCTTTAGCTCCAGGTGACTATTAGCTGTACTTGCAACTTAATTTCATGCTCTTTAATTGGATGTTTCTGGAATGCACCTTGGGAGTTGTAGTTGACTTCTTCCTCCAGTTTGTATGTCCAGAGGCTTGTAAATGTGTCTTTTTATCAAAGAACCATGTATTTTCTAACACAGCTGTTCATCTGTGCCTTCTCTATCTTACTTAATAATATAACACAACGTCCCCACAGTGTGAGGTATTTACTTTAGTTGGCAAAAAAAAGTGATTCTTGTTAAAACAGCGAATGTTTCATTTTGGGACTTGACCAACAGCAGAGACTTTTCTGTACCCAGAGATGATTAATAAAAGAAGAGGCTGCTGCACAGATCACTCCACCCTGAGCAAATATCCTGTGTTTGTTCAGCTAAAACACACATACACATACACACACACACACACACACACACACACAATCACTGATTCTATGCTCTTCCAAAGGCTTCAAACGTGACAAGATACTAAATCACATCAGCACATAAATCTGCAGCTCCCCCTTTCTCACCAGCCTGCAGTCCAGAGCAGAAGGTGGAGGAGAAGTTCTGCAGCGATAGGTCCACCTCTGTGGCGGTGGCCAATCCCAGCAGCCGGGGCAACAGTGCCGCCAGGGACTGGACGAAAAGCCTGGCGCTCTGCTGGTCGGCCTCCTGGTTGCGGAGCAGTTTGAGGGACAGGGCGGCGGTGCGGAGGGAGCGGTGACCCGGGCAGTCACGGGGCGTCTGCTGCTCCTCGTCGGCAAGCGAGACGTTGTCGGAGCCAATGTCAGAGACGTCAGAGCGCCCCGAGTCTTTCTCAGCAGCCATGGAGTACTGATCACACGAGTCAAACTCTGTCCGCGACAGGTCCTGCTCCTCCATACTGCTGGACCAACAGGCAGAGTCATTCTGTAATTTCTGTGATTCATGTTTTACTTTTCAGGCAGCCATTTGTTTGAGTTAGTTACAGATTTGACCTTATTTCAGAAATGCAGCTGCCTTGATTTATTTGTCATAGTAAAGATATCAGTGTGTGGTCCTACAGCAGTAAGCCATTTTTTCATTTACATTCAAGAATAATTCCTGTCCAAAACTGACTGATGACCTCACAAACTATAACACTGTAAAATCCACCGCATTTCTTACTGAAATATAAGGAAACCAATGGGAAAAGAAATTAACCTAATAATCTATGGTGTGTTTAGGAAAATGGCTAGCAGTAAGGCTGGGTGATAAGGTTAGGATTATTATCACAATATCGAGATATGGCTAACATTGATTTCAATTAACTGTAATCCACTGGTATAGGGTGAATTCAATTAGAACAAGCTTTATTATATTTCCATTGGAAGTCACACACTCGTACCTGAAGTTGCTCTCGCTGTATCGTGACCCTCCCGCATGGTGTGACCTGGTCCTGGACTCCACAGACAGGAAGTTGGTGATGTCGGGGTAGACAAGGGCATGACTCCGCTGGACTACATCTGGAGGAACCACACCTCCTCCTCTCTCTCCTCCTCCTCCTCCTCCTCCCCCACCACCACCTCCTCCTCTCTCTCCTCCTCCTCCTCCTCCTCCTCCACCACCACCACCTCCTCCGCCTCCTACTCTTTCTTTCTCTCCTCTTCCCTCGACCTCCCCCGTACCTCTTCCCTCTTCCCGACGGCTCCCCCGGTCCGTCTCCAGGCTCAGTTCACGTTTGGTCCCCTCCTGGCCGCCACAGGATGAGGGTGAGGGGAGGCGGGCGTCCTCCCCACACTCCTCGGGAGTGGTGTGGCCCTGGCCCAGGCCCAGGCCGAGCCCCCCCGCCTCCAGGTCCAGGGTGGTTTGGCCTGTCTCAGTGGTGATGCTGATGCTTATGTCGGGGCTGGGCTCGGTGGCCCCGGTGGTAGCCACGTTGGAGGAAGAAGAGCTGGGGTCCCACGGAGCCTGCTCAGAGGACAGGATGTGTCTCTGCCACCTGAAGTCGGCCTCATTGATCTCCATGGACTCACGTGTTGACTCTGTACCATCCTTCAGATCATCCAGTCGTTTGAGAAGAAGCCGAGCCTGAGAAACACAGCTGCTATGTTACTGTTTTATAATGAAAACTACTCTTTCCTAAGCTTATTAGTCCTGTAAATAAAGGAGCTTAGACAGGAGTTTCATCTGTCTACTGTACACCTTCATTTCTTTATTTTAAGCGTATTATGAGATCACTAGAGTAGCCCCCTTAATATTTGTATCCTTACGTCTCAGCAGCCTACCTGCTCAGGTTGGATGCCGCGGCCCTGAGACAGCTCATCCAGAGCTCCTAGCAGAGCGCAGGCACAGGAGACCGAAGAGTAACACGCCTCGATGCCTCCCTTCATACATGCCTCTGTCATCCCATCCATCACTCTGCCAGAGGAAGAAGAAACACACAAACATACAGGACTTAATATCTTAACTGCACTGCGAGCATTCATTAAAAATTAGACAGGACACAAACTTTATATCCACTGAGATCATGATCTTTAATGTCAGAGTACAAGTGTCAAATTAATGATGAGGGAACACATTATATTGCTTCTTACTGAGGAAAAACTCAGGACATAGTGTAACATAATTGCTTGTATTATTTGAGCATTTTCATGTAACACTGTAGCTTTACATTTCAGATAACTCAACTGCATAAATTCTGCTAATAGTGTCTAACTCTCTGTCAGCTGAAAGAACAAAGAGAAAGAAGTTACTAACAGTTTCAGCAGGTCCAGGTGGGACTTCCTCTTTGAGAAGGAGCGCTTCCTGGTTTCAGGTTCAGCAACGCATGGACCGGCCAGGTCGTACAGCCGCTGGGGACTGCCCAGAATCTAACACACACACACGCACACATAGAGACACACAAAGATTTATTCCATTTCCACAAATTAATTTCTAGTCACATTATGTCAAACTTCATAAGTAACCCTACATGATTGTCTTTGTAGAGTCACATCATAGACTAATAATTAACTGCGATTATCGTCAGCACGTTTCCTGTCCTGCACTAATAAGTGTCCAACAAAGGTAGAGCCCCCATCTGAAAAAAATGTAAAAAATCTAAACAGCTTATATGTTTCGGAAAAAGTTCAGCAACAGTGTCTCTTCTTCCCACCTCCTTCATGATGCGGATGGCCTCGGTGCGGTGCTGTGGGGGCGGGTACAGCAGGATCCTGTGGTAGAGCGACTGCAGCACCGGTTTCATCGACTCCACGCAGCTCACCAAACGCACCAGCTCCGCTGCGATGTAACACACCGTCCGCACTACCGGCGCGATTCTGGCAGGGGCGCTAGAGGAGCAGCCAGAGCCCCTACCCTGATCGGACACCCCTCCTCCGCAGGAGTCCACCTCCTGGTTGATCCCTGGCAGAGAAAAACAAAGAGGGACATAAAACTGAACTCTTAAAATTGTATTGATTTTTGACATTTTCCTCACAGCCACTGCCAGAAAGAAGTCAATACAGGTCAGCCAAATTTTAAAATCAACCATCATAATCTGTAACATTTTTAATAAAAGTTTCCCTCTGAATGAAATTTTCACTATTTTGAGAGAGACACCATCAAGCTGACTGTTGGCAGGAAGCAACAAAATGGGGTATTTGCTGCAAAGCTCTGGATATTAGAGGAAAAAGAAAAAATGCCAAAAGACAACACTGTGAAGCCACCTAATTAATTACTTTTAATTAGGTACATGGACTCGTTCCAGAGTTCTTAGAACAATGCTGACATGAGGCTTTGAAACTGAAACTGCTTATCTACGCTAAGTTTAACTTAATGTTAGAATTTAGAGCTCCAGTGGAGTGATCAATCAGCACCGCAACAGAACCAGAACTAGAATGAGTAAGAAATGTGTGGAACAGTTTTGTACTTTTGGCAGGGAGGGAGGGATTCTATGCTGAGAACAGTATTAAACAACTTGCAGCTCAAGTCTTTACAGGAGCTGACTGAAACCAAACCACTCAGTTAGTGTCAGTACTGATCTCTGTAGCTGTTTCCATTTTACAACTGAACACAGCTCAATCTTTTAAACTGTCAAAACCTGTTTCTTTCTTGATGTTCAGGGTACAGACTCCTCAACTTGCCCTTGTATGTTTTTTTTTTTTTTGGTTTGTTGGTTTGTGTTTCTTTGTTTCTTTATGAATAAATGTCTGGTTTGCCTGGAGAATCCAGTTACCTAGGCTGATTCTATCTGAGAGCCGGTCTCTGTCTGGTGCCCCCATGTAGCCATGGTGGGAAGCGATGGTTTTGTCGTTGACAGGATTTCCCATGATCGCCACGAGGGATGGACACAGCTGCTTCCTGAGAGGAGTATTGTTGGTTATTATGAACATATCAAAATAGAACAAATTACAATAAAGGGAAAAGATGAGTTCAAGAATGTTGACCAAAAAAAAGAGGCATAAGATAAAACGTACTTCTATCCAAGATATCTCACATTCATTAATATCGGGACATTGAGCTTCCGAAATATGTCAGGTAAAGCATCCCATAAACAATTACATTAGTGATTGACCCCATTTCATATACTTTGTCATATCTTACTTTATCTTGTCATATATATATATATATATATAATATATATATATATATATAAACAAGGTGAATAGAATATATTACTATCAAAACATTCTTCTTTTTTTACCAATCATTTTACTCCTGGCAATCCCTCAAGGGAGGATGCTTGGGGCTCCACAAGCCTCATATGAGAATCTCACATGTGACTTTTTCAATCCTCAATCTAAAAAACAAATAAATGAACTCTTACCATACAAGATCAGTAAAACCTCTGGACAAGTGCATTGTGGGAGGACAGCTGCTGAGCATGGAGAGGATGCACTCCAGGTAGAGCAGCTGCAGGAGCTGGTTATCACTGGAAGGGGAAAATAAAACAAGAAAATGCTTCTAGTAATACAGGTGTCAGCCTCTGGTAATATTCACTGTTACTAAAATAAGTCCAGTCCAGTCAAAAGTCTTTACCACTGATATTTAATCATTGCCTGATCTAATAAGGAGGTGAAAGATGTGAGTCAAACCTTTAAATCCTGGCTATTTTCCCTTGGTTTTCACACCTGTTATTGGCAGGTTTATGGCATAGTAATTACAGGGCTGTTGTGTAGCTGCCATTTAAAACAGCTTCAGCTAATCTGAAACTTGCAGGGATTTATAACACAACTGCAACAAGTTGATTTTTGTGTCAAAATTCAGCTGAGCAGCAGCTAAATTGGTTTTTCACCCTTAAACTGAACTTTATACATAGCCAATAATAATCATTTTCTGTGTGATGACTGAGATTCCTAAGAGATCTGTGCTGATTCACTGACAAGACTCACACTAAATTATCACATAAATATTAAGAAAAAATATTTACCTGTCCACTGACTCCAGCTTCTCACAGAAAACTGTCAGAACTGTCACCACATCTTCACACAGCGCCTGGCTGGTTGGAGAAATATCTGACACACACACACACACACACACAGACCCCCATAACAAGGTTAATTCACAACACCTTCTTTATTATTATAGTATAGTATAGTATTATAGTATAGTGTATATTATTATTTATTAAATATGTACACAAAGTGATAAAAAACTCATAAAGTTATCCTGTCTCTCACTTCCTCTTTCTCACCTCCACATTTCTCTGTGATAAATAAAATAAATCAATACATCCTCTATGAACCTGTTTGGCTCTCTGCCTGCAGTGTGTGTGTGTGTGTGTGTGTGACTTCATAGTATCATAAAGAAGCTCTGCCAGTCTCTCTGTGAAGGTGTTTCTTACTACCTGCAGACTGGTGATTACAGCAGCTTTATAACATCTATAAAACAGTTTGTGCTGCACACTAAACATGACTGAGAGTCTGCAGCCATTAGCGACTCTGTGAAGCTTTGATGCTCACTTCACATGAGAAAACAACACACACTGGATAGAAGAGAACTGCAGAGACAACTTTGCTACTCTGAGATTCTTACCACTGATGAGGCTAAAAATATACAGTTTATCCTGAGGGTGGCGCCAAAGGCGAGGCCATGTTGTTAACTAAGTCCAGAGGCTTTATCCTCTATAGGTGGCCATTTTAGAATATCCCAGCAGCTTGGCAGGCTCATCTCCACATTGTCAGATTTCCCTCAGTTTCCATCAGTCTAAGCTAAATGAAAACGTTCAGACTTTCCCACGCTAACTTCCTGGGAGCATGTCTGTTAAATCAGAGTGTGCTTAAGGCTGTCCACCAGGGACTTCCAGGGAGCCTGCTTTGGATTTAAACTTCACCAGATCTTTCTCAGAAAGAATTCAAATAAGAGTATTTCTCAAAATGCTGAGGAACTCTTTTAACACACCCTGTGAGGATTTCTCGAGTTAACCTGGATAAAGAGACTCTGGTTGGAAAATAATACCTTACAAGTCTCCATCTCTCGTCCAGATAGGAAACTATTACACTCAGCGGCCACTTTATTAGGTACGCTTATATAATCTAATGCAATCAAGTACAACTAATCACCTTTGATGATGAATATGATGTCCAGTTTTACTTGACATTGCCATAAAGGTGTTAATTCAGGTATATATTTTAGGATTAAGGGCACAGTTAATGATTGTGTTGAACTGGACTATATTGTAATCAGAGGGGTTTCTAATATTCTGCACAACTAACTAAAAATTACAGCCCTAGAGCTGATGAGGAAGAGCTGGCAGTAATGATGTACCTCTTCTCTGCAGTGGCAGTGTAGTCACCTCATCTCCATCTGCACCCTGAGGAGGAACACACAGCAGGGGACATGTTTACTATGAGTGTGTCTTTTGTAGGTTTTGAATCAAAACAGAAAATTAGGGAGGTAGAGCTGTGGTAAAAAGCTGCTATTGGTTGCCAGTTTTGCGGAGCATTAGATTTGGAGTCGTTATATTTGCTGATTAGTGTGTGTATATTTTGTTTGCTATAAACATTATGTGTGTTTGTAAATGTTCCTTCTTTGTGTGTAACTTTGTGTGTATATTATGCCTCATAAATGCATGCAAATATGTTACAATATGTCTTCTTGAGGGATGTGATTGGTGACACATTGACACCAAGTATCAGAGTTGTGACCTCTTGTCTGTGTCGCAGCTGTAGCGTCAGGTCTCCCAGTATCTGGCTCAGCGTGGCTCTGACTGCTGTGTTGATGCTGCGCTGGTGACAGCTGGACACGTAGGTCTCGATACACACCTAAACACACACACACACACACACACACACACACACAAATTATATCTGTTAGTGTGTGCTTTTTGATCATGAGTTTATGTCTGAGTCACAAAAACAGAGAGTCATGACGCACAGTCCCAAGACAGCATCCCAGACAGACCCTGAACTATCAGGGAGATTTCTGGCGTCACAGATTACCATGGTGACCAGACTAAGGAGAGGGAAGGGTTAGGAGGATGTATTGTCATCTTCCAGCCAGATTAGAAGGTAACAGAATAAACGCTGGGGATCTTTTGAAGGTACGAGAGCAGTTAGTCAGCAGCTAGAAACATACACACACACACACACACACACAGCTTTGTATAGTGCCAACTGGGACTACTGTTGTGGTTATTTAGTGCCAACATGACAGAAGTTGCAGCAGCTTTTCTGATTACTTTAAAATAATTTGACCTTTTCTTGTATTATCTATCTGTATTATAAACATTCAAGGATGTTTAAATGGATATTGGTAATTACAATACATAATTGGTTCCAGAGCATAAATTCAGGAGACAAGAGTGTAAGAAGCTTTTATGTAACTAAATGTGAGCAGTGGCAGGTAATCTAAACACAGTCTGACAGTAAACTGAGCTTTCTTCAGGGACTTTTTTTGCCCAGCTACTCCCAGTCCACTTCTACATCAAACAAGCTCCAAATATGATATTTTGGATTGATACACATCTTGGGAGGAAGCTCTTCCTGAAAAGAGACAAAACAGATGTTGTAGATCTTATTTGACCCCAAATCATAACAGTGATTCTGGTTTGGAGTATTTAACACTGGTGATTTGCAATCACTCTTAATTTTATCAAACCATTGTAATGGTTTGGCTAAATAACCACTTCCTGGAACTTGATTACATTTGTGCAGCACTGCTCAGTCCAGCAGCTTTTGTTCAATATCACAAGTCCTCATAAATTTTAAGGGAAGGTCTAAAGACCATGTCAACAATGAAATGTGCAAGTCTGGATTTATTTCACTAATTACCAGACATCTGTTCTATCCTTTGATCATTGAGGGCTGAGAACTAACAGCTACAGCCTCATGTAAAGATCCAAACAAGGACCATGTCTGATAATTATATTCAGGTTTTACACCACCTGTTCCTAATCAATGACAGATCAATACATCCTGCATCATTAGGCCATGCAGCTGCAATCAGCTTCCATGTGTGTGAGATGAATAAGAAACTACAAAGCAGCCTTCTAGAGCCTCTTCTAGCTTCTGTAATTTACACTTGCGCCACCTGCAGGCAATCTGTGTTGCAGTTTAGTGTCAGTATGAAGGTTATTGAGGTTTAATATTTTAAACCTGCAAAATGTAAGATTATGTAACTGAGTTCTGGACACGAGGGCTCACTTGTCTGATGGTCGAGAGGCTAACAGTAAATGATACATTCATGTACAAAACAGTTGGTGTTTTACAGCCACATGATGAACTGTATTTCAGTTTGTGCATCTATTATCCTCTGGAGGTCAGTCTGACACAATGACACTGAATTTTCATTAGCAGGTAGTATATGTGTTGAATGTAAAACAATGTAAAACAACTTTGACCAAAAAAGCAGCAGCTGGGAATAGAAAAACATGGAGCTGTAGCATTCATGGCCTGCAGATGGCGCCAGTCATAAAAAAAAATCACTGCAGGTATAATTTTCTTCACCTGTAGGTGGCAACATCAACATGTATACATCTGCAGTTATAAACCGCTGCTGCTGCCACTACTTTTCTTTGTTCTCAGTGGCACAAGCTGGCCTGCACCCACTTATGGAGAACTGACTTATGACCAGTTTTCTGGCATCTAAAAGTTGCAGACTGCAGTTTTAGTTTCACATCAAAGTTCACAATTAATATTCAAGTCTCAGCTTTGCAACTTCACAAACGGTTATCCATTGGATTAAGCGGGCAGACAGGGCACGGACCAAGACAGCGGTTCAAATTTCTGGACCAATTTTGTATGTAACAACTGAGGGAATAACAAAGATTTCTAAATCTCAGGGCATAGGTTACAGAGGCAATTAAATAAAACTACTGAACAAAGGTTTGGACTCATGCCTCTCTAGTGTTTACAGTTGGAAAGCAGAAAATGGTTTCATGTAACTGATACGATGACATTAAAGGTAAAGCTCCCGGTGGCTGAAACTGAATAAATCCCTCAGCATTGCCAACCCCTGCATTAAGAGCCTGTACTGAATCGCACTGTTTGTATGGGATGTTACTGATAATGGAGTGGTGCTGACAACCTCTCCAGCCACCCTGAGTTATGACCCAACACAAACAGAAACACATACACACACCAGATGGCCGACCCTGGCAGCGCAGAGCCCATTAACACAACATGCCGACCAGGTTTTTTATGAGCTGTTAATGGACATCAAACATCACCTGGGTACAGGAGCTGCTGCTGCTCCTGCTGCCGCTGAGGGAAGTGATGTTACATAATAACAGTGTGCAATTTGGAAAATAATGTGGCATTTAGGTTTATGTTTGGGGATAGCGGGAGCGAATGGTTGTTGGCCAGGTAACAAGTCTGCACTTTAATGAATAAGATATAATTTTCAGTTGATCATATTTCTGCTCCAGAGGCCTGTGTGTGACTTCATTTGCTGCATTCTTTTGAAATGTGTCCCACTCAGGCCAATTATGAATGTCAAATATTGAGTATCAAATATAGTATTCACCCCATGTAGTCCTGAAATGTGGCCGTGAAAGGTTTGTAACTTGCCCCTTTGCAATAGCAGTCATTGTCAGCTTGGATCTAACATGGTCCAGTTTAAAAAGGTGGGAAAAAAAGCATCAAATCATCCATAAAACAGCAGGAAAATCTCCCTTTCTGCTCCGTCCTTCAGAAAGAATTGAGCTACAAGCATTTCAGAGCCACCTTTTAAGTCTACAAGGTGAGTTTTTGATCCTCAAAAATTGGAGTACTCCTTTGCAGCCATGCCGAGCCTCAGTAAATCCACTGAAATCCAGAGAGCAAGAGAGGAAAGTCACCGAAGAACTATAACTGGCTGTTCAGTCTAGGTGAACAGAAACAGCGATCCAAACTATTCCACACATTTATTACTATTATACATGTAGTTTTATAGATTGGATTTATCCGTGTTTCATTGCCACTGTGGATATAATGGAAATAACGTTATATTGCAAGGCTACAGTTGGTTATTAGGCTTTTACAGTGATGGTGGTCACATTAAGGATATTTATCTAAACTAACAATCTTTGACAATCAAGGCGGCGAGAGGGCGAGCACTGGATCACAACACGGAAAGTGTGGTAAGAGTTAGTGAGTTTTTCTTGAACCATTCAGCATTTCACTGATATTTCAACCATAAAAAATCATGACTTCAAAGCTTTTCCTGGAGTTCAATTTCATATCTATTACAACATTTACCTAATATTCCATAGGCACCAGTGAACCCTGACTGAGCTTATGCAACCAAAACATCTTTCTTCAACCAGGCAGGTTAAGTACATCACAGTCTTGTTTTGTGGCAAATATCTCTCTTCATCTGAAAAGTCTCCCCAGTTCTTTCTTGTATATTCCCAAATCAGCTGATCTTCATGCCTGAGTGTATGTTTGTTTGTATGTGTGTATCTCAACTTTCTGAATAATTGATGGGATTACAGTATAAGATAGGGCCTTTGGGTGAGCAGGGACAAAGGAAAGCTCATGTAATGCTAATGGCTCAATGTCCTTATATATATATATATATTACAGTGACCATTAAAAAAATCTATGCATCAGTTTTTGCTGTGTCATCAGGGAAAAGTTAAGAACTGAGAATGTATGTGAAAGTGAAAATACATCTTAAAACTAACTCTAGTTTAATCCAGTGCATCTAATCATTCTAGTCTAACACCAGGTGCATAAAGTAAATACTTAAGTGGTTACAAACAGTCACATCTATGTAATTAAACAGAAACCTAGATGATTAAACCCATGGCTATATCTCAGGTGCATTTTCAAATACAACAGCCTCTAACATTCCCAGCAGCAGCGGAACAAGGAGTCTAAAACATTTCATTTCATTTCATCGTACTGCTGAAGCAAGAAGAAATGCCCTGATTGTTTCTAAATGTAAAATATCAAATATCTGACGATGAAGCTAATGTCCTACCTCAGCAATCCGTAGGATGGAGTCTCCATTAATGTCAAAGTTGGGTGAGTAGGTGATGCACAGCAGGACCTGTACACAGCAAACAAGAAACACAGTTTTCTGCTTTCTAAAAGTCTGTGATGTGTCAATTCTTTAAGCACTGTGACAAAGTTAGCCCATATTAGGATGAATGCAAATTTACTGTGACCTGTCAAAAAAAACCTGCAATGCAGAGATTATTTTCTCCATGCACAGATTTTCAGCTGCAAAGCAAATTTACATTCATTTAACTCATTTTAATGTCTGAAATATCATCCAGAAAAATAAAAATAAATATATAAAAATATGCATCAGTTCAGCTTTCATATTAAGACATTGGACAGTCCTGATATTTAAGAGCCAAGATCGGGCTTTGGGGGCAAAACAGCGCATTGGTACATCCCCTGTTCTTACCTTCATGACTTCCACTTGCAGGTCTTCATGCAGAGATGGGGTGATTCTGATGGCCTCCAACATCTGGCTGAGCAGCTGCTTCTCCAGCACCTCCACCTCCACGCCGACACCGCCCACAAACCTGTCCTCGCACAGGAGCTTCTGATCGGAGGAAGACAGAGGGAGGAAAGTTTCAAGGAGCAGACCGGTGCTGTGTCAAAACCTCATGCAGTCAAATGTGAATGAGTTTTTACTTCTTCAAATTTGAGCTGATGTGGCTGCAAACCTCTGATGCTATGCAGAACCAGAAATTGTCATTTAAAGAAGAATAAAAGAAAGAACAATTAAAATGAAACATATGTAACATGAATATTTTTCACATTTTTACTATGTCTTCTTGTACCTGCATTCCAGTAAGCGCCGTCTGTCCCAGTTTGGTGTTTTTAGACTCCAGAGCCATCTGTAGAGGCAGCAGACAGTGCTCTCTGGAAGCACACAAACAAAAACAGAACAGGTTTCAACAACTGTGTTACTATGAATGCAACTAGTAGTATACTAGAAAAGTAGTGTTTTTTTAATCATATTTGCCATTATGACAAAGTTATGTGGAAATGGTTATAGTGAACATTACAGACAGAGAGTTATAGTGAAGGAAGAAATAATCTCAGTCGTAAAGTTGAAATCAGATTGCAGAGACAAAGAACCATTGTCCTTTGCCTTTCAAATTTGTCATTTGTTTGACTTGTGGTCCAAAACACTGGAATTCTTATCTGTCTGGATATAATCCAGCCACAAACTAAAAGTAAACAGGTGCATTACAAGCATTATAAATAAAGTGAGATCAGAATTACATTAAAAACACACAGGTAACCATTGCTTCTGATGAACCAGAATCACATCTATGATGAGACCAAATGCCAACTTGTTTTTTCCTGCTGTATATGTGGCACAGTATTTTCTAAACCACAACCTCAGTTCACCTCTCCAGGGCAAACTGAAGCCAGTAGGAAATGTTTACCTTTTAAAATACAATGTTGTTTAAATCTGTGAGAGCTGCTGTTGTCCTGCCGCCTCAATATTTAATAAGAAGAGAGATTTTGGAAGCCTGAGGGGAAAACCGATCAGCAGAATATGAGAAGGTCTCAGCTTTGACCTCCATCATGAACTCCATATCTTCCTCCATCTCTCCTGTTCTTAGTGGATACCGTCTATACTTCAAGTTCAGAATATCAAACCGCAACTGAGGGGGAAACGATTTACATGAGCCTCTCTTCCCTGACTTCACATTTCATCGACCACCGAGTCACACAGAGCCTCTCTAATCGCGGTCTGACACAGGAATGTGAGATGGCTGTGAGGTTGATTGTGTCACTGTGCTTCACTGGTGTGAGAAGCGAGAACTTACTCTTATCATTGTCTCAAGTACAAATATACTTTACTGGCATGAGCAGGGGAGACATTTCCCCTCTGGCAATTTTATAGACAAAACTAATTTATCGTATAAATAGACCGGCTCTCTCTACTCTACCTCATTTATACAGCCCAAAATCACAAGTTTTCAAGATTCAATACTTTATGGCCATTTTATCATTTGGTTTGGTGAGTTCAAAACAAAACAGAGAAACCTCTCATGCTGTAACCACCTGGGATTTTTTCTAAAGTAATAATAATAATAATAATAATAATTAAAATGAGTGTTGCAATGAGGATGCTCTCATTTCCACAAAGCAGCTATGATGTAAACAACTGTATACATACCCCTCTAGTGTGTTATAGACAGGAATAAAATTGGCATATTCTGTTGCAGTTCTATTGCAGGACCTGGCTGTCCTTTTGAAATAAGGGAAGAAGTTGAAAAGTTGGTCATTAGGGTGAGAGGAGTCATGAAGAATCTACTGGCCCTTTTTCTGCAGCCTAATGGTAATAATTTCAGCAACGTTCTGTAGCTCCTAGCTTATGATTTTAAGGCAGTGTGTACTATTTTGTCCAAACGTTTCCTGGTTCTCTGTCTCGTGCTGAAGTGTGTCCATACTACACAGGTTATTTCACAGGTGGGAATGCTCCCAATCTCAGCACAATAAGATTTCATCATGCCTTCTGGTGATGTGGCAAATGTTTTCAGTTGCCTCAGAAAGAAAAATCTTTATATCTTTATATCATTTTATATGACCATACTATTTTATATTGTTTTATCTCCCAACCTACCCTACTACATGTTGTTGGCTGTGGACCACTGGGGATAAAACCTCATTTCTGTAAGCTGTTTTACTACTGTTGGAACTTAGTCCATTTAGTCCATGTGGTATCATCAACAAACAGGTTAACAGAATGGAGGTGCAAAGTCCAGTCATTTTTGTAAAGTGAGTGAAAGCAATCAGTGAAAACAAAACCCCACCCCAACCAGAGACTTGGAGAACTTGTTGCTAACTCTTCTTTCCTCTCCTGCAAGAAGTCCAAAATGCACTGACACTGGGATGTTTGGACGTTTATAGTGGTAGGCACCTCAAGGTGTTGTAGAACAAAACCTTTATGCAAACTAGTAGTACTGCAATCTTCTTTTTAACAGATGTCTAGGGGGCCTTTACAAACTGTACTGCATTTATTTACCTCCTATCTTGAGGGAAAAAATCTTTATTAGGAATAAAATGAGAGAAATTCCTCGAGATTCAAAAGAAGAGGGATCCCTGCAGGGCAGACTGACATGCAGAAAGTACAGTAGTCAGAAGCAGCGATAGTAGAATTACAGTACAGAGACTGAGAAATACAGCATACAACCCATACAACAAAGCAAGAAAGCTACACATTACAAGGAATACCTGTCTGCCTCTGACCATCTCATACAGACATGACAGCATAGCTGACACAGTACTGAACTTTCTTCATGCTTTCATTGCCTTGTTTTCTCGAGCACTCTTGTCCACCCTCTATCTCCCTCCCATTATTTGTAGTTGGGTGAGTCACCGTGCTGTGTTGCTGATAGCAGGCTACTGGGCTTCATCTCTGAGCTCGCAGGCTGCTCTGAGCTGTCATAGCTACACTGTTTCAAATAGGCTACAAGGACCCAGCAGTTCCCAACACTTTCGGTGAGTTCAGAATCTATTTATGAGTGCGTAGAGAGCAACAAATAGGAAGCCACAGAGAAAACAACAAAGAGATTGCACATCTAGCTTCGAAAAAATAATATAGAAACTTGGAAAAAGGGTATAAGGAATATTAAAGACAACAGCAAAACAAAAACACCTTTAAAAAGGCAACCCATTTATCAACTGCCCAGAAATGTTCATAAAACCACCACAGTCACTGCTTTTTGTTATTTCTATGACAGAATTAATAAAAAAAAACAATCATTTCTAAAGTAATTATGCATTTACTTGATCACAACTGGTGTTATTCTGTCAATCACATATGTCCCATACCACCTATCTTTTCAAAGACAACTATCATTCTGTTCTGTCAGTCAGTTTGTAAGAGTGGGTGTCGTCTATGTTCGAGTGGCTGAGAGCCTGTTCTGAAGTAAGTGCTTTCAAACCCTTTTTGTAGAGACAGAGGGGTACACTGGCTGAGAACCATCGTACAACATTACAAAGACATTATCATCAATATTTAATCTAATAATCTCTAATAAAACAACAGAGGTTATTGGATGAATAATTTATGGTCTGTTGAGCTGCAACTGCGTCCAGAATTTATGGCACCTTCATCACAGTCCAACAGCCACCAGGAGCAGCTCTCCATTTACTTTACATTCACATTTTATACATTTAAACACTTTTTAAGGTGTGTGGTGCTGTTGTATTAGTTTGTTTAGGTGTCAATTTAACAGTGGGAATATATCTTACTATTATGAGGCATTAGATACAATAATTCATAAATAATCAATGAAAATAAAATAAAAATAATAACTTTGAGGCACATGATCAATAGTTCATTTCCTTTCTTTTCTTTTAGTGTATCTATTTTATGAGCCGTGCATGTTGCATTTGGGGTTTCATTTACAATAACCTACTGTGTGTGGGGAGCCAAGAGTGAAAATCTCTTCATATTCAGCGACTGCTATTTTTTAAAAACTAAAAACTGAAATCATTAGATCATTAATAATGAAAATAACAAACCTTATGGGCTGGTGCGCGTGTTTAAAAAGTCTCATCTTTAAACTGCCCCTTTAATTCTGAGGTGGATCACCACTTCTCGTCTCATTAACTTAGTGTTTGTTACAGAGTTATTGTATTGGTTGCTAAACCTTATGCTTGGACACACAGATGTTACTGTCTCCAGTTCCTTTAGTCTAAATTCATATATTCTCTGGGAATTATACTGTATGTTCGAACTGTTTAAACTGAGTGAGGTGTTTGAAAATGAAGAAACACTGATGTTAAAGGGTGTAAAGGGCCCCAGGCTGAGGTCACTGCTAAGTTCAGCATTTGCATTATCAACCCAGGAATTTTTTGATCATTCAAATTCATTCAAATTACACATACATTGTGTAAAGGGTTCAAAGAGGAGTAGTCTGAATTTCAATATTCACTTATCTGTTCCATGGTGGAGTAAATGCAAAGGATATGTGTGGACAGCAGCTGTGAGGTCAAACTGACTATTTAACAGCCCTACCACTTAGTTCAAGCATTTCAACTGGTCTGGCAGCCAATAATCAACTGCTGTTAGACTCATATTACATGTGAACGATTACTGTTTTTGATAACTATAAAGATATTCCATCAGTTGTTGTGTAGATTCTGTTAGGTGTGTTGGTTTAAGCTGCAGTAACTGAAACAAAGTTTTGACTTCATGTCATCCAAGTTCTGAGCTGAAGCGAAATGAGTTGAAATGAAAATAAATCCAAGTCATTTAACTCACCGAAGTTGAGAAGGGGAAATCTTGGCTGATCCATTCTGAGACTCGAGGGTTTCTGCAATTTAATGGAACAAAGAAAACGAAACATTGTGATTTATGACACCTGACACGTGCAGTACGCTGCATTACGTTTAAAATGAAAGAAAACATCCCCAGCTGTTAAATATTCTGTTTGCTGAGCTCAGAAACACCAAAGGAGAAATGTGAGATCTATGCTTCCCCACACAACAGCATTTAGCAAGCTAGTTAGCGTAGAACAAAAGCTCAGAACGATGAGCTGCATTTCAAATGTATATAGGTAAAAAGAGGTGTTAAAGTGGACTTAATGGATGTGACGGCTTCTATGAAAAGAAAACCAATAATACATTTATTCTATTAGCAGGTGTTTTGTGTGAATCCAAACTCTGATATAGCTTACTCCTGTGCCACAACAAAAATCTCCAATTTCTCTGCACAGGCTGTCACGCTGCATTCACATCTCAAGGTTCAGTATGCACTAGCCTTGCCCTCGCACTGTATAATTCCATGCATGTCTCCTGTGCATGTGTGTATGTGTGTTACTAAGGCGGTGTTAACTTGGGAACTATGCAGTTGCACAGTTGCACATTGATTGATGTTACAGGCGTGTCTCCACACAATTCAACTCCATTCAGTACACTGCGCTCAACTGCACTGTCAATCTGTGTCAGTCAGAGATAGAGGAAACATAGCCCATGGGATACTGTCTGTTTTTGGTACGTCAGAGTTGAGACTTCAATTTATGTGTAAAACTTGAATTTTTTTTTCTGCGTGTATGCGGGCTCATGCATGGGTCCACAGTCCACTTTGGTCATGCCCAATTAGGCTTAAATGTGCCCTTGGAGTGTGCGTGTGCAGGATTATGATTCTCCCCTCATCAGCACAATCTGAACCCGTTCTCTCCTTGCTGTCTCGCTGCTGTTTCGCCTACCACCAAAAGGTCAGGCTGACCGATCGTGCCCATTAATATCACCACTGACGTCAGTGGAAACTGCTTTTTCCACATGCTTGAATTGTGTTTTATGTATATTGCACTTGGGGACTGTTTCTTAGCAATTTCGTGTCACATGCTCTGAATGCTGTTTTGGAGGTTTTCCTGCCTCACTGAGGAGACCTTCAGAGGAAAGCACTGAACTGTGCAGACAGACAGGAATGAGACTTGCAAAGGGTTTCTGTCCGCAGTCTGAATTTCCCTTTTGTTGCTGAAAAGCTCCCTTTTGGTTTCCACATACACACGATTCTCTTAGTCATGGTACTAAGAATCATTTTAATTTGAACGGCCCTTTTAGTAGGGTATGAGAGGACTAGTGCGTCAGCAGAAACATCAGTCTTGATGACTGTTGTTTTGCTGTTATGCTTCTCCTCTATTAGGCTACCATAACACTGGGTCTGTATTTAAAAAAGACAGACAGCCGCACATCCTCTCGTTTATCTCCCATACCTTGTTTAAAAGACTGTGGCTATATTCTCCTATAACAGTTTTAAAACTTAAACACATAAAAGCACAAACTATACAATAACTTTGGGGTGAGCTGTGTACTGTATGTACTTCTTAAACTGCTATTATCACACTTAACATAATACATAAAGCTCCTCATTATACTTTAGAAGTATTCCTGTATGGAATTGCATATCTTAGTACTACATTTATAACGGACAGAGGTGTTACTGAGGTTATTGTACACTTGCTGATGAATCATATACCTTCACATCCCATTCATGTTGAAATAAGACTGAAGTAAAATGTGTACAACTCAGTGTGATCCCTGTTGTTCCTAAAACTTGCTTATTCTTGGCAAACTGCCCTTAAATTTATGCTTAAGAGGTCTTGACAACTTACGATAGAGAACATTTAAACAAACTGTCCCTTACTCCAAATTGATGCATTCATGTGCAATCTTGTATACAGGAAAACTGACTTTCCTATTTGGAAGTTATGCTAAACAATTAAATGTAATTTTTAAATTTGTTGAAAAACCCCAAATGAATTTAAAATTAAAATTACTGCATTTCATTTTCAGCTGTACATGTCAGGCCAGTGATGTAAAACTGAACAAAATTGGCAAAATTTAAGCAAGTTATGTTTCACAAGCAATGAAAACTCAGTTATGTAAGACGGGCTTATTAAAAATTAGTCTTAGTATTTTTAAAGCTTAATCTAAAACAGGAAACAGTAGAGGAAGGAGTAAAACTCCAGGTATCTGTAGTTAGGACACAAACTTCATGGTTGCACCCAACCAGGTGAGGTAGGGCTTTTTTGTCTAGTTTTTAAGGCCCACTACAGTTTTTCAGTGGTCAGACTTTTATGCTAGTTTCAAGAATGCTAGCCAAGCTACAGCGGCTTACCCCAAAAACATGACTTTAATTGGTGTAATTTCATAAGATTCAAGATTAAACTAAGAAGTTGTGCACGTGGTTACTCTTAAAATATTGTGCAAACCATTGTTGTAGCTTTTTACTGATTAAATCTAGTTAGCAGGAATACTTTATTAAGACAATGTTATATATATTTACTTAACATGAGATTACTTTTCTGATGCAAAACGTGCTTAACAAGATTATTTTTTCTTTTAAATAAAAAAATAAGAAGACTTCTTTCTCAAACACAGTGCTTTACTTTGTTGAAATTCCTTTTTTTTGCAGCGTATTTCTGATTTGGATGATGGAGCGTCCCACCAGCACATGGACATAGAAATACCCCCTCCCCTCAATTATTCTTTGGGGTTTACCACCTGAAATAAATGCTCAGCCTGTGAAAATCACAAATCCTCCAGATTTAGTGGTGTAATATTTCTGTACCATCGCTGAATATACAGGCCTATGGGATTAGTGTAGCTGCTCTCTGTTTCCCTAAAACCTAGCAGGTGAATACAGTCGCACGTTCCCCCCCAGTCCCTTTCACCCCCCTCCTGCAGCCGGAGACCCCGGTGGGGGTGGAGGGCGGGCTGCTGTACACTCACCGCAGGCGTAGACGCAGGCATCACGGATGCCTTTGTGCTTGTGGCCGGACGCGTCTTTCTGAAGCTTTCGTAGGATTTCCTCCATGCTGGCTCCCAAGAATAAACGGCCTTACACTGTTAAAGAATGGACACACGGCCACCGGCGCTGGGTGGGTTTGTGTACGTGTTGGGTTTGTCTGTGGTATTTTAAGGGTGCAGTGACAGTGACAGCATCTCTGAACCCCCCCTCTGATGAAGACGATGATTCATTCCCAACGACCAGCCAATGATGTCAGGCCAGCCGTCAATCCTCTGAAGGTGGAAGGAGGAAGCGCCTGTGGTTTCAGCCTAAATCCACCGCTGTGGCCTCCAGGCGGATCAGTAAAGATCATCTGACGTCTGACACATAATCATCATAAACTGTCACCCATCCAGCGGCGGATAAATTCAGTGAATACCCGCCCTTCTCTCATCTCCGTCAGTCATTTATTCCTCGGCACTACCGTGTTTTGAAAATCCGTTCCAGCCTATACTTGTGTTCTTCACGGCATCCAGATCCGGTCCCTTCTATCCCGCATATGAAGCTGCTTGCACGCCAGGAAAACACCGCGGTGTTACATGATGAGAGCCTTCCGCTAAAAAGGTGGATTTCACTCCAACCTGGCAACACAGTATTTACATCGTTTTCCTGTGGAGAAGCTTGAAAATGCGGCACGGATACCCGGAGTTACTGGAATGGGATTTCCTTTCCCGGGGCGACAGGTGGAGGAAGCTCACACAGAGCTGCCCTCAGGCAAATTTGCCTTCACAATAAAGGTCTTTTCACGCCACGCAAGATAATCTTAAACAGAGTAAAATTCGCATATTTTTAGTTTCAGTTAATTTCATATTTTAAAGTATCATTCATATCGCTGGTGTGCTGTGACTTTATGTGGAACCCTCAGTTTGTCCACTTAACTAGTGCCCTTATGAGGCTCTAAATCTGTGTGGCTCAGCAGAATAACACTTTTAGCATGCTAGCATGCTAACATGCTAAAACCCCTGTTGTTAGTGTCGTTGTTGCCGTTATATTAGCATGTTTGACATTATGACTGAAATTACAAATCAATGGCTTCTAAATTGCTTACTAATGCATCACAGTTCAGTTACCAGTAACAACAGGTTTTGGTTTACCGGGTTGTGGAATTCCTCCTCTTGCATGATACTTTGCTAGTACTTAAACTCAAAAGTGAAAATCCACCGTTAGAAATATTAATAAACAGTTAATAAAGAGTCGGTATAATGCAATAGTCCACAAAGTTTACAGATGTAAATGTTATAAATGTGTTTATAAATGAATTTTGGTCTACCGGTACATGTCCTACACCCATTTTCCAGAGGGTGAGTCGTCCGACAGTTCATTGAAGGGGTAATCCCAATGAATGAAATAGCTAAGAGGACATGTGTCATATTGGAAGAAGAAAGTAGAAGAAGAGGAAAGTAGCAACTCAAAAGTTGCTCTCATTGATAGCTTTACTATAACGCATTAGTAAAAGATTTATTAACCAGTAAAACAGAGCCATTCATTTCATATGCACTTTTTCAAAAAGCACGTTTACATGGCAGTGTTAGCATGCTAACATGCTTGGTTTGTAATGAAATGGCTAATGGATTAACATGATAAACAGACTGATAATGTATGAACTTAGCCATTATGCATTAATATGCAAATTTTCAAGTATGTAACATTTAAAATTGGCAACATGTTTAGGATGTTGCACTGCAACATTTAGTGTTAGTATGTCATATTAGCAATAACCTCAAAAGCCGATAGGAACTTGGTTTATTATTAACTGAAGTGCTTACCTGATCTGTCATTAAAGTCAGTGGGATTCATCCTCCAGGGAACGTGAACATCTGTAGCCTACTTAAGATTATTGCAATCCCTCCAAAGGTGTCTGAGACACTTGCCAAAACACTGACACTACATAATGACCAACATTGCCATCCCTATAGCCACACTAGTATCTGAAAATCTTAGTGACCAATTAAAAAAAAATCTAGTCTGAGCTGCTAATAGCACATCATACATGACAGTATGGAAAAGGAACTCAAAGTAAATATACTGTGGAATCTGGACTGCACTGTGTGCGATACTGGTCTTGCTACATGCTTCACTAACTTCTCTCTGCTTCATAACTTTCTTAAAATGTTTCTTTTTTGTTGTTGGTTAATATTTCCTAATTACTTACTTAGACAGTAATATTAATCAAGATTTCATAACAAGAAGTTTTCCAGTACCACAGCAACAAAATCATGACCTTCATAAACACATTTTAATCTGCCTGGTAAACAATTTGTAGCTGGCCAAGAGGGAAGGTGATGATTGATATTCAGCGATTTATGTATTCATTTATTCATATATTCATTGGCTTTAATCTTAATCTGTTCCTATCAGGATCATGGGATGGGGCAATAAAAGAATAAGGCAACAAAAGGAAGATAATATAATAAAATTAATGCGAGAATCACAGATGGTAGGTGAAGAACAGGTATTAAAAGGTCATAATATTAAAGCCCAGCAGGTGTATAAAAACTGCCCAAGAAAATAGATGCTTGAACAATAAGCTGAAGTCTGCAAAGAGGTGAGAGTGATGAATATGATTGTAAGCCTGGCAGGTTTTATACTGAGGCACACAGTTATGCAACCATGTTTTAGATTATGAAATGAATGAGATTCTTGCAAAAACAACAATCAAGCAGGAAGCCTCTCATATTCTAAAGTTTTGAAGAGCGAAGCTCCAGGTAAACATCTGAGCTTTATACTGTCCCAGAACAAAATGGCCCTAATACACAATCTGCAGAGGCAATGTCATTCTTAGACTCAGTTAAAGTGGTCTTTGAGTGCAAAGGCAAAAACAACCAGACACTCATTCTTCCTTTGTTGTTATTGTGTGGGCTGTTAATGCCCTGTCTGCTTTTAGTGGATGATCGCTAACAGAAAGTATATGGTCTCACATACATCACACCCTTATGTGATAGCCAAAATGTTATTTCCAAACCATGGAAATAATTTGCTGCTATAAAAGACACTACTTTTTTAGGAAGCCATCCAACCATATTTCAGAAACTTGCTGCAGGGTTTTGCTCCCATTCAGCCACAAGACACTTAAATCAAGACTGAAGTCAGCCACTGATGCTGGGGGATACTGTGCAGGCCAGTCAGGGTCTCAGGGTTGAAACAGGAAAGGTTCTTTCCTGAAACCTCTGACACTGAGTTAAAAGTAAATACTCTCTACATAGCTGTACCATTAAGATTCCTTCACTGGAACATTTTTTCATCATCTTCCATGGCAGAGCAAGTACTGTCAACAGCCTTTTTTTAAGTTGCTGACAATATAAAAAATATAAGATCAGGTAAGCACTCAGAAACAGGTCACCAAATCACTAGCTTAGAGGAAACTTTGATCCCGACTCCAATACACCGATTCATCATGTTGCTCAAATAATAATGTATTTATTGTCATGTTTTTTTTTTTTTAATTTGGCTTACATGAGCAATAGTGGGTGCTTTAATGGAAAATTGCATTAGATGCCTGGTACTTTTCTACACCTCAGGGATTTACTGACTATGCTCAATGTCAAAAATGTAATTAAAATATTAAAAAGGTTGGTATTTATTCCCAAAGCTACACAACAGGAGTTTCAAAATGTTGTCATATCAGCAAGAACACTGACCTCAGGTGCAGCTGGTGTCAGTCTGTAGACTTTTATTTTCATTGCTGCATTGCTGCATAACTGCACTCCTGCTATGGGTTGGAACAGTCTTTTTGGATTAGACGTCCTTTCAAGCAGTCTGTCCTGTTTATGGTCGAGTCTTGTTTACGCAGAGGGCTATTTTTTGCAGCCCTCTTGTGTATGCACCCTGCTTTAATGTGACTTTGTAAGGGAAAAGCAACGATATCACCTGTTGAAATCACTAATGCGAGGAGATATGGGTCGGCTTGCAGTCAGCATTTAGATGAGATGAGATAACATAATCCTTTTTTAGTCCCACAGCAGGGAAATTTGCAGTGTTACAGCACCAAAAGGAATAGTAAAATAAAAACTAAGACATGGAAATAACTAAAAAAATAAGTCAAATACATGAAGAGTGAAAATAAATACAAAATCAATTAAGTACAAAATAAGTCAAATAAATAAAAGACTAAAAGAGCTCAACAGTTGAATTTCCATTATGATCCATAAGAAATATTGCATGAGTCAGACCAGTCAGGGGCTTCAATACCAAACCATTTCTTGGTTTGCTTGCTGTGTGCATGCTGGCATTGAAATGCAAGCAGGAAAGTATCTTTCTTGAAACTACTGACATAAAAATAAAAGCACATTATTGTCTAAAATACCACTGTATGCTGTAGCATTACTCACTGGAATAAAGCCTCAAACATGCAGCAGATAGATAGATTCACACCTACATACTGCACATTTTACATGTTCTCTTCATTAAGATGTCTTGTTCATATATGATGTCTTCTTAAGAGGTCCCACAAACATATAAATACAAAATCAATTATTCTGACTTTTATCTTACTTTTGATTTCATCCATGAAATGTGGTTTAAACTCTGCAACTAAATATCCTTCAATTGAAACAATATGAGATGGAAAATCCTTTGTTGGCTGACCTGCTAGAACCCATGATGTGTGGTCACTAGTAGATGTTGCTTCATTTTAAGGAGTCACAAGCCAAAAGGCTGGAGACCACACAAATTAATGAGAGAATGAACAATACCCTGGGCAACCTTTTGATGACCCCCCCTTTTGTATTGTATTAAACATGATTCTGTAAGATGTTGTCAAGTATACACCTTGTAAGAGCGATGCAAATACATTATACTGTGCCGTTTCTTTCCAGTTTGAAAACTAAAATTATAACAAAGACTGACATTCAAACACATTATCTCCTACTGAGAAAGAGGGAATACAATGTCCTGTCACAAGTAGCAGCACGCAGTAGAGGTGTACGACCGCATGGGGGCGCTGCTATCCAAGGCTAGCCACGGCATTAGTATCATAGCCACGTATGGTATTATCATATAATAATTGGGCTCAGATTATAAAATGATGAAAAGGCTTCAAAAACAGTTTGGGTTCCTGCTCTCACCTCACCACTTCTCACATAAATCTGATAAGTTTTAGAAGTGAGATGAAGGCAGATTGCCTCCGCCTGAACTGTAAATAGCAAAATGAATGAAAGGGGAATTGGAGGGGAACTCAGCACTTCAGCTCTCTCTCCGTGGTTACATAAGGACCACCCGATCTTTAAAATTTAACCTGTTTTCATGGGGCAAAAAAAAAAAAAAAAAAAAAAAAAAAAAAATCACTCAACCGTCTCATGTCTTTTCCCATAAAAGTGAACTGATCAAAGTTAACTCTGGAATAAATCAGAAATGTAGCCTAGCTACTGTTATCATCCAAAAATATGACAGAAGGTTACCCGGATTTTCTCGGATGGATTATTTGTATAATAGTAGCAATTTTGTTTAATACCCGCCGACGGCCCACTCTGTCACACCATCATTTCTTGTCCATTCACATTTTGCGTAATCTCACTCTTTGTCTCTCTCTCTCTCTCTCCTTTGTGTGTGTGTGTGTGTGTGTGTGTGTGGTGTGTGTGGAGGGGAGAAAGGCTTAATAACACAGGCGATACCAAAATAGCTTTCATTTGAAATCGACAGAACATTTCTTCATTCTGCGCAATTACGCACGGTCATCCATGGACACAGTTTGTCCTTGCCAAGATGTTTTCAGTAGAATAAACTCCAACAAGAGGCACAGGAGATTTTGTTTTCTGTGAACCATTTGTGTGCACGTTTAGATACAAAATGTTCAGCAGCCTATAGGCTATCCAACATGTCTTTTGACGTCACACATCAACTTTTGTGATATATATATATATAAATATACGCGCGCACTACGGGTTTTAAGTTTCTGCTTTTCTCCACATCAGGCTGAGAAGTGGGATAGATGCCAGGGTAGCCACAGACAACAGGAAATAAAATCGTATTTTATAGGTCAGGTATTTTGGGAATATGCCCGCGGCGCGCCACGTGCGTAATGACGAGTATGCCTCTAAATAGAAGAATTAAGGCGTCGCGAGCTTTTTGAAGGGAAAGAGAGCATGTCAGTGTAGTTTACCCTGAGGGAGGCTGTGGAAAGGAATTACTTATTTCTCACATCCATACCGGCACATCTGTGCGCGTCTATGTCACCACCGGACGGGTCTCCAAGTCCATGGATAAAAAGGAACAGGAGGCAGCAGAATGGTTGTTGTGGGAGCGAGTAACGGAACCTTTGGTAGTGGCAACATGAGGTCGTCGTTCATGATAGAGGATAGAGCCGGTGGCGGAGATCCCGGGGGTTCCACCAACATGATGATCTCGGAGGCTCTTGCGCCCCGGCTGCTGAAGATTGCGCAGGGCGCCGCAGAGGCTGCAGCAGCAGCGGCAGCAGCGACTTCTCCCTCTACCTCCAGTCAACCGCAGGTCATGGAGACGAACGGGACCCGGTGCGGCGAGCAGATCCTGAGCTACGGCCGGGTGGAGAAAGTCCTGATCGGAGGGGTCCTCACCATGCTCACCCTGTCCACCATCTGCGGGAACTTATTGGTGGTCATCTCCGTGTGCTTCGTCAAGAAGCTGCGCCAGCCGTCCAACTATCTGATCGTCTCTCTGGCCGTGGCGGACCTGTCGGTGGCTCTGGCCGTGATGCCGTTCGTCAGTATCACGGACCTGATTGGTGGTCAGTGGATATTCGGACAGTTCTTCTGTAACGTTTTTATCGCCATGGACGTGATGTGCTGCACCGCGTCCATCATGACTCTGTGTGTAATCAGCATTGACAGGTGAGATGAACTTCTTTTGTGCCTGGAACAAAGTTACGACTTTTATCTTGAACGCAGTAAAACAATGTATCAAATAACCATACTCCGTAACACTATGTGAGCATAGTTTAAACGAAATATGTAAAACTTAGTTTATAACATTAGTCCCACAGTTTATTTTTTATCATTGATTTAATAAACTTTTAAGCATCGCCGTTTTGGAACCAAACTCTCCACACTCCTCTTCTTTAATCCCACATTTGACCTTCTTGCAAAAAAATCCATCACGCAGTCTAATGAAATGTTTTGCCGCTCAGACCTCTCCGACATTGAAACATAGGATTTGTCCAAGGGAGGTCAGAGCGCGGGGACACACAGTGGCTCAGGGTCTCGCTCAAGGGCACTTGGGTGAAGCTGGTGAGACAAAGAGGCTGATGCGGGCATCGAACTTGGGACCTTTCGGCTTAGCTCTTTGTCTACTCTGCACCAGACTCCCTTCTGGACGAATACCCCGTTTGAATCCAATAAATGGGTCAGAAGGAGAGATGAAAGCATTCAGAGGGAAGATGCTGCAAATGACTCTGAACTGACTCTACTTAAAATTCAAAATTTAAATTACTGTGATGATTAATTTCCAGGTTGTTGTTGTCATTATGGCTTAATCAGCCTAATAAAGTCTGAACACCACACACGCATCCATATGTGCTGTGGTTGCCTGGTGAAATTCAGTAGCCTATTGTTTTATAAAGGATTTTTCCAGGGAGGTTTTTTGGTGTGAATAGGGACATACTGTACTGTAATACTATGCTCTTCTGTGGTTCTGTGGGCTTTATTTAACACTGAAAGGTTTGCTGACCACATGTGGTCCTTTGCTGCATCTTGGAGCTTCTCTTTCATAAAATACCCAGTTTCCCACCTGGGGGCTGCATATGGCAAGCACAGATTGTTCCTGATTGCACCTTGCCCAAGGGCACTTTGCTGAGGGTGGGGGGGATCATTGGTTTCTCAGGGTAGGAAAATACCTGAGTATAAGGAATTTTATTCAGAAAAGATTATCTTCCTGTTTATGATGTCTTTCATTCAGACTTATCTCTCTCTCTAGGTATTTGGGTATCACGAAACCCCTGACCTATCCTGTCCGGCAAAACGGCTGCTGTATGGCCAAGATGATCCTGTCAGTGTGGCTCCTCTCCGCCTCCATCACCCTCCCCCCTTTGTTCGGCTGGGCACAGAACGTCAACGATGGCAGAGTCTGCCTCATCAGCCAGGATTTTGGCTACACTGTCTACTCCACGGCTGTGGCGTTCTACATCCCCATGTCAGTGATGCTGATCATGTACTACAGGATTTACAGAGCGGCCAAGCTCAGCGCAGCCAAGCACACCATCACCGGCTTTCCCAGGGAAGGGGAGCACAGCGCAGGGGTGGCTCCGAGAGGGGGGCGAGGAGGGCACGAGGCTCACCGGCCACCAGAGTCAGGAGAGACAGGAAGTGTCGAGGGGACGGAGGCCGAGGAAGAGGAGGAGAGCTTGGACTGCGTGGCAGCAGCGCTGAAGCTCCAGCGTGAGGTGGAGGAGGAGTGCAGCACACGCGTCTCCCGCCTCCTCAAGACCGGTGAGCACCACCAGCGCCGGAAGAGGAAAAACCAGTCCATCTTCAAACGGGAACAGAAGGCTGCAGCCACTCTGGGCATCGTGGTTGGCGCCTTCACCTTCTGCTGGCTGCCGTTCTTCTTGGTGTCCACCGCCAGGCCGTTTGTCTGCGGCGTGGAGTGCAGCTGCGTGCCACTCTGGCTGGAGAGAACTCTGTTGTGGCTCGGGTATGCCAACTCCCTTATTAATCCCTTCATTTATGCATTTTTCAACCGTGATCTGAGGACCACCTACAGTAACCTCTTGCGGTGCCGCTACAGGAACATCAATCGTAAGCTGTCGGCAGCTGGCATGCATGAGGCTTTGAAACTGGTGGAGAAGCCAGACACTGATGTGTAAAGTTGTAGGTCTGCCAATCAGCCATGCTACGCAGACCAACAAAAACAACCACCAGGGAAAACACCCAGTGGGGCTCAGACTATGGCACAGAGCAGCACACTGTCAGACTGGTTATTTCCCTAAATGTGTATGATGATTGCTGAGGTGAGAAGAGGCAGGATGCTGTGATTAAATGGGTGCACACGAAGGTAAACAGAAGAAGCCTATCATTGGCTAAAAGCTAGAAATCTTTTATTCTGAAGACTGAGTAACATGGTGGGGAACTTTAACTCATTGGCGATGAATTCGGAACTCTATCTCAATAGCTTCTGTATATCAATACACTCACAGCCTCTGAACTGTTACTGCCACCACTGTAACGTCCAACAATTACAGCAACGGTTGCTTTCTTGGTGCACTCAAAACTGGCTGCTGTCCTGCTTTTGCACATGATATTGTTAGAAAAGTTGGTGGAGCTACACACCGACTTTGTACTCGTCTGGATGGAAATTTTCTAACTAAGTAGCCGGTGTCTTGTATTTTCAGTTTGAGCCAAGGAAAACTTGCCACACAAAAAAAAGAAAGAAAAAAAAATGGAGGACTTCTTGGAGTTCGATTGGCCCACGAGGTTAAAACACCAAATGTATTCACCTTGTGTCCACGATTATCACAGTGACACTGCTTCTCACCACCTCTAAATATTGAGGTTTGTGTCAGTGGACGAGCATCATAACAAGTGGACAAGTTATGATTAAAACACAAGTGACATGTAAAAATTGTTGTACACAAGTCAATAACTACACTGTTTTTGGGACAAACCTTATTATTAGTGTAAAATGGTTCCTTCTGATGATCTGTTGTACCTGATATGAGTTTATATCTTTGGAAGATGCTTGGTTTTTTGTCAATATCACAATGTGTTGAATGTGCCAAATCTTGCTCCTTTTGCCTTTTCACAAGTTATTCAAAAACTAAAACTACTTTATTGAAAACAATTTATCGATCAATCTGTTTTATAATCAGGCAGCTCACTTAGGAACAAAAAACATTTTTTTGTTAAAGGGGATGTTGTGAAGTTCTGCTACATGATGGTTTGGAACCAACAAGTGGAAGATAAAGACCTAAAGAGAAACATGATTATTTAGGACACTTTTTTGAATGTGACCATACCTTTTCCTTTTCCACACAGGAGTCTCCTTTCAAACTATGCACCTTATTTTTTTAGATTAGACACAATGTGTGGCAGTTGCCTGGGCCATCCAGGTTGATCATGGCTGAGTTTTAGGCTTGCTGTGTATTATGTCATACAATACCTCATGAAACAGGCACGATCCAGGCAAAAGCTAACAGAGGAGTGATTCGTGCGAGCTTTCAAAGTGGTCTATGTTTTTTCTTTTTACAGTGACACTATCCAAATCCAGGATGATTTCTTTTAAGTCATTATCAGTAACAGCTGAATATACTGTTTTTTTCTGTTGATTGTTTGGTCTAAAACGTATTAAAAAATAGATACTATAAATGAGCATCACAGTTTCTCAGACCCCCAAGATGATATCTTCAAATGATATGTGTTGTCTGACTAACAGCCCAAAACAGAGATAATCAATTTAAAGTGTACCAAAGAAGAGACAGAAACAGCAAATTTTTGCATTTTAGAAGATGGTACCTGCTTGATAAATGACTAAAAGCCCTTGAAAACCAAGGGCTTTCAGTCATTTATCAAGCCAAAATGTCTAAATTAAAATCTCAGTTTTCAGGGGCCACTTAATGTTTCTCTATAACATTAAATATTCTGAGAAAATTCCTAGTCATTATTTATTAAACATTTAACACTAAAAAATTAAGCTAATCTGTTTCATCTGCTTGATAAATTACTTAAAGTCCCTGAAAACAATTTTTTTCAAAATTTGATGATCAGGTTTCATTGAGAGCAGCCTCATCTGATGAAAATGTTGGCACACCCCGATTAGAACACAAAAATATGTGACCTTTTTCTAACTAAGCCCGCTCACTTCAAACTAGTCAGAAAAGTGAGGACATTACATAAATAAAGATTTTTTTTTCTGTGAAATAACCAGCAAAGTTCAAACCTTGACAGAAAAATTAATTTTCATGTACAGTCCCATCCCATCTTAACAAGAAGTGTCTGATTGAGAAAATTGGTTTTCAAGGCCTTAATTAACCAACTAATAAGTAATTAAAAAGACTATCAATCAATTCTCTTTTGATTAATTAATTAATCAACCAATCTTTACAAACATTAATGATATATCTTCCAAAGTGTCAAACTTTTAGGAACAAATATCTTGTCTTTCCTCCTTTTCCTTTTCACCTTCTACTATTATTGAGTTCTATGTGATCACAGACACTAATTACAGAGACACAGGAGCTAATGTAGCTGTCTCTTGGGCTATTAATCTAGTGAGAGAGGCTTGGAGTAGAAATCTGATTTGGATGTGTGGGGAAAGAGAGCAGAAGATAGCAGGTTTTTCATTGGTGTTTACAAGCACCTCCCACAGAGATTTCAGAGTTTCGTTATTGCAAAGCACAAGCTGAGCTCAGGGGAAAAAAACCAGAGCAGTGACAGAGTGCATATCTTGTGTATGCACATTAAAATCCCAAGTAATTTAATGTTGATGTTTTATCCTGTGTGCAAGAACAGGAATATGCTCTTATAGTGTTAGTTAATGTTGAGTCCATAAGTACCCTAAACATGACACCTGGAACACACTTATTCCTATTTCTGTTTTCCATGTGCACAGTGTTCAGAAGCAAGGAAGTATTCATTCTTATTTCTTATAAGACTGCAGCATTGTTTTTGTCTTGCCAATTCTTAAAGAGTATGGGAGGAGAGACTTTTTATTGCCCTACCAATTAGTACTGTCTGTGCTGCAGAAACATTGTCCTCATTAACTTGAATTTGTAAAGCAACTAACTGAGAAAGAACAACAGAGGGAAAAATCTTCTCATTGAGAAAGTGTGAACACTATAAATGCCACATTAATTAGCTGCTAATAAGTCATTTCTGTGCACATTTTTTTTAATTCAAAAACACAGTTTCTGAGCCTTAATCACCAAGTGGGACTGCAAAATAGATGCTATAGATTCACACAGTTTGCCAAAATGAAATGCTAGCAGTGGCTTTGATAACTCGTGGGAAATCTTGTCCACGCTGTATGGTACAAACTACAAAACACCATCTAAACTGTCTACTGAATTACACAAATTTAATGCAGAGAAAAATTGGTAAAATTTTGCATCAGGTTGATAAACATGATTGTGCAGGATATGTGGGTACCAAAGCTATTAAAAAAATTACTAGTTGAATCTATCTGTGGTTGCTACCTTGTGAATTAATGTGAAGTAACCTGGGCTGAAATAAGTGAATAAATATTGGCTGTCATAGTTCATGCTTCTGCACAATCATGCCCTCAGCTGTGTAAGTAAAGGAATTAGTTCACTTTGATGGCTGTGAGCTGAAAAGGTTGAGAACCACTGAACTGTACTTGTTCTGGGCTCTGTGCCGTCATGGCACGGCTCCATTTCCTGTCATAGAATATATGGAGAGAGGTTGCCAGTGGATATGAACAGGGGCACATGTTTCCAAAAGAGCATCCAAAATCTCACAGGAACACAGTACTATACATAAACAGCCACTACAGAAACTATTGAAGAAATACTCAAATTGATAGTATCTACACTTGGAAATATTCTTGTTGGGGGTCATTTCCTTTTCAAGGTGGAAACCTGGAGGGTAATGGCCACATGATAATGAAAACAAACAACCAACAAACAAGAACAACAAAAAATCATATCAAATAGAACATTGCATAAAATATAGTCAGGTTTCAGGTGATGTTACTGCCCAGGCAGTAGCTGCATCACTGAGAAGGGAAGACAGAAGAGGGGAGATGTGTTAAAAGCTGAATTAAAAAGGTAGAAGTGTACCTAACTGTGGCAATACAATGGTTGTCAGCTGCATCACAACCTCAGACAGGATTGGCAAGTGTGAACAAATGTATCCCCCTGGTGAAAAGAATAGAGTGTGAAAGGCTTTTACTCTAGCTGCATTTTCTTGGGTGAGCAGCCTTTACAACACACCAGTGTACAGATAAATGTGTCTGATCAGACCAGTCACCTTCGCCAATAATTAGATTAGATTAGACTTTACTCTTACCTGTTTCCTGGTTGTATTTTCACAGCCACTCAGTGGACATGAATGACAGACCCAGACCCAGGAAGAAAGCCTGTCTTACAAAAATTATTGTACCCAGTCTTTCCTAATTTATAGATGAAGCTGTGAGAATTTTACTCCATGCTGACCACACATTTTGCTGCATATTGAATTTGTTCATTGATTGAAAATGCATTGATTTCACTGATTCTTTGATGTTTGCCCTTTCTTAAGTGACAAAACACTCAAACAAATTGCAACCATGGTTCACAGGTCAAAAAGGTTTGGGACCATTTGTACAGAACCTTTAACTGTTGCAACTGCTGTAGCAGCACAGGTAGGGAAGACCCAAACAGACTCAGTCAGGCTAGATGCAATAAAGGACCTTTTGATCTAAATTAACAAGTTTACAGATGAGTCAACATACAGGAAGGCAAAAAGGCAAAGGACAGGCAACAAAATGAAAGACAACACTGGGGGGAAAAATGTAGAATTATGAGCAGACAAACTGACAAGGAACTGGTGACAATGGCAGGTTTAAATAGTGGGTGGGGTCATGAGGTAACTGGGAACAAGTGTGTGAGAGGGCATGGAAGCTCAGATGATTGCAGTTAAGAAACAGGAGAGCAGGTAGATTAAGGAGAGTCCAGGGACATCTGATTGATGGATGGAAAATGGCAGGTCTGGGTGGGGAGGTCAAAGTACAAACACGGACAGGGAGATGTAAGCAGGGGCTAGAGAGAGAGAGGCTGAGGGGGAACTGAGGCACAGCTCATTACAGTAAATTGTACAGATTGGTGGTGATGACATGCTGAAATTAAGTGCCAACCAAAGACCAGATTATATAAAGACACAGACTTGATGGGGTGTCAGACAAAATATGTGAAAGTACAGGTTCCAGAATATTTCTCCACATGAGAAAACCTAAAATGCTCACTGTTATTTCTAAAGGGTAGTGGATAATAGAAAACCTCTGTTGACCAAACTGAGTTTTCATCCTGGATATTCAATATTCGAGATAGGAGCTTAAACTAAATGCAGTCTGCTGCTAATACCTATTCTACGCGTGAGCCAGAAATGTTTGAAATTTTGATGTTTGTGCCAATGGATGCTAAGCCCGTTGAGGATGTCCTAATCTTACGCTGTTTTTGACCAGAGAGGCCAGAGTGAACCATGTCGTAGTCCTGTTTCAGAGCATGTAATCACCTTTTTTCATAAAGCAATTGTACCAAGGGGGATGTTCTTTACTGGGATTACACATACAACATTGATCTTGTACTGTCAGTGGCATCAAATCACAGACAACAAAGAGTAATTCTCGGGGTGGGGGGTGGGGGGCTATATGCTTCTATATGCTGTTTACCAACATGTGTATTGTGTGGAAATTGCTGTACATATATTATGAATGAAATGAGGAGAAAGAAAAAGGGAGGTAGCTCCATTGCTCCCTGGTGACCATAGCAGTTGGGCTTAACAACCTATAAAGCACAGCAAGCCAAGCTTTATGGGATGTATCTGCACAGATGCAATGCATCTTAGACCAATCAAATAGCCCAACTGTTTGTATAATTACCAGCAAACAAGACTGTAAGATATGTTGTTGCTGCTGTCATGGTGAAACTTTGTTGTTCCAATTCTAGATATTTTTACTTTATTACTTGTTTTTTTTTTTTTAATAGGGTTTTATAACCATATGGCCCATGAAACATATTCAGATGTTGTAAAAGAAAGTAAAACAGCAGCGCTGCTATGTAAGATTTTATATTTTGTGTTTTAAGGTCTAGGTGTTCTACCATCAACACTGTGGTTAACCAACAACAGAAGACGATAAATTGACCATGCAATCATGGAAGTATTCTACAATTAAAATGCTCTGGACCTGTTTCAAATGTAAATATATTTTGCAGTCTGTACAGTTTTATCTGAGCAGTGAGTGATGAGCAAATATGTGAAGTGACATCATTTGCTCAAATGAACCATTAAATACAGCTGATGAAACAGGTCTGATTCAGGTTGTTTGATTTCTTTCAGTGTGAATACCTTCCTTCCTGTGTGGACCTCTTGTTCTGATCGGCACCTGAGGACACACAAGATAATAGATTGTAATTAATGAACACAGCAGTCACCAATGACTTAAAACACAAACAAACTAGCCTTTGTTGATTTTAGTGACACATTTTTGGTTGATTGTGGCTCTGCCAGAAAATATGACCCTTTTTGAAAAACATCACTGTTTTTGTCAGAATTACAGAAATACTGTACTGCTTTATGTAAAAATAACACTTGACTACAAAACACAATTTTTCTATTTGCAGCAACCCTACATCACTGATTAGACAGAACTAAGAAATACACAGCTCAAGGCTGTTGCTGGGTTTTCTAAAAATGTAATATCTCCGCCATATCACAGCATTTATTTCTGATACACTGCAGGTTCAGGTGGTATTGATTCAGCACCTTGCCCTGGGACTGTCAGGATGAAACAGAAATTAACCTGAGACTGAAAGTCCTCTCTAGAGAAGCTGTCACTATAACTTATTAGAGTAAGTGGTGCCTTTACTGACTCTGAGCTTTGGTTCATGGACGGGCGGTGAGTGTGAAACCAGGACAAACATTTAAAAATGCAAGATACATAATGGGCAGCAGAAAAATTGAAACTATGAGGAAAATGGCTGAAAAGCTGGTTGTTTGGATGGAGATGAGGTTTTGCTTGACAGAGAGTCACAGATGGCAAATGTTTGAATTTTGCAGATCGGAATTTTAGTTGGTCAAATATTCTTGTGAAACAGAGCCATCCTTACCAAACATGGGAAAAGACTAACCTCAATGTATTGAGCCAACGAAACTAGTACATAATAGCCACTATGCTACAATACACTATATGAGTGCACTATATACCAGTATTCACAGGTCAATATTTTGACATGAAGTTAGAATACACTGCCATTTTGTAGAAATGATAGAATGCATGTCCTGACAGACATCAGTTAACTGACCTGCTGCCACTAAACAACTCAAACAACGTACTGAATTAGCCTGGAAGTCATTTTAAACACACATCTTGTCAGCTTTGCAGAAAATTTAGTTAGATAAATAGTTTTATCCCTTCATGAATAATGTACAAACACTGTATAATGTTGAGGCTGACTGTTATCCAAATCAGATTTAAAGAGAATTTGTGTGTCACTTTTATTGGTAGCACTACCTCTACAGTATAGTATACTTTACTATATGCTAGAGTGCACTACGTACCAGTGTTCCCAGGTCACTGTTCTACAACATAGTTGTTGCTTAAGTTAAAAGTTAAATTGAAATTCTGTTTGATTTTATTTTTCCAAGATGTTCTTGGAGCTGTCAAACAACCTTCCACAATTGTTTTTTAGAGTTGAATTGCTTCCCTATATCTGCTATGTGTTTTGTATTTGTGGAGAAAAGACTTAATCAACGCTCCAC
This sequence comes from Lates calcarifer, assembly GCF_001640805.2. Lineage (NCBI taxonomy): Eukaryota > Metazoa > Chordata > Actinopteri > Centropomidae > Lates > Lates calcarifer. The sequence continues at coordinate 19,623,127 of NC_066848.1, forward strand.
TCAAGCTGTTTTAGTAGACATGTTGGCCTCTAAGTCCACTTTAGTGTGTAATTTCTTCACTCTTTTCCTTTTCCACAGCATGTTGTTGAGACGCAAGAAATACAAGTATTTTTGAATGCCAAGCACATTGTGTACCTATCTTCCCATGCCAGAAACACATACTCAAAATATTGATGTGAGGGGAGCACAAGATTTAATGTTTGACCCCGTAGGCAGCTAGGTTAGCCGTTAGCTGGCTTGTTGTCAGGTAGCCAACTTACACTCTAAGAAAAAAGTGTGCTTCTCCAGCTCCACCCACTGAGGTTTAAGAGATTATTTCCGTTCTTGCAGTTGTCTTCTTCTAATCTGAAGCCCAGATATGACTGAAAATTTAAGAGTGTGTATTTATATTTATTAATTGATTTATGGCCAGTCTCCTGAATCACTGTTATCCGTTTTGGTTAACTTGTAAATGCATCCAAAAAAGCAGATTCCTCTTGTAAAACAGTGTGAGTGCAGTGTGTTCAATTGTGAGTACAACACATATGAGGAAATTCATTCAGTGTTATTGAAAGAGCAGACAAGCGTTGTTTTCTCCCCTCAGTGTGAGAGACTTAGTCGATAGTTTCTTTGCAAATACATCAATATTATTCATTTGCATTTTCCTGCCAATACTGATGTGTAAACTGACAGGACAATCATTTCTTCAGTCACCTAAATGGCTCTTTCAGGTCATTTTTAAACACACATGAAGGTTTTTCGAGATAAAGTGCATCTAAATGAATTTTAAATATACATAAACATTCATATTTAATATTAATAAAGCATTTAGCAGGTACAGAGGTAGGCCCCTTTACAAAAAGGTGTAAGAACTGAGTTGTTTAAATAATTTCTTTACAAACACTACTGGAACAAACAGCAGAAAACATTTCAGTTTAGATTTTTTCATTCCACTAACATTAAGTCTTGTCACTCAGTTTTAAGAGTGATGTGCTGTGTTTTAAATTACAGCGGTAATGTAACAGTGTTGCTTACACGTACATAACAGAGAGGGGTGTAAATATTGTGGTATTAATACAGTTAAATAATCATTTCATAACATTAAAACACAGAAAATATATGACCAGCAGTGAGGACTTCTGCTTTTTTTCATCTGCTAAATAGTGTGTTTGGAGTTTCTGTCACACAAAGTTGATATTATAGCCTAATGAAACTGTTGGGAAAAAAAGAAGAACATTTTTGATTAAAGAAAAAACAAAAAAACAAATACAACTTGTTATGCAGAATCTTTAAATGAAAAGATTTCTTCAAGTCTTTCTCAGAAAACAGGAAACTGAGCCTCACTCCAGTGATCATTTTGATTCAGTCAAAGATTAGACCTACATTTTGAAGATAACAAAACATTTTCCTCTGACATGAATGAATCCCAGACACTACTGAAGATTTTCACCGAGGCATCTATGAAAAGACAGCTCTTCTCCAGAAGACAGATGAGTCACCTCTTTGATGTAGAAATGCAGAAAAAAAAAAAAATTAAATCTTTGTTATTATTTAATCAAATGAGATTAGATTCTCTGTGAGCGTAATTTTGGAGACTGAGCGCCAAAATATATTTGAGATAGACTAAGAGAGAAAATTAGGAGAGAAAGAAAGAGTCAGCTGGAGATTCACTTCTCTATACTCATGTCATTATATTTTATATTACTTTGCAATTAACTATCATTCTCATCCGGAATAAGGCACACGATAACATCATGTCCAAAAACTAGGACATCATTTTTTTTACCCAAACTTTAAAATTCATGCTGATCTGACAAAAACTTCTCCACAGTGCTGCTGCTGCAGAAAAGCTTCATAAGGAATGAGGTAAAAAAAAAAAATAATAATAATAATAATTCCATTCACATCAACTGATAATAAACTGCTATGAATAAGGTCACACACACACACACACACACACACACACACAAAAAAACATTACTATGCGCAATGCATGTAGTATCACTGACAAATAATATAAATCACAAGTATAAATGTTTAAAATCACTAGTTATTCTATTCCAAGTTATTTTAAAATCAACCTCTACTAGAATATAACAAATGTTGCTTCTTTTATTACTGTTTTGAGCCTAAAAGTTCCATTTCATGACAAAAAACAAACCAAACCAAAATAACCCATTTATTACCATGCATTTTGACAACCTGAAGCTGATGTTATTCTGTGACCCTGACAAAGGTTATTACAGTGTTGATTTTAGTACAGAGGCTGCAAGAGCTCTTTTGGTTTCTGCCCTTTGGTTCATTTTGGTGCTCACAAATTGTATTTCAAAACCAGCTATATGCAGTTTACAATTCTAAAATCACAATCAACTAAAGAATGTTTCTATGGAAAGACAACTCAAAACACTTTGGTGTAGTTAGGGAAAGATGGTGGAGTTGGATAGATATTTAAGTCCATATCTGACTTGAAGCACTAGTCAGAATATGTTTACTTTAACAGTATTTAACCAAAACTGTACTCTCTCACTAACTTTAACCAGTGAGGTTCTTTCACCTGTACACAACTAATGTGATATGTGGACAGCCCTGCTTCTTCTCTTAGTTCCAAATGAATGCTACAACTTAGCAGGAACAGTTTGTGCTTGCCAAATAGACTGTGTCCTATTACTGCTTCAACAGGACAGTGTCCATAAAGAAATGGTTTTCCCAGTTTGGTGCAGAAGAACTTGACTGGCCTGCACAGTGCCCTGCATCTTTGGAGCTGGAACACCAACTTTGCGCTAGACCTTATCACCCAACATCAATATTAGACTCAACTACTGCTCTTAGCTCAGAATGGCAACAAATCCTGCGCAGCTCGGTTCCAAAATCTGGTGGAAAGGCTGAAACCAGTGGAGTGGAGGCTGCTGTAGAAGCATATGGTATTAATGGTTTTGCCCATATGGTGTTTGTTTTTTTTCTGTATGTTCATGAAGTTGATTCTCACAACTGTCTTTCCATTGACTCAGTATTTAATAGTGTGCCCTCTAAGTTTGAACACATGATAAGTCACACTCACACACAGATGCACACACACACACACACACACAGAGCTGAGAGAGCTGCAGGATCACTACAACAAAGACAAAGAAGAAAGGGTCCTTTTTAACTCATGCACAACAGTGGAACTGCAGGGTTATTGTGAAGAATATTTTACCAACTGCAGAGTTCAAACCAGCAACCCCCTGCATACTGGGCAGTCTTTCCCACCACCTACAGTTTTGCACAAGGACATCTGGAAAATTGAGGACATAGCTGCCTATACCAGAACAGTGGAAAATCTAATCAATTGAAATGGCATACAGCATCATCTGCCAGCAGTTGCATAAAAAGTACAGTTCAGCTTCGTGTGTAACTGTGACAGAAAGTTGCATCGATTTTGTGTTTTTATTGATCAGAGTGCACTTGTGATTGATGTCCGTGGTGACGCAGTTTGTTGTTTGACTCATTTACTTTGCTGCCCAGAGCAGCGTTTACATGAGCGGCTGCTATTGATTCAGTCTTCCCACATTCACGCTCAGAAATATCATAAAGAGTGAATTCTGCTTTCTTCAAAACATAGCGGACAGCAGGGGAGAAGCTGATACTTCACACCTACTGTGCTGTGCTTTTACACTAAAGAAGAAGAGACTAGATTTTGTGGGGTTTTTTTGTTTGGTTTTTTACACTTTGTTTCACTGGCAAAGTTTGGCTTTGCGAGCCAAGTGAGAAGTTTTCCCCAAGTCAAAAAGTGAATAGTGTTGCATGCCTGTTGGGAAGGAGAAGGAGTGAAGAGGAGAGAAATACGGACAGATAAAGGAAAAAAAAATTGAGATGGGAGGAAAAGGAGAGGAAGAAGATCAAAAGGATGAAAAAAAGAGTGGGAGGCATAGAAAGTAGGACAGAAGAGGAGGATGAGAACTGCTGAGCAACACAGAAGACAGAGGAGAGAAAGGATAAACTGTGAAAAAAAGGGAGAGAAATAGTGAAGGGAAGGGAGGAGAAATGTGGGAGGGCTAGAAACAAATGAATGATATAGAGATTATGAGGGAAATGCAGTAGATGGGCAGTCAGACCCGCTCACACACTGAATCATTGGCTTTTAGTGTTATTACTATGACGTGAGCCAACTAGCCATGTTAATATGATGAGTCAAAGACATGTTGATTATGATGAGTCAGTGTGTGAGGAGGCGGCAGAAAAATAGCAGTGACTTCATCTGGACGGCCATCATACTGATTATGCCCTTAAGCCTGTGGCAGCCAGGAGGAAGGGCTGTTTAATCTTTCATTTATCGTCAGTGGAGGTAAAGATTGACCCCGTCTGCTCTCTGTCAGCTACCCGCTGCCAATCAGTTATACAGGGGCACATGTTCGCACCCGACAGAGCTGAGCTGGAGGCACAAAGTATTTGACTGGCTGAGTTAAACGTAATGTTAGGTAACAGGCACCTTGTTTGACAAATCTCATCAAGCTTTAAGGCGTTTAGATATCCTACTATTATTTGTTAATGCTTTCTGAAACAACCCTTAGCTGTATGAGCATTTTTGGATCTGGTGCAGAACCTTTGAGTTGGTTGGAAAAATTATGTTAGGCCAATTTCTGGTGTCAGAGTCAGATGCTCTGTACATCAAACCATCTACCCTGGCCTCCACTCTAAGAAGTTCTGAGGCACTATGACAACGTTATACTTCCACCTAGACTTTGAGACACAGGAAATGATTTGCATGGTCAAAGGAGAGGAAAATGCTTGACAGGAAAATGCTGTCATTTCTCTGGTAAGGAAAGTCACTGGAGGTCACCTATTGTTGAAATCTGCTACCATTAAAATCCAGCTCTGAATGCATTACAGGTTCCCTGTGGAGTTTTTGACCTTTAGTGAACTCTTTTCTAGTTTGTCTCTTTCGTTTCCCTTGTGGACACAAGGGTGCACATGAACATGCCCTTGTACATAGGTGACACAATACAAACTTCTACCAATGGTGTCACACTCTCTTACTGATCAACAGGTGGCGATAACCTGTCGATAAAGCTGCAATGCACCAACAAAGGCAGGGAAGAAGAAGACTGCTAGTTTGTGGACACGGATGTAAATGATGCAGGATCTAAATATGTAACAAAATCAGCGTAGTAAATGTTTTATGAGGAAGGAAATACACATAACATGTTTGTTAGATCACAAGGATACACACAATGAGTTCTGGTGAGTAACACTGAGTGTAAACATAGCTTTTGTTTGAGGAAACTCTGCAACATACTTTTTGAGTTTTACTATGAAAAGCATGCAAAGTCTGTGAAAACTAGAATAAGCTTTGGAAAAAAATAAATATAAACCATTATGTAAAAATGTTTAGAGGTAGTTTTGCTCTAGGCAGATGTCTTTCAATTTTTCAAAAGAAATGGTACACATTTTCTGTGGGTTTTTGGCAAGGTAGTTCAGTGGTCCACACTGTTGACATCAGAGTCACATGAGAACTTGGAATTTGTTGACCTGAATCCGACCAGAATTAAAATCAAGGAGAAGTTGTTTGCTGTAATGTAAAAATGTGTCTCTTTGGGGTCTGTAAAATTGGTGCTGGCTTGGTCCAACATGAACTTGTGTTTTTCGGTCTTTAATCTAAGTGGTTAAGATTTCATCTCACCTGGTCAGAGAAAGATAAGTGTAGTGACTGCTTCCAATTTTGGAGACTGAGACAAATAGTTTAACATGGAAGAAAGCATATAAAATGAGTGCTCCTCTAAACTCTGGCTAAACTTATCATAGTCTAGATCAAATTGTTTTCAGCAAGGATATTCTGATAAGCCGTAAATTAAATGTACGTGTCCAACTGAAGATGGCAAAGTTAGTGACTAGCATTTGAAGAAAGTGGAACATCTAACAGCTAAAGAGTCAAGGAGGAGCTAAAAGAAAAGCAAGTCTTGGGCTTAAATTCATCAAGTGGACACAAACACAACTCTAAATGAATGCTAATGTTGATCTTTGTCTGCAGGATGTGTAAATAAGGAACATTTTGCTAACCTGAATGCTGTAACAACTTTATAAAGTGATGATATATCACAAGTGTTTGCTAAAGTGTTATTCTGTCCACAAAGGGCAAAAAAAAAGAAAATCAATTACTGCAGTTTAAAAGGGTGATGCTAACAACCAATTTTAAGATCCAGTGAACATTTAGAGCCACTTCATCCATTCATTCATCCATTATCTATACTGAAGTCCCACCATGAAAGCAAAGATTGCCAATAATGGAAGATTATGAATTTTCATGCTCATCCACTTTACATACAGTATGGAACACAATATGCCCACTCTCCATTAAATCCTTAGTACATGCAGAGGCATAATGCATGGGTCTAACTTTTGATGCATTGAAAGGTCCTTCTTAAATTGCCATCTGAGCTGTTAAAGTGGTTAAATTACAGCCAGTGTCTGTCTTTGCTTTCTAGGATAATCTAGCCCACCTCATATAAACATTATACTTACTGTACTTTACACACAATAACTGCCATTTTACCTAATTTTTATTCTCCCTCTTTTTTCCCCATAAAAGATTTTATATTCATATGGTGTCATGACAGTCTGTATACACTGAGGCTGTCACTTTTATTGTTCTGTGAAATTGTGACCTAAATACGTTGTATGATGTCAGTCCAGAACAGTTTGCCTCTGACACGGGTGACATGGTTTTGCCCCATTTAAAAGCTCGATCCCATTCCTCCCCTGACATTTTCTTTGTTCTCCTCATTCATCAAAACATTTTCTATGTTCTTCTGCCTCATTCAAATTTCATGTGTTGTTATGCGTCACTCATTTACTAATTTGATCTCAGTGTTCTCTGTTTCTCTCACAAGTCTCTCATTGCTGTTTTTAATTCACCATGTCCTGTCTGTGCTTTTTTGCCTTTTTTTTCTCCATTTTTCTTTCTTTCTATTCATGAGCCGTGTTGCTTGCGCTCCTTGCATATGCTTAATTTCATTCGTACAAACCAGACCTCTGACTCTGCCTTTATTCCTCTTTGTCATTCACAGCATCTGATTTCTTTTCACCGTTATTGTCCTCCTCAGTTCCTGTCTTAGTCTTTCATTCACATTTTACGTCTTTGTCTTCTTGCTTCAGTGTTCTCTTTCTCTCTCACTCCCAGTCTTCAATGCTTGCTTATAGTTCCTTTCACTTAAAACCCCCCAATTCCGTGTGTTCCGTGTGTTGCTTTCATACACTAGTTAGCTATTTTTCAGTCTGTATTGCCATATTTTCTCTCTATTTTATAAGCCACTGCGAAACTGGTGTTTTCCTTTGTTTCCTTTTTATGTATATTCTTTCCATCTATGACTCATTTCTACATCCTGTTCACCTCTTCCTCGTCACATGCAGCGGTTGTGGCAGTAGCTGGTGTTACACCGAGCACAGAGGACTCTGTTAAAGGAATGATATGGTGGATTCAGTCAGACTAATCCCATTAACTGCTCGAATAAAAAAAAAAAAAAACCAAAAAAAAAAAAACAGAGGGCCTCAGGAAAGAGTTGTCATTCTGATAAATCTTACTGTACCACAATGTAGGCGGGAGGGGAAAGCTTGTAGTGTGGTGAGTGCTCTCCCTGTCACTTCCCAAAAATAATTCAAGACTCAAAATATGTATAGGGTGAAAAAAAAAAAAAAAAGCTTAAGTCCACTAACAGCAGCGCCTGGCCTTTGCCTACAGAAGAGAAATTCAAGCAGCAAGGTTAAGTGGAGGTCTGAGGCAGTATTAAGAGTTTGACATGTGGTCAATCCCTAAATAACTATGCCTTTGGTCAGGGCCGGGAGGAATATTACACCCCAGAAACTGCTTAGGAAGCAGCAGGAATCTTCAAAGTACTTGGTAACCCAAAATTTCCAATTAAAAAGCAAAATCCTTTCATGTTTTTTCTTCTTTCTCCGTGTTCATGCAACGTGCTACAGAATGATGTGAAGTTGAAGGAGCTCCTCTCTGTTGGTGAATTTAAGCTGATAATGAATGATGAGGCAATGAGTCAATAAGGAGCTTTAGTCGCTTCGCTCAGTCAAAATTTAAATACGTTTGGTCCGAGACGCACAAAGACACACACATCTTAAAATGCTGATTAAGTGCTGCGGACGCAAAAAGTGTCGCGTTTGCTGAAAGAAGACCGCAGACATTATGCAGTAGTGAGAAATGCTGTACAGAAAAATAAACTTTGTTCAAGTCTTCAGGTACAATAAGTGTCTCCCTTTCAAGGTAGATATTATAAAACTACTGCTCTTTAGTGTGTGAAGACTTTGAAGTGATGAAATCTAATTAAAAAACTCTTTGGCTAATGAAGAGACTGATGATGAGGCTGGAATTTCTTTAATTAAATCTTTGTACATATTCAATAATTACAGCTTTGTGTAAGAAAAAAATAATAAAATTATGTGATACCAGTGCTGTTCATTGTATTCACATCTCCTTTTCCAGACATGGCAGAGAAGCTGCAGTGACCAAATACGAAAAATATTTCTAGTAAAGTTGCATTTCTGACTTTCCCACAGGATTAACATGCAGCCAACTTTATTTATTTATCACAAAATAAAAAGCGATTGTTAATTGTTGAATTGTAATGGATGCATAACCTACACATTCTTACTTTCTACCTCCCTAGATAAATGAAAAGAAGAGCTTTATAATAAAGTCAAGAAACATTAGCACTCAAATGATCAGACAGCTTGTAAATGAGGTCAGTCGAATTTGTACAGAGGAGAAAATAAAGGCAGACAGTAAAAGTATTACCCAAATTGTCTTGTAAATATCCATCACAGTTTACAGACAAAGACACTTCCCAACTTTGACATACAGTACTCACTGTACTTGTACTATGATAAACTATCTTTATGGCTTGCAGGTTGGAGGACTATTTGGGTCTTTTGGTTGCATGATAAATAATGGCCATAAAAGGTTAGGACATTTTTACCACAAACCTATTAAGTACTTAAGGATCTGCTGGGACATCCAAGAGCTAAGAGGGAAAGACTGAAGTGATGAAATTGCACCCAAGTGCTGCGGTGGACGACTACAAACTGTAAAATGGCAAGGACAATGGACGAGAGACTGAATGACCACCAGAAACAGAAATCATCAGCTGTCTGTAAACAACGGACCTAAACTAGACTCAGGTCATTGACCAGTCAGTGGGCAGCCACTGAAAGAAAAAGGAGGTCATTTAGATCTGATGACATCGAGACCATTCTTTCATTTCTATCACCTGTATGAAGGACTAAAGCAAGGAATGATGTCTGAGCAAAGAACCAAAAGTTAGTAAGTGGTGCTTAGATTCTCTTCACCATGCACAAAATGTTTTTTTTTTTTTTTTTTTTTTTTTGGATGCTTAAAACTATGAGAATGGATATAAATCAACTCAGACCAACCTCCTTCCTGGGAACCTCAGCTCTCATCCACATTTCACCATGGCCATAAACAATACTTGGAGCCCTGCTGTCACTGTAAAAGTTTCACCTTCCTTTTCCAAAATCCTCATTTGCATATGAACAGACCCTCAAATACCTCCTAACAAATCATGTGTGATTACCTGCCTCGCTGCAGGATGGAAGCCTCTGCAAAGACTCATGAGGAGGAGGAGAAGGAGTTTTTAATGACCATCGTTTTATGTTTTCTTTTGTGCAGCTCTTGGTTGCTCATTAGTGGCAATATTCAAAATATGAATCTCATTCACAGTGAGCTCCACTAAGAGATGCAAACGTATTGGACCAAAATATCACAAGGCTGATGAGATGCAGATTGGAGCAAAACTTTCTAATTAATTGTAGAGTTTGTCGAGTTTAAGATTCAGAACTCTAGATTCTTCAGCCAAACGCACAGCACACTTGTCTATGTACTTTTGTTTACCTTCTGTTCTTGGGTTCCTACCCATCAGTGTAGAGCATTCAAGTCCAAATAAGGGAAAACTTAAAGGGTATGGTGCGCTTGAAATGAACTAAGTCAAACTTGTTCAACTTGTTCTCAACGGCCACATGCAAAAGTTGTGCAAAAAGCCTGCCGTCATAAGCGTTCTCTGGCTTCAAACACTGAAACACTGGTCCTCTCTCAAAAAGAAGCCTGTGCACTTATATTCTCAATGCAAATTAATATTACAAATTAGGATAATGGCGCACACTTTAAGCCAGTCTCTCCATTAAGACATTTGTGGCATTGCAGTCCAGAATGAAAAAGAACTTTAAAGAAAAGACTGAATCCGGCCTTACTTTTACACCTCTGCACAGCTGCTGCATAAAGTGGACATGATTGGCTGATTGTCTGTTTCAGGAAGCATTGGGAAATTACTTGACACACGGTGAAAGTAGATTTGTAGATTTATCAGCTTGAGCTGTGTTTCCAACTTGTAGGAAAATACTGCAAGATTGTTGAATGAAAGAATGTTAACACAGACAAAGCAAAGTAAAAGTTGCCTGGATGTAACTCTGTTACATACGCAGTCCTTTATCATTTTATGTTGAAAAGTAAGAGTGTCAACAGTTACTGTGGTGAATGTAGTTAAAGCACAATACAGCCTGATCATGTACAATATATCTATCTTGTGTTGCAGTGGCGATACCAATGGGAGAAATCTGACAATGAACTAAAAATCAAAACATACACCCCAGGTACATATAATGGGTCTGTTAACCCTTTGAGTCATGTATAAATCTGTCTTGAGGCCTTTCAAGCTACAGCATATAATGATATTTTTAGACAATAGTGTACTTCCAACTTTGTGGCAACAGTTTGTGGAAGGCCCTTTCTGTTCATCGTATTTGTGTGCAAGATCAAAGATCTGGTGGAAAGCATAAAACCAGAAGAGTGGAGGCTGTAATAGCAGCAGATTTATGTATGTGGTCAACAGTAGCCATTAATCCCGCAGGAATTAATCAGCCCAAGGAATTGCTAGCTCTGCAAGATAAAGTATACAGATGTCCTGCAGGACAGTGAACACTCCAGAAAGACATAATAAAATGTTCTGTAGGACTGACAGAAACGAACAGGAACTCTATTGTCTCTATTGTCCTGTAGGACATATGCAGGACAATAGAGATGTGGATAATTCCTACAGGACACCATCACAATAAAAACATACTTCTGTAGAGATGTTTTTGTAAGGGGTGTCCACATACTTTTGATCATGTAGTCGCTATCTAATAAACCAACCAGTGTATGATTGTTAGCTCTGGATTCTTTGCCCAAATATATCTCCCTGAACTTGCCTTGGCCTTTGAAGAGGATCCTATTTCTAGAGTATAAAAGCTCAACCAAAAAGGCTTTTTTGGAGTGAGACCAAAAGTAGCCTCATCTCTCTTCTTTTTCTATCTATGTCCATCTCTCTTTCTTCCCCACTTCTCCTCTCACCACTCCACTCTCTCCCAACAAGCTGTCTCCTTCTATATATATATCACACACTCCTTCAACAAGCACTCATTTCCCTCTCTGTGGGAAAATGGATCTTAGGCTTTTCATTCTTTTATGAAAGAATGTGTTTTAAAATGCTTGCTTATCTGTTTCTCATCCATGATAAATGTGTCACAGCTTGAGTTTGTTTGTAATTCATCAGGTCAAATCAAACAAAACCAAATAGGACATAAACAAAACCATGGTGGTTTAAATCATATTCTTGTGTGCATCACTGTATACAAAAGACTCATCTGACTGTTATTAGCATAACTTTACATTATTGAGTAGGCTAATACACACACATCAGCATATTAGAACTAGTCAAACTTTATAAAACTGATTTTTAAATCACAACCAAAACACATTAGCTACTAAGCTATTATATAGCCTAGCAGTTTCCATTGTTGGGGGTGAAGCCTGTCATTCCCGTGGAGAATTCGAATTGCATTTCTGTTTGTATTTTTATTTCATTGATATCAACACCACTCTACTACAGCTGTATCGAAGCTGAATAAGACAGATTAAGTTGCTTCACATTAAAAGCATTCAACTGGCAATCATGGGGTGGCAGCCACAGGAGAAACAATGTTTTTGTCACTACTGTGGTGACAGTGATCGCTCATCAGAAATGTTGTGTTTTCTAAACATGACTTTTGTTCTTTTTTCTTTCTTTTTTTTGTAAGTGGATCAGATTTACATAATGCAGGAAAAGACTGAACGAAAACCGCTGCCTAAACCAACCAAGGGTTGCTGCTTTGCTGCTGTATGTTCCTACCGACTAAACTACCCTTTCCTTCGATTTTGTTCTACAGCTGAAACAAAACCTTCTTTGTCAGTGTCCCACAGGAGCATGGGAGGAAATGACAATATGCTAACAAGACAGCTGTCATTATGCAATGTGTCACTATGTCATTTTTATTGTCATCATGTCCTTGAGAAAGACGATGACTCAAAAAAAAGTCTTTAAAAAATCTATTTTCCTGACAGGCTCAGTCAGCACTTCACATACCTCATGCTTAACCTCTCTCGCTCATCGCCTTCTCATGAAAAATATATACATTGTATTTTGAGTTACATAGTAACATAAAAGTTAATGTAACTTTTTATACTTTGTTTTAGTGTGGGCCTTTGTGTAGGAAAAATGAATCCTAAAAAATAAACATAGAAATTTGACCAAAACCACAAATAAAAGGTATTTAAGAGGATATTTGCTCTTAATCAAATGTGTCATTAAACTGGGCTTTTTCTGCTTTTTCACAACTAACTGAGGATATATGTATGTTGTTACGACCCAAAGTTCGTACAGGACTTGAAACATTTAATACAATCTGAGAAGAAACACTGATACCTGCAGGTGAATTCGGCTATAGCGATGTCCAAAAGTGATACTCCACAGGGTGAAATGTGACCACATAACTAGAACAGGAAATAATTTCCAATGAATAAAGTCAGGCTATGGAAACACTGTATGTAGTACAGGCATTATTATGAAGTTACTCACTGAGTGCTCTTTGTCTGATGATGATCAAACTTAGCTGAACATGTGACACAGATTTTTTTTTTTTTTTTAAAGTTAAAGTAATGTCAGACTGTTTCTGCTGCCAAAGCAGAGAGGAGAGAAGAAAAGTAGTTCATGTCTGATGAGATCAATCTGGCCTGAAATGTTCATTTATAATTATGGGAAATACTTAACAGTGTGTGGATGATGATAAAAGACATCAGAGGGTTTAGTTTTGTTTCCAGTTATCTTCACAGACTCTCCTGCAGTGATGGAATAAGAAGAAAAGCATCAACACTGTCAGGAGTTCTGATGCAATTAAAGAAACTCTCTGCAATTAAAATGAAGCGATGAAAGTTATTATGGATTCATTTAGTGTGATAAACTCTCCCTCTGTTTGTTAGAAGCTCTGTTTTAAAACCAGAGTCAACGCACAGTAAAACGATTCAACTGATCTATAAAAATAACTGCTTTTTATTATCTGTCTCTTTATTTAAACTCTTTTGTCCATGCTAGGATCCTGTAGGAATGATGACTTTGTTTTACTAGTGACTTGATTGGTCAGTAGGTGGGCTTGTGACAGGTTTTGACTGGAACCTCTTTAGTAGTGTGCGATGGCTGGTAAGAATGGAACCACTGTCATAACCCTGGAAACCCAAATCATGCTCTATAGTACAGGCCTCTGCTGTGGTGTAATAAGCAGCAGGTGAGACACTCTGATTGGCTGAATTGCACAACTGAATATGTGGGTGATTTCAGGAAGTTGATTGGTTCCAAAGTGCCAACTACAGGTTTAAAGACTTTGCTTCCCCCAGTGTCTCTGGCTTCTCCTTAAGCCATGTGCACACATATCTATAGCAGCCCTGGGATCTGTGGGGGTGGGTAACATTTTTATTTACCCTATTTTCTTCTTTTTGGGGGATTAGAAATTTCTCTTTGTGTTTAATGTATTTTAGGTTGACTAATTTTGGGTTGTTATTTTGATGCAAGTCTACCCTGAAGCCAAATAATTCTTGTTTCTAGTGGTTCTTGGGGGATGAGAAGAGGGAAGTCTCATTTTCATGTTGCACCCCCTCTGTCATCTGATTGATTGACTTGAAGGCAAAATCTTTCCCTAAAGCACAAGGCTTAAAAAAAGGTACCTAAAATGTGTATTACATTGATAACCAGCAAAATACAGATTATATGATGTTGCATCCAGATGTGTCCAGGACCTCAAAAATGTAAAACAAGGTAATTATCAGGTTTTGGTTCTTCATAGATTTTTGCACCAATATTGAGGAATCTGAGGAGAAAAACTTCTTTCTATTTGCACTCCAAAAGGAAACAGGACAGAACATAAAGCTCCTCATGCAACTTCTCTGTGTTTTGGGCAGCAACTCACATCTTCTCAACTGAAGAAAAAAAAAAACTCTCTTGCTTTTGGCATGTTGTGTCTGTTGCTGTCTCCTCCCACACAATCAAAGCTCACTGCAACAAGTCCATAGAACTGTAGAGGCTGTCAGAAGGCATTCTGGGAAAATTAGAGAGCAGGTGAGGGAGTGAGGAGATACACAAACCAGAGCATTTAAAAACAAAACCCACAAATAACTGCTGAAATGTGTTTAACATCACTGATTGTGGGAACAGTGTTAAAGGATCAGAAAGATGATTTTGCCTTCAGGCACTTTGCTGTAGGGCACTGCTACACTGAGACAGACAAAAAGGGAATAGTTTCTCTTGTAGGGCTTTGTAATGCAACACATTTTAGTTAACAGTTCTAGTTGCTTGCACTGCTTCAGGCCTCTGTTACCACATTAATTAGTTATAAATGTTTTTCTCTGTTAGTAACAAGTTAAAAGTGCTGTCAGATCTGACAGTGGATTCAGTAAAGATCATGTGAATTATGTAGACTTTCTGTGTTCCTCGGGAATGAAAATCTGCTTTAGAAATTCTTCTTGTATTGTGTCCTTGAGGATTTTTTTTGTATTGATTTTATAAGGAAACAGACTAAGGTTATTATTTCCCTCTTGGGCTGCAACGGTTTGGACATCCTGCTGTTCATCATAAATCACATCAACGGCTAACAGCATCAGACTGTACTGTAAATATTTTGACTGTCTTGAAATACCCTGCCCCACCCCCAAAAGTGGAGCTTGTGAAGAAGAGATGTTGATTCTAAAAAGCTTGATTTTCAATAAACCACAGTACAATTATGACTGGTTGCACTCGGCAGCTGTGAGGCGTGAATGTGCGTTAACTGTGTGAACATGAGGAGAACTGTTGCTGGAAAAAGAGCACAGCACTCAGTGAACCTGCCCCAACATAAGAAAACAATATGGAAAATTTAAAAACTTCTAAAAGCGACTTATTTAGAATGACATTTTGAATGATATTTTGCAGGATGTGCCTCCTCTCACTGCTCATGTGTCCAAATTCCTTCACTCTTTAATAATTTAACTGAGCCATTTCAGAGCCTCCTGGTGCTAATTTTAGGGGCTGAGGAAAAAAAAAAAGTCAGATTAGTTCTCTGATATCTCAAATATACAGTAGCACTATTTTGATCAAGTTGTTGTCATTGCGCCAAAGTCAGATTAGTTTTATTCTCTAAGAGTCATAGCACTATTTTGAATCAAAGCTTGTCATTGGCAAGTGTTTGAGGACAGTTATAAAATCTACTACAGCAGTGGTATTTGGACTAAGAATGAGTAGAATCCTAAAGCCAGGTGGAAATCATGGCTTGACTTAGCCTAGTTCTGGGGTTTGGTAAATTAAATTTTACAAATGACATAGATAAAATTAATGTTTTAAGAATATGTTTTGAATAATACTCTGTATCTAATAGTTTTTCCGCAACAAAAAAGTTGAAGTGACAATAAGAAAACATGTTTTTGACTAATGGGAGACTTTGAGATGTGAGTAAAGTTTTGTCTTCAGAACACTGTAGCTTTTTGAAGATGATGCTTTTATTATGATGATTATAAGAGTCAAGTCTCATTATTGTTGTGGGATATTTTCCTGGGATGACACAAAAGTTTTTGGAAGACAGAGCAATGTTTTCCTCCCACTCAAAACAGTCCCTTCTCCAGCTCCACTATTTAGAAAAATCATTTATTTTTAACATTTTGGTTTGTTAGCACTCCAAAATAAAGTGACTACTAGAGTTGGAATGAGTTTATTTATTTTCCAAATGTGTTCAGAGAGAGCCAGCATTCTCCGCAAAGATCCTGTCTGGTCCCTGTGATATCTTTGAAACATTACAGATCTCCAGAGTGGAAAACAAAAGCAGAGCAGGGGTAGACTGATGAAACCTTCCAGAGGTTTTAGACCTTGGAGTCCTTGAATTACATTTTTTATAGAGTTTGCCCTCCAGTCTCTTCAGCATCCTCCATTTTTTCTCTAATGTCCTCCACCACACAGAAAATACATGAAGGCAAACATAGAAACACTTAAATTGCCACACAAAAACCAACACAAGGAGTCACACACAAATGCATTAATTCTATAAATGCACACACACACACACACACACACACACACCCTGCAGAGTGGCCAGCTGTCCAGCATCTATGCACCCAACACTTCCTGCCTGTGCTGTCAGGTCACATGACCAGCGGCTATGGCTAAGAGACATAAAACACAGCATCCTTCATGAATTAATTATGGCCAAAAATAGCAGAAAGAGCACAGCAAGTCTTTGCCGTTACAGACGTGTGTGTGTGTGTGTGTGTGTGTGTGTTAGGGAGCGAGGGAGAGAGAAAGAGAGACTTTTGGGTCAATGAGGATAATTATTAAGATCTGACTTCTGTAGTCTGCTGTATGCAAATGTCCTCATAAACAACAGTACAAGGAACATGCCATTGTCAAGTCTGTGTGTATGTGTGTGTGCTACAGGGAGAGACAAAGACAGGTACAGATGTAACAAAACCTGACAGCAACCTGACAACACTAAAATAACACAGAACCAGCGTGACTCCGTCACATCCCAGGGTTTGTTTTGTTGTCCTCACATTAGTGTTTCAACGGCACTTGTTACCAAACATCACAATGTGACAAGACACAAATTAACCATGTGTACTGCCGCACTTGTGGATGTATCCAAAGTACTGTATTGTATTCCTCTGTTCCACAGAGCCCCACTGTTTTCCAAAAACTATTAACAACACATCAGTGAGCCACACCTATTGCACGTGCAAGTGTCCTGCTGCCCCAAATACTCACAAGAGCAGCGAAGGGGGATTAATCCACTCCTGAAAATAGTCCCCAACAAATGCATTATTTGCTTCTGTTTGCATAACATTTTCTTATAGCTACAGTGACCAGCTGTTTCAGGAAATCACTTTAGCCCTTTTTTGGGGAAAAAAAAAAAAAAATGAAAGTATAGCACTGTATTTGTGAGTCATTTTTAAAGACATCCTCAACCACTGACCACAGGGCTGAAAGCCAAAGACAGAGACAAGTTGGAGAGTGTTGAGGGACCAACTGCACATTTTAACTTGCAAAGCTTTTAAATCTTTTTATTTTGAAGATAGATGTGTCATGCATATTCACCAAGAGTTTTCAAATGATGAAAATCAAATGCATCAAAACCTCATGTCACTTTCATATAGTTTTATTTTCACCTTGTTTTCACTATGTTAATATCTACTTTATCACTGCTGTGTATATTTTTCATCGGTGGTATTTGCCCACTCACTCAGTCCTGTTTTTTTTTTTTTTTTTTAATGTTGTAAAGAAAGAAGAAAATGTTCTGTCCGCTGCCCTTTGCGTCTCCTCAGTATTCAGACAGAAAGTTTGGAGGGACACAGAGCCACTGTGTTCTGTAAATAATAGATGCAGCCTCTGTTGTTTGTTCCTGGAGGACAGCCTGGGGGCAGCTTTCATTAATGCTCCATGTTTGCAGCAACCTGTTAGTACCACATCTCTGGTATTTTGGAAAAGTGAATCCCAAGAATCTGCGGTCAGAGAGCCAGGACATGAGATATTATCTGTTGACACAGCAGTGGAAGTATAACTGTGTGTAGAGGTCGAAAGGCAGAAACTCTGACCTTGCACTCAGGTTCACATCTTCCCACATGACATCATCTCTACTGTGAGTTATGTTTTTAATTGTAAGGCTGATACCACACTGTGAACATAATGTGGTCACATTAATATTATATGAAACATACAGTCACAGTAATCTGAGCTGTGCCACTAGCAATTTTCCATTATATATATATATCTGCTTGATGCATGAGCAAAATAATGGGATGAAGTGAAATATAAATAGGAAGGTGTGGTTATGAATCATGAACGTGACTCTAGTCACATTACTCAGATAACACCTTTTAAACTGTCAAACCAATCAGTAGTACCAATAGTGCATGATAAAAATGGATGGAAAGAAGACGGGAGACCTGACTTGAATATCAAAGTAAAAAAGTCAAAGAGGTGCAGAATAGCAGGTGGAATGTTACAAAAAACAACAGCCAAAATGTTGAATATATGACTTTACACATACACCATAAATGAATATAATTCCACTGCTAACCACTTCTAGGTTCTACCCTCCATCTAAAAATCTATTTATTCTGTTCAGAAAACAATGTCACATGTGTTAACACAAATAATTCCATTCACAAACTTGGGTGTAAAGGGAAAGTTTCTTCGAAGATCGTAGAGCAGAGGCAAGAAAGTTGACCCACACTCTATCTCTAAATGGCAGAGAAGCCATTATTTAAAAAGTCTTCCCTGGTTCAAAAATTAATTACACCATCACAATCAATCCTAGTGACACCGGAGCAGAGTTTAAATGACAGCTGAAGTCTGCCGTACGCCACTCGACTGTCAAACCCCTAATTAAGATCTCTGTACCTCTCACATTAAATGACCTTGTCCCTGCAGTTTCCTCCATAACTGACACAGAATTGTGATGAAGAACAATCAGACACACTGCCAAGGATAAGGAAGGATATAGATACATGAGACTTTTATTATTAGTATATGGTTGGTTCCTTTCTGACTGGACTCAACATGTTTTGTGAAAGAGTGGCCGAGTAAATTTTAATATCTGTGCATAAATTAACAGAAACATGCTGAACTCACAGTTTAATGCAATTCAGGAGAGCAAAATTTAAATGTCAACTTCTATAATTACCATCCACTTGAATCTATACTTCCTCAGCTCAGTCAGAGAAGAAATCCGAGCATTAAAAGCTTTCTTGTTGAAGCAGGTCTTGAACTGCTCTGGGAGCTGTCCATGGTGCTGAACTGTGCACTGGTTTATTTACTGAACAGAAATAGGAGGAGTAGTCCGTTGCAGCATCTTTCCCTGAAAATGTACTTTTAAATTCAGCTCAAATTGCTTTTTTTCTTCCTCTAATCTATATATAATCTATGTGATTTCTTCCAGTTTGGAAAGCCCACTTCCCTCTGCCCTCCTGACTGAAGACAAATATGCTGCCACTTTGGCTCATGGTGCTTCCAGTTGTTTCTTTTTCATTTTCACTTGGAGGCAGTGAGCTTCAAATGCCAAGAAGTCCAAACAAGAAGAACAACAGCATCAGTCATTTCAACAACTGCCCCAAAATGAAATGACAGGTAACCTCTAGCAACTGTGGTACGCAGGGAGGAGGTCAGGGTGGAAGGGTGAGTCAACAAAACATCAGTCTTCTACACGGGAGACAGCTGTTTGTTCCTCGTTTAACACCAACAGTCAACATTGTTTATCTGAAAGCATCGTCATGACCTTTCCCTCACTCTAACCATACGTTTATTATTGTAACCATGACAATGACGGTCTCCTAAGCTTAACAAAGAACCAGTTGTAACAGTTGTGGAAGGAACAGACAAATGATGTCATCCTGCTTATAGGGGCATCAGATCAGACAACCACCTCAATGAAGGGCGTGTGATCTTAGTTTTAAGTTAACCCAGAAGCAGGGCAGAGATTAAGGCATCTTAAATCCTCATTGTGGCATTGGTTGGTGAAACTATAGACTAAATTCAGTTGTAAAGTGACAGACTCCATTGTGCTAGTTGTCTTACTTAACATACAGCAGCCATTTGTTTTAATTCTTTAAAGTAACATTATGTAACTGTTTTACCTTAAAATAACAGCCTCAAAGTCATTTTAACACTGACACTGACTTGTAATGGGGAGAACCGGGCCTCTATCAATCCCACTCCATGCCACCTGTTCAACTCCTGTTCTTGCACCATGCAATTTTGGTGAGTGGGTACAATTTCTCATAATAAGTGCATAACTGAGTGATAGTCAGTGGCTTCAACAGTTTGACAAGACTCCAGCAAGTTTAAGATCAATCAGTGAGAAAACTATGAAGACATCAATAATTCTAAACAGAATTTGATATATTTGTTACAGCGACAGCACTTCCAATGATCATAGGGAATACATACTGTTCAGCCACGTTTCAGTTCAGTGAGTGCGACTATGCAGTCGGAGCTCTGGTCAAGCGATTGATAGGCTTTGTTTTCTGTACGTGAAAACCACTTAACCACTCAGACTCGGAGCCCAGCAAAATTAATTATCACTTGTGACTGCAGAGGGCGCTGCTGCTCAGCAACATTACTCTGTGTTGCTTTAATAGGATTAAATGTGATCTCAAAGTCTGAAAGATTCCCCTCTTTACCAAATTTGTCAAATTTAGCTTAGTAAACCAGATATCTGGATGTTTTTTGTATTGCATTTAAACTGTATTTAAATGGTAATAAAATCAGTTAACCCAAAGCTTTGTAATGGAGACAAAATGTCCCATAGATTTCCACAATAGAATAAGGGTAAATCTTGTTCCTAAATACAGAAACAAATATTCTGTATTACTTAAAAATACTTCCTTTTTGATATAAATAAATAGATAAATACATTGAACCCAACTAAGCATGGACACAGTCAGATATAGGCTGATAATCTGCAAGGAGATCTTCTAATTAGAGTAAGTTGTATATAGTGTTTTATCTTCAGGATACTTTGATGGCAACAGATACATTGACTCTTGCTGGAATAAAACTGGTGACCTTCTGGTGGTGGGATGCCCTCTCACTCTAATTATAATTATAATGGAGACATTAAGCTGCCACTGTGAGACAGCAACACTTAGAAGCTAAAATAATTACCGCAGTCGAATAAGCTGGCATTTTTGATTCCTATAATTTCATAGTTGCTTAGCAATCAACGCTTACAAAGGACAGCAACACAATGCTGAGGAGCAGAGAAGGTGACTTGTTTCCAAACCCTCCTCTCTCATTTAGCAGCACAGCTGAAATTTCACTATTTGACTGAAGCCCTTTAATGAAAGTTTATTCAGACGGCACCCTGAAGGTTTAGTGGAATTGAGTGCTCGCCTGGGAAAATGAGCACACTGTGAAAATATGGGGGAGCCTTCATGAAGAAGTTTTCCTGTGGGGAAATGTTTTGTTCCCCACAGCACTTTTGTACCTTTGTGACTGTTGTAATGTTCGGATTCCTTCAGGGTTTGGTATTGGGTTGCAGAGAGCTAATGGCTAACGCCTCGAGCTTCTGAATGTAGGAGGGGTAATCTATTCAGAGCGGACTGAATTAGTTGTGTATGTGTGTGTGTGTGTGTGTGTGTATGTGTGTCTGTGTTCATTTGTGTGTGCTTGTGTATTTCTATCTTGGTGAGGACCAATTTGAGTTTCATACCTTGTGAGCAATTCAACCCATAATCAGAGTGAATTACTATTGTGTTTCACTCCATTCATTCAGTCTGACATTGTGGTCATGTTTGCTAATTTATGTTTGGGACAGGGGTAATTTTTGTTTTGTTTTCTCCTATCCAATCACACTGAGCAATGTATCTGCTCTAGCAAAACAATTTACATTTGACATGAAACCTGAGGAGCAGGAGTTGCCAGGAGCATTAACATTTTCATTCACACTGATCGAAGAAATATCCTGTACCAATTCTATTCATACTATGCCATTTTTGTGGCCATTTTTCTGTCTGCATTTCACATTAATTTTGCCAGGTAGCCAGTTAGATATGTGGAAATGGGATGTAATCATATTTCCACCTGATTTTTTCCCCACTCCCATGCCAAATGTTTGCTTGTTTAGCAGTCACAGAGCAATGCCATCATTCAGTTGGAATGGTGTCACTCCCTTTTAGCTCTGTTTTCAGTCTCAACCAACCCCCAAGGCAATTGGAGATCTGGCTTCTTAACTGCTAAATGCTCCACTATGTTCACCAGCTAGTCTCTAACTGTCTGCTGTTTGCTGCTGGGCAGGTAGTCTACAGTGGCAGCTGGCTGCCGTGGCTGGAAACAATGCTATGACAGCTGTGAGAGTGCACCAGAACAATGAAGTTGTGGCCCAGACAGATAAAGAAGGGAGCGGAGCTGCAGATTCAGCTGATAATTCTCTGTTTGTATCACCACAAGCCACCAATTTTGAATTGCAAAATTGCTCTCACATTGTCATTTCAATACGTTGGTATTATAAAATATCAGTTATAGCCACTTTAATAATACCACCTACAAAGCTCTAATTGGTAGCCTGTTTCTCCAACCATGGAAACAGACATCAGTGAGCACAACCAAACCTGTTGAATTCAATGACCAAATCACACTATTAGCAACAAACATTTGTAAATGGTTGCTGATTACAACCTGTCTGATCACCTAATTACTTGTATTTCCTCTGACGTCACTCTGTTCCCAGATCTCAGCAATTACTCATAAACAATACGAATAGTGGTCAGAACTATGAGAAAAAGATCTACATTATAATAAATAAGAATTAGGTTTTACCATTCAGTACACATAGTGTAAAATTAGGGTAGGAACTAGGCAATGTACTGTGTCAATAATGGTCCTCCCAAGTGTAGAAATAAGAATGTGTGTTAGTGTGTGTAATCGATGGTGTGTGCCTCTGCATCTATCTCCCTGCCCCTGTCCCTGATTTTACGTGTATATACTCACCAAACACACACACATCCAAAATTTCAATCTGAGCTTTTGCACCTCGGTAAATGGGCCACATTTGCATCTTTATAATATTCCCTTTCAGCTGCCTCAGCACAGGGAGCTCTGCGGCTTGGAGTGATGTATTTGTGCTCTGCTTACCGCTCCTACTGTTGGATTAATTCTTAAACATCTTCCGGAAACATCCTCGCAGCTCTCATTCATTCCCACTGGTCATTCTTTCATATCTTCTTTGCCCCTGTCGCTCTGTCTCTTTCTTCCTTCTTCTTCTCCCGTCATTTTGCTATCTTTCTTCTGCTGTTATTCTTTGGGTCACTGCCTTTGTCTGTCACCCTTTCTGCCTCTAGATTTCTCTTCAGCTCTTCAGCTCCTGCCACAAATTGTCATTTAGCTGAAGCGATTTTCCAGAGTGACTTAGTGTGGTGGTATAATCAGTTTGCAGTCACAGGTACAGTGCGGTTCATTTTCTTTGATCTGAGCCAGAGTGGAAAAGTTTAATTTGATGCATTTTTTGGATTTGGTTCACGTCACTCAAAAGCAGCCTGTTATTGGCTATTTTTTCTGATCTGTAATTGGAGATTTTGTAGCAGGAATGCACTAAAAATGCCACATTTCTGCACACTTCCATTGGCATTCGTGCTGCCAGTTGTGAGAACATGAAGGATTAGCTGAACAAGAGCATTTTAGTTTCAAATTTCACTTTGTTGTGCCAGGCTTTATGCGCAGGAGGAACTACTGAGTATCAGATGACAACAGCCGTTTGTTAGTACCCATAATCCCTTACTGTATGTTTTGGGGTTGTTTCCTGGGGTTGTTTTGGATCTTGTTTTGTTACATAAAGGATCACATCACAGTTCTCTCACATTGTACAGTAATATTGTTATTTTCCACTGCCAAGACTGTCACAGAAGTTTGGAAGAAGTATACACACCACAGTGAATAAAAAGCACCAAACAGACTTGGTGTGTATTTGAGCCTTTTCTCTACACACCCTCTCTATTTTATCCCCAAAGTTATAATCCTTAAGGCAGCAGGGGAACTGGCTGTTAACACAACTTTGACTTATTGTTTTCTTATTAAACTGTTGGCAAATGTGTCAGCATTTAAAGTTACACATCCAATAAACACAGAGCAACATCAGGATTAATTGAGTTTTGTCCATTGCAAATGAAAGTAGAGTAAGTCACCTCCTTTAGCAATGAATAACAGGTTGTATTGTTACCATGACAAAGATGATTTAACTTAACAACTGGACTTTGTTGCAGATGCCTTAAGATGTTTCACCTCTCCCTCAAGAGGCTTCCTCATTTCTGACTGGCTGATGGAGTGTCTCAGGTATTTAAACTCTGTGGGGTTGTTATTAAAGCCATCGGTGTCACTTGGTTCATTACTGCTCATAGCTGTTGTAATGACAATCATTAGACTAATTGCCGAGTGTGTCAATCCAGTTTTAAGACAGAAATAGTCTAGACAGGAAGCGATCCCTTTGAAACACTGCACATCTAAACACCTGAAAAGTAATCTAGTGTAAGCAGTTCAATGCAATGAGGAAGCACAGGGCTATACAGTGTATCAGTGAAACTAAAGAACTCTTTAACAAAAGAGCCCTTAGCTGGGCGTGGCTGACCTACTTCCACTCTGCCCCCAAAACCCCCACTCACCTGTCGCTCATCATCACTGATTGCCACCTCATCATATTTAAGCCAGGTCTTCCTCTCACCAGTCCAGTGTATATCTCATAATGATCAGCCATCTCCAAGCCAGCTCCAACCAGCCACATCCAGCCAAGTCATCGTGTACCTGCCCAGTTACTCTGTATTATCTTCTCTGCTCAACCCAGGATGCCCACAGCCTCTGTTCCCCCAACCAGTTCATGGACAGAACCTCCACGGCCCCCTTCTCCCTTTACTAGATCATCTAGTATATACTATGCTATACAATAGATACTCCAGCCAACATCCCTGTTTGCCTTTCTCTGAACGTTTCACTCCATGTTGTGCAATACACAGTTGAATATTTTCCATCTGTATTGGTGTTTGCATTGTGGGTTCAGTTACGGTATTCTGTACACTCATGGCTCAATACCATAGTGCCAAATCCCCAGGTCAAGAGTTAGCAGTTTATCTATACCTGAAGGACAAGGGATACTCCTTCAACAACAGCAACATAGATATTTTATACAGTCTGTTCAAGACAGGAATGTTGCACCGTTATTCCACCTCATATTTCTAGGGTTGTGGTTCCACCTTTAAGCCTGCAGCAAGGTAGTCACAGAGTCACACTGATGTCTCTGTAAAAGGGAGAGCTGGCACAGCGACTGATGCAAAGGCTACTGTGTTACATCTCACGTCTAAAAAATCACACACCTGGGCAGCATTATACTGGCTTTGTGTGGTTCATTGTAAACTTGCAAAGGTGGCATAGTCAAGGATCTTTGTAATGCCAATATAGCATGGTCAATATATACAAGGAGCTTCTGTTAGAGTACAGAAACCATACCTCAACAAAGGAGGAGGTCTATGACACCTCTTATCCCCCACCTACAATGCTGTGATTTCATCCCTTCCCAGGAGATTTAACAGGCATTCACACATGGCCTCAGGTGAGTCCAGTGACTCCAGCTCCACTGCTGTTACCACAGGCAGGATCACCAACTAACCAAGAGACTTCAATGTCCTTGATAATGACCCCATAGAGATTAAATACCTGCTCTCCACCAGTCAGACAGAACTGAAGAAACTTACTGTATAAGAGGTGAAACATCTTCAGGTATCTACAACCAAGTTCAGCTGTCCTCGATTCAATCCCGTTAGGATAGTCAACAGTGACCCGACACACCACTCAACTCAGGATTAAAACCTGTTTCCTATATCACATGAAACATAGAACACTGGCTTTTGTCTTCCACATCATTTCTAATACATGTTTGCACCTTTTACTGTGAATCCCTTGTGCATGGTTTTGCTATTTGAATCCTGAGCGGGGCTGACAGGCTCTTCTGGTTACAGTGAAAACTACTTTACAGAGAGGCAATTAGAGAATGCAAATACACTGAACAGCTTTTGCTATGAAAATGCAATCCATAAATCATTTCAGTGATTATAAGATTTACTTTCATGCTTTCCTTGACATATTGAAATTTAATTTGGCTAAAAAAGTAAGATATTAGTGTAATATAAAACTCTGGAAACTACATAGACATGAGTTCGCCAAAAACTTCAGTTTTATAAGCAGAGAACTGACAAGTCAAAGTCACAGCACCAAGCTTTCCTTCCCTCCACATCTCTATTCCTTACATTTCATTTTCTCCCCTGGAGACAGCGATCCATTCCCATTAGGGAGTCGTCTCATTCCCACTGCTGAGTCCCAGTGTGTGAAAAGGATTAAGGACTGTAGTTACAGCACAGGATATGAATACAGAACAGATTTCCATCACTTTGACTTCCCCATCATTCAGAAACTTACATTTAGATATTGTAGAAGTGTATAATATCACTCTGTCTCTGGGACAATTTGTTTGCTGAATTGAATTATTTTCCTTTTCCTGCCCATCACTGCATCACGTACACCAAAAACCATCTAACATGTATGTGTTTGATACAGTGCTGAAAGTGCACCAGCCCTGCTCTTCTCTTTAATCCCCTGGAAATGTTCACAGTTCTGAAGCTGAGCAATACAAGCTCAATAAAGGATCAAGTTTAAAAGATGCTGTTTGTTACTTTAGGGCTCAGCCACTACAGGGATACATTTTGAGTAAATGCACTAATGGACAGAGGAGCAGAGGCTTGACAATTATCTGAGGTTGAAAAGCTGCTACAAGGTAAAGTAAATCACTGAAGGGTGTTGAGTCTGTAGGCTCAGAGTAATAATTGAGACACTGCAGCAGAAACAAACTGTCCAAATGCTCAGTTCTAGGAGGAGTTAACGAGATAAAATTGCAGTGTGGATCAGAGATTCTGCTTTATTCGAGAGGCTGTGGGTGATCGCAGAAAAGCATCAAAACAATTACAGCAGAGTGAGATCGAAAAACAAACGAGGAGGTTTTAGGGAGGCAATCAAACCTTCTCTGACAGGTAATTGAGAACTCAGGTATATGAAAATGCTCGTAGCAGATTGAGGGAAAGCGTACGTGCTCCGGGTGAGAACCTCTGTGTGAAGGCTTTTGAGGATGACAAATAAAAGAAAACACCTGGAGGGTAAGTGGAGGACAAAGTGATCAGAAAATGAATGTCACAAATATGACAAAGATGGACACATGGGTATAGTTGACTATATCCAAGTATTTCTAGACAGCATGGACAGGGCAGGGAAGTTTGTTTGTGTTTCCATTGTAAAACTGTTATTTTTCTCTTTTAATCAATTCAAAAATAGTAACACTTTTTTTTTTTTTTACCCCATGCTCCTCTATGATCTTTCTCTCTCACTTAAGAGTAGATTGCTGAATGCTCTGTGTGCAGTCGATCGCCAGCTGGTTCATAAATCCAACGTTTCAGCAGTCTTGTATATTTTTTAACAAAACACTAGATATAACTTAGGCAGCTAAAGAGCTTAAATGAATCCATATTGTTAGTACTGACAGCATCAGCTGTATGAGCAATAATTATTGGATCAAAGAGAGATTACATGAAAGACAAAGCTTCTCAAAGAAAAATCCAGACTCAACTTGGTAAAGGACGAGCAGAGGAAAAATGAAGGCTGAAGAGAAAGGAGGAGACGAATGTGTACGCCTGGTGCCAGGGATCTAAAGCAACAAAGTGAAATTAAGCTGTGTGTCTGGAACATTACTCAGCAGAACAGTTGTTGGCGCAGCTGAATGGATCAAAGGTGCTCACTCGAGAGATGCCAGGTCAGGTTTTTTTGGCAAATATTACCAGTCTCAGAAAGCTGAGCTCTTGCCGCTTGTCTGACCCCCCTTCAGCAGGTACCGCTTTAATGTTCTCCCTTTTGGAAAATCATCAAGATGTGAACATTTTCAAAAGCAGATGTCATCACACTCAGATGGGCTAGAAGGTGTAATGTGTCATGTAGACAGGAGGGGCTGACAAACAACATGATCACAGGCTGAGTGAAGTACTGACAAGGATTCAAGGGGCCAGGATTAAAGAGGAATTCAATTCGATTTTAAAGAGGTTTTACTGATTAAACATGAAACGGATTTACATATAAACAGTGGGAAAAGGCGGGGCCATTGACAACACAGAAAAAAGGAGAACAGCTATCTAATACAGAAAAATGCAAAATTTTATATGCTAAAATACACTCAAAGCCACTGAGAAGACAATAAAAGCTTTGGCAGCAACTCTAAGGGGAGCAAAACACAGGAATGGAAGATGATTGGCATTAAAAGAGTGGACAAGTTAATTATTGGATCCCATGTACACGGGCCAGTTTACAGGGAAATACTTACCTCATTGACTGGACAAGGTTTGGGTTACTGAACCTTAACATGAAGCAAGGGCGTTAAGAGAGAGCCATGGATGAAGGTTTTAAAGTGTGGAATTTTGCACTGCTTCATTTTAAGTATGACTAATCTGCCAAATTAGAAGTGATATTTAATGTCAGGAAGTTACTGCAGCAGGTACTGGGATTTTAGCCAGAGAAGGCAAAGAAATCCAACTACCTAAAACAGATGTACCATTTCCCTGAAGTTGCCAGCAATTTAAACTACTTTTCTGCCACACATTAAAGGCACCTCCAAGCCCTGCAGAGATTTACTAAGTGAAGGAAATAAGAACAAATCAATTTCTGCCATAGCCTTAATCTTAGATTGAATTTCTGTGCCATTAACTTGAACACACTCCAAAACTGTTGCGGAACCAAGAAATAAACTAATAGAATACATCACCCAAAAATGTGTTGCTCATCTCATGTCTGCTGGAATGGGAGATTTAAAAAAGGGAACACAAAGGAATATTAACTTAATTTTTCAATTTCAAATTGTTTTATGGGCATGACATGTGAAATTACTTTGTGTCGCGAAAACATGTAGAGAAGTGAAACAGGAGATTTAGGAAAAAATTTACCCTATCTTTGAGAATTATATTTATATGTACATGTATATTCATTCTAACTGAGATGAGACTATACTGTATATATATATATATATATATAATATATATATATATATATATAAAGACAAAATGAGTCCCACTAAAAAAAATGAATGTTCGCACTAAAGTCACTTGATTTTTGTCAAAATCTGCAATTGTAGGAGAAACATTATAACCTCCATGGAGATGAGGTTATTAAATGACAGTTGAATTTGACAGCATTACTTTAAGCTGGGTGAACAGCAGCTAAATGTATGCCATCTTCCTGTTTTGTTGTACAGCTCAGGTGGATCATTGAGAACAAAAACTCTATAGCGGTGTGTCATGACCGCTGTCTGAGGTGCTGATCCAGGGACCCTCAGGGATGAAGGAGCTGTCCGTGGTACTCACCACCAAAGCTTTGAAAGGATTTAGCAAATAGGATTTTTTCTTTCCAAACATCCATAATATTTTAGGAGCCTTCTGTTTAAAGCGGCATTTCTTGACACTATGCTGGTGGATTTTTTTTCTCAGCTTTGTTTTCTCTGTGCTGACACCAGACTTGTAGCTGCTGATTAGATTTTGCTGCTTGCTGCCTGACCAAAAGACACTGATGCACTATCATGTAACAAAAGGAAAATATGGCTTAGGAAAACATACAATACACTCAATAGGTGCATTAAGTGGGTCTGGGCTGAGGCTACCCCTGTATTGTTTGGCACTGCTGAAATGCAGGACCTTGTGTGGGCCCCCCTGCCTTGAAGGGGCTGCAGGGGTGTATTTTCCAGTCCAGTCAATGACCACCATTTGGGTCTGATAGGGGATGGCAATAGAGCCCAGCAGCCCTGCAGCACTGTGAGAACAAATAAGGACTTTGTAGAAAGCTTTCTAAGTTGCAGAAGCTGATGCGTAGCAGCTGTGAGTGTAGTGCAAAGTCCTTGACCTCCTTGAGAATCATGCTCAGCCATGGAGATAAAGTGCAGAGAAGAAGAAGAGGACAAAGAAGGAACATACTCATATGAGAGATAACTTGTATTTGAAGAGGACCTTATTTGTTATATAAAGTGCAGAGAAGAAGAGGACAAAGAAGGAACATACTCATATGAGAGATAACTTGTATTTGAAGAGGACCTTATTTGTTATATATGTACTGTTACAATGTCTGAAATTCATATCAAATGTGGCCAAAGTTTCAGATCACCCTGCTCTGAACACTAGGTTTTCACATCAAGCAGATGTCAGGTCATGACATATTCCACAATTCATATGCTCACAAGCACTGGGTTACAACATGTGTTTAAGCTGCACTGGAGGAAGCTTTGGGAAGATGACCAATCAGAACAGAGTGGGCTCATCAGGAGCTAAAACTGCCTGTTTGCTGAACTGAAGGGCTGCATAAAGGGCCAGTACAACACAAGTAAGAATTTTTTTAATCTATGCAAAGTTACTGTAGTGGAGTCTGGGAGGTCTCCTTTAACATTTCTACTTTTCACTCACAAGATACATATTAAGCCACCCCTGCCTTTTCCTTCGAGGGAAAGTATTAAAAGATCTTCCAGCCAGGATCCAGCACCTTCATCTCAAACTCTTCAGATTGTAAAAGGTATTCCATATGTCAGTTTAAGCCTTATCACAGGAAATACACTCTCCGAAGCACATCACACCTTCCTCAGAGCTGCTCTCCATAGGAGGTCTACCTATGAAGTGTAAATTACTGAGGTTTTCTGAGTAGAGATGCAGCAGGGGTGCATGACAGACACATGTCAAGCAAGGGATTAAAGCAGAGACGGATGGCTGGACTGGAAAAAACAGATAGCGAGAAAATGAATGAGCAATCCAACATGTGTGTGAAACCCTTGTTTCCATTTTCAGCGAACAAAAACTCAGCTGTTTCCAGCTCAGGAAAACTGCTTGAGCAACATTTTTCTTAGGAGTTTATAGTGCAAGTGCCACAACCTTTTATGTCACTTGTTTTAACAGGTCAAAAACAAACTGTAGTCATTAAAACAGTATACACTATACAGCTAATTTAATGAATGTGGATGCAAGTTTGATAATGAGCTGTTGCAGCAGGTTATAGGATTTACTTATAGATCTGCATTTGTCCTTTATGGGACAGTTTGGAGGTGAGAAAAACATAAGGGAAGAGCAGGAGTGTTTCATGCTGCTGTCAGTCAGACTTTAATTAGAATTAAAATAAAATAATTTTAGTTGCTTAAATCTAACCATTAAGTAAGCCTTTAATGTAAAAGGAACACTGTCTGAAATTATTGGCACCATAGTAAAGACCATCAAGGTCAGTCAGCACAGCATCCCATGTGGTCATGACCTTATGTGTTTTCAAAAAAAACTTGAACATCTGTTAACATCTGGTGTACACTCTTACACTTTACTCATGCAGGATGGAACCATCTGCTCAAACAGTAATTCTTTCCCTGCTGTCAAAAAGGTGAGATTAGGTGAAATTGGATTATCCGTATTTACCTGATCCTGAAAGACATTTTCTGCCTTTCGTTGTTCTGTTTTCAACATAATTTGTTCTGCTGTCATTGGATTTCATGCTTATCATTTTCACCTTAATGTGTTTCTCTCTCTATCTCTTTCTTTCTCGATTTCGCTCGTGGTGATGTTTTGATCAGAAGCTTTGGTGTTTTTTTTTTTGTTTTTTTTTTTTTTATCTTAATCTGCACAAACAGGATTTCAGTCGTTCTCTTCCTTTCTATGATTTTATCCCTGCACCATCAAGACTCAGCTGATGAACTGTGAGATGAGATCAGATCAGAAAAGGAAATTTCACTCCTTGAATTTTTGCAGGATATGAGACTTGAGGGGAAACAAATGAGGAGAACACCAATACATCAGAAGAGTGAGTGGGCCCTTCCCAGGTCTTCCCAGAAAGACTAATTGAATAATAAGATAATTACAGCCAGGAAAAGCACTGGACAGTGAGCGGCACTAAGCATTCATTTCACACTGACAGCAATAACAAAGTTACTACTCTCACTGTAAAATAATTTAAAACTGAAAAAGGAAAGTAAATCAGAACTGAGACCCTGAGCTTGCCTTCA
The DNA here is from genome assembly GCF_001640805.2 of Lates calcarifer. Taxonomy (NCBI): domain Eukaryota; kingdom Metazoa; phylum Chordata; class Actinopteri; family Centropomidae; genus Lates; species Lates calcarifer. The sequence goes on from NC_066848.1 coordinate 19,655,053, forward strand.
GTTCATCTTAGGATAATAAGAGTATTAGCTAAAACACCTGAGTTGTCACTAATTTTAATGTGATAAATTTCATCAAACCTTAGAGAGATCAGGAAATAATCACTTCCTTTTCAATTGAGGAAGTGGATTAACATATAAATTTGAGTTTTGCTCTGTTAGAATGAGACTCTTGGGACAAATGTCCTGTTGATACTGAGCAACAATTTCACACACCGGATATTGCTCCTCACTTCAGTATTCATCACAAACTCCTTGTGTGTGTGTGTGTGTGTGTGTGTGTGTGTGTGTGTGTGTGTTTCGGCACAGTAACAGATAGTGTACCTCACAGTTTGCTTCTACAGTGAGCTCTGTTGCATGTCACACCACCTGCAGTACACAGTGAGGGGAAAGTCTTTGTGTAAATATGAATTTTCTGCAGAGATGTTGTTGCCTCAGCCTGCACACAGAGCTGCTGCACAAACATGTCTTAATTTATGACCAAACACTTGAAATGAAGTTACCTTTTACAGCCTCAGTCAGATTAAATAAAAATGATGGAGGCTGACTATAAAGAACTTTCTGTCTCAGTATAGACTGCTGCTGTTAACTTCCTCCTTCTTTTTGTTGTGTCAGTGAATGCACATACAGATTCATTGTCACATAAACTTTCACAGTTTCCAGGAATCTGTTTTAGAGTGTTCCAGAAAGCAAAAGGGAATAAAATGGAGCCAAATACTCTACACAGCACCACCAAAAAATTCAGATTGAAGTAACACAACACAGCAGCCCACTGCAAGACTGCTTCAAACAACAACTGGCAGTAGCATAAATACTATTCTGGAATATAGAATTTCATGTTTTTTTTCAGGTTCATAAACAATGTCCAAAACACAAGTTTGTTCAATGATGTTCTCGACCCTTTGACCGTCAATTCAGGTAAGGGATGCTTGCATTTTCTGTTTTTAAGAACATAGATTTAGGTTAGCAGAATTTATATTTAGAACCTGTCAGTAATTAGTGTGTTTTTTTTCAGCATATTTAGTTTTTATATAGTTTTTATGGCTCAACATATTATTCACTCTCTGCCAGACAATTAGATGAGAAGACTGATTTCCTGTCTACGACCAGTAACAACATATTAACACCTTCAAGGTAACCATCTCCTGGCTGTAGCTTCATATTTACCATATAGACATGAGAGTCTGTCTGTCTGTAAAATATCCTTTTTATCTGCCTCTTAGCCAGAAATCAAATAAGTTTATTTCCCAAAAGGTTGAACCATTCCTTTAAGTAACCTCCCCTGTAATCCCAGTAATTGTAAATCCCAGTGTTGTTCTTCAGTATCTGCATGAGTCACAGATGAAGGTGGAAAATGACAGAAAAAATCACTGTGAAATAAATGATCTTTACATGTCATTATATAGTCCCTTCTTCACTCTTAACATCACTTTATTTTAGTTTTAACACCACATGACCAGAGATGGAGGAATTTGTTCAGTACACAGTGGTCATTAGTCTCACCATCACACAAAATAAGCTAAAATACTATCAAATCCTCTCAGAGGATGTGACACTGGGGTGATCCACAGTAGATTTCTTCCTATATACACTTATGTATGTAGGATAAGTTTTCAGGAATACTTATTATGAATGTTGCGGTCTTACATGACCATGTACTGCTGAAGTATGAACAGTGAATTCTGAGATTTCTGTATTTCTGTTCTTTATCTAGACTGTTCTTACTAGCCTGAGGTGAGTGGGCCTCAGTTTGAAAATGTGATCTTAAGTAGTTATGTGCACCAATGAGGATTTAAAGTTTTTGACTGTTAAACTCTTAATAAGTGAGGATGTTTTTTTTGTTTGTCTCAGCTATATAATGATAAAAAATGGGATTTGAAGCCACTTTTTCATGTTTTTTTTTTTTGTTTGTTTGTTTTGTTTTTTAAGGGATGCTGCTCAATGAATAAATGATAATGAATTTTATTGGAGAAATTGCAATTCAACACACACAGTTCATGTTGCTCTCGTTGGATCACCTGAGGAGAAATTTGGCTCCAATCAAGTTCGAGTTACATGGAAACCCTCCATGTTGCCCTGTGAGTGGGTGGAACAAACAAAACCAAACAGGGAGTCGAACAGAGAAAAACAGGACGAGCAGCGGAAGGTTTCTGCGGTGGAAGGAACAGATGACCACCAGCTCTGTGCCGGCCTGGGCGTGTTGGGGGTTCAGACTGCAAAGGCAGCCGATCAGGATCTTCATGTAAAACTATCTAAATAACAGGCACACTGCTGAGACACCACCACGTACAGCAACGCCAGTCTGTGCTTGCAAGCAGGGGGTGGACACAATAACAGAAATACAAGTAAATTATGTAATATACACTCCAATATAAGCATGTACAGAACTGAAGCCTGAATTCATCACTTGCATAAGACTGATCTGAGCTTTTTGCATACATTTTCAGAAACAGCTTAACTTAAGGAGCATGATGAAATGAACAATGGAATATGAAATGCATTGACATTTCAACTTCACCCAGATGACACAGATGACACTTTTTGATCTCCCCAGGGACTGAATAGATATGGAATGGAAAAGGTTTAAGGGTATTAATGTACTGTTATATCCCACAGCTCCAGTGCAGAGATAAGACATTGGAAGTGTGCATTTCCATGGCAATGCTCTAACATTGTGGGGGTCAGGGAAGTCACTTGGAAAGACACAATTTTAAAAGGTCAAGATTTTTACAGTGTACTGATTTAGCTTACATCAGTGCCTGAAATTCATTTTAAACCCTCCTCCATACATTACAGAACTGGCTCTGGTTTTTATAGGTTCATTCAGACAGGAGATCCGTGTTCCAGTCATAATTTTGAGGAAAAAGCCCCAGTTGAAAAATACAGGTCCTGACTGTGACATCTACCATAACTGCTGAAATGATATTTTGTACCATATGGAATACAACGTGTTCATTGTCCCCATCCTGCTCGTGCCAGGGAAGAGATGCTTCACGGCATGAATAGGATCACTGGCTTGGCTTTGTATTTGGTTGCACTTTCATCTGGCTCTCTGTGGCGTTCAGTGGCCCTCAACCAGGACTGGACAAAACATCCATCCTATCTAGCAAAACACTACTGCAGCTGATCTGAAGGTGTGCCTATCAGTATAGTGTTTGGTTGGAAGGAAACCCTGTGGGTTTCTCACCCTCGGCGGCCTCTCATCTCTGACCCAAACCATGCCAAGAAAACACAGCCGGGATCACTGCGGCGCTGCCAGATCACCTCTCTGCAGGAAACAAGCGATCAGGTCTGTTGACTTCTCTTGGCGAGCGCCACAGATGCACTCATTCACTTGTGAACAGGATGACAGATTACTCATCTGTCTTACAACGCACACACACGTAAACAGACACACTGAAATGGCAGATGTGAAAGTCAGACTGCACCTGGATTCACTTTCTCCTGCTGCAGTCAATTCTGTTTTCACTCGAGCTTGTTGTCAGTTGTTGTTAATCATTAATTTGAAATAAATGAGTTAATAGTAACTGCTGATCATTTTGGACAACTGCTCCAAAATGTTTTATTTTACTTGCATTCATCCTCCAGACCCTTGACATCAGGCAGACAGGCGGTTTTAGTTGAACAAACATTTCTCTGAAGCAGCAGAGCAGCTCTGGAGGCACCAGCGTTACCTAACTTAGACCTCATTAGACAGTTTGTTGAATCTCGGCCAACTTGGACACCTGGCAGACCTGAACAACATGACAGGAACTCTAGCCTATTCAATTTGTAAATGTCTGTGACAATTAACAAACCAGCTGACCCAGAAAACTGGTCATCATATTTTTGTTATTTACCACAAATTTATGTATTTATATCCATTTTAACAAATGGGCCAAAATTAATTCTCACTTAAAAACTGTAGAAACTGTCCTAATCATAAGAAGATTCTCTCTGTGATCATTGAGTTCTTGGTACAGAAATTGCAACATCTGGACGTGAACTGATATAATCTGGATGATGATCAATGTAAAGTGATTTGCTTGGGAATTTTTTTGGTAAAACTTGGCAAAGACTGAAAAATATGTTACCACAACGAAGTGGCTATGGCTACAGTGCTTGTTATCAGTCAGTAGCAGAGTGCAAAATTGCATCAAATTACATCACTTTTATTCTTTAATCACTTTTACATCATGAGTTTTCACTATGCTCTAATATATCCAGTGCACGCCAGCTACATGATTTCATTGGCTCACACAGGAAGTTTGGTAAGCACTCCCACCATTAGATTTATCCAACAAATGCATCAAATTTGATCCAGTTATACGTATATCTAAAAGATTTGAATCCGAGTTGACAACTCAAGAGTCGACTGAGGCACCGAGAACTCAAATATGCACAAATATGCACTCAGAGCAATAAATCTAGTACATTGTTAAAAATTTCATTTGACATAAATAACTTGCTACTGGTTGCTAACAGTTGAGATCTGCTGACCTTTAACCCACTGATCATCATGTGGCTAAGCGGGACCCGAAAGTTTTATATTGTATAATGTTTAAATAAATAAAAAACAAAATAATAATAGGCTGCAGGATTCACTTGCCATGTTTAAACCCTGAACATGGTGATGTGGGTTGCTTCATTAATTCATGGACAATGTTTGTGTAGAAACGCCTGCCTTAATGTATCCTGTATCTCTCACTGACAGTTTTGTTTGGGGAGGGATCTGTTGGACTAAGTTAACACAGAGGAGCTCTGTTTATCTGAATCAGTGTTGTAGGATCACAGCAAGTGATCCCCATTAATTGGAACTTGTGACCTTTCAGAGCAAACAGGATCATTCTACCTCTTCATTTGGGGGAAATAAACTGCAGTCTTAATGTAAACTGTTTACTCATTTTAACAACTATGATAAGTAATTAGAATCTATATGGTTTTATTACCACATTTGGAGGGATGACAGCTGCGTTTAGTGACTTCACGGCATTGTAATAACACAGGCATGCTGTGTGAGTGTGTGTGTGTGTGTGGATGACATGTCATCTATTAGGAATATTAAGTGGTCTGCAATTCTGCCAATGAATTGATGTTTGTCATTTTGTTTAAGCAGGAGGAACATCTCTCTCTCTCTCTCTCTCTCTCTCTATCTCTCTCTATCTCACACACACACATAGACACTGACACACACTCAGCAAAAAAAACAAACTTCTCTAGAGTGATAATAGAGTCATTCCTCACAGGCCCACTGCTGTGTTGCTCACTCACACATGAAACAATAAAAAAAAACATACTCCTTTGATTTGTGAGTGTGTGTGTGTGTGTGTGTGTGTGTTTGTGCATGCGTTACGACAGTGGGCAGGCTGCTCTGTGTGGGCTCCCATAATCTCTTAGCAGGATCGCAGTGATGTGACACACATGCTGCTGTGAACCAAAAGCTGGGCCATTTGCTTCCCACACACACACACACACACACACACACAAACAAACCCACATATTTGCTCTCTGCCGTTATAAGTGGATGACTATAACTCATCAGTCAATCCAAATGAGAAGAAATCACAGTTTGTGGCAAAAATTACATTTACATTTTGAAGATTAAAATCTCTTCCTGAATGTCTAACAATCAAAGTGACAGGATGGAGCCTTTCGCAGGATGTACGGAGGACAGGAAAGGTAGAGGGCGGGGTCTAGGATGGCACCAGACCCTAAGATCTTTGACTGAAAACTACAGGTGTACTGAATTTGATGAGCTTGTCAATCACATGCACCTTCCAGCTGCTTAAGAATTACTGGTTTCTCTGCCAGTCAATAAGTCCGTTTTTTTAATGATGATGTTTTGATATTTACTGTCTTTGGTATGTTATTTTGTATAACTTTAACCTCTCTGCAACACTGAACAGTTGTGATAGAAATGCAAATATTTCAGGCTTTTTTTTCTATGTGACGATTATGTTTTTTTTTTTTTGTTTGTTTGTTTGTTTGTTTGTTTTGTTTTTGTTCTTTTTTACCTTGCAGTCACACCAGTATACATTTCTATATAGCTTTTTGTGGTGAAAAATGAAAAAAAGACATTGAGAAATATGAATTCTGTTTGACTTTTTGCTTTTTGGTGTTATAACTGTTTATAATGTCAAGTGACATACAGTATTGAGAAAGCCCAGAATGAGCTGAAAAATTAAATTAATTAATTAAACTAGCTTGTACCTTGTACAATTTTATATCTATCAAGAGATCAACAGACCACAAACCCCTGGTATAACAATTTAGTTTTGTAAAATCATATCCTCTTAATTAAACATTAATTAAACAAAATGCCCAACCTGTAACCTGACAGTGTTGTCAGGGTGTGACAAAGTGTATTTAATGTGCTTTTATTGAACATCATTGCACGAAAGGGAGAACTTGGCTGTCGGTGAAGAGCTACAGGCTGGTATATTTTTTTTTATTTAACTCTCTAATGTGAGTAATTTCATTACATTGTCCAGATAACCCACCTAAATCTGAGCAGCAGCCAAGCCCTACTAGACACAGTCTAAAAATGTAGCTAGGTATATGACATATTCTGTTTAAAAATGATGACAGTACGGTCCCCTCTTTCCTCTGAGACTCTGACAGATTGTCTGCGCTTCATTCCTCCCTCGTTTTGACCTCTACCTCAGACACCCCCCACCCCCACTTTACCTGCTGAGCCCTTGTTGGATTCACCAGACCTCACTGCTTGTCTGCCTGATTTTGACTGTAAGCTTATTAGTATTTCAAGTGAAGACTGTTCTTGTCAAATCTTATCTGTTGTGTCAGTCTGTTAGTTGTGAGCCTAAATCCTGTTAATACTCGTTACACTTACTTAACCCCTAAACAGGTGTGAAAGTCAGTTTGAAACTCATCATGATAAAAACCATCCAAAACATTTTGTAATTTAAAAAAAAAAAAAGTCTAATCTTATTTTTTTCCCCCTCCTGTCTCATTTTGGACGATAGGAAAGTTGTCTTAATCTCTGATGGCCTTATCCAGATAGAGAGAGGAAACACCATAATGAAACAATGGAAACTTTCTCTGTCTCCTCCCCTTCCATCCAGATTGAATTAACACCATTTCTCATCATTAGCTTGTCCTCTTTTTCCTTTAGATCACTGATCATCCCATTAGGCCTACTGCATCCTCTTCTCATGGTATCAATCTCATTATCTGGTCCGTCCCCGCCTCCTCATTCTCGTCCTCCTCGATGTCCTCTTCTTCACTTTTTCATCCTCAGCTGGACTCTGAGCCTAAACCCTCAACTTCCCATTGAGCCTCCTGCCATTCCAAAATAATCTCAGTGATAAAAAAAGGGAAGGCCGAAAGAGAGAGAGGAGGTGAGGGGATGAGACGTTATGATATTGCTCCAGCAGAATAATGAGGAAGGGGGGAAAGAAAGAGAGGTTGTGGCAGTGGGAAAAGAAGTGTAGAATAATGAAATGTGAAAGGGAAAAAGAGAGCAGATGGATAATTTATATTATACTTTTTTTGGCATTTTTGTTTTTTGCCACTTTACATCATTGAGTTTATTATCAAAGGTATACTTCATCTCATCAGTATTTCTGCGCCTCTGCCAGTTTCTCTCAGCTGGGTAGTTTTGGTCTCAGAACAATGTTAATGCTGCAGAAATCAGCCTAAATCATCAAGTGTGGCTTCACTGGCTGTCTCCTGCCAACTGAGACACAAGAGATTTACCTCCTTTGCTCAATTTTATTTAAGTGTCAGTTTGTTTTAGTCAAAATTGGCCATCATGTGAAGACTGATAATATTACTTTCAATGAATGTTAGTGCTTAAATTACTTTACTTGCTGCTATTCAGAGACCACAAAATTGTTCCCAATGTTATGTTTCACATTTTTTAAATCTCTCATTTCTGTCCTAATTATGTTACTTTTGCATGTTTTTATATGATGCACTATATAACTTTGCAACTTGGTGCTATATTGTTTTAATAAGGAGGTGGGTCGAGTAGTTGATAAATGCAAGCTGCTCTATATTAAGAACAACATTTTTAATTAAGGCTTTAATAAATCAGTCTGTGTCTGTTTACTTATGTTTTCTCTTATTGCGCTCTGCTTAATTGTAGTTTTTACTTAAAATTGCAAACCTTATGATTTGTAATAAAACCAAAGTCATCTTAATGCAATAGTTATTCAATGTATACGCAATGTGTTATTACCTATCTATATCAGAGACGATTGTATGTTAGTGGCGGAGTCCGCCGTTCCTGTGCTGGATTTGAATTACCTAAACACAAGGGATCAATAGGAAATGATGCAACATTTCCAGTGTTCCTGTTTGTAATTCTATGTCATTAATATTAGACTGTTTGTTGTGAGTTGTATTAAGTTATTGCTAATGAAAATCCATGAAACATTTCCTACTGATGCTGGTTCATATTAAAGGCCCTCAACTGGCAAAACACAGGTTGGCTTTTATTGTGAAACAGTAGCAGAAAACTAAAACACACACAGAAAACAATCAGGAGCAGCCAGGGTGAGCTGTTGGTTGAAGAGTTTCTATTTGTTCCGAAATAGAGCAGGTGTTATCAGGTATGAAATTGGATTAAAAAAAAAAAACAAAAAAAAAAACACCTCCACGGTTCAGCTGAATGTGAAGTTTCAGATGTCTGGAGCATAACATCAGCACATGAATGCACTACACACATAGACTTGCTTTTTCTCTTCATTGTTCTGAAGCACTGAGGCTTGGCTTCTGCATCTGTGCACGATGTACTGTATTCAGCTCAGGCATGACACCAGCACAGTTAGTAAAAGAGAAATGACAATAAAATGTGTTACATCAATACAGAGATGACAGAAAGACAGAAAGTACACAAAGCCACTGCATTTCTGACAAAAACTAAATAAAATGCTTATTTTATCAGCATGAGCAGACAGGTCAGTGTCTCCTGAGTTACAATGTAAAAGTCACACTAAATAAAATGAGAAAAATAAACAGAAACAAAATAAACAGTCAACTACTTCATTTAGTGGTAAATCCATAACAGTTGGTATCCCTTCAGATGTCAATAGGTGACTGATTATAGTTGATGAGAAAAAAGACTTTCTGAATAAGTTTTAGATTCCTCTCCTGGATTGAGTCTGCAACAGCCAGACAGTCAGATCTTGTAATCCTGATGTCCATTTTATTTAGTCTGAGAAAATGAGAGAGACCGTGGAAGATGGAGAAAAAGAAAGGGAGACAGACAAGACAAAGAGAAGAAAAGGTCATTTTAAACAGCAGTCACTGGATTGGCTCACATGGACAAAGTAAAAAAAAAAAAAAAAAGTTTAACTTGAGGAACACTGGGAAATTGAGCTATTGACCCCTAGCAAAATGTGATACTGCTGACTTTTGAGGGAACAGAGTTGGAGAATTCAAAATGGAGGAAGCTCTTGTAGCTTAGCTGTGTTGACCAGCTTCAAAGAGACAGAATTTGCAGACAGTTATGAGTCAGGAATCAGTAGTTCAAATACATTTCTTAAAGTGTGTGAATTTATGTCCAAACAAGCTGCTTTTCTAACATGCTTTTCTGAAATCCTTCCCCACTTATTATAGAGTGAACAATATTTCCAGTCCGACTTATTTATATTTAATATTTACTGTCCAAATTTTGAGTGTGAAATACTTAAGAGTTGTCATGATCTGTCCCTCTCTTGGCTTGTGTCTCCAACCCCTTCTCACAGCCCCCAGGCCACATTTCTTCCTTCATCTCCCCAGACCTGGGCAGCACAGTGGTGCAGTGTGTCGCCTCACAGCAAGAAGGTTCTGGGTTCCCCAGTTTGAGGCTGGGGCTTTTCTGTGTGAAGTTTGCATGTTCTCCCTGTGCCTGCGTGGGTTCTCTCCAGGTACTCCGGTTTCCTCCCACTGTCCAAAGACATGCGTGTTAGGTTAATTGATGACTCTAAATTGGTCGTAGGTGTGAATGTGAGTGTGAGTGGTCGTTTGTCTGTATATGTTGGCCCTGCGATGGACTGGTGATCCGTACAGGGTGTACCCTGCCTCTTGCCCAATGACAGCTGGGATAGGCCCCCCACCCCCCTGGCGATAAGCGGTATCAATAATAGATGGATGGATCTCCCCAGACCTGCCTTCCCTTAACTGTCCACCAGATGTCCTCAGTCTTTCCCTCCATTGTCTCATCACCTGAACTGCCCCGCCCATCTACACACCTGTTCCCACTTTCACAAACAGCCCTGCACTATACGTGTTGACTGCCTTTGTTCCCTGCTCCAACTTTTTGTTGCTGTTTTGTCACCTTCCCGTCTTCCCTCCCTGTGTTTTGACCTTTTGCCTGTTGTTTGGACTTTGGATTCCTGAGTGTGCTTTATTGGATTTGTCGCCTGTTTGGACTGCCTTTGCTGTTTTTGACCCCTGCTAGCCTCACCTTCTCATGAGCCTTTTGTTTTATTTAGTATTATAAATCAACTGAACTTCATTAAGTCTGCCTCTGGCAACTGCATTTGGGTCCAATCTCCTGTGTTCCTGTAAGCCTGCTAGCAGCAGTTGTGACAAAAGTCCTCTACAATTCCCACTTTAAAATGAAAAAAGCCGTGCTCACAGCACATTTGCTAGTTTCTGCTAACAAACCAACACTGCATTTTAGAGATACTGAAATTACAGCCGTCCTGTGTCCAAAATCTATTTGTGATTGGGCACGGTACAAGGTAATTGGGTCTAGTGTGAGCACACCCTAAGAGTAAACTATCAAGTGTTCTGAGAGTAGTCCATTAATGGAAACTCAAAAGCTGCCAATGGGATGCTTATAAGAATATGCAACAGACAAATGCACAGATATGAAATTTAAGAAATGTGTGTGTTTTGGCTTTTTATTGTTGTTGGTTTTTTTTTGTGGAATATGCTAACTGCACATGCCCATTGTGGTGACTGTAATGACCTCTGTGTACAGTGATGTTATGGGTATATGCGACCGCAATGCCCTGGCTTCAGCTCCTTTCTAGTGTTTTTTTTCTAACAAAACAGAGAGTAATGTCTCAACCCAACGAGACTAAAATAAATGTGGTCTGTTTTTCAAGAGTCCAACAATCTTTCAAACTGCAGGCCTGTTATTTTCCAGCATTCTAAAGATTGTGAGACTCTTTGAGATTTGGGGGTGGTTTGCAGTGTCTTTAGCCCAGCCTTGCAGCCCATCACTCTTGTCGTACTGCCTAATGGCTCAGTTTATGTTTTAACTATCAAAGCAATATATATAATTTCAGTAGCTCAGTGGTGTTGTCTGATTTGATCACCCTGCGGCTTTTTAAGTAGACATTTCCAAAAAAAAAAAAAAAAAACTTAAGTCATCATGAACCTTTTGACTTTTTAAGCCACATCAGAAGTACATCACATGACAGAGACATAGGGCAGCTTCATATTCCATCCAAAGATGTAGGATAGACAGCAAGCTACACATACAACCAACCATACCTACATTTTTTGCCATGATATGTATTCAGGTTGTATTTCATGCAGTAGCTGGAAGCTGTACAGGTGTGAGTCCATCAGCGCAGCAAAAGCCACCATGAAATAGTTGCACTGAGTTGAATAGAAATGCATGGAATAAATTTCCAGCCTGTGAAGTGTGTGGATCATAGAAGCCGAATCTACATGGTGTGGGACAAAGTTCTTGCCTCACACAGTCATATGGAAAGTAACATGATTATTGACAGAGTAAGGGATCAGGAGTTTGGTGTCGCCTTCTTTGAGCAGTTCCAACTTCATTCGTACAGGGCAAAGTGGAAGTGACCTCAGACTTATTCAGACAGGACAAGTGTTAATGTGGGCCTCAAGACATGAAGATTTTACAGTGTGTGACTTCCAGATGTAGCAAATGAGTTCACACTAAATCTTCCTTCCTGTCTTCTTTCTGCAGCTGTCTAGATTTTTCATGACAGGTGAAGACAGGAATTATGTCTAGAAGGAAAAGAAAAAGAAAACAAACGATGGCTGATGTTTAATTTGTATGTCATGGGATTTCTATCTTCCTTAAACCACTGTGTGGAATTTGTGCTAGACTATTTTTCCAAAGTACAGAGTAACATGGACCATCTATGATTGTTTCAAATTCTTGCAAATCACTGGATATAGGACTATTAATCCTGTGTAAATAGCTCCTTTAAGCTTGTCTATAATTTCTTCTGCTACAAAAGTCCTTCAAATCAAATCTCTGAAGCATAGTGTGACATGATGTGACAACAGAAATTGTCTGGAAGCTATTTAATAATTTCATTTGTTCAATCACTCACTGCATCCATCAGTCACTTCCCTTTATTCCAGAACCATAATCCACAGAATAAATGATCATAACACATGAACAAATTAAACCACACAACATTTAAGAAATCCTTTAGAAAATTCTAGGAACTAGATCAGGATTTACACCTGAAACTAATCTCCTTTCCCTTGAGGTGTATATTAACTTTAGCTGTAGAATTTAATTAAAATCTGTCAAGAAGTTTTAAAGTTCTGATAGCAGAAAATCAAAATACGACTTAAAACAGAAGCTCCTCCACTCACACCTGTACAGATCCCTGAGTACATTGCTAATTAAAAAAAACATCTTACAAATTACAGTCTTATACAGCTAATTTGCTTTGGTTAATGTATTTTAGATTCCCTATTCATATCAACAACATATCTTCACAAAGTTCACTGTCACCGTCTTTCATTTGTTTTCCCTATAATATCTACTCATGGCAGCTAAAGCGTGATTTACATATTTAGGATTCTGTTTAGTCAACATACCTGGGTATGGATAAGGGAAATATATTAGTATTAAATTGCGCAGAAATCAATGCTGACTCAAAACACAGGATTGCATCATGACTGAATCTCTAATATTAAAGTAATTTGATTTCAGGCCTCCTCCTTAATGGCTTTTCACCTTGGTATATCAATGCCACTGGGTCTTAAAAATGTTGCCAGTAAACATGAGCACTATATCTCCAAAACATATTGCACAGTGCATATTAGCTGCATGTAACCATAATTTGTAAGACATGGGGGTTTCTGGTAATTAAAAAAAAAACCTGCAGTAATTGACTTATATAGCTGTGTACTGTAGTTTCTAGCAAACATCACTCATCACTCTGGACTATTTCCAGTGGTGGATTAACATTTGTTGCTCTATTGAGTATTTGGGGTAGCAGGGTGTGTATGTGGGTCTAAGTCAAAATAAACCACCATGTACGTGTTCATGGTGATGAAGGGGCATGTCACCCAGTGCAACAGTGTGATTTATTGATGTGTTTTTTAGGAATAAGATATATCAGGCTTTGGATACACACGCAATACTTAAGCTCAGTGCATTGTTGGTGTTGGTCTTGAAGGGATTTGTTGACAATAAGAAAATATGGAATATCACTAGCCTTACCCATTAAGTGTTTTGCATTTTATGCTAATTTAATCAGTCAGTTATGCTGGTTGTGTGACTGCCACCCACTTTTTTTGTTTTTCTAATGGTAATAGCTTGTTAGGACAGCCAACCACAGCAGAATGAAGCCAGTGTATAACTTGTAAATGAGGGTTTGTTTTACTTGTACATTTTATGTCCTGATGCCATTGCCCATATATGTTTTCCTTAATTTTTTTTTTTTATTTATTTAAAGACTATTTTGTATTCCAGAGTAGGTGTTTCTGGTGCTATAATATGTAATGTGCAGTATTTTAGGATACCTGAGAGGTAAGTTAGTAAAAGTAGCATCACATGACCTCTTTAATTAAAGAGGCTAACACACACTTTTGGGTTTAATACTGAAAGCAGTAATGTCTCTCTGGAGATGTTCCTTGTCTTTCTGATAATGACTAACCAAAGTGGTTAGTAGTTAAAGTCTCATTTCATGCCCCACAGCCAAAGCTGTAAAACCCAAACCCTCCTCATTTTGCGAGGTTTAATGGATAAATTTAAAACAGACTAAATCAAATTTGACTCAGCGTTATAAACATAACGACTGTTGTCTTATATGCTGTTCTGTAGAGCAATGCTTGTGAATAAAGTGTGGGTTCTAATGGCCTGCATGACAGCAGTGTTAATTACCAATCTGTTCTCCCTCGCCCCTCTCTTTTCTTTTTTGTCTTACAGGGGAATCACACTGTCAGTTCTCTGAAGGCTCAATATTAATGGGAATTTAAATTTCATGCATCACAAGACATATTTGTTAAACACTCTTGGTGAAGGACTCTAGGTCAAAATAAAAGCCAGTTTAAAAATCCATTAATATTTGCAGGGAGTTACAGAATATTTTTTAATGGACCTATCAGAGCTTGGACTTGGTTGCATGGTTTCCCTAAACAACAGATTAAATCCAGTCAGACAGAGTTTCAGTGAGTGAACTGACAGGCCCTGTGGTTGTCCTCCTGAACACATCTTTTCATTTTCTCTGGTTACTGTTTGCAAATTAATGACCAGTGTGACTGTGGCGCATATGAAAACAAATATTTCAGATTCATTCAAGTGTGCTCCTGACAAAGTAAAAAAAATATGGTCTGTGAACTGTATTTTACCCCAGAGCTCATGTGGAAAATACATAATGGAAAGTGAATCAGCCATTTTTTACCCATTTCTTTTTTTTTTTTCTTCTCCTTATTTGACTTTCACTACTTATTTCTTCAGATTTTGTACCAGAATTAATCTAATGGGCATGCATCACAGAGGGGCACATATACAACCACTGGACAACAACCAGAAACATCACAGGGAGTGAAGCTTTGGTGGAGAAGAATTAAAAACTGGCTCTGGCATTTATGACAGTCCCCAGTCCTATTTTGAAAGTCTGAAGGAGTTATAGTTGATCATATTAAAGGCTTGTGCTAAAACTATTCAGAATACAGCGTTTTTAAACTAAGCAGCATACAGAATGCAGACAATAACTAACAACATCTGATAAAACCTTAACCATGTGTTTATTATTGCAACCATGATGAACGTCCAGTACACCTGCTGCTGGTAAGTTCCTATGGGCCATAACCATGGGTGGCGACAAATGACCTATATGGTTATTTAAGTTGGAGGACTTGTTGTGCCACAGTGTGAGTTAGCAGCATCACATTTAATAAAGGAATCATAAAGTCCAGATTTGTTAACATCAATGAAGTATTATCATCAAAATCTTTCTGTGTTATCTTCATCACAAAGCTCTCCAGTTCTGACAGTCCAATTTGTACTTACAGTATTTGTACTGACTATTGCTGTTGCTTTTGGAAGCCACGGGACTGTCATGGAAAACATTTATTTATCAATTTGTTGCATTAAATGTGTTTAGTAATCCATTTTGAGTGTCCAGAACAGCTCTTCTTCTGAGATTTGCATAAATGCCAGATGGCCAGTCCATCAAGGTTCACAGTCTGACTACACAGTAGATCTGCCCTCAGAACAGGAAGGAAGAGTTGGACTGCTATTCAGCACCTAGGGCTTAACATTTACTTTGCCAAGATATGTAAGGAGCAGAGCTGGTCTCAGCTGAGCAACTGACCTCACATTAAACTTCTGTCAAACACAGTCTTAATTAAAATATCAGGTGTACTGATGCAGATCCATACTGTGCCCACTGATCTCCTGAAAAGGGGGATGAAATTGATTGAACTTGAACTATTACATAATGTAATGTAATTCATATTACTACAGACAAGCAGGTTTTCTTTCATGTTTCCCAACTAGATAACTCTTTTATTCAAGTGATGATACTATCATTAAACCATTTGCTGTATATTTGTTGTTTTTTGATCTTGTACTATATCAGTTATTGTATTTCTTGTCTTGCGATATTTGTCTTTATTTATGCACTGTAAAAGAAGTTCATTGGCTTTTATTCTCGATGTCATTCAAGGTAAATGGATACTGTCCAGCTTAGGAAATAGGGTGAATTTGTCAGTCTGAGTGGTCACAGTGGTCCTCTGCATTTGGACTTTGGGCCGTACTCCTCATTAAAATCCATATTCATGAGCCGAGATGCACTACGACGCTCTGCCCAGTGGCAACCTGGTTTGTATGCGCACAGAGCTTTCTGTGCACAGTTGGACTAATGGGCATCAGTTGTTTCTACGCACAGAGATGCATTAGCACCACTGCAACAAATGTTTAGTGGATGATTAAAAATTCATTGCAGATTAAGAGCCCAATCAGAATTTACATGAGCGAATGCCAGAGTTGTAGACTTCCTTGAATTTGAGTCAGATATCAATATAAATGCAAAAAATATGTGCCCAAATGCCACATCTGCATTCAGACTTCCATCCATCCATTATCTATACAGCTTATCTGTTAAGGGTCGCACAGCAACACATCACTGGCAGGGTACACCCTGTACAGATCACCAGTCCATCGCAGGGCCAACAAACAACCATTCACACCTACAGACAATTTAGAGATCAGTTAACCTAAGCTGCATGTCTTTGGACTGTGGTAGGAAGCCAGGAGTATCTGGAAAGAACTCACGCAGGCAGAGGGAGAACATACAAACTCCACACAGAAAAGCCTGAAAAAAACTGGGGTTCAAACCTGGAACCTTCTTGCTGTGAGGCAACAGTGCTAACCACTGCACCATTGAAGGCCTTGATCATGAAGGCCTGAAGCTTGACTTGGGCTTGTCTTGACCGACTTGAGATTTAGATTTGCCCAAAGACCTGCTAAAATGAATATGAAAAAGATTTACATTGTGGAAAAATAAGAAAGCAGTCAGATGTGTGCAACATACCTATGTTAAATGGGCCACAGTGACTATAGACTACGCTGTGATAAACACTGTTTTCCTGTTTCACTTTAATTAGCACATGGATAATTGGATGTAATTAAATTACTGTGAATTCACAATTTGACATCAATCTGAAGGACATGCTTCACATTTCATTTGTGGAGAATTTTATGAATGAATGTGACTTTTTGGACACACACGTTCAAATGCAGAGACTGAGCACAATTCAGCAAATCTTTCAGTAATATAAAGAGAGGAGGAAAATGGGAACAAATGCAAATGGCCTGCTAATTATTGCCAGAATCCCACAAAGAAAAGTGAAAAGACAAGAAATGGTAAAACTATAATGTTCACTTCTTTAGTAACTCATTAACTTTGAGTTATTAAATATGACTTCTATTTTTTGCCATTTTTTGCCATCAGTGAAATCTGTCATTCATCCCCTCCACCAATGTTTCCCCAGAAAATCCCTCCAGAAAATATTCAATATTCTTTCCTGGAAGACTTTTAATGTGAAACATCGGTAGGAAGTGTTTAATTGATGTTAACTTAATAGAAAATAAATAAATAACAACAAAGCTGAACTAATTTGAAACCACTCGTGAATGTGATGTCATTCTGTTTAAAGAGAACCCCACTGCACTGTATTTACAGTGTCAGCTTTACTACAGGTAATTCTATCACCCTCAGTTAATATTTACCCATACTAATGTGCCAAAAAATAGCTCTGTGATTCCTGACGCTACTTCAAAGCCTCAAGATCAGCGTTTCTCAAATGTTTGTTTCGCTGAAGAAAATTAAGTCAAGAGATTTAACAAAAAGACAATTTGATTCAAATATCTGAGAGGATATGATGGGATTTATGTAGCCAGTTACATGTGAACATAAAGAGTAGTAGAACTGACTTCAGGATCAAAACGTGCATCTGAGAGGGACAACAACAAGAGAACAAGGACGCAAAGTTGATTTAATAAAAAAGCAAATTTTATAAGATAAGATAAGATAAGATAAGACTTTATTTATCCCACTTGTGGGAAATTTACATGTTACAGTAGCAAGAGACAAGAGTGACAAAAATAGAAAAAGAAAAGATAAAAATATAATAGAAAAAAAGGCACAGAAGGGTAAAAAAAATTAAAGTGCAGCAATCAGCATTAAAAGTCTCTGTAATAAACAGAAATGTGCAGTTTGTAATACAGGAAAATGGTGATAATCAGTGAGGTAGATGAAGAAGTATGTGCAAATAAAGTGGCCAGAAAGTGGAGTCCAGAGTGCAGGTTTATTGTTGGGTCAGTCTGGTGTTGTACAGTCTGATGGCTATTGGAATAAATGACCTGTGCTCCTTCTTGCACCGTGGATGCAGCAGTCTGTTACTGAAGGAGCTACTCAGGTCTCGCAAAGTCTCATGCAGGGGGTGGGAGGGGTTGTCCATGATAACCACTGCTCCAGTAGACCACCGCATAAAAGATGGCAGAGGCCACCACAGAGTCATAAATGGTGCTTAGCAGTGACCTGCACACTCCGAAGGACCTAAGTCTTTTCAGCAGGTGGAGACGATTCTGGCCCTTCTTGTACAGGGCGTTGGTGTTGTGAGACCAGTCCAGTTTATTGTTGAGGTAAATACCCAGGTATTTGTACTCCTCCACGATCTCAATATCCAAACCCTGGATGTTCACCGGTGCAGTGAGAAGTGACTTCCTGCTGAAGTCGATCACCGCCTCCTTCGTCTTGCTGGGGTTGATGTGCAGATTGTTCTTACCACACCAGTTGACAAAGTTAGCGATGACCTCCCTGTACTCCAGATCGTTCCCCTGAGAGACATACCCAACAATGGCTGTGTCATGTGTTATCATTCTGATCTCGCCTCTGTGATTCTGTAATTCATGCCATCAGACAAGAAACCAGTTTCAATCAACTCCTGACAACAACAACTGATCACTCTGTTTTCAATTTGCATGCTTGTTTGTCACATTCATTATCCATCCATCTTCATCAAGCTATTGTTGGTGGTTCCATCATTTCACAGACTACTCAGTCGTTCCCTCAGCCTATCCTCGATTACTTCTAATACTTCCCTGTGCTGATTAAGGTTTGATTTATTTGTTTGCTGATTTGACTGATGCAAAATCCCCAAAAATGAACATTTCACACTTAAAATTTTCAAAATAATTCTCTTAGTAAATTTCAGTTTTGTGATTTAAGACTTTGCAGTTCAGGAGTTCTTAGCCAAATCATAAAGTTACTCTTATAATGATGCAATTTGCCCAACTGGTGTAATTTTTCTCATCTGAGCGGTAGGGAAGATTTTAAATATGTGTTCGGAATGTGAGTGCTGTGGAAATCTAGTAAGCACAGAAAATACAGAAGAGACAAAAAACATAAGGATGGCATCAAATCAAAAGTCAGGAAGTGTGACTTTTTTGTTACTGCTGGACAGACGAACATCATGCTCTTACGAATAAAAATAATAATAATGACAATAAATCAATAAATAAATTAATTAAAAAAGAAAAAGAAAATTCAAATGTGGTGGAATGTGTGAAGCCCATGTAAGTTCCCATCCCATCAGCTTCACACATTACACCACCAAAATATTCCAAAACATTTCCACATGGGATTTTGAAATGTTTTCCCATGTGAAATTCATGTGGTTTTTGAGCCTCCACTTTCCTGGTTTCAGGGTTTCCACCAGTTGTCGAACCTGCTATGTGAATTTGGCTCCTGTTCAGCCACATTAGTAGGGGGCAACTCTGATGGTGGGGCAGTAAGGCCTGGCTTTCAGGTGGTGTTCCAGTTCATCCCAAAGGTGTTGAGGTCAGGACTCTGTGTAGACCACACCAAACAATGAAAATGATGAAAAACATCATGAATTGAGCTCAGTTTATCTGACAACGTTGTTGATCAATTGCCAAAGACTCTGTGATTTCTACACCAGCTGCTGACATTTCAGGCTTTCAGGAGGCTGACAGAGGTCAGATTCCATGATGCTCTCATAATGCTGAATGACTCTAATGAGACACATGAGACACATCGACAATGAGAAACAGAAAAACACATCAACAATCAGTGTTCCAAGAATTAATCATTTATCGCTTTTAGCACTACATCGTGTCAGTCAACCCAAAGTGCTGTGCACTGAGCACCAGCTGAATCTGTGCTTGTATTTACTCGAGCAGTCTTGTCCAGACCTAACTATGTCTTTATTTGAGCCCCCTCCTGCCTGTGTGTGCAGTTATCAGCACTAAGGCAGAGGATGCTGTGATTTGTGCTGCACAGCTGACAGAGAAAGATTGCCCTAGGAAATGTTTTGTTTGTTATGTTTGTTAAGCATATCTTTATTGTCAATCACAAAAACATAAAATTCCAGTGATTTAGCCGGCAAATAATGATGTCAGCTTCACTCCTCTGAGAAATATATAACCAGATACCAAGCAAACATTTTTGACATTATATCTATTTATAATCATTTGGCTGTGCAGTTATGGTTCTTTAAACTGGGTTCAGCAAATCCAGATTTCTTCTCTTCCATTTCTTGAGAAATAGACATAACCCTAACCCCAGAATGAAAATTCTAAATATATACTGAATAGGTTAGGAGGAAGTGCTTTAGCAAAAATATGACTAATTAAACTGAACACCTACTCACAGAAGCATATTATTTTTCAACATGGGGATGTGACATAAAAATTATATACTGCCTGTTAATCCATTTATGTTTGTAATGACTACAATTGATGCAATTAATTGATTAGTAAATCAAAAGAGTAGTAATATACATCTATCCTGACAGTTAATTAATTGTTTAGATCATTTTACAATAAAATAGCTAAACATTTCTTAATACCAGTTTCTCAGGTGTGGAGATTTGTTTCCTTCTTTTTGTCTCGTGTGACAGTTAACTGAATATATTTTGGTTTGGGTCCAGGATATTGTAAAGTGCTGTACTGTAAATTACTCCACACAAAGTAAAACAAACAAACAAACAAACAAAAACAAACAAAAAACATATTCCTGGATAAATTAATAAATCAATGAATTGCTGCTCAGTGACAGCTTGGACTCTTACAAAATGTTTCCAACATAAATTTCCACCCCTCTTCTAAGAAATTCAGACCAATATTTTTAAAACAGGAGAAGGAATCTTTAGCCTTCACATTGGATCAACATTACAGAACTTGCAGCTGATATTTTAAGCACAATACTGTTTTGGTGCAATTCAGTATGGTTCAGAACTTTTTCTATTTCCTGAAGGATAATACTGTTTTCCTGTAAAGAGCATGACAAATATTTTCTTAAAAAATGCACAGACAGACAGATTCTCTCTCTCTCTCTCTCTCTCTCTCTCTCTCTCTCACACACACACACACACACACACAACGCACAAACGCATATTGACCTTCTAAATTTCTGAAGAAAACTGTTAAAACCGGTTTATAACAAAATGAAATAGAAATTAAATATAATAATGGTAAATAAGCTAGTATCAACACAACATAGGTAAAGAGATTTAATTTTCTGTTGTAAATGTAACTACTCCTGTGCCCCTCTTCCACCCCCCTGGCTAAAACCCATATGGTTCCGTCCACACCTGCATTCAGGTAACGAGGCTATTCACGGGAACGGTTGGATGTGTAAAGTCATTTGTTTCCCCACGACCAAGTCCAGGCAGTAACAAAACTAAAATAAACTAAGGAGAAGCGAGAGAAGGAACACATAGTGACTGAACACATTGGAGGTACGTTTTAAATGTAGTTCACCGTGGTGTTTGTGTCGTGTGAACTAGCTTGCTAATGTTCAAATGGACAGTAGCCCCTTTTACGCAGCCTGAGTGGGAATAGTGCGCCATTATCCTGTAAATAGTGGTCAGTTAACCAGTCATGTTGGGGGTTGGTGAGTTAATTTATCAACATGACTTTGGCTTATGTTTTTAAACGTGTGTCTCTAATACACATACAGAAAAAGCCACGCAGAGACCCCTTAAAGCCTGCCCTGTTAGCAGTCCAACACCTGTGACTGAAGAGGCATTAGTCAATGTGAAACAGAAAATTAATATTATTCTTGTTTGCTGTTAAAACTATTGTAGACTATCAGCTACAACTCATCGTGTGATTTTCATACTGACTTTTCTGGTGATAGAGTGATGTTTGGGGATCATTAGTGTAGACTACTTTTTGGTGCAAGGTCTTACAGCACCATTCTTTGCAATTCACGACTTGCTGTGCTATGCTGCCTTCATGTGCTGTGGGGAACACATTTGCTAAATGACCGTGCTAGCACTGAGTGCAGAACTTGAAATGAAAACCAAAAAGCATCCTCCTAACAAGCATTGCTATTGAAACAGCCTGATATAGTTTACACCTCCATTGCCAGAGAAATCCACGATCACCCAAAAATATATACATACATATAGAACGACTGGGTAACATATTTCTTGATTTCATCTTTACATTCAAATGCGTTTGTCATCTTGTAGGGAGGAACATTTTTCACCAGAGAGTTTCCCCTCAGAAGAGTTGACAAAGGAGGCAAATTCTATAATACCTGAGTGTGAAAGGTGAGTTATGATGCTTAACTTAAACATGAGTAACTGTCAATGAACAAGTTCATGATAAATAAATGTCTAAGTTCAAGTGATAGCTTTACATGTGATTGATGTCATCTCCAAAACAAACATCTGGTGAATACAACATAGTCAACATGATATTTCCAAACTTTTTAAGTGGACTTGAAATGCCTGAATGCACCACTGAGCAACTGACCAATGCACTTTAGTTTGTGGGTTACACACCAGTTGTTTCCTTCCGGCTAAAGGAAACAGGATTTGTCAGATGCATTTGAAGGAGAAGAGACAGGCCTTGTCAGCTCGATTCAATGCATTCAGTGTAGAAACTTAGAGTTTGAAGGAATATAGTCCCCAAGGTGGGACACACTGCAGCCTTATTTCTTACCTATGATTGACGTTGAGATGTTTTGTTTAAGTGGTGTACTATGGAATTACAGCATGTGTTTAAATGCAGGATTAATTGCACTTAACCATAATTAATCTTGCAGTTGATGACAGTTGATTGACAGCCCTAGCATAGGCACATTGTTACATCCGTTGCTCCTTCTGTTACATATTGGGATCTTCTGCCTGCATTTGAAGTCTTACCGCACCAGATGGGTGAAGTGTCTGGCTGAGGCACGGTTGTTGTTTTTTTAATATCCAGTTCTCTCTGACAGACATTAACACTCAGACAGAGTTGGATTCATTTTTAAGCAGAGTTAAGTTCTTGTGGATGAGAGCGTGACTGTCTCTGGATTCTCAGACAAATTACTTAAGATCACAAGACTGTGAAATATGTTAGCTTGTTGATTGATGGAACTGTCTTCTCACACTGATCGCCTGCTACAAATGACTACAGCTGTTAGTCACTCACTAACCTGAGTGATCTTTTCAGTTGTACATTTATAATCATGTAATTAGTGAACATGTTCAGTATGTGAAATAACCAGATGCATTAATTGGAGGCCTTTCGTCCTCATGTTAATAAATGTGACTTGAGCTGCATTACTTTTGTCCAAAACACATTTTCTGTTACAGATCTAAAGTAATTTCTAGGAGACAGGGTTTATTTGATGGGCCAGTGCACTGTGTTCCTGGATGATGTTGCACTGCAACAAAAGTTGAGCCAGGTTGAATTTTTGATGTATGGTCTGTCTTGGAGTGGTGTGCAGAGTGACCTGTATATGACCTATAGCCAGAAGAGGTTGAACCTCCATGTTGGTGATGTTGTGAAGACTCTGCAATGAAACTAGCTCAACTGAAGATTAAGTTTAGAGTCTGGGAAAAAATTCCCTTTTAACAGGTAGAAATCTTGAACAGAACTTGACTCATAATGGGTGGCCATCTGCCTCAACCATTTGGGCTGATTTGTGTGAAGCACAAGTAGGGCCTTTGTCTCCATGTCACATGGAAAGAGCTTGTTAATTGTACTCATCTGTTTGTGCTTGTTCGTCTGTACAGTTGCAAAGCAGGCCTTGTTGGTGCAGCAGGCAGCACATCGGTCTCATAATCTGAAGGTTGTGAGGTCAAGCCTCACATGGGGCAAATGTTTAGTTACATGCATAGGTGCATTTGTCGTCAAGAATCATTCTGCATTATGTAGGCAGAATAAAGGGAAACGGATGGGCAAAACAGTGAAACATTTGAATGCAAATAAGTGAGCTTTTTGGTGTGTTTTGTTACATGTACAGATTTGGAATTAATGTGAACTCACCTTGGTGGGGTCACTTGCCAGGCAGAGTACACTGGGGCCTTCAGTGGACCTTGGTAGTGCAGTTGTGGCAAATATATTTGTTAGCTGTCTTGTGGAGACGAGAAAGCTGAAGCTCAAGTGTTTGAACCAGCTAGTATTTTCATTTGCACATATGGAGAGTATAGTGTTGGGATACACCACCTTCTGCATTTTCTGTTTGCATTAGATCTACAGATTGTGCATACATATATGCTCAGTATTTTTTCCTTGCTTCATGTTGTCTTCTCTCTTAACAATCTCTGCTGACACCCCCCCAGTCTGACATCAGAAAGTTGTGTGGAGAGAGGTGTTCCAAATGATTTGATCGTCAGGCAAGTAGTTCTGCACAGCTGACAGCTGTAGTATCAGTGCAGGGGTTTTTTAAAAAAAAAAAAAAAAAAAAAACTTAATGTGACCATTGGTGGTTCAGTGATAGAATTCTCCCCTGCCATGCAGGAGGCCTGGGTTTGATTCCTTGCCAATACAGCATGCTTTTCCTTTTTTGTGTGTTTTTTTTGCAAAATATACAGTACTGTACAAAAGTCTTAGCCACGAGCTTTGTTATTTTAGCAAAGTTTTTGTCTGTATTAAGACACAAACAGGAATAACACACAATTTTCAGAACAAAATGACTTCTACAGGCAAAAGTCAGTATGCAGTGTGCAGTGTCCCTTGGCACTAAGCACATCTTGAACTCTTTTGGGGAGACTGCCTTGACATTTTCTGAAGTAATCTTCTGGTATATTATACTAAGTTTCTTTCAGCACTGCCCACAGTTCCTCTTTAGATTTAGGGTGTCTTTTTTATTTCTTTCTCTGTCCAGGTGACCCCATACAGCCTCTGTAATATTCAGGTCTAGACAGTCCATGCTTCCATGCTGGAATTCTTCTGGTCCCTCAAAGAAGAAACTCAGAGAAATTTCTCATTATACTTTCAAACGTTTTCTTGGCCCTTCAGTCCTCTTTTGTCCTTGGCCTCTGCTGATTCTTCAAATTACTTTATAACAGCTTGAATACCACATCTTCAGTATCCAGTTTGTTTGCTGATTTCCCTTTGAGAGTGGCACAATTATGATTTATGTCTGTCGAATTCTGTGATCTTTGGCATTTTGAATGGAATGATGTGATTGAAAGTTGGTCTCATACATAACAAGCTTCCAATGAGTTAAACTCATACAACATGTGTATATAACACTCAAACATGTCTTGCACAAACCTGGTGTAATAGACCTTTTTTCACAACAGTTGTTTTGTTCGACATATGACTTGTTATATAAGTTTTACACAGTTCTGTACATGTTTAAACATGCATCCAATATCTCAGGAATGCCATATCTGTGTCCCAAATTGCATGACCGTGACATCTACCACTGCGCAGATGGGGCTTACAGATGTCTAGAGACACTGGCCATTTAACACTTTTTCCTCAGTTTCATCTCTACAGCAGAGGATGTAGTTCTGTGTAACACTGTTTTCCCTTCATGTTGTGCATTTTCTGTCACATAATGCAGGATGAGACAACATAAATTAAAAAAAATTATATATATATATATATATATATATATATATATATATATATATGTATTTTGTTTCTGGCAGGATGCACAGAGCAGGTCTTGCTCTTGATGTTGTTACATCCTTTGTATTTATTTATTTATTCAGATTTTTGTTATTGTAAAATTGTCCTTAAATTTTATCCTGAGTGGCATTAAAAATCTTAAATCTTAAATCTAATCTGCCTAAAGCTGTAGGACCCTTGTTGTTGTAGATCAACCTTTGTAAACCTGTAAAATAAATCTGCAGGAGAAATTCAAGTTTGTGCATGTGTAAGATTTGTGTGCGTAGAAGAAGTCTGAAATGATGTTAGATGATGATTTTCAGAAAGACACTGAAAAAAGACGACTTTTTGACAAAAGACGTATTCAGAGGAGAAAAGGACGTATTTGTAAGATGCCATCAGTCTAAGAAAGAGAAATAAGAGAAAGCATAACTTGACTCAGAATTCTTCAGTGAAAGTAACAAATAGACTGTCTCCTGAATTTTCACACATGACAGGGAGATGTGCAATGAAAGAAGGCAGTTCATTTCTTAATAAGGCATGAGGACGCTCAGGTGCGGATGAAGAAGCCCACCACTGCTCTCCCCTCCTCTCCTGTACCACATATTGTCACTCTGAATAAAGTCACTCTTGCAGCTGTGGAGGACTGTTTGTATTAAGAAGTGTACAAATGGGTATCTATGGCAGGAAATATGCATTATAGATATTGAGATGCATTACTCTATCATGTCACACTTGTAACTTCTTGTTATGAATATGGCTATACTGTGTATACTGGAAGCAGTATGCACAGTATAGCCATATTCTGGCAGAATATTTGAAAACACACTGAGTGTACAGATGGGCAGAGTAGACAGGGATTATTCCGCAGGAGGGTGGAAATCTTTCTGTGGATGCTTTTTCCATCATAAAAAACAAAACTCGTCTCCTGAGGAATCCATTGTAAATAGCATAATATCAACTATTTTCTCCATGAAAAGGAAAAGTACTTATCTACTAAAACTAATGTCAGACACCATGTAGATGTTGAGTGCTTGATATAGGCTCCAATTAGGGTCCAAAAGATGAGTTTGTTCAGTGATGTTCACAAATTATTCAAGATTGTCATTGTAAATGAACCTTTGTAAACCTGTAAAATAAATCTGCATGAGAAGTTCAGCTTTATGTACGTGCAGAAACAACAGCATAACAAGAAGTTACAACTGTGTCATGACGAAAGTAATTGAATCTATCAGTATCCATAGTGACAGATATTTTTTGGCACAGTTTACCTGTTTATTTATACCCTTCTTCTTAATACAAAGAGTCCTCCACAGCTCCAAGAGTGACTTTATTCAGAGTGACAATATGTGGTACAGGAGAGGAGGGGAGAGCAGTGGTGGGCTTCTTCGTGTGCACCTGAGTGTCCTCATGCCTTATTAAGAAATGAACTGCCTTCTTTCATTGCACTTTTCTCTGTCATGTGTGAACATTCAGGAGACAGTCTATTTGTTACTTCCACTGAAGAAATCTGAGTCAAGTTATGCTTTCGCTTGTGTGTAGCTGTCTGTTCCTCAGACTGACTGCACCTTCCAAATCTAACTGAATGTGACCTTTTCTGAAAATCTGTGAAACTGCTGTAGAATATGCCACTGCAGGCAGATGTTGACATGCTCATGCAGCTCCAGGTTAGGTGTTAACGGAGTCATCAGATGGAGGACATATAAGAGGACAGATAAAATCAAAGGCTGAACAGTGGTTTTGCCAGGATTTTCTTCTGAAAAAATACAACAAAAAGGACTCAAAAAAAGGACTGTTAAATCAATGCTTTGTGTTTGTATGTACATAAACAAGGCTGCATCAGGACTGAAATTTATCAGTGAATGATGGATGAAGGATATCTTCATTGTGTTTTTAAAACACAATAAAAAAAATTAAAAAATAGAGTATGATAAAATTGGCTAAAAGTAATAGTAAGCAGTTTATTAGACAAGGACTACAGTTTAAAATTTATCGTAAATTGTATTCAAATTTATTGTAGACAATAAAGTAGAGATATATAGTCAAATCTGAGTTGTTTTTAGATGTTGAAGTTATTAATGGGGGGGATTTAAGATCATGAGGAAGTTCATTTCATCTGTGCATATAGCTAAATGCAGCTCCACCAGACTGGAGGCACAGTGAACTGACTACTGCCTAAAGATAAAAGGGTGCTGCTGGGTGTATATTAAGCATAAATGAGTATATGCATAATATGCTTTGGCTCTAAGTCATTAAGTGGTTTGTAAACTAACAGCAGCACTTCACCATCTATTCTATACTCTAAGAATTAAAGAAACTTGAGCCAAATGTATCAGCAGGGATGCAATGCAGGGTGTGAATGAGGGTGTATGAAAGTATCAACAAGTTTGGCTAATTGGCTGACCAGCTTACTCACACATACTGTGTGACTGTAGTTGTAGTTAGAATATTGTAAAATTAATACAGCCATCATTTTACCATTACTAAGAATGCGAAAATAGGTACACAGCATATATTACAAAAATATTAAATAAATTGATATTCATAAAATAGATGATCATGTAAATAGGACACAAGAGACAAGAAAGAAAATGAACAAAAACATGACTTCGCAATAAATATAATCTGCCAACAATTTAAGGTACAGTAACACTAAGTAACACTATGTATGATATGAAAAAAGGGCTTTCAGGTTTTCTGATTTAGACAGGAGCTGACTTTAGAAATGAGAAGAGTTTGGCCAGATCAATATATGAATTGAGCAGATAAGCCTTAGTGAAATGTATTAAACATTACATGAGAATTGTGTGATAAATTAGTTTATAAAGAGACGTGACCATCTTTTTGAGCAGATGTGACATGTTATTATAAAGTCTGACTTTGGTAGATGGGTAAATCATTTCTTCTCGTAAATGAGTTATTCACTTTTTGTCATAAGAAGCACTGAACTTGTTGGCCATATTGTGAGAGCATGTCCTATTCTGACTGAGAAAAACATTCAGCGCCCATGTTCCTCATCACCATAAGGCCTCAGTGCACAGCATACTGCTCCACAGCTGAGCTCCTTTGGAGAACAAAAACAGGACAAACTGATCTGAGGCTCTGTCAGATCACTCCTTGGAGAGACAATGCAGCATCTGGGTCCAATGTTAGAGGGTCAGTTGGGGTCAAAACACAATGTTGTAGAAGATGCTTGGGGTCCAGCATTACAATCCCCAACCTGTTGGGTTGAGGTCTAGTGGGGAGGAGGGCTCAGAGAGGTCAAAGATGATGCACAGGCTAACCAGGCTGCTGACCCCAGTCTGGTCCAAGTCTAATTCAGGTTAAACTGTTTGACATGAGCCTCTTGATATCCTGCCATCAAGCCTTTCTTCTGCCACATATAAAACAATGAACAACATGCTCATTAACAAATCAACAGTCTGCCAGCAAAACAGTGTGAAGCAGCCATTAACTCTGCTCAGAGAGAAGCTCAGGAAAAATTTACTTCCATTATTAGTGGAAAAAGTACCCCTAAGTGACAGGAAGCACTCAGATTCTGGAGTTAACATTTAACTCTTGACATTCAATTGACATGACATGACACTATTTATTGCTCTCCTGCATCTGCATTATTGTAGGTGATGTCTAGTATTTGCTGGTTGCAAAGCAAAGGTTGCTCTGCAGTACTGGTACATCTACCTGTTCATTTGCATTGGTATTGAATAGAAATTAATTTCATGTAGCAGCTGAGCTAGTATATTTGTTATATGGTTGTTGCACATGCACTATGCTTAAGGCTGTTTATGCCCTCATTAGACAGATATAAATACTCATATTTGTACTTCTGAGCTGAATTGGTCTTAAGCATATTTTCCATGGTGGTGGTGATGGTGTTGTTTTAGGAGGTTTCCTGTTGACTGATTGCAAATCATGTCTCTGCAGAAGGTTGTATTAGATATTAGTTTTGTTGCTGTAGTATTCTTTTGCTGTAATATCAGGCATATTTGTACTGGCGTGCACTTTCATAAAGAATAGTTGTTCTAAACCAGTGTAAAAACTTAACATAAGTGTCAACACTTGTATTTTCACTACAGTGTTGCTAAGTAAATAGAATTTTGCCTCAATTTGATATTAAACCATAGAGAGAAAACTTGAGGAGAGTGATGGGGTTAGTATAGCAAATGTCCTCAGCCAGTGGCCACGTGGTATTTGTCCCAGACCACTAGGCCATAACAACGCCTCCTCAAGATCTTTTAATGCTTTCCTTCATGTCATTGACTGGCATTACTCCTGCTCAGTCACAGCTCTTGTTGGCTAACCTTATATAGTTAGATCAAAATTAGAACAAAATGCTACAAACATTCTGCTGCCTTAAACCCTGTAGAATTCATTCCAGAATTATAAGAGGTCCATATTATATTTCCCACGATGCATGTCTGGTTTCCATGGCCTTTACTCTCTTTGAACATCACTGTAGCGTAAACATCAAACCAAGGGAATCATCCATCCATCTACCCAGAGACCCAGGCTGCTCCAGACCTCCTCCTCGCTCCATCACACACGTTAGCACTTCCCTTACCACTGACCCAGAAACGCTAAGGTATTTTCAGATGTCTGCGCCTCCAATGAAGAATGTGTATGTGGGAGGGTGTGTGAGTGAGAGAGAGAGTGTTGTATGGAGATTTGTGCGTTAGCATACTTTCATAAAACTCTGCACTACTTAAATCAGTTAGATGGTATAATAAAAAGGGAAGGAAAATATATCTAGATTGTTTGTGTCTTGATAAACAAAAATAAACAAACTTCCTAAAGAGAGCTAAAGAGATGAGGGCTTGTTTTTCTTCACCATCAGGGACAATGTTGCATCACATTTAGACTCATTATGTCTTTCATTCTCCTTTTTATATCTTCCACAAGGTCAGCTCTCTCTCTGTCTCTCTCTTTCTGTGTGTTCCTATTTTCGATTAGGGAGGTAGCATGTCCTTTTAAGACAAGTTTCATCAGAGTAGGTGAACATTGCAGGAGGGTACAGACTCAACGTACACTAATGCAAATCTGTTGCTAGTTAGAGACAAAGTAAAGACTTGAAGCTGAAATTCATATTGTTTTTGTGCTGTTAGCAGTGATGCAGAGGACACTGATGCTGATCAGTTGTTCCATTTGTTGATCCAATTTAAGGTTATTCTTGTTCTGGTTGACAGTAAGCACCAATAAAATCGTAATACTAAATTTGTTAATTAGTTTAAGGATAAAAGTACTAGATTTCAGATTTAAAGCAACATAAGTGACTCTAGTAAGTCCTGTATACACACACAAAGAGAATAATATGTATTGACCTAATTTGGTGACTTTCACTGAATCAGATTTTTCAAGGGCAATGTAGGAGGGCTGACCATAATCCTTTGCAAATTTGACCACAGGCCTTTGAGTTACTAATAAAATTGAATCAAACTGTTATGGAAGCTGAAAAAAACAAAACAAACAAAAAAAAAAAACAAAAACAGAAATGTGGTCAAAAACCAACCTCAATCTGTCCTTATAGGAACAACCATCCCACACTGTTTCTATTTCTATTTCTGTGGTATTTCTATTCCTATTTCAGTTTTACTTAAGTGCTAACACTGCTCTGAGTTATCACCATGCAGAAAATGACACTTGGCAAAGGACTGTAAGAATGTCGGGTTTATTTCACTTGTTTATCATCTTAGAATCCTGGCAAGTTATTTTGCTTATCAGTCTCCAGAAATCCATAAATTGGAAGCTTGTTTCAATACATTTCATGAAAAAAGCAAAACTGCCTTGAAGCATTTTCTTTGTTTCATGGCTTTCATGTGCTAAGAGTTTATATTTTCATGTTTCAGGAGAAAGTAAATGAAATGCGGAGGATTAGCATTTTACATTGACATTTTTGACTAAATATAGCAAAAAAAGTGTTGAAATAGTTCTGGGCACAGGATAAAATACTCAAATGTGGGTAAGGATAGATTTCAAAACATTTTTTTTTTTTTTCCAGGGGGTAAAAACTATTAATTAAAAAGTCTCTACACGTTTTGGTCTACAGGAGGTGAAAACTTTAATGCTCATTATCTCAAAACTACACTGAACCCAGCTGGAACCTTGTAATTACAATGCTATGGCATGTAATTGTCTCTCTTCCTGCTTACTCTGTCTCATCATTCGCTTTATTCACTGCTGTCTGGGAGCCAGCATGGCATAAATACCACGCAAGTAATTTAGACAAACATGAATGAGCGCATCAGCCCAGAAATGGTTTGAACAGATAGTGTGCATGCATATGATTCAAAGATAAGGTGAGACCTAGAAACAGAACGAGACATCCTTTCATCTCCATTGGGGACATATCTGATAAAGACTTATTATAAGTCTGTCTTTCTGGGGGCCAGTGCTGTTCAGAGCAGTGATGCTCAACGTCAGTGCCTCACACAGCCGTAAAAATTAAGCTGTGGGGAAATATGAAACAAACATAAGATTTTTCTCTCCCATTTTCTTGCTACTTTGCTTGATTCATTACCACAAAGCTCTAATATCTGCAAATAATACAGTTCAGACAGCTGGTGGTTATAAATTAGTATTATATGATGAACAGACCAAATAGGCATTTGTCACAAATCTTAGAAACAAGACAAATTTCATTCAGATCTCATGAATCATATTGCAGCCCATTCTAACATCATTGTGTGGCTGCCTTGTGGGTCT
The DNA here is from genome assembly GCF_001640805.2 of Lates calcarifer. Lineage (NCBI taxonomy): Eukaryota > Metazoa > Chordata > Actinopteri > Centropomidae > Lates > Lates calcarifer. Next base: position 19,687,274 of record NC_066848.1, read on the forward strand.
CTGCCCCGCGGCTGAGAACCTGCTCCGGATCGTCCCTCTGTCCCTGAGTCTTAGTGCCTCTCTGAGCATTCATCAAAGTGTCATGATGATCTCCTGAGGCTGAATTTAAGAGTTCCCCCCCATTCTTTTTAAGGCACTTTTCTTTTTCCTCTGACACCATCCAAGAATTCATTTGTTCATGGAAATTTTAAGGTGGACTCACCCACTCCCTCCTCAGGCACTCGTAGAGTGAATTCATGTAGACAAATGAGGTCCTGTTGTCTCCCTAATATGAGTCACAGTGTGTGATGGTGCTGGATGTAAATGGCAATTCCACAGACTGAATTTCCTTTAGAATATTTCATGTTGTGTACTCTCACTGAGTGAATTATCATTGTATTTAAACAAAGATCTGTATTAAATATATGAGAATCAGGACAAATTTAAGCATCTTCCACAGCCTAAAACTATACACACACATCACAATTAGCTTCTACATACTGTCAAAAAGCATTACATCAAAATGCCATACAGTTAAGTTGCTTATGGCATACTTAAGTTTTAGAGAAAACTGTGGTGTGTTTTGGATTAAATGGATAAGGGCTAAATGAAATATATCCTGTGTCCATGTGCAATTAAATAGAGGGTGGTAACAGGCTCTGAGTCACTGTGGTTGTCCAGACATACCATGCTCACTGTCATACCCATTTTCTTCTTTTTTTTCTTTTTATTAATTTTGCAGCTTTATTTTTATTGACATTTTCAGGCAACACAAAGGGGTTGATGTAGGCAACATTATACTATCATACTTGCACAGGTAATGAGCCTGTTTGTCCCTTCAGAAGGCTAAATATATCCTAACTACAGGGACCATTTCAACCAATAAGTACCATGTATAAAAAGGTGATGCAAGAGATATAGTAGCAGATGTGTGTATCACTTACAGAGGAAATAAAACAACATATAAACCGTTACTAAACAGGACCACTTTTTACTAGACATTGCTTGACTTGCAGTGAAAGAGAATGATGTGCTGCTAGTAGATCAATTTAATGTCTGCCATCACAGTTACAGTTGTAATGTTGAAAGAACTGTCAGCCTGTGAAGCACTGATGCTACCATCATAACCCATAAAAACAGCCAGTCCAGGCAAATTGTGGCCAAGTGTTAGCATGCTAAACTGCGTCCCAGCACCAGAAGTCTATTATGTTTGTCATCAGGCCTACTTGAGATGATAAAAAGGCTTTGATGAGCTTTAGAGTGGGTTCCATAGTAAAAGTTTGTGGTTTGTTTTTGTCATATGTGATTGGTGGAACTTGTTGGTGCCCCCACATAGCTTGGAAGGAACCTCTGCCTTGAGAACTCAGGGGACTATTTTTTCCCGAGTTGAGCCTCCCAGGCTAGAAGTAAATCCTCCCTCTTATTAACTGAAGAGTCTAAAGCCCTAACCATAGCCCCTAACCCTGTCCTTAACCATCTACATTCTAAAGCATTTGATCAAACGAGTTTGCTGGGGGGTTAGTAGACAACCTTGACAAAAGTTCTCCCTTAGAGGATCAGTTTAGTCCCTTCACCACATCAAAAGCTTAGCTGAGGCAAAAAGAGATTAAAACTTTGTCCAGAGTTAAAAATGGGGGTGTCATAATGAGGTTACAGGAGGGAAGGAACTACAAATGGGGCTCATGCATATGCGCATTCAAGTTTAATAGACAATGCAAAAGTGTGATGGTGTTTTTTGAGTGTTTGACTTAGAAGTTGCAAGCAACTAACTTAAGGAAACGGGTCATAGCTAGACACATGATTGGTCCTCCACTAAACCTCAGGCCACTCAGAGTATCTGAAACCAAAAGTCTCCGATTAGCAGTTGCCCCTTTTTTGAACTGTATGAAAACCAGACATGGGAATGAGGAATGAGGAATTAATCCTCACATTCTTCTAATACCCATTTTATTATAATCATTATTCATGTGTGGAGCCACAGTATTTGTAAAACTAAAATCTGGATTGCATTGGACCTGTAAAACCTACAGAATGGGAGGTTTATGTGGACTACAAATGCCAGATGGATCACCTTAACATTGCAACCCTAAGGGATGTTATGTGTGAGTTGAATGGAAATGAAGCTTTTGAGACATCATCCCAATGGGGCTATCCCAATTTCACTCTCCCTCATTCAAATTACAGTACATCCAGGTCCTGAAACTTGTGATTGATACTACAGGAGCATGGTCTGACTTGTACAGGACACAAGGTTAGAAAGGTTTTGTAGAAAAAAAAGCTCCATCCTGATGCTGAGACAAACCCCTTGTGAAAAGTCTACAGTGGAATGAGGAAGATGTAATTCGACTTGAATTTTAGTCCCAACGGACGTTTGCTCCCCTGGGTGATTCCTTCAGAGGGAGATAAGGCAAAGACAGAGGGGCAAAAAGAACGAACTGAAGAGATCCAACTTGACTCAAGTTTATTGAATTCACGCTTGGAGTCGTCCACCAAGCAAGAGTGGAGCTGATGTTTGACCGCTAGACCTCATATCTCAGACGAGAGAGAAGAAGAAAGTTGCCGAGCCCAGCTGGCCTCAGCTATTGATTTCTTGGAGAATATATGAGTGCTGCTGCCAAGAGTCGCTTCTAACAGAAAGGAAGAAATATGGAGCCATTTTGGTGGTTCTTTGGCCAGAATGTGGATGAAGAATTTTGACCATGTGAACATTAGCTTCCTTCTGGCAGTTGGGTTAAGAACTGTTTCTATGATGTAACTGTGCTAAAAAGACATATCATGGGAGATGTGTTTGAAAGAGACTATTGCTGAGGGTGAAGTGGTCATATTCAAGTTGGATCATGTACATTTACTCAAGTGATTTTTTTTAATGCAGAACTTTTGCTAGTAATGGAGTGTTTTTACATTCTGCTATTACTACTTGAGAAAAGGATCGTACACTAGACACATGACTGAATCTCTAATTACAGTCCCATTTCATGTCACTCTTTCCTTCTGTCCTATTTTTTGTGCAGTTTTATTACAGCACACACTCTATTCTATTAGAACAATTCACCTGTCTTAAAATTAAAAGCCCATTCTAAAGAAAGCAAATGGTCTATATTTTACAGCTTCAGGAATTTAACTTGCACAGACTGCTCAACAAAGTCAAATGATTAATTAGTGGTAACATGATTAATTAGAAGGTACATCAAGTAAACAAAGAGGGAATGTAGATTGAAAACTTAGTCCCATGGCCTTATTAACAAAGACCTTCCCATTTTGTGCGTGTCTGGAATTTATGTTAGCATGCAGTTTTTGCCAGTCTTTGTAATATTAATATGCATGTAATGATGCATGATTATATGCTCTTGTCTAAACATACATCATAGAATTTGTGACTTTGCATATGTAGCATCTAGGTGTGCGGGACTGGATTTGTATGGATGTGTCCACTTATTGAATTATTTTGTGTGTGTGTGTGTGTGTGTATTTGTGTGTGAGTGTGAGAGATATTGCCCGCCGATAAGCACGTCTGGAGAGACCACAGCCACTAATGTATTCGTCCCGCTCACACGTGCTGATTAATGACTCGGTGGTTAGTTTACAGATCCAAGGCTCAGATACAGTAAGACAGACTGATTGCCTAGCTTTGGAGACCAATTCATCCTTAAACCTCGGGTTAGAGAACAACAAATTACATCTCACATGATCAGAGACTGGACTTCAAAGAGAAAAAGCAGTAAATGCTTAGAGGGGGGAAATGGCCTTGACATGTTTTTTTTTCCCTTTCTTTCTTTTTTTTTTTTTTTTTTTTTAACTTTCCCACCTAGTCAAATGGCTCACAAGGAAGTCTCTGCTCCCTCAGCAAGACTTTATTCTCTATCTAATCCTCATTCTGATTCTCAAAGGGATGTTGACTTTGTGTGTCTTTCTATAGTCGAAAAAAGGGAAAAAAGGTGGTGTTAACCTCTGAAGTACCTGTGGAATTTACTAAGAGGTGTTCTCTCTATCATTTATCTTCTTCTAGGGGCCGAAGAGCACTGATGCTCATATGACTGCAGATCTTTTATTTTTTTCATAAAACATTATTCTTGGTGTCATGGTTTTTCTGTATAAATCAATAGGACAAAGCTCCATCTTCCCTCAGGATGTGTAATGTATGGATGATTTCTACAAGATGTGCTACTTGCAAAAGCTGCATTTAAAGCATCTTTTTACCCTTTTTACACCACTGCACAAACAGTCTCTCCAAAATCAGCATGGTATTGCCCAGAAATCCCACTTTTGGGACTTTAAAACAGGTCAGCAGCTAGTACTAATTAATTACTTTGTCTGAGTCACTTTGTCTATTATTTTCTGCAATCAGCCACCAGTAGAAATTCAAACACACCGTCATTTATTATTCCCATTCAGGACAACCAAATTAAATAAAATAATTAACTTCTTTAATTTTGGCTCTGCTGGAGTCTAGGCTCTGGCATGACTTCAAATGCACAGTGGAATGAAAAAGGAGGTTAAACTAAGGATCAGCAGGGAAAACAAAAGCCAAGCAATAAATTCAAATTAAAGTAAGTAAGAAGTGTAGTTCATCCTAATGCTCATCAAAAGGCTCAACTCATATTTTACTACAGTAAGAATCTACCTCTCTGTTCAATTGCAATTTCTCATTCTATTGTAGTGACATGGTCCCATTCTTCCAATGAACCTTGTTCAGAGACTTCCTGCAGCACTGATGAATCTAATCCATCTCTGTAGTGAATAATTATAAGATTTTAAGAGATGAAAGGATGTTCTCAGCGGAAGAAACACAGTAGTGGATTGAAATTCTAAATTAGCTTCATTAATATGTGACATAGCATTTTAAGAGGACAGGTTAAGAAAACATAGTGACTCCAAGACCTGTACTCCTCCAGGACCCTGAGGAGAGCAGGAAAGATCATGCCCAACTCCTCCCACCCTGGTCACAAACTTTTTAAGTCACTCCTTTCTGGCAGGAGGCTGCTGTCCGTCAGAACCCAAACCTCACACCACAAGAACAGTTTCTTCCCGTCTGCAACTGGCTTCATCAACATAGACTAGGTCCCCCTTTTCTGACACGCAGTCTTACACTCTTATCACTGCTTTTACTTTTACTTTTTTATCTCTCTTTGTTTAGTATCACTGTTTTTGGCACCAACATACCAAGACAAATTTCTTGTGTGTGTAAACTTACTTGACAATAAGGTCTAACTCTGTGATTCTGATTCACTGTTCAGATCCCATTGCCTGCCAGTTGTTAGTGTTAACCAAGACCCTTCAGTCTCTCCCTAACCAACCAACTTAATCATAGCAGTGGCAAGATATATATATATATATATATATATTATATATCCTGTTCTGAAAAATCTGTGTACTGGCCTTAATATAATTTTTTCCAGTCCAGCTACATACCACATCACTGGTCACACTGCTTTCTTAAAATCTTGAGCTATGTGTGTAGTATTATTGACTGTCCTATACTGGCCATTCAAACTTACACTATGGAAAAAAACATCCTGCTGTCCAGATACCTAAAACATTTTCAACAACAACTTCTTCTGAAATATATTTAGATGTATTTCTGTGTTCTCGTCCTTCCACTCTATGAATCTGTTCAGAGAGAGAGAGAGAGAGAGAGAGGAGAGAGAGAGAGAGAGAGAGAGAAAGGGAGAGAAAAGCAATTCCTTTATCCAAAATTTTTCTAAGGTGCCTTTTCCCTTACTGAAGTGTAATTTTACTGTGATTTAGCTGAAGAGGTTCATAGTTTTGAAAAGTCATCTCAGCGTTAACAGCCACTTGAATGGCGGCAATGGCCTGGATTTACGGTCCAAAGTGGAATATAGTGAACATTAAGCTGGATATATGGGAGAGCTTTGTACCTTTTCATTAGATCCAGTGGTCTGGCCAAAATAGACTTTATTAATCCAGGCAGCAGCAGCAGCACACACACACACACACATACACATACTAAGGCCACAAGCCAATATCACATCTTTTAACAGACCAGAGGAAATGTCTGTTTTTGTTGACTCGTTGCCATGATGGTTTAAAACCCCATTCTTAAACAGTAAAGTGGTGATTGCATCATTGTGGTAGTGAGGAGTCGGCAGGCGTGCTGACAGCAGCTCAAATCTTTCCCCCTTAATAAACACTTCAGTGTGTTAGTACTGGAAGAAGTATTTATGCTAGCAAGTGGAACCTCCACCACCTAGTATCAAGGGTAATATCATCTGATGTATTGTTTAGCTGTTGTGTAGCAATGTGGTTGAGCATTATGTAATTTGTAATGTGCTGACTCATGCATGTAACACTAACATATGTTTTATATAGACAAAAGAAGTAGGCAAAGTTCAGTAGCTGGGATGTGGCAAACCGGGAAGCAAATTTGAAGTGAACTGGTGTGTGTTAAAGCATGGAAATAAGACAGTGATGTGCCCTTTGAATTGGATGGTGCTGGTGTGTAGGCTTACACTACGTGTCTACACAGGAGACATACAGTAGGGTGACTAGCACATTAGTAGCGCAGCAGTAGCATTAGTGCTTTGTGTGTGTCTACACAGGAGGCGTACGGGCACAGTATTGTAGGTCACCTGCATTTTGGCAGTGCTCAGAGCCCAACACACAATCACTGTAGCTACACTATAAAACAGAAGAAAACCCTCGAAGCATAAAAGTACATGTCAGGTTGCATTTATGTCTTTATAGCACAAGGAAAAGGTGAGCTGTTACATGGCCAGTGTAGACAGCTGTCAGACTTGAATGACATGACTAAACTCATAGTTGGAACACTTTGTGTGTAGACACGCTGTTTTACGAAACACGGTGGCTGTGGGTGTGAGTGTCATTAGCTGCCGGTGTGTATTGCCCTTTAGATTTTCAGCCAGTTAGTAGAAGACAGTTTTTAGTCTCACAGTAGCTGACCTGATGAGTCTCTCTCGCTTTTTTATTTTTTATTTTTTTCTTTTACTGCAAATGACCACACACCATTGTTTCAGGTGTTACCAAGGCTGGATTTTTAACTGGGCAAAGTGGGCAACTGCAGTTGGGCCTCAGATGCCCTTTTTTATCACATCAGTCATTTTTGCTAATATGTTGAAAAATTAAAATAATAAATATTATGTTCAAAGCAGAGCGGCACGGTGGTGCAGTGGTTAGTCAATGTTCTCCCTGTGCCTGCGTGGGTTCTCTCAAGGTACTCTGGCTTTCCTCCCACAGTGCAGACATGCAGCTTAGGTTAATTGATGACTTTAAATTGCCCGTAGGTGTGAATGCCCCCCCCCCGACCCTTAACAGATAAGCGGTATAGATAATGGATGGATGAATGGATGTTCAAAGCATAGAAGCGCTGCCTGGCTTCTGGCATTTAGCAAAGCTGTTAGGTATAGTTTGTGGGGTGTGTGTGTCCCTCTCTTTTTAGGTTTCTTTTACATTCTTGAATGCTGTCAGTTCCATTTTGTGCTTTTGCGATGGTGCCAGATGCAGCTGCAAATTAAACCTTGGTTATTTCATGCATTATCCTAAAGTTAAGCATAAGAGAATCACAGCCCATATGTCCAGAAGGGATAGTGAGTCTGTATCTGTGGTAAATACAGCAGCATTTGGAGTGGAAATATGCATTGTTCTTTGTCATTTCACTAGACAGTGAAATTAGACCACAGTTGTTTTAATTGTAGTTGAAGTGGTGGATAGCTCATAGCTCATTGTTAATGACATAATAGGTTTTATAGCAGGAGCTCTTTGCCCACACAGTAACACAAAATGAGTATATGTAGTATTTGTTCACCATCACCCCCTGCACCTCCTTTACAGTAGTAATAAATAAATTGCAGGTTGACATTCATTCAAGGTTTATTTACACTTGGACAGGGGAATAAGAGCCTTCTCTTGTGACTGTGCCTTACTAGAGTGGCAAAACAACTATTTAAACAAAAACAAAAATTCTGCAGTGCACAAAAATTTTTACTTTGGTGGTATGGATGTAATGATGCAGTATGTGGGTAACAGATATGTTGTCCCTGCTGCCTTCAGTATCCAAAAGCGTGAGAATGACTGTGACATCCCTGCTGTAGACGCCACCTGCCCTCTGAAAACACCCCGAGGCCCAGAGAAGACAAGTTCCCGGGAGTTTGGAAAATGTGAGGATGGCATGAATGCAGCTCTATGAATCCAACTCAAACTTTTCTCCCCAAGAGAAATCAAACTGAATGACTTTTATCTCATCCTCTGAAAACCTAAAGAATAATGTCTAGGTGAAACACTTACTCACACTTTCAAACAGGTGAACAAAGCAGCATCCAGGCAGGCACTAAAAATGATGCACTTTCACTAAGCTTTGTGTGCAATTCATGGTGAAATCAGCAGTTTTTGGCTCAATAAATAAGATGGAAGGAGTGTAGAACTGCCCCCCTTGTAGCCAGTTAGCTGACTAATCAGTTGCTGTGGTAATTTTTAATGAGGAACAAGCTACTAGTCATTCATCATTACCAGAAAATGTAATCACACTAATACTCACAAAAATGCTCAGCTATGTCTGTAATAATAAGCACTATATTTTTAGGAGATCCTGTCGTATGATTATAAAAAGTGACTGACTTTAGATTAATCACAAGAAAAAAATGTAGTGAAGGGCAGTGCTAAAGGAGTTAGAGTTGCTATAATGACTGGAGCATGTTCTCCTGTAGTTTTGGTAGTTTTTGGTTTTAGTTTTAGAGCTGATAAACTTAACAAGGACATTCAATGCCACTGATGTCAAGCAGCACACTTACATAGAACATTTACATGTGCATGTTACCTCAGCCTAGCAGGATGATGAAGGTTTGGGTGGAATAAGTGGGTAGTTTTATTCAATCATAAATAGTTTAAGATGCAGTTATAATGACTCCTTTTCTTTTCATGTTATCATGGTACCAACACACTGCTCTTCATTTAGAAGCTGGCCAACAAAAACTTGTCTAATTATTTACAGCTTCCACAAAATCATTAATTAGGACAATGGAAATTTGTGCATTGAATCCCCACAATATGATTAAAGCTAAAAGTTGATTAATTATTATATACTGCTTAGTCATACTGCAAAATCAAAGAATATTATCCGCAAATGTACCTATTGTACTTATATTTTACCATCATCGTTCTACTTGTAGTTTAAACATGTGAAAGTGGTTTTGGTATGTTTTCTACACTTTATTCAAAAGAATTTTAATATTTACTACTGCACAAGTAAATGCACTTTAACTTTTTCTTGAGTTCAGTACTGCCTTGAATCTGGATTTCATTATAGCTTCCTGCCCACAGGCTGAGCAGATCCTGAGCTGTACTGTTCCCTCCCTTACCATTTTAAAGCTCTTTCAAGGATAGCTATGTGGTCCTGTGAATGTAAATGAATACAAGATCTGCCATTTGGTGTCCACTTTGATACCAGGAGCCTCCATTGAGTAGCATTAATGCATTTTTAGCATTCAAGCTACTGTGTAAATCTGCTGGGAATGGAACTTTGTAACCCTGAAAGTGTCAGCACTGTGCAAAATGCAAAATACGATCCAGCAATTTCCAGTCATCTGTACTGAAATAAATTCTGCCAGCTGAGGGATGAAAAAAAGCCTGAAAATGAAAGCCTTAAATAACGTGCTCACTTCACATTCTATCCATCTATTTGAGGCTGACCTTAAAAGACAAGACAATATGTAAGAAAATGGGAGAAAAAGGAGTTTTAACTCAAAGACTGAAGGCCTGTTGTCAGCTGGATGACGTATTCCTCCGGCACTATGTTTCCCCATAGTTTTAAACTGTAAATCCAGCGGCAGACACAGACAGAATCTTTCTTCCATTGTGACCTAAGATGTTCTGTATATTATTTCCCCAGAGTAGACACTGTCGCTGTAATCTTCATATGTCATCTCTGGGGGGTCGGTGTCTTGCTCAAGGACACATTGGCAAGGATAGAATCGAGCTGTGATTGAGTCTGTGTGAAGGTCTGTCTAACTAGCGGACTACCACTAATCATTGTTTGTCCAAGTTTTCCAGAAACTGGACTTGGGGACACTAAACTCAAAAATCATATTCATAATGGATCTGAAGCACTGCATTTTCTTCAAGGGCACAGACCACAAGTACATATGATTTATACAAAGACAGATAAGGATGCACACACAAACACACACTCCACTCACACTCTATCCGTAAATCCTGAGGCCTCTGGGATTGACAAACTGAAAACCATATAAGGAGCTGGAGCTCAGAGCTGTTTGTTAGGATTATACAAGATGAGGCTCCTGGAAAATATCAATAGACTAGATTAGTTGTAGTCATCCCTGAGGGGAACCTTGGATGTAGCAACAGCAGCAGGTAGTAATGGGGTGAATCAAAGAGGAAGAGGAGATGGCTGAGACAAGGTCAAATGATGGTTTTAAAGTTTTGCTCTCTGACATAAAACTGCTTAAAAACAAATTGTCATTGTATATAGAGCTGATAACCTTAACTGTGAAAAAAGAAGGTAACATCACAAGATGAATTTTAGGAGAAAAAAAGCTTATTTACTTTCTTGCCAAAAGTTAGTGAAAATGAAACTACTAAAGGCAGCTGGTTGGCATGACTAAGCACAATGAGTGGATACAGTGGGAAACAGCTAGTCTGGGTCAGGGGTATCCTTTTGGCATTTACCCCCATTTCTAGTTGTTGTGCTAATCTAACTGGCTTCTAATTGTAAGCTTATATTTAATTAATTATCTTCTCATCTAATTTAACCACACCACAAGGCGAATAAACATATTTCCCTTTAATAGAGCCTTAACTACACACTGTATAACTGATTAATCTGTATTTGCCTGTAATTTTTTACAACCAGTCGATCATTTAGTCTGTAAATTCAAGAAGACATTTGCTTGGAATCAGATGTCTTATTTTGTTAGCCAACTGTTCGAACCATATGAGATATAAAGATATTCATAAAACAGCAAAGCCTCATATTCTTAGATTATCAATATTTCTGACTAAAAATTATCTTTCAATTTACTAATTGTTTAATTGAGTCAGCCCTGCTTCTTAAAAAGTAACTTTGTTAAGAACACCTAAGTGATGTGAAGTTTACCCAAATTATTTAGAGATTTATTCTTCACATAGTGTTTGTAGTGAAAGTGCACAGAACAGTGAAATGCACACTTATAATTTTATAATAATAATAATAATAATAATAATAAGAAGAAGAAGAATATTAATAGAACAGAGAGAAAATACACAGACGTGTTAATGTCAACCACACTGTGACTAAATAATACATGATTTCAAACTTTACCTTAAAGTTAATTCTAGTTGTTCAAGGACTCTGCTGCTCTCACTTCTCCCTGCTCTCTAATTAAATATGCTGCTGATGCTGTTTTGGCCTATTCTCAATTGGAAAGGAAAATTGCGACCTCAGTGGAGCTAACCTGGATAAATGAAGCTCAACTGAAATGAATAATAAATACTTGAATATATTTTCTGCAAGCTTCGGTCTCTAGCATTTGTCCTAACTAATTGTCACTGACTACAGCTCTTTTCAATAACAGCATTAAACTCTATCCTGAGCTGATACACTTAAACTGTGACTGGTTCATCCATGTGTAAACTTCAACCATAGATTAATTTGTAATTAGAATAAGAATTGCTTGCATTTCAGCTGTGAATGTAGAAATTTGCAACACAGGGTTAAAGATTCATTTCCAAAAAAGGCCACCCATGCTGGTGTTTCAGTTGGGTTATTTTATCCTAAATATTCAGAATACCCAATCCCCTTAATTTCAGTTTATTTATCAATCAGTTTTAAAGTGATGATCTATCTTTTAAGCCCTTCGTAAAGTAGGTGGGCCTAAAAATGGAGCTCTGTCAGCTCATGCAACAATATATCTTGACAACTACAGGCACGATTATCATGAAATTTAGTGTGAGGATAAAGGATGACAGGATGACATTTTATTACTTTGGTGACCCCTGATGCCTTGTCTAGCACCACCATCCAGTCAGGATTTCCCCCAAGTTACACTGAGAAACTTAAGACTACATTTCCATTCATTCAACTTTGGAAAGTTTGCTTTTAATATTTATGATCCCCACTTGATGATTTACAGTGACCTCCTGACCTTAACTCACCATTAGACCAAAATTAAAAGATGTACGCAATCTCAAAATCTAAAAGATATATTGCCCTAAAATCTTCATGATCCCCAGAGGACACTTCACTTACTAATAACTCTTTAGCACTTGACACTCTGTTAGCTCCTCTCCAGTGCCACCCTCAGGACAGACTTTATATAATATCAATCTGACGATTGTAGAGCTTCGTGAACTAATATGAGAGCTGCACATAACATTATTAGTAGATTTAGGTTTTTTGTTTGTTTTATGACTAACCACCAAGACATGTGTGTCAACTTAAAATGCAGGTTTAAGTTTTCAGAATTGTCCAATGCAATTAATCAGAAGACAGATGTTGTGTAGTCTGAACCAGCATAGAAAAAGATTATCTGGTTATTATCTGGTAAATAATTCAGAAGAGACCTGTCTAATGTATGTATGTATATCTCTGCATATTTGTCTCTGTTAGCTATATCTCTCTATCTGATCACAACTATACTGTGTAATTTACCCTTGTTTCTATTTCCCACTGACTCCACACTCATAAGGATGATGTAGGGCGAATAAGCTCCTTGTATAGGTGTTATGCCACTGAACAGATGGCCCTGCTTCGCTATAGGCAAGAAATAATACTGATTTATTCCATAAGGATCTGACACCTTCGCAGTGTGATGTACTCTAAGTGGAAAAAGACACTTTCCCTTCTGCTAATGCACTTGAACCTGTGTTTGACACCCTCTAATTCACACCAGCAGCCTGCACTATTCAAGGTCAGAGACAAGGGAAAAAAGAAAACAGGTCAGGGCCAGAGATCAAATGAAATTGCAGTGATTGAGTGTGCTGAATTACATTAACATTTATTTTTCCAAAGGAAGAGTTTTGTTGAGCGTGTTCAGAACCACAAATTACTTAAACAGACCTGCTCAGAGTTCAATAGCAGATGATGGTGGAAGCTGTACTCCTCCTCTGCTCCCTGTGTGTTTTCCCCTTATTTCTTTGTGGAGTTGGGTGTTGCTTGAAAACATTCAGCCTCCCTGGGGAAACTAAAGCTGTAAAAAAGAAACACTGACAGAGCTTAACCTAGTGTATAGGGAATCACACTTAAAGATATTTTATGCCTCATTAGATCATACAACATCAAATGGAGAGTGGAAAAAAAAACATTCACACACATAAACATGTTCTACATTCAGTGACTTTACTGATGAAATTTGACTGGACAAGTGAGTTTTAAATTGCCAGTTGCCATATGACCAACAATAAGGACAAGTGTCAAAGGTTAAATCAAGGTCATACTTCAGAATAAATCACCAACACTGCAGTAATTCTGGATTTGAACCATTCCTGCACAGTCACAATAAATGAAAGGGCCTTTTTCCATCCTATTAGGTTGATATTTTTTTAACGTAATAATGAGTCACTATGAACACCTATCAAAAATATAATATTCCTTTTCTATATAGGGTAATTTGATGTAATGTAATCAAACTGTCTTACTTTGAGTTTACTTTTGCTCTCGTTGAGTTGTAGAAGTAGGTGAAAATGCAATTTCAGTCAATTAATATCATCACGCTGGCATTCTATTAAACCACCTTTACTGATAATTGATATCAAATTGCTTTACACTTGTGAATGATCTCTCCCTGTAGGTTATAATTCATCAGGATTTATACTCATTATTTTCAGAGAATGGCTGCTGTGCCCAGTCATTCCAGCATCTCTAACTCTTTGTTTGTATAAATGATGAAACATTGAGCTGAGGAAAGAAATGTGTTTGATTTAGAGGAGGTGCAATTCTGTCAGATCATCAGCCAAGTAGACCCTGAGTTGACTCGCATTTTGTCAGTCTTGTCTCAAAATTACTGCAGACTAACTGCAATGAAACAGACAGGGGTGACGGAAACTCCCTGCTTCAACGCTTTCAACTCTGGTGCTAAATATTAGCAAAATCAGCCAAACTACTTTTAAACTAGACACTGGTATAACCTCCCCTACCGTTCAGCGCGGTTGACTCTTTGGCTCACAGCGCTGTCAGCTGCCAATTAGGAGACACATTTAGAGGGGAGCTAGGATTTTGTAACCGAACTAGCATCAGGACATAGTCTTTATTTCACTGACTACATGGAAATCTGACACAAAAACAAAGAAAGCGTTGAACATGAGTCTTATAGATAAAACATTAGACTCATGTGAACTAGCAGAAGAGTAATATATTTCTTATAATCAGAGGTAAGATGTACTGAAGAAAACAACATAATGTTGAGTATTTAATAGTTTGAGTATTTAAAATATTTATAGATAAGGAAAAGAGAAAAAGATCCAACATTTCCCCCAGTCATCAATGTTTCTCCTCACTGTCGTACCCTTCTCCTGCCTCCTGGAGTGTGATGGACACTCTTTATGGATGAAAGCTGATGGGAATGGAGGTCATGTAGAGTGAAATGACAGTATGGCTGCCCTGAAGCATTGTGGTCATCAGTGGGTGAAGGCACAGACATGTCCAATGCTTGAAGCAAGAAATACATGTGTGGTACTTTGGATGCAGAAGATCATTCTGACAGGAACCATTGAACTGAGCTCATCCTCAAACCATCTCTGCTATTATTTTAACAGAGGCTTGTATTTTGGTTCCTGTGTGCACTTAATGCCATTTCTCAGTAGGGATGGAGATACTCACTGAGAGATAGTGTGAGCCACCGTGACTATTCAAGCTGCCCTGGCATGGTGCATGTGTTTTCCTACAGCACAGTAAGGTAAAAGGTGTTGATGATGTGTTGGGGCTGTGCTGGGGTGATCTCAGTAGATCCTGTCCCCGGAAGCTCTTCTGACATCCAACTGCTGATCAGTTTTACAAATTGCAAGGAGAAACAGTAATGCAGAAACAGCCACAGTGAACTAAAGAGCATCCAACATGTCCATATCTTGGATGTGGGCCTTTTTTAAATTGAAAGATAGCACTTCTAACAAAGTCTGCTGACTCTCAGCTCTGCAAATGCTGAAAGTGATCCGTAAACAGTAAACAGGCTGATAAAGGGAACAATAAACACAATAAATGGAACTCCAAAGCCCAGATGGCATCACAGTTTGGCAGTGAAATAGCCCTGAAACAAAGCAAGACCACAACAGCACGGCTCGACGTGGGTTGGTCTTGGATTGAATACAGCTTGCTGCATCTCAGTATTGACTTGAAATAAAGTGGAGCAGCTTTTGGAGGTGACACGGAAGGTAACCTTGACTATGGGCCTGGTTTTATCCAGAGTATCTCACAGGATCAATACTTAATGTGTTTCCTGCCGTATCTGAAGCATAATGGTTTCCAGGCTCATTAACTTTGTTGCACAACATTACTGTATGTCTCCAGCACTGCCAGTGACACATGGCAGAAAGTAAAACCTCTATAAATTAAAAATATAAAATAAACAGCAAGGCAGCCTTCACCAGTCATCCTTACTCAGAGCAGAGTCTACATATGCAGCACGTCCAAAATGAATTTACATGGTCCCTAACAAAACAAAAAGAGCTTTGTTTAAAGAGATAAGCAAGCAAATCCATGTCATATTAATTTAGACATTCGTGTTTTGAATATCACAGCTTCATCAATTTTCCCTTCATGATTTGTTCATTTAACACTTTTTGTCTTGCGTTTCTGAGCATCCCAGCAGTACTTGCCTCCACCTGAAGATCTGCAGTTTTCACATCAGTGCACACAATGGTGAAGTAACCTCGATAAAGACATTTACAATAGAAATGTGTATGCAGTGTAGCAAATGTGTTTAAATATGTACATTGTTCTTTAATCATCTTGATTCCAACTATGTATTAATATTTTGATTTTTAAACCCCTTTTGAATTGCCCTTACCCCACCACAATTCATGTTTTTTTTTTTGTTGTTTGTTTTTTTTTAAGTCTTCTGCATACATAAATGTGTGAGACCTGTGCATCAGCACTCTTACTGGTTTACTTGGCTTGTCCCTAATTCTGGACACTTACAGTCAGTTTTTGTTTTCTTATTTCTCCACTGTTCCATCTCCAGAGTACGTGAGAAAAACACAAACAGCATCAAGCAGCCAAATATCCTGGATATTAGAGATTGTAGCACCCTCATTGTCGGTGTAACACATTAACACATTGTACACACACCATTTGATTTATCCCTATCTGAATTAAAGTCCTAAAGTCTGAAAATATATTGCAATTAATAGCAAATAGCAGGCTGGAATCTGAAACCTCTTCTTTCATTCCAGAGACCATAAATGGGAAAACAACAGTCTGTCTGATTTGCAGGAAACTTTTTCCTCAGCAAACAAACTCATGAAGAAATCTTAATTTATTTCAGTTATACTTTTGATTTGAATTTGAAGGAGCTGAACTGAAACTACATTTCTGAGTGTAGAATCAGATCAGTTTCCTCTGAATGTACAGTTATACCTACCTCGAGTTATACCTTCCAGAGACAGATGACCTTTTTATAATTCTCCCAGGACAATAACGTCAGTCTGACAGAGGTTTCAGATTGACCCCTTTCTCTTTTAATCCTTAAAGCTTTGGGGACTTACAGTACAATGTGACAACAATCTGATGACTCGATTTTCTGACCTCGAGTGACCACGTTTGATTTCAGGTAGACCAGAAAGAGCTGCAGGAACAAGCTGATCACACACACACACACTTAAAGTAAAGTGCACATGCACACCTTTCTCCCAACATTGGAGCACTTCTGGTGAATACCGGATGGAGTGGTGGGGACGCTTTTTGAGGAAGAGCTCTGAGAGAGAGAGAGAGAGGGTGGAGTAGAAATGGATGAAGCCAGGGGGAAAATGGAAAGTGACGGAGGCTCTCTCTTTGTCTTCTGCCCTTAAGTGCTGAAGTCGATTCAGTTCAGCTGAATTCAACTACCTGCAGTTCATATCAGGTTCAGGACTGACAGACCTTCACATGGATGTACTCCGGCATTAGTTGATTAACACAAACAGACAGAGCTACTTCACAGCAGTCAGAAATGAAAGTAATTGAGAGTGCCACGTTCATTTTCTCAGTACTATATAAGGATAATCAAATTAAGAAGTTTTTCTACGCTTGCACACACGTGAATCTACCTATCTAACCAAGAAACCTCTTGTGATAGTTTTATGGATCTGTCTTAATCCCATGCAGATCTGCCCTGTCCTCAGTTTCCACAGTGAATATTCAGTTGCAGATTGCCTACAAGATTTTACTAAATGCAGAAGTCTCATAGTATTACTTTGCATGAATAGCACAAAAGCTGGGCTTCCAACAGGTGAACAGCAACAAGGCCTCGGACCCTAAAGTGGCCTTAATTCTCCCTTTCACTTTGTCTTATAGCTAAAATCAAAATAATCAACCTTAAGATTTAAGGTTGATTATTTTAATTTATCATGTATTTACATGGTGGATTTGACTAAGAAAAATTTACATTAACATTTGTGTTGAATGGGAAAAATGGGGGAATTGGAAGGGGCCAGTCAGGGCCCCCTGGTAGGTTAATCCAGTGTTTCCCAACCAGTGTGCCATGGTACATAAGTGTGCCGAGAGATATCATCAGGTGTGCCGTGGAAGATTATCCAATTTAACCTGATTGGTACTCTAAGCGAGCGGCGTGTAGTGACAGGCAGAACAATTACATGCTCTTCCACTAGAGGCAGTATCACGCTAAATACGAAAGTACGTAGTCATGCTGCGAGTGAGACAACGCCGTGGTTGGGAAACACTGGGTTAATCCAATCCTGCATAGTGATACAGTAATGAGATCCTCTGTTTTCATAAGAAGTCCTTTGTTTTACAGAATGTTTTCTTCATATGGCAGGACAAGACTAAAAGAAGCTGCAGTGGAAATTAATGAGAGCGCTGAAGTGATTTTGGGTGTAAATTCAGGAGGATCATCAATCTACTTATAATAGTAAGTCATAAAATTTTAATATAACACAGTCATCCTGTAAATTACATGTGATCTCAAGGTCAAAGTCTTGAGTTTTGGAATGCAACCCAACCCCAACAGCTCCTGACAAATGTTTAGGTTTCATGTTTGGGTTTCATTATTTGGGTTTCAGGTTGGATTTGGGCGTCTTCAGTACAGGAACATTCTGTCCTTATTTGACCCCTAATCGTGCTTGTGGGTGGTTAGGTTGTTGAAAATTATGTTTTGAACTTCTTTTCCAGCCACATCTATCTGGCCAGTATCAAGAAAAGGTGAAGCTGAGCTTAATGAGGACTGACCGGTAAGAAAGACCCACTTTATTATTATGAGATGCTGTAGTGCCATGTGCTGGTGGTTGTCTGTAGTTTGTTTAGTGCTGCTGCTATCTTATATGAGAGACAAGACTTACGTAAGCAGTAATAAACAACATGATGTTCTGTTATAATAATATAATGCACAAGGAAAAGAATGCCTTTATGCAAAGTAGAATTATTTGGCCTTTGCTTTCTCCACTGAGTATATTTTTTTATTGTATTTTTTGACCTTTTTTGTTTTTCACCTGCCAGCCTATCAGAACATTTTCTGTAGACCTGGCATATCAAACTCCATATTTGATGTGGGGTTTGGTCTGCATTTCTCTGCAATAGCCAGTCAATATATTTACACCATGTAATTGTCTCTCTACATACTAATTTTCGCTACTAGTGGTGGAGTCCGCCACTCCTATGCTGAATTTGAATTGCCTTCACATGTGAAAGGGATTTACATGAAACAAACATGCATGCAGTTCAGCGTCATTTAATATTACTGGTATCAGCCATGCTGCTTACTGTTTACCCTCCTACAACCATATCAGAGCTGCATTAAATTACCTTTAATTGTGAAGCAGCTACCAAAGCCAATGAATTTTTATTAATGGAGAAACGAAACAAGACCTGACCCAAAACAGACCCATGGAAAACCTGCTTCGAACTTAATGTGCATAAATTACTTTTCAAAAATGTGACACCCAGTCTGAGAGAGAGAGAGAGAGAGACCATCCGAATAGACCCGCAGACAATTAGATCCAGTTCAAAATGCAATAGACCTGAACAGATTCTAACAGAGAGAGAGAACAAACACTGTCAACAGCATAATCAGCCTTATCAAATTATTTTATCAATTAGCAAGCAGCCAAGGGTAGAAAAGAGCAGCAATATAATAATAGCCTAATGTCCAAAGAATAAATGTTAAGAATTCTCTATATGCTTCAAAAGATATATATATAGATTATATAAATAATTGAAAGTCTTTTTTTCAGCTCTCAAGTATTTTAATAACAATTAGTAACAATTGTTCTCACGTACACATTTAGACATATACAAATACTAAAGACGATTATGGACATCCCAGAGATATTTCATCAGTAAACCATTTTAATGTGGCCATTTTGTCTGACATTTGAGAGGCAGAATAATAATAATACACAGATACACACACACACTGCCAGCCCATTCTGCGCAGCCAAAATTCAGGTCTGGATGGTGGAAGAGATACAACCATCTGGTCCTGGATTCACTGCTGTCCTACATTCAGCTCTTACCTCCAATTTTACCATCTGAGAGCCTAAATAATGCACAACTGTAAGGGTTTGTTACCTTAATGGAGGAAATCTTTCAGTTTAAAAACAGAAGTGAAACTTTTTCAAACAAAAATGATGGATGCATTAAAAAAAAGGTCACGCATGCTCTGGATAAAATGTCTGTCTTAGTATGATCCTCTTTTCCAAAGTGGGGAAAAAAATAGTCATATGACAGTCAGTGACATATCAAGCACCTCTGTGTTGATTGATAGCATTTGTTTTTTAGCTCAGAAAAAGTTTTGGGGATAACTATGTGAATGACTGCTGATAACTCTCCAGTTGGGGTTGTTCAAGTTCATTGTTCAAGTCAAGCCACTGACATTGTTTTTGAAAAATGTCAAAAATAGTTGGATTATAATGGGATTGTCAAGCACCTCTCCCCTCCATCTCTGCAGTCGTGCAGCCCATTAGAGAGCAGCACAGAGAGCACAGAAACAGCACTGCTGGAGGAGGCTGTTCAGCCCCACTCAGGCCGCCCACATGGACAGTGCGTTCACACCCAGTGAGGTTTTTTTTTTTTTTTTTCCCCGTGTACTGTGTTTTTTGTTTGTTCAAGTGAGAAAAATGGTATTTGAACTGTAGCACTAAAGAACGACATCTAGACTCCTGAAAATGGGGAGTCCGGTACGTGTCACTCTCCTTAAGGGCTGCCTCTATCTGTCCACATTTCCAGATCGAGGATGTGGTAATGGATCAACAAGACCTGTTCAGATAATGAAGCTTGTCTTACTGCAGCTATATTCTCATCTCAATATCCCTGTGTGCCATTTTGAGTTGGAAATTATGAATCACTTCACTGATTCCATTCCAATTGTTAGACTGGATCTCTTGTCAAACTGGAATCTGAATCAGGACTTTCAGAGTGTGACATTTATGTCTTTCCAGATGGTCACTTTGTCAGATTATGTGAACACAGTGCCTTAATTTCCCACCATGCCATGTGTCAGACTGTCACAACCTGCATTATAAACAAAAGTAATTGAACTGGAGAGTCCAGAGATGGACCTGGAGGATCAGGAATGTCTGTAACCATGGTGATCAAAGTGTCACAGAGCACATCATGAAAGTTATGTTACAAACGTGTGTTGACTGAAAATAACATAGGGGGTTTGACCAACCAGTTACGACTATTTTAGGGAAAATAACAACTCGCCCAAAGGAGAAAACAACTTAAATACACATGATGTCAGACTGAATAATGTGAAATTAAACGTCAGTTAGATTTTCAGACCAGTCCAACGTTCATCATCATTCTTGACATTCTTGATTTGGCCATTATGGTGCTGATATTGCAGTTAGAGTGTATCAAGACAATGATATTTGTCAATGATATTTTGTTCTCTTGTGCTGTTTTTGACTCTCAGCTTTAATTGACCTATGTTCATGTTGATGTAAGATAAACAGTGTAGCAGCAACTGCAGCACCAGTTTTTATGGGGCAAAAAGGGCTGTTAGTCTTACACAGTTTACCCAGTATGGATGCAAATACCCTCAAGCATTCCTAAAGCTACTCTTATATTTATATTCTGTTTTTTTTTTTTCTGACTTTTCCTGTTAAGGCTGCTATATGACCCCAGTTTCCCTCTCAGGGGGTTAACCTCTGTCTGAAGATAAAAGGTATTATCCAGGGCATTGAGGTTTTGGGGCAATTTGGTCCAGATGGGAGCTTTGGCTGTTTGTCTGCATCCTTTAATACATCCACACTGGTGTGTCTGTTAAACCACCTGTGCATTGTGTGTGTGTGATGTTTGCAAAATCTGTTCATGCTTTGTTTTAATCAAGTTTGGTGCCAGATGGACAGAGTTTAAGCAGGTTGGATTTGAAGTTTACAAATATTTCTCTAGGACACAGATTGACTGCAGGCAGTTTATTAATTGGAATAACTGAGGAATCATTAATTGCACACAGTCCCATGCCCAATGTTTGAATAGGAAATATACAGGACAATAATTTCATTTATTAATGGATTGTCTGCAGAAATGTTCATGTCTCTGGAAATTAATTTTCATCATGATTGAAATGAAACCAATGCCTGGAAGAAAGGAAATTAATCCACTGATGTCAGACAAACCAGTCTGCATTTTAAGAGATAAAGCATGAAAAACAAAGCAGTAAGGTATGCACTAGTATACACATTCATCAACAACATGATTGATAGCAATACAGCAAATTATGCTGTGTTTGAAAAGAGGCATGGATAGCTTTGTCAATTAGTCAGTTGATTGGTTGATAGCGGTCATGTGATGATTTCATCCTTTTCTTTGTCATGTATGACAGTAAACTGAATATTTTTAGGTCTTCAACTGTTGGTCACAGAAAACAAGACAAACTCACATTGGGCTGTGGAAAATTCTAATACATTTTTAAAAAGTATTTTTGCCAGATTAATTGACAGTTGTTAGACGCATGTAGATTTCAGTCCTCAGGTGACAGAGTCAAAACCATTTTGTCACTAAAAAGTCTTTTGGGATCCTATCTTTCACCAGGAGCATGACACTGTGGACACACAGACAGTGTCATTGTGTGCTAGTTGTAGTCCAACACAGGTGTCATTTTCCTGTCCAGTGCCTATGTTGTTTAAATAAAAAATGCATTTGTGCCCATCTGAGCACCTAAGGGTGTATGTTGGACTTAAAATGAGGTGTTGTCAGGCTTATGGTCTGCAGTCAGTGGCACATTTCATTGTTGGTGTATTATCAACATACTAATATGTGCCTACATAGGCAGGTGTGTCCACCCTTCTTGTGACACACACAGGGAAGCGCAGCAGCATATAAACGTGCAAAAGATTAAAAATCAAAAGGGATGTTGTGTGTTGTATAAAGTTGCCATGTGTTATGGGTGGCACTCTGATTGGTTTATTGCACGTTACACCCAAAACACACCCATGATTAATTAAGAGACAAAGCACAACCCCTCTGCAGTATGGTTTGCACAGTTTCCAGCTGTAATATGTAAGTCTATTATTTGAAGTACAAATGCAAAACCCTTAATGTGGTCCTCAGAGTTTCTTGCTCTAGATTACACAACTCAGCCAGTTAGCCTAGCATAGCACAAAGATTGAAAAGGGCAAATGGCTCTGTCCAGCTCTGTCCAGTTGTAACAAACGCCGCTTTTCCATTACACAGTTTTAGCACTACTCACCTCTACTCGACTCGACTCAGTATGCTCGGTTTCGGTCGTTTTCCATTACAATTGAGTACCACCTCAATTTGGGTGGGGTCATCATAGCAAGGCGGCCCGACACTCCTGTGACATCATTTGCATGCGCCAATCAGTGGCCTGCAGTATGTTCACATTGCATTTTCGGCTCGACTCAGCTCACTTGGAGCCCCGGCCGAGAAGGTAAAAAAGTACCTAATATCAACAAGTAACAGCACGTCTAAAGCTCACTTATTATAATGTATCTTGTTTGTTTAATCTGTAAAAAGAACAAGTTGTGGTTTTAAGGGGCGTTATATGTGAGACTATTTCTTGCCCAGGAGCAGTGACTTTCAGAAGTAACAACAAGACTCCAGGAAATCAATGTAACTGGCCATGACAGTGCTGGCAGATTGAGCTTCACACTAACCTAAGCTAACCGGCTGCTGCCTGAAGCTTTAGATTTGCTGTATAGACATGACAGTGTTATCAATCTGCTCATCTAACTCTCAGCAAGAAAGCGAGTAATTCATTCTCCAAAATGTGAATCTGTTTAAATTTACCATCCATTTTCCTGTGAAGCGGTAAAGATGAGCTTCACTCTAACTGACAGACGATTAAAACAAATAAATAAAGGAAAGTAAAACAAGAGCTCTCTGCTTCTACAATGCAATCATTTGGATTGTGTTTGAACAGCATCACATCAGAACCTGTCTGATGTCCTGTTCTTTTCATTTGTATTTATGTCTTTGGCGTCTGTAAACACACTTTGTGACAGACGTGTTCGCTGAAGTTAAGCTATAAATAAATCTGCTTTGACACAGGCAGTGTATCAAATGTGCCTTAAAATAGGCCCCACAGTGTCACTCCCCCTTCTCTTGAACTATTGAAGAACTAACTGCTTCCCACTTCCCACCTTCCTCTCTACATTTTGTAATATTGCACTCAGGTCACAAAAGAGGTGACAAATCTCAAAGTACATTCCACTGAACAGGATTAGAGTTTTATTCTAAATTTGAATGGTACATTTATTAAATCACCAGGAAATGCTGCAAGTTGCAAATCCCACCTCATGATTCAAAGATAGGTAAAATAAGAGTTTGACTGGGCAGGACCTGGAGGTCAAAAACATGAGTCACTATGCTGAGTGTATTTGAAGGTTTTACAGTAGAAAATCTAACAGTGGTAATCATCACTATGCAGCTAATTATCCTGTAGTCTCTTACTTGGTGCTCAGCGCTCTGTGCTTTGGTGTGGGCGAGATGTGACGTCTTTTTCTTGGATTTTCTGTCTCTTTTCAGCCACAGTGGTTATCTCTGCTCATGATAACTTCCCACTTCTTTTCAAGTCTATTCTTAATAAACCCAAAAACTCAAAACACGACTGCCAGGGAGAAGAGATGACAAGCAATCAAATGCCGGAAATGGAAAACAAGCAAAGCAAAGGATCATGTAAAGCAGACAAAGGGCTGCTATTTTTGTCCATTAGGTAATTATTTATGTTTTAATTTCTGAATAGCCTGGGTGTATATGTTGTGTATTCTCATGTTTTTGTCCATTACAACTGAGTGCAGATGATGGTTTCCTCACCAGCTAGATTTTTGAGATTTGGGAAACGCAGACTCAGGCAAGATCACTATCTTGTTGTTTTATATTTGCAATTTGGAAAAAGGCGCAAACCATCTCTCTGCTCTGATACACTGGGAGAATTTCTGCTGTAGGTGGTGAAACCACGGCCACTCTAGCAATGTAGCACAGTGATCGTTAGCACCCTGTTAGCTTCCTGTTAGCATCCTGAAAAATGGATACTAGCAGCTTTGGAGTTGTGCAGATGTTAATGTTTTAGTTAATGTTTGAGCCACCAGAGCCAGAGGTTGTAGAACTAACTAAAATGACATGGTCAGTGCAGAGACAGGTGTTGGTGGTGTTCCTCAGCTCTCCATCAGTGTGGCTCTTCGCTAAATCAATCCACTTCCTCTTAATGCCTTTGAAAATTCAAATAAGGCAAAGACCAAGTTGTTCTGCAAACTCTGGCATCCAGGGAAGATGTATTTGTGCAAACGACAACATAGCTAGCTAGCAAAATGTATAATAACTTGCAGCCGAGCAGGAGAAGCACTGGTGCTAACACAACGCAGAAACTCCACAATGCAGAAATATATACTACTACACATGTTTTCAGGAACTATTTTCTAACATAAATAATGTCTTTAGAAACAAATCTCTGAATTTGTTTTACACAGACCTTAAGCCCAATACAAACCCTGAACTCAAATTTGAATCCCTAAATTAGCCTCCAATAACGGGGGCAAAAAAGGATAGAAGAGTATAAATAACACTAACATACTGTGGCTTATATCGCACTTGCTCTCACATTCACGTTCCTGCGTATGTGTGCACATGTAGATTGCGAACAGGAAGGCAGCGCTGTTCAGACAGCACAAAGGGCCCAGCTGTGTGGGAAGTGATTGCTAAAATTGCATCATGGCAGGCTCTCCATCATTCACAGAACACATGACTGCTTCTCCTTTCTCTCTCCGTTCTCTGAAAGAGTTCCTGAGCTGGAAGAAAACAAGAAGGAAAAAAAAAGTGTCCTTATTTGAATTCTCACCTTTGCTGCCAACCTCGCTCACTCTCATCCTGTCTCATTTATTCTTTGTTCTGTAAGCTCTCTGTCATCCCGCTCAGCCTGATTCTTTTTCACCTCTTCTTGTATTTCATCCCCATTTACCCTCTGTGGATGTCAATTTCCCTCGTTCTCTATTGTACGATGATTATGATGCTTCCTCCTAATGATGTCTTTGGATTATACTCTTTCTGAGGAGCATAAAGCGATAGCTGTATGGAGCGCTTCTGGCAGCACTAACGTGACACAGAGGCAGAGAAATGCAGACTGTAACCTGTTTCAAAACCACACATTCAGACCTTAACAATCACTATTTAAACATTAGGGAGACCACACGCAAACTGAGTCCCAGCTTCCTCTCGACTGTCAGGTCAGTGCTAGATGTCTCAGTTACAGTTTGATCCAAAACAGCATTGTGCAACAATGTTTTTTTTTTTTTTGGAAGTCCCACCTTCCTTCTGCTCAGTCCACTGATTTCACACTCCAGCATTTGTCACTTCTTTTGATGAGCTGTCTGATGAAGTCTCTGCAGTCATATAGTATTGAAACTGTTGACATCCTAACTAATATGAAGTATAGTGGCCTTGGCCATGGTTTGTGTGCAACAGGTTATTGGAGATTAAGCAATTGTAAGTGAGCTAAAACTAAAATGTTGTTAGTCTGTAAACTGATAGTTTGGATAACTACTTCAACAGTTTCCCACCTGTCTGACAATGTTAATTTAGTCAAGGGAAACCATAATGAAAAATCTTTGTTTTGTTTTTTTTGTTTGTTTCTTTTAACACACCGTTGACAAATAAACAAAACAAAACTGCAAAACACTCCCCGGCAAATATACAGGAGCTGAAAATTCTACCGCCCATGATTATGGATATATTTTAGGATGTTGGTGGAACAGTTTGCCACATCTGAGGAGATAGAGGACTGGCTAACTGGGATCCTATTGACCCAGAGCAGTCTTTGGCAGCCTGCGATTGGCTGTGTTTATTTGCAGAATGAAAGCTCAGAAAAATCAGCCTCTTTTAAAATAAATAAATAAATAAAATGCTGCTTTTTCACTGCATATCACATGCATTCTGTGTGAAAGTAAAACAAAAACAACAAAACAGATCTATCGTGAAAGATGGATGGATGGACATGACCTGATTGCTGATATAATTCAGGCATCAGTGGAATAGCTTTCTTAGAGAAACTGTTTCCACTGCTAATAAAAACTATTTCCTGTTCAAAAGTTGTTTTAGCTGCTTAACCTGTTGCACTGTAGTTAATAAGATGCATCTTGTATTCAGGTATTTTCTGCTGTTTGTGTCAGTAATGCTATCTGATGTTTCCTGTTCTTGGCAGTAACAGATTAATGGACTAAATTATGGAGTTAATTAAATAAAGTAAATCACACTCAAGTTGTATCACACACTCAAGACATATTGTAAAAATGGAGTCCTATAGGACAGAAACACAAGTCATTTAAAGTTAGAAATAAAATGGATAAACTGCACTTTTGTCTGCAGCCTGTGTGATCATCTGACCACTCATGTTTCTGCTCTGTTAGAGACTTACCTACACGTGTGAAATATTATTGTAATTGTTCAGAATAATGGTCAGAACTATAAGAATAAGGTTGTACCCAGGTTGTATCAAAAAATAATTTACCTTTAATAGCTGTGTGCTACAATTTTACTTTTTCTCTCCTCAGCCTCTCAGCCACTTGTTTGTCCCTCACCTCCACGCAGGCCTCCTTCCGTTTGCTTCCATTTGGATTTTCTGGCTACAGTAATGGGCAAAGATGGTGGTCAACAGTGAGGCCAACGTCTAGGATTCACAGCATCCCTTCTGAAACTGGTGAGTGACATCATCATTACTTACAGCTGTGTCCCCAAATCATAGTGTCATGATTTTAAATGTGTTGCGTATCGTACCTTTAAATTATAACACAGGTGCCTGTGTCCCTTTTCTGCTTGTGTCTGCACATACTCAGCATGTTTCCAGAGATCAGGGCTTGTTAAAGGAATTTTCTTTAAATATATCTCCATCAGGCTGATTTTTATTTATTTGAAAAACTGCTGACTTTTTGGTCATGAGAAAAAGCTGACACATAAGAGGAAGAAAAAAAAGAGTTCTTAGTTTATCACTAAATTATCACAACTACTTTTTTTTTTCCTCCTGTTTCCTCTGCGTTTGTTGTCGGATGAAAGACAAACCTCTGCATCTTGATTGTTGTGATTGACAGGAGAAGAAATAAGCGGTGGATGTCAGTCAAATCTGACATGCTGGACTGAAGATATTAACGGTGCAGAGGAAAAGACGAGGAAAAAAAGATTGCGAGACTGAGAAAGAAAATAAAATTGGGCTCAATTTTAGAACCTCACTTGACCATCAAAGCCTGCTGCTTGAAACTCTCGCTTTTTGGAAAGTGCTCCACTCCACCAAATAAAAGCCTGTGGGTGCTGGGCCTTTCAAAACACACTCGCAGAAAATCAGTGCCCCTACCACCTCGGCTGCTCGGTGGAACAGTGTGAGTTAGTAACGCTGTCAGTCTTTGGACAAATGGCCTGAACACTTCTGACGTCAGCAACAGCAGATATGAAAAATACTCCTACACACACGCTAACACTTGTGTGTGTGTGTATGTGTGTGCGCATATGACCAACACCTCCCATTGCTTCCACACTCATTTTGCATCCACCCACCCCCCTCATCCCCCGCCCCTCCCCCTCCATATTTAGCGCTGAATAAGTATATATGTTGAGAATGTAGCTGACAGTTAACCCAATTAATTTAAAATCAATTCTTAATTCATCAAGCATCAGTGAGGAGTAGGAGGTCGAAGTCGTGGTGTCCACATATGTAACAAGTCAGCTTGTGTTCCTGGAAAGTAAAGAGGACAACAGTTCAGACAGTAATAAAGATAATTTGCTTACTGTGAAGCAGTGCTGAATCTTTGACCTAATTGTCTCAAAATTACAGCCCACACTAAAAGCAGCTGTACAAGCTCAATGACTTGCACACACAACACGTCATGTCCAGAAAGAAACAAATTAAAGCCTACATGTAGAAGAAATAACAGCTTAGAGGGCTTTGTTCGTAATAATTTTTGATCTGCACTGAGTTCACAGGGAGACAAGTTGGATTTTTTCTAATCACTCTCTCTCTCTCTCTCTCTCTCTCTATCTACTCTCTCTATATATATATATATATATATATATATATATATATTATTTATTTTTTTTTTTTTTTTTCCCCAGATTTAACCCTGTCTGTGGTGAGTCTGCGGTAGAGCGATGTTATTCAGTCAGTCTAGTCACACCGTGATTTGACAGCTGTGCAGAGGTAAGTTCATTCTTCACACAACTATTTCTGTTGCTTCTCATGTGAGCAGCTGCTCAATGTCTTCCAGGAGAGACAGTCTTGAGAATGTATTTTAGCATTTAGCCAATCACTAGTTTGAAAAGAACTAATAAGAGAGAACTTTAGACATTAACTGAATGATGGAAATTACCAGTGTGATCACGCTGTTACAAATGATTCTTTGGCCAGCTTATCTGCTAACTTACCTCAAAGTTCTGGTCTCACAATGGTCGACTTCACCAGAGGAAAAATGATTTTAATGTTACATAGACACGTTAGGATACTGACATCTCTGGTCAACAAAAATTCATAAACCAGCACGTCTGATTCTTGGTTTACTAGCTTTCCTTGAACAGATTTCAGTACTAAAAGACATTTTCTTTATTTGTGCCCACACACCACAGCAACTTGGGAACAATCCACCTCCAACACAAGCCACCTGGAGGGGGGGCTCGCTGTCAGCAAGAGCTTTCAAGCTTGTCTTTCCCACCTCTACATAATAAGTGCTGTGTTGTTAATTACAAACATTGAAAGTCCTTCTTGAGGCCCATGTGCCCGAATGCAGAGTTATGTACTTATGATTGACATATTGCCTACTTTTTGTGTTCTAGGTGAGTGATTAGTGTTGACAACAGGCTCCCAGAACGATGGAGTCCTACAGAGGCTGGCCTGCCTTAGAGCTGCAAAATGATTTCAACATTAGATTGTTGGTCTTGAACCAGTACACCAACCAAAAATGGACAAAAGGAAATCTGGAAGGTAAAAGACAATGTACATAATGTGTGAATAGATTTAGCCCAATGTGACATATTTAAAATGCTAATTTTTCTTTGACCAGTGGTCAAAGACCCAAAGATATATGATTTTAAAATATGAAACAAAAAACAGCAAATGTTTTGTATTCTTTTAATTGTTAAATGACAGATATGACCTACAGAACAAAGGTATGAAAAAGGAGAATAAGCATGATAGTCTGACAGAAAAGTGCAAGATTTCAGATAATTAACATCAGAAATTAAGCATTTTTTAAACCTCAGTAAGCTATAACACAATTTTAATGTACTGTACATTCTTCATCTAGAACAGAATGTAGTGAGCTAAACATCACAAGTTCTAAAGTTGTGGCTTTCAGCAGCCTGAACTATTCCTGGAAGACTACGTGAAGATGTCTCTGTAACAAGTACACAGTAGAACCACTGATCATTTTATCTGGCAGGGATCAAGCCTCAGCGTGCAGTCACATTTAGTTCCTTTTAGTAAATTTGTTCTTAGAGAGAGATAAAGTGCAGTAGGAGTTTACTGAGTGTGTAGTGAAAGGTGGATGTTCCTCAGCTGAATACAAAGTAAACTACAGAGAGATCTGCCTCGCTATTTCAACTGTTATAAAAATGTGAGACATGTTCAGTGCTGTAGTAGTGGCTATGCTGATACCACTGTCAGAAAATGAGCCAGTAAATTAGTGGTTTACTAGAAGCTGTCTGTTGCCTTTCACAAAGAGAATAACGGAGATATGAAAAGTGACACTAAATTTTAACTGTTGTCACTTAAAAAGTAAAATCAAACCGATAATATAGAAAATACCAAACAAACTCCAGCACAGCCAAGAAACTATATAATAAATTGCACATCAAAGTAAAAAAAAAGTCAGCATCTTTTGTCTATAAAGTGAACAGAAACGATATACAAATTTAGAGTGCTTACTCTGACTCTGGAGTCATTTGATGGTAAATGTGGATACAATGGCATCAGCCAAAAGTTGACTATAGATCAGTATGTAAAGGAAAAGTTTAGCTTTGCTTATTTGCCTCATTGCAGAGAGGTAGATTAGATCAGCACCACTCTTATTAGATTAGCTAGCATTAAGACCCAAAACAGGGAGAGGCTGCATAGATGTACTTGGTGGGTGGATAAATTGTTTGCCAAGAAAAAGATCCATTATGTACCTCCCCCTTCAAACCACAAGCTGTTCTTATCTGTGTGCAGATTAAACAACAAAAACGGGTATGTGACCATTAAGGCTGCTGGGAGGTGTATTTTGGCTAGCAGTTTAGCCCTGCTTCCAGTCTTTATGCTAAGCTAACTGCCTCTTGGCTCTGGATCTAACTCTTGGCAGAAAAGCAAAAAACATTTAACTGTTCCTTTAACTGCCACCTTCCCACATAACCAGCTTAATAATAGTGACTTTGCTCTATAAATCTATTTGAACAGTTAAATATTGAGGATTTCCAGCCATTGTGACACAGAAAAGTGTGCAAGGCTTGTTAGCAGCTCCCTTTATTTGCTGAGATAGTGTTAGTGAAAAAAAAAAAAAAAGATGGTGTACAGTACTATGTGAAGGTTAATTATTTAGCCATCCTGGAGCGAAGACGCCTCTTAATGATCTGGTGGTCGCTCTCTTTCTCCTCTGGCTCCATGCTGATGATCTAAAACAAGAAAAGAAGGAACAGAATGTTAGAAATGAGTGCGTATAACTGCAGGGTTGTAATTACAGGGGTGCAGACACACTTTTAACAACCAATCAGAAGACCACGCACTTAGAGGATCGGCCAGTGCCATGAATTGATCCATGTGCTTATCAAGTGACTCATTCATGCTATTAAAATGGAATAATTACATGAATAAATGCACCAGCTTTGTTTATTAATGCACTGAAGTGACATAGTTGTAAAGGGTCAGCTTACACACACACACAAAATGCACTGACCCTTTATCTTCATGAACATGTTAAAAGCAACTTGCTGCTAAGATTAGAGACAGATAAACTCACATAAACTCTGCTCTACTGTGCACAAAGTTGTGTAGGTTTCTTCAGCCAAGCTACATTGACACACTCACCGAGAGCCTTCACTGTAACACAGTGAATGCAAACATGATTTATTTGTGTTGCTCAAAGCTCTAAAAACTGAAACAAACAGGAAAGTCTTGTTCCAAAATCGATGTTCCGATCAGTCTGGATAATTAACAGACCTCCCTGAGGTCAAGTTTAACTGAGGTCAGTCCTTCAGTGGAAACTTGTGTCAATTAAAAGTGTCCAGAGTGAGGAACCAGTCTTTACTGTTATCTGACTGTTGTAGCTTTTTTGTCTCTCATTGCAGGACGTTTATCATATGTGACAAGTCTCAAGATGTAATGGTTGGTTTTGACATTCACCATCCGGTAAGTCAGCTGACTTTGGCCCATTTTGTGTGATTTGTTTATCAGTATGTATTAGGGATAAACCGATTATTGGCGCTGATATTCGGCATTTTGACGTATATCGGCATCAGGCTTTTTTTTTTTTAATCCGATGACCGATAGGAGATCAATTTAAAACTGGGTTATTTTGACTCTGATGCAGCTGTGCCTCTCTGTCTGCAGTCATTACTCTGTCTCCAGCATTGTCCCGCCCACAGCACCATCTGATTGTTACCTGTGCCGTGGCTCTGCGTGTAACCAGCCAATCAGCAGTGAAAGCTGTGCATGCACAGTGTTCATACACAAACGGCGGAGAGGAGAAAAAGTTTTGCCGGGTGGAGAAGCTCTGAGCTAAGAGATGCTGCTGACCCTGGAAACTCCCTGCTTTTTTTGTTTTTGTTTGAACTTAAAACAAAGATAAGTGAAAGACAAAATAACATTTCAGTGATATTGAAATTTTGGAAAACTTTAGGGAGCTTTTTATTTGTTTAAGCTTTCATTTAACTTTATAAGACATGCTGCTGAGCCTGAGAGCTCCCTGCACTTTTTGTTAGACAATAAAAATCTTTGTTTTAAAATTCTAAGATAAAATAAAAACCCTTTAACATGTTGCAAATCTGAAAAGCTGTTTAATAAACATGCTTAAAGGCATTTAAACAAAGTGTTGGAGTTTGTATTATTAAAAATTTTGACGCCAATATTTTCACTTTTACTGCAAATGGATATCGGCTCCAAATATTGGTTATCGGCCTCCTTGACTACTAATAATTAAGTATTGGTATCGGCCCTGAAAAAAACCATATCTGTCTATCTCTAGTATGTATTGTAGGTTACTTGTCAGTTGAAGCGCCTCTATTTACTATTCATAAGCAAATTATAAAAGTTTCATAAATGGTCAATAACATATTTTAAGTGTTTATTAATGTGCAATATTTATCAAGTTAACAATTTTAACTTCTCATATGAAGAGATATTATTAGAACTATGTTTTACTATATTAATCATCTGTTCATACTGCTTCTGAATGCCAGACAGGTGGAGTTAAAGTTAGGTGTCACCAAACAGTGAAAAAAATTATCCTTTGAATTTTTTTGATAATACAGTACAAATATAATACTTTGGTTTTGGATTGGTGCCAAATCAATACTTTTACTGACACTTTTTTGAAGAGTGTTACATTTCTTTCTGCAGTTCCCTTGGATCCCATTTAACAAATTCACTTTAACTTCTCAAATGGTGAATGGCTCAGCGAGAGAGAGCAGCAGCGGTTGAACGAAGAAGAGAGAGCAGCGTTAGCGAGAACAAAGCAGCAAATTGGAGAAATAAAATGTAATATTCACCCACAGGGTCTCTGCTGATGAATACACCACCACAACACTCTGCTACGTACTGATTGAGAGAGATTATTTTTCTATGAGTCCTATATGTTGTTTGTCAGGGGAAATCCTACCTATTATACCTGTAACTCAGCATATCTGATCAAAAAATTAATCTGGCCTAAGTTTTCCATACTGTGCACTACTACCCACTACTGTGGGCACCAAAGAAAGTATCAAGGTCGATACCCTGATGTAGGGTTACTGTGTGTGTTGGTAGAATGAGCATAATGTATAATGGCAAGCGTGTGTCAAGACTCACTGGGTGTGAGGGCATGTCCATGGGGGAGGAAATTTCAGGCCTGTAGAGCTTCCTTTTGTTCTTCTTGGCTCTCAGACTGAGGGATGAAGAGGAGGAAGAGGAGGCTGCTGAGTCTGCATCACCCCGGCCGCTCACCAGACTCATCATCTTCTTGGCTGCAGGGACAAATTTAGACATGAGAAACCTGCTGAAGAGATACTTTGCATAAGTCTTCAGCTGATTGCTCAGTTTTACATTGGTGAACTGCTTGATTTCATTAAATACATGCATCCATTTCCACAGTAAATCTGGAGCATTAGTGTAATTATTTTACAAGTAAGATCATGACTGAGTAGACCATCAGTCTCAACTCAAATTTATATTTGAATATGTAAATCCACCATGGTTGGCATTTAATATCTAATTTAAAAAAAAAAAAAAAGACTAGGGCACAGGAGGGGAAAGAGTTGAGGGCAATCAGGATGGGAGGAAGTGAAATAACAAAGATAAAAGATGAGTGAAGGTGAGAGATGAAGGATCGAGGGACAGGAGGAGGGAACAGTGAGCGGCAGAAAAAGAGAGAGAGATGGAGAGAGAGATGGAAGGAGGATCAGATGGCGTCAGACGACAGCACCCTTGTGTTAGAACCCTGGGGCGACAATTAATTGACCGAGTGAAACTGCCGGTCCCTGAGGATAAAATGCAGAGATGACTCTGGTTGATTCCAGTATGTTCCCTGTCTTAACTTTCTCCTCTAAGCCATCATTAGTTTCCCAAACTCACTGTCCTTGCCCGGTTACTTTGTCAAACCTGCGTTATCCTTTCGCCAAATGACTCCGGCAGGAACTCCGAGTTATGTCCTTGTGTGACCTTATGCTTTGCAGGTTTTTAACTGCAAAATTTAAAAATTCTAAAAACCCTTCTGGGGTATGTGATTGCCCTGTGGACTATCAGTGAATGACAGTGGTTGAATGAATATAATGCATCAGAAAGCAGTGGGGAGGATATCCTGTATATATAAGCTGTGTTTATGCCTGCGTGTAGGTACACTGGTTATGAGAAGCCCCAAGCTAGTAACCTTGGTGTGTTTTTTTTTTTTTTTTTTTTTTTTTGGAACACTGAAGATCATTTTAAGTATCACCAAAACAGAATTTCATTATCTCATAATATTGCATCAGTGAAGCAATTTCTATAAAGGGCAGACACTGATCAGACTGATGCAGGCTTTCATCATTAACAGGCCTGAGTACTACAGTGCTCAGGTTTGCTTTTATTCCAAGATGCCTCCAGATAAACTGCAGATCATTTAAACTGCAGCAGCAGCTCACCAGGAGCAGAAGGGGAGCATGCATCACACTTGTTTTAATGTCAGTTTATTAGTCGCCTGTTGGTTTTAAAATATACTTAAGGTTGTGTTATTGGTTCTCAAAAGCTGCTAGTGCCTAAAACATCCTTTAAAGGATATTTTTACTGTCAAATATTCCCATGAAAAGACCAAATCCAACCATGGGTTAGTCCGTCTCCTGATACTTCGACTTCCCTACCCTGTCTGTGGCTGGTTTATGGTGTCTAAGGACTGGTTCTTAAGATGTGCTGTCTGACTACATTGGAAATCAAATGTGTTTATGGTTATTTTGAATGGCCACACTGGAAGGAGGAGTGAAAAGCGATGTTGTTTAAAAATGGGGATAATAAGTCTCTCCAGGAAGACATACACAGTGTTGTTCACATTAAATGTACCACAAAGAGTTGTGTAACAAATTTAAAAAGACAGAGTTACTATCCCCGTTAAGACTTTCTTTCAAGTGGGTGTAAATGTCTGATTTGTCTGCTTAAGCCACAGGGTCTTTGGTTGCTGCTGAAGATATTAATCCTTAAAGACAGTTCACAAATATATAGTGTTTTTTGTTTGTTTTAATGTTCAGTAATTTCCTAAAAGAGCTGGTTAATGTAGTTTTATACAGACATTATTCACACTGGAGGAAAGTGCATTTGTTGGGGACTATCTTCAATAGCAGATGAGTTCACTTTTGGTGCTATATTGAGTATTTGGGGCAGCAAGACAGTGTGTGTGTGGGACAGTCAAAATAAATTAGAGTGTGTGTTAATGGTAATGAAGGAGCATGTCACCCAGTGACACAGTGATGTGATTTTAATAGTTTTTGGCCAATAATAGAACTCTGTGGCACATAGGAATAAGATATATCAGGCTTTGGACACACACTTGTTAATTGTGGTTTTAACCTATTCTTTATTGTTGGTGTGATGGAAAATGTAGAATATTGCAAGCCTTTTTCCATAGAAAGACATTCTTTTTGAAAATATCTCATCAAAATACACTGACCTTTTTGGTTCCACAGAGAACAGCGAACACCTGTAGGTTCTTAAAATTTGTCACTGTCATAATTCTGTTCTACAGAGAATCAGATGAGAGTTAAATATCTCTGACAGTAAAGGGGTCACACACTGACACACTGACCTTTAGTGCCCAGCAGCGTGGGGGAGCTCTGCAGGAAGTCTCCGATCTTCTGCAGCGTGCCTTCCTTCCTGCTGCGGATGCTGCTCTGGGAGTCTTGGCGACCCGCTGGGGGAGCGATCTGATCACAGAACAGTGAACAGTGGCTGGTCTGTTAGCATATGCAGTTTTTTTTTTTTCTTTTACCATTTATTGTATTTTTGTTCTTATCTGTAAATGTATCAAAGTAGTAGCCATCACTAAAGCTGTGATAGCAGGATGGTTCTGTGATGCTGATAAAAACATTTTTTTAAAAGCCCCTTTTTAACATCCTAGGGGGATTCTTTCTTTTTCTCATCAGTTCTGTCGGCTACATCAACATTCTACTTACCACTACTTCATTTACCATCTAATTACTTAGACAAATGCTTAGCTGTAATAATAATTATTAATTCAGTTTTGAAGTGTTTTTCAAGTAACCCAATGACACTTCAGATACAGAAACAAGCAACAAGTCAAAACAGAATATAAATGAATAAAAAGCATGGCTAAGAAGTCTGTTATTGAAGACTAACTGTTACGAGTTACAAACACTGTGTTTGAACTCGTCAAAGTTAGAGACAGGGAGAGCTTTGCAGCAGACAACGGTGAATTGAAAAATGATGTGTGCGGTAGTAGGCAGTCTAACCAAATTACAGATACCACTGATTATGAAAAGAAAACTAAAATTATTGTCAGTTATTTCTCAAACTGTTCAGTGTGCACATTTGTTATTTTTTGGAACTCAATGTCATGAGTCAACTGTAAAGAAATGTATTTGGAAGGGTTGGTCAAGTCAACTTTACAAAAAAATGTACTCTGCTTTGTGAAACATGCATACAGAACTATACTAGGTAATTAAGCTGGACAATGAAATATTGTACATGAACTGAAATGACAAGCCTGTGAAAACAGAATACATAATGCAAAATAAATGTGACCTCCTCATGTAAGAATATGACTGCTTCAGTTTTACTGTACGGTCAACAAGTATTCTCCAGACATAGGTTTTGCTACATTTAGATGTTAACTATGAATATTTTATGTTAATACATGTATACTGCAGGGTGTAGCAGAACACATGTTCATGGTTATGCATGTATTTGCACGTCTGCATGTGTTTGTGTGTTGTGTGTTGTGTGTGTGTGTGTGTGTGTCTGCCTGGTTGTCACCTCCTCCTTGTGTGGGGTCAGCTTTGGCGTCAGTTTGGTCCTAGTGTTCCTTCTGTTCTCTGCCTCTACCTCTTCCTGGACACACACACACACAAAGAAGTGTTAGTGTGTGTGTAGGAGTCATCTGTACCAGAGGATTAGTAAGAGGCCAACAAGCAGAGAGAGCTAGAAGGAGCTAAAAACAACCACAACATGTTTCATAATGACAGGACAGTTTAGACGAGATGAGGCCGGTCATTAATACAAGAGGAGACATCAGGAGAAAAACATTCAGACACTTTG
This sequence comes from Lates calcarifer, assembly GCF_001640805.2. NCBI lineage: Eukaryota > Metazoa > Chordata > Actinopteri > Centropomidae > Lates > Lates calcarifer. Next base: position 19,724,764 of record NC_066848.1, read on the forward strand.
TGCATTGGCCTCAGTAGGCGGTCAATTCCACTTTTACCATTTTACCAGCCGGAATAATTTTCAAGGAGAGAAAACAAGCTCCAATTTAGTGTTATTTACCTGCCAGTGGGGCTCAAAGAGTTGACAAGCTCAACTACTACTAGTCAAAATATATTGTCTGAGTGTCTCAGAAACGCCCAATTAATCTTCACCAAAAGTGAAACTTTTGAGCAAGAGTCTGATGTCAATGACGAGCGCTGTTTTCCACCACGTGTGGAAAAACTTTCATTAGAGCCAAACAAAGCAAACAAAGAGTGTTTATGAGGTTTTATTCAGTCTTTGGTCAGAAAAAAATATGGAAGGAAGCCTTTGCCTTTAGGAGGAAAGTAAAAGAAAACAGCTCTTTTGATACCTCAGGCATGCCAGGGATAGCCAGCTCGCCTGCAAGTATTTCTCATCAAATGAAGCATTTTTCTCCCTGGTCTGTGGTCTGAGAGGTGATGAGTGGAATGACTTGATGGAAATGGTGTAGGAGTAAATGGAGAATGATTGCATAAAAACTGTCAATTTGGGCCTTTGCATGCATTCAATTCAGATCTTTTTGATTTGCGAGTTTCATATGTTACTGACTTGCTCTTTGCTTTGCTTAAGCGTTATTCAATCTCTGAAAGGGACCAGCAAAGAAACATAATCTTACTTGTGTTTCAAGCTATTGTTCTTCATGTTATATAAAATATCCCTAACTGACAATGTAAAGATGAACTTGGAAACCTTCCTAGCATTTGCCTTCCTACTCATTTTGCTTCAAACAGACTGGCCATTCCACATCGGGAGAAACAGTATCAAAAAATGAACAGGTAATACTATTTAAAAACCCAATGAGCTTAGTGATACCAACACAGTCAGAGATGTTATTATATGTTATTATATGTTTCAGTACAACAAATCCCTGGACATATTTTAGTACTCTAGAAAATGAAGCGATTCTGACTCACAAGGAGCCGATGGGGCCGAGGCCGACCTGAAAGAGGGTGGCTTGCTGGTTGGACAGAGCAGTGGGCGTGGTGGATGCTGTAAACATGCTCCACTTTGTAAAGCAGGAAAAAAAAAAGGTCAAAACATGTGGAGTCATCAGTGAGTCAGTGCAACGTTTTTAAAAATAATCTGAGGAAGGAAGGAAGAACGGAAAGAGGAGAGAGACATACGGAAGAAGAGATCTAAAAAAAAAAAAGTGAAGAACACACACAGTGGAGCTGGAGTGTGTGTCTGCGTGTGTGAGAGAGAAGAGAGAGAGAGAGAGAGTGAGGAGGAAAGAGCAAGAAAGAAGTGGAAAGATACAGAGGAGTAGTGATAAGTGATAGTGATAAAACCATAATTGGAGTGTTTGAAGAAAGTAAACAAGATGAAGTGTGTGTGTGTGAGAGAGAGAGAGAGAGAGAGAGAGAGAGAGAGAGAGAGAGACAGAGAGGGAGGGAGAGAGAGAGATGAGATGATAGAGGGACCGTGTGGAGAAAGTAAATGAGACATGAGATAATGTGAATCAAGAATGGGGACAGTGAAAGATGCAGAGAAGATAGTGAGAGGCAGAGATGTGTTTTTGAAGAATAACAGACTAATTCCCCTGTGTTATCATCTTTTAGTAAGTAACAAAAACATGTTCACATTCCTCAAGCTAGGTGTCCAAAAGATTTGAATTTGATATTAGCATCAGCTCAAACACTAAACTAGATTTAAGCAATAGCAACCGAGAGACTTCAGTGATGCTTGCGGACCTTCGGCGGAAGCGCCTCGGTCCTGACCGCATCACTGTAAACTGTATATGGCTGAGTAATATTTTTAGTGATGAGTAAGGTGTAAGCTGTTATGCTGATTTGAACACATTCTAAATGTCTTGTTGACCAATCAGATTGCTTGGTCGGAACTACTTGTTGTATAATTTGCAATGGTGGCACGGTTTCTAAATAACCTTCTGTGCTGCGATATCTCGGGACTCATACACAATACAGGTATTTCTGCAATAAGTCAACAGCACTTCTTTTGACAGGGCCACAAAACTTAAAAACAAAAGTCATAAAAGTTAAAAATTCTGATTTTCTGGGACAGCAGCGATGTCTCCTATAAAGAAAAGCCACACCATCATCAATAAATCATTAAGAACTCATCAGCTGAACAGGCAGACATCACTGGCTGGAAGAGATGAGGCTTCATGAGAGACGGAGAGAGGAGGACGGAGAGTTGGAGGAATGAATGAAAGAGGTTACGGAACAAAAAGACAAGTGGAGAGATAGGTAACCAGAGCAAAATGGAGAGAGACAGAAGAAAAGAATGATTGTGTGCGCAAGAGTAAAAGGTGAAGCAGTTTATTTGCTTGTGTGTGTTCATGTCGTGCCAGTTTACACATTCCTGCCTGCCAACACTCCAAAAATTGAATGGTGCAGGAGTCTGGATGGCTGATGAAATCGGCTGCCGTATCACTGCTGGGTCACTGCCTACAGATGTCAAACCCATCAGATAAGAAACCCACTTTAGCATGCAGCTCCCTGCCTGAGTGTCACATGGATGAAATACGAGCACTCTATTTAAGAGGTAGCAATTAAATTTAAATTATTCCATTGATTTTGACAAAATAATTACTTTGAAAAAACAAGACAATTGGCAAGATGATTGGAAGCATCTACTTTGCATTTCACAATGTCTTAGAAGCGTGGTGCAGGAAGAGAAATGTATTTTCTCATATAACAAGAAAAATAATCCTCATCAGACCTCTGCGCACCACCACAATTAATTTGAAACAAAGCCACTGAAGTGTAGAGCTTCAGCTTTAATTTGAGAGGTTTAATGAAAATATGGCATTAACCTGTTAGGAATTACAGGCATTTTTATGCATAGTCCCTGCATTTTCAGAAGCTTAAAAGGAATTGGACAATTGACAGTTTCATGGCCGGATGTGGCCTGGTCCCTCGTTATATCATGATACTTTAATCAAATAATGGGTCTAGAGTTGATTCCGTGTGTTGAATTTGTGTTTGGCAGCTGTTCATAGGAACTATCAATATGTGGTTCAAAGAGGAGCTGATGCAAGTGAAGGAGGCCATCATTAGGCTGAAAAAACAACAAAGACCAAAAAAGAGACAAATGGCAGAAACTTTACGAGTGGCCAAATCAACAATTTGGTATATTCTTAAAAAGAAGGAATGCACCGACTCAACACCAAAAAGCCTGAAAGACCTCAGAGAACAACTAAAGCGGATGACTGTACAACTCTTTCCTTAATAACAGCCAGAAGAACACTGTCAAGGAGGCAGGCACGTTATTGTCGAAATCCACAATCAAGAGACACCTGTATGTAAATACAGAGAGTTTAACACACAAGGTGCAAACCACTGGTAACACTCAAGAACAGGAAAGCCAGATTAGACTTTGCCTGTAAACATTTTTTTAAACATTTGTCCAGTTCTGGAAGAAGATTCTTTGGACAGATAAAACCAAAAGGAACCTGTACCAGAACTGTGGGAAGAGAAGAGAATGGAGAACGAAAGGGAAAGATCATGATCTAAAACATACCACATCATCTGTCAAACATAGTGGAGGCAGTGTTAGGGCATGGGCATGTATGGCTGCCCATGTAACTAGGTCACTCTTGTTTATGGCCCAGTTTATTAGTTTATAGTTTAGGGCTATACTATGCTCAGATTCAGCCAAATACTGCAAAACAGATAGGACACTGCTTCCCAGTACAGATGGGTAATGACCAAAAAACACTGCGAAAACAACCCAAGAGTTTCTCAAAGCAAAGAAATGGAATCTTCTCCAGTGTCCAAGTCAGTCATCTGACCTCAACCCAGCTGAGGATGTTTTTCACTTACTGAAAACAAAACCAAAGGCAGAAACACCAACAAACAAGCAACAACTGCAGGCAGCTACAGTAAGCAGCATTTTGTGATGTTCAGGAGTCCCAGACAGATGCTGACTGCAAAAGATTTTCATCCAAGTATTAAAAATATTTCTTGTATTTATTATTTATTTATTATTATTTCACTTTTACACCTCTGTAAATGCAACGACTGTGTAACTAGCTGTGTTTTCTTTACGGTTAATGCCATATTTTTGTTCAGTCGAATTAAAGCTTAAAGTCTACACTTGAATCGCATCTTGTGGCTTTGTTTAAAATCCACTGTGGTGACATATGGAGAAAAAATTTACAAAAATCGTGTCACTAGCCAAACACTTGTAACTTAATAAAACCCTACTATATAAAATGATGTTTAAAGCGTTCTGATGCTTGATTCTGCAAAGCACAACAATCACCCAGAAATTTGTGGGAATGACACTTTCCCGAAAGGAAAATTGGGAACTTAAGTGCACTGTACTCTAAATCTGATTTCAGCTTAGACTGTGCGGACTCATAATTATGACATTTTATCAAGATGTAAACGGGCAGATGTGAGGGCAATTTCCAAGTGTAGTTGTATGAGAAGTAATTCCAGTATTGACTCCACACTCAGCTGGGAGCAGTGTGGGCCTGTGTTCATACAAGCAACCCTGTAATAATAATTTTACACTTTGACCCCAAGTTATCCGCTCAAGTGTCCTTGAAAAAGGAACTGAATCCCAGCCATTTCCAGAAGCACTGCCCTGCGGCTCAACCTCAACTCTGATCTCCTCTGTGGGAGCGAGGAACGGGCTAGCGCTAGATTTTACTCCCTGAAAGACATCAAGGGTTTTTTTTTTTTTCCAGATACTCTCCGGTCAACATGATGCAAACAGAAAGAAACATGGTTTACAAAGGAAATGGCGGGAAGACTTACAATACCAACTCTGCTCTCAGTGGCTACATTTTCACACACACCAACAACCAAATGATCATGTGATCAAAGTGGAGCACATGTAAAATTCACACTATTACAATACTATTTGCCTTATAGCTGCAATGTGCACAATAAGATATGCAGTGTACTCTCAACTGAGTTGAAGGGAGCTGAAGGGAACTTCTAAACACCTTCGCTAGCTATAACCACATCCTGCAAAAGCACAGCAATCCAGCTGCTAAATGGCACTTGCTTTGAAAATTCTGCTACTTTTGACTGAAAATTATTTTTCTGAAAATTATTTTTCAGTCAAAAGACAAAAAAAAGACACAAATAACCTCTGTGCTTGTGTTAGAACCACCATGTGAACAATTTTATGTGATTATTCTGATAGCAGCTGCTATTTACTACTGTGCATTTCTGTGTGCCATGTTGCCTTTTTTCCTCTATTATACATTTTCAGATTCTTCACATAGTGGTTTCACTTCTTTCTTACATTTTCATTCACTAGTCACCCATCTCCTAAAAGAAGACAAATATATCATGCACCCCAAATGCATGAGACACCAGTGGCGTTTAATGATCTTGTTCACTCATATATTTGCATGTATGGTTGAGCCAGTAAGAGTACACAGCGTCTTACTTTCATATATGGAATTTCATTCTCTGGAGACCACGCAACCCACATCAATAAATCTCACACCCCCAACAATTGTATTGAATCCGACAGGATCCCCACCCATGTTGCAGCCCTATACTGCACCACAAGGTTATACCACATTAGCATCATGGAAGAAATTTGTTTTTGAGGTTGGATACAGGAGGGAATCTGTGACACGCAACCTAATGTGAAGGGAGCGTCTTCAGGCATTAGTCATTATTTAGCTCTGTGGCATGGAAACAAGTGAATAAATGGAACGCTCCAACAAGCAACCCATGTAAACATCCTCATTGGTATGATGCCTTACTCTGATTATTGGCTATAATCACATTATGTGCATGTAAATGTATCCCCCCTTTCCCCACTAAAGCTCAGTAGAGAGAGCAAAGCAGTTACACCATCTGTTTTCAAATCTTTACTGGTGCACGGAGGGCTGAAACAACATGCAGTCTTCTGCATCACATCCTTACTGTTACTCATTCATTCCTACATCTACTGTTGGACGGGAGCCAATGAAGAAACTGGAGGTGAAAAACACTGTTAAAGGACAACAACTCAAGTGTCTCTTGAGAAAAAGGTCTTCCCATTACTTTCTCATTAGGACAGTAGCCTTCTAGTCAGAAGAACTCTCTGTTCATGTTTACCCTTCTGCTGCTGCCAAACTGGAACTTGCATAAAATTCTTTACCAAATCATGTAACATGTTCAGAAAATAAAACTATACTAATACTGTAAATGATGATGAAGAATGTGATGACTGTGATAGGGAATGTTTGTTTGTCTTATGAGTTTGAATGGATGAAAACATGATGCTGTTTAGTATAGGAAAAAAGGTACCTCTTGTGTTGTTCGTCGTTTACTCCTCCTGAAAATGTGAGACTTTGGAAAGGAAACAACTTGATTAAAAACAAGCCAATGATGCACTGTCAGAGCATTCTGAAGTTGAACAATAATCTATTCACTCCAACAACATTCACATTCAGACACACATTCCAACACACATTCAGACTCACATTGCATGCTCAATGCTAACAGACTCAGAGGAGGCAGGAGACTACTCACCTACCAGTATCTGTATGTGTGTTGGTTACACACATACAGACACACATAGATTTAAACAGTTTAAACATATACTACATGTTAATTAGTAATCAATCATCCTGTCTCTGATCTCAATGCAATGCTAACTGCCTGCTTTTTTAAGCCTAATCTTTACTAAATAAATATGACTGTGGTATTGATCGTCTAATCTAAAAAACAACAAGAAAGCGAATAAGTGCATTTCCCTAAACCATTATGTTAAGGTCTGTTTCCTGCACAGTCTTTGTTGTCTTTGTTTCTAGTGAACAGGTTTGACTAGAGCCCACAAGTTGTCTGTGTATTATGGCTGCTTGCTTGTTAGTATATGTAGTTGATTTGTTCACAGTACTTTTCACACAGTACTTATGAGAGAGAAATGGCACACAAAATATTTACATATAAATATATACACCTAAGTAACAACTCATGTATCTTTTCAGTTACATTCTGTGTTTGTCGTGACCTATTCAGACACTTGAGATGAAAGCAGCTGACATGTTTAATGTTTCATCTCAATTTAAAAGAAAGCATTAAAAGTTTATATACTCCAGGCTTTTGATGGGATTTGATGTAAAGTGCCACTGGTGCCACCATGGGGTACAGTCTCTTTATCAAGGTCTGCAGAACCCCAAGTGTTCCACTACTCCCTGTTGCATTCATGTTTAATGTTCAAACCCAATAAGTTCTCTCATGTATGTTTGGAGATGCATATCACCCGTATACATTTCGTGTTGTTCACAGAGGGAGGACATTAATATTTATGGGCCTAAAGTATGTATTTACAAACTTGTTTGTCATTTTATGTGTATATGCACATGTTCACTGCCTTCTGTGAAGCTGAAGCCCAGCTACAGAAAGATCACAAGGAACACACAGGAAGACATATATAACCAAAATGGAAGCATTGTTAAAGATTTATGTGCTGGTGTGGCACTAAGCGCTAAGGTCTGTGTCTTTTGAGGCCACAAAACTTTTTCAGTTACACTTCATTAGTGCTGGAGGGAATATTTGCACTGAAAGCTACTCTAGTTAAATGCATTAACTGATTATCAGGTCATATTCTACTTTATATTATTAAGGTCATTTTAATATTATCCCCTTGAGGTATACACAATGACAGCAACACTTGAAACACATTTCAATTGACAATGCAGGCCAATACAACATCACCACTAACAGCCTGAAAAAAATATCAAGAGATCAAAGGGGGTAGGGTCGTCTTTTTTTACTCCACAATCCTAAAACCAACAATGAATTTGTCCTAACAAGTACTGGTTGTGTAGCATCAACTTGTTACCATTTATGCCTCATGAAACTCCACTTGCACTCAAAGCCTATTAAGAACACTAAACCCTGCACTCTACCACTCTGAAACTCCAGGCAGATGTAATTCGCTTATGTACATACTGTGTAACTACTAATGCATAGCAGGTCTAGAAATTAAAACTACACTCACCTACCATTTCTTTGCATTGTCGACTTTTGTGTTTGATGGTCTCAATTTACTGAAAAAAATAAAAAATGAACTGTGGCCCCAAAACCACAGGAGTTAATCTGTGTTTTCTTTGTGAATGTTTAAAGCCCGACTGATTTAGTGTACCGAGGATAAGAGGCATGCTTGAGTCCACATAATTCATTAGAGGGATGTTTTCCCTAATCAGCACCTTCACACTAACCTATTTAAAACTGAAGACAGCTCTGCGAATTTCCTTTGCTAAAGAGAAGGTTAAGAATAAATTATTGTTTGTATGTAAAAGAAGATATATCTGCAGAAGTTTAAATTTACTCTACCTTGCTCCAATGTGGATCTCAGAGGGAAGCCTTTACTTGAAGGATTATTTTTGGATGTTTTCCTAATTGATGTCATGTGATGTCCAGCTGTCCAGCCATATGGTCTCATATTCAAGCAACTTACACTCAGATAATCTAACAAGAATCACTAGTGCAGTAGCAAACAAAACCAAAAAAGCTTGATGTAATTATTTTGTCAAAGGCACTGTAGAGAATCCATTTGTGCTCCATTACCACACAGCTTTATCTAATGTGATATAATGTTTTCAATCACTTTCCCCTTTCTTCCACATTTGTGTTGAGGAATCACAACAACAGCCAAACAGAAAGTGGCGCACCATAAATACTCACCCACTCTATCCAGTTAATGAAGAGCTAAAGAGTGAAACTGAGCGAGATGGATGCGTTGTTGTTTTCTTTTGACTGACCTGAAAAATGCAAATCTGCCATTCTGGCTGAAAGCTTTGAGGACCTGACTGTCTCTCTGCCTGTCCGCTCTCTCACTCTCACTCTCTCCCTGACCTCTGTGAGGCTCTATTAAGTGTCGTCCCATTAATCAGTGGTGAACCTGCTCTCTGCCTGTGCTCCTGCTGACTCTCGGCTGGATCAAGGATAGGCCAAGATCCTGCTGGCAGACAGACCCGCAGAGAGAGGGAAATTGACAGAGGGGATCAGACAGAGAATTTCTCTGCTGATCAGTTTCAGATGATCTAAAACGCCCTCTGGTGATCAAACTCCATGTGCCTTACCCTGACTAAGAGTCGCTTAATGCAGTAAACATACTATATTAACTCCCAGTTTCAAAGGAACTAAATAAAAATATGTAATTCGTATTTTTAAGAGGCAATCTTGGAAATCAGTCGTGGTATTGCAGGAAACTGCAACAACACATTTTTAGTAGTGGTATAGAGACATCATGTGAGCAGCAGTAAGTCATTTTTCACTAAGGGACAGAGAGACTTCAAAACAAAACGCCACACAGCACTTATATGCTATTGTCCTAATGCTGTATTTGCTAACCTGCTGACAATAGAACATTTACACATCCAGCAAACAAAAAGTCAAAGTATCATTCATTTGGAGTAATGTTTGTGTCCATATGATCAATCTAGTTCCAACATTTACACTTCTTTTAGCTCAGGTTTAGTCGCCACCTATTCCTGAGAAAAATACCTGACTATGCAGCAGCTAAATGTTCTACTCTCTACAAACACAAACTTTATCTGCCTACCCTTTGGTGCTAAGCAGGTAGCATATACTTGAGAGTTATTAATCAGGGTTTCTGCAGGACGAGTGATCTTTCACAGTATTCTGAATCATTTGATATGCTATGACATGCAAATATCAAAAACATCACTTAAACAGCCTTTAAAAATTTCCAGCAACTACATGCAAATGTCATGAATGTTCTTTTCCAAAATCTGTTAAACTTTGAAATGAGAGCATGATTACTAGTTACATCAGAGTGAACACTTAACACTGAGTAATTCTTGCATGGGTTCGGCTGGCATTTTTATTCTGTTGAAGAGCTCCACCACATCTAGTGACGCACATAAAATTTCCAAATACAAGACCTTCTTGGGTAAATCCTAACCCACCAGAATAGGTCTTTTGTCTTGTCTTGGTGTTACAGTATATATTTATCCCTTATTTCCACGTAGTTATTTCTCCAGTGGGCCTCCATGAGGACAACTGACGCAGTTGGTAAGAGTTTTGTGATGGAACTGGAAAGCCTCTATTAGAGGCTGTGTAACTGGAGTGGGAGAGGGACTGTGAGCGCTAACTGTGATCCATTGCATGCTGTGTCAAAGGGGACAGTAAATTTCAGTAAGTATAGGCTGTGTCACTTTGTACGGTGTGGTTTTGTGCATACATATAGTGACGCAATCAGCCAACACGGACTTTAAGGTTAAGGTTTACTATAGTGCAGTAACTATAGTCAAGTGTGTATAAATATGTGACAGTGCAAGAAGGTAAGGTATTATCATGTTTGCTGGGTTTGCTCTTGACAGTTAATTAGTACATCCTATGTCTCTTTCAGTAATGGTAAAGGCAACTTAAACACATTGCACCGTGTCTGAGAGTTAATAATTACAGGCTATTACGTCTACTGACAATAGGACAGGTTGATGTGTTTCCACTGGTACAGCAAGTACACACATTTTCATTTCAAAATGTGTGTGAAAAAGTGAAAACATGAAGGAGATGTCATGTTAATGGATGTGTACATTAAGTACAGGCTGTGCAGTTAGACTTCGCTCAGATCTAAACTCTCTCAGCAGCAACTGTCACTGCCGTGTCAGCTTCTTCTGCTCTCTTTTTACCCTCCTCCATTGATTTTTATTCTCTCTGCTGCCTATCCAACCACCCTACCCACAATCCCTCCTCTTTCATCTTGCCATCTAATTCCCCCACCACCACCACCCCACTACCAATCTCTGCTTCAGCTCTGCCTGCTTGCCACTTTTATCTCCCCCTTCTCTTTCCACCCTGCTTTCTCCTCTTTTCCTCCTAACTTCTTCTCCACTCCACTGCTGTATTCCCTCTGCTGTCTTTCTTCACCCGTCCTTCCTCTCTGTTTTGTTTCATTTAACTTTCTTTCTCCCTGGCTGGCATTTCTCCCCTCTAACCCTCAACCAATCTCTCTCAATTTGTTCTTTTCGTGCTTCCTCCACCTCTCTCTGCACTCTTTTTTCCTCAATTTACTTTATTTTGGCCCATTTCTCTCTTGGTTTAAAATTCACCTCTCCCTTTTGTTTTCTCGATACCTTCTCCTTTTTTCCTGTTGAGAACAAAACATTCCTTTCACCTTTTTTTCTTGCCTGCTACTGTATGAAGGCTGATAGGGTCATTGATGTATTGACACTGTCATGAACCTTGGGTGCTTGACAGCTCAAACCCGTTTTGTCATTTTTTTTTTTTTTTTTTTTCACATGTTCAGATAAGGTTGACTCCTTTGCCTTCCAAATGGAAACTGGGTCATTGCAGCAGCATTAACAGAGGTACTAATTAGAGAACAAAGAGTACAAAAAGAAAAAAAGGCAGACCATCTCTATGAAGCTGAATTGATTTCCCCCCAAAATTAAAAAAATAAATAAGTGCTCAAATGGCAAGAAGGTTTCCTTTACACCCAATGTTTAGAGACCCACTCTGAGAACTCTTGAAACATGTGGACTTTTACATGCTAAAGGTTTTCATGTAATTACTGTGCAGTTTTGGGCAACAAAAAATGTATATATTTATATATATAGAGAGAATTTGTCTGGGTCTCCCATGTTCCCATCTCAGTCTTTGTTTTACAGCTTTTTTAAAGAGGTGTGTTCCAGTTTATGAATGTTGACTGAAGTGCTCCAGATCCCAAGAATACAATCTGACACAATGTCACATCAGTTTAAATGTGCTGTAGAACCCCTCCCAAACACAAACACCTACATCTTTTTGTGGGCTTTTCATTACACCTCCCTCCCCTTTGTGTCTGTTCCAGTTCTCTCGCTTGAACCCAGCTCCGTCAGCAGAACAGCAGTCATTAGTAGAATTACTTTGGGGTTTTCATTGCAGAGCTTTCACCCCTTTGTAAATACTCCCACTGCTGGTATCAAAAGAGAAAATGTCGTCATACCAGCAGAGCGCGAGGAGACTGTGTCAAAGGAGCCTAGTTACATAGGGGGAGGACTTGTTACATGAACATGGCCTAATATGTTCCAGCTAATGAGCTTTTGTCAGAGTATCTTGGCACATAGCTAACAAATCTCCACATAGTTTTTCCTACTGACAGTTTTAAAATAATAATGTACAGTATCTAGTGTCTTCTTTCTCTCTGCCTTAGATTTTTGAGGAGCTGTCAGAATTCTGGAAAACAAAACCCATCTATAGGTCTGGTGCACTCACAAAATTGGTTTAATTACTGTACTATTTTGTCTTTTTCCTATGATCTAGTAAAAGTGACAGTATTCCAAGCCAGACTCATTCTGTTCCTAAAATGCATTTCTCATCAGTACCACCTCAAAACAAAATCACTATTCCTACACACCAAGAAAAGGATAACCAAAAACTAAAGTATATGTGAACAGTCTTTTCAACTTCTTGTTGTTTGTTGCTCTGTACCTATCAAAATATGTCTGCAGCCCCATGCTTCAAAAGACATTGACTGCCTGGTTGAATTGTTTACTTTAAAAAAAAAAAAAAAAAAAATCAGGTATCTATAGGTTTTGATCAAACTTTTAGACTTTTAGTGGATTTTATAGCTTTATTTAGTTTTTGTACAGCTTCTTATGTTTATACATTTAAGATTTTAGAAATTATTTTGTTAAATGAAAGCGTTTTGTACAACAACATCCTCCATAAAGTGAAGGAATCAAATACAGGTATTGGTCTTAGTACTGGGAACATCGGTATTGACTCTCTTTTACCTCTACTTTTAACTGTTAATAAACACTTAAGTGAGCAACATGTTTTAAGTTGTTGCATCACAAAGTTGATTCATTCAGTTTCTAAATAGCTTTCCTCTTGGTGCCATCTCAAAACGATCTTCATCTTTTATTCAGCAAGGTTCGCTTTCCGTGGAATGAAGATGACTGCAGTGTTACCATGCATCTGGGAAAACTGGGTCTCAAGAACATTTACATAAAGGCAGTAATTACACTTTCAGTTATTTTCAGTTACAAAAATACCAAAGCAACTTTAGCTGACTGCTGCAGTCAAGATGCCCATCTTTCACTACTCAAAACACTTCAATGTACAATTTAATTTATTTCAACAATTTAATTTATTTTAACAAAACGTAATATTATTTCCCCCTCAACTAGCAGCTTGTGTGCCTTCTCTACCCAAGCTTCATTTACTTTTTAAATGTCAAAGCCATCAGATTTTACACACTGCTGTAGAGGGCTAGTGTGACAGCATGTTGTAACAACAAAAACTTGGCATGACCTCCATTATATTTTTCCATAGGTAAAAATGTAATTTACCAGAATAAGCAGATTTCAAATAGAATAAGCTTTGTCAGTTTTGTTATTCTTAACATGGTAATAGCCTACATGTGTTCTGCATAGCATTCATACCCTTGCCCTTGGTGTCAAAAAGTTATTCAGGGAAGCTTGTTGTTACTGAAGGTGTGAAATTTGCTGTCAAAATACTACAAACAAGTCCCTGAGCAAGGATGTCAAACTGATGTATAACTGCCAACCTGCATTAAGATGGGATGCCACCATGACCGTGATCAACAGCCCCCAAAAAGGTGCAGCTAAATACTGTTATACAACAGGAGTAACTTGTGTAGATAACATGCACAGTACATACTGTACATACTGCTTGTATACAAAGGATAGTTATTTATCGTCAGAAGTTTATATGCTCTCAATTAAACAAAACACTAAGATATGTGAAGTAAGGATGTTAATGTTTGCATAAGAATACTGGTTAATTTAAACATGTTATTTAATCAAACATTTATATTTTGAGTTTTTCACCTTAAATCCAAGAATGGGAACTGGCTAATACTACATATGGCTGCGCATGGTTGATATCATCATCTCAATAACAAATAATATTTTCCAATATAGAGATGTATATCACCAATATGACAAATTACGTCTGCATATTTAAAACAAAAAATGTCTACTACTTATGCGTGTTGGGTTTTCAATTGCAGCTTGCTGAGAATAAAAAATGAATAAAGGGGGGGGGGGGGGGGGGGATCACAATATCAATCAGCTGGAGATTGATAAACAACTACTCAACTCTGACAGTACTAGTGCTACAGTACATTTTGGTGGTTTATATAATAAAGCTTGCAGTGACAGAGTACATGTAGCACTGTTACTGCATTAAAGGCTGCTAATGTATTAAATGTGTTTGTTTTGATGCCACATCAGAAAAAAACTAAATGTGCAAAACAAAAAGTTGTTTGCAAGTTAAATGTTTGCATCACTGTTCATTCACACCGCATGAAATGTATAGACCTGGCCTGTCAATTGCAGCACTTATCAAGACACCACTTGAAAACTGTTACACCCATGATGTTCATCTCAACCGTGACTATCAAGCCAAGTCACCGTCTCCTTTATTTGTCCTTCTGATATAATCTTTATACCATTATTTTGTGATTCTGTGTCGCCATGAACAAAATTGGTTTACTTCAGTGATGGCTCGTATTGCTGTTGCTATCAAAGTAACCTGATCAGTACTAAACTTAAAAACACTAAAAACACCGGGCACGTGCAAGTATGAATTACTGGCATAAGGTATTTTCATGCTTCAGCACTCAGAATATATCAGCACCTCCCAAAAGACTGTCTCTAGGGATTTTGTGGAAACAGGAGTGTACATTATGAGCAACAAGCAGCCAAGACTGTAGAATAGCAATAATGATGATATATAATATTACTGTGCAAGCGAGAATATTGTAATATAGCTATATTTGAAACTACCTTAACTTATCTTTTCCAATATCTACAATATGGAAACATTCTGAATTAGTAAAGTCAGTGAGAAGAAATAATGAGTGGAAACTGCAGTGTAAAATTATTGTTGCAATTGTGTGCAATCTTGTACTTTGGCTTTTGTTCAAACATGGACATGATGTGTTTTCAAGCTGTGTTTGTCAAAGAGAGAAAAAGAGAAGGAAAATAGTGAATAATCTCTGAAACCGAAGAGTCGCATAAGCTGTAACCAGCCTTAACCTTTGCAGGAAGTGACAGAGAAATGGTGATGTGACAAGTGAACTGTACCTGACCTTGTACTCCTCAGAGCGGGGTGTCTGTTCTCTGGGGAAGTGTGTATGTCTGTGTGTGTATATGTGTGCCATCAATAAAGTGTGAGTGTGTGTTTCTCCTTGTAAGAGATATTTATGATGAATGAGATTGTCTTCTCTGCACTGGTGGTAGATACAAGCATGTGAGTGTTTTTGCCATCTATAATGTATGCTTTACATCTATAGGAATAAGCTCTAGGTGTAATGTTAATGCCACTAAAACTGAGCATTTATACAAGTTTGAGCAATAATAATAACAATCAGAAATCATCAATAATAATCATATATTATATTTTGTCTATTTAGAGGCCAAAGCTCTGTGGTTGCACAGTTAAGAACTGGTGTTCTCCCTCTACCTACTCTGGTTTAAAAATATTTAGGAGTGAAAACAGATTATGTGATGTGTATGATTCAGTAGAGGTCACATATGATATTGCATCTCTGATGATCTAAGAGTGTCAATCACATAAAGGTCTGAAAAACTGATTATGAAAATGATATGCATTGGTTTACTTTGTATTTGCGAAACATGTATGTGCTGCTCTCTGGATAAGGTTTATATTAATCTGTGGTGTCTTGTAAATCTATGCAGACTGGACAGAGTATGTATGAAACAATAATTAATAACTTCATCATTATGCATTATGTATGCATTGCAATTGTGTTGTAGTTGCAATAGTCTGTCTGCAAATATACTAGAGTGTTGTGTTCTACGATACTATATAAAGATTTGGCATTTTCTTCTTTTTGCACGTGTGTGTGTACATTACATTGGACTTTCTATGGTAAAATGCATGTTTCTCTCTGAATTGTGCTCGTATCAGCATTTAGATGTGTAACACATCTTTGGGAGCCAAATGTAGCAGAGGCATTAGCCTACTTCCCTTGCATTAGTTGAAACAAATAAATTAACGTAAGTGCAGCTCCTCTACATTTAATAAAATTCCAGTGAGACGGTGTCCTGAAAACAACCTCTAACCTGTTCACCCTCCAGTGCAGCTTCACTTTTCTATACAAGCCTCTCAGTCTGGTCTCACTTCCGTGGAGCCTCTTTGGTTTGTTCTGGGATTGGTTGTCAAAACAATGTGTGGCTTGCAGTTGGTTTCACAAAACATCCATAGATTCAACCAGTTCATGGGTGAAAACTCTGCAATCAATTTCTAGATGGCACAGATGGGACTGGCTTCTTGTACCAAACACACATTGTGTACAAAGTATACAAACTGAGCTTCTGTCAATTGCACCAATTGTCTCAGTGAGAATGCTGAGAGCAATGGCTTAAAGAAAATACTAAAATTTGTTTCTCTACTGTTTCCTGTGCACATGGAAAAACTGTGTTCTATTGTGATTTATCAAAATAAAATCTCAATTCAGGTTCCTAAGTGATGTCATTTTATTAGACAACAATTCTGCCATGTTTAGATTATCAGGGAGATCTACTGCATCAAATCTAATGCTACTGATTTCTCTTTAAGCTGTATAAGAAAATGACAAGTGTGCACTGGTGTACATGACTAATTGCACACAGTGATGGGGGCAGGATGATGTGAATAAATGTAATGTGTACAAGAGTAAAATGCAAAGGCAAGAAAATGCTTTTTAGGGGCAAAAATGTTTGGGAACCTAGTGATGGATAGGTTGAACAAATGACAGTTAAAAGCACTTAGGTTACCTTGCGAGCAAATCTCGCTCTATGGTTTAGTATAACCACCTGAAACATCACAAAAAAGGCCAGGACAGCAGAAAAAAAAACTATGTGTCCTTTACCATTAGCTAATGATCATATTGTTTGTACCATCCACAGAAAGACAATAATGGATTGCTATAGCTATTTCCTCATTGGAAAAAAATCTTGAACCTTAAGAATCATGCAGATCCCATGATCTGACAAAATTGGGACCTCAGCCAAATGGAAAAAACTATTTTGACCAGAATCATGCAACCCTACTTTTACTTCAGTAAGTGCAGATGTGCAAAAAAACATAGAGAAAGAGGAGTAGAGAAAGAGAAATGAGTGTCTCCTGCTGATGTCAAATCCGAACATATTGCGATCAAGTTTGACAATTCCCTTGCATGTATTTTTAATACCTGCAGTTCATACAGTATACCACCATATTTTTTCGAAACTAGTGCAAACATACTGACAGAACTGTCACACATCATTACACATTACCACTGTTTGAGCTTGCTGCGTACTGATATAGAGGTGCCAGATTTTCAAATGCCATTAGAAGTGATGTTGCTCCATTGTGAGAAGTACCTGTTAAAACAATTCTGCAGTACTAGTGGATTGATGGTGGCTGGGGGAAAGGTTTCATTGGTATTTTCTCCACACAACGTGTTAAAAATGAACAAGTATCATCTCTGAAAATAATTGAAAAACCCAGTCTCTGAGGTTGATGTTGCACAGTTGTTGTTTTTTTTAGTTACCTAGGGAGGATTTATTTTTAGGAAACCTAGAGGCAACATGGTGTAGGTTCATAGAGTAGGATGTTTTCATGTGCACCATTTGAAAACATGAAAATGTTGAAAATTCAGAAAAACCTTAAAGACACATACTGATGAATTTGCTAATGCATAACTTTGTCTTAGTCTGCATATGAAAAATCTTTCAACACCTGGAGAATGTCTGGAAGATGCTTTTGTTTGACTGGTTCTTACCTTCTCCATCTCTCCGCTCTTTCTCTTGCGTGCTGAGCGGGTGATTTTGACAGTGACAGCACTCTCCTCTCCCTGGCGTCGCAGAGCCATGCGGTTTGGCTGCAGAGGGCTGAAGGAGATCTCCAGCTCTGGCCGAGGGAAGCGGCTCGTTCTGCCATTTTCTGTGGAAATCTCAGAGGAGTCCAGCACTGACGGATAGCCAGCTGAGCCCTGCGGGATCACACATGATTTTGAAGCTGAGGGTCACTTCATGGTCACTCAAGTGAGAAATGTGTCTAGGTCTGACGATATAGACTGATCTGTCTGTTGATACAAGGCAACCTCTAAAATGCCTCTGTACCAATGTCTTGTGTGTGAGCTATGTGGAAAAAATGAAAACTGAGATCCTGCATAATAAAATCCACAAGAAGTATCCATTATTACATAATTCAGTGTGTCTGTAGGATAAAAAACTATAGCAAACGAGGTAATTTATTTGGTACTAAAGAGGTCTTGATTTGTTGACGGTGCAAAGAATATGCAAGATTGCTTGGTGTCCATTTGCCTTCATTGCCCTATAAAAGGAAAATCTGACATCCAACCACAGGGAATAATGTTCATACCTGTTGTGAATGACTATGCTCAGAAGTGGGGTGAAGAATCTGGGCGCAAATAGGAATAACAACACACACTTTAGGTTTCTTTGTTGCCACCCACTATGTTGTTGCGCATGACACAATAAAGCTCTCTTGAATCTACAAATGTATTCATGGTGTTGCACATGTATGTACTTTCATAGCTGTGTGGAACAATAAGTAAGATGTTAAAGACCTGAGAAGAATGAGAGAATTGGAAATCCTCCTTTATGGGGTATTATGTTGTAGTTTTTGTTTACTGGTTCCATTGTTCATTCTTGTCTGGTGTTCCAGACCAGTTGCTGGCTCACTGGAATATCTCCCACCACAGGATCTGATTACTGAGACAATGTGCAGGCCGAAATGACATGACCAATGGCTACCTTAAGCCACCTTAAATCTGCAATCTGAAGGATCACATAGGATGTTTTTTCTTTTCTTTTTAGCAAAGGAAACACTTCCTATTTGATGCTTCTAAAAACTTTTTAACTTGATTCCATAAAAAACTACAGACCTATCTTTTCCATAGTCATGCCATCGTGAACTTACTTGACTGCTGACTGATGCTCTGGTATCCCTCCTGCCTCCAGATTTCCTGTTGATGGTTTCACTCTGGGGTTTCTCTACCAATGTAGCAGGGCTTTCATTGCTTTTCATCTGTCATAGGCAGAATAAGAACATGAAAATAATCAATCATGATTACAGGTATAATATCCATAAAACATGTAGATAAATTTGATGTGTGATTTAATGGTCTTTCCTCATACATTTATCTGCCAGGTATAACCAAAACCTCTATGGGGGATTTGAGATTGAAAAAGTTATAAAAATAATAAAACTCCATCTGATACATTTTAAAGTGCCTCTGGTTTCTGGAGCTGAGGGTTTCTCACATACATAGTGTTAAATCCACAACACAGTATGTCAAAAAAGAGCAGAAATGTCAACATTCTGCAAAACACGTTGCTCAAGGTCTCAAGGTCAAAAAAAGAAATTCAAAATCATCTAAGTTATAGTGGTCCGGTGTTCTGCTGTCCCCCTTTCGTTCATTTTGAAGACGGAGAATACCTGTGGAAAATCTATGAATAACTAAAATGAAAGGGTGATGGCCCAGCGGGTGCAGACATTTACCACATCACCGATGTGCATTTGTGTCTAATCCATGAATTCTTTCCTTTTGTAATATACTCACATTCAAATCCTCACTGCGTAATTAAACCTCACAAATAAGTTTTGAAAAAGCTTTTGTTGAAGAAAACCAAAAGGTGTATTTTCTTTCTCACTCTCACAAAAAAAATAAAAAAAAACAGAGGATTCAAGCTAAAACGCTAAGCAAAAACAAACAATCTACCTCCCCAGGCTCTTATCTGTATCCTGTGTGCTCTAACCCTGTTCACTCCTGACCTGAGCACAAATGAAAAACAAACATCAGTAATAAAACATTTTAATATAAAAGAGCCACAGTGAACTGTGAACTGAACCACAGTTTTTTTGGCTTCAGGTACAAAACAATGAAAGTTGTGTATTCTTAGACTTAATTTAAAGGTGCAGTAGGAGACTTCAAATAAAACTAAAAATACACTTTCAGTCTATGGCTGTCTTTGATGGTATTTGGATGGACTACACAGAAATTTATTATGATGCAGAAGTGCTTTGAGAAGCTTGCCCAGTTTTGATAAAAGCCTTTAAAAAGACAAGATTTTGAGCTCCAGTGTGCTTAGAATAGAAATTATAAGCATTCTGATGTATTTGGGTGAGCAAACCCCTTTAAACTTGCCCTGATCCACCATGAAAACATCAGTACTGCAATCCATTCTTAGACACATTAAAGGCTGCTATTCTTTGGAAAAGGATGAAACCACAAACCTTAAAAACAACCACCTTTCAAGCAAGCTGGGGTGATTATTTGATACAAGAAAGGGGTGGAGTATTCCTTGAGGACTGACCTGTGTGACTGTGTCTCCCTGTCTGGCTGTTGAGGCCTTGAGCTCTTCCTTCAATCGCTGGATGGCAGCCTCCTTCTCACGCAGAGCCACCTGCAACTCTGCCACATCAGGGCCACCATCACACTGTAACAGGAAGTTCATGGACATTTAGGATTTTTTCTGTCAATGATATTTTCTCCCCACTCCCCTTCAATTTCATAGTTTTCACCAAAAATCCAGCACTACAAACCATTATGCAATGTAAAATGACACTAAAACACCTACAATTCAAAATTTACAGGAAACCAGTAGTGAAGAATCTCAAAAGGTTGTCTTTTGGGAAGCCAGTTAAATAGCCCATAAATGGCAGGCTTAAAATATCAGACTTTCTTTGAATATCATTTGAAGCTGGAACCTTTCATTAAATATCATGGCCTTAAGTACAAGGCAGTAGTTATTCCCTTAACACAATTTAGAAATGCAAACACAGAGAAATCAAATATCCCTTTCCTAGACAAAGCTGAGGTTATGTGGAAAATATATAGCTCATATTGAGGAAGAGACACAACAAAGCTACAACAAATAACTCCAGGCAGATTCTCATGACAACACAATCAGTGAAAAACTGGAGAGACTGAACTGTATGTGAAACACATGATGGAAATTCTCCAAGTTCACCATGAGTATAACCTTCATCTCACCATGTAAACATGAAATGCATTACATTTGACAGATAACAATATGATCCTGGAGCAATATATAGCATGGAGTGATACATGGCTAAAATGGATAGAAATGAAAAAAGCAATGTATGAACAAAATGAAAACTCCTCTGTAGTTACAATCAGACTTTGAAGGGTTTCAAAAAAATGTGTCTGAATGCTAATAGTAGCCATCCTCAGATGGATGGTTAATATTAGTTACCAATCTAATGTAAGCCGCTAAATGGATTTACTATAGTCCTGTCGTAAGAATAAAAGAATAAAAGAAATGATTCTTACCATGCCATAATTCAGCAATAATAATAATGCTTTAAGTAATCCTTGTATGATTAGCACTACAGCTTGATACTTCTCTGCTGTGGCAGGTTTTGCATTGTCACACTTATCAAGTTCCATTCATATTATTTGTGGCTTTTCCAATACAGATACAGCTGCATAAAATTAGCTGCAGTTCTCCCCCAAATTTTGCATGATACGAGTTTTTAAATCAATACAGCCACATCAGACTCTGAGCCCTGCATCAATTTGATTTGGTGAATCATTGCAGCCTGCCCTTCACACGGTCTGTTCTGTAGTTATCCTGAGGAAGCTATCTGGTCACAAAGAAAGAAATGATGTTATTTTGAAAACCACCAAAAGCTTAGTGAGGACAAAATATGAAAGATCAAAGTGCAATATACTGAAATGTAGCATATATGGAACAGAAATATCGCTCCACGTTAACAATGCTGACTCACTGACAAAACATCCTGCAATTTATCAGAGTGGGAAAGAAAAAGCAAGATGGAAGTAGACAAAGCAGTGACCCAAAGCTCAGTAAGATGCTCGAAAGTGTGAAAAAACTCAAAGAATCTCTGTCACTAAGTGCACTCTTCTGCTATGTAACACTACAGAAACAATACTGTGACTAATTGCAAGGAATTCTTATTTATTTTTATTTTTCCCTGTTGAATTTTGTTACAAGCTGGGTTTCAGGGTTGCCCTTTTCCTCTTTCCTTCTGCAGGGTTTCACTAATGTTGGTGGGGAGATATTTCCAGCCTTAGGGTTTGGCTCTCCCGGTAAATCCTATCTAAATCAACACTGAACGAAAGTGGGGAGAACTGTTGATGCAGTGCTCTCTACAGGTTCAAACTTCTGGTGAAGTTTCACCTCTAGCAAAATCCCCAATCAATAATGCCACAGCAGGTGTTTTGCCTTGACAAATGATTGGAACCGATTGCTCTGTCATAAATAACTGGAGTGTGCGCAGAGGTGAAGAGAATAGCTATTTGTTTAGTCTTTGTTGCTATGGGTTTAATAATAACAATAATCCATTAAAAACCATAAGACTTGATATAGAAGAACTGACCATCTGTGAGACACTAATACTGCAAATAACACATATCCTGTGCATTTATTTTTTTCTCTGAAATAATCACCTATAAACTTCCTCTTCCACCTCATCTTTACCACTCCACCACCCATCCCTTTGTAACTGAAGCAGATCCACATTCTCTTGGTCAGTCTCTTGAATGTAAAAAGCAGCCAGTTCTGATAGATAACACTGTCAGTGTGTGGTCCTTGTATCTGCTATCATCTTTGTTATACTGACCTCTTGTGGTGGCTGCGTGTTATTTTGGCGTAGCTGTTGAATGAGTTTGTCTTTCTCTGTTTGGCTAGAAAGAAGTTTCTGCAGCTGGACCTCCAAAGCTGCCACCAGAGTGTCTCTCTCCTTCCTCCACTTCTCCATGGTCTGCTCCTTTTCAGCCAGCTGAGATGACAGGGACTCCTGACAAAGAGAGAAATGTACATGCAGAACGTATTTGTGGAAATACTAGTTTTTGTATAGTAACGTGAGAAAAAGATATATAGAGAAAAAACGAAAAAACAAGAATGTTAGACCCCTCTATAATGTGCTAGTGAGGCTGTAATGATCATTAAAACATTAAAAAAGGGTTTATCCTCTGTACAGTGGCCATTTTGGACATCTCAGACTCAGCCTGTCAGGTTCAGCTGTACATTGTCAATCTTAGTTCAACTTGCATCAGACTAAGCTTTTTTTTTTTAGCTGCAGGTATACTTTGGTTCAGCTGTGCTTTGAGATTAATGCTAACATGATGGCATATTTATGTGTTTCAGCTAATGTTCAGCATGTTTCCATATCATCCTCTTCTTACCAACTGGCTCTGCTGCCGAGTATAGCGTTCTCTGTCCTCAGCAAACTTCCTCATTTCCTGGTTCCTCTTGTCCTCTGCCTCTTTAGCTTGGCCAATCAGGGACAGCTTCTCCTCCAGCCACTTTTTCCGTTCAGCCTGGTGTTTCTCTGTACATAGCTGTACACAAAATTGTTATTTTTTAAATCTTTTTTTAAAGGGGATGTCTGGTAAAGCAATGGAGCTTTATTAGCTCGATCTGAAATGCCTAAATAAACAATAAGGACAATAACCTACACTGTCTAGATCAAGCAGGAACATAAGACCAGCTACCTTGATCTGACAGATAGTCTTGCTTGTTCTTATTAACAAAACTGAGTGCATCCATGTGGTTAGGGTGAGCTGTTTGTTAATTCTTTGTTAAAAAAAAAAACAAAACAAAACTGTCTGCACACTGACATTTTTTCAGTCCTTTTTTGTTGGACAATCTGTTTTAAGTGCTGCTGGGGAGTAATGCAAGGAGGGCAGTAGACAGTAAAACACTCATAGATCTATCAGATTTTCAACAAGAATTAACTAATTATCTATAAATCATCAATAATCCAGAATGTAATCTTTTAAACATTTCTTTCCCTCAAATTGCATTTGAGAGCAAACATTTCTGGTCCTACCATCTAACACAAGATTTGAAAATAACTTCCCTATCATTACCTTCAGTCTTTCCTGAGCCTGGGCAGCTTCCTGTTTGGCCAGTTTGACCAGGTCATCTGATGAGCTAACATCTTGATGGTGCCTGTTGTTTCCGCGGTCCTGCTGCAATAGCATTTCTTTCAATCTCTCCACTTCTGAAATGTTGAAACCAGAGAGCAGACACTGAAAACACTGGTTTCAATAAAAAGAATATTTAAATTCAAAGAAGAAGGTAAGTATTAAGTCACAAGTGTAATAAGTAGGACAAAATATAGATTTATATTTTACATCTCCGTATATACTATGAATCTAGAATGGAGTGGAATTTACCATTTTTATGGATGGAACTTTTCAGCTAATAGTTTGAACTAAAATTCATGCATGGGAAGGGTTTGCTTTAAAAAGAAATTCACAAAATAGTCAGCCTCCAAAATTGGATAGTAACCCTCGATGACACTAAAAGCTATGGCAGTTGAGCTGTTATTTGTGCTGCGTGCCTGTGACCTCACCTTACCCTCTCGGCGTTTTTCTGCTTTAGTATGTAATCAGAAAAATAAGGCCCTGTTAAGTCATCATTTGGCATTTTATCGCATCTCCTATCATGCGTGCATCTTTTGTGGTGTGCCATATTTCACACTCTGTACTCAGTGTTTCTGCCCTCATAGTGACCCAACACTGGTTGACTTGGGGTGTTTAGGTATGACTGCTTCGTATCACGCCTGAATACAATTGCCAGGCCCAGGTCCCTGAAGTGAAATTCCCTTACTGACCTGACTTTATCTAGTTGAAATGTTTTGTTACTGTGAGAAAATGGTTAAATCCAATCTCACAGTCCATTTCAGTTTAATTTACCGTCTTGTTTCTCTGCAGTTTGCAAGGATAAGAATGATTAAACTAAGCTGTCCATGGGCCAAACCCCAAATTCAAAACAATTAAATCCACATTCTTTGCACAGTGACTGTTTGCTTTTCACATTAATTATTTGATTTTTCAGATCCTGTGCCTTACCGCTAGAAAGTTCCTGGATGAGGTTAAGCTTCTCCTCCAGGACCTCCTCCATCTGCTGCTGTGTCTCCTCCTGCTCCGTCAGAGCCAAACGCATGTCCTCCATCACACGCTCCTTAGCTTCAAGGTCTACAAATTGACAAAAATACAACCAGCCACCCAAACACAAAAGGTACAGGTTTACATGCAGAATGTGACCCTTGCCCCCACACAGCAATACATTTACTACAATATGTTGATCTCTGCACAAGGTATTCTCCTTTTCACTGCCTTTCCATAAAGACATCAGAGGTCAGCTGTAGAGCAGGTTCAGTATTCTACTCAAAGACTTTTTGAATGAGTTGGTAGGCTGCACTTATATTGTGCCTCTAGTCTTAATGGCCACTTAAAGCGCTTAACACAATGTCACATTCACTGATTCACACCAATTCACACCCATTGACACACATTCATAAACATTCATAGATTGATGGAACAGATATTAGGGGCAATTTGGGATTCAGTATCTTGCCCAAGGACCAGCAGAACAGGGCATCAAACCACTGGACGACCCACTGTGCCCCCTGGGCCACTGCTTTTTAGCAGAAAAGACTTATTTTTCCTGCATGACAGGTTTTTATTACCAAGAAGCAACCCTGAAATACCCTCTGTTGCACCCAATCACTTAAATTCAAAGACATACTTAAAGATTTGTAACTGTGACACTCAATGGGCTAACAGGGCAACGTCTTGAAGTTTAAGTTTCCAGTTGATTAATATTACTTCCAGTTGTCAGATGCGAGGATTTGCTGCTTTTCTGCTCAATAGGACTGTGAATATCATTTGGCTTTGAGCTGTTGGTCAGATTAAGTAAGCAATCTGAACATGATATTTTGGATTTTTTCCAGTGACATTTTTTTTCTTACATCCATTTAGACCGAATTATTAATTGGAAAAAATAAAAAAAAAACAGATCAACTGATAATAACAAGGTAGCTGCAGCCCTACTAAAGATGGACTATGATTTCAAAGGTAGATCTCTTTCCACAAACAGAACAAAATGCTTTTCCTCTAGTGAAGAAAACACAAAGACATGCATTGTTTTACCTTTACAGGACTTCTGGTAGAGCTGGAGTGTCTCGTTAGACTTGGTATCAGTTGATTGTTCCTAGAGTGAGGGAAAGAGGAGGAGATGAAGACAGCTTGAAGGTGGCACAAATAAACAAGTATAAAGGCAGTCAAAGGGAGATCCACTAGATTGCGTACTGGCATACAACAAGAAGAGGGTGTTGTTGCACCAAGGCAAACTGAGCAGAAGCCCTCAGAGATTTAGTCTCATAAAGGAAAAGTAAGACAACTTACCACTTTGAGCTGCTGAATAGTCCTGTCTCTGTTGGCAAGGTCAGATTGAAGCTGCTTCTTGGCTTTCTCCAGGTCAGCCAGTTTCTGCCTCAGATTTTTTTCCTCTTCTCTCATGGCTGAAATCTTCAGAGTAAAAAAACATAATCACTCAGTTGTAAGCAAAAGTTTAAGTTGTCTGCTGTTTATATCAATGTCTGATTAGTATCAAGTGATGTGTCAAAACAACTCTTTTTCTGGACCACAGAATATTTTCAAGCATATAAGATCATTAAAAACAGAGAGACTACAACACAGTTTAAATCATGTATGTGCTTCTAACAATCTATGATGTGCATCAGGTTTCATCTCGATTACCACTACTGGAGGGATGTTTTTTCTTTGAAAAAGCAATTATTTAAATGTTGGAGAAAAAAACATGTGTATCTAACAGCATCAACACAACCATGTGACTTGCTTGCGTTTTCAGATATATCCACTATGGAATTTAAGCATTTTGTAAATGGACTCCTTTTAGAAAATTCCAGCTTATTTTGACCAAAAAACTGAAACACAGAGAAGATGCATTCTGAAATGAGACCACTTTTGTATAGTCACTGCCTCCACACCAAGATAAATATCTATGCTGCATATTGAAAGAAACAAGTTAAAAATCAACTGCTTATTAAAGGTTGTTTTCACTTTCACCTTTAGAGAGGATGGTGTTTAGGTTTTCAAAAAATACTGTGCATACCTCCTTCTGGACCTGCTGGATCTGCTTCTTATAGTCGGCCAGTTTCTCTCTGAGGTCCGATGTGTCGTCCTCTTTCCTCTGAAGGTCGAGGCTGAGGCTCTTGACTTTCTCAGAGTCCTGCTTGGCATTTTCTTTTAGTCTGGGAGAATGAGACAAAATAACAATGAAAAGCTGATCAGCTTTTTAAAAGACATGATAGTACACTGTGGTACAGAACAACACCATCCCTCCTGGATGGATGGATTAATATAACTCTCCCTGGATATCATGGTACTTGTCGAGGGGATAAAAGGGAAGTAAAAATATTTCACAATGACAAAATAATATAGACGAGGTAATAGACGAGGTAAGAAAGACTGCTTCTCACTTTATTAGTTTTCTCTGCCTCTCATGGGAGGATAATAATAATAAACAACTCCAGTATAACGGGACAACATACTCCACTTTGAAGAGGCTGCTTTCTGACAGTTAAATTGATGGAGTCCATTACAATAGCATAAAATTTTAGATATTAAGCATCCTAAAAAGCTAGCACTGAGACAAGTCTTGCTAATTAAGATAATAAAATCATCATCTTTTTAAAATTATTTCAGTCAGCATTGCTGTTTTTATTCTGTTGTGGTGTTGAAAATGTTTTCAACTGCACCAGACATCCTGGAAATTGTTCTGATGTCAAATATCCTTCATGAATGTATTCATTATTGTGCCTATAATTCTTGCAAAAGATGACCATAACACCTTGAGTTGAACCTTCAAGGATTTTAACATGTAATTTCCCACCCTCATACGTAAAAGAAAGACTTCTTACCTGCTGATCTCCTCAGCTTTCTTCTCCAGCTCCTCATCCTTCTGAGCAATGGCTTCATGTGCCACTGCTAACAGCTCCCTGCGCCTTTCCGCCTCTCTGCGCCGGGCCTCCTGGACTGCCTGGATCTCCTCCTCCTCTCGCTGCTCCTGCGCCTCGTGTAGGCTCTTCTGCAGGGATGTTACCTGTGCTTCCATTTCTAGTAGATTTTTCTGCAGCTCCGCTTCTCTCTCTGCAGAAGCTTTCTTCAACTCTGTTAGCTTCTCTTGCATCTGTCTGTCCTTTTCTTTAAGCATTCTCTCCATCTCTAAAGAGGCTAGCTGAGGTTCAGTTTTGCAAGGAGGCTCCTTTGTTTCTTCCAGGTTGGAAAGCTTTGCCCTAAGGGATGCAACCTCTGTCTGGAGATCAGAGTTCAACCTCTTGAGTTCTTCTTCAGCCGCAGAGCCAGGGAAACTGCTTGAACCTTTAGACTTAGCATCCTCTAGTTCGGCCTTGAACAGCTTTGAAGTTTGCTCCTGTTCACTGAGATTTTGCTTCAGATCATCTAAGAGTTTGTCTGAGGTTTCTTTTTGTTGACTCATTTTGTGTTGTAACTCCCCCAACAGCTGTTGTGATATGACTTTTTGCTCTTGCAACTTCTGATTGAGCTCCTCTACCTGCTTTTCTGAAGCCTGTGTTTGTTCCACAAGCTTTGCTCTTAGCTGGTCTACCTCTTCTTTGGAAGAATGCTCTTGACATTGAAGCTTGGATCTGAGCTCCTCCAGTGGTTTCTGTGACATCTCTTCTTGCTCCTGGAGCTTCTTCCTCAGCTCTTCAACTTGCTTGTTGAAAGCTTTCTCCTCTTCATTATGCTTCTCTTTAAACTGTTCCAGCTGTTCTTTTGCCTGTGCTAGCTCACGCTCCAGCTCCAGCATTTGTCTGTGCTCTATCTCACCTCTCTCCTTTTCATCAGCAAGATTGTTCCTAAGCTCTGACACTTCTTCTCTCAGCTGATCACTGACAGCAGCAGATGATGCTGTGGAAGTCTGCAGTTCCTGTTTCAGGCCTTGAGCTTCCAGGGTCACGGTGTGGATCTGGGAAGTTTTCTCCTGGATCTTCTTTGAGTGCTCATCCATTTGAGCCTGAGCAGATTGTAGCTGGACTATCACTTGTTCAGCTCTCTCCGTCTCATTCGTCACCTGTATTGATTTCCACAAATACAATTTTTTTTAGTCTTGTAAGAGAAGCCAAGAACTCAACTGTCAGATATCTCACAATACATTTATATCTGGAAAAAAACAGCATTTAACACAAATAATATACAGTATATTGAGGTAAGTATCATTATTGCTGATTAGACTTTTAGCTTTATCCCCAGCTATATCTTCAAAAGATGAACTGAGTATCCAGTGAGAAACCCATTAGCAAAAGGTTAAAAACCATATTGTGGCCCACCTGGTGCTCTGCGGCTTCTAGTTTGGCAGTCAGCTCTCTGAATTTCTGTTGAAGTGCATCATCCTCCTGTTGCTTCTTTTCTCTCTCCTCAACCAGCCTGTTGAACTCCTTTCTCTCCATTTCCAAAACAGACAGAGCTTCCTCTTTGCCACGCTTCTCTTCACCAAGAGCAGCAAGTGCCTCCTCTCTGCTTAGCTTTACATCTGCAAGGGCTGCCATGGCTTTCTCTTTGTCTTTTCTCTCCTCTTCGAGAGATGCCAACACCTCCTCTCTGCTTTGCCTCAGCTCCCTGAGTGTGGCAAGGGCCTCCTCTCCTTGCTTTCCTCTCCTCCTCTAAGGATGCCAGTGCCTCCTCTTTGCCCATAGTCTGGTATTCCAGCGCAGTGAGAGCATCTTCTCTGGCTTTCTTCTCCTCCTGAAGAGCAGTCAAGGCCTTCCTGGGTGTTAAGAAGACTGATTACTTGCTATTTTAGTGATTACACAGCATTGAATGAGGATGGGGAGACAAGATCTGTGCAATAAAAGTGTGTTACTTTAAGTAAATGACTATATATACCCTTCATTACTGTAAGCCTCTCCTTAAGAATATTTGTGTTAGGATTGCAAATTTTCAAGGTAGCAACTACCCTTTATTTAAGCAGCATTTCAAAAAAACACAAACTCTCCAGCAATGACTTCCCAGACTGGAGAATCAGCTGCTGAAAAGCACCTAATTTCATTGAAATGGTAATGTGGATTTAGTCATTTTTGTTGTTTTCTGTGAAACGCATAATCAGCTGATTGATTGATTGCTTTGCACCAGTAATCAGTCAAAAAGAAGAAAAAGTGATTAGATGGTTGTAAAGTCAGCCATTAAACCTTACTGAGGCTTAGAGGCTGGTTTTGTATAGAATTAAAATTCTGTGTGTGTAACCTGCTAAACCCAATGTCATCTGAGAACAAGTCATGCTCTAGGACCAAAATATTCATATTGAGTTGAAATGTTATTATGTTATATTATCTCTCTCCAGGTGACCTAGATATTAGTAAGCCCAGACATACATGCTATACAATGCTACACCATAACAAACATCAGGCTAATAGTATGTAAGCCAGGGGATATCCTGAGGGTTGAAAGTCAAGCTTGTGAGCAGGTCATTGGTTTATCTCCCTGAATCTATGAAAAAAATGCATCAGCCTGCAACTTATTTAGTAGAGATGCTGATTAGTCGACATCAGTAGCCTGTGGCAGCATAAATTCACAGCGCTGCATACCTGTGATGAGGGGAATTATTGCACCATTTTCTAGATAAAATAAATCACAATATCAAACATTGTAAAAGAGGAGTTAATACTAATTAAGCTCAGTTTGCCCTTCAGTGAAAACTTGCTCAATCAAACTGCTTCTCATCTTTCAGGGAATTCAGCACCCCTTCATAGTAATGTGTGCCTTTACTCAGGGTTCTTACCTGCAGCTGGTCTCTCTCACATGAACCCAACCCCTCGACCAGCAAGGAGCGGCCACATGAGCCCACCTCAGCCACCCTCTGCAGGTCCTCCACTTGTTTCTCCAGTAGGGCAATCTCAGACGATTTCTCCTCAAGCTGAAAGAGAAGCATCCTTTTCTCCTCGTCCTCTACTCCATTGGTTTCACCTTGGAAATAAAACGGAAAATGAATAAATACAACAGGATGTAAAAGGCAGGCAAAAGGTGACACACATGTATCCAACTGTCAATTTTCAAACTTACAGAGATCACAGAGAGACATGTTGACGTAGAGACATATTACTCTTACTGATCTCTCTATTAATGTCATTTCTATATACAATTATAAAACTACTTACACTTGTCTTTTTACACCCCACAAACTATAACTGCAAATAGCATAGCTAAGTTTTCTGGAGTTTTCTTCTTTAATCTATATCCAACATATGTCTTTCTAACAAATTAAGACACTGATGGATTCATATGTATTTTACCTTTGTGTTTGTGAGCCATCTGCTCTTTGACTTTCCTCTGGTGTTCATTCAGTTCCAGCACTTTCCTCTCCAGCTCCTCTACAGCATCATTTCTGTCTCCCCAAGGCCCTGCTTGGCCTGAACCCAGACATTTATGAGCAGTCTCAGCAGCCTTCTTTATGCCCGCCAATTCAGAGGAGTAGGAGTCCAGAGATTTGTCCTGGAGTCGGAAGAAAACATCAGAGAAATTAATCAGGGAGATTACTGAGCACATTCCCTCAATCAGAGCATCCAGGTTTGGTGCCCTGAGGTGGTTCAACAACACCAGAAAGAGTATCCTGGAACAAGGTACGGTACTTAATCCATACCCACTTGAGTAGCGTACACAAATTTCTCCTTGGGTAATTGATAATAGGATGTCAAAAGAGATCAAATAACTTGACTGTCCTAGTATGAAACATTAGAAACCTTGCAATTCCCTCTGCTCCCACAAGAAATAAAACCATTCCAACTGGCATCATTATTATTTCAATAGCAAGCTGTAGGCAGAAGCAGGTCAAAGACAAGTCAAACTCAATAATTAACACAACTCTGTTATTGAAAACTGGGTGTGTTAGCTCATGACTCTTCGCTGACACACTTCTCAAATACAGCCTCTGCATATGTTCAGTTTCATTCATGTTTTAATCACAAGTAAACAAAACAGTTAATACACTGAGTGTAATCCAAGAAAAAGAGTTTGTAATACCATGGCTTGTGTGTCCTGACTGGTTCCAGCTTTGGCCATTTTGTCAATAAGGTTCTTGAAGATCTCCAGCCTCCTTTCTGCTCTTTCCTCCAAGATTTCTCTCTCCCTCCCCAGGCGCTCACTGCACCAAAGACACACACACACAATTGTAAAACTTATATCTTCCTAGACTTAAAACTTAATATTTTTCCTTTTAAAAAGACACATATTTTTCCTAACAAGACGATTTAGCTTTGTGAACTTCAAAAGCTTGGTAATTTCATTCTACTTGGTGCCTAGTTTATAGTAAATTTACTTTAATGAAAATTACCAATTATGTCATTAGGCATTCAGAGGAAAGCCACACTAACTGTCCCAGTAAAACCAGGAATACCCTGGGAAGTGTATGAATGTGAGGCAAAGCTGTGGAGTAAAACACCACAAGTGCTTTTCATAAATACATAAATACATATGTACAAAGAAATGTCTCACTTGTAGTCATTCTGCATCTCAGAGAAAAGCTCTGAGAACTCTCTACTGATTTCCTCTCTCACTCGCGCCTCCATGAGCAGACTCTCCGCTCGCTCCTTCTTCAGCTGCACCTGCAGCTGTTTCAACAGCACCACCTGCCTCTGAGGAACAGATACAGAATAGCCAGCACAAAACAATACAGGTTTTAAAATCGACAAGGTCATGTTATATCAGTGATACCACAGAAAGTGCTCATTAATCAGACAAACACAACCCTGTGAATCCTTTCTTTTTCAACTTTCCTACCTTCAGACTTTCTTCCCCATAAAAATATGGGGGCAAAATCATATACGTAAAATAAGAAACAGGGAAAAAGAAAAACTTAGGCTCTCCAATATCCCTAAATTACGAGTCATTTAATTACTCCAGACACTGAAGGCAACACTTTTATGGCTTTTACATTTATTTGTTTCCTCTAAATTTATCTTTGTCTCTCTGATGTTTTGCCAGTGATTTTGCTCTCCCTGATAGTTTTTAAATAGCTTCTAATCCCCCTTAAATAATGCAGTAATCTCTTATTGTCAACTTCTTTGTTAAAAGCACTGCACGAAATGAAAACAGTATGGGACTGACCTGGTGCGTCTTTTTACTGATGAGAATTTTATCATTTTCATCATCATCTTCTTCATTGCCAGTCTGATCTACAGTGTCCTCCATTAGGCTGTTTTCTTCCTCGTACTCATCATCAACATCCTCCTGGACAAAATATGTTAATGATACAATGAAGACCTAACTAGTGATAACTCAAACTGCAGCAGTAATATACTATATAAACTGTAATAAAGGAAACCATCAGGAGAATCCTCCCAAAGTGACCAAGCCTCCACCCCACCTGTACGTCCTCCAGACTACTTTCCCAGCCAATCAAGGAGCTCCTCCTGCTGCCTCGAAGAGCCTTCTTCTCAGCATTGTTGATGATGAAGGATACCTCACTGGCAGACCTCTGGGGTATAGTGGGAAGAGGCCTTGTGGACAGAACCACAACCTGGAAATAGACAAGGTTGATTAGTTCCTAAATCTGATATGACTGTGGCACTTGGTTATTCACTTAATATAACTGGTGATATATGGACAAATGCATTTGGCCTAAAAGGACAAGACTTTATATGTTAAAACTGTGGAATGATTTGCTGTTGAATTTTTCTTTTTAAGAAGGAGCACTCGCTGATTGAATGTAGCTCAGAGAGCAAAGCACAGTAAGGGAAAAAATGTATATGCACCTTTTGCGCCACAGCAGAGAATCTGAGGACATTGAGAGTCTCATCGTACATGGAGGCACACTGGTTGATGTTGACAATCATACAGGCTTTACCTCGACCACAGAAAAAGCCCTGCAGGTAATGGGTCAGCTTGCTTTCCCTGAAGGGAACATGCTGAAGCAACCTGAAGGCAGGGACAGACAAACAAACAGCTTAGTTTGATATATATAGATGTTCTGCTACACTCTTAGAAGTTGAATTGAAGAATAATTTTCTTTGATTTTAAAATGCTTTGACCCATTTTGACAACTAGGGGGTAGAAATCAGCCAAATAATCTGGCAGACAGATCCACCACATATTATATGCTTCTTAAGATGTGACAGCACCGGTTTTAGCAAACACAGGTCTATTTATACACTGAGCAACTTAATCATTCTGCTGGAGTTACGTTTGTGCCCACTTAATGAATAAAAGAAAGGATGCACAAATCCAACACTAACAGAAGAAAAAAAAGCTTTTAGGAATTGCAGAGTTGTGTGTGAAGTCTTTTGATTCAAGACCAATTGAAAACAGTGAGAGAGTGACAGGTACTGAGCTCACTTGGCCTGCTGATTGTGTCGTAGTGCATTAATGCATTTTCCCAGGATGAGCAGTGAGGTGTTGATGTTTCCAGCTTCTTTCAGACGCTTCTCCTTTATTCTGGGTCTTGGCACATCGCTCCGAGCCAGCAAGGTCACATAGACACAACCTGATGGCAAACACATTCATCCATATATAGAACATAAGACCTTACACAAAATGCTTTACTTTTTTCCTTTTTATAAGAGTTTGTTTTGCACACATGCACACATTTTCAATGCTGTATTGTTCCACAACAATACAGCTAGAACCTAAAACCATATGCCAGGTAAATTTCAAGTTTACTCACTCACTGACTGTGTGCACTCTTGGAGTCCCAATATCCTCGATCCTCAAAATACGGATTGAGAAAATACTGTGACTGCAGAGAGATAGAAAAGAATAAAACATACATTTCAGTAAATTTGTATAAATATGGTGTAAACACACTCTTAAAGAGACAAATTACCCTAAGAGAAATAACATGCATACAACACAATTGAAAAGTGGACAGAAGTAATTATTGTGAGACTTGGATCAGATTTATTCAGCTCAACCTTGTTAATGAGAATTTATTTTTGTATAACTGCAACCACACTTGAGAGGTACAAGAGGTAGGGTGAGACTGTGTAAAGATAATGGAAGGGATAGCAAAGGTGTCAAAACAGACCAAGTGGAGAGACTGAACGAGTAGAAACTGTCACACCCATGTATATAGGAACACTGGGCCTCAAACATACCAATTCACTAATGACATTATTTAAATTTTTATCTCAGATGAGACAGTTCAGACCTCTTGAACAAGTCATGAACAGATAGTCTGCCCTTGCTTGATGGTGGAAAACACACATCTGAATTAGTTATAATGCTTTTTGAATTTGTAGTAAACAGATAAATATCTAAAATAAAAAGAACAAAATATAAATCTGTGATATGATATACACTTGGTAATGTTACATTACCTATGACAGAATATGTTCTCTCATTTATCAGCATGACTGTCACATTCCCTGTAAATGAAACCTGAGAGAATAGCCTTACACAGAAATTTTAGGGTACTGAATATGCTAATGATCCTGTCTCATGATTGCACACTTGTGTGTGAACAGGAGGGATTCATAAGATTGAAATGAGCAATTTACACAACATCTGTGAAGTTGAGAGTTTACATACAAGCAAGCCCCACAGAGGAAAGAAAGAAACTGGGATAAGAATATAAAAATGTTCTTGCATGAGGCCCATGCACAAAGAATATTGTACTCCACATAACATAACAATGGTTCCTCATGGAGGAATTAATGCTTATTTTACTTCACTCTGTGTTGAGCTGCTGTTTGGAAAAACTTAAAGCTGAATATCTGTAAATGCTGTTGCCTGTTGCCCTCACCTCCTGCTGGAAAGCTGGTTGAGTCGGGTGGAGGAGAAGCTCTGGTTCTTTTTGCCGAGTTTCATCACTTTGTAAGCCTCCTCTGCACTGTTTACCTGAACCCAACGTAGATCTAAACACAAAGGCACAAAAAAGGATATTCAGATAAACTGACTAAAAAAGGTCTTTTTGTTTTTCTACACAGTGGTATGCTAGGAAGAGAAAGCAAATTAAGGAATTCCCAAAAACTTTCTGATCATTAGCTTGGATGGCTGCCTCAACATGCTCAGAGGCACAAACAGTATGCAAAACTTGTATTATGTCTATTAATATGAACTAACTGCTCATTTATCAACATTCCATAGGAAAAGGTCCCAAAGTCATTTCTTTTAAGAAAACATAGAGGGTTCATTCGCACAAGAAAGCTGGCCCTTCAAACCTTTGACAAAGGCGTTGCCCTTGACATCCTGTGATAGACGCAGTACTGTTCTCCTCAGGGCCCCACTGGGTACCACTTCCAGGAGGTCATGAATGTTCTCGTTATAGATTTCACAGAAAGAAACCCAAACAGAGAATGTTGTGTGTGTTTCCACCTCCAGGCTGATTTTGTCCTCTGCTGCTCCGGTCATCCCCAAGAAAGAGGCACCTGCAAAAGAAAAACCTTAAAAATCATTATACTGACACCACACACATTATAATACATACGGTAACATATTAGACTTCACTTTTCTATATCTTAAAACTACTTAAAGGCAAAATGCAATTTTAAACAATCCATTCCCTGCTCTAGGCCAGCTAGCTAGCTAGCTAGGTTCTTACAGATAATAGATAATCTAGATAATAAATTAAGAGAAAATATCTTGCCTTCAAGTAAAGTCTTATTAGTCGAGTTCAAAAGGCTGGCATTGCTCCTCTCACTCTATAAGGCAAAGAGAAAAGAAGTTTATTCATAAAGCACTTTTTAGAGCAATAAATATATAAAAAAAAAAACAAACACACACAATACATAAAGAAAATACACACCATTAGACCAACACTACTAGACCATTCAAAAACAAACAAAAATAGAGAGGTCTGAAGAGGCAGGTGGGAGCAGGAGGCAGGGAGTGAGATCCACTTTTACTTCAAGAAAAAAGCTTGAACAGGCAGTGAGCTGCTTCTGAGCATGGCCATTCAGAGTAGGCCAATAGCTACAGGGAGTGACAGGGAATTACCTTTGTTACGGCAGTGACATTCACAGTGTAGATAACCACAGGAGACACATCTTAACACTGAACACAAAAACAGTAATTATGCTATTAAAGCTATTGAAATATATGTAATATGAAAATACACAATATGCAATACATGACTTGTAAAATCTATGTGTATTGAACAGTCTGGAAGGACTTCCTTGCCACATTCAGTCCTGCACTTGGGTGGGATCAGCCTTTGACTTAAGATATTCAACTTTGATTTGTGATTCTCACCTCTGCCACCTGCTAATTTGTGTCCAGACTGTGTCCAGTTCAGCCCATATGCTGAAGTTTGCCTTCTTGATCAGTTTGTTTATTCTGTTCCTGTCTACTGTACGAGCACCCTCGCCCCAGTACACGCAAGAACAGGGCCCTGAACTCATTGGTGCACAGTTCGAGGCCTTGCTCTTTTTTGCACAGTGCCTCCAATCCATCTTCTTATCCAGCTGTACTCCATCGGTAACCAAAGACAAGTTTTAATTTCAGTTACCATTCAGTAGCCTGACAACCAACAATTACTGAGTCATTTGAAAATTTCTGGGGAGGCGATTGTCTGAGTTATAAGTGGAAGTGGGTCCCCTGTGCTGGCCAAGACTTTTCCAGAGACACAATTCAGTAGGCACATATACTGTGGTCTGCAGGTTAGGTGGTCAATAACCCAGGTTACTAGAGCTGACTCCACCTACATCCTCCTCATCTTCTCACCCGGCAGTCCTTGCTGGATTGTACTGAAGATGCATGAAAAGTTAAAAAACATATGTAAGGTTAATTCGATCAGGTCCAGCTGCCTTCCCCTGCTCCAGTCTGTCCAGTTCCTTCCTGACTTGTGATGAGTGTAGTATTATAGGTATAGGAGTGGTATGAGCCAAAGGCAACAGGCAAGGTCAGGTAGAGCTGTTATCTGTTAAAAAACACCAGGTCCTGATCTCCCTCAAGCCATAATCCTCCTTTCTGCTCTGGACCCACGATCTTTCTCATGCCAGTCCAGACCTGCATCATTACATATCACTGCAGCTGTTGTTCTAATGTGCATTTGTCTCCCCTCCTCAATATTTACCTTGAGTTCCCTTTGTAGTGCCTTTGCCTTTTTCCCCAGCACTCTCCCTATAAGCCTGTATCTTGTGGCTTAACAAGGCTTTCAGGTTGCTGGTAACCCAAGGTCAGATGTGGAAAGACAACATATTGTTTGAACTAGTTTGTTTTATCTTATTTCATCCCTTAAATGAATATGTAATTTCTGCTACTAGGGTTTTCACCACCATCACTGTCATTGCAGTGGGCTTCTACTGGTTAGGATTCCTTCAGTGTCAATCATTCAAGAGGTTTTTACCACAGAGATTATCCACAGAGATCTCCTCCTCTCCAAGACAGATGGACGATTAAATCCAGTAAAAACACAGCTGACCTATTCTGCAGTACTGTGCCTGAACACATGCCATGAGGACACTGAAGGGGGACAGGAGCTACTGCTGCTGCCCTGTTAACATGCTGCCATTTTTGCAGCCTTGTTTGTCTGGACCCCGGCACCAGCCTCAGACAGGACAGACAGGTTACCTCTTTGAGTTGCTTGAAGAGGTTTCTCTTGAACACCGCCTCCTCAGCTTGCTGCTCCCTGGTCAGTCTTGTGAACTCTCGGCAGCGGTGAGGTTTGATGCTCATTCCAGTGAAAACGTGTTCATCAATACTGCTAAAGATTACATCAAGAGACCTAGGCAGGATACCTGCATCGGCATCTGGACCTACAGTGACAAGGGCATATTGTTGAATGTATTAGTTTAGGGTAGAAGATCTGTCACTCAGCAGAGAGCTGCTGGAAGAGTTTACTTGCATCTGATTTAAAAAGCACGTCTGTCTGTGAGTAACATCATTTAATTAGTGGTCATTTTTAACTGAATTAATTTAATTGTATAGTGGAGTGGAACAGACCTAAAAACGTGAAGGTCTTCCCAGCATTGGTGACTCCATAAGTGAAAACCAGAGAGTTTCCCCCTTCAAGAACATCTTTCACCAAATCCTTTACTGTGCCTTCAAACAGCTGTCTCTGTGTCGTCTCAGGACCATACACCTATTGGAGGAAAGAGGCTTATCAATAATGAGCAGAGACTTATATGTAAACTGATTCTTTATTACAACACAATGAAAAAATATCAGTGCTTAAGTCTGAGAAAAAAAAAAGACAAATCTTTCTATAGCCTGAGGAAATAAACATTTCTGGCTTTATAATCTGTCAGAGAGCACCAACCTGAGAGAACTGGAAGCGCTGTCCTGTCTGAGGAAGTGATTTTTCAGTGCTAAGCCTCGCTGACAGGGACAAACTGGGAGGCTTCAGCAGAACAGTGTCAGGAGGCTCAATGGCAACACAGTCCTGTTTAAAACAAAACAGAGGGAGGCAGACAAGACAAAAATGAATTATCTCTCTTTCAGAATTACTGTTTAAGTTTACATTTTTATGAATGATTTGTATCTAATAAGTTATCAGGGTTGTTGACCTGTAAAATAAAGCCTACTTTTGGGAGGGTCTTAAAATTTCATTGTCAGTACCTCTTGAGTAAATACCATAAACAGGGTTTTGACAGGCAGAAACCAAAGCAGGTACCTAAGTCACTGGTATTAATTTCTGATCAGTTCTCTATTTTTACCTGTGACTCTCCATTATTGCTCTCCGCTGAGGTGAACGGTCGGATTCGGAGGTAGACTTGAAGGTGTTCTCTCTCCTCGATGCTGGAATGCTGTACAACAACATTAGGAACATGAAAGATCATTATCATTATTATTAGTGTACAAGGAACAAGGACTTTTTACTCCTATCACACTTGAACGAGGATACTCTAAATCTCTGGGCTCAGGGAAGAGCTTCAAACTCACAGTGAAGGGGGTATTCTAAGCAGAATGATATAAATCTAACCTAGTGGACACCCTGCTGGTCAAAGATAGCCATCGGGGAGGTCTGTGGGACACCTATCATCTTGCCAGCCAACATCCCAATGTGGCTCAGGTGATCTTTGTCCCAAGTGTGGATGGATAAAGAATTGTTCATTGCATTAATTTGAACTGGGAAATTGATTTCTGATTCCTGGAGGATAAGTTGGACTCCAGCTTCTTTATAGGTTCCTCATACTTGAATGATAAAACAGGCGCCTAAATGTTTCTGTACAACTTTATAAGAACTTTATAATGCCATAAATACAGGCATCTAAGCTTTATTAAGATATTTCTGCATTTTAGATGTATATCTGGCCCACAGTCACCTGTATGGAAATGCCACTATTACTATTATTATTGTGGGCAGAAGTACTGATAGTAGCATTGTGAATTACCCTAGGCTTACCTGTGAGTCTGGTATGGTACTGAATTCTGATGAGAGGTCTCTCTTCAAATCGTCTACCTCTACCTGATCCCGTCTCTCAGCCCTGTTGTTCAGGCATGATTCCATCATTCTGCAACAACAAAGAACAGTTAACCACTGTTAGAATAACATTTGCACTATCTTTGCCCTAGCGTAACATAAACTTAAAGAGAGAAAGTCTAACGTAATACAGCATATAGACGTAGTTTTAGCATCCCACGGACAGTGTCACGCCCTTCAAAAAGCCATAGCACGTTTAAGCAAATCGTTAGTTGAGGATTTGCCGTGAATTCAGAAAACACGATATCCACCTAGCAACTTTTAAATCAGCTTCGTTAACCAACAGTTTGTTCATACCGCCGGGGAACTTAAGTCCTAGACAGTTACTTTAGAGAGAATGTACCACAATCTGGCCGGGTTGTTATTGCTGAGCTCAGGCTAATCACTCCCTTTGTAATGTTATCTGTTACGGCCGATATGTGAAGCCGTTTTGAGTCTTCTCATGTTCATTAGCCACACTAACACTAATCGCTAACTAGCTAGCTGACCACTGTCAACTAATAATTATGCCATAGTTTGACAAATGTCCGTTTACTTATCTGAAAAGAACTTAACACGTGGCACTACAGCTGCGATATTACTCAACAAAAGTACTTACTTGGCAGTTGTATTTGGGACATTAGGTACAGAGACAGAAGAATATTCCTTTGTGTGCTAACTAACGCCGAGTTTGACACAACAACACTACCGCGGTCTGAGTTTGAAACGGACCAATCAGATTAAAACAGAAGCTGCACATGCGTCATTACTGTGCTGCATTCGTGAACCTACTTTTGTGGTCGGAAATCAAAAAATCTCATGCAACGGTCCAAAGCGATGGTGTGTTTATGGTAATTTATTGGGACAAAGATATCAGAGATTAGATATCAAGATCAGGCACACAGTCGATGTTTGAAAAAATAAAAATGACTAAGAGACGGTTCAAAAAATGTGATAGCAGTCAATTGTAGCTGAATACTCTGTATGTAATTTATACATTAGTTAGTTGACAAAAAAGTAGTTAGTATTTTGCTTTTCAATTGTTTCTTTTGTAGTTTTTTGTCAGGTGGTAGGACAAAGAATTTGTTTTATTCTGATATTCTTAAGTTATTAATTCATTTATTATTAGAGAAAATGAGAGAGATACAGAGATACATTAACGGTTTGCAAGACAGGCCTGGTCAAAATGACAACACTAAGTAGATATCATGATACAGAAAAACACACATCATTTATTTATATGGACTAATAAACTGACTGCTTAAAACAGCTGGATTCATCATTAAATCTTTTAGTCGGGAGAAAAGTTTAAAGTTTACAGAGAATGGCTTTGAAGACAATGAGGTGCATTTTTAAGGAGGTCCAATTATAAATAAGAGTAATGAGCTCATGTTCCAATACTTGAATTAAAACATAGAGATAAAGACAGACAGGGTCAGACAGGGTCAGGTATATAAAGCTGATGTCTTCATAAACAGGGCACTGTAATCTAAACAGTTAAAAATCTGGACTGGATGATTCTTTTATGCAGCAAAGGAAAATAATTCCTTAAACCAACAATTTGGGCTTCTTTCAAGATTGTCAATGTGAGTGTATAACAGTCAAATTCCAATTTGACCTAAAAAGCACACAAGCATATCAAAAATAATTTATTGTTCTAATATCCTAATAGTAATGTAGCCAATGAGGGAACTCATCAGATGTCTTGGGATACTAAATTTAAGTTCAAGCTTCTTTGTCAAAAATGAAGATGACTTTGTATGTCTTAAGACCAGTGTTAAAAACTGGTAAAATATCATCTCAATTGTTGCGTGTAAAATAAAAATTGCCAAAGATAAAACATGTATACGCTAATTAAAATAGAACTAGCAACTAGACATAAGTGAGAGTGAAGCAGTCTTACTCTGTGTTTAAGGTGCTATAGTTAATTTATTTTGTATAGGGAAGTGTGTAGCAAATTAAAATATATTTTCACCAGAGGGCTCCAAACATATCTTTAAAGGTGTGGTTTGTTTTTCAAGTTTCTCCATTCAGTCCCTCACTTAGTTGAACATCAGTTAGTGTTGAAGCCAGTCAATCAGACCACCATGGCTGTGAACATCCCAGGAGTGATATCAATTGTGTTTTTCTACCTGCTGGTCCTTGGGACTGGTATTTGGGCTTCTTTCAAGTCCAGAAGGGAACAGAAGAAAAGTGCAGCCAATGACATGGAGATGGCCCTGCTGGGAAACCGGCATATCAGCTGGGTGGTGGGGATATTCACAATGACAGGTGAGGAGAGCTGAGCTGATAGCAATAAGGTGAAAACTGTATGACTGTGAATTTAAAAAAACAAAATAACAAAAAAAAAAAACATGATTATCAGGGCCAGAACTGAACCATGGATGTTGCAATTAAGTGGTATGTGCTGTAACCATTCAGCTCCTGGAGCACTCCAGGGATTTTAAACAAAAAATTAATATAAAGTATATTCTAAAGTTCTTTATAGAGTGGGTATTATACATGCTGGCTGTAAAATAACAGAAAAAAAACTGTAGAGTTAAGAAACCTAAGAAATTCATAGCAGTAATTAGTTGAATGAATATAAATAAATGTTTTTGTTCATGTGGATCTGATATAATTACATCTAAGGGCATTGTCACTGGAGGACTTCAGTGCAGTGCAGTGGTGTAGCTAGAGGATGGGCCGGGGGGTCCATGGTCACCCATGGCTACAGCCTAGCCACCCCACATAGCACCACATAGCCAAGTGTAGTTTCCTCTGGAGGGGTCAGAAAACAGGTAAAACTAAAATTTGTTAGATGAAAGTAAGAGCAAGAATAAAAGAACAAAACTAAAATGCTGATAATGTTATAATACACAGACAACATAGCACTTTCTCTCTCTTATTGTCTGCACATCCACAAACTGTCAAGAACGTATTTTAGATCCACACTGTCTGACCATAAGTAAACATCATACCATGCAGAAACATATAAGAGCCTTGACCTGGCCGCCCCTATAAAGCTTGTTTGGCTCCTCCGGAGTTGGTGGTACTGGTGGTTCCAAACTTCTTCTATTTCACAATTTAGATTAGAAATTGAGAAATCATTTCATACCATTGCCCTTATTTGTAAAATAAAACCTGTAATAATGTGTTTTGTTTGATTTTAGTTGGAATGAGTCATTTGGACAACACAGTTTTCTAAACTGACTATGTGTTATGATTCAATCATGATAAGATTTCACTGAAAGCTGATCAGTGATGATGAATCCACCCTTTGATATTGTCCAAATAGCTGCTGTCTGTCCACTAAATAACTTAATGTGTGTTAATCCATCCTTTAGCAACATGGGTCGGAGGAGCCTTCATTGTTGGCACAGCTGAAATTGTGTACATACCGTCTATGGGACTAACCTGGGTGGTCATGATGTTACTGGCATACAGCTCATCTTTTGTTCTTGGTAAATTTAAATTGGCAATTAGAACTTGTATAATTGATTTTACATTAATGAATCTGGTTGACCACATATAAAACATATATTCAGGTGGCACACATTATTATCCACATGCTGTTTTGATGCATTTAAGTTCACAGAAATACTCATACCATACTTCATCACATGTTATTTTCTGGTTTTTGTAAGTGTCCCAAGGCAGAAAAGACATAAATACAAAATACAACTTATTGCTGTATCTTTACACCTTAATTGCAATTTTTCTTTTGTTGTTCCCTCACTTGATTCACTTTTTTTTCCTAATTGTGTTGTGTGTCTTTTTTTCATCAAGGTGGCTTGGTGTTTGCCAAGCCAATGAGAGAAAGAAAGTATGTGACAATGTTGGACCCTTTCCATTTCAAATATGGAAAAGTACTAACAGCTGTTCTAAGCCTGGCCTCAATTTTTATGGATGTGGTGTGGGTGCCCTCAACACTAATTGGTTTAGGTACAGTATGTATATGTTAACACTATACATATATTTGTAAGAGTGTGTTTAAAATCCCTTTATCTGCAACATAAATGTCTACATGAATGTAAATTATGAGCTACACTGTGTAGCTATGACTTACTGCAAGGAATATGAACCGGCAATATTCACACAAAGACTGGATGTAGAATTCCACTATTACAATGTGTTTAACAGGAGGAACCATGAGTGTGGTCCTGGATGTGTCCTACAGTATTTGCATCTGGATCTCTGCTGCTGTTGCCATCATCTATACATTGATGGGTGGTCTCTACTCTGTGGCCTACACAGATATTATACAGCTTGTTCTTATCTTCTTAAGCATGGTGAGTTTGCTATGTTTTTAATTTTTTATAGAGTGCTGGACTTTTACACTCTTACACAGTGCATCAAAAACAGGATGCCTTTAAAAGTTTGTGTTTCATATTTATTTATCTCTGCAGTGGATCTGTGTTCCTTTCGTTCTGATGAACCCTAACTGCTTGGACATCAGCCAGACACTGATGAACAACACCTTACATGCTCCCTGGATTGGTGCACCAGGACTGAAAGAGACCTGGATAATGATTGATGATTTCTTATTCTTGGTAAGATGAAGCACCATTATTGCAGTTCACTCATCCTCATAA
Organism: Lates calcarifer; assembly: GCF_001640805.2. Classification (NCBI taxonomy): domain Eukaryota; kingdom Metazoa; phylum Chordata; class Actinopteri; family Centropomidae; genus Lates; species Lates calcarifer. The sequence continues at coordinate 19,769,467 of NC_066848.1, forward strand.
TGAGACTATTATTTGAAACAGTATGCCTGTAAATACTAGGGTGAAATGAACTATCCTCTGATTGTCTTGACTGTGTAAAGTTCAAGGTTTATATCTCTTTATATCATTTTCCATCTCATCTTCCTCAGTGTTAATAACAAGTAGTCATTTTACAGTATTTACCCTGTGAGGATGGCACAATAGTAATTACATTAATTAACTATTTCACTTTTCAGGCACTGTCGAGTCTGTCATATCAGTGCTTCTACCAGAGGGCTTTGTCGGCTTCTTCCTTATCCGCAGCTAGGCTCACATGCTTTGTCGCGGCTTCCATCTTACCTGTATTTGGGATACCCTCTTTGCTCCTTGGGGCAGCTGCTGCATCTACAGGTACTGACATGTTGTAAATACTGATGTACAATGTGAAAATGCATCAAATGACTTAACATGTATGGCATATTATGGAAAGTAACTTGCACCTGTACCTGCCAAGGCACACCTTGTCCTGTGCCTGCAGGACAAGGTGTGCCTGACAAGGTGTGCATCAACCATAGCACACCTTGTCCTGTCATAACTGTTAAGTGTGCTGTGTGTTATCATTGAGCCAAATGGCAAGATATTTGTGTTCAATTTTAAACCGCCTCAAACAGATAATGTGGCCATTTTTCAGTCTGTCCCTCTTCTGTGTCCATGCCTCAGACTGGAACCTGACTTCCTATGGCTCTCCATCTCCATATGAACGTGGGGAAGCAGCTCAAATCCTGCCCATCACCCTGGAGCATCTTACCCCATTCTACATCTCCATTATTGGTACTGGATGTGTGGCTGCTGCGGTGATGTCATCGGTCGACTCTGCTTTGCTTTCTGCCGCTTCTGTCTTCTCTTCCAACATATACAAGAACATCCTGAGGACACAGGTAAGAGAGAGAGAGAATATAGTGGCAAGATGAAGAAAGTAGAGGAAGGAGGGTGAAAAGATATGAAGGTAGTTAGAGAGATATTTCAGGACCACATCAGTCATTTGGTGCTTATCTCTTCTTCCTCTCTTCTTTTTTCTTCAGGCATCAGAAAGGGAGATGCAGTGGGTGATCCGCGTTGCTGTGGTGGTGGTGGGTTTGGCTAGTACGTCACTGACCAGCCAACAAAACAGCATCATTATGTTCTTGCTTGTTGGTGCTGAAGTGGCCTACATCACAATCTTCCCTCAACTTGTCTGCGTTCTTTTCTTCAGTATCTCTAATGGTTACGGAGCTGTTATGGGCTTGCTGGTGGGACTGGTGTTAAGACTGCTCGTTGGAATCCCATTAGTAGGGCTGCCAGTTGTCCTCCACTTCCCAGGATGCACTCTTGAGGATGGTGTTTATGTCCAGTATGCTCCAGTTAAGACCATCTGTATGCTGTCTGCCATTGCTGCCATTCTGTTCTTCTCCTATCTGACCTCTGTGCTCTTCAACAAAGGTCTGCTTCCTGAAAAGTGTGATGTGTTTAAGGTGAAAGCCCAGCACTCACCACAGCCACTAACACTGGTAGATAATGTCACAGAACACAATGAAAATGAGGCATTGAACATAAACTGCTCTCAGACTGAGGCGTCACAGCCAATGGCTAGCACAGAGTTTTAGTTTGCCTGAGTACCTGTGCTGTTTTTGCAGCTGTGATCTATGGAAAAAATGTTGGCAACAAGGTGTAAGGATTATTACAATTTAATAAATTTTGTAACAGTGTTGTGCAATTGTACAATATGCAGTTAACAAGTTCAGAACGTACAAACCATAAGAGATTTAACTGTCTTAATCTTTACATCTATATATATTCATTATCCTATCCTAATGTTTTCTTTGGGATGCTCTTTGCTGTTAAACAATTAACAGTCACCCCTTTTTATTAGTTAAAGACTAGAACAAATAGGGGAGGAGGGCAGGCTTTAATCTGGCATTCAGCTCTTTAACATCCCCCACATTTAAACACATTTTAATTTTAATCGGTTTTGTGCTTCCGGTATAATCAATGCTTTTTGTTTTAATCAACCTACTGTAGGCTTAATAAAACTGATTAACAGATTGATTTGTAAATAAATAAATAAATAAAGTAAATAAACTTTTCTAGTCGTGACGACCACTCATAGTGCTTTACACTACAAGTCATATTCACCGATTCACCCCCCCGACACTGGGACAGGTGAGACATTGGCCAGGGTGGTCGACTCAAGGTCCGATTTGGGATCCAACTGGGTGTCGATCATGGTGTGGGGCCACTGAGCAGCAAAGGCTCTGGGTCACTTGGCTGAGGCTGGAACTGGAACATGGGAACCTGAGGCTGAGGCTCTGTTTTATTGTATTGAATTATATTGTAAAGCTTTTAATATTTAAATGCACATCAGAAATGAAAGTTTAATGTGACCATTGAAGGAATGTCAATATCTGATCAATGAATTAATTAGGATTCTTACAGTAGCTGTGTAATTCTGTATGAAAATCCTCTCCAGTAGTTTTTTAAATCACTGCAGCCATTTGAAGGCAGCAGGACAAACAGGTTTGATACATCAACAGCTTCTGATTTGAGAGGTGACCTTTTTGTTATGATGCTTACCATCTGTCTTTCACTGTTGAGAAAAACACAATAGGTTATTTGTACATGACCACAGTTATGGTGTCATCTATGTCAAGCCTTTTAGGCGGATCCATCAAATGTAAAACTAAAATGAAACCTGACCTGCGAGCAGCTTGCATTAATCAGTTATTGATGGCTGTCCAATTAATGTGGTTGGTTGTGTATTTACTGGCTGTTAGCATTCTTGCTTTTCCAAAATTAACTATATGTTCATACATTCACATCAGCCTGCCTACTGTTAAGGCAAATAACAACAACAGTTTTGTTTTTATTTGCAGTTTGTTCCTGCATTCAACACGGCACATATTTTGTTGTTTTTTGTTTTCTAAATAAATCACTGAACTATTCAGGACTGGCCAGTGTCTGCATTTGGGTCCTCACACCTGCATCCCTAAACACCAAGTCATGACAGACATAAACGTAACATTTCCATTCAGTTATTTGACAGAGGCTTTTATCCAAGGTGACTTACAAGTGTCCACAACAGTCCAAAACCTTGAAGTAGGCACTAAGTACTAAATCTGTCCAATGAGACAAACAACTTAAAGGACACTTTTGTCTGAATGACAAAAAACCATTGTGTTAACAGCTTGATGTCAACTATGTTATACATTCCATGTCAGAAAAGGACTTAACAGGAAATGAAAACAGAGCTCCGTGTGTTTTCTTTTTGATGGCTGTCAACTCATCATTCCATTGCATTGCCAATTAGTTGGTATTTTTTTCTTCTGTAATACCTCCCTCTGTGGAGTACTCTTAATACTGGTGGACTCAGTGTGTAAGTGTGGCTCTGTCTCAACATCCTGCAAATCACAGTGAGGGCACAGCTTCTGCTGGTTGAGTCTGTTGAGTATGTACTTCAGCTCTCTCTCTATCTCGCTCACTTGCTCTCAGTAAGAAACACCTTCAATTCAAAATCAGTTTTATTCAGTCAATCCTTAAATACAAGGCAAAATGTACATACATCTTCAACAATAAAAAATAAATCTGATCACCATTCATATATCAAGACTTGTTTAACCCAAATTAACACTTTTCAAACATCCTCTGAACCAACAGTGTCTTTTCTGTCCCTTCCCTCTCACACTCTTGTGTGTGTGTGTGTGTGTGTGTGTGTGTGTGTGTGTTTTCAACTGGAACAGAAATTCCCAAAATATCTAGAGCTGGGGTCAGTTGAACCTTGAATAAATTGTTTGGATCCCAGATGCTCAAACTGAGTTTCTGTAAAAGAAAGTTTGGACAGTTTTTGGTAGCAGAAATAATAAAATGTAACAAATAATAAACTACAGTTTTATTACAGCAGACAGAGGCAAGTGGAAGTGAGGAAAAGTGCAAATATTGAGCACACTTGCTCAGCTGTAAGTTTCCCTGTATGAATTAAAGTCGTACAGATTCAAAGTGTAAATCTGTGAGTAGAGAGTTTCTTTTCAACTTGATCCAAAACTTACTTCATCCTGTCACATCTCTCAATTTTAAAATGCATAAGACCAAAGAATTTGGTGAAAACTCGTCTGAATGTTTAAGTATAACAACACACATCAACTACCAACAAAAGATGGCTCAGTTCCCCCCTTTTACAACCTTACACACTGAGCTGGAGTCATTTTATACAAATAAGTAATTTATAATTAGCTACAGTATAACTCTAGACAATCAGTCACTCGGTTATGAAGTGTATGGTAATGAAATAAATCAATCAAACCCGATAAATCGATTTATGGCGGTTACCTATAATCAATAAATATGTCATCTTCTCGATGCAGTATCGCTGACTTCAACTCAGCTTAAAGTAAAAATTAAGGAAAAAGAAAAAAACGAAACGTCTTCGCGTTGTCAGCCGAGACATTGTCCAGCAATATTTGGCGATCAATGAATCTATCAGTGTTGAACACATTGTTATCAACATCCTGATTAGATTTCACATTGTTTATAAAGGCTCCTTCACGTCCCTGCTGCTTTTTGCAAAGTTCTTCCCTCACATGACACAAGATGTAATTAACATATCACATGAGACAACGTAAGCCTGCCAGTGGTTTACAGGTAAAACAGCCTTGAAGGTTGCTAGTTCAAATAACTGAACCAGGAAGAGGTAAGTTAATGACAAATGTTAAGATATGCTGCAGCATGCAAATACTTTGGCTGAGCCAGCTGTAGACTTAACAATATTATTTCCTGAGGGTGGGGTCAATAATTGCCTGTCAGAATGTGAGAAAGTCTGAATGCATGGGTGTTCACTGAAAACAAGCATGAACACTCTGCAAAGCCTCCCTGGTTAAACAGATATGAAGAGAAGACCCATATTCTTCACAAACCTCAGTATAGAAGTGATAGACTGGACCAGAAAAGAACAACATTTTTCCCTTTTCTACCACTTTTCTTTTTCCCGATAAGCCAGCAGATCCTGTGCCTGAATCTCATGTTGAATTTCTGCTTTCGCTGGACCGTGTTAGGTCCTATTTGTCGGGCTTCTCCTCGTTGAAATTACACAGGAGGCTCTTTGCTCCATTCTGCCACGAATACAGTGTCTCCATTGGAGTTTTTCCATCCTGCAGAGGAGACATAAACAAGCAAGACAGTGAATCAAAACCTTTATTCGTCTACTCCTATCGCTTTATTTCAGAGGGACAGTATTTTATCCTCTGCTACATTTATTTGACAAGTTTGGGTACTTGTTACATTTCTGATTAAAACTTTATGTACATAACGTATGATTAGTTTATAAAAGATGATGCATTGTCAGTAATAGAATGTAACTAAGTACATTTACTTAATTAAATGATAGAGTCATAGATTAAACCACCCAACAGTATGAAGTAGTTAAAATGAGCTCTTCCTCAATCAATCTCTACAACTATTGTTTCTATGCATTTTTGGAGCATTAGTGCGGCTCTCTCTGTACTTACACAGTTCTTGGTGTTCAGACTGGCCCCGTACATCATCAGCAGTTTGATCATCTTGAATCTGTTTATTCTGACAGCGTCGTGCATGGGTGTGTCTCCGTCCTTCAGTGTAGGAGGAAAACAGATATTCAGCATGGCTATGATTTCTAACTCACAGTGAGAAGAACTCGTAATGTGTAATGAGGTATTTTCAGTCATGTAAGAAAGATCAACTTGTGCCTCTTTCACTGTGCATTGATTTATGTTGAGTGCACAAATTGTCACAAATGTTACCTCTACACTAAGCTAAAACTTTGTGTATTTACTGATTCTTTTACATTCTGCTGCTGTCAGTGTCTGCTGCTTAGTGTCCTGCTGCAGGTGATTTTACGTGTCCGGAGAAGACAGGAGGTCTTTGCACTGTGTTGTCTTATTAAGTCCTTACCCTGTCTTTGGCGTTGACGTCTGCTCCACAGTGAATGAGGTGCTCAGCACACTCACAGTGTCCTGTCCTCACAGCAACATGGAGAGGAGTACTGTGCAACTGAGGAGAGAAATGTGGAAAGGATCTCTGAAAAAATATCCAGAAACTTGGGGGGGGCAATGCATATTGTTTGACCTTAAGTCACCTATAAGAGGGAAAAAGAACTCTATCTAGCTTCATGTATTTTTCTCTGTAGTAACCTCTATTCCCTGTTAAGTGCGTGGACCAACCTTGTCTCTAGAGGTGAACTTGGCTCCTTGGTCCAGGAGGAGCTGCAGGGCTGGCAGGTTGCCTCCTCTGCAGGCCCAGTGAACCGCCGTAGCCTCTAGCTGAAACACCCACACACACGCTGAACTGTAACACTAATCCAGTGTGTCTGTCTATGTGTATATAGTACAAAGAAAGAAACAGTTTGCGTTTGCATGGTGTCACTGAACCACTCACCTTGTCTTTTTGTTCAATGGCAGCTCCGGCCTCCAGGAGTCTTTTCATGACCTCCATGTGTCCTTTGAATGAGGCTTTGTGCAGGGCTGTTCTCTGGAACTGGATATTATTGAACAACTTAGATTTTCTATCTACTAAGATATTATTTTTTATGAAATTATGGTCATTTGTTAATGCAAATGTTTCTTGTACATTTCTAGCAGCATGTTTTAATGAGGCACGTTGGCATTTTTCTACCCACTGAGGCAGACATTTCTGTGTGACACTCACATGGTCAGCTACATTAGGGTTTCCTCCATCAGTCAGGTACTTCTCCACCACAGGTAGTTTGTTCTCCATGGCTGCTGTCAGGAACAACTGTTCATCCACAGTCTCTGGCTAGAAGGGGGGATGGAGTGGGGGGAATCAAAGCTTATATATAAACTGCACCCTGAGTCAGTTAAAACTTTACGTTATCACTCATTTGACCAACAAATACACAGAAGGTTGGCAGCTTTTAAAAAATATTATCAGGATTTTTTTCAACATAATTTTACCCTTCTAGCTCTCAAATGTATTTTATATTGTATTATTAATTATAATATATAATTAATATATAATTACATAATAAATAAACTATATGTATATAAAATGATTAATACAATCTTACCATGATCTCAGGCTCTGGCTGTTGTTTCCTCTGGATAGGAGTCTTCCTTTCTCTCCTCCTCTTCCTCAGCTGAAGGATGTTGAACAGATCATCCACTGTCTCCAACTTCAGCCTGCCACTTTTATCCGTCTGACAGGGCAGAGACAAGACAGACAGCTTCAACACACAACAATAATAACAAAGACAAAAGAAGATAATCTGTAAACTTTAATGAAGCAGGTTGTCCAGGTAGTGCTTCATTTCAAGCGATGAGTTTCATTTTATGAATTTGTCATTTGCTTTTCAATTTAATGACATTGAGAAAAAAGTGCAACTTTCCCCACTGAAATACTCAGGTGAAGTACCACAACCTCACAGCACTTAAAGTAGCAAGCTTATTTTTATCTACATTACTCTGTCATAAGGCCATCATACCTAATTCCACAAAAGACAATAAGGCTGGCCTCCAATCTGAATGATTACTAAGAAACTGTCAAGTGAGGGTTACAGCATTTACACTCATGTGTTACCCTTTGTTTTCCCCTAAAAAAAAGGGGGGAAAACAAAATGAAAAACCACTGAAACATTGGAAACATTGAAAATTATTTTGATATGTGTAGATTCTTTCACCTCTAATAAATCTTCAATGCATCTACTAATGTCATCATTATGAGGCTTTGTCGTTTACTCCAGAGGAGATTACTGTTGATTAAGAAAGAGCTGTAATACTCCAAAATGCCACTAGGTGATAGCATGGAACCAAGAAACGTTCAAAGACTAACTCTCAGTCTCATTTAAAATGTACCCTGACCCCTATAAACATGTGCTTATACAGAGAACAGTCAAGAATTTCAGCACCTTCACATTTTACATCTAATACTATGTGTAGAAGTTAGTATAGTTACCACTACAATGTGCATATATTCTACTTTCTTACTACTTGCATTCACTTTTTCTCCAGTGCTTGTCACTGCTACAGTTTCTATATTCCTGCTGCACCCAGGGGATCACTAATATTGATCGATATTTGCATTTTAAATTTGAAGCAAAAGAATGACTTCTATATGTGTCGATGTACTGGTGACAATAGGTACTATTACTTTTGTTGTCTATGTGCTCTTACATTGAGAGCTGCTACGCTGACTTCCTCCTGTTCGCTGCCACTGTCGCTCTCCTCCTGACAGACCTTCACCCACTCCCAGCTCGGTGTGGGACCTGTGGTCATCCTGTTTCTCTTGATTGACAGATGCCTCGTACACGCCCCCTTGGAAGTCGTCTGCTTCTTTGCCCTCTGACCTCTTACCGGTCACCTGGAGGAGAGAGGAGGTGAAGATGGTTGTACACTCTGAACCTGAATCACCACACTGATGCACAGAAGAAATTCATAAAACCAGATTATTTTTTTTTTTTAAAATGGAGTAACCACAGAAGGAAAACACCATATGACCTAAGCTCCTTCTCTGTGTATTCATAAAAAGGTCATAAAAGTTCAACTGTGAGCATTATGATCCAAACTCATTAATACCTTTGCAGTATATTATGAAAAATCATTCAACAAACTCAAATACATTCACCAAACAAATGAGGCCTTTGAGGTTTTTTAAGCCTGGTGATCATCTTGACATTTTGAATAGGGAAAACCCCAAAACTGAGACTAAGAACTAAGAACTTCATGTTTTGTGTTGGTCCAACATTAAACACACAGGCTGCTCACAGTCTCAGCTGCTGCAGAACCAAGACCTGCTGTTAACGGAGGAATGTAAACACACCACAATGTCAGCACATTAGGAAACACACTTCAGCCCTTTAATGAGTCACAACTGTTTATAAGTCTAATTACTACATCACTCATGTCATCATTTAAACAGCTTATAGTCTGTTAATCGTTCAACTAAACCTTTTGTCACCAACTCCTCGATTAAGATATCAACAACACTAATGGGTTAAACAATTTGATCCATAGCAATCAGTTTGGTATTTAATTACCCCTTACCTTCGTCGTAATTAAACCTGCCTTTCTCCTAAGCTTTCAAAGTAAAGGATAATTAAGCAATGAAATTAGGTGATTTAAAGAAACCTGCTTTGAGATTAAACTGAGTGTGTGAATTAGACTGAGGTAACTGGAGTAATTTAAAGTTGTTTTTAAGGTTTGTTTGCACATGGGTCCTGATCATGTGGTTTTTCTTTTCATCTGACATCTGACATAAAAGTTTCATTTCAGTGGTAAAAGTCTGAGTGACGCTTTACACCCCACACACAGTTAGGTTGTCTTATTGCGGTGTATGTAACAATATATACATATGTTTTCCATGATATCACATCTTAATTGATGGTAAGACAAATTGAGAGTATTATGGGATCTGATACTTTACATGTACAGTAAAGGGCAAAACAATTTAAAAATGTATCCAAGAAATTATTTCACAGCTGACTCATTTCAACGCATCATCAGTTTCTGGCAGTTAGCAGTGTTACTACCTTACATTATTTTCTTATTTTAGTATAAGAACTCCTTTTCTTAATTAAAAAAAAAGATTTCTAGAGAAAACTTATATTACTGTATATAATATAAATTATTATATAATAATATAATTATTATATTATTGTACAAAAAAATTAATTTCCCAAGTAAATCTTTTCACATTAATAAAATTTCCATTCATGTGTTTTTCAGTTTGGTTTGCTTCTCATAACTGCTATCGTTTACATTTACACACATAAGTAGCGAGCTTACCAGTTCCTCAACACTGTGCAGTCCCATTCTTCTCTTTGATATGAAGTAATTTAAGAGCACTGTGGGTAACTGGAGGTAGAGTTAAGTCCACTGATCTCCTGCTGTGATGGTCAGTATCTCCCTGTCTGTCTCTTCTGCCTGCAGCCGCAGCTTCAGCCTCTTATATAGCCCTGTCAAACCTCTGTAGGAAAAAAAAATAGGGGTGCTGTCACTCAACTCAGATCACATTACTGTGCTCATGTGTTCATTTGGCATGCTCTACTAACATACCCCCCCCCCCAGACCCTCCCACCACCAGTCCTGCCCAGTTTTGGCAGCTGGGTTCTCTGTGTCACAATGCAAAGATTGACGTGAGGTAAGACATGCCACTACTTCAACTCTGATGGTGCTCACATGAACTCGCACTAGAGGGTGAAAATGCAAAATAAAGCACTGGGTTGTTCCTATTTTTTTAAACCTTACCAAACCAACTTCATTGTTTACACCTGAGGACATTAAACACCATGAACATCAGACATGTTTTAACAAGTCTCTGAACCACTTATTTAGTAGTGAAAGCAAAGGTAAACATTAATAACTGAAAGTGACGTTCATCACTGTAACTACAAAGAAGAAACTTTGAGAACTGTTTGAATATCACAGTGTTTTGTTTCATCCACTCCAGGTGAGAATGATGCCATTAATGACGATGCCACCAGATGATATCACATTGACAATGACTTTCACATGATATCAAATGCACGTTTGTCCTCTCACAAGGTCCAATTTAACAACAATGACCATGTCATATGAACTTATTATCACAAATGACCACAATTTGCAGATTTCTGGGTACAAAGAGACCAAAACATGTAGAAGACATGAGGGATTCAGTTATTTCTTACATGGAGACAGGACTAGTTACCAAAACTCTGCCCAAAAACATGTTATGAGCCGAACAGGAAAGTGCATCAAACTCAACCTTCCCACTACAGTCTGAAGAGCCAAAATATAAATGTTTAATGCTTAATGTTCTTTTTCTTCTTGTCAATGCTGGGTAAAGTAGCATATATTCCAAAATAAATGACAAATTACATAAGTGATGTGATGTAGAAAAAAAATATCCTTGGATGGGTTGGTGGCAGAAGGTGAGCACATGCGTTCAAGTTAACGCCCTTGTTTGACAAACCAGTTTTTCTTTCTATTAACTTCAGAGTGATTCATCTTCCCAAACACAGACCATCTTTGGCGGTGTCTCGTCATGTCGGGCATGTGGCCACAGCAATGCAGTGATATCACTATGAGGAGACAGGTTCATGGTGGTTGAGGAATAAATAGTCACACTTCCTAACATCCTTTCAGTGCATTGCAGCCAATTGCAGCTCAAGGTCAAAGGTCAGGAAGATGCCTGACTGGTTGACTGACAGCCGGCGGCGGGTAATGTGATGTCAGGTGCTTTTTGTCCTTGCTAGTAAATGTGGTCAAACTGCATATTACACATGTCAGAGCGACGTACTGAACATGCTGTGATAGTTTTGACCTGACAGTAAGTGACGTCACAAGCTGCATGAGCTCACTGTCCAGCAATCGGCAGCCAGAGAGTGAATATGTCAGGTGCAATACATGAAAAAAAAGCCTTCATCTAAAGGAGCATTTTTTTTTATTGTAGTAATGTTAGTCCAAACTCCTGGTCAGTTACAAACTGATTTAAAACAATAGATATTTTTACTGACACTTCAGCTCCTTGAGCTACACAGCTCTGAACAAACAAACAAATAAGACTACATTCTGCCCTTAGACACAATGGTGCTAACATGAACAACAGCATGCTAACATGACCATTATGACAATACTAACATGCTAATGCTAAACAGATATAATGTTCATCATGTTAGCTCAGTGACTGTAACTTTTGCTGAGCAGCGGCAATAGCAATATCTACAGCCACAAGTGCTAATTACAAGCCGCTGGTGCACTAAATTTAGTTGGGCTCTGTGTCTGAGTAGGTATGGGCACTGGAGGCAGCACACTGCTGGAAGCTAATGGCTCATGCACAGAGAACAAAGCATATTTCAAATGTACAGGCAACAAATGCAAATTTTATCAAAAGGGTTTATACATGAAAGAAAGAATTATTGAGCTAGCTTCTAATATGCGTGTAGTGGCATAAAACTTTTCTTGGGTGTTCCACACTTTAATCAACTGTTACGTATTTCTTGTGGGATATCATACCTACTCAACCTAAGTTACATGGCGAAAGAACAGATGTTGGGACATGAAAAATATGCTATTCTCCCTATTACAAGTCAGTGTGCTATCAAAATGATTTTGAAGCTGTTATTATAATGCAAATAGTTGCATAATGTTGCTTTAACCACTTAAAAGGCAGAGATGAGGCAGAGGCAGAGATGAGGCAGACTTGATAATACAACAGAATGACAACAAAGATAATACGATAACAGTTAACAGTAAAACTGCCAGTCAAAAGGAATCAAGGTCACTCCAGAGTTACAGGATGAATACCCACAGCATAATAATCAGTGTGTTATGAAAAGGCTGAGAAGATGAAAATATAAAATAACAGTGGTCAGCTGTGGCCTTTCACATCAAAACTGAGTCATAACTGATATGTCTGCAGCCATGTTGTCCACTTCTGACCCCACAGTTCCTCTGAAGGTGAATTTATAGCTGCAATCTATATTTGAAACTGACCTTGTGACTGAAATAGATGGTAAAAGGGAGAAACTGTTTTGGACGGAGACCTGCAAAGTTACTGCGCATCACTTTTTACATCTAGCTGCGTAGATGTTTTTGCCACAGCAGAATAGTGTTCAGTATCTTGCTCAAGTGCACTACAGCAGGAAGGGAAGAAGTGTGTTGTACTCAACCTGCAGCTGAAGGCATTATGAACAGAAACAGAATGGTGACCTTGCAGATACTATTGCAGATACTATTCTAGTTCATAAATTGAGATGGCAGGAAAGTCATAGTTATGATACTGTGTACTGTTAAGTGACACATTTTTGTACATTTATATCATGATCAACTTCTGTTGTGTCTTTGAATGATGTTCACAGAAAACTGGCTAAATCTAAAAATGCATCTTTTCCTCTTGATTTTAGCCTTGTGTCAAATTCCATTTATATGGCAGCTAATACATTTTGAGAGAAACACCACCTGAATAATGTTTTTGATCAACATAATGAGGAAACAAATTTGCAAAATGTTCATAGAGAACACATTTGCCAGGTCTTCACTGAGGATGTATTTTATTTATTTATTTTTTTCCTTCAATATGTGCTCATAACAAATAACCTTTGTCTTATCTGAATGCGCGTTGATACCCATAGAACTTGGTTCAAGGGGAACTATTTATGAGTCTGTTTATAGTTTGGCTGTACTACTGCATGAGTGTATTTGAGAAGACAAATTAGTAGAATATAAATGTAATTTCTAGGGGAAACGGTTGTATGAAGATGTCATTTTTTTCACTGAAAAAAAAAAAAGAGTTTCTCCAAACAGTCTCCAGAGTGGATCAATTTAAAAATGCCTGCCTTAGATTTTGGTGTGGATGAGGAGAAAAATTATGAACTACTATATAAACTAATCCAGACACAGTTGGACTACATCTTGTCTTCAGCTTTATTAAAACATAGTGTAGTTGATGATTGAGGGTAGGGTTGGGATGAGGCCCACTAACACATGGTCCCACTGCTGACCAGATATCAGCTGTCTCATACAGTGTTATAGCTTGTTTACTGAAGTAGGAAGTGATTTAAACATTATTTTTGTTTAGGCATTTCAGTGTGAACAGAGATCTCGCAGCCTGCTCTCACGGCTGTTTGTAAAATAGTCTTGAAATGTAATCTATTGATTTTATGTAAATGGACACAAATTTGCCATTTTTTCATAACAGTGTGCATGAGTTTGAAACGTATGCATTTCAATTGGAAATTTATTCTTGGAAAGAAGACAACATTTATTAATGGAGGCAGAACTGCAAGGAGGTAGGTTGTGGTGGATGGCAGGCACATGAAGAACATAACCATCACGCCAGGGTTCATGTTTAGATTCCCATCTGCACTGAGGTTTGGTTAAGGTTTGGTTAAGATAGTAGTTTGTCTGAAGTCACTGTGAACATTTCTGGATTAAACCAGACCACAAGCTTTCGTATGCACGTGCACAACATCAGTAGATTAAGTTTCATACATGTTTCATAACCTTCTATGGGACTGGGTTAAAATATTTACAAATAGACCTGATGTGAGCTTTTATACATGAAATGCATTTTCAGATTCAATCTGGTGGTGTCATACACTATGTCAATTTTACACCCCTGTGCTTGGTTCTGGTTGCAGTCAGTTGTAGCTCAGCTATAACTCTGTTGTGGTTCTAGTGTCCACTATGTTTGTCATTTAGCAGCTATGTTTGAAACAGTTTGGTTTGCCAACCTCCAGCGGTTAGTTAGTTTGCGTTATTTTGATATACTTGTAAAGGATCTAAATACTTAGCACACCACTGAAAGTCACACATGAACACAAACAAACCAACCAATCGCAGGTCCCGTGGTTTGCAAGCTAAAATGATAAGATGATGATGTTTCTGGTTAAACATAAATGATCTAATCTTTAATCATGAGGTCAATTTCTGTATGAACCCTATCCATAATGCTGTCAGGCACTTTTCACTTTGATTTACTTGGGGTTGGGGTGTTGCTCAATTTTTTCACCACTTCCAAAGATTTTTTTCCTCCGTAGATCATTTTTATCCAAAAACATGGGAATTGTCAGGGATCTCTTTACAGTGTCTAATGATGTAGTGAACATAGAAGATGCCAGCCACACACAAGTTTCAAACTCATTCTGTTTTGTAATTGAGAATAACTTTACTGTGAATTGTGTTGGATTAAAACACAGTATTTGAGATCACAGCGAGCAGAGAAGAACACAATTGTGGTGGTTTAGCAAGCCTTCCTCCCTTTTTTCCTTATCTTCTCCTCTCTCTTTAACTACAAACATGAAGCAGCAGCACTGACCAGAAGTTATCAACAGCCATGAAAAGCAACAACTTATTTATTCAGCTATTTTTGTGCTGTGATGAAGTGTGTGATTGCCTTGCTGACAGCTCCACAGCTCGATCAGGAACAGCAATAACACATTGTTGCAATGAAATCTTGGTACCAACAGTGAGACTAAATTAAAAAAAAAAAGGTGCAGTTCACCAAAAATAAAGTCCCCTGAGCCTGTTTCAGCAGCCACTCCCTCTTCTCAAACACATACCTCATATTGAGGTGAGAGAGAGTGTGAAGATGACACTATCTTTATATGAGAGTTCCTGCGCAAGCCTGGTCAGCAGTGTGCCAGTAGTCTAAGCCTGGTTTGGCATTAAACCCTGTGGGATACATCATAGGATTCTGTAATTATAAATAGGCCCCGTGCAGAATTCCTTCTCTGGAAATATATCTAGTTTACTCTATTATTAGCTGTGTAAATCCTCCTCTCACCCAGTATCCTCATTTGAGCAGGGGGTGCTGCATCTGTGAGATCGATTGCAGCTCCTCTGCACTGTTTACGAGTGTGTCATCGTATGAAGATAATCCTTCACTCAGAGAGACAAACCGTCCGGTCGTAATTCACAACGCTGTTTGCTCTCTGACAAGCGCCTGCAGGCTCCACGGCCACCCACCCGCCCCCAGCCACCCCAGCCGTCCTCTATCCATCTATCTGTGAAAGAGCTGTAACTCTGACAGAGGCTGAATTTAAAGGTAATTTGTCACACTTCTGCCACGTTTTTCAGAATAGACATGAAAGTGAATGACATCAGAGATGGGATGTGATAAAATGTGACATGAGACTTATGTTGGTAGAAGGATAGTGCTCTGTCATGTACATGTAAGGTGTTACAGCATCTTATATTAAATGGCCCTGCAGCCTAAGGAATTATATTCATATCGGACGATACCACCCCTCATGATTTACATCCAATTCCAGTGCTCACTGTCAGTGCAGGAAGTAGTCTGCCATTTATCTAGCAAGGTAAAAAGCAATGGTCTGGTCTAGCAATAGAGAACGAAAGGCAAACTAGAACCTCTGGATTCTAGTCCAAAACCAAAGAAAACCAGAATCACATGCAAATTACATTGATCCAACCCTACAACATAACCTGCTGGTCTTCAAACACAAATCATTTCACAAAAACAGGTTATACTGGCATACTACTTGACTGAGTCACTTGCATTTCTTGTACTTATGTGAATTCACAGCAGGATAGAGGATTCCTGTACACCCTAGAGATAATCCAGAGGGCTATGTTAATAATCCTGCTTCTGTATTTTTTGGAATAATTTGTGTGTTGCACAGTTACTACCACAAATTGTTTTGGTTTCAAATATATTGCAAGAGGTTTATTTGAAAACATCGCCCAGATGTTCAGTTATCCCTGTGTTATTCCCTCTGTCAAAACACAGATGAAACTATAACCCATCTTCTTTGGGACTATAAAGCATTAAGGTTTGACTTTAATGACTTAAAATAGATAATTAGGTTCTCAACTAAAATTTAATATATCATTTATTAGTATTTTTTTACTGATGGTGTGTGTGATGAAAATGTACTTCATTCTTTCTTGATTTTATATAAGAATGAATGCAAAATTACATACACACTCCAGCAACAATGCAAAACAGAAACCCACTTTAACTATCTTCATGTGCTGCCTAAAATCCTACTCAGGCACACTGAAACACTGCACAAACTCTAAAGCTTTGAAAACTGGAGTCTTATCTAATAAAATGCAACATCAGTTCAAACCCTCTACACTTTGAACCTTCTTGGTGGTCCCCTCCCACTGAATCTATTTCTACTTAATCAATTATAGAGGCAGTCTTTGATCAGCTGATCACTCCTATTTCCAGTTATGACAGTGATGCTGTTGACTACATCAGACAACTGTTTGGTTTCACTGAGACTGAGGTAATTAAAAGTCTTTTGTAAAAACCCTGTCATTAACTTATTCTGTCTGACATAAAACTAAAGCAGTAATGAAGCTGTGATCATCAGTGTTAATTACTCACGGCTCTAACGACTTCCTCAATCTCAGCGTTTTATATGTTTTGATATTAAAAGGACTCTTAACACTGTGAGAGCTACAGCAGTCTTTCCGCTACAACACTGATGCTGCAAGACCTGTTGGTTCAGGTGTTCCCTCCTGGAAATAAGTCACGGAAATAAAGTTTGTTGCTAAGCAGCGCCAGCCAAAACTTGAAAAATAACTTATTTGTTGCCAAGCAACATTATCTTATTGCCCATGCTGGGAACCACTGGGAAATACTAAGCTCTTCAGTGTGGGGAATAAAACAGTATAACTGTTCCAATATGTAGCTCATGCTTATTAACATGTTCATCTGTGGGTTGATTGTGACACAGAGGAGCTGCAGGGTCCGAGATAAACTCACATCCACATTTATCTTCATTGTTATTAAGATTTTAGTTCAGTGAAGGAGCAGAGTGAAGAGAGGAAAAAGAAAGGGAGAGAACATTAATGGCTGAACCCTGATTTTCTCAATTAACCATAAATTTGAAAATCACTTTGTGATGTTTGTTTAATATTTTCTATTACAGAGAGGAAGTTAAGGGGGTCTTCGGTAGTCAAATTCTCCTTAAGCTTCCTGAGCCTCTTGCAACAGAATGTGAACAACTTGCCCTGGTAAATGAAGCTAACGAGCCAAGGACAGTGTTTTGTCAGTTGTGGTATCAAAAAACTGCTAAAATGATCAAGAAAGATCATTTTAGCATCTTAAACAACTGATGTCGACATTTTCAGGTAGGTTTCATTTTAGCTGTTCAGTATGCTACAGCTGACATGCTTATTAGCTATCCAGCCTGTGAACTGACATTGCACTTTTGATGTTAGGATATTTGTGTAGTTGCTCGTTCAGGTGTAACACAAGATGTTCATGCTTGTAGATAAGAAGGTGATATCAGCTGGCTGTTACTATGGATGATGGTGCAGATGCCAGTCAGTGGCTGAATCATCCAATAAAAGGGTGGTGGTGGGGGGGGGGCGTTGTTGTGAAACTAACAAATAAAAAAATTGCCTGTTGGATTCAGATTTTTTCCTCAAATAACATGTCATTTACAGACTATAGGTCATACAAAAGTCATGTACAGGCTGCAGTATGCTTTACAGTAAATGCTTGTCAGGTCATCTCGCAGCATCTGAAACCCTTTCTTTCAAGTGCAGAATCCAGAAGATATGCATCCAACAATTTGACATTTACACCCACTTTCCTCCATGACTGGCTAGTGGTGTGGAGGTGTAAAACTAGGCAGGGTTTAAACTTCTCCCTCAAGCTTTCTTTTTTCAGTCTTCTCGCTGTCACTTTTGAACACCTGTGAATGAATCTGTTCTTATCTGTTTTCTCCATTTGGATGACTCACAGGGTTTCTGTGACAGCAGGGTTTTTACATGCTTAGGTCTTTTACTGCCCATAAACAATGTTTATAAAACCTAAATAAATCAAGATTTCAACATAGATACACAAGGTACCCTGATATAGAAAATAACAGATGCAGTGGAGTAAACATCACTCAGTTTCATCACTGTTGCATCATCTTACCATTTGCTTTTACACACAAATTATAATGCTAATAATAGGACTCACCTCTAGTGTAATCTCTAACATGCAAGTATATGATGGTATGTTTGTAAGTGTGATGCAGATTGTTTTGATACTGCACTTTATGACAGTGAGAATGAGGTCAGCTTGGATGTTGTGGCACGAGTGCGATGGGATACAAGCTACTGCCCCCCCTCCCATACTCCTATACTCCCACACTCCCACACACACACACACACACACACACACACAGTGGGCCTTAAACCACCACCCCCAACACACATAAACACACTCCCTGTGTGAGCCCTAATAGAGCTTAAGATAGAGCTTAAGAGTGAAGTATCTTGGTGTGTATTAATAGGTGCAGAGAGCTTAATGGCAGTAATGAGGGTCTTTAAGACAGAGGAGATGTGTTGAGGTTGACCATAGGTGCAACAGTAACATATACACATGCACACACAATAACACACATACAGTATATATATACATACGCAGGTGCAAGTACACACATGCACATATCAGCATATGGACATGCATAAAGTCGATTCACTCTCCAAGGTCACAGGGTGACTGTGTGTGTGTGTGTGTGTGTGTGTGTATGGTTTCACATGTGCACATGTGATCATCCTCATAAAAGTGGGGGCAAAGGTCAAGTGCAGCAAACCTGCACCTGCTGTAAACAGACGCGTGCACACACACACACACACACACACACACACACACACACACATACTGCTATATAACACCCTGTACAAGTTATTCCTGTCTCACACCTCTGATGATAAACAATCTATAATCCACCTCCACTAATCTCCTTCACGCCTCAAACAAAGTTCCACTCTACAACGACACAGAAAGGTTTAACAAAGGCAAGTCCATCTGTAGGGGAAAATGCAGCACAGATCATCTACTACTAAATCAAGTGTCTAATTCAAATGTGTACAAAAAAACTAATATATGGCCATAACATTGAAATTACATCAGTAATTGATATGTGTGTCTCTCCACAGGTCATATATATATATATGTGCATAAACCATGAACATTGTATTTTTCAAAATATAATAATGATGGCAGTTTTCATGCCAAATATATTTTAAAAATATAAGTGTATATAATACATACATATTTGTATTCCCACTGATGTGATTCTTTGGAGCGTCTCCTGAATTAGTGCTTGCAGGTTTTAAAATCACTGTTTAATCAGCTGAAAAAGGCACAGTTTCAAATGGGAAATGAACTATAGCCTCCCTGTTAAAGTCCAGTGGTGACCAATGGGGTCTCTTTTTTTTTATGAGAGAACTGTCTCATTTTTTAAATAGCCAGAAGGGATTATGACAATAACCAATTGCTGTTTATGAATACAGACATGTACAAATTGTATCAAGATAGACATGAAAAAATGTCAACCTCTCCTTTAAAAACCTTAATCATTTCTGTTTGCCAGGAGGGGATATTGCAGCAACATACACTAAAGTTATTGCTCCACATTCTGTGAACAGACGCTGAAGCTAAACCAAACATAGAGGCAACAATCCTTTGGCATGTGTTTGTGTATTTAGCATATGTGTGACTGGGTATGTGAGTTTTCATGGATATGTGTCCACAAGAATGCCAACTGCTCACCATGAACAGGTGGAGTGGCTGCAGTAGTGGGGCTTCAGAGGCCGTGTGGTGAGGAAAGGCTCGCCAACACCAAACAGCAGGTTCAGAGGGATCAGGGCTGATCCTCAGGTTCAAGGTTAAAGACAGGAAGGAGGGAGGGGAAAACTAATATTGTCCAGAATAATGAAGCAATACACAATGAGTAATATACAATACAGAGAAAAATGCTTGTTATGTGGCACACTTCCTGCAGTGAGGTCAGTGCCATTATGGGTTAAAGAATAATTCTAGTTCAGGCAAACTTTAGATTTACTTTGATTGTTTTGTCCATCATTACTCCTAATGAAGTTATTTGAGATTCATTGCTGTTTTATGAGAAATCAGCAAAGATAGCCAAGGATTTAGATAACTAGCTGCCTCTTTGGTCATAAGCAGTAATTACAGGGTAAAGGCATACTGAATTTTTCCTTTAAAGCACCCTGTGGAGTTTTTGACCACTAAAGAGCATTGAGCACAAGGACTCACATTCATGCTACACATTCCTACCATTTGTTTCACACAGTTCCAGTGGTCTACAGGTGATGGTAACATCCTGTAGCAAAGGACAGTAAATAAGAAAACTGCAAGTTAGCAAACATGGATGTAAACAATGCAGGTGTGTTTGCAAATGTTTTATCAGGAAGAAAATACTTTCAATGTGTTTGTTGTTTGTTATGCCTCGAGGATACACATAATGAGTTTTGGCTAATATAAACATGAGTTTTGTTTGTTTATAAGAAAATGCCACATGACACCTTTAATTTTCCTGAGATTCTCTTGAGTCAGTTGCTATGAAGACATTATCATTAGACAACTTGACTGAGAGTGAGTGGAACAGGTGCTCCTCCTCCTCCTCCTCCTCCTCCTCCTCCTGGTGAAGTGCACTGTTTTCTTGTTTTACTGACAAAATCATGATGTTAAAATATAGCATAACAGTACCACGAGCAGACAAGTTTTGTAAAGACACAAATCTGACTCTGCAATGCCAGTTATCCTGTGAGACTGTAGCAGCAAAAACATATGATTGAATACAAGTGAGCAAGGGTGTGTTCTATCACTTAGGAATTCAACTTTTCATTTGTTAGAGCAAGATTGAGTTGTTTCTTTTTACAAGACCTAAACAATCTGGCAACATTTATCATTTCTTCAGTGTGAATGTTTGATCCCTCCTCTGTTACACTGACTCACCCTGTAGACTGTGCTGCCCTGCTGCCCAGGAGCATATCTGTGGTCAGAGCTGCAGTGTTGTCCATGCACTGGTGCCCATCACACCCTGAAAAGAATCCCACTTTGGTATTTTTTGACTCAGCTGCTGTTCAGCTGCTGCACGCTTCATTTAGAGGGTTGGGCACTCAACCCGAACATTTGGCGAAACTGAATACAAAATAAGATTAAATTTAAGGAGGCTTGGCACAGAATGGTAACAATAAATCTGGATGTTAATGGAGCATAAGGAGTGACCTGAATGTTACATGGTCAGATGGTTAGAGTCTGGGGGAAAACTCATTACAAAAATATATTAGATTGTTAGTTAAAAAAAAAGGCTAAGAAGTTATTTTAACATTGACCATAAACAAACTGCAGTAGGTCTTTCTGTAAGTGTAGTTGATTGTATTATTATGAATGTAAGTAGCTGGCGGACATGGGTGGATGTGCACTGATATTAGTGCTGACAGACATTAACACACTTGTTCTGCCAGTTGGGCAAATCAGTGCCAGAAAAAGTTTTTCACCCCAGAATGAGTCTTTGAGTCTCTTAATGAGTTTCATTAAGAGCATGACTCTCTGTAATGACTGAAAAAATCTAAAATAATTGCTGTTGCAAGATGTTAATGACAATTTACTGCCCTACCCTTAACTGAAATTTTGACCAGATGACCATCAAAGCTAATAGGGTTCATCATCTGGGAACCATGATTGTCTGTACAAAATTTCATGGAGACATGCCGTTGAGATATTTCTTAGAGTAACTGAAAATTGTAGGCTGATTGCAGACTGAGAGTGGAGGACCAAATGACAAACCAACATAACTGACATTCATTATGCTGTTAGTATGGCTAAAAACTTGGCCTGGGACACTTAAGAGAGTTTCCCCTTTGAGTGCACATGGTGGTGCATTTCATGTCCAAAGCTTGATGGTAAATTGCTCTAGTGAACTGAACTGAAATGAAAAGCTGAGCAAATCCCAACTAATAAAGTCTCATCTTGTAGCAAGAAACTTTGGGTTCCGCCAAGTTCATGAAATTTATATTGGCAAATATTTGTCAGAAAAATGTGTGAAATCAGAAAAGAAAACCTATGAGGTGTGTGAAAAGTCCATGTATTTTCCAAACTGTTTATCCTGTTCAGGGTTGCAGGGGTGCTACAGTCTGTCCCAGCATGCACTGAACAGGAGGTAGGTTGCATGCTGATCAGGTGGATCAGGTTTACTGTGTATATTGCCACTACTTTATGTTGAAGCTCATTTGGAAAAGCATTAGACTGAAGATCTAACAATCACAAATTCAACCCAAAGCTTCTCTTTAGTTCTAATGTAAAATTGCATATGTTTAACACCTGTTTTAACCTTTATCCATGCAAAACACTCATCCATGACATTGCTGCTTGTAAGTATGAAAGAGTTTCCTTGAATGTGACTGGTGTAAATCATGCAGAGAGATAAATGAGTCATTGGAAGTGAAATGATGGCTGAGGATGAGTCAGTCAGTCACATGGGAAACCTGCTGAGGAAGCCTTTGAGAGACAGAAAATAAAGATGAGAGGAGGGGAGTGGAGGAAGAACTTTGAGAGAAGGGCAGAGAGCAGTGAGGAAATTGTTAAAATTAGAGGTTTAGAATTGAAAAAAAAAACAGCAAAAGGACTGAGGGACAAGAGAGGAAAGATGGCAGAGAAAATGAAAGGAAAAAAGAGTTTAGAGCTAATGGAGAAAAATGAGAAGAACAGAACTCATCAGAATGGAGGAAAATAAAGGAAGGATAGGGGAATTCATGGAGCAGTGGTCAGTAATTTGGGGGTGCAGAAGTCGATCCACATTCCAGCAGAGTGAGGATATAAAGCAATGGCTGCCAGCAGTCTATGTAGGGCACAGAAACACCCTGAGATCCTGTACAAGGAGAGGGAGATGTGGAGGATGGATGCTTCTCTCAATATCTTAGCTGCAAAACTGTTATGTCAAATTATGTCATTTTTTTCTTCAGTCAGTCAGTATTCATTAATCGTAACTCATTCCATACATTTAGCCATGCTAGTCACATAGCTGAAGGGATGGAATATGAAACTTTTTGTGGATGGCTAGATTACCATGACATTTAGCACAGACATTCATGGTCCCCAGAGGATGAATTCTACCAACTTTTCCTGTTGTGCCACCATGAGGTGGGCTGTTTAGACTTTTAGTGCCATGAATTTTGGTATTTAAATAAATTTCCTCCTATGGATATATTATAATAACTGGTGATCCAATGATTTTTGATCTAGCACCATCATCATATCATCATTTTTCTTTGTCCAATGCTTCATTTAATGATTAAATACCTGCAAAACATTCCTAGAGACTGTCCTGTCCTGCAAAAAAATTACCCAATAGGCCATCTGTGCAAGAAGCTTATTTCCACCCATAGTAACATTTTATTGTCAGGCAATCCCCAAGTTATAAGAAAGAGGAGATTAGGTGACATAACATAGAGCAATCATATCTGCATTGTTAGGAGGTTGGAGTGGATGGATTGGTTAACAAAACATAGAGGCTGCTGTTTATTTCCCTTTTGAAACTGACAGTTGTTGTTATTTGTCTTATCCACGACTGTCCCACAACCTTAACTGCCCCTGAAAGGACACTGTTTCAGGCGATGCTATGCATGGTATAAGAGGGTAGTGACAAACAACCAATACGGTCATTCAGGTTGGAGGACTTGTTGCATTCTCATTATGCTCAGCTGTGCTTTGTGTTAATCACTAATTAGCATCTGCTAGTGTGCTAACACTTAAACTGTGAAGACAATAAACATACCTGGTTCACATCAGCATGTTAGTGTTGTTATTGTGAGCATCTTGGCATTTAGTTCAAAGAATTAAGCTACTTACTACCTACTACTACTACTATTAAAAATATATATTTAAAATCAGTCAGAATGTATAATGAATAATACATACACACACTGTCTCTCACACACTACATAATTACACAAATATATATTTAGCTCCTGTATCTGTGTAGACTCATGTGTCACACAATAGATGAAGTATGACGCTTGTGTGATAAAAATACAAAATGGTGAAACTGTTGCTGTGGTAAAAACCATTCTAAGCATACAGCTGAGTCTCACTCACACACACACACACAGACATGCACACACACTCTTGCTTTCCCTTTCTTTCTTTGTCTTTCTTCTTCTTTCTCTGCAGCTGTCTCTGTTTTTCTGTTCTACTTTGATATCCATCTACTGTATCTGTATCCTGTCACTGTCTTTTTTATCTCTCGCCATTCGATCCTCTTCCTCTCCTTATTTTTCTCTCTTCATCTCAGTTCTGCCCTGCGTTCTTTCACCACATTTCTCCTCCCCAGTCTCATTCTTTCTGTCTTTATCTTAAACACATAGTATAATCTTTCTCCTCCATCACTTTGACTTCTATCCTCTCTCTCTACTCCTTTTCCATCTCTCATTCTCTTGCTGCTTTGCCTCATCAAGTCAGCTATTTCTGTTCATCTATATATGTGTTGCTCTTTGTATGTCTGTTCCCCTCATCTTCCTTCCACTCCCTCCTCTCTTGATTTTTCTCTCCCAGTTGTAACCTCTTGTCTCTCTGGGCCTCTCTCTTTTTCTCTCTGTCCTCTACTCTAGATGTTACCCTAATTCAGACTGACATGAACCTTGTTACACTAATCCTTATAGTTGGCACTAATTGTTCTAATGAGAGTGCCAACATTACAGGTCAAAAATTAACCATCATTTTAAGTACCTAGAATGATGGAATGATTACAAAAACATATGCATTTTATTATCTTATTGTTATTCTTACCATTTTTATTATCATCAACCTTATTTCTTTTCTGCATGCATCTAAACTTCTGAGAATACTCTTCACACATACCAAAATGGACATAATAAGCCTCCTGTCTTACCCTCTGTTGCTTTTTTGTTGCTGACACCACCTGTGCTGTTTTACGTTGTTATTTCACCTTACAGGATATATTGCTATTATGTTGCCTAATGGAAGCACTACAGTTAACAGTCAACATTTCACATTTTAAAAACCCGTAACTGCCACATCCCAGTCTCATTTTCATGATGTACCTAGTTAAAGACTGGCCCACTGGGAGCCAGCATCATTCACATGGGGACAACCTGTTTACTGGTGCCTCATTATGGCAACTAGAGGGTAAAAAAAAAAAGTTGCTGTCCTTGATGAAAACAGGCATTATTTCCATTTTGTCAAGTTGTCTAGCTGGCAATAAATAATGCATGAAGTCTAGGCCAACTTTAATTATCACTACTGCAGTAACATCCTGCATGTCTGGAGATGGTGGCAACAGATTCATTCAACAATCCTTGTAGTTGCCCCTCAAGAGAGCATGGCATTTTTACTGAAATTGTTGATGGGCTAAATTTTCATTTTTTGCAATCAACAATCTTAAGGACTGTCAAGTCACTGAGTGTGACTGGGAAGCTGTCTCCATGGTGATACATTCCACTTCCCAAAACAAGAGGTCATATCCCACAGGGTGAGGTCACCAAAGACTTTGTTTTCCCTCCAGTGGCCCCAGATCTAAGTCAGTGCTAGGCCAATGAGTCTACATGTCTGCTCGTAGCAAACCAAAAAACAAAAGACAAAAAAGCAAAAAATAAAAAAGTAGTTAGTCTTCCATATAAACTGCCAATTTATTGTTTGCACCAAATGTTGTGGCAATCCAGTTGTTGAGACAGTTAACTAAAAATAAAAATGTCCTCATGGTGGCACTATAGATAAAGTCAAGGGATCACCAAAGTCATTAGGATGAATCCTTTGGGGATCGTGAATGTCTGCACAAAATTTCATGGCAATCCATCAAATGGTTGTTGAAATATTTCAGTCTGAGCCAAAGTGTTGGACTGAGTTCCCAGAGGATGAATCCTAATAACTTTGTAGATCCTCTGACTTTCTGTAGAGCCACCATGAGGTTCAATTTGCGGCTCACAGTGTGACATCTCAACAGCTACTGGATGGATTGCCGTGCAGTTTGGTTCAGGTATTCATGTTCCACTCAGGATGGATTGTAGTAACAATACAGTAGTTATCCCTTGACCTTTTATACAGTGAAATCAGGTCAGAATTTCCAATGCCTTGGGTTTTATGTCAAGACCTGTCAAATGGCATTCCCATTGGCCTCAGCTGTACTTAGTGTTCACTACTTATTAAAAATATTAACTAAGAAAACATGATAAACCTTATACCTGCACAACTTAGCATTTCAGCATTGTCATTGTGAGCATATTAGCATGCTGAGACATTAGCATTTTGCTGAAAGCACTGCTGGGCCTGAGTAGATCCTCAAAGAGCTGCTAATATGGTTTTGCTTAATCATTTATTATCTCTGTCCCTCTATTTAAACTTACTGTTACTGAGGCATAAACATTCAGTTGCTGCAAGAAGTGTTGAGAGTGCAAGTGATGAGGAATAAATTACATTTGATTCAGCATCTATTCCTTGGCCTGTCCCTCAGCTTCCTGCTATATCATCCTTCTTTCTTTTTTATTTTCCACTGATGATCTCTCTCTACCTGACATCTCAGTCTCAGCTGGAGCACAGAGATGAGGAGGATGAAAAGAGGGAAGGACCTCTCACTCTCTTTTTAATGTCTTTTTTGCTCCTACCCATCTCTCAGCCAAGGGATCCATAATTCAGGGCTAGTTTGGTGCAAATTGTAACATTATTGAACATTTCCTCAAAAAAATAATTCAATAAGACTTTTGCATTAATGCTGCACGTTGCATTGCAGTGTGTCTTTGCAGTAGATCGTGGATAGTTTTCTACAGTATGAGAAAACAGAAACCAAATAAAACACTTTTCTTTTTCCAAACAACCTGATTGAAAAATCTTCTAAATATCAAGGAAATTACAACGAACAATAACAGTTGATCAAATCCAATTAAAAATACATTAAACACAAAAAAAAAACCCAAAAACAAAATGAAAAATCTTTCATAAAACAACACGTCATTCAACAGAGGAACAGCAAACTTGATTAAAAAATACACTATAATCTGTAATATATGACAAAGCAACTACCAAAAACATGCACCAAATCTGTCTCAGTCGGTCACACAAGATGGTGGTGAATTTGTAGGGAAATATGATTTTATATGAATCCGTATGCCATGAGAAACTTTCTCATTAATATTTTAGAAGATAATAAAATCTCTTTTATCTCATAACTGTGTGGTAACTTCCACAAAACCATTAACATGGGCTATCGAGAAACAAAACAATATCAAGAGAAGAAACCAGCACACAGCTCTCATAAAAGATTCACTGGGTGCGGTCAGTATATACAATGCTTTGCCATTATGTCTTCATCAGGTATGTGGCACACATGAATAACCAGATGTACTAGATGCAAATCACGCATCAGTGAAATAGCATGAGGAGGACACGCAGTACTTCACAAAAGGTACGGCACTGTCTGTCTGATATTACTGAGTGATAATGACTTATAATAATATACTAATAATAATCAACTACTTCTGCTTACTTTTATGAAAAAGTTTCTCATCAGTTATTACCAAATGAATCCAGATTTAGATTTAGATGAGACTAACTTCTCAAAATATGATTCATTTGTGAAACTTTTTCATAAAAGTAAGCAGAAGTAGTTGTTTTTACAGTTAGTGCTGAATAAGTTAAAAAAAAAAAAATTGCATGGAGGTGAAACCAAATCAGACTTTGCAGTAACATCGGTCATTCAGTCTGAGCAGCTGATTAAACTGAGTCGCAGTGACTGGGATCCTTCCCTGGACATGTCAGGTCAAATTTTACGGCCCTAAATAACAAATCACAAATTTGCCTAAAAGGGCTTAACAATCGTTATAGCATTAGGATAATATCTCCTCTCGATTCAGACGAGGAAAAACTCTTCCAAAATAAATAAATCAATGATTTTTTTTAAGAGGGAAAACTGAAGAAACCTCAAGAAGAGCAACAGAGGGAGGATCTGTCTTCCCGGACGGACAGACATGCAATAGATGTCATGTGTAGATGTCTGCTGTGTCATCACTACACACAGCACACACCGCGTACTCTCTGTGTGTGTACGTGTGTGTCTTGTAGGCCAATAGTCACTCAGTTACACAATTGCTTTCAGTTTCCGAGCCCTGCCTGCCTGTTTGCCTGCCTGCCTGCCTGCCTGCCTGGTGGCTCCCCGCCCACCGCTGCTCTCTGCTGCCTGCCTGCTTGCCTGCCTGCCTGCCTGCCTGCCTGGCTGCTGGGCGGACTGGGGCAGAGCCGAGCCGACCAGTTCCGTGTTCTCTCCTCATCCAGTACGCGGACCAGACTGAACGGGAGGACCCGGCAGTGTCATGGTGGACATTCCTACCCAACCGCGGCATCCATAAGTCCGGAGGGGCAGAGGGGAAAGTGAGGACGGAGGTGAGGAATGTGTTATTATTTCTGATTATTTCTGCGCGGTTGGTGAATTCATCAGCAGACGTCGGTTGCGTTACGTTACAGCCAAACTTTGACGCTGCTGGCTGGACCTCCTCTCTCTCTCCCTACCCCCTCCCTCCCCCTTCTCTCGCTCTCTCTCCAGAAACGCAAAGTGCGTCGCCGTGCACACTCACGTGCAGGATTACGGTATGTTCACGCAAACGGTAAATAACCCGCGTGCGTTGCGCCTTCCGTTTGTGTCGTTTAATGGCCGTGACATGAAGCTCTGCAACTTTTACTGTCGATACGTGCTGCGTGCGTGTGTCTATGTGTGTGTAGGTTGTGTGTGTGTGGATAGATGGTTATACAGTAACGAGCTGCGACGTGCGCGTTTGTTCGCGCGCGTACGTGTACACAAGCTTTTGGGCACGTATTATATATCGCTGTGTGTCACTGTAATGTGCATGTGTCGTCCATTGATGTTGTTTTGACACAGGTGACGTAGACCGTGACGCGCGTTAACGATGAGATAAGCAGATCCACTGTGTGAATAAATAACACGCCTGCCTGTGTGCGCGCGCGCGTGTGCGCGTTAGCGTGGCTCATTGACGGACATTGAGGGGGATTTCTGAGCTGCGCACTTGAGATTTTTCTAGCATAAAAGCGACCCACGCTGAATGAAGCGGGGAGCCATGGAGTGAAGTACACAGTTTCCTCTGTCTGTAGTTTGTTTCTGCAGTGAGTAAGCTGTCTGAATCCAGCTCTGCATGTGTCCAACACTGTTCACACACCTGACGTTCACACAGCATGACCACATGCAGTTCCTGTGACGTAATTTCAAAATGATGGAAGTTGTTTATAAGAATAAAGTGCACCCCCTACCAAAAGTAATTGAAAAAAATCCCATACTTAAAATAAGCTTCTTCTGTTGGGAGCAACATTTAGTGTGCATACAGCAGGTGGATAAAATAACAGGTACAGTGTGATCCAATAAGATAATGCCACAGAATAGGAACTTTAAAACTACATCAACAGTTACATTTGAATGATTCATTTGGCAGGTGCCTGTACTGCACATAGACTATGAACTGATCAACAATCAACCAGAGGTTTAGAAATGATATTAAAATGTTTCATAGCTCTAATATATGATGATGTCAGAATAATGACTTAGTATCTAACAATAATGATGCCTTTATTAAATATGTTAGACAGTGTGTCATAATTAGCTTAGTGCATTGTCAAAATGAACACAAAGGATGAGTTTTACCCAGTAACTCAAAATTATGAGTTATTTATTCAATGTGAAATTGTACAGCTCTATAGCAGCCTCATCACAGTACTCTTAAGGGTTACAAGAATTGAGTTTGTTGGAGCTGTAGAGTCATGTTTTATACAAGGCTTGGCACAGTGTTTAGATTGCATGTCTTATAAGTATAAATTAATAATAAAATAATATCTCATAACATAGTCAGTTTATTTAGTCTTTTTACTTTTGACTGAGAAAATTTTCATGTTGCAGCCATACATTTTATGTAATTTGAAATAATAACAGTAGCATTGTCTGCTATTTTGACACCATACTATACAGTATTCATGTATGAACCACAAACCTCTGATGCTCCCACAGTAACCTACAGTGTGTCTGTATGAATTTATGCAAGGTTGTTTACTTTTGGAATTATATATTGCTGTAAATGATGTTCCAGTGTGATGGAGTTGTCATAGGTCAACCCACTAAAATTGTGTGACTCATTTTAACTCTGACATTAATTGCATATCAGGGAAATTTACAACAAACATCTCAGTAAGAAGTGTCCAACTCATATGAAATGTTGGATGGGGTGAATAAATACACCCTGCCAGCCAAACAAACAGTGTATTCAGTAACTGTTATTGTGCTCATTTGCATGACGATTAGTATTTGTTGGTAGCCTGTTATCAAGTAATGGAGAGACCGCTGAGTGTTTACAAAGGGAATGAATCAGACCTGAGAACAGTGCCTAATCCTACATTCACAAACATTTACTGGCTCACTCACTTCATTTACTGTAACAGCAGAGCTGTCACTCTGCCATTAAAATAAATGGTTTATAAAAGCACAGTAAATACGAAACGTCTGAGTGGGCTTGCAACCACCGCTGTGAAGCTTCATTTTCACTCAGCCTCATATCTATATTTGAAGCAGGGAAACCAAAATTCATTCAGATCCATCAAAGTGGGGAAGGAATGGGGGCAAGTTGGAGAGTTTTAGCTATTCATAGTAATGGTAATCCAGAGACAGATGCATGTAGGTCAGGACTACTACAATCCTGTTGGAGGAATGTTCATCTCACTGTTGTTTAATAACAATCATAGTAATTACTGAATGTGACAAATGCTTCACAACAAAACGGCTTGGAGAGAGCAAAACCAAAAAAAAGCATACTAAAGAGGAAGAAGATAATGCAGATACACAAGGAATAACAGCTGTAAAATAAGTAAATTAATGTATGTTAGTGAACAACCAGAAACCTTCTTTTGTGTTTTGCTGACTTCATGTTATATGTCATGTGAACAACAACTGTTGTCTCTTCGAAGAAAGAAAAAAAAGAAACACAATGTTGTTAGTGCAGCAAAACCAATTTAAGAGGAGGTCAGAGTGGTGAAGCATCCAACCTTCACACTGAGGACCACAGATCACATCACATTTCCTGCCAGCAGTCAATACTGTTTTTCTTTTTTTCTTTTTAAATTGTCACACGTATCACAGCCTTAAAGTATCATTAGTTGCCTTGTTTACCACATAGATGACAGATGATAAAATTGTCATTCCTGTAGTGGTCGTGTATTACAGGAATGACGAAAATGTCCTCTCAGTAGGGTCACCAGAAAAAATAAAAATAGCTCATTATGGTTGTTTTGAAGGCAGAAACAATATGTTTTGTCTCAGCAATGCAAACCATAAAGATAAAAGTAATTAAGATATACAACCATTACAGCTATAAAGTGTGAGTTAATGAGTGTTTTTCCCTTAAATTTGCAAATAAGGAAAGAAAAACACTTTGTCAATCTTGATTTGCAGCAGTTTTCTGGAAAATGTATAAAATATTTTGTTAAAAATAGAGCAACCCAGAATTATAGCATGTTGTTATATTTGTAATGAGTTCCTGGATTTTAACTATTGAGGAAAATAGTTACTATTAGTGCTTTAAAAAAAACAATGATGCTGTAGAGATTTTGGCTCATGTATTGGAACTCTGATGGTTCTGAGGCTGAGGCTGAAGTTCTCTCCCACTCCTTCAGAAATATTTTTTTGTTGCTATAGAACAAACTTCTTTATCCTGCATCCCAGACTAGTACACTGTACTGCTCACTGCTACACTGAATGTGCAAACTTCATTAATATTTGTTGGATGAATAAGAAGGCACCACTGCCAGAGGTGACTGTGCGATGACAGTTTCAAATGGCAGTGAGGGGTTATTAAATCCACAGTTTGAAAAAATCTGATCCCCAGAGCTGAGAAAGTCATTAAGGTGACATTAATAAGTTTTTGGGTTTCCTCCAAGTTTTATCACTGACCTTTAAAGTAACTGTGAGTCAGTTCCTGAAATCCTCACCCGAAGGCACTCTGGTTATTGTTTCCCTAAATTGAAGGCTTTTTTTTCATGTCAGTGACACAACTTACTGATTACTGATTAATCATGTTTTCCTCAGAAACCTATTAGATGCTGAGCAAAGTGTCACTCCTGAAAAACTAACCACAGTATTGGTAGAGGTATTGCCTTAATGGTATATTCCTATAATTCTTTTGGCATAATGAGACATTTCAAATAATCAATTTGAATTGTTTTTAATATACTTTAAATTGCCAAAATATCAGTTTATACCCAGTTTATTGTTTATGTGCTGTATATGTGTGTGGGTGCAAAGGTGTGCATATGTGCGTGACTATACATCTTTCCATTCTTTTATAAACTGTATTCACATAGCACAATCCTGTTCATCCCTTACATTTTTGTTTTACTTTCTCCAGGTGACTTCATTGGGAGTTAAAAAGCCATCAGACAGTCCTCGGTCACCATGTGCCACTAGAAGAATGAAGACATCAACAGCAGATGCACTCCAGTGATGAATGAACACTCTGGGATGAAGGCGGCTACACAGAAGTCATCAGCTGACCTTTGACCCTTCATGGATTAAAAATGGCACTTTGGCTGAGACAGGGAGGGAAAGCGAGAAATCTTACTCTCTGGGAATTATGGGAATATAACAAACGTGTTTGATTGAAGCAGGGCTACACAGACTGGACGAGCCTGGAGTCTTTCTCATTTCAATGGGCCTAACATGGTTCAGTGAAAATGGAATAAAATCTGAGTGGGAGATGTGCCTGAAGAAAAATTGATTGCTAAATAGAATTTGAGTCAAGGATGGAGCAGGATTTTACACAGTAGGATCAGTTATCTCGCTCAGAAGTTGTGGATAGTGAAGACTATACTTGCACTAGCCTGGACTACCATTAGCCAGTGTTGGTGAACTTTCAAACTCTTAGTTCAACTTCCAACTAAAATAACTAAACATAATTGAACTTTAGCAGGCAAACTTAGCCTGTTAACATAAACTTTTCCATCTCTCCAAAGCTAGAAGGTGGTGTTTCCCTTCAGCTTCAAACTGTAACACTGACTCCTGGTCAGTATCTTGCTGCAGCATCCCTTAAAAAAAAAAAAAAACTCAAAACATGGCTGCTACCGGAAGGAAGCACTTGGTCAGAGACTTTAATCATTTCATTACCTGCTACCTATGTCGAGGCTACCTGATTAAACCGACCACGGTCACCGAGTGCCTGCACACCTGTGAGTGAAACATGCACACAAACACACTCATTGCACTCATTTCAAGGGATGAAAATAAATGGCAGCAATTCATTATAATAGTATAATTTATCATTTTCAGAATTGTTATTAAAGAAGCTGACATTTCATGTATGTACTAAGGTGACTGACAGTTTATATATTAATTTATGAGTATGTATGTAGTGCGCACTAAGGAGAGTAAGCTAACTAGTAAACCCATTAGAAAGTTGGGTATTAGCTTGGGACTGTAGCAAGCCAACCTACTACCATGTGAGTTAACGAGATTGTTAGCAAGCAAGCTAACTAGCTTGCAGTTCTCAGTTACTCAAGGCAGGTCTCTGTCTTTTATCTGTTGTGCTGGACTTAAACAAGAAGAAGTTAAACTGTCTTTACGAAGAGTTGTCACTGGAAGTGCTAATTTAATCCCAAATGTTTTTGTCATTTCCTCTGCAGTCTGTAAGAGCTGTATTGTGCAGCACTTTGAGGATAGTAATGATTGTCCTAAATGTGGCATTCAGGTCCATGAGACTAACCCACTGGAGATGCTCAGGTAGGATGTACTTTTTCTTCCGGCTTCATATTCACTTTTCTTTGACTGAACTTTTTGGTCTGTTGGCAGTCTCTCACCTTTCCCCATCAGGCTCTGTCTTTTCATTGTTAAAGAAACTCTGTTGCAAAGTCTTCTAAATTGCATTTTCAGTGATTTGACCAACACAAATTTAGATCCATTCACCTCCATTGTAGTAGTTGCACCGTTAATCCACCTGTTATTATTCTTGTCTCTCCTCTCAGTATATTTTTGTCTCCTTTTGCTTCTCTTGTCTTATTTACCACATCCTATTCTACTTTCTTTTTCAATTTGTCATTTACTTTCTCTTTTACCCTGTTCTGTCTTTTAAACCTCACTACCTTCAACTATGCATCATTTGTCCTGTTTTCCTCCTGTTTTTCCCTGATTCTTCTCTTTGTCATATTATGTGCATTTTTTATTCTTTCCTTTCCCTGATCACTGTTCTCTACCTCTGAAACCCTTCTTAACTCTTGTCACCTTCTTTCATTCTTCTTCTTCCCCCAATGCAACTTCTTCTTAAAGGATAACTCTGGTATTTTGAACCTGGGTCTTATTTTCTGATGTTTTTGGATGTAATTCTGCATTTTAATCCAATGGATCGTTTGTTAGTTGTTAGTTTGTTGTTCATCGGTGGAGGTAGTATACAAATGCTTTACATAAGCAAAAGCACCATATAATAATACAAACAAACTAACTAATCAGTCATTTACAACCAAAAACACGGGAAAATAAGGTCCAGAGTTATTTTTTAATCTCTTTATCACCTCTCTCAGGTTTTTTCACCTCTTTCTCACACCCTCCTCTCTCCTTAATCTCAGATTGGACAACACCCTGGAGGAGATCATTTTCAAGCTGGTGCCTGGACTCAGAGAAAGTGAGTTTGCCAGATGGTTTCATCAATCTGTTTCCTCAGTTTGCAACACATGATAAATTATGTGACTGTTCATGGGAGGTAGGGAAAAAATAATTTAGTAAAAGACAGCACTCCAATCACAAATCTTAACATGTGCAAAGAATTTATTTCTATGCACACACGGCCTACAGCATGCACGCTTGCAACAATGTTGTGACCCCACAGTGAATTATATGCATTAACCAAATGGGAAATGCTAAATTACACGTGGGCAAGAAGAAAAACAATCGCACAACACCTTTTCAGAGTATTCAGGGTTAACAGGTATATACACAAAGCATCAAGTAATCTATTTGGTGACATTTAAGTTGTAGCTTTTTTTTGTTTGTTTTTTTTTTTGTTTTGTTTTTCTAACTATCCCACCAATTGTTTTTAGTATCACATACACATATGATACATTGATAAATGAGGGTCATTGAGGAGAAGTGAGCTATGGTTGCTATTTCTGATGTTAGCTGTTCCATAAAAACACAGAAAAACAGCGTCCTGCCAGGATGTTGCTAAACACAGAGAAACACCCCAGCAGCTATTACGCAACATTCTCAAAATCAACACCTTAGTATCCATTTGGCAATGCCATCACCGGGAATGCTGTAGCTGAAAGACCCTAGCAACTACCTAGCAACACTCTAATAATCATCAAGAACAGACAGTTACCACTTAGCAAAACTTTAACAACAACCCTTAAAAGTAACGCAGCAACTCACTGACAACTTCTTAGCAGCAACCTAGCAATAATTTAGTCCAAGTTTTGCAGAGTCAGCACACACATGTACATTATCCAGACATATTCTCTTCCTGGTAATTTTTCTGTAGAACAGTGTCCATGTGACTATGGTTAATATTCACCCAGATTTTTAAAACCCTTGCCAGCTTCTGTGAATGGTAGGACACAGTAGAGTAAACTTACATACTATGCTGAGCAAAGCTAGTAATTTATCAGATCTGATGGCTTTTGCATGACAGACCAGGGTTCAAACCCGCATAGCCGAAAAGCATCCACCCTACTGAAGTGATCTTGAGCAAAAGAAAATCTCCACCTGCTCTTTCAGTGCTGCTCTGCAGTTTAACAGATCTTCTTAAAAGATGGAAGGGAGCTCCTGCTGACATCAGTGAAGTATTCATTTGTCAGTGTCACATTATTTTTCGAGAGGTGGACGCTCAGGAGTTTAAAACAAGATGAAGATGTACAACCCTCTCTCTGCAGCAGGGCCAACGAGGAGCCAAGTCAACATGTCTAACTAAAGCTGTGATGGCACTATAATTTTATGACTCCATAACTTCACCTCCGCTGACAGAGCGCTCTGGCAGCCGAGAAATGGAACAAACATCATATATTTTTGTGGCGCTCGCACTGCTCAGCCAAGTGGTGTAAAAATCAGCCTCATATGAATTCTGTTGTATGGTTTAGAGAAGAGTAGAGTAGTTGTTTTTTTCTTCATCAGACATGTGTCACATCCATACAGAGATATTTGCATTTCAGATCAAGCTAGCCTGTGGCTTTCTCTACATCCTTTGACTTACTGAAACTTTTCTTTTGAGTGTTCATTTAACACATTTTATTGACTGAGCTATCAGTATGACCTGATGACTGACTCATCACAAATTTGAATTCCAGAACTGCATCAGTATTCAGTATGTCTTGTCTAGGTGCTTTTTGGTAAAACGATTCCACGATAGCTCCAAACTGGGTTGTTGTGGATAAGATATTAGGCAATTGCTACCTTGTACCTAGACAGTTTTTTTTTTGTAGCCACTGTATAATTACTTCAAGTGGCTCATATTAGGCAACATCATCCCTAGCCTATAAATCAGTTATGCCAAGGCCAAGACCTGTCGCTTGGATAGAAGGGAAACTGTAGCCTTTAGGTCTCTTCCATTTCTGAGTTTTTTTTTAAACATAGATAAGTATTGTAGAACGTGTCTTTATATGGACAGGATTTCAGTCACTGTAATACCTAAAGCAATATCAAAATCACTCTTCTGTCTTTGTAGAAACTCATTATATCTGAATGCTTTTTGTGTCTCTGCACTGTTTGTTAACACTGTCCTTCCTTTATCTGTTGTTCATGTGAACTAGAAGAGGAACAGCAAGAACTTGAATTCTGGAGGAAGAACCAGCCGAAAGAAAATGGCCAAGGTAAGCTGTTTATCATTCAGACTGTGAATACGACTGAGCAATATGATCTGCATTTTGAAATGTGTTTGTA
The DNA here is from genome assembly GCF_001640805.2 of Lates calcarifer. Taxonomy (NCBI): domain Eukaryota; kingdom Metazoa; phylum Chordata; class Actinopteri; family Centropomidae; genus Lates; species Lates calcarifer. The sequence continues at coordinate 19,806,611 of NC_066848.1, forward strand.
GCACCCTCGTTATGAACCTTCTGCTTTGGAATGAGTAACATTCTGTGTAGATAAAACACCATTTTCGTTTCTTTTTTTTTTTTTTTTTTTTTGCTTCTGATTCACAGTTTCTGTCTTTTTCATTTCGTTATTAGAGTAGGCAGAGGTGAAATCAATAGATTAGGGGAGTTTTTGATGAAGTTTTGATTCATCAGCATGTGATTAACAAGATTTTGAGCTTGTCATGTAAAGCTGGGACAGCACTGATTTAAGGGAATTTCCTGTTCATTCTTCCTGTGCAAACAGGGCTTGTATTGTTCTTCATATGGGGCAATAATTCATCATGTATAACCTTTTAATCTTAATTATTAAGACATCTTAATATCTTAATATACATGTTTAATAAACTAATTGAATTTTAATGGACACTTCTTAATGGTGTTTTGTTTGATACCTTGCTGCCTATAAGCTAACTGTAAAGTGTTTGTCTCAGTAAGTAGCATCACTCAGTGGCATTGTGTTTGTGAATGTCTGTCTCAAACCACAGCAGAAAACCTGAGATGTCAGAGGCTTGGGCTGCCCGATGTTGGAGGCGACGGCGGTGATGGTGATGGTGACGATGGTGATGGTGGTGGCGATGACGACTACCACAGAAGTGATCCTCAAATAGCCATCTGTCTGGACTGCCTACGTAACACGGGACAGTCAGGGGAGAGCACTGTCACAGTGTGTGCATTTTAATTAATGATAAGAAATTCTGTTCAGTATAACTTTATCACACACACATAAAACAGATCCTTACAGGTTACAGTTTCAGGAAAAATTTCATTGGGCCTCTGCTTGGTTGGTAAATGGTCCCAGGTTTATAAGATGGTCCCTTGTAAAGCTTTGATTGTTTTGAGGTTTTTTCTTGGAAAAATCTACATTCATCTTGTAAATGCTTCTATCATTAAATCAGGGTGTAATCAAATTTGTCTTTTGCCCAATTAGGATTTGATGAAGAGGTTCATCCGCTGCTCCAGTAGAGTCACTGTGGGAACAATTAAGAAGTTTCTCAGTCTTAAACTAAAGCTGCCTAGCTCATATGAGGTAAGGAACAGAGTCAGTCCTCCAGCTCAGAATCTTCGGTCCTTCTCAGAGATATATAGCATAGCAAAGCAACATAGCTTTGAATTCATTTGGCAAACTTTTTTTTTTTAACTTGCTTATTTTCACGTATATTGCTCAGTCAGAATTGCTTAGCTTAGCTGAAATGGTAGATATCAACTGGATGAAATAGCTTTGCTAAAAAGCTTGGAAACAGTACATCTAAACCTCCATGAAGATGTATACCTGGTCTGAATTAGCTGAATAGAGAGCAAGTCCAACCAGTACAATTGTGAACATCTAATAACACTCCATGCAGATGACATAAAATTACATTAGTTAAAATAACTTACAAGTTTCAGCTTTAATAAAACAAACAAATAAACAAATAAAATATCTGAAAAACTAACCTCCTCAAAACTCCATATGGTGTATGAGAAACAGAGACCTCTGTGCAGGAACTTTAGCATGAGGCCACAAAGAGGAAGTTAAACTCAAACTCTAACCAGATTAACTTTGTCTCTGAAACCAGTTGGTGTGAAGCTCATTAATAATCTGTTCCTTGTTATCACTATCATCAGTCACCTTTATCAGATGCTAAAAACTGCTGGCTTCCCCATTTGCTGCAATCCAGGCTAAAACTGGTGTAACACACTTTCAGTGCAGCCTCCCACTCATTACCACAGTGAACTTCCCCTTTGCCTTCATGTTGTGCATTAGGACTGAGATCCTTTTGATTTTGTTTGCTATTTTTGTTTCTGTTGTTATTTTCTTTCTTGTCATGATTTGACAGATTTTTGCATGACATTGTCATCTTGACCCCAATATAAAATGAAGCAGTTTCTGTTTCTTCTTTCATTTTGCTTATATTTACATTGTACTTATTTCTGATATTTTTTTCCAGCTGGATGTGCTGTGTAATGGAGAGATCATGGGCAGAGATCACACTCTGGAGTTCATCTACATGACCCGATGGAGGCTACATGGAGAGAATGTAAGACTGTCACCCTCACTTCCTGTTTATGTGTGCATGTTTGCATGCTAATGTGTAGATGCATTGGTACAGGAAATTATGTTTTTGGGGTTTTTGGGGGTGTGTGTTCTGCATTCCCTTACACTGTGGGGACTCACCTCCACAAATAGAAACTAAAAGCACTTCCCCATAACTTTAAACCCTTATTTAATGTTTAACACAAGGAGTATTAGGGTACATGTAGTTGTCCCTAACTGTCACTGCACAGGTGTTACGACTTGATGCATGCAGTCGTGCGGAGAATACATGGTGGCCTGTGTGCAAAGATTTCTGACTGTAATGCGGAACCAAATTTTACAAATACAAGTTTCAACCAGAAACCTTAAGCTGTAAGCTGTTAATGAGTTAGCAACATGCCATTCTAAGTCTAGCTCAAGCTAATTGGCGTCCAGCTGCGCCAGTCACACTATGGCAATAGGAGCTAAAGGACCTGTCTGCTTCTTTCAAATTTGCTGTGTGAAAAAATGTTGGATTCCAAGTAAACTACAGCAACAATTGAGACACAAGTGGCGGATTGGATGAGGATGGTGTGTCGATGTTGTAGGTAGTTGTAAGGGATGAATGCAGAAACACCCAGATTTGGCAATCTCCAGCAGCCAAAACAAAACAGGAAAGCAGACGGAGCTAAAAACATTACAGAAGCATGTGGCATTTAACTTTTCATGTTTTGTAGCCACTTGAGAACTACTGCCTTTTGTTTTTTATCAACCCTACATAAATATATGACCTATATGAGAGTGTATGCAAACGGTTTAATGTTTTACTAGTTAATACACTACAGGGTAGATCAGCTACCTTAGGGGGGACTACACAACATTAGGTGGATAAACCTGTAACTTGCACTACAGTTCGATTCAAAATGAATAGAAAAAGGTCTAACCTTATACATTTAGGGTTGTTGCAATAATGTCCAAAACCATGGAATATACTGGACCGTGACTTGTTGTACCGTACATGTTTAGGTTAAGGTATAAAATTAGGCTCGAATAAAGATTAGGGTCAGGGTTAGGCAGGCAGAAGTTTCAGTATGATTAGGTTAGGGTCAGAATGAAAGTAAATAAACAGAATGTTCTCAGAATGAGCACATCTGTGTGTGTGTGTGTGTGGCGTGTGCGTATGTGTGTGTATGTTGTGTGTGAATGCATGTGTAAAAACTAGGACTGGTTGAATGAGTTCTCTATTCAGCTCTAAATTGTTTTTGCACGAAGAAAGTTTCTCTTCCAAGAATCTTTCATGACTCAGATTCTATAAAAGGAGGAACTCTAACTTCAAACTGAATGGAAGGAGATGTTTCACAGTCTGTCTTTGTGTTGTTGTTGTTGTTATTGTGTTAGTATAAATTGATGGAATTTTAGAGCCGGTCAGTTTCAAAGAAAGTTTAACTTCCTTTTACTTTACTGTACCTCTCAGGCCAAAGCTTCACCTTAACCCTAATCCTATAAACAGTAATGTCTTAAATATTTACTCACTCTGAACACACCACTCTGAACTCTGTACTCTCAGAAGGTCATAATGCACACTGAAGTAAATCTGTGCAGCTTTTTGTTTTTTCAGATTTCTAGCTGACAACTTTTCGCATTTTAGTTTGACTTCCACATTCTCTTTGTTGTTGCAGATAATTTTGTCTATTTTGGGGAATTTTAGAAACCTGTTGAATAATGTGCATTGTAACCAATATGAATAATAGTCAAAACTGCTCTGTAGTTATTGAAAAAATAGAGTAGATTCAAGGATTCAATGGAGCAGACTTAAGTAGTCAACAAAGGAAATGCAAAACTGACTGAAACTGAGAAAAACTGAAAAACAGGAAAAACTAAGACAGAGTTTCCTGTGTCCTGGAAATAGAGATAAACAAATTCTATGATATGGCGGCGAGCTTTGGCAAATGAGAATCTGACAACATACACAGACACATACAAAAAACACAGTGAGAACCGTAACTCCTACTTAAACCGTCACAACACTCAGCCTAAACCCAACCCTTACCTGAAACCTAATTCTAGCCTTAACCCTGAAACAAAGACTTCATACAGCTCTTTAAAGAGACAAGGATTTAATAAAATGTCCTCACTTATATAAAAGCTTAATTGGGCCTCACAAAGATAGAAGTATGCCAGCGCTCTTAGCCTCGGGCTTCAGGGTCACTGGTCCTGTGGTTCAGTGGGCCAGTGTGTGTGTTCATGATCTTGATCTACAGTGTAAGTGCTTGCTTGTGTGTAAGCACATACATTCCTGTGCTCAGTGATCTGCGTGCATTTTTCAATGACAAGCCAATGAAAAGTCCCATCCACTTCGGCGACTGAGGAGCACAGACAGCTGGCACCACAGGAGGCATCAGATACCAGGATCAGGAGGAGAGGAGAATTATAAGGGGGAGGAGGACCAGGGGGAAAGGAACTCAGTATGAAATGAGAGACATATAAAATATGTTGCTTCTCAGCTCCAGCTGTGCTCACATGTCTGCCTCAAGGGATAATATGTATTAAATACAGTCATTTTCTTTCACATAACTTCCCACAAACAGGAGTCTTTTTAAAAATTTATTGGCTTAATCCTTATTTTCCAGAGCTCAAAAATGTCATTGTGGGGTGTTTCATTGTGCAGTAAGAGTAGATGGAAAAAGAAGAAAAAACTGCATGTTGAATTATTAATCCCAGTCATTATGTAATCATACTGCATAATGACCAGAAAACTATGCAATCCAACCTTGTAAGAAAAGGCAACATTTCTTTTAAGTTGTTACTTAAATGAGGTCCCAGTATAATACTAATGAGCCATAAAACAAAAAGAATTCTTCTGCCTGTTTTCCAACAACACATTGTTTGATCTTATTCATTCAGTTTGACTTGACATCCCTCTTATGTAATAAGGAAGTACAGATTGTCTGTTGCGTGTGCACAGATTGTCAGAATTGTAAACCATGTCATTTTCCATTTGGGCCTTAATCCCATATGGAGAGTTGTGGACACACATTGTGTTAACATTATGTTACAGGACTTAGGACAGTAAAACAAATCATTCAAAGTGCACAGCTCTGGCAAGTAATCCCTCCAAGTAATACACTAGCGATTACCGTGAAATAGACTTTTATTGATGATACGCAGCAGAAAAAGGCTGAGAGGCGTCCAAACCACAGATCAGAGCGACGTTATATATGATCTCTTCAGTCCTACTGTTTTCAGTCCTGCTTAGCATGTGGAACTGAAGACCTAGTTTAACCAAGTTTTATGGTTCTGGGTGAGTACAGTTTGCCACAGAAGGGAAAGGAAAGTCAATGTTTTTCAAACTGGATTTTAGATGCTGAAATGTGGGTTAAAACTAGCCTATATTTGGTTGACATGTAGACATCTTACATATAATAGCTGCTACAACAGCAGTAGTAGGTTAGGACTTGTTGCACATATGATGCTCATAAAACAATGGTTATATTGTAACCTAGACCTCTAACAAATCACTTTTCAACCTTTTTTAGCCCAGTTTTACACTTTAGGTGCACTTTGACCTGCAAATGAACAAAGTCAATGATCAGATTATGATGTTTATACAAGTACTCCTATAGGGACACTTGCGCCATGTCTCCAGAGTTCATGGCAAAGTCATGTTGACTCTGAGTGAATGTTCAGAATTTGAATGTGTTCAATCTAAAATTGAACTGATGAAGAGGGCTTGCTCAAGGTAAAACACTGTTACATGTATTTTTTATGATCCAGTGCCACTATGAGCAAAACCCTCTCATGTGTCAGTGTTTCCTCCACCTCCAGTCCCCCCCACCCACCCACCCCCGATGATCCAAAACAAGAACCAGAAATCAGTCTGTCAGAATTATTTGTGTCCTGACTGGTGAGTCAGAAGGATAAATGCCAAGAAATTATTTTTGAATCCTGTTTGCACCCGGTCTGGATAAGGACAAAATAAGGAGAAGACTGACAGAGAGGGCGAGAGAGACAGACACGAAGCATGAGAGTCAGGAATGGGGGATAGAGAAGGGAGAGAAAGAAGATACAAGTCATTCATCAGTCTCATCCTTCTGACAACTCCACAGCTTGGCTTCATTTTCTCCCCATAATGTCGAGACACCCAGAGGCCAGTCAGGACGGCTGAACTCACATGGGAGCGTACACAAATTAATCTGTTACCTCTCGGGATGTCGCTTAGTCAGAACAGGAAACTGCCTTCTGATTGCTACCATGGTGATTTTAAGTACTCAAAATCAAACAGGAAAATGCCATACTATTCTTCCTGGGTAAAAAACAAATTCAGAGGTCTGTTATTGATATGCTTTCCATTCAGAAATTAAGGCATTTGGTTGATTTCTGTTAAACAGTCAACATTTTATTCCAAAAAGATGTTGTAGCTCTATTTGGATAACATCTGTCACTAGTTAAATAGCATTACAATCATTTGTCCCAGCAACCCTGTCTCTTTCAAAAACCAAAGCAATTATTAATTTGCCTTGGCAAACATGTTTTGGAATAAATTTAATTGCTGCTTTGTAGGCATTTTTCCTATTATCCTATCACTCCCCACACAGTGTAACATTATTGATGGGGGTCCCATGTGTGGTTGGGCTGAGGCTACTAAAATCTATTTCATTTGTTTAACACCATAAGATTCAGCAAGTAATAAGAATAATGTGAAATATTTTGGACTGCACAATAAAGGCACATTATGCTTATATGTGGTCTACAAAATGGTCTAATATTAATTTTGTTTTGTCAGTCTTGATTGTGGCAATAGATAAGGAGAGGTAGGAGGTGATAGAGAGGACAGAGACATCTGACCTGAAAGCGTCTAAACAACATAGTCTAAATGCTACATGGTCGCTGACAGTCAAGTTGGATAGACAGAGACACTCAGTCAAATCTGCCTTTCAGATTAGTTTACAAAAAGTAAGCACATTTTTTTAAGAGTTGTTCCATCACTCCTGTAATAGAGAAGCAGTGGATTCACTTCGTTAACACAAATTAGATTCAGGTGTTGGCAGTGTTCATTCAGAGGCAGGAAAGCTTTTGGCCTGAGTGATGGAACAAAACTCAAAAGTGAAACCCAAAACTTTTTCCTAAACACCTTCAAGCAAGTGCTCCATCCTGAGAAAGCCGAAAGCATTTTTTTCTTTCTGTCAAAGGGGAGTTTTGGGGAGTTTTTCCTTGTCCAATTAGGGGGGTCAATTGATAGAGGGTGTCACTAGGACAGAGAAAAACTGAACACTTTACATCTCGTTTTCCTAAGAAATGACTACACATTCCTCCTATGTCACTTGTATAGTTTTTTTTGTTCTTCCCAGTTTAATGCTGAGATAGGAGGAACTTTGTGCATTGGTTAAAAACAGGAGCAGTCTAATCAGAGAAATTAGGTTAGTTCAGAAAAACCTGGACAATCATGAAAGTTGCAAAAAGAAGTATCCTGTTCCTGTGCGAGTCAGATCAGAAAATCTAATTTTAATAAAATGGCTGACTAAATTTCCAAACTACACAACAAAATACATCGTTGATCTGCTGATCTGCTGCCACTTTGGATAATGTTTGGTTAGATTTAGCCACAAAAATAGCTTAGTTAGAGTTAATATAAACCAGTGTTGATTATAGGAAAAGGAAAAAGAACCCATCCATTCCCCCAGACACCTCTCTATGAGGTTTTGTGGCTCTGTATGAACATCATGCTACCTTTGTTGTGCTTTGAGTTGTTATTTACTGTTAAATCCCATTTCAACCCATTTCAAAAACTTTTTCCCCCAGCTTTTTTCACAGATTTGCCCATACTGCATTAAACTAACAAAAAAGGTGACTGTTCTGAAAAATATCTAGAACATCAGGGTTAGAAAAGTCATTAGTCCCCTGATTTCAGACTTTATAGAGCCACCTTTTGCTTTGATTACATCAATCTGTTTGGATATGTCTCAATTGGCTTAGCATTCCTAGATTTTGCACATTCTCCCTTGTAGAATTCTTCAACTTCAGTGAAATTCTGTGCTGAGCAGCAGTGGACTGCTTCCTTCAGGTCCATCAATGGATTTTGAGTTGGATTTAAGTCAGCGCTCTGAATTGGCCACTAAGGGATATTCAGCTTCTTATCCTCAAGCCACCATGTTGTTCTTTTGGCAGTTGTTGTCGTGTTGGAAGATTAATAACTTGCCCAGTTTTCTACATGCTTTACAGTTAGTATGGTGAATTTTTTTGGGTGATGTGCTGTTTGTCAACAAACAGACCATTTGGAGTCCATAACACCTGTTGCTACATAAGAATGTTTTAGGTGTGTTTTTGCATAGCACAAACGAGATTGTATGTGGCACTTTTTCAGAAAAGGCATCTTTCTTCCCAACCTGCCGTACAGGCCAGCTTTGTGTAAAGCTTATGACATTGTTGTGACATGCACAAGTTCTTATTTTACTGTACAATATATGGGCTTTGGGCCCAAACTATCCATGTTTCGTCCAGTGCTTCAGTCTGCACATTTCAAAAGATGAACACTTGTGGCCAGGCTGGCCAATATTTTATTGAATCCAAGTGGAATGTCTCATTTTTCTCTGGCTATAAAAGAAAAAGACATTCTGACTTACCTTCTGCTGCCTATAAATCCTACTCTCTCCCAAATATAGATACCTGGCGGCATGACTACATACTGTATCTATGTTGTATGTGCTATCTCTTCGGTTTAACTACAGTGGTTTGCACAACTGGCTTGACAGGCATCTTCATCTGAATGCCATGGCCCTGCCCAGTTGTCCAACCGTCACTATTTGTCTAGTTTTGCTTGTCATACCAGTATCCACTAGTTAGCAATCCCTCTGTATTGTATTATACTGTGAAAATAATTTTGATTCTACATCACCCTTTTGTCAGCATTAACCAGGTCAATCACTGCTTTATTAGTGTTAAACATACAGCTGGTTGAGGTGCAGCATTTGTCTCCAGAAGTCAGAAGCTCATTTTTGTGTGGCTTTATTTGCTGGAGGGTTTTTGTAATCCAGGTTTATTGGCATATATAATATAACAACTATACATACATTGATTTTAGCTAGGTAGCAACATTCACACTGACTGTATGCGTGTATATGTAGTAGAGTTCTGCACAGGCCTCGAAACTGACACTCCACCCACACTTACTTTACAGACCTGACCTGACTCAATGATATTGAGTTACCAGCATGTAACACTGCAGCATCTCAAAATAATAAAATATCTTCCTTACCAGTTAGTAGATCATCATCATGATTTTCATGTAATTCAAAATGTGAATATTCAGGTTTCCCAGAGGAGGAATTTTGGACATACATTTTGGACTCTCTGAGTTTTAGTGCCATCTGAAAAACCAGAGGGGACACATTATTATGCTTTATTGGCAATACGCATAATACCACATATTCCCAAATGTGATTTACTATGCAAAACCAGTTAATTGTCATTTTTGGCTGTACCAAACAGTATTTGACAGCAAATTTAGTTTTCACTTTTTCAACTTCATGGAGTTTTGCTGGTGCTGCACATTAGACCATTCTACGTTTCAGTGATTTGACACCAGAAAAGAATCCCTTAAAACTAGCTGACAGCTGCACAGTATGTATGTGTGCATTATAATTAAAGTCTTTGGAGACAGAAATGCTGAGTGAAAGAGTGTCAGAGATGCAGATGCAGAGACACAGTGACAGACTGGTTAGATCGGATTCGGTGTTGTTCTGTTTTTTCCTGAGACATGATGCAGCAAAATACGGAAAAGCAGAGGAGATGACAGCAGCTGTACTCTGCTGCACCAGCAGCCTCAAGCTGCCAGAAATAAGAGACAGACTCCAAAAACAGGAGACACACTCTTCACTTTGCAGCTGCTCTTGACACAAACACTCGCCTTTTTTCTTTTTGAATTTTTTATGAAAAGGGCGCTGCACGTCTCTGACTGATTCTGATGTGTTTTACAGTCAACTGAGGCAAGACTGTACAAATAGTCAACGTTGACATTTCTATTATTTAACCAACCTACAAGCCCACATAGTGGCATTTACCATGAAGATGCCACAGAACAAATGATGACATCAACATCACAGGGAGCATTTGTCTCATCAGGTTTCCTGTAAGATGTTTTGTCCTATAATATGCTATACTGACATTGTATAATACAGACCCAGTGACACAGCTGCAATAATTTAAAAACACAAAAAGTCTTGGAGTTTAATGTTGCAAACATTGCTACTTGCTGACATGTTATGAATTATTGTACATGCAAGACAACCTTTGTTGTGGTTGCGTTCAAATTTTTTTTTTGTTTGTTTTTTGGTTACTACTGAGCCTGTGTGTTTGTTGTGGAGTGTGAGGTAAAAAGCAAATGTTTTTGAAAGACACAGTTCAGATCACCTGACAAACCTCACTGGCCAACCATTATTAAAAAAAAAAAAAAAAAAGTTTAGTAATGCTAATGTTGCTTCACGTAGATTTTGTGATTAGATTTCTTTGGTTGAGAACAAATATGGCATCAGTGAACATTGTACTGGTACGTTTAGTATGAACATTTTTCAACTTGCCAGGTACGTTAAACATTTAACATTTCCCCAGACATAATATGGTTGGTGTCATGTTTCCACCTTCTGTATTTGCTGCTATAGTTTAGTTGTATATAAGCACAGCAGGGTTGCCTCCTGTGATGTTCCTAGGTTTTTCCACTCACCTTGCATTTCTTTGGTTCACCTTGGTCATACATGGCTTATAGGATTTGGTTCTGATGGGATCATTTTGGATCCTATTGCCATTTTTTTTCACTTAATTATTTCCTCATGCTAACCATATCTATAACATCAAGGTTATTTTCCCCGTAATTAATCAGTAGCAAGTGACGTACGTTTGTATTTGCCACTGGGATCAAAGAATTATGTCCATTTAAAACCTGTCACTGTATTTCTATAAATCAATTTACAACAACCTGTACAACTGCGTTGATCTCATCCATACTGGCCACCACTTTTCTGCTTTTCTGGCTGAAAAATCTGAGATTATCAGTTGTTCTGAAAGCATCAGTGTGTAGGATCTGAAAAAATTTAACAGGAAAGCAACACATAGGCTATACTATCAATTTTCAACAGGGATATCTCATTTTCCTTTACAATAATGAAGAGCTAAACCTAAATACATTTTGGTAAGAAACTTGAAATGATTCAATAATTAGGCAGAGTCAGATTTCATAAGATACTATCAAACCCAAACTCTAATGTGGTTTGTTATAAGTTTGACACTTCCACATGCTAGATGCTCTGTATTTCATAGATGTCAAATGTTAAATTTCAGGCCATCAGAGCTTTTCCAAACAGGGGATTTATAGCATTTTGGAAATGAACTTTTCAATTGAGCTTCAGCAGGGTGAGCAGCAGCCAGGCCTTTAATTCTTCTGTTCTTTTATGGCTCCTCTGCATCAGACACTTGGCTGCAGTCCCAGCAGAACAGAGCCAGGTGGATCCTGGACAGTTAAATGGAAACGGGTTTACATTCTTCTTTACCTCTCAATCCAGGAAACCTGCGGTTTGAAGTCAGATGAAATAGGAGCTGCCCGGTCTGTCTTCCTCTGTCTGTCAGAGGAACCAGGGACACCTGAGCTTCAGCAAACAGGAGTTAAAAATATGTGTCTGGTGTGATATGCCTGCAAATCTAACTACTGCAGATTTATCCTGCACAGTCACTTTCACAGCCTCAAAAATGAATATAATACTTGATAAATGTTGAACTCTTAATATTTACTCAGTTTTTCTAAATATATTTGACACTCATTTGGCCTGAAAGACTCTGAGGAGACGAGCTAAGAAAAGGGAAAAATACCGTATCCATCTCTTTTTAAGTTATTCCTGCCTACTGCTCAGTTTTCAGGGTGATTTAATGAGTAGATGATTTTTACCATTTAGCTCTTTATCATATTGGGTTGTGTTACTGAATTGGGTATTATACAACCAAATATGACATTGTATAGGAATTTTGAGGCTCAGTAAACAGGGTTATTAAGCCCTAGCCATGTCTCTCATAGGCTAATAATCAGAGTATTATTTGATTTTTTACTTACCAGTAGTTGATGTTTTGAGTGTTTACTGTGTGAATATGTGTGTTTGTATTTCAACACATCTGTTGGTGTAATGATGATAGCTGAAAATACATGTTGTCGATGTTGTAACAACTTTTTAAAAGTCTGTTCAGTTAATACTAACCTGAAGACAGGATCTTCTAGTTTTAGTGATTTAGTGTTTATCAGATGATTATTATCTGTCCATATTCCTGCAGCAGCAATAGTGTGGTCATCCATAGTGTGTTCCTGTTTTCAGTAAATCTCTCTCATCTCACTGAAACAGTTTATCTTTTTTTCTGTTGCTCCCTCAGACATATCCCATGGTTCTTGAGTACCGGCCACGCATCGACTTTGGCTGAACTACGGCTGCAAGAAGAGGACCACACACACATACTGTTACATACATACATACATACATACATACATAAGTGTAGACATACATACAAGTATAGAATTAAGAACACCTACATTTGCACGTGGATGCATACAAATACACATAAACACAAACATACACTTGCCCGTAATGTGCAGAGAAAGAGAAAGATTTAAATGTATTTTTGTACAGCCAATGATGAAGTGCATACGTTGTTATGGTAAAGAGGTTTTATGCTACATAGAATAATATATGCTATAATATATGATATTTTTAAATGTATGTCCCTGTGCCTAAAAACCTGTTGAGATCAGAAATGAAGTATGACCATATCTTCACTTTGCCTGTCTAACTCTGTAGATTAAATGTTGATTTTTTACTGTTGATGGATGTTGTTATATTTTATCACACTCACTCTCACTATCTGAAAGTGTGGCCAACAGAGCTAAGAGTCTGAAACACGCATGGTGTATTTGGATCTGAGTCATAGATCCATTGATCGGTATCACTCAGGTAACTTCACTGCTAAAGAAATACTTCCAAATGACAGATGCACAATGTTTCTTCAATTTTCACTTGTAATTGACTGCACAAACACTTAATAAATGAATGAATAAATACATTATTAATTATTAAGCTGAGTAAATTAATTATAAATGTACTTAGCTTCCTCAATGTCCAACAGACAGCGAGCATCTTTGGTAGAAGAGGCCTCTCTGAAGGGCATTAACTCCATTAAGACTATAGTTTCTATTATCTCTTGATATCTGCTGTCAAGGTGAATCAACAATCATCTGCACAATTTGTGTCATGAAGTGCACCAAGCAAGCTCTTCTTGTCAAAAGCTAAAATTATGGGCTGCTTTGTCCCAAGTATAACTGGGCTGGATTAAGGCACCCTAAAAGGAGCCTGAGACTCTCAGCTCAGGGCAAAAAGCAAGCAGTTAGCATCTGGACATAGTCTCCAACATAGCAGCCTTGATGAAAAGAAGAGCTATTCTAACTGTTAAACGTTTATTATTGATCTCATCTGAGCTTGCACCCCTTAAATTGTTAATTAAATAAATATTCAGCTTTTAATAGTTTAGTTGTTTTTTTTTTATCTAATAAATATCTTAGTATTCTTTATGTTTTATCATTTTAATGAAGCACATGCACCATGATTAGAAAGTAAAACCTGAGATTGACTGTGCAGATAATGCTGTATCTCAGCATCCCTTCCCAGGCCTGTATGGAAACAAATCAGACCCTTATTCATGTAACCATGATCACTCTCATGACTGCCATGTGCCATACCAAGATGACCACAGAGTTTAACATGCCAGGAACTTCCCACAAGTCTTGCATGAGTGCAGAAAAGTCTTGCTGACAAGACTGAGTTTAGTAATGAATACAAGAAAGAATCTTGTGGACACTAATGAGCGATTTCCCTGTGGACTGTTATTGTCCTTACTTGGACTAAGGATATTTCTAGTCAGCAGTTGGAGCTACTAAAGCAGCAGTTCTGTCGATTGTTTGATGCCATGAAATAGAGTGTGAAAGTTCATTGTTGACTTTTGAAATAGTTTGACGAGAAAGTCTTATGAAATCCCATAGATAACATGATGACGGCTGACTCATCTCTGTGACTGCTGAGCAAACTCCATCCACAGATTAAGACCATAAAATGTGGTTGAAAGTGTTGGTACAGCTAATGAGTGGACTTTGAGTTAAGATTTATTCTGTCTCGTAATTCCTGCTCAGCTTTTGACAGAGAACTAAGAGATGGACTGATCCTCCAGACTGCTGAGTTTAGACACCTGTTGTCATCATTTACACATAAAAAGTCACAAAAGTGGATTTTGTGTATAATTTTATTCCAAGAACTAATATCCTGCTTCAACTTTGATCTAGCTCTACAGTAGAGCAGGGGAGTGCACAGTTTGGTTATTAGCAACATGTCAGGTGCACATTAACACTTCAGTTTAACCCCCAAATGAAGTGATGTGAACCTGTTTGCATGCTTGTGTTTCTTGATATCTTTTTAGTGATGTTAATGCAGTGACTTTTGATAGTATGTCAAATCATGGTCTAGTCAATTAAAACAGATTATCATGATTGAATGTCACGATGAAAGTTGAATCAAAGTTCAGGGAGCCTGGTACATAGAGCATTAGCAACAAAAACAGAGCCTTAGTAATCTCAGCAGATGAGTAATGAACACAATTCAACAATCACAAACACACATTTATAATACACACACACGCGCACACACACACACACACACACACACACACACACACACACACACACACATTGCATTTGAGTACATTCACTAGCCCCTAACTGTAACCATCACAACTAAATGCCTATCTTCAAACCTTACACCAAACCCTAATCTTAACCTAATTCTCATTTTAACCATAAAACCAGGTATTAACCCATCAACACACAGGCACACGCACACACACACACACACATATTGTTGTACCCTTACCTAAACCATCACAACTGAATGCCTAACCTAATGTAACCTAGTTCTAACCCTAAAATCAGGTCTTAACCCTCAAACAAACATTTCAATCTGTAGACCCCACAAGTATAGCATGGTTTACAGACCCCAGTAAAACAAGTCCTCCCACGCACACATACACACACACCTAATGATGACCTATATATACACTGTGGTGAAGCAGGTGCACCAGACGACACATGCTAGCATCAATACCAAAACGCCTATGCTTGTGTGAATGCATAGATGTCTACACACACACACAGTTGCTGACAGGTCAAGCACACCTTGTCTGACAGTTTTATGCACTCACAATCTCATGTGCTCACATGTTCACATTCGCTTTCTCTCTCTCTCTCTCTCTCTCTCTCTCTCTCTCTCTCTCTTTCTCTCTTTCTCTCTCTCTCTCTCTCTCACACACACACACACACACACACACACAAAAGCTCATCCTTCCAGCTGTTCGTCTTGCCCTTGTAGTTGTTTTTTCAGGTCAGAGTTATGTAGGGCACAGGTCCCCATGGTTCTTCATATGACTCACAGTGATGCTGCTGACCCATCAACACTGTAACACACTTTAGGTTTATATGGAGAAGATGAATGGGAGGCAACAGCAGACATACCTTGAATCTTAAACCCCACTGACCTACCAGTCCAGTGGAGGGTCAGTAAGTAGCCACAGATTTATTTTAAATCCATTTTTATTTTAAATTTTTTAGTGATGTTAATGCAGTGACTGGTACATAGAGCTGCTGTAATGATACAAACTACTGAATATTGAAAAACATGCTTTTGGGTTTTACCATAATATTTGAGTCAGGTAAAACATAATACAACTTAAATGAAGAGGTGGAACTAGCTGATACAGAATATACATGATACTAACCGTGTGGCATATCATCATTTTTCCAACCTTAAATATAATTTATTGAGTTATGCTTCAATTTTTATATTCAATTCAGCAATTCCAAAACAAATGAAAGTGAAAGTAGTCTTTAAACCTTGATACACAGAGTTAAACATTTTTGTGCTGTCTTAAAGTTGTTATTAATTAAACTTTTCATTTTATTTTGTCACTGCTTTCGCTATTACTTCACTAGGTCTCACATTAAAAACAAAACACAGGTTGTGGTCATCACAAGTACTAAATGATTCATACTGCTTAGATCTCCTTAAAGCTGCTGTTTTAAACAAATATTCATAGTGTTGGGAGGGTCCATTTTTAAATTTGTAATGTATTCTGTTAATACTTTGTATTACTTTAACATTGTCTTACATTATAATTGAGTACAACACAGTGAATGAATGTGGCATTCACACAATACTGCTACCTAAAGTAGACTGAGCCAGAGTCACTCTGGTGATGATGCTCTGACTGACAAAAAGATGAAAACCTAATTTTTCCTTTACATTTTATTTTCTACAGCATTATGTTAGAGTGAAAACCAGAAAACAAGATGAAAACAAAAGCTATGTAAATTTATAGTTCCATAGAGTATTCTGCTTTCAATGTGCTGTCTTACATTTAATCCTCTTAGCATAAAAATAGCACCAGAAAAGACAGTTTTTACCTTGTCTCCCACCGCATGAAATGGACACAAAAGATATAAATAACAATATAAATCTATAATGCTGCACAGGGTGAGGAAGTTAGCTTGCGTACCAAAAAGTTGTAGTTCTCAAATGGTTGATTAAAAGTATATATACTAGATGGAAATAATTGGAAAAAAATATAGTGCATATCATGCATGTTATGAATTGGCTGGTCTCCATTTAGTGATTGTTAGCTAGACCTCATTAGCAAGCTGGCTAACGTGCTAAGAGGCTGATCTGCAATCTGTTAGCAATAGGTAGCTTGCTAGATAGGTAATTTGACCAGCAAGCATTCACCTAAACAAAGCATTCTACTACTTTTGCATTTCATAGTGAATAATGCAGAAGTAATTCCTTTAGGTTAGTATTGATTTTATGAATGCAACTGTATTCTGATTACCACTTCTTTAAATTGTAACTATAGCTAAATACAATTACTCTTATTTTGTATTCTAAATATGTAACTGTTACATGTGTTCTGTTACTCCCCAACACTGAATAGTCATTATATTTATAGAATAACTTATAAATGAATCCTTAATTTTTAAAACATTTCAAGTCCTACATTTCCCAAGATGCCATTTGACAATCTCTGTAGTAAGTGTGTGAACCTGTGTCTTTCCCCTGTGAGTTTGTTATCTGTGTGGGTGGATAAGCGTCAAAATGAGTGTTATCAATACTGAAAGTTAACAAGAGACCAGTAGTTTTTCCAGCTGAGAAAAAGTGAGAGCTTCTGTCTTTGTAGTCAGAACACAAGCTGCTCTCTGATCGTGGGAGGACTAATTTTTCACTTGAATCTCATAAGTTTCACTTCCTCTTGTTAGATTTGCTACAGAGTGGCAGACAGAAAACAAAAGGGGACTGGGTGTAAACCTGTAACAGTCACTTTGTATCAATGATGCAGAACAGGGTCAGAATTATAACTAAAGGTTTCTTTTCTGTTTTGTGACATAATATTTACTTGTACATCTTAAATACTTTCCATACATACATTAGAATATGGAATTTATAAATGATCATATTTTAGGTTCAGCATCACAGTTAAATTTTGACCTTGGAAATAGCTCCCTGACAAAACAAAAAAAGACCTGAACTCAAAATTCAGTCATATACATGCGGTGGTGTAACAAGTCAGCACTAGGACCCAAAGCAAACGGGCAAAGCAGGCCCTGTCCATTACAGTGCATCATAACCCAGACTTCTGTGTGGGCATGTCTGCACATTTTTGAACTAGCAAATTGTCTATAATCCTTATTTGAACTTGATTTAGAAATGTAACATACAGGTAAGAATTAGAGTCTGGATATTATATTATTTATCTGATAAATGAATGATATTGAGGAAACCACGGAACAGATGACTTGGCCTCCCCCAGCAGGACAGTGCTCCCACCACACCACAAAAACTGCTCAGAAATGGCTCAAGGAACACGACAAAGAGCCTGAGGTGTTGACCTGGCCTCCAAATCCCTAAGATCCAAATCTGATTGAACATCTTTGGGATGTACAAGCCAGATGTTGGAGGCCCCACCCTGCAACCCACAGGACCAAAAGGATCCACTGCCAATATCCCAGTGCCAGACACTACAGGACATCCTCAGAGGTCTGCATTTCCATGCCCTGATGGGTCATAGCTGTTTTAGTTAGTAGTTAGTTACACCTCTGTTTACATGTACAATAATATACAACTATACATATTATATTTTTCTCTGTGTATATATTTAAGGTTTATTATTATGACAAAACATGCCATAATTGCAAAATAAATTCTCTGAGCACCCATTGTTACTCTAACTTATCTGCCACTGGAATCGAACAATTCAAAAACAAGACTGCTCAAAGAAGGAACTGAACCCCCCCATCAAATTCCCCAGAACCTCATTGATCTCTTCTGATAATCTAATACTTCACCCTGAGTTCAATCTAGTTTCTAAAGACATCCTTTGTCACATTAAACTGAAACCTCCTGTGAGTCCTTCAGCTCTGGACTACTGCCAGACTTCCGGACAGACAGACTCAGTGCAATGACATCAGTGATATTGAAGGCAAACAGCGTCTGGTACGAGACATGAATGTGTCTCATGCAGCTCAGGTGGACTCACTGACAACAGCAGCAGCCACATCTGAGCTCCAACCTTAGAAAAGCCTGCCATGTCCTTGTAAATATATTATCCTGTGAGGACACTCCCGAGTATGATTCTACTGTAGGTGCAAGGCTGAATACCATATTTGTTACTGAGAGTGAAAGTTGACTCTGGAAATAGTAGTTAACACTACATCATCAGTAAGAGAGATGTAATGAAGTGTCTATGTGCACACAGGGTCATGAGTTATTTGAAAGACTGATTTATTCATTCATTTACATTTATGGTTCCAAGAGGATGATTCCTAATGTTACCTTTTTGTTTCGTACCACCATTAGGTCAACTTTGTCCTCTGATCAATACTTGTTGCTATGTATCAGAAAAGTACAGGCCAGTTTTCCATGTGAATTCTGCAGATATTCTCTGTCCCCAGAGGATGAATTATGATGTTTTTACAGACACCCTGAACTTTTCTCTGGTGATATTAGGCCTCAGTTTTTACTTTTCTGCATTTGAAATCTACTGGGCAAACTGAAATACTGTATATAGACATAAAAAGAACATCTGAGGGGAATTGCCGGAAATTTGACACACTCTGATATCAGTAGAAGTATGTATCATGGTTGCAGCTTCATGACATTACCTCACCCTGATGCCGTCCCAACACTCAACACAGATATTCACATGTCAAAGGTCAGGCCAAGTTAAACAGCAGATGGCACAGGACGTCCTGCAGCCGGAGGAGAGCTGACACTGACTCTGCTTAGACAAACAGCAGCCGGCAGAATCCTGCTGTGAGGGTCTGCATGTGTGACACTGAGGCATCGCAAGTGTGTGTTCACACTGTGTTTGTTGGATCACTGAAAAATACAGTATACTGTATTAAAGACGGTGAAATGGAACATGCTTTTCCCAAGTTCCTGTGTTGATCATTAATTTGTCTCTTGTTACATGCTAACCCATCATATAAAACACATAACTTCTACTATGAGTAATAGTGGAGGGTGCAAAGTAGCGGTTCTGTGTTTGGATTCCAGTTTGGCAAAAACTTTGCTTATATTATGAAAGCATGTGGTTGAGGTCTAGTTTATTAATTTCTTCATCATTCTCTTTCTTATCTAACAACATGGGAGAGGAAGGTTTGTATATATATATATATATATATATATATATAGAGAGAGAGAGAGAGAGAGAGAGAGATAGATAGATAGATAGATAGATATATAGATATATATACCACATATTCTGTTTCACTCAAATATGACACATTACAGAAACTGAAGAGCTCTAACCTCAATTTCATTGTAATTAATAATTAATTAATTAATAATTTACAGCAATTTTACGTAACACAAGACAACAATCAACAGTAGTGAACATAACAGTGACATCAGTGAGTAGACAGTCCAAATGACAGACAGATAAACAAGCAAATGACTGGCATCTGGACAGTGTTCAGAATTCAAAATCAAAATCAGTCCTCAATAAATGAAGAACACAGATGGTTTCTGCAAACTATCCAACATTTATTCTAAAAAGTCATGTCCTCTAATTTTGTGGCAATAAATAAGTGATAACACCTTGTAACACCTTGTTGGTGTGTATTCTCCTATTTGCACTGACACACACCACTCGGCTGGATGTGCTTTCAGTGCTGCAGTAGCACATGCAACAATTGATGTCAACACAGGGGTCACACATCATAAATATTTATCTGCTTTTATTTCAATTCATTTCTGTTTAATATGATTCTGAGTGGATTGTGGTAGGAAGGTCACTATGTCATACTGGTGAGATGATGTCTGCCTTATTTATAAGAGGAACATGTAAGTTATTTTTGGAAGTGACATCACTGGAGATGAAGATGATGATGGTGTGTGTCTTTGTGTTTGTGTGTGTATGTGCGTTTGATCATGCATGATTCTCTGTGTCAGTATGGCTGCATGAGTTTGATGAATGTGTATTGGTGAACCTGTGTTTAACAGCAACTGCATAGGTTTGCACTCATTCAGTGTATGTGTGACTTTATCTGTGAGACGTGTGTGTGTGTGTGTGTGTGTGTGTGTGTGTGTGTGTGTGTGTGTGTGTGTGTGCGTGCGCATGCTGGTACGCATGTTTAAGATGTGTGGTGATATTTACAGCAGCAAAACCACCTGCAGATTTTGACACCTTCTCTGTAGTCACATGTTGCTCTCTGCTGCCCTTTGAGTGCAAGTAACAGCAACCACCACGCCACAAGACTGAGATTTAAGGTATTAATGTACTTTTCTATGGCCAAAGATCATAGATACATGATTTCAATTCATAGATTCTTAAAAATAGCTTAACACTGTAATGTCTGGGTAATGACATGATTTCAACCAGTGGAAGAACAGACAGGAGACAGGTAATTTAACACACAAGAACCCAAGGAAGAACAGAGACTGAAGCAATGTATTTATATTTTGGCAAAAACTATATTTTGGCAAAATATAAATGGAGGAGCATGTTTTTGGATATGATTGTTTAGTTGACAAGTTGACAAAGCCTATTAGCTGTGTTCTTGTCCCACTTCAGCTCCATCTAGACCTCAGCTCTTTATCCAAATGAAGAAATAAAAGGAACACTTAACGATAAGCAGCCCTGTAATAAATCGTAACCAAAATGGCATAATACAAGACTGACTAAATCTGGTACTCCTGGTTGCCAAGAACATGTCACATTTGTGATGAATGATGCACCAGAATCAGCTCAAGCATACTTGGGCCAGTTCCATGGGTCATCTCTGGCCTCAGTGCTGCCAACTGGAGCTGATTTCTATGCCCAAATGAGCCCAGGTCCCAAGAGAGGACTCACATTTGGATCTCTGGTGCCACAGCAGCTGAGGTGAAGAGTAACTAAGTACATTCTTCATGTCTCAAGTACTGTACTTGAATATAATTAAAAATTTTGTATAGTACTTTGAGTGCTTCCACATTCTGCCATTACATTTCTGCTTCACCGTTTTGGATGGAAATACTGAACTTTTTTCTCCATCGCATTTGGCAGCTACAGTTACAGTAAATCACAGTCACTTTACGTAATCTCTTCCTGTATGTGAGGCTTTGTTGGGTATATCAATAGTGCGTTAGTGATGATCATGATGACATGCAGGGCTGTTGACTCAGCACATGGCACAGCAGCGGCAGCCATTTGTGGGAATGTCATGTTCATGTCATGAGGCGGCTAAGTGAAGCTGGTGACAAATGAGGATGCCAGAGGAGTGACTGCATGACTGCAGACAGGCTGCGGGTCAGAGGTCATTCAGATTTAAGAGGGTGTGAGGGTTCAGGAGTGGAGTACAGTACAGTATATTAGTGAGCCTGCTATGTGTGTGATTTTTGATACTGTTAAGTGTATGGTTAGCAGATGGAGTGTGTATGGAGCATGTCTATTAGAATTTGAAGGCAAAGATGAAAAGGCAGCTTTGACTTTGTTTTACAGACTAGCCTTCACATCCAGTCATTCTGGGAAACATGCAGGTTAGACTGAGAACATAATGACTAATTTGTGTGAAATATTTCAGGGGTGAAAGGCTGAATTAACTGACTGTTAAGTTACTGGCAGAACTCAAACAGCAATTTGCGTCACAGCTCTTGACTACCATTAATGTTCACAGTCAGTGAGGTAAAATTGTATTACATCAGTACTAATAAGTCATATTATATGTAGGTACAGTCCCATCGGCCTCCACAGAGACAACTAATCAGAAGACATGCGTGCATGAAGACATTCAGCACGCACCTGTTCATCATCATCATCATCATCATCATCATCACACACGCACACACACACACACACACACACACACACACATATCTGTCAGTCTGGAGGATATATGGCATCTGGGTGTGTTGGTGATGGCTCATTCCAGACGTCATGGTGGAGACTGTTGTAAGATCATCCGACTTCGACTGTAGAGGATTATAATTCCCTTTGAAAAGATTCAGATAAATACAGGTTAAATTGGAATCTAATTCTTAAACTGCATGTAATGCCAGTCTGTCACATTTTCCCCTGTAAACAAGGTAAGCTCCAACTCTTGTAAGCCCCATTCTGGTCAAGCTAAGAATACATAAATAACCAGTGTGTTGATCATTTTGTCCAACACTGGTGAAGAAAATTGCAGTTTATAAAGACCTCTAGTAGTGACTACATTCAAGGGTCCTGTAAGCTGTAAAGCTGAGTGGTATAATACAGTGATATAAAACACATAATTTTTGTACCACTTGCTGTCTGACCTATTTGACTCTAATAAGCACACAGAATGTTAAAACAAAGGCTTCTGCAACCAGAATGACAAATAAAATTGATCAAGCAGTAGGCCTTTTACATTTTTAACACAGGGTATGAGTTCTCCTTCTGCTCCAGATCATCCAAGACTGCTTCTGAGAGCACACCCTCTGTTGAGAAGCTTATTGTATTTTAGCAAGATGTTTTTCTTTTTTTCCAGCTGGCAGATATTCCTATGGCTACAGTATGTGGTACACCTGCCGGGAAAACATATTTGACAGCCTTGGCCCTGTTGGCTATTATCCACATATTTGCCCATTTAGGGAAAGTTGAAGAAAAGCTGCAGAAGGGAAGTGCCTGCATCAGGACAGTTTTGTGTGACTTCTTATTTGCTTGCTTACTCTAAGTTGAAACCATACCATACCATAGCTCACAGCTACTGTATTTTAAAAACGAAAAGTTTTTGGTGTTTACTGTCTCCAAGGAGTTACTATCTTTCCTGAGAGTCCAAAATGAATAATGCAGAAGTGCCTTTCTATATTCTGCCTCAACTTAATGGCAGTAACTGCAGGATGATTTAAAGTTGAAAGAGCTGCTCTCTCTTAGCGAGTTTAAACTGTGAATAAGGGACCTTGTGGCACATTCAATAAGGAGCTGTCCTTGCAAATTGCAAATGAGTCTGGCCTGTGAACCTGCTGATCTAATACTGGACCGCAGCCTCCCACAGGACCCCTGTGGAAAAACTGACTTTACTGACTCTTCAACCCAACTTCTTATCTAGTGTATTTGTTATTCAACATGATTTCACTTTTAGTTTTATTTTGTGTGACTTTCAGCTGTGTTTTCACAATTTGCTTTGCTCTAATTATGATTCTCTAAATGTTTTCCATTTCCCACATGTTTTCTGAAGCCATGCTAAGGGAATAAGACCAGAATAAGCAGGCATCAGAGACAGCTAACCTCTGTGCTTCACCAGTTTTAAACATGTCACAGCTGATGTCACAACTCAGATCATTTCTACTTAGGAAGTTGAGAATATCATAACAGAATCATTAATATGGATGGACTGTTCTCTCAATGTAAAAGAGACAAAGTTACAAAAATAAACTTGTCTTTGTAGCTCTAAAATCTCAATGGATGTGTATAAATACATGTCATTTTGAAATAAAAGTCTATGTAATAGATTGCTGGCTAAAACATGGTCACTGGTATGTAAGCGTGTGTGTGTGTTCATGCACATGTGTGCGCGTGTGTCTCTGAGCCACAGGTGTTTTTCTGGAATAGAAAGATGACATAATGCTCTGACAGGCAGCCTGATGACACAGAAGTCTGTGTGTGTGTGTGTGTGTGTGTGTGTGTGTGTGTGTGTGTGTGTGTGTGTGTTTGTCTGTGAAGTAATACAAATAAAGATTTTGTGACTGAAAAAGGAGAAGGAATTGTGTGAAAGTGTGAAAAGAGGGCGGGCAATGGAGCATGTGTGTACATCTATAGAATTCATTAAGTCTGTCTCTGTGTGTGTGTGTGTGTGTGTGTGTGTGTGTGTGTGTCAGTGTATATGTGTTTCAGTAAGCAAGTGAGGATGGGCGTGACTGTGTTTTATGGCAGCAGGTGTGTGACAGCATGTAATGCATATGTGAAATATGCTGTTAGTTCATCGCCCATGTAACTTTGTCTGAGTAGCGGGCATTTGTGTGTGTGTGTGTGTGTGTGTGTGTGTGTGTGTGTGTGTGTGTGTATGGTCTCCACTTTTATTATTAAGTTTGCCTTGAAAAGATACCAAAGATCTTTTTTTTCTTTGTTGCTGTTTGCGCAACTTGAGGTGTAACTCATGAGACTTCATTTCACTTTGAATCATGGATCTGAATCTACTTCACCACATTGTCAGCTGCACCATCATTGGCTACCTAACACACTAAAAATGCATGATCTTAGATGTCCAACATGTTTGGAATGATCGTGGCAGCTCAAATATACAACAGGCTGTACAAACCACTGATGTGATGTCTTACTATTTTTGTTTTATTACAATCACAAAAAAATTATTTTGTGCTTATAATTAGCAGTTGTACAATATAGTAATAGTATAGCGCAATATAGTGAGGTTTGATCAGACCTTAAGTGATCTGGTAGATACTCTCTGATTCTTTTATGTCATACACACATTAGAAATCTAACATTTTTATCAAATAACCAAGGGAGGATTGTTTGGGTTATGTCACAGTCACAATTACAACATAACAAGGTTACAAGAAAATAAAATATAAAATATATAAATCCATGCCCTTACTGGCCATGAATTAGATTTTACATGTTTCAAAATGATTCCAGAAATATAAGTACTATAGTACTATACAGTACTTATATGATAGAGATGTGTTTGGTGCATTCTAGGTGGGGCAGGCTGTCAGGGCAGAGCCAAAATGTATAGGTCTATGTAGGTGGGGATGGTAGGAAGATTTTATACATTCTGGAATAAGGAATCAAGCCAAATTTCATTAAAGGCCAGGCTCTCTCCTTGGACATGAATGTTTTCTCTAGTCAGTGTAATGAGAAAATGTTTTTGGTCCAACTGCTCCATCCAAACCATAACCAAAAAACTTAAACATAACATAAACCCAGAGATAAATAATAAGTCCCAATGGTGGTTCAAATGGCTTGTCACTTAAAGGACTGATGTGTAGGATTTAGTGCTATCTAGCGGTGAGAATGCAGATTGCAATCTACTGAGTACCTGTTCCCTCATCTTCCCATTTTGATGTGTGTTTTGTTCCAAGCGAATATTGCAACTAGGGAAGCCTTTATGTACTGATTACTTTGTGGCTGCAGCTGGCATGAGGTTGGGTTCTACTGCTATCTGACAAAATCTGAACTTGGAGGTGGTACTGCAGGTTTCTGGCAGAACCCCGAGGTAGAGGATTCCAGGCTACATCTATCTAAAAGCATCTGCAGATGGAGGCTGCAAATGATGTAGCCGGGGGTTCAGGCTTCAGTTGTCCCTGTGTATTCTCAGGTGGTGGAAGCTGCTGAATGCTAATGCTGGAGGTAGAGGAATAAGGTTGAGGAGGCTGCTGGTTGCTGGAAGAGGCTGGAGGTGGAAGCTTTGACTATAGTTGTCTGTCAGAATCTGATGGTGGAGGTGGATTTTTACAGAGGCTGTAGGTGGTGGTGTAGGCTGTAGTGGATGTTGCCAGCAGAGTCTGTAGGTGGAGGAAGCTGCAGATTCCCAGTGGAGGTTGGAGGTGGAAATATCTACAAAGCTTTGACATGGCTCTGCTGATAACCTCCTGGATAAAAGATAAAATAGAAATCAATTTGGATGACAATTACAAGTACAAAGTTATTTAGTGAAATAAATTAAAAGTGAACGTGCAACTTACCTTTGCTGCTTGTTATGTAGATCAAACAGCTTGGACTTGATTGGCACCTGAAATAGAAACAGTTTGATGATGTTTGTGGAATCATCTTTGACCAATTGACATTTGCCTGAGATGATACAAAAAAGAAGACTGGAAATGTGTAATTATCCCACTTACCTACAGGTTTCTGGCAGAGATTGTAGGTAGACGGTTGGGTTACATCTGTCTGTAAGGCAGATTTTACAGCAGGTGGAGGCAGAGTTTAAATCCAATGGCAGCTGGAGGTGGAGTTTAGTAAAGGTGGTCGTAATTGTTTTGTAGGTGGAGCATGTGTTCTCAGCTGTCTGCTGTCTGCAGGTGGAGGCTAGAATAGCAGATGCTTGTTGTAGTAAAAAGGCAGATTTAAGAGGGTGTGAGGGTTCAGGAGGCAGTTTAAATCTGAGGATGGGTGGTCAGTGGAGGATAGAGCTAGCACTAACTAGCACCTAAGACAAGAGCTTGACATTGGGACAAATTGGGTACAATGGTCACTCAGTATTGCAACTTGAACATATTTTTTCCCATATACAATCATTAGAAAATAAGAGGTAGCAAATATATTTTTCAGGGATTCTCAAATGTAGAATGAGCCATTAAATTTAAATATATATAAATATTTGGCCCATTACAGTTTTGTTCTGAGACAAAAGCTGTGGATGAGCTTTGTTCCCTAATATTAAATATTAATTTTATATTTTATCTCTTGGACATTTAGTCAGAGGTTGTTTAGTTGGGTTTTAACAACACATGAATTTTGAGCCATTAACACTCAAATGTTTCAGAATGTGAGACATGGGGCAGAGACATATGGATGTCACACAGTCAGATGGTGCATGCTGACAACTTCACTTTAAGCACAGGGCAAGACATCTATAAACAGTATATATATCACACTATAAATATATCTTCAAACATACTGGGGAAAGTCATGTAACTTTGTGGTCACCAGCATGTGTTTTGCTCATGTGAGTAACTTTAGAAACCCATGATGATGACATCTTAATTTACAACAGTGAAACTTCTTTGAATGAACTGAACATTTAGCTTTGAGTAGGTCAAGTCAGGGTGAAATAAACATGTCTGTACATCTCTTGGATAAAAGAAAAGTGCTTTACAGAAGAGAGGAATAAATGTGATTCTTTTGAAATGCATCCAGTCCTTTGCTTGTATGTTGCCTTTTCCAGTTTCTGAACATCAGTATTTGAATGTCTTTCTTTCTTAGACCTTTGATCTTTATCCCTGCTGTATTTTGGATGGTGCCGTGAAATGGCTCACCTCAATTACCAGTGAAATTGTATTTGCTTTTCCTCCAGTTGTTTGAAATCTTTGGCTTCATTCTCACTTTACACACTGACTCACTATGATGATCACAGCGGCTCACGTTCTGCACAGAGGGAGCAGTGCAGGTCAACATGTAGTAAACATAGTACTAACAGAATTTATGTCAGGTTATAAATATCAGTTCAACAATTTTATAGGACTTTCCACTCATCTTCATGTCATCTTTACGACCAAAAACTGTACACGTAAGGAACTTTGAGACATGTGATGACATCCCAATTTTCCAACCATAAACTTTCAGGTTTGGACATTAGGTCAAAGTATTAATATAAAGAACCTGGAATGGAACAGGTTGTTAGCTGACCTAAATACTGTACAGCTTAAATCAGCATGTTTGTTGTTTGTGAAAATAAATCATAAAAGTATGTTGAATATGATAAAGATGGATGGTGTGGAGGAACCACCTTATTTGACATGCCACAAGGTTCACTCTTTAGAGTCTAGAAATTGTTTTTTATAGTCAACTTTTCATTAAAAAGAAAAGCAACCTTTAGGTATAACAACTGATCATAGAAATGTTATGACTCAACATCTACTCACTAGATTTTCTTAATATCTCATCCACATTTGTAGTAGGAATTTGCTGCGATATTATTTCTATAACGTGAGCAAACACAATAAAATGAAAAAGCTGGTTCTTTAATGTACAGTTAATTTTATCTTTAGTCAAAACAACCATCCTTTCCCTCACAGTGACATATGGACACTAATTGTGTTCACATAGAACTTTCAGTTTACTTTACAAATCAAGTTTATGATTCATCATAAAGTGCAGCAATATAGTTAAAAGTTCAGCCTCTCAGTGATGATGGGAATGATGGATGGTAGTTCAGGTTCAAAACTCTGTTGACTTACTGTAACTATTTTTAAGGTTACACCCACAAACACCATAACAGACTTATGATACAGGCTCTTAGTCTTGTTATTTCTTATCTATTAGAATGAACTAATTATTGTACTAATGATCACAAATCACACCTAATATAAGTCTGAACCAAACACAGGTCAGTGTTTAAAGCACAGTCCCACAGATGGCCGAGCAGGTGCATCACATAATAAACACACACACACACACACACATGCAGAATGGTCTCCAACATTAGAGCAGTTTGCTGTGTGTGATTAATTAGATCATATTTCTACAGCAGCAGGAGCAGGAGGCTGTAAATAGGTGGTAATGTGAGGCAGTAAATATCTGAGGGACAGACAGGGACACTGACAAGAACATAAACAAATACACTCGCGGTCATGTTCGTATTACTGTACTTGTGAGACCCTTAACTGCTAACACATTCATTCCCTAGACTTACACTGTCCAAAACCTCAAAAAGCAATGTATTAACCCTCAAAAGAAGTGGAGACCTGACAGAATATCCTCAATTTCCAAAATGTCTCCAGTATCCTCAACTTCTAACTGCTTCTAACAAAGGCAAAACACAAGACTACCTGAACCCAGTTCTCACCTCGCCCTAGAACCAAGTCTCAACCATTAAACAGCCCCTTCAAGTTGTGAGGATCAGGAAAATGTCCTCACAATAATGGTTCAGAACTACATTTTGTCCAGACAACTGTAGAAAGGCATGTAGGCTACATACATGCACACACACACACACACACACACACACACACACACACAAATGCTGATCTAGGTCACTTTTGATAAACAAACATTGAAAAATTAAGGCTTTTATCTTTTAAATAATTTACTATTAAACAGAGGAAAGGAAATCATTTTATAAACCCCCTAATATTATCTTTCAATCCCCTGGGCAGTTACATCCAGTAGACTGAGAATAGTCTCATGGACACACACACTTGCACACACAAGGGTTATATAGCAGTTTGTGATACACTGACAACAACTGTGGGGACAATTGTTGTGATAACTAAAATGAATGCAGACCAGGTGAATCGTGGGTAAACAATGCCCTCTTGTGTTGAGATAAGAAATGACAAGCGATTTCTATTAAACGTTATTTAGACAGATGTTCAGCTGTAGAGTCGTGTCATCCTCAGTCCAGTCTGACGAGAAGCAGAGGAAACGTGGCACATTCACAAAAAATCGTTTGTTCATTTCTTCTTGTTTTCCTACATTTCCTGTCAAATATATCTGATCATCAGAGGCCTTTCTCCTAGCTTCTATACATTTTTTTGTTTATTGTGTATTTGTTTATTGCTTTGTTTCCCCACTTTCTGTTCTTTTCTCTTTTTACTCTACCTGTCTATATGCACACATATACATATTTTTTGTCGTTCTTTTTCATATGCCATTCCCCTGTTTTCCACCTCCTTTTCTTTCTTTCATCGTTCAATTCTTTCAGTGCGGCTGAGAGACGCTCTTGTGTACCGAAATGTTCAGTCCGGATACAGAAACACACCCTCATGTGCAGGAAATGTGTGCACCATTCACCCTCCTCCTCATCCTCCTCTCTCTCTCACACACACTCTCTTTCTTTCTTCTCTCTCTCTCTCTCTCTCTCTCTCTCTGGATCTGATTTGAACTGGAGTAACCTCTCTCTCAATCTCCTCTCTGGTTTTTGAGGAAAGGCGTGTGTGTGTGTGTCACTGCCAAAACTCTGCTACTCTCTCTCCCAGATGTTGGTTCTGCTCTCTCTCTCTCCCACAGTTTGAGGCGTTGCTATGAATCAAACCAATAATTCCTCCTGACAACAGATGCCTCTCCTCCCTCTCAGCTCCTCTGTTCTCACATCAGTGCAAACTGACAGGGATCACACTGGATGAACAGACTGGGCTATCATCTTTTCACACATGTACAAAGACACACACATGCGAGCACACGCGCTGAGAGAGAGAGAATGCTTGTGTTTTAATAAGTTGCAGCATTTTTCTCCAAATGTGGTAGACGTGTTGTCAAAGATGCTTCCTCTGCTCAGTCACTGTAGAGATGACCTCTCTCCCCACATGCATATAAACTCAAAATCTTACATTTCTTATAGTGGAATAAAGGGATTCTCATAAACTGTGGGTGTGTGTGGTGTGGTGCTGTGTGGTCTTAAGAGAAAAACGATAAATAAAAAAAAACCATCAGTTATGCATAACCAAAAAGTTTTTTTCCATTTTCATTATCATCTTCCATTGATTATCAGTTATAACAAGAATGAGAATTATCTCTAAATATAAACATCTGAATTCTGTTTTTACACAAATATTCTGCAGTCGTCCTCACAAGCCAGATAAATTCCAGAAACTTCCACGACTGTATTTTAAAATATAACAATGAAAATAGTCAGTGATGTGTTGTTACCTGGATAGTTACCTCTCTTTTTAACCTGTTAGCCCAGTTTTAACTTGGAGCTGTAGAAATCTGTTGAACAGCGACTCAGTGCTCGTTGCTTTTTTCCCATCATCTTATCCTCTTCTTTATCGTCACCTGCTTTTATTTCATGTCACATCACACTTTAATTATGGTCAAAGAAATTGTTTTTCTACTGTGAGTGAACAGTTGAGCCTGTAATGAGAATCAAATCTTCTGCAGGACCTTCTTTAGGGTGGAAAACCCGAAGGCCGGGTTCTAGTTTTTTTTTCTTTGGTAATTTTCTCCAGGAGTGCCCAGACTTTAAAAAGTTGCATGGGTCAGCAGCTTTGATGCTTATGTGGGTTAAAAATACTGCAGAGTTTCCTCTCTGCCAACTGGCCCGAGTCTGTTCAACTTCTGTCCAGTTTCAGTTCAAGAACTCTCATTGTCTGAGGCACGATGATAGAAATATCCAGAGTCACTCAGCAACCAGAGGATGGGATCAAATTAATTCTCCTCTTCTGTTCTTTTACTCAGATTTTAAAGACCAGAGCCTTTTAAGTCCGTCAAATAACCATATCACATTCAACTGAGGTCTTCACTGATCCAGACTAACAAGGGCCTGTGACTTGTACCTGAAAAGGAACTTTTACTTCAACAAAAATACAAAGCTTTACTCACCCAGACCTAAGCCTGAATGGAGCATAAATTAGACTGGTTACATTTTAAAGAACCAATTTTGATTCTAACAGTAATATCTGCCAACTATCCATCATGTTTGAAGCAAATATGTATATCATGAAACTTGCCACTGGTATCACTTTGTGAGCAATTTGAGTCAATTTTTTGACACTATTTTTGCAACTTTGATACCTCATTGTCTTAAATTGGCAGAATTATGAAATAAATCAGTAACTGTCTGATTGAAGAATATTCAAGATGCTGAATGTGACCACACATTCAAAGCCAGGTTTTGCATAAACCAGTTATTGCAGCTTGATAATAATATAACAATATACTATCCCTACCAGTCATGCCTGAGGACTCCATGATTGTTGTTGTGACATCAAGTCAGGTAAATCGGGGACCTGAATTTCTGAGCAAAAAATCTGACTTGTTCATGCGTTCAAATGCTCTTTTCAGAGTCTGAGCTTGTAATTTCCAACTTTCCAATGTGTTGTGAATGCAGCAACAGCCACAGATTTGCATTCTCTTAGGGAGGACAATGGTCAAGTTCAACCACAATGTTGTGAACCTGTTGGGTTTGCAGAGGATTAATGCCTTGCTCAGGGGCATCAGGAAAAGATACCATAGACATCCCAGTCTTAAATGATTACTGGGATGTCTTTAGCTGGATTACATCTGTGCTTCACTGCCAAAAATCAAATAAACAATCCTTCTGTTGGCCTCTCGGTCACTCATTCAGTGATTCATTCAACCCCTTATTTATTCACCTCCTGACTCATGTATTTGCTCCTCAGCTCCAGTGTCGTATCCTGGACGTGTTTGCAGAAGAAGCCCACAGCCCATAAATCCATGAGTCACCCACAGCCCATCTGCTCTTACATAACACTCCCATAATGCAATAGTGCCTGGTGCCTCAGTCTGCTGCCTTGATCCTCCAGACATAAACGATGAACACGCAGGTTTGAATCCCAGCCGGACAAGAGGATTTGGACTGAGGCAAAAACAGGAGACACATGGATATAATAATAATACAATCATTTATTCACAATGAAATTATACCACATGTGTGTGGGGAGAAAACTGTAGAGGTCAGTAGTAAAGTGTGTGGATGAGTGAAGAATGTGTTGCATGGATGTAAAAAACCAAAAGAAAAGAAGAGAAGCTGCAACACAGAGGTGTGTGGTGAGAGGAACTGGGCTTCTGCAAAGGGAACCCCGGTCAGATGATTAGACTACTGTCAGGTCTGCAGCCCTGAAGGTACAGAACATATCATCAGCAGGACGACTCAAACAGAGAGACCATCACACACTAACAGCCCAATACCTCTGTTTACTACAGACTGTGTTCAGAGCTCTGTTAAAAAGCCTCCTTCCAGTGTGGCCCTGTGCACTAAACCATGTGTCAAAACTCCCAGCAGGTTTTACATTTCCACATCAGGTGCACACAACTGCAGAGAGGCTGAAGTGAATGTTTGAGGCCCAGAAGCCATAAAAGTTCAGAAACACATCTGCTGTTACAGTCCACACACTGGTTGTTGGCTGCCGAGCAGAGTCTGAGCTCCAACGACGAACGGAGCTCAACCTGACGGCAGGAACGGAACCAAATATAGAAAAGGTGATGGTCAAAAAAAGAATAAATTAAAATTTCTCTAAAAATTGCTTTTTCTAGCAGCAACTTTCTTGTCAGAAAAGGAGGAAGTCTAAAGCTTTCGATAATACTGAAAACCTTAGATAAAATTCAAGTGCTCCTTTGATTACTTTTGGTGAGTTAATGAGGTGTGTGTAATACATTTTCTCCCTGTATCAAACAAAGCAGAGTTGTTTAACTTTATACAAGCCTTGAAATGAAACTGAGCTGAGTTGGCATTACGAGAATATAAGATCTAAAACTGTCTTCAAGGCTTTTTCCAGGACCTGCAGAAACACTGAAGCTGTTTTTAGGAAACCAGACGGAGAGTGCAGATGATCTCAGCTTTACCGAGAAACCACACAAAGACGCACACACACACACACTCTGAGAGATCTGCGACATCAGGAGCTGTGCCTTTTCTTTATGTTCAGTGAGAGTTGGCCCACAGCCCGGATCCTGTTTCTCACTAATTATGGACAGAAGTTAAATTGTGGCGGTGACGCAGAGTCTGCAGGACCACAGTAAAGACAGAGGGAAGTCACAGCACATTACTTCCTGTTACAACTGTCAAAACAAAAGCCCTACTGAGAGAGATGGCAACCGTGTGGCATAAACAGCAAAGACCAGGACTGGGGGCCTTAGAATGTTTTACATTTATACAGTAACAAATGGATTAATCTAAATTATTACCAGACTAATTGGAGTATCAGTTAAACAGTAATATATACTGATTAT
Organism: Lates calcarifer; assembly: GCF_001640805.2. Classification (NCBI taxonomy): domain Eukaryota; kingdom Metazoa; phylum Chordata; class Actinopteri; family Centropomidae; genus Lates; species Lates calcarifer. Next base: position 19,840,571 of record NC_066848.1, read on the forward strand.
TTTCAGATCACTTGTTCAGGAAATGTATACTCTCACTAAAGAAACAGGCTTTTAAGTTTGAGTTTTTATGCACCACTTCCAGAAATAACTGTTATCAAGAAACTACAACTATTTACAACTTCAGCAGTTAAAAGAGTTGCTCTGTCATTGCTGGCCTTTGTCTGGATTATTTTATTTATAAAAATGTCTAGATGTCATGAAACTTGCCAGAGACAACAAGCTGAATTTCCTCTTTGTTTATTCCACTGACAAAAATGTGAGATTTTAAGAAAGACAAAAATAAAAAATACATCATCAATATAGCGAGATTTGAAATCTCTATAATAAGTAATAAGAAAAAATTTCATCAAAAAATACAAAATTCTAATTTCCTTATAGATTTCTTTGTCATCGTCAGAATTTAGAGACATTTTTTTGTTTGTTTTTTTAAAAGTCATCATTTAAATTTACGGCATAATTGTTATTTCACGTATATTCATTTTTTAAACGATTGCATCGATTCTACTTCATTTCTTGGCGGAATTGAGCTTCCTTACTTTCTTTAATGAGTTCTCATATTGCACTTACTCTATATGGGAGTCTGAGGTCTGTTTGGAATTTTATTTTTTAAAACACGTTTAACTGCTCTTTCTTACTTTTAAGGCTCCCACTTTACCCTTTATTATGAATCCAAAGCTCCTGTTTCCCGTTATTCCTTTTTCTCCCCCTCTCTGTCTATGTGTGTGTGTGAGTGAGTGACGCTGTCGTCTCCCGCCTCTACTCTCTAGGCGCCTCCTCCTCCTCCTCCAAACATGGCGCCGGCCCGCAGCTGTGCTGCCTCCCCGACAGACGACGTAGAGAGGGACAGAGAGAGGAGAAGAAGAAGCGGATAGAAACTCATCCTGAACGTGTTTTAAAAACTTTTTTTTAAAACGAATACAACTTCACGCTCTTTAAGGTGTCCATTGGAGACTTTACGTCCAGCTTGTGGAGACGTTTAAGCGTCAGGCAGTGCGCGTAACGGAGAACCCACCTGTCCGACGAAGGTAGATTTCGCTCCGTTACTTCTAGGATGTGAACCTCCCTGATTTATGTGAAATAACGGGGCAGACCGAGCAGACAGACGGGCAACTTGGGGTCAGAGCTGGCTCTGGTAAAAACATGTGCAGCCCTCTGAGGAGCAGAAACACAGAGGCTGTAGAGGACTGAGTCTTTCCAGGGGAAAAAAAAAAAACAACAACTTTTTCCACTCTTCCACACCGAGAGGATGGATGGAGAACATTCTGCGCTGTCAGGAGTTGAGAGGGAAAGAGAGAAGCTTCCACCAATTTACAACGGCTCCCCTCCTGCTGTAAGAAAACTGAACTTTTTCTTTATTTATTCTCCAGCCAAGTGATTTTCACCCTAATTTCTCTCTTTGTTGCACAGATATATAATTTTCTTTCGTTTTCCAAAATGTGCTGAAAATGCATAGTTCAATGAGCAAGTTCAGGTGTTTTTGAAATAGAAAACATACTGCACCATATGAACTTGAGTTACACAACAGCATTATCAGTCTAAATATTGGCAAAGAAAACAATAGTGCTAAACAACATGAATCCTGACTCAATATATTTCATATTTTTGATGCAGAATAAATAATTTATTTAAATAAATAAATAGATAAATAAATAAATAAATAGGCAAAATGATTTGATCAACTGCAGAAAAACAGGCAACCTTATGTTGATCCTTTTTCAAAATTAGAATAGAAAAAAAATCAACAACAAATCATTTTTGAAAATTAGTATTTCAGAAAACATGAATAATTAAAAATAAAATAAAGGAATAAAACCACATGATAGTATCCCTGACCACACTATAAAAATTTGAATGATACTTATATTTCACCACTGAGAAAAAAAAAAGAGCTCATGATGCCATAATTTTAATTTATTGAATTTGTTTTACAGTTTTACAACATTAAACAACAATACAAATATATAGCCATAGTTCAGCACTACACCTAAGTTGCACATGTATCTCATTTTAATGCACATTTGTAATGCCCAACGCCACTCCCTCACTTGATTCCAAACCATTCTACAACAACATGATGTTCAACAGATCCTGCTGATAACTTCCAGTGTTATAACTATATTGTTTCCAGAGGGAAATCTGTCTTGCAGCTAGGTGAAAACACACAGACTTGAACATAAGATGCACGCCAGTGACTAAATACATTAAACATGAATGACAATAACATGTTAATATGTAAAACATGTAATAAAACCGATCATATGCATAAGATAACGTACAGTTAAGGGACAGTGAACTAAAAAAGAGTGTTGTTTCCTTGCTCTTTGGAAAAAGTGATGCCCCTGTCTTACATAATGACTCCTGACATCAGCTCTCCAGCAGTGTCCGATGATGTAATCATCGTGTTTTTAAATGCAGAGCAGGGAGTTGAGGGTTTAGACTGTTGGCCTTTCTGTTGGTGTGTTTTCGGTTTAGTTCTCAGTGTCACTATAGACCAGACTTTTTGGGTTGTATGGCTGGTTGGTTGATGTCATCTCCATTGTGTCAGGGAGCAGGAATTTGCAGATCAGATGGTTTTGACCAATAAACAGTCTGTCATAGCTCAGACCGACTCTGGTTGTGTCTGGAAATGCCATAAAGTGGCTGCATGCATTCTCTCTCTCTGCAGCTCGTTTCTTTGGGACCTCAGTGAGACTGATTCTCTGATTCCTCCTCAGAAGTCTCCTGGCCCCTCAAACTCAGTGAGATCTGAGGAAATTCAGGCTCACAGTTTGGATAGAAAAGGTTTTAGAGACCATGGGCTGTCATTGTATTGCAGACCAAACAAAGTAGAAGAATTGAAGACAGCTGGTGTGCACTGAAGAGAAAAGTTTTTTTTACCTGGATAGTTTTTAACTAGTGCTGCTCTTTCTGGGGGCTACCATATGACCTACATAAATCCCATAAATCTCATTAAAACAATTTGCTTGATGTGATTTCTCAGATTCTAGAGTTTTCAGATGATGGTCTATTAGATTAGATTAATAGACTTTATTGTGCACAAAAAAATGACAACATGCTCTGGTTCCAGATTTACTGCTTGTTTCACTGTCAATTGAACACCTTTGAGTTTTCAGCTGTTCTGTTCAGTCCTTGTCTTAAAGTTGTTTTGTGTTAGTATTCTTTAATTTATGAAATAGGGAACTGATAAATTTGGGTACAACAGGTGTCTCGGTAAGGTGTTGTTACATCATGAGCCTCCAGAACAGCATTCTAGCGCTATTGCTATAGATTCTCTAAATCTGTGGACACCATTCTTTAAAAAATATATGCTCTCATTTGGTGCTGTCAGTAAATGTTCAGTTTCTGGCTTAAAGACCCATACACAGTGTGACTTTTGCATTGTCAAAAACAGTGCACCTGTAAAGTTTTCTGACTTATTGTATGTTTCTTTGGACTTACTAATAATCTGTCCTCTTGTTTTCCCTGATGCATCCATAAATGAAACAGCATAAGAAGATATCACCAAGTCCAACGTGAGGGCTGTGTAGAGTCAGCTATCTGCTAGGATATATGACTTGTAATCCTGTGGCAAATATATAAAATCACATTAGATAATCTTGACAGTCTTAGCGCTGAATCTCTTGACTATGGGGTTTAAAGGCATTAAACTAGCAGCTAGCCAGCAAAACTGAAGAAACCTCTTTGAGTGGAAAAATGTGTTTGGGTTTAAAATTTTAGTCTACCCTGACTAGTGTCTTGTTCTTTTATTCAGTCTGGTTCTGTTATTCCTTGTCTGTAATTTCTTCTGTATGGTGTTATTCTCTCGTCGCACTTTCACACCCAGGCAGCCAAAGGCACCAACAGTGGCCTAAATCTGTCACGAGTTGTTGCCAGATCCCAGACTTGTTATGAATGATGGACCAAAACCAGCTCAAACCTACTCAGAGCTATCTCTGGCCCAAAGCTGGCCCGAGCTCTGCTAGCGGGAGCTGATTTTATTTTATTTGTTTTTTTTTTTCGGCCTAAATCAACCCAAATCTTCAGACCCAAACCCAAGTCAAATCTGGCAGCCACATATGAGCAAGAGTCAGCTCACATCTGGTCCTCTGGTGCCAGAACTCGACCAAATGTGCAGACACTCAGCCATACTCAGCCTGACTTGATGAGATGTAATGGCTGTGGGTTTAACACAAATTTGACCTGTTCTGAACAGACTGCTGGTCTCAGTAAATACCTGATCATCATGTTCTCACAGACCTGCTCATCAGCTGCAGGTCTGTCTGCCTGTCTGATGATTCATCAACAGCCACTCCGGACAAGAACTTCAGCCAAAATGTTTGACAGATAAAGCAAAGACATTAAGAAACATTTGGGCATGGCAGATGTTAAAATCCCTAGGAAGTTGACAAGACAACCACAAAGATATTCTTAGAAAAAACATTTCTACCATCAGCCATGACTGACACAAACACACACAGTCCCACAATAATCTACAGGATCTGATTAGAGATTAACTGCTGAGACAGAAGAGGAGTGGCAGAGCACAGTGTGTGCGTGTGAGAAAGAGAAAGTCAGAGTTGAGCTCTTCTTGGTGTGGTTTCTCTCTGGATGACAGCATTTCCTCTCAGACTTAATGACTGAGCAGAGTTGGACAGAACTGACATCACAAGACTCACTGAGATAAAAGCTGCTGCTAAAACTGTTAATTGTTGTCAGATGTGAAGCAGGATGCAGTCAGCGTTTGTTTCATCAAGGAAAACTACAATGAGAAATATTGCTTAAATATTGTTTTTTCTCCTCAGTAACAATCAGGTTATCACTGGTTTAGATGTAGTCTGTATTTTGTTGCTTGATCATCATTGTGGTGTCTCTGCTCCTCGTTTCCCAGAGATCACCTATCAATCAGTCGGTGCTGGTGAAGCTGTGACGTTGATAATGAAAGAGTGAGGAGAGAGCAGTGCTTCACTGAGTATAATTATACATGCACACTAAGTGTTAGAATGACACAGGTAACCAACCCCAGATGAATAAGACTAAAATTCTGCGGCCATGTCTGTGAGGCTGTACACCAAATTAATGGATACTTTGGAGCCTGAGCAACGAATTGACCAAACCAATATATCACCTATTAGCCCATTTCAGGTATGGTACTGTGCAAACATTTAGTCGTAAACAAGAAAAAATTAAATCAAATTAGTATTTGCTGTGACTGCCCTTTGCTTTTACAGCAGCACTAATTCTCCAAGGTACAATTGCACCAAGGTACTTGGCAGGTAGGTTGTTCCAAGCATCTTGGAGAATTTGCCAAAGTTCTTCTGTGAATACAGGCTGTTTCATTGTCTTCTGTCTCTTCATGTAATCCCAGAGTGACTCTGTGATGTTGAGATCAGGGATCTGTGGGAGCCAGACCATCTGTTGCAGGACTCCTTGTTCTTCTCAACTGTGAAGATAGTTGTTTATGACTCTGGCTGTCATTCTGGGCTCGTTGTCATCCTGCAGAATTGTTGGGTCTCTCTCTGTAAATATAATAATATAAGGAGTACGGTCTGGTCTAGAACCTGCTCTATATGGAAAGTGCCTTGAGGTAACTTATGGTGTGATTTGGCGCTATATAAATAAAACTGAATTGAACTGAATTGAATTAATTTAGGACCAAACAATCCACTGGAGAGTTTATTTTTCAAAAATTTTTGGCAAGTATATGTTTTGGCTGCAAGTGTTATTGCAGTTGTTGAAGAAAATTAACACCAGCCAGTATATAATCATAAAATTATTTCAACTTTTAACTGTCAGTACTGGCATAAAAAAATAAAAACAAACTGTATTGATTAAGCTGTTGGACATAACTGATAGGACATACATTTTGACCTGATGATGGCGCTGGATGAAAAGACAGTTCATCCTAAGGGGAACATTAATGTCTGTAGCAAATTTCATTCAATCCAATAATTGTGCAGGTATTTTACGTAAAAACCAGAAAGGTCTGGAGATCATCAAAGTCAGCAGGATTCAACCTGTGGGGACCATGAAATGTAATGGCAATGCATCAGATAGTTGTTGAGATATTTCAGTCTTGATTGAAGTGGCGGACTGACCCACCAATGTTGTCGCCTCTAGAGCCATGTCATTAACGCCTGCACATAGAGTCAAATTAAGATTCAATTTGAAATTTCATTAAAAATTATAAGAATCTTCTTCTTCTTGTAAATGTAGGTCATAATAAATGGACCACTGCACTGTAATTGCAGTTGAAATTGTTGCTTTTTTTTAAAAACTTGTCATTGTTTTTAGCTGTGGCATCCAGATGAACTTGATGTATTTCGAGTTGAATTTGCAGGTATTTTTCTTTTAACAAGATCAGTCGACTGAGTTTCTAAAACCTCTCTCTCTATTCATGTATTCACTCTGTTTTGTGTGCAGTTGAAGCAGGGTTATCAAAATCTGTTTGATCTGATCTGAGTGAAGGACCTGTTGTATTTCATTAACGCTCTCGCAGGGAGGTGGAGCTTCTATTCAAAGGGACCGTATGAACGTGCGTGCATGTGTGTGTGTGTGTGTGTGTTGTATGTGTATGTTTGTGTGTATTTTGCGTTACAACTCCTCTGAAGACGTGACCTGTCACTAAGTATCTGAGAACAGTCCCCCTGAGACAAACTGTCCTTTGTTTTGTCTGTCTGCGTTTGAGAGAAAATGATATAATGATATGGAAAAGGTAGAAAAGTGTGTGTGTGTGTGTGTGTGTCTGTGTGTGTGTTAATGTGTGTGGGCCGATGCCAAGACTAAGATTTTGTTCTGATTTTTCCTGTGTGGGTCATTTCTGTGGAAACTGATTCATTTTAAACGGCAGATTAACCATCTTCCTGCTCCTTCTGTTTTGTAGCCCCCTGAATACATAACTCTGTGTGTGTGTGTGTGTGTGAGTGGGTGCGGGTGTGTGTGTGCTGCTGTCAGGAGCGGCTGCTGTGCATCTGTTGATCTCTCATCTCCCTCCACTTCTCATTCCTCCTCTTCTCCTCGTCCTCCTGTGCTCTCTCTCCTCTCAATCTATCCTTTAATTTCTTTTTCTTTCCCCCACTTCCTGTCTTCTTTCTAATACCCTCCTTCCTCCGTCCTCAATGTTTTTCTTTGTCTTTCCCCATTCTATTCCTCAACTTCATTTTGTCTTATCTGCATCAATTTCCTTTCATTTCCCTCTCTTATCCCTCCTTTCCTGCTCTTACTTTCACTTTATTGTCAACTCTCTCACTCTTGCCATTCCTCCCTTCCTTCTTTTCGCCTCCTAATCCTACCCCTCTTGTTTTTTTGTTTCACCCTCATATCCTCTTTTTCTTGCCTCATCTTACTTCATTACTTAACTCTCTCTCTCCTTCTTTTTGTCCTGTAATTTCCGTTTTCTCCTCCCTCCTCTTCTAAATCCCTCCTTCCTCTCCTCTTCACATCTCATTCTGCTTGCACTTGTGGCTCTTCTGCTGTATGCAGAGACCTAAAACTTGTCTCAAAAGGACCAGAAGGTGGTTAATAACAGACCATTTAGAAAATACTGTGGTAACACTAGGTCAGTTCAGTCACTGTCTGTTCATGCAGCTGAAAACCTGGACTGATTTAAGAAATTCCCATTCTGGTGAGAAACCTCAACATCTGAGAATGCAGAGAGTCAGTTTAGTGAATTTCTTAAGTTGTTTGCTTACTTAGTCAGCCACTGGGAAATTTCTAGGTACTTGAGCTACTTGGTGTTTGATATAAGATATACTTCAGGAAAAAGGAAGTATAAGGAACATTTACATATTAGTGTGGTATTCAAAAGGTTACTGGTATTATTTGCTTATCCTGGATATGTCACAGCTGTTGGTGCATTTGTTTGCAGATAAGTAAAAAATAATTACAGTGTAGTAAATTCCATCAGTACATTTCTGTTTACATTTTTCATTTATTGTTACCAAGGGGTGTTCTAATTCTGAAAGTGGGACTGAAACTGCAATACAGACATCTATAATACTGTATCGCCATATGAGAAGATGATAACGCAATATTTAACAACATGGTTACACATGTAATTGACATTATTATTCTGGTTAAAGTTAGATCAAGCTTATATTTTGTTGATATTATACATTACACCTATTTTACTGTCTTCCAACTGTGTGTGTCACATGACTGTTTTGGTCTATTCATGATTGAGTGGTCATGTCTGCAGTAATGGCTACTCTAATTAGCTCAAGATGAATAATATCCCTCAGACTGCAGAGCCCCCGGGCCCATTTAAGTCAGTTGTGTGGGAACATTTTGGTTACCACTACCACCACCACCACTCCCCTCCCCCCAAAAAGCCAAGGTATGAAATGAACCATGGCTGAAAAATTGAGCTGTGGGTTTGAAGAATCGTTACGCCCATAATTGTTACTGTCAAACAATTGTTTAACTGGAAAATACTCTGCACCCAAAATGAAATTGTAAAAAAATTCAAACTACATTTGAATGAAAGAGTTATTCAGAGCAAACAAGTCTGAGAGATTCATGCCTTTTCTGTCAGTTGTATATTTTACTGATAGCTTCATTTTCCCTGGTGTAATTACCTGCTTAGTCACCAACAATATCTGAAACTGGTTGAAGCTTTTCGATGTCTACAACATCCAAAATACATATATATAATACATATGTAGATATACATATAAGCAGAAATTCTACTTCTCTGTTCCTCATGGTGATGATGTCATCTTCCCGTGCCAGGGTTTGGGGCGAGGAGCCAAGCAGCCGTTTCCATCTCTAGGCACCTTCATCTCCACACTGAGCCAGAGGAGGGACGTGGGGGGACGGGGCTTGGCTGGCGGCTTGACGGGCACCCTGAGCAGCACCCTGGGGCTCAGACACGGTGAGGTCATGTCCAGTATTTTGGAAAAAAAAAACCTGACTCCATGAGATTTTGTGCACACAGATTAGCATGGCAGTGAATATAAGAAACACAGATACGCTGTGTGTTTGCAATGTAACTTGTTGCATTTTTTTTTTTGTTGAATTTAACTCATATTGGGCAACAAGCTACATTACAGCATCTTCAGATCTTTATGTAGTCCATTATTTGTACATTCACTTCAAAGCTAATTTTAGTCCCAAAACATCAGCTTGTGTCAGTGTGTTGTGTTCACTGTCTGACTGCCTTTGTTCACTCAGAGACACCATGGTCTCCGTCTCGTCTAGGATGTAATGATGTGTTACTTCCTCTGTTTACAGTACGCTTGATGTATGTGTTCAGACTGTTTATGTTGAGCTGCTAGCAATGACGTTGGAGCAGCAAACTCTTGTCTCCAGAATGGAAGGTTTTCAGGAAGGAGAGGAAAAGCTGGTCGTGTTTTCCAGTTGATGACTGAGCATTTTAAAAATCTCGCCTTGTGCCGAAAATCATAGGATTACACTTCTAATTAGAGAGTTGCAGGCATTTTTATTTGCAGCAATTCAGGTCTCGGTTGACTCACAGTTAAAGCTACTTTTCTCAATTTCCTGCCATTTCATCTTCATGGTTGGAGTAGATTTAAGAGTTGAAATCAATCAGTGAACAATAATTTCAGATTCTGTGTTGAAAGGTGTTTGGATATTCTTCCTACTCTGTAAGGTTCATACAGGAAATGACTCAAAAAATGAGGGTTTACTTATGTTTTATTGAATTTAGTTTCACTGAGGTCTCACGATAAATAACGCATTAGAGGGAGAAATTGAGTGAAATCAAAGTCATGAGTTATGAAACAGTTTCAGAGAAAAAGATGCAAAAGAAGACCAATCAAGGTGCTGAACATGTCTTAAGTTCTTGATGGCGATATTGTGTATCTGTTCGAGAGTGTTTTGACATTGAAGGGAATGCTGCGTCCTGTTAAAGGCGAGGTTATTTCTGATTGCCGTGAGAACGCAGACCCAGTGGAGTGCTCACCAGCCCGCTTTGTCACCACGGCTACTGATGCCAGAATAATTATGCAAACCTCCGCCCCAAATGAAAACCATATGAAAGTAAAAACACTTAACTCACACACACTCACGCATAAGACAGTGTACTATTCCTCAAGCCCGTTTCAGTCGTCCAGCCTGTTGGATAATCACCACAATTTGCTATTTCACCTGTTAAGTATTACAGGAGGTTTGTATTTTCTTTTAATATTGTCAAATATGATTTTCTGTGCAGAACCTGATGTGAGTTTCGTTTCAGGATCAGAAAACACTGATACCTTTTCTAGAAACACTGTCATGATAGTATAGCTTGTTGTGGAAAAATATTCTAAACTTTATTGATCTCAGCAGTGAAACTGGGGCACTGCAGCAGGAAGTAGTTAGTCCACTAAGGCACAACAATATTATTATGAATAGTCTCAGTGCTACACTTGGTATTAACATATGATCTGTATCTGGATGTGTTATCTGGATAATGACATCCAATCCATGCGTCTCTACATTTACACCTAGTATTGTTAGGCTTGCTTGTTGTCTCAAGTCTGCCTGCACATTGATTGGCTCTCAATATGCAAATTAGTCAGGCAAGGTTGGCAGACTTGTAAACAAACATGGCACATCTCTATTCAAGGGGAGCAACACCATGGAGAGCTGTTATTCAGTGACAGGGGAGACTCACCAGCTACTGTTATGACTTGTACATTTTGCAGGGCAGCTTCAGGTAGCAGAAAGAGGTTGAGTTAGGTGACCTCTCATCTCGCTGGATGGATTTTACGCCTGGCTGAGATCTGATCACCATCGCTTACACATTCCATTAACATGAATTTGTCTTTATACAGATAATGTATCCAGATACAGTTGCATTTTAATGCCAGGTGTAAATAAAATAAAATCATCATAATACACTTTCTTCTTGCAGATTGTGTCCTCAACAGCATATGTGTGCCAGTGCTAGAGTGTGGCTGAGTTTTCTGTCCTGCTGTTTTTTTATTTATTTAATAAGCAACCCAAATGGAAAACTCCAGTCTTTTAATAAGTGACCCTAGCTGTGAAATTCTCCCAAATTAAAAGGATTTCTTATCCTGAACATGTTGAATTTTGTAAGAAAAAACTCCTTTCGTTTCCTGTCACGCTGGTTGACCGTACATGGTCATCTTCAGTGTGATGTTTGAGCACTGTTCCATTCATAAAACCTCAGCAGGAACAATATCATGAATTAATGGACAGCATTAGATGACGACACTTGAAGTAGAAAACAAGGCTGTCCTCTTACCCCTCGTCTAAAGACATCAAAGGCTCTGTTGAAGTAAACTTTGATGAAGGAAAGAAGAGGAGGAGGAGAATGTCCTCAGAGGTCTCTAAAATGACTCTTCTGATTAAAGGGTGTCATGACGACCAGGGCATGTTGCTGTCAGGACTAAATTGTGAGACGCACAAGCTGACAAAGCAGTGGTAATTAAGAAGCAGTGAAGTAGGAGCAGGGAGGGCATGGGTGCAAAGGTGGAAGGATGAGGGTTAAGAGTGTTGTTTTCTCCTCGATCCTACTTTGATCGGCTTTTTCCTCCCTTTTGTTTGTGGCAGTATGCTTCAAGCTAAACAGCTAATTAATACGTTACAAGTTTCTATGAAAATTGCTGAATATTTATGATTCACAGTGATTTTGGACTGTTACTCTGCTGTGGCAGTACTATCTGAACAGAAATTTCACTTTGATCCATGACAAGGTGTCAGATAATGGCCAGATTTCACTGAAAACAAAGAAATATTGATAAATGGAAACACATTGAGGCAATGAAACAATTGGTAAATCAAAAACATTGATGTATTGATAAAAAATGTAATAGCAAATAATACAAACACCTGTATTTGAACCTTTGACCTTTCCTCTAGTGCCACTATCAGGCCAGTATTTCTACCCACATATTTACACAAATCAAAATTTCCTGCACACATTCCTGCTCCCCAGAGGATGATGTCTTTTAATTTTAATGGCCCCATGATGTTTTCTCTAGCGCCACATTCGGGATGAACATTACATCTTTGGCTGCTCTGCCTCAGAGAAAATAACATTTGGATTCTGTGATGTAACACCTGGTCACGCTGCCATTTATCCATCTGTCCGCCTCTGTATTTGTGTCGCTTTTATCTCCTGCTTGTACAATCTGCCCACGCCTCCAGAATGAGCATCTACAATGCACCTGGACTGGCCTGCTGCCGGTGACTATTGTTGCTCTGGTGACAGAGACAATAGGAGGCTAATTATAAACAGAATGGATAGATGGTCAAAAGTGTGGGAGGATGGGTGAACATGTCCATGTGTGTGTTTCTGAGCAACTGTGTGTGTGTTTCTGCATCACGGGGAATTGTAGTCATGTAGTGCAGCCTTGCCTCTGTGATTACACACTGATTGGGGTTACAGGTACTGATTGTGCATTTGTGTTTGTAGCAACATCATCAGCGACATCTCTTTCTCAGTCAGACTCTCTTTTGCTGTCTGTCCTCCTTTCTCCCTTTGTCTTGCTGCATATTCGCTGCACCTCTTACATGTTTCCAGAAAGAAACAATAAAACCAGTTCCCATCTCTGTCTTGATTGCAGTACTCTTTTTTTCCCCTTTCTTTGCTTAATCACATCTGCATTTAAAGCTCTTTTGAACTACACATCTGCTATTGGCAGTCCTCCGCAGTTTAATGTTTCTATCAAAGCGCTGACATCTTTAATTGTTTGATTAATTTATAAATCGTTATTCATTCTCCATAACTGTGGTCAGGGTGAAACATGTTGTCACTGGCAAAATCACAAAATATACAGCCACAAATTGCAGTCAACAGACTAAAATAACATTTAGAAAGTTAAAACGAAATCAGACGTCTTTGATTATTATCATGATTTTGATGATTATGAACATTTTGATCCAGTTGAAGTTCTCATCTGAACTGTATATCTTTATTTACATTTATATCTATAAGCTGATGTACATCAGAAAGCTCTCATAGCTTGCTGTATGCTGCTTATGAATCGGGTTTGGCAACAGAGAAGTTTTGGGTTTAAATCTTGTTTGGATCCTAAAATATACTTTCCTGATTGTACAAAAAGTTATTTTTCTGCACAAGAGTCAAGACAAGAACATTTCACAATCCAGTGTGACCCTGGCAGTGTGATTTTAACCTCTGGAAATCCAGCCTTGATTGATTATGAACTTAAAACCAAATAGATTATGAACATTTAATGAAAAAGCCTCTGATTAATATACAGAATCTGAACTTAGAGCTGCGTGAGTCTGGACAAAATGAGAATCAGGATTTCCTTGCTTGGAATTGAGATCAGGATTCTGCACGGGAGAGAGAGGGGGGACAACATTGTACCAAAGGGTCAGCTGGATTTGAACCAGGGCTGCTGCAGTAAGGACTCAGCCATGATATGTGGTACACACACCACCAGGTGAGCACTTTACCTGATACAGGAGGAAATGCAACAAAAAAAGATGCTGTTGTCTGATACAGGATTAGCATGTCAAGTTTGGACAACAGAAAGAGAACACTACTTTTTAGTTGAAATTCAACAGCCTCATGAATCTGACACAGAACATAAATCCAATCACCTTCAGTCTCTTGTCCTTTCTTATTTGCACAACCTTTGAAAGCACTTTTCTGTGCGACTTTTTCATGTAACACTGTCATTCACCATTGTCTCTCACTCGCTCTCACTGGGTTTATCCTCCTTACTGCTGGTTTCTGCTGCTCTGCATCACGTGGTGTAACCCTACATTGTCATTTGTTGAGGAAGAAAGTCGGGGTGCTTGTTCTGATACATTGATGCCCCTAATGAATGTTGTTATTATGTTATTCAGCAACGTTTTTAATATGATTAATCATGCTGCCCTGAACATGACATAATTATTCTCTGTGTGAGAGCCGCTATAGCTCTGCAAGATCTCATATAGTTACTCTGATGGTCAAGAGACAGGTTTGGTAAGAAAGAGGATGTGGGCTCAACATTTATGTAAAGAAGTTTTTTTTTACTTTTTTTCTGAACAGATGATTATAGTTAGTAATAAATGGTTTATTGTCTTTCTCTTCCAGGGAGAGAGCTGCCTCCGATCTGTAGTGATGTTCGTCAGAAGCAGCGCCTCTCCATCGACACTCTCCCTCCAGAGGTCAAAGCTCCGTTCCCCTCCGATCCCATCATCCCCCTGCGTACCAAGACCACCAAGGAGTTTCAGTGAGTCGCCAGTCCCCCAAACTGGGACCCAAAAACATTAAAACTGTTATTAGTTCTGTTCAGCTAAAAAATCCGGAAAATCAAACCCAGCTCACTTTTTTGCCGCACCAAAGCAACTAAAACAAACATTAAGTTCTGAGCCAAGCCTGGTTTGTGTTTTGAGCATTGTGTGTGTGTGTGTGTTTGTGTTGCCAGGGAGGATATGGAGCGTGCCGTCCAATCAGGTGACTGGAGGGAGGTCCGAGAGTTTTACCTGACCACCTTCGACTCCTTCATTGAAATCAACGCTGCCTTCAAGGTAGAATACATAAACACAAACACCCACACACACACAGAGTACACTGTCTGGCTCTCAGCAGAATGCCTGTTGTGAGAAAACTGTTTTGGGTGCTGTTAAAATTTCACCAGACGCCATAACTGTTTTACGATGGGAAAGCATTTTTTTTCCTCTCTCTGCTGTTTTCCTCCTTTTTTCTCATGGCCTCTCCTTCCCTTTCTTTCCTCATTGTGTTCCCTCATGGCTCCCTCCTTTCCCAGCGAGAGGCAAACGGATCGTTTAACACCATAGACGACTCAGGAGTCAACGCCAAGTTTGTCAACACTGTTTATGACGCACTGCTCAGCACAGTAAGTGTACACAGCGAGAGGGCACCTACAAACACACACATACAAAAGGTGTCAATTTGAACCACCAGCGTCAGGCAACAAAGAGCAATGTAATTCATCATGACATCAAGTCTATAACTGAGTTTATAGCCTCTATTTAAGTTTGCGTACATTCTGTAAAACTTAACATACTTGCTGACTTGATGAGCTGCTGTATAATGCTCCAGGCTGTACTTGTAAACACTTCTGTTTTAAGTGACCTTTGATGTAAAAGTTAGAGAAATGTGGTGACCAGTGTTTTAATTTCTCCCTGTGGGTCTCTGACATTCAGGTCTGTTGATTCAACCTTCTGATGATTCTTTCTGTTTTGGACATTAAACGTGTTTTTGTGTGTGTGTGTGTGTGTGTGTGTATGTTTGTGTGTGTGTGTGTGTGTGTGTGTGCTTAGCCTCAGGACATCCAGAAGTCAGTGTTGAAAGGGATCATCAACAGCTTGCTGAGGGAGTGGAAAGGGTGAGAAGACCTTTGTTGCTTCTGTAAACCATTTCCAAACAATGCAAACACAATTCAGATGATTTGATCAGTCAAACTTATGAAGATGGATATGGTTGCGAAGCAGGTTGATGCAATAGAACAGTCGTAGAGGTACTCTCCAGTGTCTTAGGGAATTAACTTGCTAGATGAGAAGCAGTTTCATCTGATTTTTCTTGGTCTTTAAAACTCAAGATAGCACAAATACAGAGCTAGCCTAACTCGACTGTGTTTTGTAGCAGTGAATGTCTGATATGACTGACAGGTTTTGGTTTTGTGTGTTCTGTTCTCAGGCCTCGGACAAAAGATGACCTGCGGGCTTATTTCATTCTGGTTCAGGTGAGACTTGAAAACTTTGAGACAAAGTAAAGTCAGTCCAAGGTGTTCTGTTATATGAAAATAATGGACAAGGTACAGGCATTGGTGTTGACTGTTCTACTCTATCTGGTCTATGGACACTTGCCAGTTGACAAGCTTATTATCTTTCTTTTGAGTGTGTTTGCAATCAGTTTTAATGCCCTGCACACTGTGGACTAATTTAATGTAGTGGTTTCAGGTGTCCTGAATGACCATTTAACAGATAATAAGCACACATTTTCTGTGATCATTTATTATTCTTTTTTATACAATATGTTTAGTGTCCTGTACATACTGTTTCATCAGATGTCCTAATAGTGTGTCTTATAGTGTCCATTAGTGTCCCATAGTGTTTCATAATGCCCTACAGTAACTCTTAAACCCCATATAGTGTCTTATGCAATAATGCAATAGTGCAGTGCTCCATTCAAAATGTGCCTGTCATTAGGCTGACTGCTTGAACCCTCAGAACCATGCACTGAAAAGACTTGGTTTGCTTGCGAAAGGGACAGTAAATACAGTGTTACACAATGAAAGCATGGATCTTTTTGGGCTGTCGCTGCTTAATTCTGCCTTTAAGAAAACCCTGGTATGTGCATGTTATAAAATGTCCGGGTGCTGCCCTGTCCTCCCACCATAGTTCCGCCTTCTTCTTAATGTCAAGTGACATGTAGAAATACGACATTTGAAGCTTTCTCGAGAGCCGCTTATCCAAAAACCTCAGGTCATCAGCAATACACCAGCAGCGTTTGAAGTCCATTGGTTATATAGTTGTCGAGAAAATCAAAAGACAGACAAACAGAAATTCCCCCATTCATACTTGGGTGAACTGATTTTGATGGTATTTACAGTAATAAGAGACAACCCTTTTTCATGCTGTCCTTTTTTCTCCAACACCTTTTCTTCTTCTCCTCTCCTTTTTTATCATCAGCAATCTTTCCCCCATACCTCTCTCTCTCTTTTTCTTATTTCACCCCCAACTTCTGTCTTTTTCTCTTTGTGGGTTCCTATCTTTGATCCTTCTTTGATCCTATTTCTGATCTCTCTTTCTCTCTCTCTCTTCCTCTCTTCCCTCTCTCTTTCTCTTTCCTCTTCTCTCCAGTCTGATTTCCATATATGGTTTTGAGAATTAGAATCAGATAAAGACAGGAATCTACAGTAGTTCCACTGTGGTTCCATGCTCCATCAACACATACACACACACACACACACACACACACCACACACACACACACACACACACGCCTGATTTTGTCCCATTTTACTTTGAGGACTCGCTTCGTCTTCCAACTCTCAGGAGAACACAACCGCACACACACACACACACACACACACACACACACACACACACACACACACACACACACACACACACACACACATACACACACACAGGCTGGGACTGGGTGAGGTCATGTTGGAGTTGAGGACTGCTGGTTTCCTGTCTGATGACGACTCTCCCTCCTTTATAGGTTCTGCTAGCTACACATTCAGCCCATCTCTCTCTCTCTCTCTGTCTCTGTTAAAACCCTGTAGAGACTGAATGGAGCTCTCTGGGATTATCTCACTCATTATGTCATTTGTTATTATTTTTATTGTATCCAAACATCAGTCTAACAGACAGAACTTCATGTTCTCAAAGTCAAAGTGAGTCATGTTTTTTAAGAAAAAATAGAAGAAAAACAACTTTAAAAGCAGCTTCAGTCATCCAGCCAGGCTCCACAGTATTCATGGATGAGAAATGAAGTTGTCTTTTCACTTGAAAAAAATTACAAATCCTCTCCCTGCAGTATAACTCTAGTTGCTAACCAGGTGGTGGCGTTATCAATTTGACAAGCTGATGGCCTACCCTGTGTGTTGAGCATGTCCATAAAGGAAAATTGAACATTTCAAGAACAATTTTGGAATTTTGGTCCATCTTTTCTTTCAGTTAAAACACTATAATCTTCCCTTAATGAGATCTGATTTGTTTTAATACTTTTTTGAAATACTTTATTTTGTTGATTGTTTGAGTGTTTTTTTCATACCACCATACATCTTATAGTGACATTGCCACATTGCTGGATTGAAGGAGTTAACTTGGAGAGTGAAATGTGATTACTGGTTCAAGTGATGGACCAAAACAAACACACAAACAAATAAGTAAAAGAAAATAAGATCCAAATTGTGAAAAACCAGGATTACTTTTTTAAAATCTGTTTTTGAGAGTGGTATCAACACTTTTTGTCCAACAATGCGAAACAGAAATGGAGAGGATCATTTAAAAATTCTGAGCTGTGCTCCATAGACATCATCTGCATGTGTCCCCTTTCAGGAAATGGATCTTCTAAAATGAGATGTTTCTAGACAAAATATGTGAGAGGCTGTCTGTGTCACAACATGACTTATTCTGCTGTGTGTATGTGTGTGTTTGCATAGAACCCCCAGTATTCAAGCACCAGCACTTATGTGATCTACGCTCACCTGCTGAGGCAGATCGCAGCTTTGTCTGAGGCTGATCACCACTTCCTGGTTCACTGGCTCAAGAAGTAAGTCTGAGAGAGAGTTTGTGTGTTTGTGCGTGATCCGTTCACTGATTTCTACATTTCGCAACTGTTTGTTTTCACCAGGTTGCCACAGCTTTCTCTCTTTGTTATTGTCTGTTTTGTTCTTCACACAGAACTTGTAACAGAACTTAACAAGTGAATCAGGCCCTTTTGCAGCAGAGTTCATTTTTTATCTTCATATGGGTATTGATGCAGTGTTTTTCCTCTTTTGAACTGGGTCTGTGGATTTACTTTTGTAGGCTGAACAGATTGTGAAGCCGTCAGGGAGAAATTTGCGATTTGGAGCTCTGTAAATAACTTTTGAGTGTGTAGGCGGATCAGTTCTTGTCCATCTCATCCTTGCAGCAGGGTCAGCAACTGATTGATTGTGAGATGAGAACGTAAATTTGAAGAATTTCCATCTCTGTCTGGAAATATTTTGCTATGACTCACTTTCTCTATGCAAATATCACACACAGCTTTGAGATCTCTTATGTTTCTCTGTGTGTTATATGACACAAACCCCAAATACCAAGAGATTGCAGCAGTTCTATTTGTTTTACCGACCAACTTGTTTTTCATCTTCATCATTGCTTTCCCTCTCTAATCTGAGGAGGAGGAGGCAGAAATACAGGTTTTCATTTACATAAATATCTGTAGTACCTTAGTATCCACTGGCAATTGGACTGTGTGGCAAGTATCAAAGTTTTGAATCCTTATACTAATACATGCTACAGCCCATGCATGCATTGCTCTAAATAAAGCTGGGGAGAATAAGTGTACTAAAATTCTGTATCTGTACTAAAATTGAATTTAGGTATTTTATTGGCACTGGGACTCAAATGATATGCAGCCGTGCAATTAAGAAGACGATATATTCTGATCTAACCATGTTTCTTGTCTGCTGCTGTGTCATGCTGCTCTTAATTTATGCTTTCACTGGAGGATCAAAAGAAAGAGACTCTAAACTATTGTGTGTTTTTAGGTAAAAGCAAATGCTAACAAGGTCAACAGATACTTAATCTATAACACAATATAAGCCCTCCATCTGTCCCATTCTTGTGACCGCAATATGTCAGTAACGCCTTGAGGGAATTTCTTCTAATTTGGTACAAGCGTTTACTTGGAGTCAAAGATGAACTAGTCAGATTTTAGTGCTGGAAGGTCAGAGGTTAAGTTCACTGTGACCTCACTTTAGTGCGAACGCGATATGGCAGGAACACTCAGAGAGAATCTCATTACATCTGGCACAAACATTCACTTGGACAAGGAAGAAATTATCAGAATTTAGTGGTTAAAGGTCAAAGTTCAAGGTCACTGTGACCTCACAAAAAATGTTCTTAGCTAGAGTTTTGGCCTGGTGAATACGATTTCTCAGGAATGCCTTGAGAGAATTTCTTCAAATTTGACACAAACATTCACTTGGACAAAAGTGACTAGAATTTGGTTGGTCAAAGGTCAAATGTCACCGTGATCGCACAAAACATATTTTTGCCCATAACTCAAGAAATCACACACTTATTAACTGCAACTGGACTGGTTGGCGGAGGCATACAACCACAAGTCGGTAATTCTAGTTTCAGGCTGATATATACTAATCTGTGTTGTAACTCTGCTACTGTGTCTCCATGATAATTTATTATGTTATTCCTACAGTATATTTTCAAAAACATTATCCACTTCTGGACGAGTTTATCAACTCTTGTAGCTTTTAAAACTTGACACGCAGCCTACAAGTACAAATGTAAGCCAGCTTCCGAACTCTTTGCCTGAATGAGAAAACCTGAAGAATCCATGGTGTTTATGGTGGTGATTTAAATGCGGGCTGCTTTAAATTACAAGTTCTGTTAAGTTCTGTTCAAACCATTTCTGCATCCAACGCTGCTATTTTTTCCTCTCTTGGAGTGCAAGTGTCTATTTTTGTGCAGATGTATATTTCAGGGTATGTACAGTTTTCACTCTGCCAAGCTGCTGAGGTGAACCAGTGTTAACTTCATATGTATGTGTGTGTGTGTGTGTGTGTGTGTGTGTGTGCGCGCATCAGGCTGTCGGCAAGGCGTTTCAGGCAGTTGGTGGAGCGCCTCCTGCAGTTCATCTCCACCCGCCTGTTTCCTGCAGAACCAGATGAACTTCCTCCTCTGGCCAAGTGCTCCTGGTGGATTCCCTCTGCTACCAAAGTTCTCAGCCTGTTCAGTGAGTTTCTCTCACACACACCCAAACACATATCCCTTTAACAGTGTAGTACAATGACACAAATGTTTTAAATGTTTTATTTGACTTTCCCTCTTCCTTTCCTCCCCTCAGATGCAGCCAACAGCGTCTCTTCTCCTCCCATCATGCCTTTCACTGACTTTTACAACATCACTCTTGAGCACATAGACTTCATGGAGGAGTACAGGACCTGGCAGAACTATGGCAACTCAAATAGGTCAGATAATTGTCCATCTCTTTTTATGTACAGTATAACCATTAAGCTGATTGGCTTTTCCAATTGACTTTTACTAAAATGAGTGTGTCTAGAATGCCTCATTGATGAAAATATTGTTTGATTTTTGGCTGAACAGTTGTTGTTGTTGTTGGCAAGTTATTTTTTTCCACTTGTGAACAAAGTTAGGTTTCAGTTAATTTCAGAAAAAAGAACCATTTGGGCAAGTTTGAGACTGCATCCATAAAAAACTTTATGAGCAAGTCCCAGAGAGCCTTTCAGAGAGATTCGTCCAGTCAGAGAGCTTCAGAAGTAACTCTCACAACTTTGACAAAAGCTGGCAAACACCTGCAGGATAATAACATTCCAAACAGCAAGTTCTAAAATACATCAAAATGACCATCAGTTCCCAATGTGACACATCTGAAACATACTAAGCATTCAATCTTTGTTCTTTATTTCAATCAAATGTTATCACGACAAAATGTTCATATTAGTTGAGACAATAAGAAGTTTGTCTGTAGTCACTCCTTGTGAATGGATAATACATGATGGAACAGTGGAGCGGACAGTGACTAGTGACCTAATGCTAACAGATGTTATAACACATTAGTTTGACTAAGCACTTACCCATGACTGAGAGTGAGGTTAAAGCCGTCTGAAGATTCCTGAAGTCAGGCTGAGTATCTCCTCCCGAACAGAGACGAGGTAACGTTCCCACAGCTGCAGTCTGCTCCAGAACCGTGGAAACCCTGTCAAGAGCCGTGAAGTCTCTTTCACGCTGCGTCACAGCTCGTTAACGTCTGATAAAGGAAATGGATCCAGAGTTTAGAGTTCAAACGATCGGCCTGAAAAGTTCCTGGCTGCTGTGGTGGGGGGATTCAGCTCATTATGGGCTTGGAGGGTGTGGATTTTCAGAACCTGCTCATTTGGGTTAAGCATATAATTTCAAAAACACTTGAGAGTTGGTCAGGAACAAAGTCGTTTTGTTCTGCTGACTTTAAAGAAAATATATTTTTGTAACTGACGGTAGCAAAACACATTAAAGAAATACCTTTTCAGGTTGATTAACTTTTCATATTTCTTCTTGTCATCTCTCAGATTTTCCTTCTGTCAGTTTCCCTTCATTCTGTCAACGGTGGTGAAGAAAGCCATCATCCAGAAAGACTCTGAGCAACAGATGATCAGTCAGGCCAGGGTGAGACACACACATACACACACACACTCACTGTCTTCAGGACGAGACAAAAATGTCTCTAATTTAGAAGGTTAACGATAACACAGACAAATGAAAACAAGAAAACAGACACAATGTGCACAATGGGACTTAATCATGTGTGTTTGTGTTTTACAGCAAAGCCTGGTCAGTAAGGTTTCTCGCAGGCAGAGAGTGGACATGAATCTTCTGTTCCTCAACATTAAAGTACGACGAGCACAGCTCCTCAGCGACTCACTGGATGAGGTTAGTGCACAAACACAACCTTGTACGTACTCGTGTCTGCCTTGTGTTTCAGACCGAAGCACTTTAAAAGCTTAAATACATAACAAGGTCTCATTATATAAGAAAATAATGAGCACGCCTGAGAGGAAGAGTCATGTTTGCTCTGCTGAGAATTCATTATTTTCTGTATCAGGGAGTTCATTCTGTCTCTCTGAGGAAAGATAATGAAAATGGAAAGAAGTCAACAGGCAGATGTCTTGGGTGGAAACTGGAATTTTGTAAAGCAGTGTGAGGGTGGGATGACAAGTGTAAAATCAATTTCTTTGAAATGTGTTTTGTAATCAGAGAAAAACAGGCAAATTTGTGGTGTGGGGACACTGGGAGAGGGCGGTGAAAACACATAACCTCTCATGAGGATTAGCAAATATGCCTTTAATGTTCCACATTCATGTGTCAACCTCAAGCACTTATTCTAGCCCTAAACCTAACTGTAAATCTGATTCGAACCCTAAAATCTAAGTCTAAATTATGTTAAATGTTAGTTTCTTCAGGAAGTGAGGTTCAGCCCAAATGTTTTTGAAGATTGTCAACACAGTTCTGTCCTTAGATATCTGCTCTGCAGAAGTTTAGGAATAAATGATCCCAACATTTTCATACTTATGTTTGAATTTTATGGAAACATTTGTGTTAATTATGTGACAGTTTTTCTTATGAATTATAGTGGAGGTTGAAAATATTTTTTTGCAACATCCCAGGCTTTTTTTTCACATGAATGCAATTAGTTTTAAAACCGTTTGTTTGAAACACACCATAAAAAAACAACAATAAAATTCCATATAAACTGGTTATTATTTTTTTAACCTTTATCTGTCTTGTCTCCCCCTTCTCCCGTAGTTGACGAGGAAGCGGTGCGATCTGAAGAAGAAGCTGCGGGTGACGTTTGTCGGGGAGGCGGGGCTGGACATGGGTGGTCCTGACGAAGGAGTGGTTCCTGCTGCTGGTCCGACAGATCTTCCACACAGATTACGGTGAGACGCATCTTCAGTTCCCAGAAGTCAAAGCCCAGAATGATAAGAATGAGACATCAGCACATCTGCAGTGTAGCACAGAAAACTGTGGTGGTCTTTTTTTTTTTTTTTTTTTTTTTTTTTTTTTACTGTAAACTATGTCCATGAAACTGCCTCGATCAAGTGTGAATAAGGACCAGCAGGTCTGCAGAGAGCAGCTGGCAACAACAGATAATGCTAAGAATCTGGAGGGTGAATCCTGTTTAATGCAAAGTCAATGGAAGGTGAAGCCATACTTTATTGAAAACCAGCGGAAAGAAACTCAGATATTTATTGGATTGAAATGAAAATTTTTATTAGATGGAGGTCTCAGAGGACATAGTCTGCGTTTTCAGGTCAGGGATCTGCAACAGGAATAAGTGTCAGATGGCTGAGAAAAGAGGTCAATGTTGGTTTTGGAAATTCAGCAACAAACTCATCTCAGTCAAGAGTAGTTCTTATTATCACTGTCTTCTTTCACTGTTTCTCTACTCAGTTTGCTCTGGCTGTCACTCAAATTATCTCTGTATCTCATTGTCTCTGGGTCAGTCTGTTGGTGTGCCCTCATCTCTTTCTTTCTCTTACTTTTCTCTTTCAAAAAATTGATCTTTGGACCAGTAGTCCCCCTGCAGTCTTGAAATGTGTCTCTAAAAAGTAAGGATTTTGTAGGGTAGTAAGTGAATTTGAATGCATGTACTGACAATGACCTCTGAACAGATATGAAAAACACCCAGATTTTTACAGTAATATTCACCTCCTCTCTGCATTGACACAATTTATCACAAATGTAACAGCCCCTCTTCTCAGTCAAATCTAAGCACACAGATGTCATAAATTCACTTTTTACAGTGGTTTCCCTGTAGGATAGAGACCCATAAATTTATTTAGAAATCATATTAATAGAAGGTGCTCCTTAAACTTCATCAGATCTTGTCTCATGATAATCAGGTCCAGACTTTTTCTTCAGTTTCTGAGTAATCCAGTTGATCACTGTCTGTACAGTGTGAACAGGAACTACAAGTAACCAAAGCAGCCAGACTTTTCAAGATACAACGTGTCAGAATGTAACAGACTAAGGAGAATATAATATTAAATTAGCCAAATTAGACAATGTTTAACAATGGCTAGTATAAAATACACCCACTGACAGTGTGTGATCAAAATCCAGATATTTCTGTGACAGATACAGATGATTACAATAGATTTAGATTCACAGTGAGGAAAATGTGTCGAAACATCCATAGAAACATCTCAAACCAGTCCTCCGGCTTTTTCTTTTTTATCAGTGCATATGTTCAGTGTGTTCCGACTAACCATTATTTCCAATAACTTATCTAATACATCACTTTGTCTTGCAATGTCACCTCCTTATAGCTCCATAGATCTGCCTGAAGCACTGCAAGGTTATTTGGATCTTACTAAACATGCAGCTCACAGATGGAAAAGTGGTTAATGCTGCAGTTCCTTGATATATTTTTCCTTTTAGTGTGGGTCACCACAGAAATCCATGATATGCTGACTGTCCAGCTGTGCTTACACCTAAACATGACCCTTTTTAAAGGACCACACTGTTATTAAACAGCTATTTCCCATGAAGAAAACAAAACCGAAAATTTGTCATCTCTCAACATCTCACCCTGTCTGTGACGCTCAGCTCCACGATTGATTCCTACTGAACACATACATCTGTAAAAACATCTCACAAATATCTGTGTGTAGTTTCAGTGTTTTAAAAAAAGAACCAGTAATTTCCTAAAACAGCAGGATATGTAGTTTTTTATCAGATGTTAATCAAACAGGAGGAAATATCGCATATGCTGGGGACTATTTTCAGCAGCAGATTAATCCACATTTGGTGCTCTAGTGAGTATTTGGGGCAGCAGGACAGTGTATATGGGACTAAGTCAAAATAAACTACAATGTGTATGTTTGTGGTAATGAAAGAAGATGTCACCCAGTGCTACAGTGTAGCTCACTGCTTTTGGACAATAATGGAGCTCTATGGCACAGGAGAATATATTAGGCTTTGGCACACACACACACACACACACACACACACACACACACACACACACACAATACCTGTTAGGATTAATTAATTGTTGGTTTAGACCTTTTTATGGGATTTCTCAACAGTAACACCAATAATATAACCAGTTTGATCCTATTGCAACCCAACGTCCTGATTTAACATGCTAGTCCCACATTCCAGTTGCTTATATAAGCAGTGTGTCTTTTGTTCACCACTCTGAAATTGGTGGGTCTTTGCAGATGTTTGCTATCTAGTGACTTTTCTCCTCTTAGCCATTGTTTTTCATTGTGTTTTTTCATATTTGGTTGATCAAATCAAAGAAATAAGTTTAGTAACATTCTGAGGCACCAGCTAATATCCATACAAGGAGTGGAGTGGATTCACTCTGCGAGGATGTGTGGGAGCTGGTGGTTGACAGAAACGATTTTGTTCCAAATCAAAATTGAATTTATGTGAAATGTGAGTAAAACATTTCTGTTCAGCAAGTGTGTTTCCATCACCGTTGCTCCAACATTTTCCTTCAACCGCAAGAAACATTCATGTGAGGGTAAAAACCTTTTTTTTTAATATTGATATAGAAATTTCTCCAAGATTTTGCTGTTTCAGTTCAACTTTCTTAAAAAAAAATACTTGAATGGAAACCAAGGAGAGGTCTGTCTGTGCATCTGCCTCTTCTCCTCTCTCTCTCTCTCTCTCTCTCTCTCTCTCTCTCTCTCTCTGTGTGTGTGTCTGTCTGTGTCTCTCTATCCTCTGGTCGAGTTGTTCTTTCCATCGTCTTTCCATCTTTCCGCGGTCGTCTGTGTTTTTGGTGCCAGGAGACATCGGCCCAAAGCAACACACTCAACGAAAGCTGTGTTCCCCTCATTAGCGGCACGGGGGAAAGCCCCGGCCTCGCACACACAGACATACATACTCAGCTGCACACAGGCAGGTGTACACACACACACACACACACACACACACACAGGCTCTTTTATGCATGAAGTGGTGTCAGTTTCTGGTGTTCGGAGATGTGAGCGGTCCAGATGTGTGTCTCCGCTCAGAACAGACTGCTGCTGTTTCTCGCAGTCAGAGCTGGAAAAGCTTCAGCGCTTCGCCATTCTGTCCAGTTTATTCTACTTAACAAGCTGCTCATAATCCTGCTTTTTATCGCGCTGACACTCAGCAAAGACGTCAGCAATTTAACACACTATGAATGTTGACAATGTGTTAACAGATGATGCAAAGAGAAAAACAACTTTGACCAGACTTGTTGACCGTGAAGGAGTGATGTTATTAAAGGTGAAGCAGCAGCTTCTTGTTCAGCTGTGACACAGCAGTTTATAATAGCCTGATTGACCAATCACGATGTAATGTAATAATGTGTGATGTGAATTTTAAGTCATTTACTTCTCTCTTTAATTCAGTCTTTATTTAATACATAACATTGGTATAATATTATGTATCTTTCACCCATCTTCCCTTTGTTTCCTCTTCACCTCTTTTCCTTTCATCCTTGCCTCCATCTTTCCTCCACTCCTTCCCTTGTCATCCATCCCTTTCTACGGAATTGTGCCAAATCTAATCTGAGTAATATGTTTGTTTTATTTTTTCAGGAATGTTCACCTACATGAAGGACTCGCGCTGCCATTGGTTCAGCAGTTGGAAGTGTGACAACTATTCTGAGTTCCAATTGGTTGGGACCGTATCCTTTATCAAAAACAACAACAACAAACAAATTAGGGCGTGCAGATACAACTTAGTTTGTCTCTTGCATGTAATGCATGTTTTTAAGGGACTTTGGGTTCAAAGAGTAATTTTATATTGGTATTTTAGGAGTTTGAAGAGTTTTAGAGTCTGTGGCTTTAATTTGTATTGGAAATGGCCCTCACTCATTTATGAAATGAACAATTATGCATCATTCTTTAGAGGTTCTATTGGGCATATTTAGCTCTTAGCTGTTTACACATCTAGTAATTCCATAGCGAACACTCTGTAGACATATTATTCACTGTATTCACTGTACACTGTTCAGGGGCTTCACTGGATTAACAGTGAGATGGAGTTAGATGTACATTCTGTGTTAAATAAGAGCTAAGAGTGTGCTAGGGGACATATAATCAAGACTGTACATTAAGGTTCTACATTTAGTTTGTTTGTGTAATTCTGATCTTTTTCCATAAAGAGTAGCACGCTTAGCATCTGCACAAACAGACCACATTAGCATTTTAATAGTCTTTCATTAAATCCATTATATTCATAGTTCCTCAGTGGTTTGTTTCCTGTTGACAAAAGGGCAGTGTGTTGTGGATTAGACTTCAGTGTGTGGGCACAAATACACACACACACGTGTGCATTTTCTTTTTTATTCTCCCCTCCTCCCCTCCCTCTCCCTCTCACTCACTATAAGACTCCTCTATTTTAAACCACAGAGGACAAAGAGATACTATAATGTGTGTTTTCAGGCTGTAAATCTGCACTACTAACTAAACTAACTAACTAAATTTCTCATTTTCTGGTCCAATATATGAAATAAAACAAAGTCTTTTAAAAAATAAAAAACAGTCAGCACTGCAGGCTGTATGTGCTGCTGGCAGTGCTTTAATGTGAAGTGAATTTTTGCTGTCGGGCTACAAACAGCCAGTGCGCTGACAGAATACAGATGTTTGGTTAAGCTAGCGAACACCGCTCACTGACTTTGTGTTCATTTGTGTTCATCAGCGTGGAATCAGACTGATTTCAAATCTTACCAAGCTGTTTCCAGCTGTTTCTGTTTTCCTGTAGTTTCTCTCCTTTTTACTCTTTTCTCTATAATTTGAAGCATACTCCTTAATCTTCAGCAGTGAGAAACAGTGCCTAAACCATTCAGCGTTTGGGGTGGTCAATCATGTGTAATAAGTAACTGAAAGCACAAGATCCTAGCTTGTAACGCAAAATACTTAAAACTTTCAAAACATTGTCACATGCTATCTGACAGGCAAACCTTGTCTCCTCGAAATTATGTATATATAATTTGGGTTGATTTTAGAGAAGTGCTTTATTTCTGTGCTGCTTACAAAGTGCAGGACATAGACACCAGAGACTGAGGTTTGTGTCCTGAGCCCTGCATGTGGTTGGATTTAGGCGACAGAAGCACTCTGGCTAAGATCAGGCAAAGACTGTGGCTTTGGTTAAATCTGAATATATTAAACACGTCGTATCTCATGCTTCAAGTCACTTTTGTCTTTTATGGGATTAAACCAAGACCATGATCTTTCTCTAACTAAATGCTGTGAGTGCCCATGCATGGCTACAAAAAAGTTTATTAATGCTTTTTTTTGCTACAAGTGGCTGTTGTTTTGCAAGAACAGACACTGTGTGGAAAACAAATGAAAATATATGAAAAAAAGAAATAATGGAGTACCATTATGGTTCTTTGAAAACAATATTTGCTGTTTCAGATTAGTAGTGTACATATTTAATTTCTTAGCAACGGGGTTGTGTCCAGCGTCCTTCCAACTAAAGACTGCATTATTCCTCAAACAGCTGCTGCACATTTTCCCTCCTCTCGCAGCTTGTTTGAGGAGGAAATGGGCCTATTTTGCCCGACACTTAAAATAACTACACCATGTGTACCTACGTTCAATAGGAAGTCACAGTACGGAATAATCAGAAATGGTAGACAGGTGGGTAGGGGTACAGCATGCTGGTATTATGTACTCCACACAGAGGGTTGTGATTAGTGTTAATTTTTCACTTGCTTGGATGCATCCTCACCATCTGCTTGCATCTCTCCACTGACTTTCTATGCATTCACATCGCCGTCAAAATCCTCTTGGTAACACACCCACGGTCTTGATTAGATTTTGTTCAAAACAGTGCGCAACAACTTTCAGCCATTGGCCAACCTTTGTTGGTGATATAGTTGCTGTTATTGATTCTAAATGAGGTGGACAGAATGATATTTCTTTGATATATGTGGTAATGAATTTCACTTTTGCATAGTAGCTTTGCTGTTGTTCTGTTATTTGTAAAATGTACTTCCAGGACTATGTGCATGTGTGTGTATATCTTACTGTGTGTGTATGTACACTGTATGTGTGTGTAGTATGTGTGTGACTAGAGAACAATCCAGCAATTTAGCCTTCACTAGCCAGCTGGGAACTGTCAAAAGGTTATATAACCTAATAGCTGCCTGTTCTTCGCCAGGTTATTTTGTGTGAGTGTGTGCGTGTGTGTGTTTGGTTTAAGGCTGGAAACAGTGAGTGTGCAAGGAAAAAAGTCTGAGAGAAAGTGAGATAGAGCAAAGGAAAGTAGGAAGTGTGTGTCTTAATGCATGTGTGTGTGCTTCCTGGGTGTCCAGTGCATGTTCCACATGTGTGCTTGCGCTAAGAGCTAATTTATCAATCTCCCTTGTTCCTGTTCAGTCGTCATGGCAGCGTTGCGTCACTATGGAGATGGAGCAGTGGCAAGAGAAGGAGGCTTGAGAGAAAATGTGTAACAGAGAGAGAGAGAGAGAGAGAGAGAAAGTTAGAAAGAGAGAGAGAGAGAGAGAATGAAACCAACAGAGTGAGACAGAGATAAATGAAAAGCAGAAAGAAAGTGGTGCAGTGGGGGTGTAAAATGGAAAGTCATTGTATAAACAGATGTAAACAAAATGGAACAAACACTCATGAGAGGGAGGTATAGCCAGGTTAACCTCATGGGGACACCAGGGGCAAAAATGAGTTGCCTTGAACTACCCTGTTCCCCATGCTCTCTGAGCTGGAGCATTATATAGCCACAGGTTTGCTATGTGGCAATTGGATTAAACACAAATTAATGTGAATTTGCAACATCTGAGCACAGTAACAACTGAATGAAGTAAAACTTTAAATAACAACTAAAGAGTACTAAAAGACAGCAATCTAACTGGTAATGATATGTAATGATATATATATAATGATAATAGTCATGATTTACATTAAGCCTGGGGCTTTTTTTAGGCCCCTGGGCAGTTGCCTGTTTTATTTAATTCAGCTTTGGACAACAAATAAAGGAGCAGCCAGTAATCCAAAGTTTGGTAAAGAAATTACTTACAAATGATTAAGGATGAACAATTGAGGAAATGATTGCAAGGTAATCACCAGAGGTGCAGATGCATACAATTTTTCCATCTTAAGGCACAGGCCTACATACACCTACATCTTAACAAGGTGCCAAGCATGAAATATGAGTATTATGGTCTTAATAACAGGTTTTGGAGTATCGTGCTTATGTTTCACTCATGTAAACATCTTCCTGGTTTCGGAAACCTGGATAAAGGCTTTTTCCCAGTTTTGAGAAAGCTGGATATTTTAACTGGAGTACTCCTTTAGAAACCAGGATGGTGTGGCATGTAAACACTTGACCCAGGTTTCTGAACATTTTTTGCTTGCACAGAACACTGTGGCTAAGATGGTGACAAATCAAGATAGAACTTCCCAAAAATGAGCCTGAACACTGTTATGATCATGTATACAGCAATATGAACAATGAGGTTGCTTATGTTCCTTGTAAACATCATATCCTAAATAAGGCCAAAACCAGGATACAACTCAAAACCAGAATAGTAGTGCACATGTAAACACATTGCAAAGTAAGTGGGATGGACAGGGCTTAATAGGGTAGCATCTCAGTTTTACCTCTGACCACCCTAACAGGTTAATACAGCTTTGATTGTCAGATTAACCTGAATTACTTAAACTGTTGTTTATGTTTTTTTGTAACTTTGATATTTGCTAAATATCATTGCAGAAAAGTTTGTTGTCTGTGGCTTGCCTGCCAATGAAGCAACACTACCAGTCTGGCAAATAGAAGGAAGTGGGTAGAAAAACAGAGACATAATATGAAACAGAGTGGACATGCAGAGAGAGGTGGATAGAGATATAAAGAGAGAGAGAGACAGAGCTTTATTCATGCCTGTCTCATAAAGTGAAGATATATAAACGAGGGCCTCCAAATGTGCTCTCTCTTTGATATCTGTGTGTGTGTGTGTGTGTGTTTGACTTCTTAATGACCTTAATGGTTGTGGTAATTGTGCAGTTTATGTATATTTTCATGTCAATGCCTGTGTGTGTGTGTGTGTGTGCGTGTGTGTGTGCATGCATAGAGGGCGATTTATTTATTTGTGTGTGTGTCACCTACGTACAACCTACGTTCAATCTACACATACAATTACACCACATATGGTCACCACATGTGGCAGCTGAGAACACTTTGTGTGTGTGTGTGTGTGTGTGTGTGTGTGTGTGTGTGTGTGTGTCTGTGTGTCTGTGTGTCTGTGTGTGTCTGTGTGTCCGCATGTGTGTATCCGTGTGTGTTGGGTCACCGCCCCTCGGACATTAATGGAAAAAAAATTGCAGGTGGATGGGATATTCAGTACTTGAACCCGCCATAGCCTGGCCACACACACACACACATACACACACACACGCTGAAATTACACAATGAAGTCATTCATCTACATTAAACTCTGCTGTACAAGAAAAAAGACTGGCACACACACACACACACACACACACAGTGGCTCAGCAGTTTGTCAAATGAAACCTGAGGTCAGATTTTACTCTGCCTTTCAGATTGAACACCACTGGATGAGACGTGTCTTTACTTTAGCTGTTTTCTTATCTGATGTTAACAGTTTTAGCAACTTAAATTGTTCATTTATGCTGAATTTTTAGCTTCATTTTTTTGTAAAGAACCTGTGTCTGCTTCTGTTTCACCAGCTTTTATTTGCTGTATATTTTCACTGAGGATTTCTCCCATCAGATTTTTTTTAATCTGAATCATGTTCCTGAGGTTTTCTCTTCATATTCTGAAATAATCTACTGATGGACAGTTACATCTAAACATTTTGTCATTTTAAACAGGATTAAACAAATATCATATTGTTGCTCTCAATAAACACTGTATGTATCCCATGAGTCATAGCCAGAGGTTTTTGATTTGATTTGATCAACTTTATTGTCCACCTAAGTGGAAATTTGTTTTTGGCTTCTGGCAAAACACAGTAAAAGACTTACATTTGCCATACATAACACATAACACTCCTTAAGAAACATCCATCATACACAATATACAATAGTGCAACAAGCAAATAGCAGCAAATAAGGTGCCCTCTTAAACCTCATCTAACTTGTCTGGTCAACAGTGTGGCTGCCATTGGCCGTATTATATTTTATCTATCTGGATTTGATTGATGGAGGTTGTAGGTTGCAGGCCACTACAGACTCCTGGTGATGGTTTTTGTCAAAAATGTCGTTGTGTTCACCTATGGATACTGTATATTAATGCTTCTGTGTTGACATAGAAACTAAAACATACGTTTAAACACATGAAGAGCACAAATCATCATCAACCTAACTCTATGGTGATATTGATATTTAACTTTCAGGTGTATGCATATACAATGTGTGTGTGTTTGCTCTGCCAGTTGTTACACCCACCTTGACCTGCTTTGTTATCAGCTGATGGGCTTAGCAGTTTACAACAGCATTGCTCTGGACATCCACTTCCCTCTCTACTGTTACAGGTAGGTGTGGCTGTGTGTGTGTGTGTTCCCATTTTTTATACCCTGACTTTCTTCAACAACTGCTGCAATGGATGCTAGGTTGTTCAGAACAGGGCCATATTGTACATAGCAAATGTTGCTGTTAACTACTCTGTCTGCATCACAGCACTTTTCTGTGGCTGCTAAAGCTCGGTCACCTTTAATCACTACTTTCAGACCCTAAGAAATCTGTTGTAAAAATATTTCCGTAATGTTTTCTGAGGTGCTTGTCCGACCTCAAAAGAGAACATTTTGGATAAATGTTATGGAACTAGTAATTTAGTCATTTTTTTTCTGAATGTGTAACCTCCCTCGCAGGAAGCTCCTCACTCCACCTACTGTACCATGTGACCAAAATGCCCTTGTTGGCATGGCAACCGCCACCCTGGACGACCTACAGCAGATCATGCCAGTAGGTATCTCAGCTTCAGTGTAGTAATCAAGAGGCAGTAGAAACTCCAAAACTTAGCAAAAGAAAAGTTGATTCCAAAGGCACTCATTTTATTCACCTGCACACTCTGTATGTATAGCTCTACAAAAATGGAGTCTGAGTTGTATTAAAGTCTGTGACGTTAAACTAAAATTCAGTCTTTAGATGTCTGTCTCTGGCATGCCAATGCCTGCAGATGTCTTGTCTGTCAGTAGAGGGTGCTAGAATAAAACATTTGATCTCTCTCTGCTCACTTTCACCCTCCTAATCCTCTTAATCATCATCGTAGAGTCTAAATTTATCTTCCTGTGTTGCTGTCAGATTGAAGTTAAGTCTACCACTGGATGTTATATTCAGC
The DNA here is from genome assembly GCF_001640805.2 of Lates calcarifer. NCBI lineage: Eukaryota > Metazoa > Chordata > Actinopteri > Centropomidae > Lates > Lates calcarifer. The sequence goes on from NC_066848.1 coordinate 19,873,982, forward strand.
TTTCAAACCCTTACATGCATTTTTATCATCTGAAACTTTTACTTTTTACTGCTATATTATCATAGTGCATTTTTCCATTGTACATTCTTTTATGCATTTGTTTATTTTTTATTTTTTTAGATAATGTTCAAAGTATATAATGCTCTTTTCCCTGTAGTTAGTGTGCTCACCTTTAGCCATACACACTCACATTTCTGTTTTATACATCACTGTCTTCATCTATGTGAACAAATAATCTCTGAAACGTGAGTTAAAATGCTTTAGTGTCACTGTCTCTGCACAGTCTTTGTTTGGGTAATATTCACATCTAACACTTTGTTGATGTAACAAAGAGTTAGAAAGTTTAGTTTCAGTTGCTGAGTGTTCCCAGATGTGAAGCTTTTTCAGCCACTTTCCTCTGTTTCTCTCCCTGCATCTCTCTCTCTCTCTCTTTCACACACACACACCCTTTAGAAATTCAGCCTTACACACTGCTTACACACACATACATACATTCCGCAGCACTCATGCTTGCCAGTGTATACATCGCTGTTGTACATACTGTACAGACATCATGTTCTTTCTCTGCCTCAGCATCAGGCACAAGCAGAATGATTTTTGATTTGACAGTGAAGCGTCTCTGTGAATACATCCTCTCCTAAGTGTTATTATTCTGTTATGAGTGCAGTTTGAGCCTTTTAAGCAGTTATTTTAACATTATTCATGGTAGGTATGTGAAACTGCAGCATAGAAAACTAGAAGCTATAAGCTGCATGGGCTAAAACAACTGGAGAACATTTTCATTTGAATAAATGGCAAGACCAGGCTGCAAAATGCAACATGAAATTTGAGTAACTACGTTTAATGACCAAGAACAATGTTATAGATGCTGTTGCTAACAAAGACTGACGTGCCTTTCAGCAAGGCATTGAACTCCACACACCTGCTGCCGGGGCTCACAGTTTTATTTTGCAGTTTTGCAAGAAAACAAGTGTGCAACAAAGACACACTGTGTGGCAGGTTACTCCTGCCACACAATTCAGCAGTGTTGTGCTGCGGCAGTGGGAGAAAGATCCTGAACTGTCTCCTGATAGTCTGAGAGTTATCTGACCTACAAACCGCCTCACATCCAAAACCCTCAGCACTGTGGAGGTCAAAAAACTCACACTCACTCACACACACACACACACTGGGGCTGCTATAACTGGACTTCTGGTTGCATAACAGCAGGATATTGGATATGTGGCCTGCAGTTGGTATCAGTACCATGACTCCACAGGAACAAACTCCATTCAAACTTTATACAGCAAATACATTAATCTTATCCATTCATTTTAGAAATACTTCAAATGTTTCACGCTACAGCGACATGGTTTCACAAATGGTGCAGCAAGTCAAACAGGGAATAAACTGTGGATGGTTTAAATGACTGAATGAGAGGATTGTTAGAAAAACTTACTTCAAGCCAAAATATTAAAATGACTTAAAGAAGTAGCATTTTGTTTTGTTTTTGGATAAAGCTATCACTTTTCAGATTCTATTTTTCCCAGTAAAACCAGTAACCTCCTGATCCCGGCTCTTGTTTCATCTGATGTTTTACTGTTTTCAGGAGCTGGCTCATGGTTTGGGAGAGCTGCTGAGCTATGAGGGAAACGTAGAGGAGGACTTCTACCTCACCTTCCAGGTAAAAAGCTACATGTGCAGTAAAGCTCTGCAATGGGTTTCATAATGTGCCACAGTTTGAAATTTGAACTCAGCTATTGGTTAAGTTAAATGGTTTCTTTGCTTGGTGTCATCTCATAAAGGATCCATTTTAGCAGTTCCAGTGTGTATAATAAGAAGTTAATTACATTAATGATGATTACAATGTTGATCACAGTTGTTAATGATGTGAGGAAGACACAGTACATAAAAAGTGCATAAAAATGCATAAAAATTCTTGAAGGGACTGTGTTAGACACACACTCACTCTCTCTCACACACACAAACACACACAACACAGATATCATGATTAAAGTATCCCGGCAGGTCTGACGGTGCTGACGGACAGCTGTGACTGCTGTCACTGCTGTGCAATTTTAATAAAGTTATTTTTAGACCTGAAGGTGATCTGGATCAGTTCCACTGATGTCATTCAGCAGATTAGTCAAATGTCAAAGTCAAAGAACAAATGGTCATTCCTATCAAGATGTATTAGTAAGCATGAGGTGGTTCCAACTAATATGCATACTCTTACAAATGTGTTATATCAAAATTTGTAGTGTCTGTAGCACCAATAGTATCATCAACTGTCATGCACTTAAGCACCCAAGCTGACACCTAATGTCACAATAACAATTTGTTGACTTATTCTTTGCTTAGATAGTCCCTGGTTTAAATCATCACAATCATCATTTTGTGCTGGAATTTTTTCAAGCTAAGTTTTATTTAAATGCTAAAAGTGTTTAGACAACAACTGACATGACTTATTATCAACTCCTGACTATTTCAGGACTGCCCACCATCTGTTCACTTTTACCTGTGTAAAATAAAAAAATAAAAAATCCTTCACGAATCAAAATACATACAGTATGATGATTATTATGTTATTTATTTACCATAAACTTAATCTGCTAATTATTATGATACATTGTCAGCAAACAACTCAAAGAAGTTGCAAATTTCATCATATGTCATAAAGGCTGCTGCAGAAGTCTGTCCCTCTGGTCCATTGTAATCATCTAAAACATGTTCCTCATACTACTCGTGTTCCTCATAATTTTACATTACATCAGCATGATTTATGAAAAAGGCTGGTCAGACCAGGCTGCTCTCTGCTACTGAGTAACCAGATATAATGGAATACTTTCTGGTTCAGCTGGGCTTGTGTGAGGCAGGAACATATGAGGAAAGAAACATTATGTAAAAGTCTGAGTGGAGGTGCTATTTGAGGTGACAGTGTGAGCTGACTGTGAGCTATAGGCTGTTCACAGTCACACCAGTGTGGTACAGATGAACTCACCAACCTGCAGAACACTATGTCTCTCTCTCTCTGTATATATACTATAGGTCACACTTTGGGGGGGGCTTGCAGGAGCTATTTCTTGTTTGTGGCAGAAGTGACTCTGGGAAGTCACAGAGGAATAAATACATTTTCTTTTAGAATTAATATCGTCTAGATTTGCACTTTGCAGTAATTACTATATTCTTTGAAGACATTTTCAACGCTCTTCATATATGGGTCATTAAATATGTTGCACACAGTAGATCCATGCACCAGAACCACCCACATGACATTATATTTTGTGTGTTGTGTGTGTGTGTGTGCTGCAGGTGTTCCAGGAGGAGATGGGTGTAGTCAAATCCTACAACCTGAAACCTGGAGGAGACAAAATCCCTGTCACCAAGCAGAACAGGAAGGGTGAGTCTGCACTGAGAGTCACAGCAGGAGCTTCATACTTTGACAGTGAATGACCTCCGAGTCATTCACTGTCAAAGTGTGACAGTGTTAAAAGCTCAACTATCATCAAGGTCATCAAAAGTGGCAGTTTTTGATGACACACACACACACACACACACACCCTCCTCGTTGCCTACCTTGAGACATGGCTAGTGTTGTATTTGCTTTGGAAACAACCCCTTAACAGCCATCATTCTTTACTGAACTTAATACTAAGCACTTTGGTGCTACACGCATTAGGGGCAGACAGTAAAAACATTGTGTGTTTTAACAACCTGAAGGTTGTAATCCACGGTCAGTTTTTAAATGCAGCTCCTGTGCTGTTGAACATAGAGTAAGCAGCGACACAGAAAGCTGGCTCTGCCCAAAAGCTTCTTTGTTCCTTTGAAGAGGATGAGGTAGAGCTGAGAAAGTTAACTTTATTTCCCTTATTAAATCTTATTTTCCAGTTTCCAGTTTTTGTTGCCATCCAGGTCCAGCTCTCTGCCAGTGTCCCTCTGTGTGTGTTAAATAGAGGAGCCAAGACTGCAGGGTAAATGGGTAAAAGTCTGTAATGGAATATTGAAAATCATTCTGTTCTTACTTCTCTGTCCACAGAGTATGTCCAGCTCTACGTCGACTTCCTGCTGAATAAATCCATTTATAAACAGTTTGCTGCCTTCTACCATGGCTTCCACAGTGTGTGTGCTTCTGATGCACTCATGGTGAGTCCACTGTGTGTGTGTGTGTGTGTGTGTGTGTGTGTGTGTGTGTGTGTATGTGTGTGTGTGTGTGTGTGTGTGTGTGTGTGTGGGTATGTGTCCCAAGGGTCAGCTGTAAAACAAAGAATTGTATCTTTTTGGACTGACCTCTTCTTGGGCATCTCTGTCATTAGCTTCCAGACTGTGCAGTTAGCAGGCCAGGAAGTTGAATGAATAATTCTGGTCAGTGGCATGCATTTGTGCACATTGCCTGGCATTCAATAAGCAAGTTCAATGACCTCCATTTAGCCCTGAGGTCCATGCAGGAAAGCATCACAAACAGTACGTATTACATGGCATAACCAAGGCTGGCTGGGTGAACCTGACATCAGCCCAGGCCATTCTCCACTCATTCAGAATACTGGTATCATTTTTTCTGCTTGCTGTTTAGTGACATATCTTTTAGTTTTATTTCTGCACACAAAACCTGCTTCAAAAGAGAGAACAGAAAAGAGTGGGGGGAAGGAACACACAAAAAACAAGTGTCTCTTGTTTTAAAAGATTGTTAATTGCACTTGTGTAATTAAGGCAACAGGAAGAAATATTCATTTATTATTTTATCTTTTCTACCTGGCATTTCCACAGCACTCTGGTAACTTGGAGTATCTAGGGCTACTTTCACCTGACAGAGTATCATTTCCATGATTAGTGTTGATACCATTTTTATTTTCATCAAATTTTTATTATCTTTTTTTTAAAAAAAAAATCAACTCAGGAAGAGTGGTTGTAATATTTCCCTCTCCCCTTTTAACACACTCCTTCTCAGATCCAGAATTTTCAAAACAACTTTTTGTTTTGCTTGTTTTGAATTCAAGAAAAGGATGATTTAGCCTTTTCAAATGTGGATCGAGACTATCTGAGACTGACAGTACTCTAATTTGACAGGATTTGATATTCATAGTATCAAATGTGACACTCTTCATTCTATCAACATCAGTGCCAGGTAGTAAAACTGCTGAAATCTTGGTAAAGTGATTTTAGAGCTTAGTATTTTATCAGTTTGACGATGAAGAGATGTCATTACATTTCATCTTAACGCCTGCTGACTCAGAGCAGATATGACACAGCTGAACGGATGCCGGATGTAAGTGTTCTTAGGAAAAATTTATATGTCAGTCAGCTTCCTCTGAGCTAAACCCCAGCTCCTCACTCCCATAGACTTAACAACAGCTCTAACAGCAGTGGCCTTACTCAGACTAGTAGGCAGATCTAAATTTCCAGGAACAATATTTAGCATTAACATGCCAGTGATGTAGAACTAATCACTTGCTCTGCAGCAAGAGTGAAACTTAAATGCGGAACTACTGTTGTGTTTTAGTAGGAAATTCAAGATGAGAGCAAAACACACATTTGTGAACTGACCCTCTGAGACTTTCCTCCCTCTTCTCCATCATGGATAGAGAAATTTGTCCAACAAATGGAGCCAAGGCTCCACTCTAAATTCTGTTTACCCTCATCCCTAGTCAAATATTTGAGCTGATAAAAAAGCCGCTGACTCAAATCTCATCATGTTGTTGTTTGTTGAACTCTGGGGACCCTGAAGAAGAGGAGCTCTGAGGCCCCCGAGCGACTCAACACAACAACACATCTAACCTGCAAATATCAATGTCTATCTTTTAAATGTTTAGATACTTTTTTTTCATGTGAATAATTATGGATTCACATTGAATGATTGTTGATATTATAATATTGAGAATCTCCCTCATGGATCAGTTGTCTGTTCATCCATCTATCTATCCATTTGTAATAATGGTGAAAATAAACACAATATACCACAAAAAGTAACTAAAAATCTTAACATAGAAAGAATTTCTTGCACTTCAGCCCCTTCACAAACGGTGGTCGGTTCTCTCAGAATAGGACAGTATACTGAAAACAGTCAATGGTCTACTTCTCAATGACTGAATCCATATAAAATACTGGAGCAACTTCAACTACATTAACCATAAATAAAAACTCATGTTTGTTTCTGCTGTCTTCTAACTGCTAAAAAAGACAGTTCAGTTTCTAAGAGGTTGTGACATTGTGGATTAATATTACAGCAGTATCACATGGAAGTGCTGTTAGTTTATGTACGACCTCAGGCCACTGACCTTCTGGGTCCCGACCCACACAGTGTATCGGTTATGGTCAGGGCTCACATCAGTCAGTATGTATGATCATGTGTGTGTGTGTGTATGAGTGCAGGAATTTCTCTTGGAGTCACACCTTTGATCTGTTCACCAGCAAAGTGAACACACTGAAAATAACTGTCTGACCACAGATAAGACGGACAGATGAACAGTCTGACTGTGGTTTATCAGTTAAGAGCCTGAATGTGGGTCAGAGAGGAGACAGGCTTCCAAACCGTGAAGACTGAAACAACGGGAACAAGCCTCAGCTGTCCAAATAACGGCTACCTCGTAACCTGCTTTGGCCTGCTTCCTCTGGTTTCCCACAGTTCATGAAAACAACTTTCAGAAGATTGTAGCATCTTTTTTAATTTAAAGAGCAACTCTTCTCTACACCTGATCATCCAAGTACAGTGAAAGGTCTGAAGTCCTCCTTGCAGCCCCCAAAGGTTGTAATGTAAATAACAACTCATAATATAAATGTATTGGACAGAATAAACAATCATTCTGCTTATTGGTACAGATGATTTGGCTATTTTTAGAGCCCTGCCAGTGGAGCTAAACATGTAAAGTTCATCCTTATAGTGGTGTTAGTGGAGAGGTCTTTGGCTTTCCAATGGGAAGCACAGTTTGCTCAGTGAATATCTTGGGTATCTCTAGATTTTCTTGTGTAGATGTGGAAATTTTAGTCTGATGCCTGTGCTAAAGGAAAGGTGATGGGTTCACATCCTCCAGCTGTTAGTGAGGCAGTAGGTTACTCATGATGTTCAGATTTTAGACATCAAATCTCTGGTGTTGCCTCATATCTAAAAGAGCTAAGACATGTAACACACACTTGTGCGCTGCTTTAAATAATGGTGATCATTTTATTGTCACACTTTTGATATGAAAAAGGTATCAAGTGAAGAGCAACTCTTAAAAGCTGCATGAACTGGTCCAGACCTGGCCTGTCTCACACTCTGTTTAACTTACATCTTTCTGTTATTTCTTCTGCCTCTGTCTGTCTGCCTGTCAATCTGTCTGTCTCCTCTGTTTGTGTTCGATCTTTCAGTCACGTCCACATTATTACGTCGGCGGATGTGATGAGGCAGGCCTGTGGTTGTTGTGTGGGTGTGTTTGTGGTTTAGTGTTGGTGTGTTGATGTGTCAGTTTCAGGCTGGGTGTTTTGGGGATGTGAGAGTGAGGTGTGGAGGTTCTGGTTTTTTGGTCACTAAAGAGTCAGTGAGCAATATCAGTGTCGAACACCTGGCACCATAGTGTTTTATTAAGCTTTTTAAAATTATTATCTGTGTCTTCCTGTCAGTGCAACTACTGAACCAGTGAAGAAACAGTGAACTTTTTTCTATTCAAATTATGCTTAATGATTCGTGTGTTACATTTATTAATTTAGTTATTTCTTTAAACTTCTCTAATCTACCTATATAATTTGATGTTTTGATGTTTGACTCTGCAAGTCACTAATGTAGGTCACAGATTCCTCCTGTGTGCAGACTTGCCCAACAAGCAAGACACTAGATTGTAAATTGTGTGAGTGTTGTGGACATAAAATGTATTATGCAATTCCACTTTTACATGGTTGTTAATAAGACTTTTACTACTGTAAACCCCCATAATAGTTTGACACATTTTCTTTTATCAGCTACTCTGTTGAGTCAGAACTTCCTGTTTCCTGATTTACTGGTTGTGTTGCTTTTCCATCGCTCAAGCAGCGGAAACGATTGTTGCACTGGACCACTGTCATATTTTTGGTGGAAATTCTGCAGAAAGGCTGCTATTGCGTTTGCAGCTGTTTTCAGGAAGTGCTACCCCGTGGTTGCTATGCAGTGGGCTGAGCCAGGCACTGACGCTGCCAGTGAACTAACAACACAGGTCCTTTGGTTACAGTTATAATCCTTAAGAATTTCATGAGCTCATGAACCCCCTTGATACTGTTTATAGCCAGCATTGTTTCAGCAATAGCCATTAATGTTTTAAAAATATCTAATTTATATATTGCAATATTGCATTATTAATTTTCATGTTAGGAGCAGACTGCACATGAGAAATTTTCAGGGAATGATGCATGAGTTCAATTATACACCAAACCTGAATTACATATCATGCCATTCAGTATTTTTCTCTTGTTTTTGCAGTTGCTGCGGCCAGAGGAGGTGGAGATGTTGGTGTGCGGCAGCCCGGAGCTCGACATGAGCGCCCTGCAGAAAGCCGCTCAGTATGAAGGATACAGCAAGACCGACACCACAGTACGGTAAGGCACCTCCGCTTCCTCTTTTACTGAGACTGACCAATCCTGCTATGCAGGAAGTCCACGCATGCTGCACACTCACCGCTCGTACGTTGACTCAAACTGCCTGGCATTTCCTTTTCACTGATTGACCCCATTTTTTTTACCCATCCAGTGTTTATGTTCATAGACTGATGCCACTGTGTGGTAGTGAAGTTGCTGTCTGACACTGGCTTGTTTTAGTTATTTAAACAAAGAATCGGTACTTAATCTGCTGAGGACAGTCTCCTTATTATAAATATGTATCTAATAAAATAATACAAAACAAAAGCACAGCTGGTTTGAGTTGTGTTGCTGCTTGGAAAATAGAATTGTCGCCCATTGGTTTCCTCTCAGCTCAACGAGAAGCAAAGTTTTTTGTAAGCACTGAATGCCAAAGTTTTTTTGAGAGATGGTGACTAATGGTTTGCAGCATGGGTAGATTGCATGCAAGGCATCAATGTAACACATTTTCTCTCTCTCTCTTTCACTCACACACACACACACAGACACACACACAGAGAGAGAGAGAAGTCCTCCAGTCCTTGTGTTTCACACAGCAGGGGAGGAAAACGAGTCGACATTTGTCAACCTCAGATAATGTAACTCAGCACGGTGCTGACAGCTGACAACAAGCAGCTGCAGGCCTGTTACACAACTTCAATACTGTCTGTCTGACTGTGTAACAATCAACTGTCTATTTCTCATAGAGGGATTTCCATGCTGGCAAACATCATAGAAAAAATAAAGACTCATTTTATTAATCACAGCTTGGTTCTTATTTGATGTTTTTGTCCCTAATTCCTGTCAGTTCTGATGAATCTTATCATATACTCACAAAATAATTGTCTGTTAATCTGTTGACATGGCAGCATCACTCCATCAAAACTGAATGGGGACAGAAAAGAACAGACTCCTTGTGTGATACATGATATGATTGAGTCACACATTAAGCACTTCACTGTGTGGCCCCACCACTCATCTCAAAAATACTCATCTGAGTAATACCGTACATAGTTGTGGTGTGACAGTAGCATTCGTGTGTTGCACCAGGTGTTTCTGGGACGTGGTGTTGGCCTTCCCTCTGGAGCTGCAGAAGAAGCTCCTCCACTTCGCCACAGGAAGCGACCGCGTTCCTGTCGGAGGAATGGCCGACCTCAACTTCAAAATCTCCAAGATCGACGTTCCAACTGACTGGTAGGTTCCAAAAAAAAAAACTGACCAAACAGAGCCCACTTCACAGATTGGTCATTGAAAAACCTGTATATATACACATGAAGAACCTGGTGAGATTGCGGGAGAAATGTTTATATTGCTGCAAGTTCTCCCAGAACACCCCAAATACACTTTGCTGAATCCCTAATGGCATTTATATGTTAAACCAAAAGACTCTAGGTCTTAGACCTGATTTTTAATATATTTTTTTTATATACTGACACATTAACCCCAATCCACCTGAAATTTAATCTCAGTCAAATTAGTTCTCAGTTTATTTTATAGATTTTTAAGCCATTGGCTTCACAATACAGATGCTAACAGAATTTATTTTGACAGAATTTTTCTGGAGACCAAAAGCCTCAACAGATTCAGAGAGAAAGACTAACCATCTGTATTCCCTCTTTGTAATTACATTATCTACAGTGTTTGAGTTGCTTAACAGGTAGGTGAAGTATTAACACTGTACCTGTCATCTCTCTTCTCTGTGGATTGTACTGAAGTGACTATAATCATTAGCTGTGGTGTGAACTGTACTGCAGGAGATAAGACGCTGTGTTTAACAGAAAAAAACCCAGAAACTGGGTCAGAAAATGAAGCACACACACACACACAGCTGGTTTTTTCTAGTTGTTCCATACTGACAATAACAATAATTCTAACAATAATTGTAACAATACAATTACAAAATGATATTGAGGAGGATAAATCCTTGTAGCTTAACAAAAGTTGACAACTTGTTTAAAAAACTTTCCACCTTACAAAAAGAAAATGGATGATCAGCATAACTTATATTTCTCCTCTCTTTCCCTGTCTTTGTCAGGTTGCCGATCTCTCACACCTGTTTTAATCAGATCTGTCTGCCTCCGTACAGAACCAGGAAAGAGCTCAAACACAAACTCACTATCGCCATCTCCAATGCTGAGGGCTTCGGCCTGGAGTGACCAACCTACACACACACACACACACTCACACACACTAATAGCAATGCTAGCTATCTGTCCGCCACAGCTACCACAATGCGCCTTATGTATCTCTGTGGTCACGGATCAGACTATAAAGGGAACAAGTTTCTCAACAGGAGCGTTCTGATGTCAAACAATATTATGACAGACTGTAATACAGTTTGTATAGTTAAACTGGGGTTGGACTTGTCAGTTTGCCAACTTCTTAAATGTTTAGCAGATAACATGGAAGCTTCCTCCTGACACTAGACACACTAGAAATTCTGTGATTTGCACATGGACTGTGTTAGTTTTATATATCAGTATATGTCTCATAAAAAAGAGGTAACTGTGTCAGCCTTCCAAAAACTTTACGGGTCAAATTCTAGTTACAGTTCATAAATATTTCAGATATTTCTGGTCTCGTACCACTGAAAACATATCACTCATACTATATCAGGTTATTTCCCCAGTGTTCTCTAGAAACCTTATATCACAAAATAACAGACTTCTTATAAATTATGAAAAGGTTGCTAGTTTGTTCAGGAAATTATCAATAATCCTATTTTTCAAACAGGACACCAGGTATTTGCCCTCCACTGACATATCATTTCATGACTCTATCCAGAGTAAACTGATTTAGCAGAGAATCAGTTAAAAATGCTCAAATTGCAACATTTTAGTAGGCAACATTTCATCCTTGAGTATTCAGCATGAATTAGATTTAAGTGTGAGGTGAAGAAATAATTTTTTAAGGCAGCAGAAGTGAAATGAATTGAAATATAAGACTTCTGGAGGGCACTCAAGTTTTGAGATGTATGGGTTTGATATTTGTTGTTTTGTGTTGACTCTGACTCCACTGCTTTGGTGACTTTTTAAATATATTTTTATGAAGGCATAGTAAATGTGTTTTATATAATTTTTGCTTTGTTTGCAGCACACTGTCAGGATATAAAGCTTTGCTGGGAGAAGAATGCTATTGTGTATCGTGAGATGTAGATTGTTGTTTTTTTGTGTGTGTGTTTTTTTTTTTGACATTGCTGCCTGTTTTCTCGAACAAAAGGCCGCAGCATAAATGTTTTAATTTTGTTTTAAATGTTGTGATATTATGACACAGCTGAACCAGAGCTGTTGATTGACAGTTCAGTGTTTGTTTTTGTTCTTTTTTTCATGTTGTATCATTGAAAAATGACCAGCAGCCTGCAGACAGACGCTGGTAGATGTTAACTGTTAGTTGAGTGCTGAACAGATGATGAAGCAGGATGGGAAAAGAAACCATCTTCTGAATGTCCTGTTCTGTTATTAACATGTTTGCAGTCATTATTGAGATGTCTTGAGCAATTGTGACCAAGCATTCACAGATTATTACGTCATACTAATCACACCTCTGCATGCAGCTTGAATTAAGCATTTTCTTAACCACTGGCATTCAGTGCCTGCAAATTTCCTTACTGGAACAATCTTTGAAATACAAACCCGCTGCATGTCCTCAGAAAATCCAAAATAACATATCACTTTTTCCTCATTTAACAGTTGGACATCTGCTTTAAAGGTTCTGTGCTTTACCTCGAGATTTTCAAATTCCTCTTCTTTCAAGTGGGTACTTACTTTCAAGATTCAGTTAAGGCACTTTATGAACAGATATGAGTGCTTCTGGGTTTAGTTTTTTTGTTTGTGGAAAGCTTTCACTCGCTGTGTTTACATGCACTTATATAACCAGGTTACTGTGGGAAACTAGGTTACACAGGTAAATGGAGAGATTGTCCAGGAGAGATCCAGCAGGGGAAACTAGGTTTTTCCAATCCCCGATGAAGATTACAGAAACCAGGTTTCTTATTTACACAATGTGTAAGAAGTCAGCTCACTGGAGAAACCTGACTGTAACCCGAGTGCTAAATACATGTAAACTTGTTAACATGTTAATTTGTGGACAAAATGCTATGGAGACATCAACTCCCTGGAAAACTTTGTGATCTTATCCTTGAGTGGAGAGTGTGGACATACAATGTACTGCATAAAGCCATCACAGTTCTCATCACAAATATCCTGTTTGTCAGATCAAAGTGCCCCTCTATATCTGTCCTATAGATGTTATTTCACTGGGACCTTAAGTCAATATAACTTTCAAACATTGGGTCAGGACAGTACTGTATAAAGACAGACATGTACCACAAAATGCTGGTGGGGTCCTAGCTCTCTTCCTCTAGTGTAGCTGTCTATAACTTTTTTTCTTTGCCACTGCTGTCTCATGTCCAAAGCTGAGCAGTTCTGGTTTTAAATACTCAGCACTGTCTTATGTAAAGGTTGCCATGGCAAGATGTCTAAAGTCCTAAAGACGAACTGGCAAAAAACCCAGAGGTAACCAAGCAACAGCCAAGCAGCTTGTATGGCTGCACCATTCAAACTTACATCAGTCTAATCTGGGTCAGTTATTCACCCAGTCTCACTGAGGATCTATATGGTCTGAAAAAGCTCCTTATTCAACAATGGGTCTTTTCTATCATTTTACAACAAGTCCAAAGCAGCAGCAGCAGGAGCCAGAAGCAGCTCCTCTCCAAGCATCTGGGTGAGAAGGACCTCATGCCACATTCACAATGCATTGGACTTGCTGTAAAAACAAGCTTCCGACTGGAAAAAATATCACCACCCTTGTGCTTAATACCAAAAGGACGCATTTTATGGCCTTGAAGTGGGAGATGTTGGAGGAGGAACTCATGCTTGGACAAATGGGATAATGTAATGTCAGAAAAGTGTTGCTTTTTTATGTTGATCTGACCCAGGTCTGTTAAATGTTAATGGGACCAAACTGTGTCAGGTTATACAGTGGGATGGCAGTTTAAAGACCTTGTTGAAAATCTGTTTGAAAATAGTTCAAATGGATTCAAAGTATTTGATGAGATGTAATTATTTTCACATGTCAGATGTTTGAAGTGATTGAAATGTGCAGACGGCACGTAAAAGTAGGTAAAAGTCATGTACTTCTCATGTTTTTGTTATTTAACAGTTGTAAACTTGGTTCATCAGTATCTGTCAAATGTTGTGTACACATGTTCTTGTGGGTTTTAACATGAGCTGACCATGCACCCATTTTTCGAAACCTATTATGCTTCTGTTGCCCAAGTCTTATATAATGTACTGTATGTTCTGCCGTGTTTCCACAAGTATTTACAGTAAAAGGTGTCGAGGGGTCACTCCTCTCTACAAAAGGATTTGCTGACTGTGTCTTTTAAATTATAATTTTAGATCCATACCTTGCTTTGAGAACTGCCTTAGTCTTCTACGGTTTGAATGAATGAATTATACTGGTTTATGGATGGAAGTGGGGTTTAGTTGTTCATGAATGTGTCGACGACCACAATGTTAGAATCACAGTGTTATCTGACATTTCATATTATCTTTATCAACATTAACAAAAAAAAAAACATACATAGAGAAACTGTAGGAGAATAGATTTGTTCAAATAATTTGGCTAACATTGTTAGAAGAAATTTTTGCAAGTTACAAGACATTACATGAGAATATCACTGACAAACTACTTCTTCCATTCATGCATCAGTCAGTAACAAACTGATTGTGGACCTCCATAACTGAAGAACTAGTTCATTGTGAGCACATGAGGCCCAGAAAGGTCTGAGCAGGTTCAAAGCCTGACAGCAGTAAGCTGGTTTCTGTAGTTTTCAATAACTTCAATAACTTCATAAAGGTCACACATTGACCTTTATGTGAAATGAATGGTAACTACTTGCTGATGGGACAGAAAACTATATCTGAAATCAACAAAAACAAGCCTGAAACAGTGGAAACAGTAACACAGCATTGTATATAATGCAGTGTTACAGTGAGATGCTACATCATAGAGTGAACAGAAGGAACAATGTCTTGTGTGTTTGGTTTGTCAATAGTAAGGGCTCTGCAACATACTTTCAATAATTAAGCTGAAACTAAAGCAGAGGTACCAAGTTTTGCTTAAGTTTCACTTTGGGTCAGTCACCTTTACACCGCTCATACACAAACACACATTCACTCTTATTCTGTATTTATTTGTCATTTGTTGCAGACACCAATTAATGCCCAACAATGCTTTTTCTCATTCTTACTTTCTTTTTTCCTCTCTGTCTGTCTCCCTGTGGTGGGGAGGTGTCCTACTTTAATGCCGGGAGCGAGGGATCTTATCGTTTATTAAACAAACAGAAATATGTAGGCCATGGCCAGCGCCTCTTTGTCACTCAGTAACCCACCAACAGTCCACCATTATCTTTCTTAATAGGAGAGGAGCAGACTGGCTGACTCAGCTATTTCACCCTATTAAATTTCAAAAAATAATCACACAATAGTGCCAAATGTTGGGACAATGACCTTAAGTTTTTTTTTTACTTGCTGGTGTTGTTTCAGTGTGGTGTCACACAGAGGCCTTTGTAATCCCCTCATCAAATCAAAAGACATTTCACCCTCTTATTGATTAGTTACCGTCATATGTGCACATCGCAAGGAGGGGTGGGAGTGGCACTGTAGTTATTGGTGGCTTTTTATTGTCACTTTAGTTAATATAAACCCACAAACCCATTTTTTAAAGTCTCTTCTGTTTTTGTTTTATTATAGTGGGGTCAGTTTTCTACCTCAGTATCCCAACATGTCTGTGCCTTACCTCAGCTTTGAGTTTAGAGGAGTTGCTAAATATAACTGGCCATAGCAAATAAACGGTACAGAACATAATATAGGTTCATACAATTCTATGATACAACGTCCTCATATGAAATAGCCATAAACCTACTAAAGTAAATAGGCTATAAGGGAAAAGAGACACAGTATCATCATCATGAGATTGAGGCTTCATGTTATCTTTCTTCCACAGGAGCATTTATGCAAAATGCACACTGGTTTTTACATTGCCTGGTAGCTTTTCTGCTGTAAATCTACTATTTTTTATTTTATTTTATTGAAACAGAAACTCTGTGTCATCTTATGCATACACGCACGCACAGCTAGAAAATGTACTGTCAGTTATTTATTATGGACATTAATAGGTGGTCACATATATTCACATACCCAGGGCAGCCATTGTTACTGTAATATATATACAGAACAGTCATTGCTTTCTACATATATGAGTTGAGCAATGCACTTCAATGTTGATAAAAAGATCATTTGGTTCATTCAGAATGTCCCTGCTTAACTTTGTGTGCATGTGAAGATTAAATACAGGTGAAGGGCTTGGAAACATGTCACTATGTTATGTCACAATTGTACTGCAGTGATCACTCATTTTTGTCAGTATATTTTTAGGTCTAAAAATGCAGATGATGTGGCTCTTTTTACTTTGTTTGGGTCCTGACCTTCAGCATGCACTGGGATGGTTTGTAGGCACTGGCTCTTCTCTTCTCTTGCTCTCTTCAGGTTGGGACAGAGTTTCTGCCCTTAGTAAAGATGTTTAAGTATGTAGGGGTCTTGTTAAGGAATGACAGTAGCGAGAACTAAGCCAGAACACAAAGCTGGCCTCAGGGTAAGGAGCTCTGACATCCAGGGGGAGCTCAGAGTAGAGCCACTGCTACTTGACGTTGAAAGGAGCCAGTTGAGGTGGTGCGGGCACCGGATTAAGATGGCTCCTTTCCTCTTATTGGAGTTACTCCAGGCATATACAACTAGTACCTAGAGATCCTCTAGGAAGGGCTAAAAAAAGGTTGGTGGGATGTTTGGACTGCTACTGACCTCAGATAATTGGCAGAAAATGGATGGAAGGATGGATGGATGGACATTTTTAGAGCCTTTTAAAGCCTCATAGGATCTATAGATGAATGTTTACTTAACACTTGGACTTTTATCTTTGTTAAAATGATGAGATGCTCACATTTTACTGTCCAGTACAGCAGTACTGTAGAGCATCATTTATCTCAGCATATAGACAGAAACACTCAGCAACATGTTTCAGCTTTTTGGAAAGACTTATGAAACAGGTCCTCTATCTAACTAAGGCCAGAGGAACAGAGGTTAGCTTAAAAATGAGGCACAACCATGACTCCATGTTCTTAGCTGTATACAGATTAGATAACTAGCTATCAACAAATATGGCGGATAAGTATGGTATCACAGAAAACTTTGGTAACATAAAAAAACATTTCACCTTTCAACTAAATCTAACACAGTTTTTACCTTCGTCACATCGGCATGTTTTCACCAACAAAATATTGATATTGTGTCCAGACAAAGTCGCCATCAGCTCTGGTCAAAGGGAATATAACCTTTGTAAATAAACTTATCCAAACATATGTGGATAAACAGGGGAAAGGTAAAATTGTCACTGTTGAAATTCAAAAAACACTGGCCTCTAGTTTTCTGCTCTTGGACAGTGACTGCTCCATATGTGTATTATGGTCGTTATGCCTTGCTCAAGTGCTTTTTACTTATACTTATGTATTGATTCTGGTTTCCTTGATTTCATCGTAATGCAGATATATAGATATAGATATAGATATAGATATAGATATAGATATACAGTTGCAATCAAAATTATTCAACCCCCACTGCAAATTAGGTTTGTTGGCAAAATGTACAAACTAGCAGCTGTTTGCAAGAAACAAATCAAACAATAACAATTTAAAAAGCTCAACACAACTACTTTTACAAGTGGTTTCTCCAAATTCAACCCAAAATGCCACTTTTAATGACTACTGCAGTTTTAAAATTATTCAGCCCCTTCATGACAAGCATCTTTAGTACTTAGCAGAGCACCCTTTTGCTGTTATAACCTGCTGCAAACATGATGCATAGCTAGCAAAGGCCTCCAGTTCACTGCTATACTTGGGTTTGCATGCTGAAACTGCCTTTTTCAAATCCCACCAGAGATTTTCAATGGGATTCAAGTCAGACGACTGTGATGGCCACTCTAGTATCTTCTAGGACTTCTTCTGAAACCAAGCCTTTGTGGACTTTGAGGTATGCTTGGGATCATTGTCCTGTTGGAAGGTCCAATGACGCCCAAGCTTCAACTTCCTCACAGACAGCACAACATTTTCTCTCCAGATTTCCTGATACTTGATTGAATTCATCTTGCCCTCCACACGCTACAGGTTTCCAGTGCCAGAGGAAGCAAAGCAGCCTCAGAGCATTACTGAGCCACTGCCATGCTTCACTGTAGGCAGGGTGTTTTTTTCAGCATGTGCTTCATTCTTCCTCCTCCAGACATACCGCTGATCAAGAGGCCCGAAAAGTTCCAGTTTTGTTTCATCAGTCCACAGAGCAGAATCCCAAAACCTCTTTGGCTTATTTATATAGTTTTGGGCAAATTGGAGCCGACTTTTTTTGTGTGCTTTTGGGTCAGTAGTGGTGTACATGTTGGAGTTTGAGCATGGAGCCCTTCAGTGTTTATTATTTATTTATTACAGTATTGATAGCTTCCTATTTTTGTATATCCAGGAACATTCAGTGCCTTAACTATCTTTTTGTATTCTTTTCCTTGTTTGTGCAAGTCAATGATCTATTCTCTGAACTTTCTGGACAATTCTCTTGACTTAGCCATATTTCTAACATGCAATCAAATGTCACTGTCAACAGTCCAGGTATTTGAGGTGTTTTATCTCAATGTGTATATATATATATATATATATATGTGTGTGTGTGTGTGTGTGTGTGTGTGGGTGTGCGTGCATGTGTGTGCATGCATACATGTTTGTGCATAAGAATGTGTGTGTGTATCTAAAGTTCATGGATTGTTAACATTGGTGGGCTTCCAGCGGAGCTGACATAATAATTGTGTAACTGAACTTATTTCATCATATTTTATTTATTTGTCCCACCGGAGTGCAACAAGATTTCTGAAGTAAGGGTATTTTATTTAAATTATCATTATATATTTACATTTGATATATTTGGCCATAGTTGATGAACAGTATATATGTATATACAGTATCTTTTAACAAAAGATTTAAAGTATTAGGCAATGGGTCATATTGAAGACTCGCACAGTCAGGGTTAACATTCATATTGACTTGTTGCCTCTTGTGTCTGAGTGGGGTTTATTGTCAACACTGGCACAAATTTCAATCTCCAAACACAAGATTTTATGCAACTTTCATCCCAACTGGCTCAAATGTCATAAGGTAAATCAATGAGGACCATGACTGAAATGAAAACTCTCAGGCACTCCTGTCATTGTCCGGAGTAACACACCTCATGCCTTGTTAAACAAACCATAAAAAAATAAAATAAAAAAAATCTCAACCCAGCTTGACTCAGATGTTGAACCCAGACAGAGCTGGCAGACAAACAATTGAGGTGACTGAAAACTTGTAGCATAACATTTGAATTTCCCATAATCCTGATGACTCAGCTCAACTCTTACTGTCACAACAATATCTCAGACTGTGTGATGTGTAAGTCATCACTTCCTGTAAAGGTATCCTGGTATCAAGATTGGGAGACCTGCCAACAGGTGTGCACATTATCTGATTGCCAAATATGGTCCTTTATTTTGTCTTCATAATACAGTTGTTGTTTGTCTAAAGCTATGTCTTTTCAGCAGTAGAGTGAATGCAGCTCTCCCTGGCCAACAAGTCCTCTGGCCTAGATGGCAATATAAGCTGTTTGTCCCCACCCTCTCATACCATAGAAGCGTGCTGGACCTTTGTCATCATGGTAACAAAAGCAAACACATTATTAAGGTAATGGAATCATCATGCACAAAAGAAAGAACATGGCCCTGTTTCACAAGGAAAAGCAGTTTCCTGTGTTAAAGTTGACCCCTCCATCCACCCCAACCTCCTGCTCATGCTAACTTTGTCGCTCTATATACTACGTCGCCTTCTTTGCTTCCAGAGTAATCACATAGCACCACTACAGGTTACCTAACAACATAACTTTTGGGAAGGACAGTCATACAGACCCTGAGCATTTCCACATGCTAGGGGGAGAACAAAAAATGTTTTCAACAAGTGCATTCAATGTCCTATATATTCATGGAGATGAATAAATTCAGTAATTTATCCTTATACATTTAATGGTACATGTGCCTTCTTTCATGGCTCTGTGATGTTTACATAATAGGTTATTAAGCATTTATCAGAGGTGTGTAAAGTCAGGTAGAAACAGACCAAAGGGTTTAAACTGTATAAAAGCAGAGTACTGCTGCCATGGAAATTAGACTGAGCCTCAAATGACATGAAATAGCAAATTACCACTTATCGGTTACCACAGTATTTTGGATGATATGCATTGTGTGTTTAGTTATGGTAACAGCTGCGGCACCTTCACCGACTCCCACATTTTGAGCTGAGGTGTGGCCAAGTTACAGTTGATGTTATTGTAAGTTCACTTTCCCACAGTTGTAATAGAAGTAACAGGTGATGATGATATGTTGTGGATACAAAACCTCACAAAAGTATTCTGGTTTATTGTGACATGGAGGTTAATTGGTCAATCTATGAAATGAAATAGACCTCCCAGCAAGGGGAGTTGAGGGGGTTGGGAATAAAAAGGCAAATTTTATTAAACTTGATTTGTCTTATAGAGTATAGAGATAAAACCTGATAATTAGATTTTTTTCCCATCCTGCTTGTGCCTATAAGAGATATAATCATAAACTCTGAGTCTGACACAAATTCTGCTTGTTTCCACTCAGTTATCAGCTGTATAAAGGGCCAGTGCTGTTGGCCTAAAAGTGAAACACTTTCCTTACCAGCGGCCATAAACTCCACACTACTGATCCCTCCCATCTGTAACGTTGCAATAAATATTCCTTCTGTGGTTAAATCCTCCTGCAGGCTCTTGTCCTCAGTTGACCCCTGCGGCTGCTTTCTTCAATCTTGGCTCCAAAAAGCAGGTGTGTCGGCCAAAACAATACAGACTGTTACTAACATACAAAGGATAAAACTCACACTGATATAAACAGCAGTCTACACACTTGCATCATAGGGATACGTGCAGAAAGCCACATAGAAATTGAGATTGTCATTGGTATTGATATATGCAATATGATGGCTTTTTGTAATTTTTGTAAGCTCTTGTACATTTTTCTTAGATGGCAATTGTTATTATTTATACTGGAAAAATACTTTTACACATTTAAAGATACATCCTGAATTATTTGAGCTGTTGAATAAATAACGTTTATGAAAAAATTGCCAAAATATATGAGACTCAGTGTGACTTGAACAACTATTGAAATTTGTGCATTGTTAAATGTAACTATAATTAGAGGGAACCTAACATTTATTCAGAGTTTCACAAGAACTCAGTCATTCAAAAAATCCTCCCTAAAATAAAGATTCCCTCTTATTTGTGCACTGTGCTCTTTCTTTCCCTCATGTTAAAATCTGTCTTTCAAACACAGACACATGCCCACAGCCCTACAAGTTCTTGTTGTTTGTGCTCCAGATGTGAAGAAGCAGCCTTTGTGTGCAGCAGAGTTTCAGCCCAATCCGCGGTTTGGAAGTGTTTCAGAGTCTGACATGACAGATTTATAGACTTTAACAACCTGGTTTGGTGGAGGAAAAAAACGACTTGGCAGAGTGTGAGAACTGTTACACAAGCAGCTTTTTTAGCTTTGTCACTGTTCGCTCATCAAGCTGAAGGGAGAGAGGAAAGTAATGCAAATGTCTGCTCCACTGAGGAATGGAGTTTATTGTCACTTTTCCATCTCCTCATCCTTTGCATTCCCCACACATACATTTTCTCTTTTAGTCCAGTGAATCAGGAGAAAATTATGTTGGAAGACAAATTAGTCAGTCTACATGATATGAGCTCATGAGATGAACGTTTCAATTTGTGTTTTGATCTCTATGACCCCTGTGATGGACTAGAGATCTGTCCAGGGTGTACCCGGCCTGTGGCCCAATGTAAGCTGGGATAGACTCCAGCACCCCCGCGACCCACAAGGGATAAGCAGTATAGATAATGGATGGATGGATGGATGGACCTCTATGACACCGTGAAAGACTAATGTGTGACTTGGGATGTGTTGTTGCAATTATAGTGCCATGCCATAGATAGTACACAATTTATGCTACAAGCTAAACTGTTATTTCCTTGACCCTCGATTTGTGCTTTTATTTTCTGAATGCAAACCACATCACAGAGCTTTACAGTGTACTTTTTAGAAGTGTATGTCTCATATTTCCTTTTGTGTTGTGTTGTTAGGTCAAATTGCAGCTCATAGTATGGGTGCTCTTCCCTGACAGCTTTAATGATGGTTAGACTTTGGGTTTTTGTTTGACCTGTCCATACTTAAAACAAGAAGAGGGAAAAGAAGCAAGTCTATTTACTCCATTAAAACCTCTGGGTCTTGGTCTACAGCACAAATTTACGTATGTACATATGTTATGTCAGATTTACACAAAGGTGAACTTGAAACCAAGCTGTCAGTGATGTTAAAATGAAACAGAACAAGAGCTTGTGTGTCCTCTACAAGGTCATCCAGCAGTGTTTCCCTCCAAATCTTACTCAGTTATACACTGCAAAATGTAGGGTGTCAGTGTGGCAATGTGGTCATTTCCTTTAATCATACTACTGTCTGAAGTAATGATTTATTTTTATGACACATGTAGCAGCTTTAAAAAGGCACATTATAACCTGAGAAAGCCTGTCAAATATCATCAAAGCCTCATAATGGGCATGGCTCATAATTCATGCTAAAATTGGCTGCAGTCTCAACTTTTTGCCCAGGCTCTCATGAAACCCTGCCTCTATTTGTAAAAATAAGATAGAAAGATAAGATAAAATCTCCTCTTTGAACAGATCTCTGTGAAGTTGATGGACCTGGAATAATTTGGAGTAGAGGCATTATTTGAGCTGATTACCCCTTAACCCAAATTCTCTTTTTCCGGCTTATCACCACCCAATCTCCCCAACTGGACACCAAACCCTCCCTGTCTGTCCTCAAGTGGATATCTGGTATCTTTAGTATGTCCATTTGATGCCAGGGGAAAGTCATCTGACTCATCTCCTTGCACATAAACAACATAATGCACATGCCAAATATCCAAGAGTAAACATAACCTGTCCTGAAGTTGGGTGCACAGACTCACTGGGGGTGTGGAGTATACAGAAAAAGGACCTCTGCATGTAGAGTAAGGTTTAAATTTTGGCCACAAACTTAGAGACTGCCCTCCCAAGAAGAAAATGTAAGAATTAGTCATTTCAGTAAATGCCTGTTTACGGTAAATTCAAGTAATAGAACCCTCTAGAGGCTGTAGCAATTATGATTCTTGTCTATCAGTGGACAAGGAGGAAGTCAGGTGATTCTATAATGGAGCAAGAGTCTGCAAAGGGAGGAGGTCAGGGTTGGATGCATGTTGACAACCATTTCTCCATTTCCTACCAAGGGATGAATCATGACCATGATCATTCCGAAGCCTATCCTTCTAGTTATTACTGTAACCACAACAAACTTCCATCTTTATGTTGAGTTTATAATTGAAGCTATAAAATTCAGTAGCACACAAGTACATGCCACAGTGTAATTGTTAATAAAGTCACTATGGGACTAACTGAACCATTTGGCATATTTATGATGGTGTTTTTTTAATGCATATGGGGTCAGTATGCATATATGTGTCGTTTATATTTACTTGCAATTGCACAATGTACTGAAGATGTATCACAAAGGCCACACCTAGAAGAATAAGCAGAAAATTGTATGGAACAAGAACAAGAATAGGTTTTGTTTTAGGCTCATGTTACTTTATAATGTCTCAAAATTGTTGGAGATTCTAAGAAATGTTTAGGAGGGACAGAGCAACAGTTAACAGTTATACATTTTTTCCAAAGTTACACCCCAAAATGTAGAATGTGTTACAAAAAGCCACATGTCAGCACCATCAGTATCAAAATGAATCACATTTTCACTTTCCAACAATGAAACATTCCACCAAATTCCAATGAAATCAGCCCTCATCTGGGTGGTGCCAACTGTAACTGCATATATTAAAAAAATCTATTGTGACATCAAAAGGAAACAAAATGTGAGGCAACTACAGAAAAGTGACTGCAAGTGCTCGTGGGTAGAAGGAGATGTTGAAAGATGACAGCTAGTAATTCTTCAGTACTGGAAGGTAGTGCATGTTCACATCAAACTATGTCACCAAGTTTTTTGGAATGACCAGCAGAGGAGATAAAGTTACAGGGACTGGGTGAATATCAAAGTCCTGAACTGAGCGTACTGATGCATCAGGTTATATCCTCTCTATGACCTCCTCACCAACATCAGAAAGTACAATCTAAAGTAATTCAGATGACATGACCGTGTTGAGAAGCAGCTCACGCTCTGTGACTAGCATACATTTGCAGGGTCAGTCACTCTGGTCAGATCAAACAGAGACTTGGTGTGCGTCCATATGGACTTCATGTTCTTCAGTGATATCCTACAAATGTGTTTTTATTTTGTTCCTCCATCAGCTGATAGAAACTGACTGACAGTGGTTAGTATGTCCGCTGACATTTAAGAAGAGAATAAAGTTTTAAATAGCAGCACTGTGGACATCTGTGGACCTGAGGATTAAGATCAAAATAAAGACACATACACAAACACTTTTAAAGGGAATTGTAACATAAGACAATGAATGTGTTTACATGGACTTGAGTATTCTGGTTATAATCAAATTTTTGAAGTTATCCATTTTTTGTGTTTGTGCATGTAAACATCATATCTTGATTTGAGAAAACTGGATAAACCCTTATCCTGGTTTTGAGAAACCAGATTACACTAGCTGGAGTACTCCAAAAGAAAACAAACTGCCTGCACAGGCTGCGGCTTCTGTCAAATGACACAACAGAAAAACACGAACAGTGACAAGAGAAACGAAAGCACCTTACTTCTGTAGTTCTGTAGTTTCTGGAGAAAGAGTTTTCTAAGATGCTCAGGGGTGAGGCCATTTGAAATAATTCTGCTATGTTAAAGGAATTTGTGATGTCTCTGAGTTGAGACACACAGGAGATAATGGAAAAGGAGAAGTGAAAGAATTTAAACTTTTGACATTAAATTTACCATTCACCTCCCCATTCTTACATTCTCTGTCTGTGTCACAGTGTCACAGTGATTTTCTTTCTTTCTTTCTTTTTGATTTTCAAATTAATTAAACTACTGTTTGGTTCACGATTGCCCTCACCCTCTAACGGGACAAGAAGGAATTGACCTGGACATGTTCCTGTAAAGTCTGTAAAGACGCACTGAGGCATTTTAAACTTGCATCACAGAGATGTTTGTAATTTAAGAGAAAAAACATTGCAACAAAACATTCAGCTCTATTTCCTTAGATGCTTTGTCATTATAATACACTGATCCACTGAGACCATTGTCATCCAGTTCTGGACACTTTACAGCTTCACTAAAACCAGGCTGCATTTTCAAGCTCAGGATGTATCCATCCATGTGTCCTACATTCTTTGTAGGGCATACAGACATGTGGACATTCCTTATAGAGTCTCTCTCTGACAAACAACTTCTGAGGCATACTGGCAGCTAAAATAAACCTCTATACGCACACAGAGACACACGTATACATCATCTCTATAAGGCTTCACAGTTCACAGTTCGACATGTTGTGCGTTCAGAGATGCTCTTCTGCATACCTTGGTTGTAATGAGTGGTTATTTGAGTCACTGTTGCCTCCCTATCAGTCTGGTCATTTTCCTCTGACCTCTGGTCTCAAAGTATTTTTGTCCAGAGAACTGCCACTCACTGGATATTTTCTCTTTTTCAGACCATTCTCTGTAAACCCTTGAGATGGTTGTGCGGAAAAAAACCAGTATATCAGCATTTTTTGAAATAATCAGTCCAGCCCGTCTGGCACCAACAACCATGCCACGTTCAAGGTAATTTAAATCACCTTCCCATTCTAATGCTCGGTTTGAACTTCAGCAGGTCATGTTGACCATGTCTACATGCCTAAATGCATTGAGTTGGTGCCACATGCAGTGGAACAGGTGTACCTAATGAAGTGGCCGGTGAGTGTATGTTCTAATTCTGCTGTCATTTCAGGCTCTAACACTCTCTCCCACCCCCCCCTGCCTGCCCTTCCCTCCAGGACAAATCTTCTTCCCATTCACCTGCTGTACTTTCCCTCATTAACTCCCCAGAGTATATATAATAGTCCATTTCTACTTGTTCTCTGCTAGGTTGTCCTTGTGCCATGTGCCATACCTTTCCAGTGTTCTGTACTATGTGTGCCTGTGCTGCTCGTGCTTTTGACCTTGCTCTTGTTTTTTGGTCGTTGCCTCAGCTTGACCCTTTGTACTTTGCCTGCTTGTTTTATGGATATTATTGATGATTGCTCTTTGTTGTTGTTATTGGTTTTTTTTTAATACATAGAGACTTTTACTTCTACACCAACCTCCTTGGGTCCCTTTTCTGAGGATGGTAACAACTTTTATACATAGACAAATAATTATTTATAATACATCTGGACTTAAAAGTGGTGCTGAGCACAGTGGTCGAAATCAGTCTTTCAGAGTTGTGCAAGCACATCAAAATTTGACTTGTTAATCTTACTTCATTTTTCCATGTGTTATTACTCCTCATGTCCATGCTGACAGATTTCTTTGTGATGAACCTCATATTTTAATATCTAACTCGCTGTGGTAAACGGTTGTCATGGAAAATATTTGCTTCTGTGTTTTCCATTCTTTGTGATGTTAATAACTGATGCCTACAGATTAGACCACTGTATTTGCATTTTTTATTGAGCAAAGAGTGAATTGGAAGGTGCAACAGGTGAAACTCAAACTCAAGCCAAGAGCTCAGTTTAAGGTTACAATGTCAGTTTCACTACTTGGCCTACATTTTTCATTACAACTCACCTTCATGCTTGATTTTTGTTGTTCTATAATCTGTGTTTTTGACAAAGACACCATGTGAGGGAGGGAGAAAGTATCACACTCTGACTTATCTTACTGTCACAGAGGTTTATGTTGACTTGTGTCTTTTCTTGCTTTGTTTGCACCTGGAGTTCCACCAGTGCAAAGACTGCTTTGTACCGACAAAACCAATAAAAAACACATTTATTGAGACATTGAGAACACATTTGAGATTGAACATGTTTGTTCGCTCTTCTCTCTCGATGCTGAGAAACACCTACCGTCACCACCCATCCCTGACAGTTAAACATTGCAACACCCAAACAAACGTGTGCAATTTCTGCTTTATGGTTAAACAGGACTTGACATGATCAAATTAGGTGAGGATATGAAACAAACCCTTGGCAGCAGCTACCAACTGCGGCAGACTGCCCACCAGATTCTTATCATAGTCTGTCTGATGAAATTCTATTCACACATTTTGAGTAATACAGTGCATTCATTTCACACTTAACATCCACAAGCTGAATGTGATGGTTAATGTTAATTTGTGCTTCTACTTTAACCCTGTGTTAGCATCACTGGTAGTAAGTTGACCAGAAAACTCCAAATGAATGGATCATATTCTGTGCTCTATTAGGAGGAGTACTGCTGCTCAGGGATGATTATAAAATCCAAAACAGTATTTTTTCTACTTGTGGACAAAATGTGAGCCTGAAGAAAGTGGGAACAGAGAAATATTTACACCAATGGAAGCACCCAGTGTCTTCAACAGTTATTATTAAAGCACATTTACTCATTTTCTGAGATTGTTTTCAGCTGTCCATTTACTGGAGAATGTAGAGCTGTTTGGATGTGATATATCAGAATCAAAATTACTGCTTAATGCAACAAGTAAACTTTCAGGATTTTGTCACTGTTCTCTGAAATTTCACTTTCTCTTTTGAAGAATTAAGAAATGACAAAATCTGAGAAGGATAGAAGGTCAGACATGGGGTCACTCATAGTGCTCTGAAATGATGTTTTTCCTTTATTTCTTCTTACTATTTATCCATAAAAAAAGTTAGAAGACCAGATGCATAACTACACTTCAAAGTTGTAGTTACATTAGTTATCATTTCTGGCATGTCATCAAAATTCGGCAAAATGCAGCTCTGGTGTACAGCTGATGTTTGATGCTTACAAAAATACATTTTAGTCTTTGTGGAGAAGATGCATTCAAGTATTTGAATGTTGGTCTTATAGCTCATAAACACAAAATCATGTTCTCACTGTCCTCACAGTAGATTAATATTGTTTTAATACAGGAGAACACTATACCAGTCCAAAAGTCAGTATCATTGGAATGCCAGGAATGAGGTTATCAGTAAGTAGTTTATTGTGATGATGAGACCACTGTATCACTGATGACTACGACATGACTTTACATGCTGAAAGATGATTTGTCTTTCTCCTGTCATGCCTATGCTCAAAGAAACAGAGTCTGTTTCATCTGCAGGTGAGTAAGGTGGAATCAG
Source organism: Lates calcarifer (assembly GCF_001640805.2). Classification (NCBI taxonomy): domain Eukaryota; kingdom Metazoa; phylum Chordata; class Actinopteri; family Centropomidae; genus Lates; species Lates calcarifer. Next base: position 19,901,970 of record NC_066848.1, read on the forward strand.
CTACATTATCATTCAGATGATCAGTGTGTGGGCATCTGACAGAATGTGTGTGTTTCTGTGTTGTGCAATTACCGTTAGACTGAATATCTTACATTACAGGCTGTGTCTTGCCCCACTTCAGTGGGACAGGTTAATCAAAATGTTGATTCTGAACTGAGACTTTTTGAATGTGGCGTAAGATTTGGTTACAGATTTTCTGTCATTACGGAGTCTTTCCAGCAGCAGCAGATCTGCTTCCACATTCTGCCAAAGCTGTTGGATAAGGCAGCAACATGCCAGCGTGTCACAACCTGTCTAAAGCTGTGCTGCCAGTTGTCCAGCCTAAACTGGTCCGAGCAGTGATGTGTGCAATGCTCAACTCAACTCAACTTAGCTTTATTTATAAAGCACTTTAAAAACAATGCTGTAGTGAGTCTTTAATGAGAGCCCATCAATCACTGCTTTTTGTTTGGTTACAACTTCCAGTCTGACAGGGTTTTGTCCAAGTCTGACTCTCTCAATAGGATTGTTGGTGATACCAGAGCACGCACTGTGGGAACTGGCAACAGTGGTATACTTATTGTGTCATATCAGCATGTTCATGGTGAGGCAAGATACGCAATTGCTAAAACCTGGGTGGTGGAAGCAGCAACACAAAAGCAGGTTTAAAGATTTTAGTTTTAAACTGCACTTCACCACATATTTTGAGTTGTAGTTTTTTTCTTCTCCCTCCTTTAGTTATATTTATGAAATCATCTTTTAGTTATCTAAAAACAGATGATGTTACTTTAGAACATTTTTGCCATGACTACAAAACTGCATAACTTGGTTGTCCAAAATACAACATAAAAAAATAAAACATAAAATAATGACTCAACTGTCTCAGCTGCAATTGTGACACCTCTGTAAGTAACAGCCTAAAAATAACCATAAAAATACATAAACCATAAATCCCCTGTACTGACATAAATGACAATATGTAGTGGGACATTCTTTGGTTAATAAAATAACATTTGTTTGTGATTTTTTTTTTTAAATTAAAATCCAATTCCTCATCTTAAGTAGTCCCTGTAGTGAGAAGTCTGTCTACATTTTTACACAGTTTCCGTAATTTCTGTCCGCAGTGTTTACAAAATGTGTGTTTGTACATAGCTCTTTCTTTTTCCTGTTCTGTATTTCAAATTGCATTTCCTCTACCTAAATATTGATAAAAAGGAAAGATGTGTTAACAATATTGATCCCTCTGCTCTTGTTTCAGCATGATCAAATGGCAAGTGAATGTGTGTCTGTGTGTAGCCTGAGGTCCCATTAAGCCATATTGTTGGACAGGAGCCCACACAGTGTTCACAGTTCAGCTGCAGCTAATCAGCTTCCATCCTGGTGACTACATACCATGATACACTATGAACTATGGTTATTGTTTCTTTAAGATTTTGCTTTCTTTGCATATGACTGGTGTAGCTATTTTAATCCATGTGGTTCCCCAGGTTTCACCGGTGAAAGGCTTTATGAAAGAGTGTTTAAACAAACTCCTGAAAGTTTTTATTAAATTAAGTATTGCACTTATTAATATAAATTATGATTTTTTTTGGAAAGTATGAAGAGTATTGAGTATTTGCTAATGAAACTTTTACATTTTTATTTTCATGACACTGGATTTGCAGGTTTTGAACCAGATGTTGTCCCTCTGTCACCCTCTGCCCCCTTCTATCTATGTGTGTGTATGTGAGTTTGTGTCCTCTGGTTACAGCAGAACATTCAGGGTCGGCTGAGGGCTTGGCTGTGGTCCAGCACTCTGGATGTCCTGAACCGTCTGGGATTTATCTGTCTGTTCCCAATTCTTTCACCCAGTACATCTGTCTGCCCAAACTGTTTCTCCCACTTACCACTCATTATCTTATACTGTTTCCTTTCACCCTGTTTCATCTTCAATCCCACCCCTTTCTGTTTTATTCTCCTATTTTTTCTTCACCTTACCCCATCTGCAGTGTTATATATGGTGTTAGGCATGTGACTACATGGTCTTTATTCCTGCTCACATGTTCTGTGACACTTGCCAACTATATCATGTCCACCTGACTGAGCTGTCTGAACTATCTGAACCTTTACTCTATCACCTCTTGACAGTAAATACATTCTGTACTCAGTGTGTACATTTAATGTTTTAGAGCAGTATGTTGCAACATTATTTAATAATTTATTCAGTTTTACTTGAGTGAAAATACAGGGAACCACATGTCACATGATGAATTTAGTGAACAAATTTCATATTTGGTAATTAAGATATAATAGAACATTTAGGCCACGGTTACCATATGATTTGTTGAGTCAAAAGGCAGTTTTGTGATATCTTTGTGGACAGATTGCAACCTAAACACTTTTTTGTGTAACAAAACGTCTACAAAGCTGCAGCTATAATCAATACTGCCACGGTGGACACTCCCTGAAGCCAAGTCGAATCAGGTCTCCACTACAGCACAGAAATAAAATCCTTTGAAAATATTTTTTTTCTATCACCCTCTGTTGGAAATAATGAATAATAATAAACATTCATTGTTATAAATGAATAGACAGATAGCCTGATAAGATGGAAAATGGCCCCTAAGAGTGACCTAATCCTAAGAGCTGGTCTTGACGAATGAAAAATAAACTTTGTCAACCAGATTAAATGTTATAGGTAAGTGCTGAAAGGAAGCAATGAGAATCATTTAGATCTTAAATGAATTAAACTTATTTTTATTGGCTGAAACTGATTGAAAGGTATTTGTTCCACCTGCATGCTATGTGTGGCTTCCTGTTACATTTTGTCCTGCACTTGTGTGTCAGCACTGTGTTGTGTTACTTTCAACACCACTTAATCAAGTCAGCCTGATTCTGCACCAGCTGCACTCATGAATAGAAACCCCCAACAATGACAATGAAGTGAATGCCCTCTCTCCATTCAAATGTTCACCTGTTTAACATGATTATGAAACAATCCTCCATGCCGTCCCGGTTGCAATATGTCGGAAACTTTGCAGATGATGACGTCAGTGGCAGCGGTGACTGTGGTTCAGTGCTGAAAATCATTCAAACTACAGCCGTGCTTCCTGTTTTTGATCAATGCTAAGCTAAACACGTCACAGAAATATATCTCTAGGGGATGCATGGAGGCATTCATTCTACAGTACCTGGAAAATTTCCTAGAATATTGTCTAAAGTTTGATAATGGTGGTGTGTAGTGCTGATGAACACAAACAAGGGACAGTAGCATTAATAGAGGGTTAACCTCACACAGATTCATATGCACCAATGGGCCTCACAGCAGCCTCATTAGTTCACACATTGTGAGTACAAGGTCAAAGGGACCTCTGATCTCCTCGTCCTTTTCGTTACCTCATTTGGCATTTAACCTCTTACCTCTGTGAATTTTTTCTTCTGCTCCAGATAAATTGTGAAGAGATGAATGACAGTGGCTTCAGAGACAATAAGCATTTTCTTACACTGTGTGTGTGTGTGTGTGTGTGTGTGTGTGTGTATGTGGTCCTGTGATGGTCAAGTGGAAGTAAAGATGGAGGACAACTGTTCACCCCTCATGTAAGTCTCCATGTGTGTGTGTTTGTTTGGACTCGTGAGGGGACGTACAGTGTCTATTAATGTGTGTGTTCATGCGTCGAGAGCGTGTGTGAATATATAAATGTTTCACTGCTTGTTAGGAGAGGGTGTGCTTTGTGTGTGTGTGTGTGTGTGTGTGTGTGTGTGTGTGTAGTTTGATGAGGCCACTGCTCCCTTTGTCTCCTCTGTGTCCAGCTAGAAAGAGTCTCTGTGTTGTTCAGGCTCACATGGACTCTGATTCTTTTCAGTCTCTCCTCATCACATTTCTCTGACAGCAGATACAACAACACCCCTCTCTCCTCTCTCAGGCGAAAAACAACAGCGCTCCCTTCACATGCATTGGCTTACTAGTGCTGATGGATGCATTTCCATAGTCAGGGGGATATTTAATAATGTCCCAACATTTATTCCAGTTTGGCCTCCAAAGCAGGCTGCAAACCTAGATCCTCTCTTCTGAGCCTATTTCATTCAGTAAAAGCATGTTGGATATATTTTTATGCACTTTAATGTTCTCATAATGAAAGAGTTGTTGGATCTGATATTGCAAGCCTGTAGTGTGTTAAACTACAGCCTATAAAGAGCTATTTAAAAGGCTATTTACATCCTCTTATGCCCTTAAAGGAAAGATTCACAATTTTCTGAGTGTGTCTTAAAACAATAGTCAGGTGCCCATATGATCACTGAAAAAGTTTTTGCTAGATGTAATCATTCTCCCTGTTCATACTGGTCTTTTGATGGAGGTGATGCATTTTGTCCAAAAATGTGTTCAAAAGTTTATCTCAATACTTAAAAAGTTGTGAATCTCATGTGTGAAAAACATATGGCCTGTGAAAAAAACAAAAAACAAAAACTGAACCACTGCTTTACATGATGCTTTACATGGAAAATTATGGTTTTGTTAACACACAAGTCTCGTTGAATGGGTTGAATAAGGTCTAGTTGAGGTCAGGGTTCTGAAAAGCTTTTAAGTTCTGCGTCACCATCTCTCTCTCCTGACTCTCTGCCTCTCCTTATATTTCCTTTCTCCTCCCCTTTACCTCTCTCTCCTTCCCCTCTCTCTTTCTGCCATCCTTCACCACATTCCCTCCTCCACCTCCCTCCCTCCCCTCTTTCTAGCTGATCACGCTCTCACACCGTGCACCCAGCATGGGAGCATTAGCAGGGAATCGCATTACAGTAATGCACTCCTGCGGCAAACCCCATACGCAGCCGCTGCTCTACAGAAATAGCTGCTCTTTATCCTTAAACGTGACCCCAGCTGCCATGTAGAGAGGTGCGTCATGCTGAAAATGCATGCTGCACATGAGGATGTGCAGAAACTGCTGGTGATAGTTATGTTTCATTTAATCCTGAGAGTGACAGTCACGTGTTCAGGTCTATGTTTAAATGGGATCATGTGCAACAAGTTCATATGAAGGAGTCAATGCAGAGACACAGTAACTAACAGTAACTAACAAAACAGAGACAACTGACCAACAGGATTTTATAGACTATATTGAAATGAGCACAAATTTTGTAATGCAGATTATCTTTGTAAAAAGAAAAAAAACATTTGTGCAATTACAATTACTAGTCTGCAAAAATTACTGCCTATTTCAGTCATATACTAAATGTATTAACTGACATTTCTCACTTCTCATGTAATGTCTTCCACTCAAAAATAAAATATTTTGGGCCAAAACATTTAAGGAAAACTACTAGAAACTACACAGTGCTATATGTTGTTACCTCTGTGTAGAAATGTGTTTTTTTTAAAGCTGAATGGGAGCATAGCAACTGTACACTGTTATCAGATTTACCTTGTACCTGAGGGCCATATAGAAGAGAGGTGAGGGGCGTGGATAGAAATTACTCTTTTACGTTCTACTGTAAAGTAGGTGCATGACCCCATCAGTTATTATCATCATCAATACGTTGACCTGCAATAGATAAGACTAAAATGATTGATAGAAACTGTGTGAACTCTTTTTAGCTATGATGTGGAGAAACGTCTGTAGCTGCGAAATTATCTTTCTCAGTGTTTCCACCCACTGTGGAGAGCTTTTTTATCTGGTAAGCTTTACTTATCGACTCCTTGCAAACAGTCTCTCTAGCTCTTATCATCTGTAATTGCTGTCTTTAGCCATGCTGTGACCCAAAATAACCACAGTTTATCTGACTCTGATGGGGAGAGCATTAGTTTTGCCAGTATTTGGTCATGAGTTAAAGTATTAGACATGTTATAACTTTGACAATCCATCACAGCGAATATCTTAATAGCCTTACATCTGTAAATCTATTTATGTTACGTTATCATTGTGTGGTAATGCAGTCGGCATGCCTTTCTCCTGCTTTTAGAGGAAGGTCAGGGTTAATGTAAAGTTGTTGTGGTGTGTAATAAGATGGAAAAATACTAATATGGCTCTTGAAATATGACATGCAGTCACTGTGCACAGTGAAAGCACAGCTGGGAAATAGGTTCTGCTTAGCTTTGTTTACATGAGGTACACAAACACACACACACACACACACACACACACACACACACACAGACACACACACATATTCCACGGAAGAATGTGATCTTCTGCTTTTTGAGTTCAGAGGGTGAAATATGTTAGTGCTGTTTCTGACCTTCAATATGCACATATGACACAAACACAGCCAGATTTCTGTCTATGGTAAAACCTAGTTAGATTATGACATCATTAACTAAGCAGTCTAGACACTGTTTATCATCAAACAACACTGCAGCTAAGCATCGCCATTACCAAACAGATGAAGAGGAAATCTCACCCTCCCCACCTTCCTCATCCTAATATTGATTTTTCTAATTAGAGTTTAAAAGATAAGTACTTTCACCTGTAAGTAACCCTGACCCTGACTTTGACCCCTGACCTTGGCCTTCAGGCTGCTTCGTTTGATTGACAGGTGGAGGCACAGTAGGCACAGCTGAACTGAGCTGAGCTGAAGCAAAGAAGAAGAAAACATCAAAGAGGAGGTCGGCCATTGCTGTTTTATCTCTACCTGCAATTCATTTTATTCAAGTGTTACTACAACGTTATTACAACTTAAAATATGTGTTTCTGATTGGCTGGCAGTTGTCTGTTGCAATCATTCATTAGTTAAGGTCAGCAGTTTACAATATGGTGACCAACAACTGCAGAAGCAGAGTTATGTCTGTTAGTTAAGTCCGGTCACCACACAACAAGCACTGAAGGATAGCGCTGAACCTGAGTGTACATGCCTGACACTCCAGGGGCACGCTGGTGATGAGATGGAGCCTGATGTTGGAACTGCCATTGCTGAATATCTGCTGTACCTGGAGGTGATCGAGAGGGACCTGGCCTTTGGTCCGGTGAGAGCAGTGACAGATGGGAGGAAACTCCTGCAAACTCAGGATATTAGATTTGCAGAAGTGAGCAACAATAAATAAAATTGTCACATTGTTTTCACATTGTCACATTGATACATTGATATTGAAAGAAAATTTATTTTAGCCGCTTCAAGAACAATAAACCATGTTTCCTGATGCTTTCTCCTCTCATATCTGTAGGCTCAGATAAATAGCAGAAAATGACTTGCTGTTGCTGACAACACAGTAAATCTATTTTATGTTCAATCACATTTAACACAGCTGTGTTTAGGTTGCATGACACAGCACTGTCGGCTTGTAAACTTGAACACAACAATAGTTACTATGTATAGCATAATTATGCTTACAGTGATTGGTGACCTTAATAAATGTACAATGCAAAATCTGCATGTGCATATCTGCTTTTGTGCTGTTTAGATCAGATACCAGTCCTTAGACAGAAAGTGTTTCTGCTGCTGCAGAACCAAAAGCAGCAGGAATAAACAACTCCCAGGCAGTGCGCGTCTGTTTATTCCATTTGATAAAGTGCTGCTGAATGGCTGACGGGACGGAAAGCTTTATTAAACACAGGATGCCATTACACATTCTTTTTACAGCATTATGTAACTGAACTTTTGTAAAGAAGCTCTTTGAGGAGCAGCTCGCTACTGGGCAACAATCACCCACTCCGCTTTCATCTGGGGCAGAAATGGACTGAGCTAAAAGGCTTGCATCAGATGTAATGGCTGATAAAGTTGGGTGAGGCAGTTTTCATCAAGCTCTAAATGGATCATAATGTATTCACATTTGCAGGAGCAAACAAAGCTACTTCTGTGAAACAAAGCAGTTCCCACTGATCCTTGTTAAAGTCAGAACCAATCGCAACTCCCCACAAACCAAATGCATAACTCTTTTACAATGTGTGATACGCTACAGTATAGCCAGGAAAACTCTTAGTCTGAAACTCACAGCACATATAAAACTCTGACACAGGGCTTGCTCTCACTTGCACCAGAGGCACATTTAGTTCTGCAGAGCTAATCTGGTAACTGAAACATCACTTTGTACCCAAATTTGGTGTGGTGGTCAATACCACAACCCACATATAGTCCTACAAATCTGCCTTAGGATCCCAGTCTGAAACTTCTCTCCTGTTTCATGACCTCCTCTGCCTTCCTGCTGTCTCTTGAAAGCAAAAGATTTCAAACTTGAGGCAATACCTAATTCAGATATCAGTACCCAACAGTTGTTAATGTGCTGGTGTGAGTAAAGCCATGACGTTTAGGCCCAGAAAACACCCATGCAGGTTCTGCAATGAAACCAGCAGTGTCAGGATGGAAACAAGTAGGTCTTTGTTGTTGTTTGCTGTTTTTTTTTTTTTTTTTTTTAAGTATTCCCACCTGAACACCATAGACAGAGACTACTGTATTTGTGTGTAGTTCACACTGGAGAATGATTTGGATCATGACATAAATCATGGTTCCCCAAGGATATGCATCTGAGAATTCTGATAAGTCTCTTTATATTGGTTGCGCCACCATCAGGTCAAAATTTGCTCTTGAATTAGTCCATTACATTGTAGCCTAAAACTATTTACTGTGCATATTCATGGTCCCCAGAAGATTAATCTGTGTTAATCACACATAAGTGTTAATCTTGATGATTAACACAGCCATGTCTTTTACAGTAACAAATGAACGTTAAATTATTTTCCTTACATTATCTTACAGCACCATATAACAGCTAATGGATATCATGAGTCAGACATGACTCGTGAATCACGTCCCAGTGCTACATATAATATCTGCTCTATGTGCGTGTGTGTGTGTGTGTGTATTTCTGACTCATTATGCCTCCTTACATACATACATGTCTGTCTCATGTACAGGCAGCCCTCAAAACTGCCTTCCAGCTCAGACACAGATCTTCTGTTACATCGAGCAGCTCACAAACTATTTCCATCCTGGTTAACCACCGTTACACTCCTCCTTCTCACAACAGACCAGAACATTTGTGCCGAGACAGAGCAGAGCAAAGACTATAAGACTGTAAGAAAATCTCTGTAAAACTCTAAATGCACCTCTGCTGGTGGACTGTTTCCCAGACAAATCCATATTTCAGTGTTTCATCTATGTATATCATTTTACACACAGTAAACTGAAGATCTCACATGTTGCATAACCAGCATCAGTGCTGCAGGATTTTCCCTATACGTATTATGATTGATCATTTTTGACCTAAATCCACATTTTTCTTACTTCACCATTCCAGCGATTGAAAAATTATGCACACATTCTTCAAAACTTTTTTTTTCTTTAAATCTTATGTGTTACTTCACAAAAGTGTTGGGTTTATATGCTCTGGCAGTGATGGATATTATTGTGTTTGATAACATAACTGATGTACGTCTGATGTCCTTATCCTTTACTGTCACTGTTAGGGATGGAAACTACAAATGTGATCACTGTACTCAATGCATTTACACATCATTGCAGGACATTCAATCATCCACACACAAGCCTTGACATTAAGACCCAAGATGCCATTACTTGTAATATAAATCACGTGGTATGTCTCGTTAGGTGTCCGTGTGGCCTTGCCTATGTTAGCAAAACATCCCACTATTCAGACTCAGTATCAGACATGTTATATCAGACATATGATATTAAAAATGCCTAAATTATGCAGTTCATAAAGGCAGAACACAATTGTGTACTGCAGCTGTGTACTAGTACTATGAGATATGTAGGCACTGATTCAGTTGCAACTCCCTCTCCCCTTTCATTTGTGCAAATCCACTTCTACTGGTGTAAGACAACCTGGGATCCACAGGTTACATATATAGACAGGTGACAAATTAAAGGAAAAAATCTGAATAAATGAGTGGAGAAATATAGCAAATATAGATGCCTCCACATGACACACAAGGGGTCACTGAATGGGTTGATGAGTATGATGTGAATCATGTGCTATGGCCTTCACAATCACCAGATTCCTATCCAGTTGCGACATTTTGGACCAACATGTTCACAACGATCATCAAAATAGCAGAGTTCCAGAGAATTGTAGAGTCTGTTCCAAGACACTGAAGCTGTTCTGGCAGCTCATGGCATGTCACCTGTCTGTATATATTAAAATTAAGTCAAAAGCAACATTTGTGCTCCTTCTTTTCTTTTTCTGGCTTTTTTGTTTTTTGGAGTAAACAAGGCTGAAAAAAAAAATCTCCATATCTAGCTTATTGCTACATAACTATGATCTGCTGGGTAGGTGTATTAACATGTTACTCTGTTTGGAAGGCAATTATACTACAGCAAGTATTTATTATTTTCCAGGTGTGGAGTTGCACATAACAGGAAAACAATGAGAGCCTCACCCACTGTCACTCAGGATAAAATCATCATGTGAATGTTGAACGGCAGGAAAAATTTTTCTAGTCATTCTTTTGATTCAATTCTTTGTGCAGTCATGCAGCTGTGCTTTTGTGTGGATGGCTGCCTGGGCTTTGGTGTGTATGTGTTCACATGTACATTTAAGCATGTGGAGAAGTGTTTGATTTCATACACGTGTATATGACCTCCCAGTGAAACCCCCCCAATGATCAATACAGGACAATCAATAAAGCTAGTAAAACACAATGAATACACAAACAATGGCACACACAAACACACACTCAAAATAATACCACCTGTCCCACATGGTTCCTTATCTATGTGGCCATGTGCCAGAGAAAGATCCTCTTTGACCCTTCAACTTAGCACAAGCCATATACATGTACATGTACATGTACACACACATACGCACACACAGTTAAAAAGAACATCAATAGTAAGTTCATTTGTACAAGTACACTCACACACAGACACACACATTTATGTACCTCAATATCAAGTACAAATGTTAAGTCCTGTCAAAACAAACAAGGGCAACACACCAACATCAACCTGGTCACGTGGTTTTCCTTTTTTCTCTCTCTCTGTCTTTGTGCTAAAAACACATTGCTGTCGGTTTTATTTGTTTTTTTGGGGGAGAGAACATCTGTTCATTCAGTTCGGACCCTCTGATGTGTTGTTTTCATGTCAATAAGCACGTTGTGTCTCTGCTGAGGCTTGTCTGTCCCCCATGTTAGTGAACTTACTGAACACAACAATTCTTTTATATTATAATTTATATATAAGTAAAGGTGCTCTGTATACATTTCACATCAATAATCTATCACCACATTAATTTTTCAGTGTTAATATAATCTTTTTGGTTGGCACTATTTAACACAGTAAAAACAGACTGTTTTCCCAGTAGTTTCTCAAATAACTTTCCTGGAGGACAGTCAAAATAAATGACACATTTCTTTCAAAAGAATTACTATTAAACCTTTTAGTCTCCTTAAATGGAATGAAATAAACAGTACAGTTAATCAGGTTTTTTTTTTTACATGTTCCAGGGAATCATGCAGGCATGCTTGCTGGGAATTTTCAGCTGCTGGCTGGACTTATCTGAATAGATTAAGCAGATCTAGCGTCACTCTTCCTGTACTTTGAGCTGTGGTTTCCTTAATGTTTCAGTGTCTTTCTCTCTTCCACACAGGCACACGCAAACATACTGTTTTCTATGCACATTTGGCATGCTGTGTATCCCCTCTTTATTATATTTGTTATTGTGTTTTGACAGAGACTTCAACTCCATATATCCTTTAATACTTAGATTTTCCTCTCTCTCCATGTCTTACCTGATTAATACTGGCGTTAACAGTCAAATTTGTAATTACTTTTTTATTTTTAATATTATTTGTCCAGATAAGCTTTTTGTGTTTTTCTTCACCTTTTTTAATTATTTTCAGTGTATGTTTACTCCCAATCTGTTGCTTATGAAAATTACATCTGTAGAATTAAAGGAGCAGCATTGAAGTAAATAAAGAATCTTAATTGTCCTCAAATGACTTTGTGTAACCCGTTTAAATTTCTCAGGCTTGGATTTGTTTTTGTGACCTTACTATCACTGCATGGGAGGTTTCTGTCTTTGCATCCTCATTGCATCATTTCGGCCCAGTCATTTTCTGTATGCAGCCGGGCCTCCATTAATGTTTGACTAGCACTGGACCAAACTACACGTGACTTTGGCTGCACATTTCTTCCTTCAAGAGAATCTATATGATAAATAAGTGTAAACACATATTTTACTCATTTAACATTTATGTTTCAAGAGATGAATCATTAGACTTAGTGATACTTTACTTGAAATTTGTGGTTTATGAAAGTCAGCTGGTCTGGTGTGCACCACATCTTTTTACCAGTTGGCACTTCCTGCCAGCATTCTGCACTGTAATGATGAATGGTGCTAAATGCAGTGCAATGGCACTTTGTTCTTTGTCATTTAAAGGCCATCATAATGCATTGTATCATGGACAAGCAAGGAGAATACTCACTTCTGATTTGACAGTGGGAGTTCATTCTTGATCGAAACCAAGCTGGCAAGTATAGTGATAAGATAAGACAAATAATATTATCATTTACAGTGGTTTGTCTGATCTACACCTGGTCTACAATTAAACAGTCCCCAAACTGCTGCATATTACATTGCTGTTAACCATAGTTTAAAAAAATAATTTCAAAATTGGAAGAAGAAATTATCTTTGGTAACTGTCTATGATATAAATGCTGTCATACACCTGATGTACAGAAACAATGTGTTCAGTGGAAAAGCCATTTTACTGTACCACTCTTTACCTTCACCTAATAATTATTGCACCTTGGAAGTCGCTCTTTGCTGGTCCAGTATGTTGGACTTGCACTATTGTTGACTGACATCTCGTCCAACATGAAGCAGGCAGTGTACAGAGAGCTTTATGTGTCCATTATGTTTGAGTTGCCTAACATGGAGTTGCATTAGAGTGTTTTTGTTGTTGTTGTTGTTGGTTTTTTGTTTGCAGTTCAGGTACATTTCTTCAGTTTTTAATATCTGCATTAAAATAAGTGATATATTTAATTTGCCATGCTGAAACATTGTTATATAGCTCTACAGTTTACCTTATGAGTAAGATGTTAACATAACTAAAGGAAATGATGGTTGAAACTACTGAAGTGAGACAAGGGGGGTAATGCGGGTATGGCAGCACTATTGGTAAAATGACTTGGAATTTCCTTTATTATGTTGAAATACCTTGAGTGACATCAAGACAGAAAGGAGAAATTAAATGAAACAGGAAATATAAAGAAAGAAACGGAAATCAGAGAAGGCCATGCATAAATAGGAAGGCAGTGAATGCTATTGTACAAACAGAAACCTATGTATATAATGTGAATGGAATGAGAAACAGAGAGATGAAGAGCATTGGATAGAGAGGGGTTGTTTACAGGGATCCGTCAGGAAATTACAGGTATTGAAGGAATGCAGTCCTATCGCGCAGCAGGTGGAGATGAGCTTGCAGCCTGAGGGCACGTTGAGTTCGGGATGAAGCTGTCTTTTGAAGCTGATGTGGGATCAGCTTTTCAATTTTACATGATAAACCCCACAGTGAGAACTGGAGGAGCAGTAGGGTGATCTGTAAGAGGTCCCTGAGGACAAATTCACATCTGAAGCTAAAACTGGGATCTATACAGTTTACCCCACAAACTGTTACAAAATGAAAAGCTAGCACCCATACAGTAACGTGTACAGTATGCCCCACACAGACCTCTACTAAGTATTCTTTCATTTAAAATCTTTAATTATTTTTGCCCCAAAAAATATCATTTTAATGGTTCAGTTTCTTGTCAGTACAAGGAAGGATGATCTTATGAATATGCCAAAATACCCTATGCCTTCATTTCTTACTTTCTTTTTTATGTATAAACTAAAGGATCTTTTAAGTTTTGCAGGTTGTTCCATGTTTGGAGAAATATTATGACCTGCCATGACTTTTTATGGACATGAACAAAACTGAAATCAAGGCCCATATTTTACAACCGTGTAGATCAACTCCTAGTACCATTTTATGACCCATGACATTGTTTTGTCATGCTCCTGCAAAGTGCTTTGAGTAAAGATTCTTCCTATATTAGAGACATAATGACAGAGACATAAGCTAAGGCTGCAAGTAAAGAGTTAAACTCTGATAAAGCAGGAATTTTCCAAGCTCCAGAAGGTCATCCTGCTCCAGCCTGAGGTCTTTCCTTTTTGCATGCCAAAGAGAGGGAGTGAGCATTCTTCCTGTTGAATATGAATCCAGTATGAACAGTCATTGAAATGAGGAAAGCAAAAGAAAAATACCCTCAGGCAACTGTGGCTTTCTGTGTACACTCTCATTCCAAATATACAATAAATGGAAGGTTTTTGCATTATTAATTGTACAAAATAAGTCATACATGCTAAGGGCATGATAAAGAATTATGTGTGCCGGATGTATTTGCAAATAGCATTGGGTATCTGAGAAATGTATACATGTCTAAGAGTTTATGTCTAGTAGTGGTGCTGCTTGTGTCCATGACTGCATCACGTAGGTCAACATAAACTGACCGACTGATGACTGGTCACATTGTTACAAGACTGGAATCTCCTTTAACCTGATTTCTGGAATGGAAAGTGTGTTTGTATTTGTGTGTTTAAAGAAACTGATTTTTTGAAACTATAGAGTAAATTAAAAAATAATAATAGGAGGGTCTTGAAATTAATTTGTCTGTGTGCACAAATAACAAGGGATAACAAGATTATAGGTACCTATTACTAACATGGCTACACATCAGTTCAGTGTAGTCATGTAAAACTGTGAGTTACCATATTTCATTTGATATGATTGTACTTTGGTGCAATCAAATGTGAAGCTGTCTCTGAAAATGATCATTTCCTGCAGATGTGTTACAATAAAAGACCTCAAGGGAAGGAGATACTTCCTCCTCTAACAGCTGTCAGGCTTTAAATGTGAAACAGATGGAGGTTAATGTAGGTGCTAAACCTACAGGAGTAACAGTAAATCATAATAACGATAAATAGGCTTATATATTATTTAAGAATACTGTGAGGGTACTGTAATGGAAAATTCTAATACATAATAGGCATCATCATAATAATAAATCTAATAAAAGGAAGTAAAGGCCCATCTCTAATTCCTCAAATTCAGGCTTTGTTTTTACTCTTGTTGAGGTAGATAAAGGCCCACCCACTCATCATATATGCACATGAACCCTAATCCACATGAATTATTCATTTTACTCAAATATATGTATACACAGGATGTTTTTTGGTTTGTTTGTTTGTTTTGTTGCTCCTGTGTTTACAAACAACTCTTATGTAATCTAACATTTAATGACATCAGAGACCCCAAATGACTTGTTTGTTTCTGTTTGTGTCAACTAGAATTTTTTTTTAATACCTTATATTGAATTGCACAGTGGGAGGGTGTTGTAGGAGCGAGAAATATAAATAGGATCCTGCTGGAACCGATAAAAAATACTGAATTACCAGTATAGTTTTGACTGTTATGTGTGCATATTGAAAAATGAATATATGTAATTTAATATATGGTGGTTTATTTTTCTTGATGAGTTATTCATTAATAGTTAATAACATTTGCAGCATTTATAACAAAGGGCTCAGGAGTCGTGACTACTTTAGCACAAATATAGACATTTATTTCAGAAAGGGAAATACATGACTGACATGGTGCATGTCAACAACACACACCTTCAAGTGAAACACAAAATGCTTGGGTACAGACCTTTCTTCACAGTGAGAAAGAAATAATACATAGATTGTTTCAAACAAAAAAGAAAAATCTCAACTCCAGCCATACATACTGTACACTCATCACAGAATCGCACTTAAAATACAAACATTCCGTATTTACACCATTTCTCTCTTGACATACCATAACCACAGAAATTTTCAAACTTCTTTCCTGTTCAAGGCAACCAATCACATGCAGAGTCTCTCTTGTGACACATCTGTCAATAGCAGCTCAGTCTCTTAACAAACTTATCTCAAAATTACATCAGCCAAACATTTTCCATCAGACAAACATGTGCAATTTACATGGAGGGAAAGAAAGGGCTGCATGACTCAATTTTTTAAAAAATTAAGGCAATTTTGAATCATGTTTAATTATTTTTTTTCTCATTTGAAGGTGCTAAAGTTTAGTGTGCATTTTTCATTAGAAATGAATCAGCTGTGTTTCCTGTAGTAGAGAAGCATTATGTCGCCATGCATTCCCCGTACTTTCCCTTCAATATGAAGGACATAATCAGCTTCATTTCCGCTTCTTCAGTTGACAGACATCACATTGAGAGGAACATCTCAATCAGTGCATATTTAACCAATACATCAGGCCCTCAGAAATGGCTTAACATTTGTTGTGGATTATACAGACAGACTGTATTTTAGTGGACAGGCACTCTAAGAAGGCACATTAATATTTTACAAAAGAGGACACACAACAGATTTCCCCCATATATCCCTAGGTTGCCAACCACAGTTCAAGTCTCTTAGGCCAAATGACCATCAAAAAGCAGGTCAGTTGAGCACATTACAGTTAGGTCTCTGTCTGGTTTGTGCACTTCCTCCACTAAAAAAGCAGAGGCCGTTTGCTTCAGTTTAGTTTCTGGCTGAGAGCCAGCCCAAGCTCAAACTCCACAGCTGGATTCATACTGAATGCCCTGTCAGTGTCTTATCTTATTCTAATGCCATTTCAGCAAACATCCTGATGTTCTCACCAGTAAGGCACTGTGTTCTCGATCTGACCCCAGCTCTGCCAACCAGGAAAGAGTCCGTTGGACATGCGTGGGCTGCCAAACTGATCGAACTCCATCTCCAGCAGCTTCATACCCCCATTTTTCTGCTCTGAAGGCTTCTTCTGCTCAACAGAAGTTGGGTGTGTCAGATTGTTCAGGTCCTCTCCATTCAAGCCGACATGCTTGAGGACATAGTTCTTGCCATCATTATTGTCCCAGAAGGTCTGACCCTGGACCTTGAAGCAGATGCAGAACTCAACCCGATTCTGTGGTGGGACATAGGCTGGCAGCTCCAGAACGAATGCAAAGGTGTCGGAATCTTGGCAGCCATAGACGTTGTTCATGAAGGTACACTCGATGTCTGTGAAGCTGACCCACGAGTTGAAGGTGGCACGCAACTGCACTGACTTTTCAAACCCAATGTTCCGGACCTTGATTGTGCCGGTCAGTGAGCGCTCCTGCAGAGAGCAGTTCTCCAAGCAGACTGAATTCTGAATCAGGCGGTTCCGGAAGTCCAGGTAGTCGGCTGAGGGCTGCTTAAAGTCTAGTGCCAGGCTGCGCACTGAGCTGATCTTTAGATCCATTGTGGCTGTTTCCAGGTCTGTCATGTCAAACTGCAGGTCCTCTGTGCTTCCCCCACCACGCTTTTGATATGGCTCATCGTCAAACTTGGAGAAGACATGTATGGCAGTGAGCGACATGCCCTTTGTATCAGCGAACACCACCCTCTTCTTGCCAGCCCTGTTGTTGTTCCAGCTGACGCAGCTGCCATCATCCACCACTTTCTGTTGGCTGCTGAGGCAGGGTCGCAGGGGTTTGTAGAGCTGCTGGTTGTGGCTGCGGGTGGTGGACTGGTTGACCCGGTTCTTGGCCCTCTGCAGCTCCTCATAGGAGCTGAGGAAACCTCGCAAAGGAGGTGGAGAGTGGCTAATGTAGAATCTCATAGCCACATCCATCGGCATTACTGGGCCAGGCATTGCTGATGGGCTGAAAGACCTGAGCACGCTGAGGGAGGGAGAGGGGAAGAGAAGAAGGGAGGTAGTAAGAGGGAGGGAGAGAAAATGTGTGGGTTGTGGGGAGAGAAAGAGAAAGGGGGCGAGATTAAAACAGTGACTACTGTATGCAGTTTTTTTTTAAAAAAAAAAAAAAAAAAGCTCTACTGACTAAAATAATTCAGTGTTGATTAAACTTGTTGCCTCTGCAATCAACATGATACCAATACTTTGCATTAGCAGCCGGAGTCCCATTTTGACAAAATATACATGGTTTTATAATGGCTCAACTATATAGAATTCAAATTTAAGCTCTGCTTGGAATTAAAATCATGCATACCACAAAGTGATTCAAATATTTGTTAAGCTGTATATGACATGCGTCACTTCTGCAAAACCTTGAACAAACTTTGTCTATGTTCCTTACCTTGCAGCACTCATGGAATAAAGAAATAAACTGTCCCAAGGCGAAAGAGTGTTTTAAAACTGTTCAGTCCCTCTGACTTTCAAGATCTGTATGGCAGTTTTTTCTAGAAGAGCATGCTGTGTCACTCCCCCTTTTCTTCCACCTCACTCTTGCTCTCCTGCCTTTCAATGCCGGGTTTGCTCAGCACTCTGGGCTTTCAACTGCCACATAGAGACAATTTGCATATTCTGTCATATGGTTCCTCAAGCAGCCAATGAAAAGTTAGTGAATGTCCTTGCCAACCAATCAGCACAAATTTGATCTGGCTGCCATCCAGCTGATAGGGGAGTGTCGCCTGCATGGGCCTCATGGTTGAGATGCCTCAGCTTGTTGCCTCAGCTGCTATTTGAGAAACATTATGGACCCCTGCTGGTGTCAGAGATGATACTCAGATCACTCACTGCAGTGCTGCCTAAACCCTCTGACACTACTCCATGACCAGGATATCCCATAATAAAATAATCAAGGCAAGATTGTTTTAGTCCTGCATCTATTAAAAAGACATAATTTCTGAAACAAGTCAAACTTTTCCTAACTTTTCCAAATGATGACATTTTTAGGGAACAGGCTTATAGTCAAGCACTTGGATTCTTTACATTTTCACCTGAAGCATGTAGGAGCTGTTGATTTCTAGTACTTGGTATTTCACTTTTGAAATTCCATTTCAAAAGTCAGTTTCTTTGGGCTAACACATTTGTGTACCCAAGAGTAAAAAAACACTCAAACATTTAAACCACCAATCATTAAGGGAGAAGAAAATAGAGCATATTGACATTGTGACATTGTCATTTTTGGACTGTGTTTTGCAGTGTTATTAAATGTGAGTGTCAGAAGTTGATTTGATGTGATTTAGCTGATGGCATTTTGACACCTTATATATTGAGTAGAAATTAAATAACTTCTTATGACACTATGAGGTCACAGCATTTTCTCTTTAGTGTTACAGTGTAAGACATCAGTGCAAATCTGACCAAAATACATTTGATGCGAGAAAACACTTTTCCCAATTAGAGGTCACTGAAGATTTCAATATATGTTTAAGTCTTGAGTTTTAAAGATGTTAAGTGAAACATGCCAAAAGATTTAAATCTTTTTCTTTAAATTTAAGTAAAAGTTATAGGTTTTTTAATCCTTGTCTCAGTCAGAGTTGTTGCTGTTTTGACATCTATACATGTTGACAGATGCTATTTTTAAAGCTTATTTGCTTTATTGATTTTCAGCTGTGGGTTAAACATTACCCTTAAAAACATCACAACATGCTCTTCTTAATAACATCAAATGGAGTTGACTAGAAAAAGGGGGGTTGATCAGGAAGGATTTTTAACGACTGGCAGTAATGTGTGAACTTAACTCTTCCTTACTACTTTAAATTTTTGTGAGCTGATCCTTTCACACTGCTGAAAGTGATCCTGACTACGTGTTTTTATTTATTAACAAGCTCAAGAGTTGAAAGCCATGTTTGTGCCCCCTAGAGGGGATATTATTCCTTAATCCAAAACTAGAACAAAATGGTTTGAAGTTAAGCACTGAGTCTTCTGTCCTCAGAGCTCTGTTCTCTCACTGTCAACTCCAAAAACACAGGTTGATCCAACACCTGGAATATATGTATTCAGTCCCATCTCATTCACTTATATGTGCAGTAGTTCATAGAGATCTATGAGACACCCAATCAGGCAGGTTCAGGAATTTCTTATGTAAATCTGAGCTACAATTGATTTCAGGGTCTTTCTCAAGGAGTTTTTTCTCTGAATTAGAGCAAGACACAGGCAGATTTCTGACCTTTATAAACCTCCAGGTCAGAGGTCAGAGAGAGATTCCTCTTTCCACTCCCATCACTGAAGGGTTTCTCCCCTTATGCTCCCCACGCCTCTGTATCATCTGTATGGAGACTTTAGACTCAAGGTACCAGACACGCTATTTTCACATGGTCATAAAGACAGCAGAGAGTATTTATCACAGCCATGTCTGGCTGTCTAAGGGTTACCAAGATCAATCTCAATGTAGACTTGGGATTGCAACAGAAAAAAAAGATTTCTTTATATAGCAACACTTTCAACCAAGTAAACAACAACAAGTAAACTCAGCAGTGATTAAAAAATGTGATAAAGGGCAAAAAAAAATTTTTTTACTAATAGATTTATAGTAAATATTCTAGTTTATAAAGAGATTGTCCTCTCAGTTTTCATCAGAAACATTAAGTGTCAAGTGAAGTTTGTGTTTTCACTCATCTTTTTGTTTGTAAGACGTGAACAAGTTAATTCAATGCCTTTGGACATGTTGCCCTCTGTGTAAGGATCAGCTATTGACTTTGGTGGCCACAGAAATGTGGAATTTCCAATCTTTGCTGTTGACTCTCTTTGAGCTTTAACTATCATGCAGTGCCCATGTGGTCACACCAAAGTTAGAAGAGGGGTTTTCACAGTAAACCTCGACAACAAAGGTTAAACAGTCACACTGAGGCTGGGGCTGTGCAAGTTAAGATGATCTGATGAAAACAAAGGTTAAATTACATCAATTATGAACGTGGGGGGAAATGACAATATATGGGAGAAGCCCTGGAGTGATAGTAGTTGCATTCTCCTCATCTCAGAAAATATTACCTCACAGATTGTTGCAGTTTTGTGGTCATGGCTGTTTATCAGAAACAGCATTGCTTAAGAAATTTAGAAAAAAGGCAGTTATCTATAAGTAACAAACAAAAGCTGTTGATTATCATTCCACAGTGCTGATAACATAGGCATCTATCCATCCCCACATACTTTTAACCATCCATAAGGCTCTAACAACAATTATTTTCATCTGAGCCTGGTGATGGTTAAAAGTATGTATGGATGGATAGATGCATGTGTTATCATGTTAGAACATGATGTTATTCTGGCTTGATAAATAACTTAACTTTCAACTGTCATTGGATAATTTCCTGTTTTATGAGTGAATTTACTAATAAAATAACTAATTGTTTAACCACTATTCTATATCTCATGGGACCTCCATCCCAGAATGCACTGAGAAAACAACCTCTGCTGGCTGCTATGTAATCACAGACAAAATAATATGAATCAGTAATATGTATAGTAATAAAAAATCTAAAATGGATTAAGATAAATTTTGTGCTCTCTGTTGGAGCTCTCTGTAGAAGCTTTTCAGATTTCATCGTTTCTCTTTTCTCTCCCTTGCAATTCAAATTCAATGACCTTTACTGGCACAGTGGCACACCTGTGTTGGGTGTGTACATATTGCTAAACCAGAAATTCATGAAACAGGGTAGATGAACTGTAAAAGTAAAGATTAGCAATGAGACCAATATTTGTAAACGTATTTACTGTCAAATCATTGCAACATCAAAATACAACACATTGAACGAGAATTATTTTTGATTATGAAAAAGGTGAGTGGTGCAGTGGTGCAAGTGGGACAACTATTGTGCTTGTAATTAAGTCTGACCAGCTGAGTTTTGAGGTAAAATACAAAGTAGGTACTTGAGCTTGTGTGTAAGTATGATTTCTGCAATATCAGCATTATGACAGAAAATTGACAGATCTGAAGTTAACAGGAAAGTTGTGATATTTGTAGAAACACAGAGAGAGACAGAGAGACATAGACAAAGAGAGACCTTGTGACATGGTTTGCTCTTGCAATTTCCAGTCTACCAGTTGGCACGGTTAGCGTTCACGTAGCAACCACTTGATGGCCTGCAGACAAAAGGGATCAGGAGAGGTTATCAGGCAGCATGATTGGTGGACAGCCATCATGTGACTTGAATTTCTCTTAAGGTGTCAACAGCTCTCTGGTTATGCATGATTTTTTTTCCCACGAGCACTTACATTCAGCGGAGCAGAATCTAATATCAGGCATGCCTGTATGAGAGCCAGTGTAAAAATAGCCATGACTACTTTCATATGTTATTTCATTTCTATCTTCATTTGATACTGTTGTTGTAATAAGAGTAATGATGATCCAGTTGGTGGCCAAGGGCAAACTATATCAGATTTAAACTGTCAAATTTCATTAAAAAAAAAAAAAAAAAAAAGTTTTAAAGTAATTGACACTAACATTCAAAATGCTGTGTAGTCTGGTCAGCATTAGAAAGCACCTGACAACTTCTGACTATATGAGAGGTCTAACTATAGATGAAGTACCATTCTTCTGAGAAATGCAATAACTTATTTTTTCCTCTTTATTTAAAAACAGCTGATTACTGATCATTGTAAACAGTCAGAGTAGTATGCTGTAGAGTATTATGTGCATATTCAGTTTGCATATAATCTAGTGTCATCTGCATACAAATGGATTTGGCATTTTATTCAGGTAAACACAATTTGATTAATGTGAGGCATTTATTGGCTGTATTCCAGCCAGTCGGAGTCAGGGTAAAACCCTCAGCAATAGTCCAGGCTTTATGTCTTATTTGCAGCTATGATAGAAAGAATGAAATGAGTAAACCACAGATTAGATCTATGCATATCTTTAAAAATATTATAGGGAGCATGACTGCGATCCCTTCAGTGTGTGTGACTGAAATATGTGTTTTACATTCATTTTGAATTTTAACCTTTCACAAGGATGCCTGTTGATTTTACAGGTGGTGTAGCATCACTGTAGGGCTTTCTAGTTATCCCTACAGTAAACAACAGTCAAACCATGACTCTAAAACCAAGTCTTTACCCTGAAACAGCTCTTTGAAGGTGTATCAGAAAGTTGGGACTGACCAAAATGAGGGTGTGAATAGAATAGTACTTTATTGATCCTTGACAGGAAATTGCTTTGTTACAGCAGCGGCACATCAACCAACACCAAATATAAATTAAAATAAAATTAGAATTAAAAGGAACAAGTGAAATCAAGAAGAAAGAAAAACAAGAGCCAAAAAAAATATACAGATTATATATATATCATATATTACAGAATATTACACAAGATATTGCACATATAAACTGCAATGAACTGCAATGAAATAGACCAGAATGGAAAAAGATAAACTAAATATACTGTATATATTTATTCCAGTCACAGATGACCTGATGTACTTTAAACAATGCACTGTGTCCTCACTTCACATATCACAACTACAGAAATAGAAACAGACTTTTGTGGAGTGATCTACCCAGGAAGTGCAGACAGATCAAAAAGGTCAGATAGCAACATGCTGGACATTAGTGGATTGCCAAGTGAGACAAGGTGTTTAATGTCAGCATTTCATGGTGGAGATTAATGATGGAGAGATTACAGGAAGAAGCAAGCATTTAAAGGAAGGAGAGGACAATGGACATCACATTTTACATCTGTGTGAGCTCTTGTACAAGCACTTTGGTTGTCAAGTGAGGACCAGAAAGTGAAAACCTCAATCAGACAATCATCTAATCTGGTGGGAGCCAAAACAGAATCTAGAAATCCACCACCAGTTCTTTGGTCTTCCCTGCATTGATCTGGAGGCAGTTCCACAGGCACCAGTCCACAAAGTCCTGCATCAGTTCTCTGTACTCCCTGTCATCCTCATTTGTGATGAGGCCGACAACTGCAGAGTCATCAGAGAACTTTTGCAGGTGGCAGTGAGGTGAGTTATACTGGAAGTCTGCAGTGTAGAGGGTGAAAAGGAACGGAGCCAGGACTGTTCCCTGCGGGGCCCCCGTGCTGCCACACCACCATGTCACTGTTAGGCTGTCAGTGTCCTCCCCATGAAAGTCATTGAGCTCGGTCCACACCTCAAAAGTTGCCTCAAAACAGTCCTTCAGAGCCTCTTTAGTCTCAATGGACCATCTTTTCACTGTGTGTGTGACAGCTGGTTGCCTGTTTACAAAACCCTTGTAAACAGGCAGGAGATGAACCAGATTGTGGTCAGAAAAAAGGTAACATGTAGAGATGTTTTTAGCATCAATGTTGACTCTTGATAATGATCAATGTACAGAGTCCTTGTCAATACACATTAACCGTAGAGGGGTTTTTAAGCATGAACCTTGTGACTGGGAAGCAGCTGTTGAACTACTGCACCACTGTGTCAGCCATGGACAGATTTCTTGATATTGATCCTGTTAATGTTAGAGTCAACAATGAATGCAAAATGTTCGGCAAGAAACCATTTAGAATTTGGATGAATTCCACTATAATACACATAGCTTAATTTAATTACAGAGAAGATAAAAATATATATAAATCCATTAATACATAACTGTCCTCTCTCACAGTGGTTATTTTGAGCTGTCATAGCACGAAGAGCACAGGTGCAACCAGTAACACTAATGAAGGAGCCTTAATAGCATGAGTCACATCTGTTTGATAGCTCCGTTACAGTATAATTAAGCATGCAGCCTATGTGTTCAAGTTTATTTTCTCTCTGATGTTTTATGAGCTCCATAAATGTTTATTTGGCTCTTCAGCTTCAGTTGACAGTTGACTGCGCAGAGAATCTAGGTTGCAAGCTGGCCTAATGTAGACCTGGACTATACCCCCATGACACTGTACAACACATGTCAGCTTTTATCGCCTTGAGGCCTTTGGTACAGCGATTAGCCAAGTGAAGCATCTGCAGCTCTCGCCTCACCTGAACTGAAGTGTGAGTCTAACTTTATAGGACAGTTCCAGTCTGACAGGAGGTTTTGCTTATTGAACAGTAGTGTTCTTTAAAGTCTGGGTTGCAACCTCTGTCTGGGTCACTATATATTATTATAATATTAAAAATATTATTATTATTATATGGGTCTTAAGGTATATTTTTTCTCTCATAGGAGGTTTTTATCAATTATTGATCTTATACTCATCACAGGTGTTTGTGATTTGACTCTGTGTTGTTCTATATTGTGAATTTGAAAATCTGACAAATGTATATGACAAACAAACTGCACTTCCACTAAATTTAGTGCTGCCATTGTGTGATAATTCAGTCATCTACTGCTGCGTACCTCAACATCACTGTGAACGTTTTCTGTACTAAAACCAGATCACAGTCTTTCACCATCTTTAATTTAAGTGCTGTGTGTGTCCAAACATAACCATACATAAATGTAATATCGCTGTAGTCAATATTGTACTGCTGTAAGAGTAAGTTGTTATTATTGTTGTCCAGTTCCTCTGAGTAAATATACTAATTAGTAGTTATAACTAGTTTGTTTGTGTTGTTGTTGTTGTTGTTGTTGTTTTCTGTTAATTAACTGGAAAAGCAGAGTATTTTTTTCATGTTGTATGAGGCACCTTTATTGTGTAAGGTGTCTCGCCCTAACAACTGAGAAACAGAAGCATCCAAAAAATGTGGTTTACATGTTCATGCTGAAAAGGTCCAATCAGCCAAAATAATTGAAAAGCACCTGTGCAGGTGCAGAGTCGTTAACTCGTTGTATTATCAGCTCTATTACTCCTCTCCTTACACACAGCTGCTGTTGTAGTTATGTCAGTTCTAGATTATGTGGTTTGGAAGACCGCATTATTTCACAATATCTTCTGCTTTCATTTTCTGTCTACATTTGGAAGGAAAGCTGACCAAAGGCATTTTGACACAGGTCAGTGCATCAGGCTGACATGTGTCTTTTCCCAGTGTTGATGTGGAATAGGTCAGAAACACAGCTTTTGCATCACATTCACCCTGATGATCAGCGTATGTTCACTCTGCATTCTTGGAAGGGAAATGTAGGTACCTAAGAAACACCAGTGAGCATCAGTGACAGGAGGTGTAGGAGTTTTCAGGTGTAGAAGCTGTTCTATGACCTGCCACCTCCAAAAACATGACATGCATTCCCTGAACAATCCCTTCCCTGTCTGTGCTGAACTTGTCCTCTCTGTGCTGTGTATGGAGCTGGAGCTGTTAGACATGTTTTTAAATCCAGGGAGCATGAGTTCAGTGGAGGAGAGTGATTTTTTAAAACTATTTGTTTTTCTCTGTCACTGAAAAATTATTTTGAGGAAGTTAAAGGTTAAACCCTGCAGACTGGCACATTCGAGCACCGTGGGGGAAATTAGGTCAGCCCTGCCCACAAACAGACACACACACACACACACACACACAGAGAGAGAGAGAGAGAGATATTCTCATGGCATGTGGAGTTTGACACGTCCATTTATATACATGCTCACAGTGTGTTGGAATATTTTCAAAAATACTCTTATCCTCATGTAGGCCATAATAACATGCAAACACTGATGCACACACACACAGGCATTGTGCCACCTCAGGCTCAACTGGTCTTGAAATAGCCAGGCGTCCGTGGCTGGACAGTAATCTCACTGATGTTTGACTGATGCTGCAGCTCGTGTAAATATCCTGACAGCAGCTCCAACAACTCAGACTGCGGGAAACAGTCCAGCAGTCACTTCAGTTCAACACAGGAGGACAACACAAGGTCAATAAGACTGTCTGGAAGGGGAGGAGCTTTGAGGATAAAGACCAAGCTAAATTTTCATATACATCTAGACCCAAAACTTTTGTAGAGTATATATAAAAGGTTGTTGAGTTGTTGGTGAGTTTAGTTAACATGTTTGTCCTATTACAGTGTATACAGATGAAATGAGGGGTCATACATTCTTGCAGTGCCTTGGCCAGGAGATTGCATAGGACTTCAGGTTTGACCCAGACACTGGCAAGAGCATGCCAAACCAACAGATGGCGATATAACCAGTGGTGCGCTGTCAGGGCCAGCAAGGCCTTCTCTGCTGGCCTAAATACTGTCACAATCACTGAATTACATTTCTATATATGTTTTTTTCCGTCAATACTATATGTATCAAATTGTTCCCAACAGTATATTCTCTTGATCTGATCACTTTTCTCTCTGTCATGTTGCTTCCCATACAGTCTGTTTATGTTAAAGTTTTTATCCAATCCATATTAGTATAGATTTAATGGCTATTTTTTCAACTGACAATGGCTGACAGAGGAGGAAGAGTTCAATGAGTGTGGCTCAGCTGTGGCTGCAGTGTTTGGAGATCTATTGAATTGTGTTAATTGTGTTTTTATAGCCTTGCTTTAGGAATGGCATTTATTCTGGCTACATGACATGCCTGTCTATGATGCAAAGTTCTGTTATACTGTGTTTCCGTATATTGTTGATGGTTTCTATAGCTGTGACATCATAATGACGGTATTAAGAAGTGGGTTAATACAGGTAGGATACCAGTGAAGGCCTAGGTGTGAAATGCACCACTGGATATAACCCTAATGCCAGAAAGCAGGAAAATACAAAAAAAAAATAAAAAAATCTGACTTGTGAGACATGTCATCTGGAACATCA
Organism: Lates calcarifer; assembly: GCF_001640805.2. NCBI lineage: Eukaryota > Metazoa > Chordata > Actinopteri > Centropomidae > Lates > Lates calcarifer. The sequence goes on from NC_066848.1 coordinate 19,929,245, forward strand.
CTGTTCTTTGATTATATCACACTACAAACCCTATTTATTGGTCCCGTCATTAATGTTCAGGCCCAATGCTGGAAATTTGTTGGCCCTGACAACACTGCGTCACAATCATGCTGAATTCATGTAGTCTGAACTTGACCTTGAGAATGATACAATCACAGTCCACCATTCAGGATTGATTCTCACTTAAGAATTTGATTGAACCAGTATTTGCTTTGAAATATTATTCCAGTGCTGTATTGTATTTGTGTACTGTATCTGTATAATTAAAATTATTGTTTTCTCATGGTTTATCTTCAGCTTTGCTTGTTTGAAGTCTTCCTCAGTAAGACACTTAATAACATGAATGAAATGTTTGAATTTCCTACATGACAGTAAATCTTCACATCTATGTCTCTTTATATGTGATACAGTGATAGGACCACTCCGGGACCACAGATATTGTATCATTCTCCTGCTCAGACCGCGTAATGGTAGATTTAACTTTGGGGGTTGGGAGGTGATTTGTGTAAGTAAATGAGCTGCCTTGTAAATGAATCTCATTTATCATACAGGTGGTGATAAGAATGAGGGCAGAATAAATCACATGCTTCATGCCTGAACCTTTGGATTAGAAAGCAAGTTATGATGAAGAAGCAGCAGCTGTGTGAATCTCACTTTTCAGTTTTTGTCCCACAAGTTGGGTCACAGTTCAACAGGACAAATTCATTAGTCAGAACTGAGATAAGACAGGTGATGAAATTAAGGGAAAACCAACTAAACCCATGAAAAAAAGACAGCCAGGGAGAGTTTTAAGGCTTAGAAAAAGTTTAAAATTCAATAAAATGAAACTAGAGTCTTCTCAAGAAAATAAGTCTTCTTTCTCTTTAAGCATCACATCTGTGACTGCAGATTTTAAGTGTATCCTTATTTATTTTCCCCGCTTCACCAGTCTGCATAAATGATTTGCTATTCAAATCTGTACATGACACACCACACTGTATCTCCAGTACTCCTCTCGTACTCACACATACTTCAGTGGACTATTGGTGGCCTCTGGTGGTACAATCTGATTCACGTGTGTTGTGTCTTAATTTGTGTGCTTCTACACTCACACTTATTATTCTGGGTGAAGAAGTGTGTTCATACTGACAAGTATGGCAACATGCAGCACAGTATAAGTACCCGGATGGTGCACTCAAAATGGTCAGAAAGTTGAGTGTGGAACCGTGGACGCTTCTCAGCCTCAACTGTTGCCATCTTGGCTACGCAGCGCAAGGGGAGGGACCACAAACATATTCTCAAACTTGTGAAAATGGCAGCCAAGGAAGGAAAACATTCTGTTGGTGCTGTTGGTGGTATAGTTTACATGTCACATGAAACAAGGAGCACACTCAAGAAAGTGAAAATGTATCTTTTTTTCAGGAAAGTTCAGAGATTTTTAGTGTTCAAGTGTTTTTTTCATTCTATTTATCGTGTATGTTTAGCATTTCACTCACTCACATAACTGTGCATATATATGTTACATGTCAGTACGTCTTACAATGTTACAAATATCTTTTATTCATTTCTGGTAAATATCCTAGCTTTTTTCTCACTCTAGCTTAGCTGACCTTTTGTAATTGCAAATATATACCAGCAGAGAGTAGCAGAGATCTGCTGGATCTGGGACTGAAACTGATGTAGCTGCTTGGAAATTTAGGCCAATAGACATGAGCCAAGAGTCTGAAGCTTTTAGTATTTTTAAAAATATGATGAAAACATCTTGAAGTAAGAGAGTTGGAACTGATTTTTTTTGTTTGTTTGTTTGTTTTAGGTGCTGATGTGTGATGTGTGTGCTGATGAAAATATCATACTCATATATGAGCAAATGGGCTGGTCCTCATTACCAGTTGCCTCAATATACAGCATCATATTTATTTTCTAATATAAAACTACTGTTCAACACACAGGATCGCAGGACTCACCAACTCTTGATACTCATTGACAAAACTACAGAACTTGGGAAAACTGCTTTTCATGTCACATCATGTTAGTGGAATTACATCACAATGGACTTGAAAGTCTCATCTCTTTGAATGATACTTGAGAAATGAAAATGTAAGATATAGGCATAATATTGAGAAGGAAATTCAGATATTCACCTCCATGAATTTTTAAATAATGAACTTTTTACAAAGTCAGCAAGTTTCAATGCAATTCTCAATATGTTCACACTGCAGAATGAGTTAAACTGAAAACAAACTTCTCCAGATAAAATGATAGCCTGACTCAACAACAACTGTCACAGAAGTTGGAGAACTGGCAGTATGCAGACAAACGTAGAGTCACACTTCATGTTTATTTTAATGATTTTGATGAAGATTCTGATGAGCTAATATCCTCATTTTGATATTATGTGTAATTATTCTGTGTGTGAGAGCTGATGTACCTCAGAAAGTACTGATTGCTGGTGAAGAGGCAGGTTTGGTAACAGAGAGGTTGTGGGTTCAAATCCTTACTACAGTTTTGAATGAACTGTCAAAACAAGAGACAAAAACTGTTCTTATACAACTCTGAAAGGAGCATTTTAACTGCTAGAGTATGTATTAGTGTCTAAGTTTCTTAAAGGATGATCGACCAAGGAAAAATCTATTTCCCAGACAGGTTTAGTGACTTCATCTGCAGCTCAGTGGAACTTTGGATTTGTTTGGCAGTGTGCATGGAGGTGTGTGCCCACAATGACCAAAGGGGAAAGGAAAAATGAAGATGGTAGAGAAAAGCTGAAGAATAAAAGCTGAACTGAACAGAGGCAGAGAGCTGCCAGACCCTTGCTGTGCTCAAGGTCTTGCAGGCAGACAGCCAGCGTCCAACATGGGGGGTCTTAGTGTCCGAATCTATGGGGGATCTGACCCATGCTGCTCCCTGCTGTGTGTGTGTGTGTGTGTGTGTGTGTGTGTGTGTGTGTAGACCAAGGACAATCAGGCCACCATCTGATATGTGAAGTGGGAGAGGTGATTATGATGTGGATATTGGAGTCCTGGATGTGAGAAGCCCTTAGTAATAGGCAGTAACAGGCAATCCACCTGATTACTCTCTTCCAATCTTGCTTTATATGTGACCTTTGGATTTTCTATGTCTAATACACTGGTATCCACTCTGAGGTGGTCCAACTACAGCATAATACGAAAGCGGATAGTGCACCAAATATAAAGTGACGCCTGTGGGCTGGTTCAGATATTAATGTTGAGTGTGGGACTGCAGTTTGACATGACACAGTCTACTTGCTGCAATATACAAATGATGGCAAATTAAAATAAGAACTTGGATGTGCAGATGCTTCTATACAGGGCACACTGGCTCACTAAAATCTTTGATTAGTATGCAGATGGCAGAAATCATTTGTTATGGCCTTTGCAGCCTGCAGCTCTCAGCCCAGTTGAACGCCTAATGAGGAAATATTTTTGGGAAGCTGAATGTTCATTTCTCCACAAGAACTTTACAGATTATGAGGAGGATGCTGAGGAGCACTGAAGCTGTTCTGGAGATTTGTCATTGTCAACACCTTACTAAGATACTTAATGTTTGAGTAATTTGTTGGCTGTCTGTTTATTCCTTCTGAATAGGGAGATCTATTATCAATTTTAGTGCTCTGCTCACCTGCAAACTCTGCAGTAACTGCTGGAATTACTGTTTTTGCTCCTCATGCAGCATTTAAGAACTTTCATAGGCAGATGCAACCCCACCATCCATTTATAGGCTCTGAGTCTTAAGCTCTGCTGGAGGGGAAGTTATTATCATTACTCCCCAGTCTCTGCTGTTTTAACTTTTGTTTGTCCTCATGGGGAGTGATGAATCAGAGCTGAGTCAAAACTTATATACTGTATATATTGTGGCTTGCTGGATGAAAAGTCTCAACATCTGGGTTAAAAGTATATTTTTTAAGATGTCAACGTTACATCCAACTGTTTTTGATTTGATTTACCCTGTAGAGCTTTTGACCATTAGTAGCATTGTAGAGCAACATTTTTGGAAGTGGGTCCCTGTTTTGTTTTATATCATAAATGTGGTCGCTGCTCTACAGGCTATAATGCTTCCAGAACAAGTTGAGGGTCAGTGTGACATGTGATTATTAGCATGCTATGTGCATGGTGTGTGTGCGTAACAAATTGTAGGGTACAGTATACATACTGCCAAATAGCCTGCTATAGATCCCACTGCAACACACACACACACACACACACACACACACATAGTAACCCTTTGGTTGTTGGCATGGTAACCACTGAGGGGTCTCCACACTCTCCAAATTCCCTCTTCTTCCCTCCCTCCCTTCGTCTTTGTTCCATCACGAAATTTGGAGTTTTTAAAGTAATTTCAAGGCAGCAAAGTCTGTACACTGACCTTCTCCTGTAAGATTTTTACCAAAATGTGAAGCACCCCGTCTATTATGATTGGTTGCAGTGTTTTTTTCCAGTGAAGGTAGGCTGTGTTTTTGTACCATACAGTAACACAAATCATAGGATGGTGGACAAGGTGGATGATGCACAAAGCGCAAGACTTTGACTCCAGTTACCTAGGGTCCACATCCCGAGTCCTGCATGTGGTTAGGCTTGACAAAAACACCACTGCTTAAGGTTAGGGAAAGGTTGTAGTTAAATGTTAACAAAGTATCTTGTGCTGGAAGTCACAGTTTTTTCAATATTTAACCACTATCTTTATAAGCTTTTATAACCAATTAATGCAAGGGTCTGAATATAACTGGAAAAAATTGGATTATTATTTATATACTGAGAGCAAATATTGTATTGCAAGAGTGGACATTGTAGGAAGATGAACAGAATAGAAAAGACTTGGTTAGGGTTAGTCAAACACTATTTTTTGGGTTAAGCTAACAACTTAGTCAAAGTCAGAAAAGGTTATTGTAAAAAGAAACCACTGTTGGTTGGAAACAGAGAGTGAACATGTCAAAGGGTGACATTCTGTCGATCCATCCAACCACTCTGACCTCCTCCCTCTGTAGACACAGTGTCTCTATAATCTTACTGATAATTATGATACATCATAATTCCTACAACAACTGGAGGTGTTTGTCACTTGAATGTGGGACTCTGTGGCTCTGAGCTGTGTGAATCCTACAGTAAATATACTACACACACACACACACACACACACACACACACAGTACTGACTTCTCACTGCAAAGGTGGGTGGTTTCTCTCAAGATAACAGTACAGTAGTATATATGAGTGATTGAATGCCCCCTTCCTACGTTTTATGCAGCAAGCCTCTCTTAACTGTGAAACTGTTTATCTTTTTCTGAAAATTCATGGTGTGCAGCTGCAGCAATCACACAGGAAAGGTGGTACCCCATAACTCGCCCACTCGTTTTTCATTTTCTTCCTTTTTCTTTCCTCTATGGGTCAATAAACTGGACCATAGTAAGAAAGATGAGAATCAAACAATATGAGACAGTGAGTGAAAGAGAGAGAGAAAGTGAAAAACAGGGGAGAGGGCACATTGGGTTACTCTGAACGACTGCTCCTCATCCATAATTTATGAGTTAATGAGATGGAACAATGAAATATCTGAAATGTGGCTATGCCTGAAAGGTTTCCCTGAAGGATCACCAGACTGAATCCACTGTGATAGGTACACTCCTAATATCTCAAGAGATACTACTTGTGCTGTTTGAGATAAAGTGCTGATATACACCAGCATTTCTGGCTTAACTGAGCATCCACTGGGTTTGTGTTTTTTCCTGAAAAATTGTTTGGAAAGTGAAATGGATTTAAATTACAAATCTGTGTTTAATGGTCACAGGCCCCAGTGTTTCAATTTCTTGGTAAGGCAAGAGGAATCTCACTATTTATTTCTAGTTATTTTATTTAAAGAATATCACCCTGAAATAATTGGATCAGAGGGATTATTGCTGTTAATAGAGCTGTTCTGAGCCACTTCAGTAAATTCAATATATTTATATTTAATCCACTTATCTCCAAGATATCAATCTATTATAACCATAGGTAGTAATGTGCATCTCTGAAGTTAATGTGTGTTTGAACTACGTGGCAGAATTGGAGAAACATTTATTTATTTCAAGCACTTTGTTTTTATTGTAGAATTCCACAAACAGTGTTAACATTTCAAAAAATATAAAAAATGTCACACAGGTCTAACTGACACAAGTCAAACAGAAACCAGAATGTTTTTTGTTTGTTTGTTTGTTTGTTTTTTACAAAAGTTACAGAAAATTTATAGAAAATATTAGTTACACATCACAAAATAAGGATAAACAACACACCTATTCATCTAGAATTACTACTATCATCATCGCCATCATCATCGATGATCACTAACTGATTGTTGTCCACTAAAACATTGTTTTTATTGATTTGTTAGTCAGACAATTACAACATTACACAGCTCAACTTCTCATCTGATTCAACATTTCTACAGAAAAAACTGAACTACAACAACCTTTATATTACAGAACACATCCCAAAGCTAAATATGCTCAATTCATACAAACGAAACTCAAATACAACTGGATTCATTTTCCTTCTTTCCACTGTGAAGTTACAGCAGCTGTGATTCTGACTGGGAGGGATGTTTCTAATGAATTATAGCTGTCATTCAGTATGGATGGGTTTGATTCCATTATATAATTCAGAATGCCAGGTTTTAATTATCGTTCCACTATAAAGTTGCAAATTAGATGCCAGGGGGCTTCATTTGTTAAAAAGTTCATAATTAGTTTTACAACCAAATCCAAGTCAAAGTTTTCATCTAAACCTGACTTCAAATATTCAGTGGTATTTGAAATGTGATATAAAGAACTTTTAACTTCTACAGCTCAAAGTTGAAAATAAAAAATAAAAAAATATTTATTATAAATGAGGTGCCTGGTGATTAAAAAAACATTTTGATTCTTTTTAGATTGTGAACTCGCACCATTTAGCAAAAATTAGCTCTGTGTTTCCCTCATAATTTCCCATCAACCCTCAAAAAACTTGACAAAGAATGAGCAGACAGAGTGCCATCCCTCACTGCAGTATGTCTGCGCGGGCTCCATGTCGTTCATCACTCCTTCCTCCTCAAAGCCAGTCCTCTCTTCTCTCTTCTTCTTCTCCTCATCCACCTCCCCCTCTGTCTTCTTTCTCCTTTCTGCCTTCCCTCCATCTGAACTCTTGCTGGCTGGCGCCACTTTCTTCTTCCCACCTTCCTTTCCTCCCTTCCTCTCCTCCTCTCCATTGCGTTGGGCAAGCTTCATGTGGGCCTCAGCGGGTGCCTTCTTGCAGGTTTTGGCTTTCAGGACTTTCTCCCCTTCGCAGGCATTCTGCCTCTTCTTCAGCTTGCCCACGAGCTGCTTCCAGTACTGGCTGGACTTTACCCCATAAGCCTGGCACAGGTCCGGTTTACCGGCGTAACGACACCAATACCTGGAAGTAGCAGAAACAAGAAAAAGACAATTGAAGAGATCGAACAAAGACAAAGAGTAGAAGAAAGAAAAGGAGAAAGACGAGCTGGAAAACAAGACAAAAAAATCACAACACACTGGGAGTCAGGGATGGAGTCGGCCAATGGGTTTAATTGGCCTTTCGCTCCCACTGTTTATCTGATCTGTCCCACAGTGGGACATTTATAAGACAGTTATGAGATCATCACGGGTATGGAGTCATTTTTCCATTGCCATTTAGCAATTACAGTGATTAAAAATGAAAATGCATTTTTTTAATGAACGAAACTATCCCATTTAGGAGTCTCTGAAAGTATTTTAAGTGACTTATAGTCAAACCAGCCAGGACCATGGGGCAGATATTTCTAAACTTTGATAGCCTAGTTGTGTCTCTACTGCAACAAAATTTTGTTGTAGCTTTCAGGGCAACACATTGTATATGCAGATTATGCACATTAAAGTTCTCGTACCCTGCCGGCAGAGGATTGTCATGTCACCTCACCAGGAACAACCCAACCGTTGTGTGCTAGGCATCAAATGTCCCTTAGTTTGTAAGAATTAGGACCAACCAGTCCAACATTTTCTTTTTACCCTGGTGACATTATTTCTGTAAATTCCAATGTAAGGAAAGAAAGTGTCTCTTTTTGGATGGAAACTTAGAAATAATATAAAAATATATATAATAATAATAAAATATAAAATAATAATAAGAAATGGGTCTTGTCCGTGAGGTTCAGAACATTCAATGAAGCCATGAAAACTATATTATTATATCCATAGTATCAATATTTGTTTGTCCTTTTCACTGAGTGAACCCTGAATTCTTAAATGAATGAAAATGACCACATGACACAAGTGACATAAATTTAAGGGCTTTAAGTGTTGACTTGACTTTGTCCTATCAAGTGTAATGACTCCATTGCACTCTACAGCCTCCACAGACTTGAGTCAGGTCAGATATTGCTGTAAATTTCTCCCTCACCTCTGCTGCTCTCCCAGTGTTTCAGTGCTGCAGTTCACCAGCAGGCTCACCAGTCCCTCTCCAGACGTCTGCCAGATGCAGCGATGTCCCTCCTTGGTGCTCAGCTCCCCAGAGCCGGGCACGGAGCGATTTCTAGGTCTCTTGGCCGGTGGGGGTGAAGACGGAGGCTGGCGGGGTTTGTCAGGTCTCCCCTGCCCGGGCTGCCGCTTGGCCTCAGCGAGGACGGGGAAGCAGAGGAGGAGGAGGAAGAGGAAGCTGCATGGAAGGACGCTCATATTCACTGCAGTGGGACATTTAGATACAGGAAAAGAGAAAATCTGAAGGTCAATTAATTTTCTTAAGCGCTTCTTAAGCACTGTTAAATTGTGTCATTTATTGCCATTTACTGGCATAGGACTTTAATTTTGCTGTTTCCAGCAGCAGTAGACAGCTGTTTCAGCAAACAAGCAAACCACTGTAACTACCCAGCAACAAACAGCAAACAGGCAAAGTTAGAGATCATCTGATATTTTATAGGTACCGGTAGATATTTTTCTCAAAAGTTGGGAAAGGTGGAGAGGAAAAGAGCTGAATACTGCACTTACTTTGATCAGGTGTATACAAACACACCTCCAATGGGATGATCATGATGCTGTGTGTCTGCTGGATGCTAACACTGACAGTTACTTTTATGGATATTTATTTGTCAAACATAGTTAAATGTAGCTTTGTGTGCTTTTTGATGTTTCTTCCAGTGTGAAAACTCTGTTAAGAAAGTCTTCATCACCATTTTTATCCCAGGATATATAACCCAATAATGAATTTATTAGCAGGTGACTGAATCTAGCTATCACATTTAAAGATGCAAACCACTACTAAAAAGTTGGTTCAGTGTTAATATGCTGATGTTGGTACAATGTTTTCTGTGTTCACCATCTTAGTTTATTTGTGTCTGCATGCTAATGTGTTAATTAGCACTGAACACAAAGTACTGCTTAGGCTGTCAAACCCTGTCAGCTGATAGGGCTCAATGAAAAATTAGGAGATCAGCAAAGACATTAGAATTAATTCTGAGGGGGACATGTACATCTGATCCAAATTTCATCACAGTTCATCCAAAATTTGTCAAAACATTTTCCTCAAAACCAAAAATGTAAACTTCATGGTGGCATTAGAAAAAAACAGGGGCTCATGAAAGTCATTAGCCTTCATTCTCTGAGGACCATGAAACCAACAGACTGACAGCCATCCCTACAGCCAGGCCACAAAACACTGGATCCTACATTCCCCATACTCCAGCTCCATAGTGTCTTTTGTTAGACCCTCCTTGCCTGGTGAATACCAATGTCTATTAAACCAATGCCTGATGACATCATCTGGATTATTTTTTTCAGACTTTACAAAACTCCCTCCAGAGCCATGGGGGGCATTATACAACTGTTCCCAGGCTGAATAGCACTCTCTGTTTTGAGTAAACTGAACATGTGAGTGGAGTGTGCTTTTCATGTTTGAAATACTGTACTGATTTTTAACAGAAGGTCAAAGAAAATGATCAGAAAATTTCAAGCCTTCTGTTAGTCCGACAGCTGTATAAATCAGCAGTGTATTTTTACACTCCAGATGAGATGCTGAATATGAGCCACAATGAAATTTTAATCATACCTGCAAGGCAACTGGATCAGTGCACCACCAAAAACTACAGGAAATTAGCATTATTGTATGCCTAAACTTGCAGCTAGCAGTTTTAACATGAGAATGTGTAATTGAAAATGACATTGTTGGTTCTAATCTTTAAAGATTTGGACTTTTAGAATTTTTAATTCCCTCTTCTGCATCCGTATCTCAGAGGGCCAGAGTGTCAAAGGGACTCGACACATGAGTGTTAAATGTTAAAAAAAAATGGACAATGGACACAGAGTGGGGGTGTGAGTCTCTGTCAGCACCTTATTGAAAATCAGCCAAGCGTCAGAAACACTCCCCCAAGAAGAGTCCAGACCGGACATGTAGCTATCAAACAAGCAGGGATAGGTTGTGGGAGACAGGATTACAGTTGAACTCATCGCTAGTCATTTATTTCCACATTTATTTTTCTGGGAGGGCAATAGGTCATGAAATGCATTGGTCATTAAAAAAACTGGAACTAGGATTAAATAATATGAATATGAGGGAAATACAACCAAAGATAAAACACTAATTTATGTGAGTTAATATATTTCTTATTTTTTGGAATTCTGATGTGAAAATTAAGTCAATGCATTCATGAAACCGATCAGTCTATTTCTCAGGTTAGTTGTTGTGTGTTTAATTAAGTGCATTTGCACACTGCATTTATGTAAACAATTAGAGTCTGGATAAATTAATAAATTAATTAGTAAAACAGTAATTAGTAAAAACATTCATATCCTGTGTACCACTGTGTCCCTGGGCCACTGTGTAAAAACTGCTTTCCTGCACCTTCACACATTTAATGATGTGAGAGCAACAAAAGACATGGTTGTGTGAAAATTAGTCCCATTAGTAATGTTTATGTATTTGTGTTATATTGAAATGGAAAATTAAATCGGAGGTACATCCTGCTCTGGAGTATTGTGGTGTTTCTGTTTCATGAATAGGCTTTACAATCAGGTACTTCAGTGCAATTATTATCTATTATTATTTTATAACCAACACATAAACTGAGTTATGAGTATGAGTTTTCCTGCTTATTGTCCTAAACGTGAGGTTGAGTTCCCGCTCTGGAACTCTCACCATCACATGGTGAGATATTGTTAATTAAACCAACTCTGCCAGGAATACTCTATGTACAGAGAGGTGTGCAGCAGCATAATGAAAATCCTCCATTTGTGTCTACACCAGTCTGAGCACAATACCCAGCCACTCTAGTTATGAATGTAAAACATAACAAAATAGATGTGACGCCTACATGAGACCCTTCTGGTTGTGCTTACAAGCATAAAAAACAAGTCTGTGTAGATAAAAGTGATGTGTATCTGTTCCATCAGACATGCTGAAAACAAGCAATTAAAAAATGGGTCTGAAATGCCTCCTGTGTAAACACAGTGTATAATATTTTCAACAAGTTGTAGATTTAATGATGTTCATTTTTGACAGTGATTGTGGAAGGTACAACTCAGATGGTGTAATTTCACTTATACCATGGCCAGCTGCTAATGAACTACCACATATAATTAGCTCAAAAACATCATTGTTGTCATTCATTTACTTATATAAGTAGTTTTTATTATCTTTTTATTATCACCAACAGCTGATAGCAGGAAAGGGCTTCACAAATGAGAGAGAGTTTTGAGATCCTGACCAGTGCTGACATTGGTTTTCACTGCTGCACACCTGTGTCAAAGGTGTCCAGTTATACTGTACATTACAAAAAAGTAATAGACACCTATCAACCATACCAATCAGAACTGAAAATTCTCAGTGGCCATTGTATATTTAAATAGGATTTATTTTGATTTGTGATAACTGGTTATGCTACAGCAGTGTTGTGCTTTCTTCCTCCATAACAGCTCATTGTGCATCTTGCTGTCTGAGTCAACAATCCAGTCCCACTGCAATTCATGAAATAGTCACGAGAGTTACTGTACTGATTTCTGCACATGTAGACAATACATCCATAATTTAAAATATTGACATGATGGTTAGGTTGAAAATTGAAGTTGAATTTTTTTTTTTTGTTTGTTTGATTCGGTGGCCACTGCGTCAAACAACCCACTGTAACAGCAATTTGTGTCCATACATGAAATGTAGTGGACACGAATGTATCTTTTTTTTTTGTGACAACTACTCAACCAGTTCACAGTCTAAACACACTAGTTAGTCCTGCAGTGTGTATACAAATATTGCCAAGTGTAAATTGATTTTAAGAACATTTACTTGCACTACTAAGTGCACACAATGTTGTGTCTGAGCTTAAAGTGATCTGATGTTCAACATAAAGGTTTCCTCAGTGAAGCTTTTGAGGAGCTCCAAGATGATTGTTAGGACACACGGCATTAGTGTAACAACATAAAACATTCGGTTTGACTCAGTGAATTAACAAAACCTCAGCAAGCTGCAAAAAAAAGCTCAACTTTAAATAAAATACTGTCAGTTTTTTCCTCTTAAATTTATAATGATTTGTTTTCTTCCAGTTCTTCTTTTAACATATTCAGGATTTCCTCTCACAAGTTCATAAAAAAATCAAACAAAAATGACAGATGAAACGGATTGCTTTTGGCAGGATAAGTCACCTTTCCACTGCAGCATTTTAGTAGGAGTTTGCGGGAGATGATAAACAAAGACACGCCACACCAAAACAAAAATAATCCCCCCTTCCAAGCACAGCCCCCTCTCCTCCAAATACACCCCTCATCAATAAGTCATGACAAAAAACAGTTCTTTCTTTGTTATTCTCTAACGCTCTAATATTTGGTTTGACAGATTTAGGATGAAGCAGAAATGCTAGTTAAGTGTTCAAGGTTTGTTGTTTAGCTGTTCAGTGTGAGCATAGGGCCCGGTGCTCTTACCATGTGACGCTCCACGGCTCAGAGTCGCTGTGAAAATGTGGGGGCCACAAACACTTGGATAAAAGCAGAGAGAGAACGAGGATAAAGGAGGAGGAGGAGGAGGAGGAGGAGGAGGAGGACGGGGGGAGTTCAGGGAACAAGGAGAACTATACGAAGAACTGCCCACCCAAAACCAAGCACACCTCCCACACTCACCCCTTCTGACAAAACCCCATGTACGTCTACATGTGTGTGTGTGTGTGTGTGTGTGTGTGTGTTTGTGTATGTGAACAGGACAATGGACACACTTGCCAAGGTTTCTTGCTCTGTGCAACACTGACGACACCTCAAGGGTCTGGATGCCTCAGTGTCATTCACTCAGCAAAACACCTCTTTGTTCATCATGGAAACCGTATAAATACTTCAAATGCAGCGTCATGATTTTATTTTGTCTTGTCGAAAAAGTAGAATAAAGACATTGAATTCTACATCTGGATTTTAAGGTTGGAATGTTAAGGCGCCAGTTGTAAGTATCTGGTTTAAACAAATGTGAGATAAAAGGCACTAAAAGATCAGTAAGATATTACAGACAACAAGCTGTGTGTACCAATTTCAGGGTAGATTATTATTGACTCAGTGAACTCTTAAAATGTAAACTTCATTTTATTGTGACAACTACAGAATAAACTAATGGAAGAAGAGTACTTCCAACAATTATATTTAGGCCTAATTTAGACAACTATGAGCAGAGGTGTTAACTGAAAATAACACCCAGCAGTCAGTCAGAATCAGAGCTATATGAGGTAAAACATGCTCATCACAGTATAAAGTAGCCCTGTGCTGAATTTGCTAACCTAAAGCGCTCAGCTGTAAATAAACAGCAGGACAAAACAGATATTAAAAATGTAAAACCACACAAGCCACATCAGCAGCTGAGTCAAACTCTAAGTCACAGTCAGAGGCACACAGGGGCATTGGCTGGTTTCAACATCAAGAGCACACGAAATATTTAGAAATGACAAACCACACAAAAATTAGCCAAAAGTTTGGTAAGATATGAGTTGTGTGTGAACAAATTCACAGTAACTGCGTCTGCTTGTATTGTTTACTAAAATTATGTACCTGTCACTTCTTCCTCAATTTCCTATCTATCCTCATGGTTCTTTTGGTGCCATGAAGGAATCATTCATTGAACTCTAACTCTAACCAATCACAGTTTTGGAATCATTGTTTGAAAGCCAGCAGTTATCACACATATAGTTTTTTCAACAAATTAGTTCTGGTTCTTGAAGCGGTTCCATTCAGGATTCTTTGAACCTTTGAACTATCCAGTGAAAAAGCCTGTGTCAGTTTTAAGTGGAACCACTGTAATCAAGGATTGGTCATTAGAGGAATATGTTGCGCAATACACAGTGGTATAAAGCAGTGATTACCTGCATGCGTTACAGATATTTGTCAACAGACCACTATATGCTCTTTTGTTCCTGCATTTCACACATCTTCTCCAATCTTGTTTTCTCAGATGTTGTCACAGTTGAAACACACATGAAAACCTGCTATTTATTTTGGTTGTAAGTGGGAACTGACTTTTCAGGTTCCAAACCAATTTATTTTTGGTCAAAATGCTCCCAGCTGTTTGCTGTGTGCAAAACCAGAACCTGTTACTGTCCTGTTGGTGGAAAAGGAGTAACAGTGTGCAGGCCTGTGAACCACCTGCTGTTGTGCTCAAGCAGGATATTATTATACACCTAAGCTTAATCAGACCTGCTCACATTTTCAGTTCATTTTCAAATGTAAAATAATAATAATAATAATAATAATAATAATAATAATAATAATAATAATAGGGAGGAAACAAAAGACTCCTTCAACATAATTAAAAAACTAAACAACTAAAAAAATTAATGAGCCATGTCTATACACAATAAATGTATGAATGATGATTTCACTCACTTTTCTGGGTAAAAAAAAAAAAAAAAAGGCAAGTAATGATTTGTATTTGCAAATTTAGCAGAAAGGTTAAGGATCTTGCACAGCTACAGGTTATATACTCAGCTGCAATTATAAAGTATACTTATTAATATAACAGTGTTCAAATATATATTTCAGTGTAAAGCAGCTCCAAACCCCATGTTGAGATGGTTGAGATGGCCATGGTAAATATGCAGAGACACTTAAGAAACACACTGCAGGGAAACTCAACCGACTATTCCTCTTGAATCTGAATGTGACGTTAACTCCTGCAGAGCCAGTGCCCTTTACAGAACAAATCCTCAACCAATGTCAAATAGAGCGAAACATAAATACAGTATAAACTAATATCTGATGAGCCACCTATTTGCATAACCCTTAAATAATCCATAATGCATGACCTGTGAAAGAACTTAAAGTCACTTTTTCTTCTTTTCTATTGGTCCAGGTCTCTCCTTCTCTCTCCCAGTGTCACCGTATTTGTAACAGTTAGTAACTCTGCCCTCAGCAAGATGAATGAGGAGAATCTTCTCTGTCCTCCAGGACAAAGACTGCTGCAGGAATCTGGGTCACAGCTTAACCCCCTGCTGACACCCTGTCATCGCCGCCCAGCTCCTTCTCATTCAGATCAGGGGTTGGTGGAGCTCTGAGGACAGCTCTTTCCCCGTGCATGCTGCCAGAAATCTGCTTGGCAAGAGAAGGATGTTCTGAAAAACAAGTCAGAAACAGTAAACATGTCGTTACGCCTAGTCTGGGCCAATCAGGAACAAGTATGTCACCTTGTTTTCAGCCATAAGTACACTTCGTTGTAAAGCTCAGTGGCATCAGACTGAATGGCATAACAGTGGTGATCATCATTTACTCAAGAGTGTGACTCATAGAGGACAGAGTGAGTAATGTGTGGAAACGAGGGAGATTTTTTGTCATCTCTTTTCAATACTTCCTCTTTTTTTGGCTAATTTGTTTTTGAGATGAGCTCAGTGGCAGAGTGGCACTCTCAAACCTCAAAATTACAAATCAGTATTTTAAGTGATATTAACCTGTTTCTTGTATTTGTTTTTTGTCTGTGGTAAACATTTTCATGTAATGTAAAATTGAATATACATAAGTGGTAGGAATAATTTTTGAAAAGGAAACTACTTGGTTTATTTTGTGTGTGTGTGTGTGTGTGTGTGTTTGTGTTTCTGTGGTAATCTGCTGAATGATTTGCATGTTTGTCACTGATTTTTGGCACACATTAGGAGGTGTGTGTATGAGAATGTGAATGCAAGTGTGAGTGACTGTGTGTCCTGACATGTGTTTGCCACATGTCACAGTTCGTTGAAGAGGACATGTGCAGCTGTGACTCTGTTGCCTCCTACTGGTGGTTTATAGAAACAAACACTGTAAAAACAAACACTTCATCTTGTAATAAGAGGAAACATTTTCATGCTCAAAAACTAAATAATAAATAAATAAATACTTGTTCGTCTGTTTTCAAAAGCAACTGCAGATTTAATAGATTTTGCAAACTTCTACACATTTCTTCCATAAAGTAAATGCCATACCCTAAAGTAAAATAAACATTTTTTTTTCAGAAATTAAAGCTCTAAATTTGACATATTTTGGCTATTTATGAAGAGTTTGCAACCACAACGCAGGAACAGCAGGAATATTCCTAATATCAATAAAGCTAATATTCCTGAAAGTAGGGCAGATTTGCACATTTCCCTTCTATCTATCTACAATTCTGTTTCTTAACTGAAGAGTAAAATATCCCCCACCAGAGACTTGGTGTGTGTGTGTGTGTGTGTGTGTGTGAGAGAGAGAGAGAGAGAGAGAGAGAGAGAGACTAAGGTGAGCTAGTGATGACTTAAGAGTCCTTGACAGCAAACAGAGGAGTCCACTCTGTAGTTCTCAATGGTTGTTGAGAAGCGGCTGCAATCAGCGCTTTGTTGCCGCCGTCACCTCCTCTGCCATGATTACTGCGGTGATTATGACACACAACCTGTGGTGCGTGCATGCGTGTGTGTATGTGTGTGTGTGTGTGTGTTTTAGAGAGACAAAAGGGCAATAGACAGAAGGTGAGAGAAAGTGATGAGACTGAAGACAAGCTGTCTGTCATTGAAAAACCATTTAAAGCTGAGAGAGCTATTGGCATGTTTAAACTGCTAATGTTGCCTGGTATCACCAAATGGCATATGAATAATAGGCCAGTTTCGTATTTTTTGTTTCCATGTATCATTTCACACTATTTAGTCTTTACTGACGTATATTTTGCAGAGACACTGTGTGTGCAAATCTCATAACCCAGATCCCTATTAATGACACACACAAGTTATCTCACACCATTGAATGACACACGAAAGGTCGTCAAAAGTGGCATGCTATATCTATATCTATTCACAATCCCATGATATAATGTAGGCTAATGTTATAAAAGACAATAGCCTACATTTTGCTTTGGCTGGTTTCATGTAGTATAGTAAAAAGACAGCTGTTCAGGTCTTCATTGACATTTTTTATTTATGGCTTAACAACAATATTTCAAGTAGTTGTTAAGACCCTCCTTAAAAATGAGTTTTCTACACATAACCATATGAAATAGAAGATGATTTTAAAGAAGAAACACTGAATGTAATGTTAATACAATCAGTGTTCATATTTTGTCATTATTTCTAAACCTGGTTCAGTGCTGAGATGATGCATGATGGCACAGTATTTTATTGAAAGACAAGCCTTAGGACCACAGAGGCTGATTTCATATTCAGTTAAACATCAGCCTTTACTTGCTTTTTTGCAAACTGTATGTGTATCCCCTTCAGAACAACTTTGTCGATCCAATCATCCTCTCACTGGAGCTGTGTTTGTGTCCATCTGATGAATCTAGGTCCAATATTCACTTTCCCTTTAGCTCCAATTCAGTCTCCTCCAACTCTTAGGGAAAATATCTGTCTCTTAAGCTGCTAGATGATCCACTTTTTCACCCGCTGATTGTGAACTTACTGCTTGTGTGCTGTTTAGAGCTGAAGATTTATGAAGATGTCTGCTAAATGCTTTTACATTGTAAGCAGCTGAGAGTGCTGAGACTGAACCATACAGCAAATGTGAAACCAAAACTATGAGCAAAAAGACATAAATAGCAGAAAAGGTTCATCATTGTCATTGTGTAAATATAAAAATGTAGATAAACTCTCACTTACATAGACACTGAGACATACCCACAAAAATATAAATGACCTACTCTAGAGGTTAATGAATGAAGTGCTGGATGAATTTATCTTAACTGCTCTCCCTGAGGACCTGGTGGATCGTTTCTATGACGACTGTCTAAACCTCATTACTGCCTCACCACCCTGCGATTAACTGGTTCACTGTGGGTGTCATGTGATTTAGATTCAGTAATTATCAGGCAGCAACAAAACTGCAGTCTGATGTTCCTGAAGTGTTTTTACTTGCTTATTTCATCTGTCCATACGAACTGTATTTAAGCTAAGATCTATTGTACTCGATACTAATTGTGCATCTCACGCTTGAGAAGTGCAATGGGTCCGTTTGCAGACGTATGAATTAAACTTACAGAAAGACAACTGCTGACTCTGTGCTTTATTCAATAGAAGATTACTGTAACACATAATTAGGAGGTTGTCTTTCAGTGTCATCATCGTGTTTGGAAAGAGGCTGCACAACTGATGAATGCACAAGAAACTGATCTGTTTGTGACACCAAAATATAAACACTTATAGTACGACAGGTAATAAAGCAAACTTTCAGTCAGACACACACTGACTGGTGGCATTAAATGTCACCCTGTGGCGCACCCGAGACACATTTCCACTACTGGAAACACATTCCAGTGTCACCTTTGTAACCATGTCAAAGTCAGACGTTATTAATGTCACTCCTTCAGCTGCAAGCAAGAGGTGAAGAAAGAAAGAAAAAACAGCCCCAGAGCAGAGATCAGGAAAAGAGAGCATGAAATAAAAATCATCTTTCTGCTTGGCTCATATTTTTCTTATTTTTACCCACGACACTCTCCAGACTTATTAAGATTCTGTTATTCTGTTTCTAAAACGTACAATCCATCGTAAAGTTTTATCAATTTTTGTTTATAGCGTGTTTTTGTGTTGTGTTTTTTTTAGTATAGCAGAATAGCTACACTACTTCATGGACATGAGTTGAATCATAATTTAAGTTTATTTAAGCTCAAGTCTTAGGGGTCTTGAAGAACAGCCACAAACACCATCACAGTGCCACATACAGGAGAGTTATAGAGGATAAGAGCAAAACATCAAACCTGTGCATCAACATGAGCAGCCAACTCTGATGTTCAAGAAAGATCATCTCCATGACAGCTGACAAAAAGTGACAGCTGGCAGAAGATGGGACACATGATTGAGCACCCCAAAATTAGAGTTATCCAGCACAATTCACATCAGTCAGCTGCCTCCAGAGCAAATCCACATCTGCACAAGCCAATGAAATTCACATAAAATTCAGTCTGAAAACAATATAGGAAGTTTACTTTTTTTTTTTTTGCACAATACTCTTTTGTTTACCTGTCACTGTATGCATGCACTGTATTTCCATGTTGTGTAAGAAAATGTGCTTCTAAATCAAATTGCCCTGCGTATTCACAAGACTGTTGATGCTGGTGATGAACTACTCCAAATTGAACGTTTATTTGTTGTTTATCCATGCCCTTGAAAATAACTGGACTGGACACCTCTATCAGTAGGGCGACACCATTTGTCTGTGCCTTTCAAAACTATTACAAATCACTGCTGAAAAATAATGCTAGTGGATAATTTTTTGTCACCTCCCAGCCACTCAAGTCTACTCACCACCTTTACTTCTCCTAACACTGAATTTAATCGCTGTGTGGACAGAATGCAAAATGGAGGAAACAGACAAACACCAAGTTTAAATTCAGGTGGTGGCCTGATGCAGCTTGCTTTTCAACACCAGGTATAAATAGGTTCTAAATCTAAATGAAAGGGCAGGGAGGGAGATGGTGCGTGTGTGTGTGTGAGTGGGTGTCAAGCTAGAGAAAGAAAGAAGAGAAAGAGCTTGTTCTTGTAAAATGTAATCCCTGGTGTCTTTATAATTTAGGAAATAATAATAGAGTTGTGAAATATTAACATTGCAACATTATTCATTGTTACTGCGGCCCTCAAAAACCAGATAAGCTGTAGCTGATACAGGCTTTTGTCTTAACCTCAAATGGCCAGGTTTCCTAATGCATTCCCCTTGTTATCACTAAGCTTCCCCCTAAACATCATTAAATGACATGCTCTTAAAATGACACGCAAAAAGATTAAAATGCATAGACTGTGATATGTGCAATCTCCAAAAAGTGGTGTGTTATTTAGATGCAGTCCCATGAGATCACATTTGTTGGAACACCGGGTGTGCTGTCAGGAAAGTTAAAAGATCTCAGACATTCTCATAGTTGACGAAGCAGTCTCACTTTTCTCCTTTAAGGTTGGAAATTGGACCCCAGAGTCATGGATCAGAACTAAGCAGAAATATTACAGAAACTTTGTCATAGTGCCTTTGTTGCCATGTGTTGGTACTCCTGCCAGAGAATTCAGTGTAATATTTCATAAGTATTTCCATTGTGTTTTAATTAATTGGTCAAGCTGGTGTTAGAGCCACTATTAAATCTTGCAGTAATGTTTGATCCTGTCCTAAAATGTGAGTTCTGTCACCATGCAAAATCCTTTTTTGGGCGTGACCAGTAGTGACATGACCAGTACAAAAAGGCTTGGCTCAGCAGATCTGGATTTCAGTACAATTTAAGCTTGATGTTCTATGCTGACATTCCTTTTTTCGAAAAAGAGAAAAAGCAGAAAGTGACATGCTACATACACTATGAAAGTATTTAAACAGTAATAAGAGGATGCTTATACTGTGATCTACTTAAGACATTTAAACAAAGACAAACACATGAGAATTGGCATACTCAAAACAAAATCTGAAAGTTTCTCTTGTATTCCTCAAATATCTCATATTAGTGTTTTCAATTGTCTCGCTTTGAAACTTAGCAGTGTTATCTCTCTATTCCTGTTAGTGACAGACAATGTTTGTGTGTGTGCAGTGAGGAAAGGACTGTAAGATGGTTTATAAATCAGACTAAGCACAGACAGAACCCTTTTCATCCTGTCTTCTCTGTAATAATTGCGTTGAAGTGTGGTTCATCTGTGGCTGTAATTGCCCGGTGTCTAGGGATGCGAGCACAGTGATGAACATGGTTTAAATATCACATAGTCTCTGGAAAAGCCGTGGACGTCTTGCCATTACATGACGTTTAGTTTTCTGCATGTTCATAGTCGGACAGAGAGACGCTGAGAGACAAAGTGATCTTCTTGACATATACTCTCTCTGCAGTCATACAGAGAAATGTGAAAAAGGTTTTATTCAGAGACAACAACACAGAAAACAGAAAAGCCTCACATACTGAGTCTATATTTAAACCTCAGGACAATGGTGTTAATTAAAGTAGTATATCATCTTGTTTATTTCTATCCTGGTAATTTGTGGATGCTTTGTGTAATTTATTCAGTGTTATTAGTTTTTCAGGTATTTGGTCATAAATCAAAACACTGGATAATAGAAACCTGAAGATGGCATTAGATTAAAGCTCAGGAGATAAAAGTTTTTTTCTCCTCCTCTGGAGGACCATCAATGTCGGTATCAAGTTCTATATCAATCCATCCGATAATAGTTGAGACATTCCAATAAAAACAAAATATGTGCAAGAGGAAATTTCAGAAGACCACAAAAGTAATACAAGCAGCATGACTGAAAATGAAACACGGCGCAAACCCAGACACCCAGGAGAGGTGCCACTTTTTCAGTTTTGACCTGTGGAGACAGAAGGTTTCAATTCACTACCTCCAGAGGTACTAATGACCATTCAGACAAACTTTGAACAAATTAGATGAATTAACATATTATCATTCGGGGTGAAGTGGTATGAATTTTAGCTACAGCAGAGAGAAGTATCATGCATGTCCCTGTCCCAGGTTATGTCAGAATTCTTTTAAGTTGAGACTTATCGTCTGATTCTGACTCTCCACCCTCATTCTCTTGTTATGTTGCACATCTTCCCCAAGTCCTGTTCACAACTTGTTCCCACTCTGTTTCCCGCCCCAGATCATCACCTGCTCACACACCTGTTCCCCATCAGCTTGTTAGTCATAGTGTATATATACCTCCCAGCCTGCCCTTCATCATGTTGTCTATCATGTCTTGTAGCCATAGGTTTCCAGCTTTTTCCTTTTTTTTCCTCTGATCTTTTCTCTCTTCTTGTCTGATCTCTAGCAATTTTCTGATTATTTACCAAGCCTGTTCTACTCCACAACCTCTGCCTGTAGAATATGTCTTTAGGTCTGTCTCTCAGACACACATAATTCCTACCCTATTAGTACATGGCAACAATAGTAAAGTTAATGTCTGGTTATGGTTTGCTGTGTCTTCCTAGTTATAAACCCATGGTAATTCCATCACTGGTATATGTCTCCATTCTTTCTGAGCCCTAACACGCCTTAATTTACATACATACACTAACACAAAAACACTGTGAGGATGCAATCTAAGCCTGAACAGCTGAACCTGTAGCTGACACCTGTGGAGTTCAAGGGGTTACCCCCTCTGTGGCCCCTGGGAGCCCCCACTCTGTTTCAACTCCACTTGTGACTGAAGATGAAAGGAGCTAGCAGAGATATTGGGGGGGGGGGGGGGTTGAAGCTGAGCAACAGCAGCAAAGTGCAGAAAACACAAGAACAACAAGAGGAAAACCCAGAATCCCCTCCTTTTTCAGCTTTAATTTAGTTTTTCTTCTATTATCAGGCATTTCCTTTTTCTTTGAATTGGCCATTGGTCTGTTTATAGGCCTCTTGTTGCACATCTCTTGCACATCAGTTTTAAAGCAGAGGAGTTTTTGTATTTATTAGCAAAGCCTGAGCAGATTGGGCCTCATCACTGTGTTTTGTTGGCATTGAATTTCCTTCCTCATTTTCTGAGGTGTCATGGTCTCTTCAAATTTCACATTCAGACATTTTTTATTTTCTTCTGACCATATTAAAATCCAATGTATTGAAGAATATTGAATTGGTACCCTTTTTGTGCCACAAATTGAGTTTCAAACCTTTGATGAAGGTGACAAAATACTGAAATGACCTGAAAGCATCATTATTACACCAAGTAAGTGAAGGTTTCATGTTTTGGCCTTTGCTTACCAACTGTTCTATACCACTGACAAGTCAAATTTCCTCTTATTAACAAGTCATTAGCTCCAATAGCATACAGTCACTACCCATTATATAGAATACAGGAGTATCCATTGTATTTAACCAGGTCAAAATCAGTCATGCAGGTCCATCAAAATTAAATCATGAAATATCATTGCAAAAAAAATGTTCAGGGGATGTTCAATATGCTATAGAGGACCCATGTTCTTGAAGACCCCAAACAAACCACCACTAAGGATTAAGGACGCTAACCATTCTCATCATAATATGATGAGCATTAATTAAAAAAATATGATAATGTGTCCTTGTTTCAATGTGTTCTTTTTATATTAGTTTATGTCACCATAACATATTCTCATACATGTATTTTATTATCATTGTATTGTAGCATATATTTAAACACAGTTTTCACTGACCGCAAAGAGGAATATAATTTTTTGCATTCTTTGCTAGTTATATTGTTTAATTATATTATATTATATTGTTCAATAAGTAGACAGACATGTCAACACCTTACTGAGTTATCCTCCCCACTTTTAAAACAGTTTTTCTTAGTACCATTAAACATAATCAGAATCATCTAGGAATATAAAGAAAAGATCAATTAAAGAAAAATCAGAAATTTACTTTTTTTGTTCCCCAGTTAGGAGCAATCTCATTACACTCAAGTCCCTTCTTTTTTGTGAGGGATGAAAAGATGTGAGCTGCAGAAAATCAGCACTGTGTATCTGCAGAGGGAGGCAGGTTGTGTGATTCAGAGAGAGAAGAAAAAACTTTCTGCTGCAGTTTGAGAATAGGTTGTAATAGGTTTGTAATAAATCAGCTACAATGGGCAGATGGTTTTAATAGTTCTGTCAGAAGAGGAATATTTTAGTGTGTGTGTGTGGTGTGTGTGTGTGGTGTGTGTGTGTGTGTTTATGTTCTACATCAAATCCTTGAATAAGCAATTTGCACTCTGGCTGCAATCTAAAAGGCTGTAATAAAACACTGCTTTTGTTGCAAATGCAAGCAACTTTAATCTCTTCTCAAATGGTTTGTTATGCTTTTCAAACCTAACTGATTCTTGGCCTTCTTTTCTGCATATTCTTGTGATGAAGCATGTCTTAAGCAGCTTCTCAGTGCTCATTGTTCCCCCAAATATTAAAACTCTGCTTTCACACTAATTCCTTATTAATGACTTTAATTTTTCAAAGACTAATCCAGAAAGCTATGTGAGTAGGTGGTGAGTTGATGGACCAGCTAAGAATGGGCTGTGGTCTAAATATGACTCTCCTGGGGCTTTCCAGTTGTAAAATCAGTGCTAAATTCTTTTCACGTTTCCTTAACAACATCAGCAGTACTATCATATAGTAAGAAGCTCCAGCAGTGATATTGCAAATCATAAACTAACTTTGTTTCAAATCTGAAGAACTATGCCCGTGATTATGCATTTCAGCCACATAACCACATATTGTATATATATGACTAAATGAGCACCAAAAAAAGATTTCATATCCTTCATTTGGGCTGCCATAGATTTAACTTAACCTCAAAAAGCTATGACAACTAGATTTTATTGATTGATTGATTTAACTGTTCAAAACAGGTCATCCATCAGTCACAGTTAACATTAAATCACCTTTATTTTTTGGGTAACATGACATTCAGATATTCAATAATATATTCAGAATCAATAATCAGCTAAACAAAAACTCATGAACAGTTGTTTTCATTTTTAAATATGGGTAACTTAAAGTGAAAAGGTAAAAAGAAGCAAAAAATACTGGCACTGTCCCTCAGGGTGCACTTGAATTCTATCTGAACTCTGCAGTTTCCTCCTTTAATTCCATTCACACAATGGAGAAGTTTATTTTCTCGTATCTAATCAGCTCTGTCTCATTTCTGGCTTGACCCTTCTTTAAACTGCATTTTAACACCAAACACTTCATCACAGTTTGACAAAGCCTCTTCCACTCCAAATGCTTGACCTTCAGCAGACACGTCTTTCAAATGAAGCAGAGACTGAAACAACACAGCTTGATGTCTCACTTGTTTCTTATGTACTGACTTAAAACTTCATTTTGACAAGAATGTTATCCTGTTAAAAAATTAGTCCATATCTGGGCATCTGAGTTACATTTTATTGTTTGGCTTGGGTAGATGGATGGATTGATACATGATTAGTTCCTGTAACCTTAAGGAGGTACTTATTTTAAAGTAAATCCAGTCTTTTCTTAAATCCAAGTAGTTGTTGTGCATATTTGTAACCATGATTGTGAAGGTGCAGTAATCCTAATAGTGACAATAGGTGGTGTGGAGGGCTGGTTGTATGTGAGGGTAAGGACAAACAACCTATATGGTCGATCAAGTTGGAGGAGTTGTTGCCTTGAACAACTGTATGTATACAAAAAGTGCAGACACCATATTTTATATACAGCACAGAAATTATTAATTGAAACATTGAATGGTTCAGCGTAATAAATTAGGTTTATTGTCTGACAAAGCATTATTGTTTGTCTAAAAATTATCTTTTAATGATCTTTTAATTAATGTCCAACCTTTCTGTGTCAGCTAGGTCTAATGACTAAATCTGCTTCCATTTAAATACATGCAAACACATAAATTAAACAAATCAATCCAATAGTTACATAGTAAAAATAAGTATATCCTGATATTGACATTTTATCTGAAGTCTGTACAGTAAAATCTCTTTTCTGCTCTTATTTAGAGGAAAACACAAACTTCCTGTTTAGTTAGTGTTTAGTTTCTGTCTTATCCATCCTGGTGCACTTGCCCAGGTATTAGTGCATCACTCTCCAGCCCCGCTGCTGAGGTGAATGGTGTGATTGTTTCCAAGGAGATCTCCGGGTCATCCTCGAACTGGACAGTGGCAGGTAGTAACAGCAGTCTGTTATGGCTCTGAGAACCATTAGAAATGAGTGACTCCTCGTCAAACTGTGCACTCATGTCCTCCAGGTGGTCAGACCCAACGTTGACAGAGCGCGGGTGTTGCTGCGGCTGCACAGGGACCATTGCCTCCTTGTGGAGCGTTGTGTCATGGTGGTAAGAAACAAGCTCGTTGCTGAAGTTCACAGCTTCCACTGCATTGTTTGAGCAGATCCTGTTGCAACCAAGAATGGTGGCAAAGGCTCGGCGGAAGTCCGCATTGAATGCGTAAATGACAGGGTTGAGGGACGAGTTGGCCCACCCAAACCAGACAAAGACGGTGAAGGTGGTGTCGCTGACACAAGGCGGGTCACAGAAGGGGACTGTGCAGTTGAGGACGAAGAATGGCAACCAGCAGAAGACAAAAACCCCCATGATGATAGAGAGCGTCTTTAGGACTTTGGTTTCCTTCTTGAATGATGACTTCAACGAGGCTTCATCATTGGTCCTGTGGTGCTGTTGCTGGTTCCGGTTCACTCCATGGCCTTGGTTCTGGGCTTGCTCTGCTGCACGCTCCAAAGATGTGATTCGACGGATTTGGGTTTGGGCAATCCGGTAGATCCGGGTGTAGGTGGCGATCATGATCACCACAGGAATGTAGAAGCTAATGAATGATGAGGATATAGCGTATGTCTTGTTTAAGTTAGCAACACAGCTCTTGCTGTTGACACTAGTGCTAAGGTTGCTGCTGCTTGAGAAGTTCTTGCCACTGGTGGCCATCATGGCCAACACCTCCTCCATCATCTCCTCCTCTTCCTCTTCCTCCCCAGCCCGGTGCCAGTTGAGCTGCACTGGGATGAAGGAGATGAGGATCGACAGCGTCCATGCCACCCCAATCATGACAAAAGCCACCCTGTGAGTCATTTTCCGCTCATACTTGAAGGGGCTGGCGATGGCCCAGTAGCGGTCCACACTGATGATACACAGGTTTAGGATGGACGCTGTGGAGCACATGATGTCAAAAGCGATCCAGACGCCACAAAACCGCCCGAAAAGCCACGTGCCTGTAACCTCGGTGATGGCTTCCCAGGGCATCACCAGCACGGCCACAAACAGGTCAGACACTGCCAGCGAGATAACGAAGAAGTTGGTGACTTTGGAGCGCAAGTGCCGGAACTTGACCACGGCGGCGCACACCAGCGTGTTCCCGAGCAGCGTGGACACGATGAGCAGGAAGAGGACGCAGCCGACGAAGACGCGCAGTCCGCCGCTCCCTCCGTCCGCTCCCGCCACCTTCCTCCTCGTCGTCGCCCTCCTCTTCTTCGCCGCCCGTCCCGTCCAGCTCCGACAGAACTTGGGTAAAATTACTCCACGTCGAATTGTTTCCCATCCTTTCCACAGAAAGAGTTGTTAAGGTGATAACAGGCAATTAATATCCACACGTAAGACAGTTTCTCCGCTATTGAGCCGCTCCTGATGCACAAACCATACTCTGATCTCTCAATAAAAAGTCACTATTTTTTTCAATTAAAAATCCCGTTTGCCCGTCATTTACAGGCGTCTTTTTAAAATGAGATCCTTATTCCGGACAGCTGTGGCGCAAACCAATACCCAGAGAAGCGCTCCGCGAATATTTATCCTCAGACGTTAGAATAATAATCAATATAAAAAATAATAAATCCTGAAAAAGTTTAGTGCCTCCACAGGGGGAAAATGTCTCTATCCCAGTCTTTTGTCCCAGTGTGACTCATAGTAGTCTATTCTCTGTTGTGACGCGCTCTGACTCACTGCACGGTCAGGTGGAAGCCGCTGCGGTGCCCTTCACCTTCTCCACACAGGTAATAGATTACTGTCATCCAATTCAGTGGAGAGCGTTTTGTTACTGAATCAACTATGTGTCCATGTGAAAAGTTCGTGATTTTCATGTATTAGAGCATGCTGAATCTATCAATTTATGTCCGAGGAAAAGGGGGTTTGGCATCCTACTGGGTGCGTTAAAGGCTCCCGTGCGTTTCTGTGAGAACTGAACATTAATATTAACCCATCAGACTAATTACCACATTATCTTTACTAGACAAATATTTTAGAAGCTTCATTTATTCCTCAGACAGGAAGCAAGGATTGGCACACTAAGCTGAAATATGGAATCTGAAATACGAGGAAACACATTTTATTGCTGGATTTTTATTGCAGTATTTTGTCCCATGTTTTCTGGTGTGACTTTACTTGATTTATCCTCATTTTAGCAGATATTAAGCAACAAAACATGACATTTTCCATGATTAATCAGGTGATTTATTATCTCAATTAATCAATAAGTTGTCTGCTTTGTAAAATACCAGAAAAGGGTCACAAATTAACATCATAATTTCCCAAAATTGTCTTCAAATAACATTAGTTATTTGACCAAACGTTCACCACAATGTAATCATTAGCAAATATTCACATTGGAGATGGTAGAACAATCACATTTTGGAAATTTCTGCTTGAAAATTGGTTTAAACAATCAATCGATTATCCAAATACTACTGAATAATCAATTAATAGGTCAATCACTGCAGCTATTAAAAAAAACACTAACAACAAAACAAAACAAATGCACAAGCTTCATGTTCCATTGTTGATAAGCCTGTTGTTGCTTAAATTAGCAGTGGAGAGACTTGCTGTGCTGTGCTGAGTAAAATGGGCACCTTTACAAACTCTAGAGTCCAAACTCTAGACAGAATCTATGCAGAGTATAGTAAATTAAAAACTAATTATTTGCACATACATATAAATCAACAGTTCTGAACACACAGACAGACATGCAAACAAACACAAAGCTAAACACACTTTTCAGCACCACAGACAGTTCAGTAAAACACATTCACAACCTGACGTTGTGGCAAAGTTAAAAAGAAAAACAGCTTTTTGTTCAGCTTAAGAAAGTCCACATAAAATCATCTGATTTCTTTGAATGTTCCAGTATCATTGTAACTCACAGATGAATAAAGTCATGCAGAAGCATCCTTTGAAATGACAGTATTAATGTAATGACAGGGATTTGTGATTTTCCAGTAAAGACTAATAGCTTATTCCCATTAGAAAGTAATATAATCAATTAGAAACATAATAGAGAATTATTATACACTATGGAACACATGTTATACTGTATGCTTATGCAGTATGGAGATATAACATTAAATGAAGTGTTCTTGTGAGGTGAATGTCAGATAATTCTGTGAGTTGTTATGAGGCCCTCTGCTGGTTTAAGCAGTTCTAATCAAAACAAGACAGTAAAGAGAACTGAGGGACAAATCTTCAAAAATCAGTCGGAGCAGAAGAAAAGTCTTAATACAGCAGCTTTATGGAGCAAGCACTGGTGAAGATTGATGTGACCTGACAGTTTCAGAAGGGTCAGAGGGGGATGTTTTAATTTAAAAATGAATATAAAATATTCACCCACAAAGAAGCATCCATATAATTCAGACACAATTTACTATTTTCCAAAATAGCCAGGACAAAAAAGTAATTCAGTCAACATTTATTGAAGTCAAGGGCAGAGTCTTCCTTGAAGAAAGGAAACAAAGGCATTAATTTGCATGTACCAAACTTTAAAAGGCTTTCATTGTTGGGGATCCCCAAAATAATGGTTGTATATTTAGACATCAAACATTGACCTTGGCTTCATTTCTATAAAAGTGATTCATATTAGTTTAACTCAAAATGCACAGGAGTTTGCAGTGAAGCATAGAAGGTGCTGTTATTAAGTTCAGCTTAATATCTTGATAGTTCACAACTTCCTGATTTGAATACAATTGACTACAGCTGCAAAAGGCTTTTACGCAGGAGAAACCAACTTGTTATGGTCTGCAAAGCACAGATGCAACCACCAGATGGCACCACCTGTCTGCTCCTGTGACTTGATACACTTGATACTTGTAGCTGTTATGATTCTGGTTTTGATCTTCCTCTTGCCAATTGCTGTTGTCTGCAGCTCACTGTAACACAAGTCATTGACAGATGCATATTTGTTGCCTAGCTGGAGGCAGATCATTTTGTATCTCACTCTGGTCATTTCATTAGTAATAGCAGCAAAAAAGGACACCCCTACTTTACTTTTGAGGTCTATGACTTTCCAGAAAGAGATGTTGATGGTCTTAAAGCAGGGACGCCCTGAGTTCTTGGGCCCCTAGTCCAACTCAGATCCAACATATTTTGCTCTGCTTTCAGTTTTCATGTGCTTTAAACTACCATAACTGAAAGCAGGCAAATTTGAGAAAAAAAATAAAGGAAGCTCTTCTATTGGCACAGTTTCAGTTACGCTGAATTCCTCTTGTGGGATCAAAACATTGATTACAATGCCGCCCTCAAGCCTTGAAATGAATCTGTCCTCAGATGAACCTCCATAAAATGACGTTCATAAACCCCGGAAACATGCAGAAGTGTTGTCTGGAGATCACAGTAATTTCACCACCTTCACTTACCCTGTTGGTAAGGAGCTGTGAGATAATGATATGGTCAGACTCAGAGTGTGCGTACATTCTCTTATACTCCTGTCTTTGTAGGGACAATTTTGAGTTTCAGACCTTGAGAGTGAGGACATTTTGTCAAGTCCTCAGTTCTTCAAAGTGCTGCATGAGGATTAAGACTTGCTTTTACTGTTACTGTTTGGAATTATATTTGGGTTAAGGTGAGGGGTTAGGAAATATATAAATATATAGTGACAATATGAGTCTAAAAGTGTATGTGTGTCTGTGTGATTGTGTGCATGATAGCATAGTCATTGTTTACTGTTTTTCAGTTCGCATTTTTCTGTGCGCTTCCATGAGTGTGTTTTTGAGGTTATGTTCAACGTGTGTGTGTGTGTGTGAGTGAGTGTCAGACTGCGTACCAACACATACCTCAGCTTTCTGCTTCTCCTCTTTTTGTATCATCTCTTATTCTTTGTGGTTGCTACTGTACACTTTGTTTTTTTACGTGTGCGCATGTGTGTGTGTTTGCGTGCACTTTGCTGCGAGGTGAAGGCAGAGTCATCTCTGACGCAGGCAGGCTGATCAGTCCTGGACTGCCGCCCAGCTCCTCCTCGCCTGTAATTACGCCTGGTGGCAGATCTGGCGGCAGCTGACGGTTCGACGCCAAGGTGAAGAGTTGAAACTCTAATCACTGCTTTGGTTTGACTGTTGAGAGGTGGCGATGGCTGCTTAGTGTGTGTGTGGGATGTTTGTGTAAATGTCTGTTTAAAAACACTTGTCTCTGTTTTGGTGTTTGTATATCAGAGTGTATTTGCAGTTTTTGTCTTTGCATCTTTGCGTGACTGTTTGTCTGTGCATGTCTGTGTGCATATATATACTAGTATGTGGTTCATGTGCATAACTGTGTGTGATTTTTAGAAACAAACAATTAACCTGCTGTTAAATCAAAGACCTGTATGTTTGTGTGCATGTCTGTGTTGTACGTGTATATGTGATGAAGTTGAACTTGCATGAACCTGTAGGTCATGAAGTGAACTCAACAGCGCGGCTTCAGCTAAAGGTAAGCATCTTTGCATGTAGGAGGTGTCTCGCTAACATAAACAAAGTGTCGCGGCTAGCAGGGTGCGGCTCACCTGCGAGCTCATCTGGATAATTAAAAAGAAGCAGAAGAGAAACTGGATTCAGTTTCTGTGTAAACTATTACAGAGCTTGGAGAGGATGGGTTACACAGTAATGAGAATTAGGCCGTCCTATTACAAAAAAGACCAGTAATTCCTTTAATTTACAGGACCACTGCTTTTACATTTTTCCCCATAGGCTACAGCGCACTTGAAATCACTGCAGACTTTTTCAGATTGACTTTCTTCCTTCCAGGCAGCAAAGTTTTAGTTCATTTCAGTACACCATGAAAACAGCATGTAGAGACTTGAAATTTGTCTGATGTAGCGAGGCTAATCCATCATACTGAACAATTCACAGCATCACCTGTTTTTTAAGTGAAAGGTGAAAGATGAATCAGTCAGTTTGACACTTCTCTGTTTGCAGAACTTAGGTATAATTGTTTGAGTACAGTTTTAACCAGTTTGAAATGATGGGCAAATCTATGAAAAGAATCAATGCAAATGGTTAAAAAAATTAAGCCTTCCTTTAACTGTTGTTTAAGAAAGTTGATGCTGACACACTGTTGAACCTCAGAGAAATAATGACCCCAGAGAACAAGTGCAAGTGCGTGTGTGAGAGTGAGAATGCGTTGAACATATTACTGCAGCTGCCATGCTTGTTTTAGATCTTATCGTACTTTTCAGAGGTCATGTGTTCAGGAGTTAATAGTTTTTATCAGCCATGTTGGCTCTGAGCTTTAAAAACAGCCTCTTCACTGTTCATGCTCCTTTCAACATACAAGGCAACATAACAGTCAGATATGCAAAGACAGTAATTCATATCCAGTGTTTTCTATGTATCTTATATTGTTCTCTAGTTACCTTATTATTATGAATTATTTTGCCAGTTCATGATTTAAGAGAACTATACTTTTCTGAAAAGCATGAAAATCCCCAAAAATTGAAATATAGAAAATGACAATAATAGATTAGAGTACAAGTTTGACCTGTAGTTATAACTGAGTCTTTGGTTTGAGAGCTTTTTTGTCACTAAAATTCCCTCCAAGAGAAAGACAGACTGAGAGAAAGGTCTAGCCATAAATCCTGCAGTTTGATAGCAAACACACGGCAGGGTCACCAAGAAAAACACTCACAAACACACATGGTCTGTAGCCCCTGGCTGCTGAGAGAGGAAGAACCATGTGTGTTCACTACTTTATCAGCTAAATGAAAGACAAAGATGGCTAATGTGTTTACATGGCTTTTACTACTTACTACAATTTTTTATTACAGGATACTGGTGCATTAAATTCTGTTGGGGTTCGAGTCCTTGTGGTAAATGGTACTGGAAGCCGGGTACCCCAAGCAGCTAACAGCTTGTGTAGAGGAAACCAACCAACAAGCCAACCAATCAAACACAAAATGATCTCAATACAAACCAGAAATCATGATGTTTGTTCATGTAAAGTCAGCACACTGCTAATCTGATGACCATAAGTAATATCATCTGAACCCACAGCAGCTGCTAAGATGTAGCTGCTACCTAGCAACTGGGAAGTCTTCCTTTGTAACAGGTGACATCTCAAACCACTGCAACAGGCAGTTTGTGAGTTACCCAACATGTTCTACTAACGTTACAATCATCTTCACACACTGTAGAGAATACAGCTTAAAGGTTTCTAGTAGCTGTCTTGATAACCAGCAAAGTTATGAGTACAGTCTGAGAGCTGGCAAAGTAACCAATGCATAGTAGATTCCAGTGTTAGAAGTTATCTTACCAGTTAAGTAAAGTGGTTGCCATCTTTGAGTCTGCTCAGAAACCCATCATGTTATTGTCATTTGTCAATTTCTGTTTTTGGGCTGCTGACAGTCTACCGACCTGATTCTGGTTGATGGTGGCTCCTTACCTGACCATTTTAGAAAAGGGTTCCACAGCCAACATGAAAATAACACTGGGTTTGGTACATTAATTATATTGCAGCTTTTTCTTATAACCACCAAGAGATCTTTGGGTTCTTTACCAGTTGGGACATTCAACGTAGACAGTGACACAAACACCTGAGACTTAGACAGAATGAAGAAGACAGATACATTCAGAGAGTGAACTGTCCAAGTGAACTATCAGATTGGAGTCTTAACAGTGAAAAGAGCTTTTAGGTCTGACAGTGATGCTGAGTGAACGTCTGAGCAGCGGGAAGGCGAGGAAACCTCAGTCATAAATATTTACAGAGAGAACAGACAGGAGCCATTTTGGATGTGTGATTGTATATTTGTCACATGGAATTAAAAAAGAAAGAGTAGAGGGTCAAAGAAAGTGCAATTGTGTCTTTCATTGTGTGTGAGTGTGTGTGTGGTGGGGGGGGGGCTGAAATGGCAGTCTGTTCTCAGTCAGCTAGTGACTGTGCATTCACAAAATGAGAGAACTCAAAGCAGAAGTCACTCCTCCGTTTGAGCAGTTTGTGTTTATTCAAGAATTTCCCTTTGTTTCTCTTTATATTAATTAATTAGAGCCTGGAAGCTTTGTGAAAAGCCAAATATCTGAACTCACCTCAAGACAAAATTCAGAATCAGTCTTATGTTTGTGCTCATGATTGTACAATATTTTTACATCTACATTTGAAACTAAATTTCCAGTTATTATTTAAATACAGTTGGGTGTCCATGTTTTCAGAAGTAAGAGCCCCATCTCATAGTGTTGTTAGGTGATGAACACTTGGAGCACTTCAAGACTTGGATGGACACAGAGCTCCCTGTTGAATCATTATACAAGATGAGAAACGTCAAAAGGTAAAAGCTTGTGGACGTAAGAACTGAGGTTAAGAAACTATAATTTCCATGATTAATTTCTGTGAGACACACCCAAACTTAAAATTGAAATTTGTTGAACACTGTTAGTGTTTGAGTTTACATAGAAAGCAAAGGGTGAAGATGTTTTTGTGTGTTGCTTTAAAGTATCTGCAAGTATTAGCTATGTTAAGCTCTGTTAAACTACCATAATGACAGCTTCTGTTCCCAACCAAATGAGATCAGAAAGACATGAGTGATCACTGTAGGGGTTAAACAGATGGAGCTGCTCTCAATCCCCCTCTCTCTCTCTCTCTCTAAAAGCTTCCATCAGCCAGCAACTCTGAGAGGTTCAGAGCTTTCAGACCACTTGTTGCTAATAGAGGGATATTTACCCTAACGGGAACAGAGAGAGTGTAACCCCAGGTCACTGCACTCAGCAACAACACTGACACAAAGACACACAGACAGCCTGCTCTGCTTTTACAGCAGGGACAGACGGATGCACTGTAAAAAATGTCTGAACCACCCATGTAAGCTTTGTTCATACAGGCAGCAGGTTCAGAACAGGTCAGTGTTTTCTAAAGATCAGACGTAATTTTAAATCAACTCCTGCTGCATTGCAAATTCTCAAGCATTCAGCCTATCAGATCAGTGATGTCACAGTAGGTGCTTCCAATCAGCTGCCAAACCAAAAGCACCTGCACCTGCTGTGACATCACTGATTGTGTTTTTGTTGTTGTTGTTGTTGTTGTTGTTTTTGTCTATTTCTTGCTTTGTCAATGTTATATTGTATGATGAATATGCTTAACATCATGACTCATAAGGTACAGTGAGAATTGGGTTTTCTGAGTTTTTCTGAGTTTTTTCATGTCTCAACCTCAAGTTGTCAAATAAAATTTACTGTAACAGACTATAACCATACAAAGAAATGTGCATATTACACAGATCTGATGTTGGAACAAATGTAAATATCAGTTTTTGAAAATTGGCATAACTGACCTGAGCCACTCCATGGAATGATTAAATAATTCAGTCATGCACTTGTTAAGATGGGTATTTTCTGCACTGTAGGCTCAAAATTACAAGTCTAATTATGTGAAATGAATTGTAATGGATATGGCTCTACTGCCCTGTACTTGTGGATCCATATCTGTCCATAAATTTACTGCGCTGCTTTGCAAGAAGTGAAAGAACTTTATGTTATTGTCATTCGCAATCATTTTGAGCCCAAAAAGTTGGCAGAAATCAAAAAACATAATACAAAAAGAAGAAGGAAAAAAAGAAACAATGGCATTTATATAAAATTTCCATTTTATACTCAGTAACTTCATTGGTTGAGTGGTTGTCAGTTCATGTCCTTTTCTGTGTTCATGCTTAATTATGGTGGCCAATCATAACAATTTAAAGCCAATGAAAGGAGGCTATTAAAACAGGACCAGGACAAGGCAGAGCTCAGCTGGACTGGGTTAAGTTCTGGGGGGATGGACAGTGATGGCAACAACATTTTATGTGAAGAATAAAACAGATAAAAAGCGGAACACTGATTGAGTTAAACGTCCTGTGTTGCCAGTTAAGCCCCAGCTTTGGGAAAACACCAGCAAATTAGCAGGAACAACACTCTGGCTGTGTTTGTTGTCATTCCGGAGTCAGTTATGCCTGGCGCTGCTTTGCTGTAACCCCGCCACGGTGACACCTATCTCTGTGTTAAACAAATACGGCGAGGTCCCGACCCCTCCATGTTTGGATTCGCAGGCCGGGAGCCCAGACAGCCACACAGTGCTGCGACATACATATAAACACAAACCTCCATACAGGAATGCAGCCGCGGCCTGTTTGACTCGGCCATGGACC
This sequence comes from Lates calcarifer, assembly GCF_001640805.2. Classification (NCBI taxonomy): domain Eukaryota; kingdom Metazoa; phylum Chordata; class Actinopteri; family Centropomidae; genus Lates; species Lates calcarifer. Next base: position 19,965,384 of record NC_066848.1, read on the forward strand.
CCACTGTGAACCTGCGTGTGTGCATGTGTGTGTGTGTAGGAATACATGCATATTCCCTCATGAAACTCACAAAATACAACACACGGGCCAGACTGCATCCAATACCCACTGTGTGAGTGTAAATACTGACATTTTTTATGTAAATTATTTTTTTAAATCAGTTTTATGATCATATATATATATATATATATATATATCATGTGTGTGTGTGTGTGTGTTATTGTGTGAATGTACTGTATATGTCTTCATTTACATATGTGCAAATCATCCTTCCTTGAATTTACTAAAGCTTTTTAGTGTATGTTATCTGTGTGTGTGTGTGTGTGTGTGTGTGTGAACAGAGCATGACTTTTTGTTGTTGCTTTTCTAAATTCAGCTGATTGCTGTCATTAAACCCTTTATTGCTGGAATTTTTTTACATTCTGAGCTAAACTCACACACACACACACACACACACACACACACTATCAAAGAGAGGACCTCCTACAGTGGAGCTGTCTTTGGTGAACACAGACTGGGACATGAATACACACTGTCATGTCCAGGAAATGTTAAGTCACTGTTGTGTTGTCCCGTCTTCATGTGGTCTTGTGACTTCCTGTTTTATTTTGAAATCTTACTCTTCTCTCGTTTCAGGTCACTTGCCTCTTCCCCTCATGTGTTTCCTGCCTGCCTGATTGCTTGCCCCGCCCTGATTGTCTCCACCTGTTTCCCCTTACCTTGTGTCTATATAGAGTCTGTGTCTCCCTTTGTCCTGTGCTAGTTTGTCTTGTTCAGAGAGCCAAGCCAGTTTACACCTCGAGTCCCAGTCACGCCAGGTTTTTGATCCTTTGTGTTTGCCTTATTCTGCCTTGTTTGTTTAGTAGTTTTTGCCTCCTTTTGAGTGATTTTTTTTTGTTGATACTTTACCTAGTGGTTTTGCCTCCTCATGAGCGCTTTTGGTTGATACTTTTGTTACCTTTTGGATTCCTCGCCTTGAGTGATTTTGTGTTGTTAGTTTGTCTAATAAAGATTGTTTATTTTTTGTACTTTGAGTCGTGCATTTGGGTTCACGTCCTAGTTCAGTCGTGACACACACAAGGCTTTCTGCCACAACAGGATTGGTTTTGATGCTCTAAGTACCAAAAACAGGTGGGGTTTGAAGCGTACCCTGGACCACTGGCTCCTTATGGTCGAAAACAAACCTACCATACTACCAGGTGCCGTGGGAGCATCTCTGAGCTCTTCTCAGTCTTCACTTTGGGTGCTGGGCTTCAAAATTTACTTTCACAGGTATTGAACCCATATGCCCAGAAGTTCCAAGCAGTCTTCCAACACACTACATTACTCTAATCAAATACACTTGAGCTCCATTTCTAAAGAGTCCTTAAGTCTTTCATCTGGGTGCTGGACTTTCAACCAGGATTGAACCTACAACCTCAGAACTTAAGAGCGGTCTTCTGACACAGAGTTGTTTGGTCAAACACATTAGGGCTGTATGTCTTACAGAATTTGAATCATTGTGTGCTGAACAAAATTCTGTGAGCTTTTTAAAGAACAAACACATGTGTGTGTGTGTATATATATATATATATATATATATATATATATATATATATATATATATATATATATATATATATATGTGTGTGTGTGTGTGTGTGTTTGTGTGTTATATATATATGTAGTTACAAATATTAAATTGATGACACCAAAGTCTGTCTTCCAGGCTGTCTTTTTTATTGTTTTATCTTTACAGCCTTATTCTATGAATATACACTGGTTGCATTGTAAATTGGGCTATAGACTGTTCACATAACTACACTGTTAATAGTAACTGCAAATTCCAAAGTAATAAATTCTAGCTGACGTTGTCTTACATGTGATCTGTAATCACTACAGACAATACATAACTACAGTAACATTCTCAGTTTTGACTGCAATACTTAAAAAGATAGAGTGTTCTTTTCACAGATCCATCCATTTTTGACATCACAGCTTACAGCTTTCCATCCTTTGGTCTCTTTGACAGAAGTCACACAGTGTTGGCTGTCACCAGGGGGTTGTATCCAGTACCTGGGGAGAAGAATATGGTGATCAGATCATGACTGACAGAGTTTATGATCCATGGTATTTCAGACTGTGCCTTACTCTTTAATCAGACGACTTCCGCTGACCCAGTTCCAGCTGCCATTCTCACCCCTGAGGCCGATCCAATAGCCATTCATTCCCAAACTGACCAAACTGCTATTGTAGATGAAATCCTAATGATCACATAAAGAGTTCAGAGATGTTCAATCACTATACTGAAATTGTGATTACAGATGATTTTCATCAGTTTAATGTATGTTTTACTGAACCAGCACAAACTCTGACTCTGCTGTTGTATACAGTAAAGTAAAAAAAAAAGTACAGTAATCAGTAAATGACAGAAAAAAAGAAATGTATATGTAGTTTTGTAGTTGATTTATTATATATTGGTGGGAACATCAAGTGTGTAAAGTCTTCGTTACCTGTTCCTCTGGATATTCTATTACAACCAAATCTGCATTCTTTCCTCTGCAGTCATCTCGAGCATCTTCCCAGGTTTTCTGATCAGGCAACTCACGGTGATTGATCACATAGCAGCTAGACTGGAAGTGAATCCAGCCTGTCTGACAATATTCACTCTGTCTCTCTGAGATAAATAAGAGACCAACAATTGCACTTGATTACTGTACTGTAACATAATCATTGGTTATTTCTGGAGAAGGATAAAGAGATGCTCACATACTTTTTCTGTAGTTATATTTCCACTGAGGTGATGTCTGATTAATGGATTGGTCATTCCAACCTATTGTTGTAGTTGAGTGGAACAGATGTGTTTGTGTTCTGTTGTGTGTGTGTGTCGTCCAGGATAGATTTGTCACCGCCAGGTGTGGTGTCACAGTAGAAATCTGGTTTCCTTCCCTCAGTTTCTGGTTTTCTGCTATCAGCTGCCGGTTTTCCTCTCTCAGCTGCCGGTTTTCTTCCCACAGGTTTGTGATGTTGTTCTCTAACACAGTATATGCTTGATACAGTTTGTCTATTTTGACTTCTACATCACTCTGACTCCTGTGCAAGTTTTCATTAGTTTTGACGACATCAGTGATTCTTTGTTTGGCATCCTCTGAAGCTTTCATTTCATTGCGGAGTTTGGTGGAAATGACAGTGGTAACTAGAATGTAAAAGACAGGCAAGTTTTGGTCTATACTTCTTAAAGAATTAATTCAGTATTTTATGAAGTATGCTTACAGCAAGCCTTGCTCTTTGCTAAGTTTAAAGATACCCCTATTAACACCTCTAAAGCTTACTGATTCACATGTTGTACCTTGTTCAATTAACAAGGTATTCAATCAGAAACATAAATCTGTAGTTTCTGGTTTAAGTCTCAGTTACACAGGGGAACTACTATATTTCCTACTGAAAACCAGTGAGTTCAAATTTTAGCATATTATATTTTAGTATGGTATTGTTATAAACAGGTGTTTTTCCCCAAAAAATTCCTCTGAATGTTGAACTACTCTTGCGGACCACATGAATTGACTGTTGAGTTTATACTCACAGTGGATACGGAGGGTCATGATCACCAGCAGTATAGCCCAACACACTGCTATTGGTAAACAGGACTTGCAGAGAGATGGAGAGATGTTGGAGAGAGTCTTCTTATCTGATGGGAACATTAGACTTCATTTGAATTTGAACAGTGATTTAACAGTCAAATGTGCTTTTTGTAGATTTTTATCAAAACACTAAATGAACGCTGTTTAAAAATACTATATATACAGTGGTAAGCCTTTACACCCTCAAATTTTACCACAAAATAAATCATATATGAATTTTGATTGACAGATGCATAAAATCCCAACTTTTTCTGTTTTGTGTAATCAAATTAAATGAGTACATCATGCTCATACCTGAAGAGGCTGGAATTTTAATCACTGTGCCGGCTGCTGAATTAACATAGTCAGGCTCCTCTTCCTCATGTTCCTCTGAAACAGTACAGGTCAAATAATAATAATAATAATAATAATAATAATAATAACAGCACTAACACTAGCAATAATAAAAATAGTACATAATAATAATAAAATGTACAGTATCACAACTGTATTACGTAGAGTGCAGAAATCAAAATGCAAATGATGGAGTTGATGATCAGTTTTAGACACTTATACATACATATTTACTGTGTATGCAACAGCCAATATGTTTTGAGAGTATCAACAGTAATAATAATCATCAACATAATACAGGACGTACCTGAAAATTCACAATACTAGCAGAATATTCACTGACAAAATATTAATATTTAATTTTTATTTTAAAAAAGCACTATGAAAGAATACATGGTTCTGTTCAGTGCAGGGTAAAAGCACATGGTAAATTCAGGGAAACATCAGTACAAGAAAATCATCTAATTGAATCAAACGTTTTCAGAAACAGGGCCAGATAGAAGAATGACAACTTTGTAAATGATCAAGTGGAATTGAACCTTACCTGCAGAGAAATAAACACTGGGATTATTAGTAACAGTTTGCTCTATCGATACTCTCTTCATCTTGCACAAATCCACAGTCCACCAGCAGTCCTAAATGAGGGCTGTAACCAGTGGGCAAATGTTTTATTCTGTTCCTCAGATGGGGGATGGCCTGCTGTATTTGTCGTTAAATTGTACTTCTGCTTTGAGGTTGTGTTAGTGATGCTGTGTTTTTCAAGTAATCTTGTGGTATCTCACAAGTTCAACAAGTTCTCAATTCTTCCTCAGTGTCTTATCACACTGCTGCAGGTCACTTGTCATCAACCATATCTCTTATCGTTATAAAATATAATTGACCACTATTTATTGTCAGACCCATCAGGTGAATAGGTCATTTTTAAAATGTTAAATTAACTTTTTCCTTCTCAATAACTCAAAACTCTAGAGCATATTATGTGATAACATGTATATACATTTTGAAAATATATGACAAAGTAATATTTCTATCCAGTCTGATCGTCAAGTCAATTTCAAGAAGTTTAAATGTTTAACTTTTTAATTTCACATTTATTTTACATTATAAACAGCTATGCATCCATTCTTGTACTTGCTTAGGTCTGCTTATGTTTATGTCTGTTAACCCCCCATCCCCACCCCTCGCTGTGCATGCACAGTCTGATCTGTTTAAGTGGAAGAAGAGTTCTTTAGTTTGCTTTGAGGTTAAGAGGGTTTCTTGACCTTTTCTTTTACTGTAACTTTTTTCTCAGTTAATGCCCTATTAGTTTTTTCAAACCACGCTGTGCTACATTATTATCACATAAAAGCGTGAAAACACATCAGACCCTTATTAGGCTACAAAAACATATTTGCATCCAAATACACTACGCAGAGGATGGGTATACACTACATGCACTTAAGTGCACACATGCAGATCCCCAAACATAATACGTTATAGTTGACATTTTAATTTTAAAACAATGGGCATTAATGTGCTACTGTAACTACCTCCACTCTTGTGGATACGGCCTGTTTCATAGTTGGTGTTCTGGGTCATCTTAAAGGTGCTGGATGGGGCTGAAGTCAGGGCTCTGTGAAGACAACTCAAGCCACTCAAACCTTGGCTGTATATACAGGGTTTTCACTCTGAAACAGCAAGTCTTTCTCCATACTGATGCCACAATGTTGGAATCACACTGTTGACTACAATATTATAGTATGCTATAACTTTCCCCTCTTTTCAACTAAGTGGCCCATAAAAGTGGTTCATATAAAACAGATCCAGACCAGTATTCCTCCTGCACCAAACAAAAAAGCAGTTTGTGCTCTCATGTACCACTGAAAACTACATCATGAAGTTCCTCACAAACAGTTCTTGTGATGTTGCTTCCTTTTATGGTGATGTACAGAATATCAGTCACGGTGTCAAATATAATAAATATAGAAAGAAGCCAAAAAGCATAAAAGACAGAAGCCTTATTGAACATATGAAGTTCCTCTGTAAAACACAGTACTTCCCTAATAACTGGGGCTTTCTGTCCATCTGTTGGTGCTGATACCTACAGTATGTGTAACTGATTAGTGAGGTTGAAATGGAGTGAACACACTAGGACAGACAGACAGACAGATAGTTATGATATACTGTTATATGATCTTCATGCAGGGGATAGAAGTGCGTACCCCATTACAGACCAATAATTAATGTTTGTTAACTGTTATAAGGACGTATCCTAAAACATAACTACGTGTTTTACTGTTGTTTAGATGTAGTAGTTTAGCCATAGCCATGCATAATCATACCTTAACCATATTTTATTTGCAATTGCCACTGTGTTTACCAAGGTTAATTTTTTTAAAATATACTATTATATACTAATTTTGTGCATTACTCCACAGCCATATCCTGTCACTGCAGTCATAGTGGATATGGTTTGTTGGTGTCTGTGACAGATGCCAATGATATAAAAACTTGACACCAAAGCATCCTCACTCAAACCCCCAGCAAGTTTTATGAATGTACATAAAGACCTATGTTGATTGACAAATGACATGAAATTAATATTTAACAATGCATGGTCATATACACTGTCTGGCATATAAAGATACAGAAATGTTCTTGCTGAAACACTGACTGCTCTTAAGGCGCCTCTGAAATTCTTCCAGAATGCATTTGAACCATGATGAAGCTGTGGTAGAACTGTAATACGGCACAGCTGCAACCAGTGGACATTAGTGGTGAGAATGCTAAAGGTTTCATTTTTTCCATCTCACAAGTGCAACACAACTAACAGAAGAGTCACAGAGCTGTCAGTCACAGCCTGGCCACAGGCCACATAGAGGTCCAATCAGGTAGAATAAGTGAAAACACCTGCATGGGTGGACCATGCGTGTGTAGGAGCTTTAACACAGATTCATGCACAGACAAACTTAAACACTTCCACACATACTGCAGAATCACTAATGCATGAGGACACAACAGCACATGCACACACGCATTCATACAGAGGGCTTTAATGTGCCGTTGGCTGGGTGTGGTGCCCTGACAGAGTTCATGAATTAACTGAACTCTTGAACTGTACTCTGGTATGTGGCAGACAGTCAGTCAGACAACCAGTCAGTCAAACTGCACAGGAAAAATCTGTCTTAACAAGTCTGCTACTGAGTCCTAAAATCTTAATTTAAAGGATCAAAAATAAATATTTCAGTCGGTGACAGCTCATCTACAATATGAGTTTTTGGACTTTTTGATCAGGATTTCTAAAACCTATTTTGGAAATTGCAGAAAGTAATTGTTTTGGAGGTAGTGTGGAAAGGGTTGCTGGCAAAGAAAACAAACAGTGTGTGTTATTCAGTGGAGCTGGTAAATTTCATGTTTGTACATCTGTGCACTTGTCCTCTTCTGCTTCTCTCTCTACATATATCTTTCCCACTGCCAGCATCCCCTTCTCTCCCCCACTCTTTCTTTTCTTTGTCCCTGCTCTCCTCCATTTTACATCTACGCTCTTTTTTAACCCCTTAAGGCCAACACACCTGTTGCATTGTGGAACACAGCATCATTTGATGTCTGCAACACATAATGGACACACGGTACAATCAGAAGTAGTTGTCAGGGGGGACATTTGATTAAACTGCAGCTTTTTTGACTGTTCAGCAGGTGTTCATACTGCAAAATGTAATGTAAGTGGGGTTAAAAGCCTTCCATTACAGGGGGTAACAGTTTCACACCGTCTCTGCCATCCCTGTAGTTGGTTGCATACATAAAAAAATGACAGAAGTTGTGTGAAAACTAAAAGAACTACAACTTCAGAGAGAACTTCAGACCCTGCCCATTTTTACACCTTTGCACACATGGCCAACTGCTGCACATGATTGTCAGACTATCTGTGGTAAGAAGTAACAAATTGTTGGACACAGACCAAGCAGATTCCACTGCCAGAAAGGGAGTTTCAGATGCTGTTAGACAAGCTGACAAATATGTCTGTCCTGAAAATTATATTTAAAAATCTTATTTCCCAAGTAACAGATTTTTAATTGCTGCTTTGAAACAGTTGGTAATACCTAAGGCTGGCTCAGTTATCTGCAGAGGTAGCGGTTGAATTATTAGGGCAACATGAAAAAACAAGTACCTACAAGTGAGGGTCAATGAACTCCTAAAATGTGAATTTAAATGTTGAGCAGACAACTTAGTCTGTGTAAACATGTTCAAGCCAATTACAAGCAGGCAAACATTTGCTTTATTGATCACTGCAGGAAGAAAGTCTAAGAGAATCCAGGAAGGTCAGAGGTCATGGTCAGCCTGAGGGGAGTCGGTCTTGGTCAAGGACACTGCAGCAAGGCAGACAGGGATTTGAACTTGTGACCCCAAGGCTGAAGGTTTAGAGACTCACATTAACATGAAGGTGAACTCCACGCTGTCCAAACTGAATGCATGGTTTCGTCTTCCTGTGTCTGGCCTTGTTTCTGTCTGTCTGTCTGAGTCTGTCTCTCTGAACAACTCTGAACTCTGCAGGCGGTTTTTAGCTCCTCGAGGCTGACGGCTGGAATGCTGACATAACAGATGTTGTCTGACAAACCAATAATTATCTGCTGTATGGCTGTATGTCCATACCCGCTCTTCCTCCTCCCCCTCCTCCCTCTCCACATCCTCCTCCGCCTCCTCTGACTGCCTCACTGTGTACGTTTCCTCCAGCTGGTCTGCTGTGACTCCACTGTGCCTCCAAACATTTACCCCTGCATGTGAAAATTACATTTATCTTTTATCTTAACTTCCAATTAAAGCATTTAAATAGCTGGTTCACCAAAATTACTGCTAAAAAAGGCCTTATTTTCTCACTTCCCTCTCCTGGTATATGGCGCTGCAGCTAGTTTTGGTTTTATTGTCCAAGGTTTTAGATATCTGTAAGAGAGGTAAATATACACCCTCTTATCAAACAGCATGACTAATTAAGTTAACACCTACAAAAACAATGCTGTGGTACATGCAGACATGCATACTAAAAATGTTTACCACAACCCCCCTTTTCAACAAACTGCTTAGAGAACTTCCCATTACATGAGTGATGACAGGACAATTTTTGGCAGCTCTGACACTGTTGCAAATTGTGTAGTTCCTCAGAATATGTATTTCTATTAAGAGTTGCAAGGCTCCAATTCTCACAAACCTGACTCCAAAGCACCCAAATAAGTGCACACATGCATGTTTTATGTAGCTAACAGGGTGCTGAAGACTATAACTGCATGTTCAATGATGTACCAGTCTTAGTACTTACGTCTCATAATAGATTACATGAAAGTATAAACTGAAAGCCTTTGACCTCTGACCTGTCAACTTAATTAGTCACAGTGTCTAATGAGAAGATGTATATTTACCCCTCTGAGATTTCGTCACAAACTGATAAAATTTTATTTGTGTTTCTCACAGCATTATACTGTAAATTTTAAAAGAAAATATCGAAAACATAAATTTCAAATGTAGTAGCAATGACAACTGTCTGAACTGAGCTGTCACATGGAAATTCATTCAACTGAGTGATTGCATACTGTCTTGGAGTGCTGAACTTTGAGGGAACACAAACAGAGACCAGAACATCATCATATTAGCTGTGTTGCACCATCCAACATACCCTGCTGTGCCACAGTATTGCTCTGCACTGCTCTGCAAAAGACATGCAGCATGGACTGCAGTCCAGACACAGGGGCAGACTGAAACAATAATTTGAGTCCATTCCAAGCCAACCCATTCATGCAAACCACCTGACTGCTAATTTTGTGGGCTTCCCCTAGTTGTAATGGTACTGGACTAGTTATACATTTGGCCACTATCCTCATCTGGGAGTTATACACAAAATACAAAAAATTGAGACTGACCAAGAAGTAGCCTATCTGAATACTTTGTGTTCAAGGTACACTATGACAATGGGTGAATCCTCAAAAACTCACTAGGAATACACTCAATACAATCATAGCAAATACAAATGCACAAGGCCAGACACACAAAAGAGTTAGCCTACAGAACAAAAACACTGTGGCACTGTTACGCTGGCTTTGTGTGGTTCTGTGTAAACAAGCAAAGCAGCATAATCAATGGTCTTCTTAATGCCAGCATGTATGATCTCTGTGTAAAAGGGGCTTCAGTCTTATCTTGTCCTGTATCTCTTCCTTTCACAAAGCTGAGCTTTGATTGACTCAGTTTTTCATTTTCATCTGGCAGTGAAGAGAGTAAACACAGGGTGAATTGAAGTTTATAAGTAGATGTTACCGGCCTCTGCTACAATAATCTAGCAGTGAAGATAAAAAAAATTCTAGGTGTATGTCATTTTAACATTCAGAGCTTTACACAAACTGACTTGACAGAAAAACATGTCGTCAACTTCTGTTGAGAGTTTATCGGTCTGACAGTGGATGGATGGAATTAATGCTCACTAGCCAGTTAGATGTCAGATGATGTCTGGGGATGAATGACTAGTCTCATTCAGCTGCCTGTCTGGTTTGTTGACATAATCAAAGAACCAGATACTAAAGGGGCAAGTGCACTTCATCAGAAGTGCCTGGTGGATGGTTGAGTAGCTTCAGAGACCCCCTCCCCCCCCACACCTTTTGGACATGTCCAACAATTTCTGAAACAGATGACCTGACATGCGCTCCCACTTTATCTTTATCTCCATACTATTTAGCACCTACCCCTCTCAATGATGGACAGATTTTCACTCCACCTTCAACTTGTCTTACAAACTACTTCTAACCAAGCATAAACCAACTCTATGACTCAGCATTTTGGTGCAATTTATTTTCATTGTCATCATGTGAATGAATGAAAAAAATAAATCATGACTCGTGAGTTGTAAGAATACCCTTACAACGATGTACAAAGCTAACTGAAAAAATAAGATTCAAGCATCTTTTAAAATAAATACTTGTTTGATGTTCAGCAGCTCATCAGCTCCTTTTCAGCAGTGCATGATGTCTCTCCTTAATTTTTCTGTACACATCATTGTCATTCTGTAAAAAGGTTTCCCTCACAAGCTGGTTTCTCAAACGGTTGTTATAAATAAACCTGACCTGACTTTGTTTGTTGAGGTGGGCGGATCGCTGCAACGCACCACTGGCCCGGACCAGTTGGTTAATTTTTCTCTAAAGACCGCTCTTTTACCTCATTATAATAATTAAGTGCTCTCCCAATGACCTGAAACAGGCATTTAGGGGGAATCATTATTGATGTGTATCTTTTGTTCTCAACCAGAACACAAGCGACACAAGTCCAGAGAGGTGAGGAGGTCAGGTACAGGCGATGCGTGAGGAGCTATATGGCAAACTGGAAAATGCTGCCAAATGACTGAAAACAAGAAGAATCCTCTTCTCTGAATTGAAAAGGATTACTTCATGCTCCAGATCCACTTAGCTCTCATTTTTATCACAGCCCCATTTTGGTTTGAATCTAACTTTTTTTTTTGGAGTGAACATATTTCTTGAAGGAACATTTCCTTGCTCTAATGACCAGTTGATTGCAGCTGTGATTGGCAGTTGCTGCTGCCAATGTGGAAATTAAAATGAAAAATGCATGTAATCTATTGATTGCATGTACATGGACACATTAAGACACATTTGCCATCTTTTTCATGTTCACTGTCACAAAAAAAACAAGTCAATTTCATGTCCATGAACACAAAATGCAATTTATTGATTGCATGTACATGGATATGAATTTACCATTTATTTTGTGTTTACTGTCACGAAAAATGTCAAGTCCATGTCCATGTGCACAAAATCAAGATATTACATTTTGCATACATGAACGCAAACTGCCATGAGAGCAGGTTGCCATCAGATTAGTTGATTGTGGTGCCTTAAATTCCTGCTGGAAATTATTTCTTTTCCATATCACCCTAAGCATGAGGGAGCCAGTCATAGATGTTGTCATGCTAAGCAAGAAAAGGAAAAAATGAAAAAGAACTCTGACCTGTTAGCCTCATTATTGTGGGCACTGATTAGCTTGTCTTTCATGTAACACGCTACATACCATATTCTCACTGATATTTTTTATTATCATTTGTAGTATTGATGGGTTGCTGTAAACTAGTGCATGTACAAAATAGGATGTTTCAGACAGCAAACTTAAATGTAACTGTTGTTAAGTTGTAGGCTAAATGGACGTCAATCTTGGGTTAAAATGGACTAAAACAGTGGCCAGCTAAATATTGGTTACACTGGATGGGCCAATTTAATTTTACAATCAAACAAGGACAGTCAACATATCAGGGAGAGTTTCTCTGCTGGCTCAGAATGGATGAACTCCTGGTGATACTCCACAGCTGCCAAAATCTAACTTCAGTCCTGAAGTCACACAATAGAGCCCCAAAGGTCGCTGAAACTGACTCAGCACATAAATGGCAATGTAAACTTTCAATTACAAGCACGAAAAAGCAAAACCACCAAGATTGCAGCGTTGTGGTTTGTCCGGTGACAGCAGCTGCGATGAAAATAAACTTAAAGAAAACACAAGCAGGAGGTAAAATATCTGGACTCACACACACCGGCTACAGTGAATGAGGAGCTGGTGTTGGCCACCGAGTGCTTTATCCAAGTCACCATCTGACCCCGTTTTCCCCCTCATTTCGCAAATCGGTGTCCTTATCATGCCCAAGACCTGCCTTTGAACCAGAAAACACACAAATAAGAGGAGGAGGAGGGTGAGGAGGCAGAAAGGCTGAACTTGTGCAGTGGAGAGGTTTTTATAGCTCACAAGAAAAAAAAAAATAGATCTCATGGGATGGATAAAGAGATGAAGCAGATGTATGACATGAATCGTAGTCTGTTTCAAAATGTTTTCTTTCTTCTTCACACTACAGTCATGCAAAAACCTTAACTCCAAGAGATGCAAAGTGACAATGAACAAATTAATATTCAAAGAAAACTACAGTGAATGTTTGAATTCATCACTTGCTTAAATAAATGCAGCAACAGCATTGAATTTCAGGTGGGGTTATATTATCCAGTTTAAGCTAATTTTGTCATGCAAATGAAATCTGCCTTCACAAACAGAGGGAAAAAAACTTAGTGAATGGGAAGATAAAAGGACACCCTCTTCCCAGCCTCATCACTGTAATCTCAGCACCCCCTCTTAATCAATGACCTCAGGTTGACCCAGAGCAAAATGAAGTGTGTGTGCATGTGTGTGTGTGTGTTACAAATGAATGTGACATTATTAAACATTCTTTAATCATGCGCATATTAACGTAACCATGACAAGGTACTGTAGATTATTTTACCTAAATGAAGTCGTCAGTTTACTACAGACCACTATGTTTCCCCAACTTTTCCCTTCTGTTTCCGCTTACCATCAACTTTGATTTAAATAATTAATTTGTCCAGTGTGGATACACTGCAAATTCTCAGTCTGTAATGGGAGCCAGTGAGTCTGTTAAAGTTTGTTTCATTGTTGTGTCAGTTGTATAATGCACAGCAATGACAGTTAAGTTGTGTTGCATTGTCCTGTGTTGTGTTGTCTTCTGTCCCCTCTCTGGTTCCCATGCACCTTCCAATCAGCTGACCGGTCGTTGACCTGCACAGCCGGTGGCACTGGAGTGAACTCTGGTTCAAAACGTCGCCAAGTTCACACTGACTGAGCGTCCATCAGATAACGACCTTGGCAGAGCTACGGGGCCCTGCAGCGGACATAATTAGGCCAGGCTGTTTGTGTCCCATTAATTTTCTGCCACATAGCTTCACCCTATTCTCTGCCTGTCAATGAGGGCGGTCAGGTAGAGGGTGGAAATGCCTGGTGACCTAAGCGGTGACCGCAGTGGTGACCTCAGTGGTGACCTAAGCAGTGGCCTCAGTGGTGACCTCAGTGGCGACCTCACCATGAGTTTTGTTTGTAATGAGGTCCACAGATGAAGTGGGATTGTAATCAGTTTACAGTAAATACTGTGAATGCTGTTGTAATAACAGCAGTACTAGAAGTACCCACTGTATTACACTTTGTAGAAGCCTGATTCTGGGTCAGTTTTGGATAAATTCAGAAATGAAGGTATTATGTTTTGTTTTTAATTGCTACAGTTCTGATTCATACCTCTGATTGGCTTCCTCTCTACAGTAATGGCTGCTGACCTGTGGGTAATTAATCATCCTATAATTTAGCTTCTTGTGTGTCAGTAAAAGTCAAATTAAAGTCAAACTCATTTTAATGCCCACACAGCTAAGCTGATTGAATTTGAAATGGACTGCTGTACAGTGTGTAACAGCACAGTTTTAACAAAACCACTGCAAAGACAAGAATCAGGTAGCCACAGTCACATTACATATCACAATACACACAGCACAACAGTTATCTGCAAACTGACAATGGGGCAGTAGCTGGCTAAAAAGCCAAGGAGTTTAAGATCCATATGTTTCTGAAACATTTTGTCCTTTGATTTATTTATTTATTTGGACTAATAAGAAATCATCAGTCTATAACTGTTATAAATGATGTGAAGTTATGACAGTGTAGAAGCAGAGGTAGCTGTCTCACTGATGATGAGATCTGTGAAGAATTTCAATGATGCAGCGATGGATATGGGGTGGCTGTTGATGCGTATGGTGGTTTTAGAGTGTGGTCTGCAGCTGAGGTCATGAGTTCTTGATTGGTTGAGCTCCACATTGTTGTTTGTGCTACAGGCCTGATTAACCTGATTACATTACTGTTTCACTGTTTTCAGAGATGGGTCCCACAGTACAATGGCTGTGTCATCTCCATATTTATAGACATTGACAGAGCTGTGACGCAAAGTGTGTTGGATTGTGTATAGTAAGAAAGGCTGAGCATAAAGCAAGCAGATCCAATAATAATAATAATACAAATACCATGTCAGCATTTTATAATCATATATGAATACTTAGAAATTTCTGTACATAAAGTATCATTTTAGCTATATTAGGAATTATACACATTGTCCTTTTTGGAAACACGATATGACAAACAGAGAGCAACAACAGGCTGCTTTTGTTTCACCATCTTCTAATTTACTCTTTACATCAACTGTACAGCAGCTACATCTGATAGACTCAATGAATGCATAAACAGGACAAATATATACAGACTCCTTAAAGTGGAGAAAGTGCTATCTCCTTCCACAAATCCATCCATAGGTTAAGATTTCACAGCGCGTCTATTAGGCTTCAAGACCAACAGAGAAACAGTCCTAGAATTAGACCAATAATAACAATAATAATAACTTTACTCTCAATATATGCTGCTCTAAACAATTAAAGTTTTCTATGTTCTAGCAGTGAAACAAGGTGTTATGGACAGTCCTTTACATTACAGGTTAGTGTCTCTATCTATACTTACAGCAAATATTGTTACAGGTAGAGTAAAAGTACAACAGAAAGATACATCTGCATTTTAAATACAGCTTATTCATAATGCTACTTCATTTGATACACACATATTAGCACTGTTAAGGATATATATCACATTCATATTTAAACAATAGGATAGTTTGAATGTATTTTGACATTGATGTTTAGGGCAGTTCCTGGTTGTAGGATTTCTGTGTCAAAATCAAGTGCAAGTTCCATCTGTAAAAGTGTTTCTGCAGTGGAGATTATTATAAAACATCATGACTGAAATAACCAAACATGAGTCCAGTCTCTTGTGTCCAATGTGGGTCATAAAAAAATGTCCAAAAATATTCCCCCGTTACATATACTTTCACTGCGGTTCTGGCCTTAGTCAGGTTCTGATCAGAACTGTCACATGGAGCTGGCAGGCCACCATGCCTTGCTCAGAGGCAGTTCAGAAGGTAAGCTCTGATCTTAAGATGCAAAAAAGAACACAGAATTGTTTTAAAAGTCCCTAAATCATATTACATCAGTGGAAAATCAGATTGCTTCTGCACAGTCATTGGAGGTGATATCTCTGTCATGAACTCTGAAGAATTTGACCAGTTGCATTTTGTTTTCAAAAAAGCTGTCTGTAAATCTTTTGTAAATGTAAGTGAGGTGAAATACTCATGACTTGCTTACTCAGCACAGTGAACAGAGACAGCTCTTGGTACTGAGAAGTATGATAAAGGCATCAATGCTGAGTGGATTTTATCATCTATAAATCACTCTGTAGTGTGTAGTACAACAGAATTGCCCAAGCTCTTGCTGGCAGTTTTGCATGGTATATTTACCCTAGGAATTGGAGCTTTGTCAGAGACTCTCTCTTTTTATCAAGATGTGTGGCTCTAAGGTTTTCGGTACGTCTGATGCATTTACAGACTACAGAGAGATATTAAATAGCTGACGGTGAGTGAGTTTTACTGACCCTAAAACACTATTTGAAAGCTCTGAATAGAAACTTGTAATTGAAGTGTACATGCAGTCCATTCAGTGGGCACTTCGGCAGGGCAAATCCAGATCCTCTGTTTGAAAATAAGCACAGAGATTTACTTTTCTCACTGATGTGCACTGCAACTTGATACATTAATAATTAAAAAATGCAAACTGCTTAAAAATTGCATATAGAAATGCTGCACAAATGTACCAGGTGGTAAATGTACTTATGTTACAGCAAAGTGGTTTCTTAGGTTTGGACCAGACCACTGAAAAGATCATGAAGTGCTCCAAACTAGCAATGTAAACCCTGTCTTCATCTCCATTGAAATGAAAGGGGCATGAACTGCACCATCAGTACCAGCAAGGTGGTTGTGTCTCCTTTCTTGGGTTTGGAGAGTTTTTCCAGAGGCAGATTGAAGGTTAAACTGCCTCATGAATAAGTGTTTTTGAAAAGTCTGTCAGTCTGAATTTATATCTAAAGAGGGTAGTTGTATGTGAAATGCACATGCAGCCCGTTTACAGGGTGCACTATTGGCACTGTCTGCATCTTGGGAAAATTCTCTGTGGCCAGAGTCCATTTGCAAGTCCCGACCAGCTCCACAGCTAAAGTCTTTAGGATGATCTGTGCCAGTTCTTTCCCTACACAGCTCCGCACACCGCCGCCAAATGGTACATAGCTGAACCGAGCCGACCTGCTCTCCTCCCGGTCAGGACCGAATCGGTCTGGGTCAAACAGCTCTGGACTCTGGAAGACTGCTGCAGTCTCGTGGGTGTCCCGGATGCTGTACATTACACTCCAGCCTTTGGGGATCTGGTAGCCCTGTCAAATGAGGAAAGAAATCTATCAGTCAAGTTGATACAGGTTTTTAAAAATTCTGCTTATTCTGTTATTGAACTTATACTTTTGACAGAAGTTTAAAAAGTTACATTTTTATCACTTGAAACACCTGTCCTCTTATACAATCTTCAACCACAACTATTCATTCCTTTCCTTAATCCAGACATCTTTATAACCTGATCCCAAATATTTCTGCAGAGTTTGGTTTTCCTGCTTTAAGCTTTAGGAAGATTCACTTGAATGAACAAGCATAATGACATTTCAATGCTGCAAATAGTCTTCAGCTTTAGGGGTTTATACCCTAAGAAAAAGATGAGTAAATGGAGTCTTGTGCACTACAATAGTAGGTCTGTTCTGGGAATTCCTTGTTCTTTTGCAATAAACACAGCAAATTGGGGGCACACTGAGGGCAGGGAAGGGGCATTTAAGAATGAAAGTTTTCAACAGAAGGCCATGGAACTTTGCATGTGAAAGTCTTTGGCCATCAAACACTCCTAAACAGAACTTGATTAACTACAGATTTGCAAATGCCTTAGCATGAAGAGTTCCTTTAAAATCTCACTAATTTGAAAAGTTCTCATGCTTTTGCTTTTAACTCACTCACAAACTCCTTTATTCATGACTATCAGGGTGCTGATTCTCCACTAAGAGGATCCATGCAATTATTACCAGACCAAATGTACATGTAAACCTACGGCACAGTATAATAGTAGCAGCACCAGTTAAGACTTGCAGTGGTGAACATGCTGAAGTCACCCCCTACAGGCAAAGACAGTAAAGGTTTCTCTAATAAAACAAGCACCACCTGCAGGCAATGGGTGTTACAGCTGCAGTTTTTTGTGCAGCTCGTTAGTTAAATGACACTGACTGGTAGCATTGGGCACTATGAAAAAAATACATTATCATGGTATATGTAATAGCTCATTACCATTGCACACATAAGGGATAGCTACCACAGTGTAAACAGTACAGGAAATCTACCCCAAATCATGGTACATGGTACATCATATCTCCATCCCATCTGGTTGGATTTAGTTTCAGGGGATTCACATCATCTACATCTACTTCAGTTGATACATTCCTACATTTCCCACAGTGTCTTTTGGCAATTCCAATAGAAGAGGTTGGAACTTGTCTCATTTGGCTGGGGTTTTTCATGTTTCTTAAAACAACAAATGCCTTGCTGCTACATTGCAGTGTGATCTATTACTTGTCACTGTGAGTTTAAAAGATGGTCTCTGTAGTGACAGATGTCGCCCTGTGAGTGTGTTTAATGTTAGTGCTAAGGATCTAGAAAGAAGCACAGCTATAAATCATTTTGTAGCTGATGGAAATATTCATCCCAGGAAAAAGACAACCCACCCAAACCAAACTGTATATTCCCACTTGTGACTTGAACTTACATCTAATTCAAATGTCTGCAGGGCTGTCCGGTAGCCCCCAGAGACTGGTGGCAGGAAGCGGAGCACTTCTTTGACAACACAGTCAACATAGCGGAGCTGGCTCAGCTTGTCAAGGTTCAGATATGGTATATGAGACTGGGACTGTGGGAAACCATCCTTGTCAGTGTGATCCTGACACCCTTCATTTAAAAGGCAGGTTGTCTCTGTGATGGCAGCATCCACTTCTTTCTCCATAGTGACACCAGATGGGCTGTGACTGCTGTGGGATTCGCAGCCAAGGCCCTCTGCCTCCAGCTCGATTCTTGCCCTCTCAACCACGGCCGGGTGACGGAGAAGCTGCAGAACCAGCGATGTGGAGGCACTGGCTGTGGTGGAGTGAGCAGCAAAAATCAACTCTACTGCTGTTTCCTGCAAAAAGGGAATTGAGTAGAAGAATTTTTAGAATTTCATTTTGATCTACTGATTTTAATTACTTTGACTGAAATTTTCATTAAAAAATTATAAATGATTAACTGAGCTGAGGTAATACTGGGAACTTTTTTATTATTATTAGGAGTTGTAAACATGCATGAAATGCTGTCTACTGGCCATGTAATATTGTGCATTTTGTGCGTTTCTATTCAGATTTATCATTTTGTAGCATTCACATACACTATCAGCATCTTCACTGAGTCATAAAGCCATGATATCTAAACACTGAACCCTAAAAGTTTTCCCTGAGCATAGACCTCTAAAAACATATCTATATTGTAGACATTGGATAAGGCTACAAAATATCAGCTGTACATGAAAACCATTCAGGCTTGGAGCCCAACAGAATTAATAATCGCTTGTGGATGGAGAGGGCAGCTGTTGCTTTGTAAAGTTAAATTGTGTGGCTTTAAGTCTGAGTCATATCATCTGCTTCACTCTGGTACCTTAAGCTCCTGGATGCTGAGCTGTTGGCCATGCTCTTTGGCACTGGATAGCATGTAGTCGAAGGCATCGTGATATTCTTCCTCCACCTGCTGCCGCTCCATCTTTTCCTCAATGATTTTCTCCATGTTGGCGTGCAAGATTTCTCTGGCTTTTATTCCCTGGACATAGAAGAGTGATTACTAAATAATAATCATAATACAAACATGCAAGTAGTTTAAGAGTAATTAAGCTTTTGTGGGGTTTTTATGGTGGATAGTTTCCAAGCAGTTTTTATTCAAAGCAATGGACAGGTCCTGAGGTGCTGATCAACAGAAAAAAGCTTGGCAACATGGATTGTCTAAACGTGAATAAACTTAAGTTTCAGCAGGTTCACTTTGATTTCCATCCTATATCGTCTTCATGATTTCTCACCTTGCGAAGGCCACTGAGCGGAGCGTCTATGGGGAGTGAGAAGAGGTTGTTCATCAGCTGCTCAAAGATCTGAGCGAGGTACACTATCCGCTCCTCTTCCAGCTGAAGACCCAGCAGAACCCTGACGGCAATACGGAATGTCAGGGACCTGGCAGCGCTGTAAACATCGATGGCGCCTGGTGCCGAGCACCACTTAGCAATTTCTGACTTGACAACGTCCTGCAGCCGGGGCAGGTAGGACTCTAGAGCCCCTCGGCTAAACACTTTGGCCAGGATCTTGAAAGGGTTAAGGAAACAAAGAGAGAGGAGTCATAAAAAGTTATTACCTGGTACACGGCAGTCAACACCTTTCAGTGAATGCTAACTTAAGAGGAGGACAGGGTGGGGTGGGTTAGGACTGGATAGGTTAAGACAGGATAGAAGAAAAGGGTGTAGATTATACTGGAGATAAGACAGGACAGAATGAAGGGTATACAAATGGATATTAGACAAGGACAGAATCTAAGGACTGGACAAGTTGGGATAAAATGAGTGTGTGTCTTCCCGCTGTATATAAGCTAGTATTTTTCATTGCCCATTGGCCTCCACTGATATCTGAACCCTGTAAGTTCTGTTGCTGTGCAGCTAATTAATTTCCCACTTCTTACTTTTCTCTTCCTCTTATGCAAATCCCCAATGGAGTTGACCAGGGTGTTGGGTCCCAGGATAATGCGGGTGCTCTGGGGCCACTGGGTGCACACCAGGCTGTGCTCGCCCAGCAGGATCTTGCGGATGTTTTCTGCACCTGTCACACGGATGACAGGCTTCCCAAGGAGGTGGGTCTTGAACACGTTGCCGTGACGCTCTCTGCGCGATATGTGAAAGTTGGAACCCTGGAGTGTGAAGAGGAAATTTGGATTTAGAAGTTTGTCACATTTTAGGTAACAACAAAACAGCTTGTAAATTAGGCACTTAACACTAGAAAATGCATTTCCAGATTTTACTTCACAATTTAAAAGTCTACTGCTTGTTTTTTGGTCCAGTTTGATTGTTTGCAGATTAGCAGGATATCTAAAAAACTGGTCCCTAGATTTCAGACTTTTGTTGAAAAGTTAAATAAGGGGTTAGTCTGTTTTCATGAACATTTTTGTCAGTTTTCATATGAACTATTGCACTTACTAATAACAGAAATCTTGTATCTCATAATTTGTTTGATGCAGATATAAAATTTCCATATATTTTTGAAGCACTGGGACAAATGAGCAGGATTCTGCAGGTAAAACACTGAAGTAGACGTTGGTAAGAAAGCCATCACAGAATAGTGGAAGCTGTTATTGCAATAGATTTACAATTTTGAAATGACAGCTATCAGGCATGAGTGTAATATTTGGTCTGTCTACATATTTTTGGCCATGTTTTGAAATTACAGTCTCTTTATTTTCCTCCATCTGTTCATGTGATTAGCATAAAAAAAAGAGAAGATGAAAAATCAGAGACAAGAACACCAGCCACACACATCACGTGTACTGTAACGAGGCGCTCTGACCCGGCGCTCTGACACCCAGTAAGGAGCGGATGAATAGTTGGAAGGATAGAGAGATGATGAGATGAGAGAGTGCATTCCTCGTCGTTGGAGAGACAGACAAACAGAGAGGGCGGGAGAACGAGGAGGAAGAATTGAACAGAAAACGTCTGTTTTTGCTCCGCAAGAAGGAATTAGGCACTGAGCATCAAGTCCGCACATGTTGCATTAACAACAGAACTCAGCCTGCACAAGTAATCTGCAGAGCTTTTCAAAGCTTCCCGCGCGCTCCCAGATACATCATCAATAAACTGATTATCAAAACACCCTGCAGCCCTTCAGAGTTTTCCTACATATTAATGGCAAAATCAATGCGCAAGCAATGAGCGATGGAAACCCGTAACTGATGAGAACCAATAAGGAACTACACACACACTCAAACACACGCGCAACAGGGTAACCTATATTTTGGAACGCTTGTAAAAATCAAGAGGTACAGCAGCCCAGACGTGTCATCTCTCCCCCTCTCACCTGGAACAGCCAGTGGAAAGTCTCTCCGACCAGCGGCCAGCCCATGGACCCCTTCGGCAGCGGCAGGCTGCTCTCTTTGTCCCGGGTCAGACTCCAGCGGAGGCTCCACAGCTGCCGGGTCAGCGCCAGCAGCAAGAGCGCGGACAGCACTGAGGTGAGCGCAGTGGCCAGGGCCGACAGCACCCCGAACTGAGCCAGGGGGAACATCTCCTCCGAGCTGGTCCGCTTCCCAGCATCCACCTGTGTCTGTACTTAGAGGCGCTTCTGTCCCGTTTGAAACTCTGTCCCGGTGGCGGCGCGTAAAGCCTCTCCTCCGTCCGGCTCTTTTCTCCCCCTCGGGCTTTTTCTTCCTCTCCCCCTGTGAAATCTGTCCAAATAAAAATAACAATTTGTTAGTTCATTCTGAGTGCACTCCCCCTCAGCTGCAAATGAAAGAAAAACAGAAAGCCATGGACAGAGTGCATCTAAACTCTCTCTGAACTCATCTTGGAAACAGCCAATGGCTGAGCCGTTACGAGCTGTTATTACAGCTAGTTGGACAATAATAATAACACTTATTATACAGACTGGACCTCGGCTTCTTAATTCAATCAGAAATCTTCATATAATGATGCAAGAGGTTGATATATGCTCGCTTTTAATTACATTAAACGTGCGTCAAAGAGTTTTCGAAGGCGCCTCCAAAGGAAATAAAACAGTGATCAGACGGGATGGATGCGCCTGCAGAGACTCATATTTGACTCTGGATGAGCTACATGAGAAACGTGCTTCTCTCCTGTGAGGAAACTCCCCTTCATTCCGCTGCCACTGCTCCTTCAAAATGAGGAGTAGCTGTCAACTATTCCAAATAGTTTTACAGGTTTACATGCGCCAGCTTGTCTATTAGGTTATGCGCCTTTATAGGTACAGTTCAGGGGGCTCAGCCACCCCCCACGGGCGGCCCGAGGTTTATAGAGCAATGGCAATAAATTAGGTTTTAAGAAAAGCAGAAGAGGAAAGGGGATTTGAATACAGTAGGCTACAGTATGGAGCTGATTACCAGGCGTGGTAAAGTAAACTAGAGGTGAGATGTGAGGAAGCGACTTGGAAACGATCAGGATGGGCGCAAAAGGTTGAACAAATTAGTCACCTCATCGTTTTCCCGGCAAGTTTCTATTCTCAAAGAGACAGAATAGACTTACCTCGAAACGGCCTGCTTCCAGTGCTGGGAAATATCCGTTTATTCTTGAGGAAAGTTTCCTTCTCGCCTCTCTGCCAGACCGGTGACTATTCCTCCACAGTGAACGGGCTGCGGGGGGTTTTATAGAAAAGGCTGCACGGCATGGTCCACCTTCACAGGGATGACGTTGGTCTGAATATGTTAACGAGGCTCGTTCATTCACCGTGCGGACCAGAGAAAGAATTAAAAAAAAAAAAAGAAAAGAAAAAGTTTGGAGATCAGAGCAGAGACGCGGCGGTGCGCTCAGAGAGAGAGAGAGAGAGAGACTGGGCGCAGGAGAGGGAGACAGTGTGTTTGAGTGTTTGTGTGTGTTGGGAAGGGAGAGAGAGAGAGAGAGAGAAAGAGAGGATCAGATGGCAGCGGATGGAGGAAACTCGCAGGTAGCCAATCAGCTGGGAGCCGTTCAGAGTTTGGCGCAGGTTCGAGAGCGAGTTTCAGGTTTGGAGCTTAGTTGCGGCAGCCTGGTCTTTAGTTTGGAAGGCGACGGGTAGAAAAAGAAATAAAGCAGGAATGACCATTTTTAGTGTAGTTTGGAATAGAATACAGACTTTGAAATAGCAATTTTATTTCATGTATTTATTGAATCAAACTAGACTGTGTGGATAGACAAACTTTTTAAAAAAACGTACTGCACTTATTTTTCCTGTTAAAACCTACAGTTGCAGGAGTCAAATTTAAATAGAAGAGAAAAAGAGAAAAAAGACAGAGGTTTGTTGCTGTTTTGTTCAGGCTGTGCTGTTGAAAGTCATACGCGAGACAACAAATGAGAGCAGCCAAAACAAACCTCGAACAGTCAAATTTAATACGTAGAAATAGGTGGTGGGTCCAGAACTAGTTTTTGGTGGTTGTTTTTTGTTTGTTTGTTTTTTAAACTGCAGGCATTCTTGAGGCTGTGTTTGTTCCCTGCGGTTTGCAGAGAAGAAGGGAGATTATATTTTAACCTCGAACAGGCCTACCCCAGATGAGATGGATGTTATACACGAATTTGTACTCGGAGGCCTGAATTCAAGATGTAACAGTCAGTCTGTGCGTAAAAACCGTTCTCTTTGTGAAGAGTGTGTATCCTGCAGCGGCCGTGAAGCTGTGGGCTGCGACTATACATACAAGAAAAGAATTTATTAAATGTTTTCTCTGACAAAATAATAAAATAGTAATAATAATGATTAAAACCGGGTACATTCCTGGCAACAACGAGGTGATGAAGATGCAATTTGCTTGATATTTGAACATTGTGTTTGAGGTGTAGAGGGTGAGTCGTGTATTTTCTTGATTTATAAAACGATTTAAGTTGAAACAATAAAATTAACATACTTTGGCTTCAACACTTTCAATTTGTTGTGTGCTTTTTCGGGTTAATTAAGGTAAAGATGGATTAGATTAGAGAGCAGTGGAGACAGATTTGTGAAATCAGACCAATCATGCTCACACTTCCAGCTGTTATCGGTGTGTTTTCCCAGTGAGGAACGTTTGCGTTTAACCGGTGTTGATTGGAGAGTTTGTTGGTTGGTGTTGGCTGTGGGCGGTTTGCCTTAACTAACGCATAAAAAGGTGAATGAGCTCCGACCGAGCAGACTGATGGAAACACGCTCACACTGTTGGTTTTCACACATTCAATTAACAGGATTATTTCTGTTTTTAAAAGGGGGGAAATACTGATGCTGGGTGTTATTAAAAAATAAAAAAATGTTCACCCAGTTCCGTCCCATTCTATCATTAATAAAACTTAAACTTTTTCCACTGTGTCTAATGAGATATCATTTAAAACCATCTCAAAAATGGAGGATGTTCTGTTTCTGAGGTTGAGCACTGGTTTTTAAAATATATATCTTTAACTCTATTTCCAGACCATTCAATATGTTTTTCCTTTAAACAGATTTTTTTTTTGACTTAATGATTAAAAGGTTCCATATTATATTCACACGCAGAAGCATAAATCTACAGCTGACATTCAATATAAGCTCAGGGGAATCCCCCAAATACATAAATCACACGTCAAAATAAATCTTAGACAATGATCTGTCATATCAGATGTCACGTTTGAAGAAGGCAGCAGGTTTAATGAAGAGGAAATTCGTTTTGAAACCAAATCTCTCACAAGATGAATGTAAATGCTATTATTATTATTATTATTATTATTATTATTATTATTATTATTACATATATTTTTCTTCTTTTTTTGACTTGATTTTCATGTCTACCTGCATGGACCTCCTGCTGCTGACATATGTTAGTTTTGTCTCTGTCTTTTTCTTGATGCACAAATAATATTTTGCATATACATTTAATTTCCTGTAGTTCCACTGCATATAGAGAGTAGGATACAGAGAATTTCTTGATGTGGAGCTTAATGAATCAAATGATCTGAATGTAAACTGGTCCTGACATGTAGCTGTAGATTCATATCAGTATTTAGAGTCTTTGTTATTTTACAGTGCTGATTTGAGTAGGAGGCTGCATGTTTGGACCAGAGTCTGCTCATATACAACTGTGCGTTGAATCTGATCCTTCTCTTCCCTTCTGTAGGTGAAAATTCCTTTGGGAAAAAAATCAACTCTCAGTAACATGAGAAACCATCTGAAATAAGTGTGTTTTTATCATGAGCCTAACATGTGTTTTAGCTGCATGTTTGAAAGGTTTCAGTGATATAATGACTGATGGGGATTTAAAAGACTTAAAAGGCATCAACTCATTCACTACAGCAGATGTATTTCTCCATTTTATTTTCATTTAAGCTCTTGTATTCCACATATCGCTCATCAATTTTTATAATTTTAATTACAATAAGTAATTATAACTGAAACTTTTACATTGACAAAGTAACTATAAGAACCACTACCTCAGTAAACTGACTCCAAACCAGCAGCAATTTCATCATTACCTTATGTTGTATAATCTGTCTCTCACAGACCTCAAGTCAGAGATCATCATTGGAACAAAATACCTTTATTGAAAGATTAAGATTAAGATTCCACTATAATATCATCATATAGAACTAAAGCTACATCAGTTAGATTCAGAAAACTTCAGGTCACTTTCTTTTTTTTCTTTTTTTTGTTTCCCTCCCTCCCTGCCTCCCTCCTTCTCCTTCCCTTTGTGATCAAATTCAGTTCATACTTGTGTCAGAGCGTTCCTGCCTGTCAGCTCCCATCGCAGACAGTCTGATCATTAATAACAGCAGCAGGAAGAGCAGCGTGACGTCAGCGCTCTCCTGCAGATCAGGTCGTTCAGGGAATCCCATGAGAGGGTCGTTCAAGTATGAAAGTATGAAGTAAGGAAGCTATATGACTATATAAACTTATTACAACAGGGCTCTTATTTTTAATAGTCATTTGCATCAGTTATATGTATGTAAAAGACAAATAGCTGAGATCTGGGAACATGATGATTATGCTATATTATGGATTGATTTTCTTCCTTCCAGGCTGCTGGTAGGTAGCTCATTTAATTGGCTTCTGTGAAAGTGATTTAAAACCTGCTGCAGACAGACAACCCTACTTCTGTTGCTTCTTAAAGAAACTCCTCACAAGAGCTGTTCACAAGCTGCTGTGATAGAAAATCAACTCCAACAAATAAAAAGTAAGTGTTTGTCACTGTCAGTTTTTCCTTGTAAATTCTGAATTTCAGCAAGTCAGTCTTGACACAGATCCAAAATGAACAGAAAACAAGTGTGGAAACTAAACTAAAAACTGATGTTACTATTTGGAAAACAGTCTGCAGTGATGTAAAGTATTAACTGTTTGTTAGTTTCTAGGCAAAAACATGGAAAACCACAAATGTTGTTCCTTAGAATATTTTTAGAATTAAGCAATTTTCAGTTAATGAATTGTGGGATCTGAAAAGAATCATTGTATTTCTATAAAACACTCTGGACACA
Organism: Lates calcarifer; assembly: GCF_001640805.2. NCBI lineage: Eukaryota > Metazoa > Chordata > Actinopteri > Centropomidae > Lates > Lates calcarifer. The sequence goes on from NC_066848.1 coordinate 19,992,355, forward strand.
CACACACACACACACACACACACACACACACACACAGACACACTTGCTAAGATGCATTTCCTGTTCTGTTGTCCCATCACACCATGTAGCTCTGCTCTGGACACTTAAAGGGCCATTCCACTAATCCTAATGCTGAGCTTTTAAAAGCCTCTGTAATGGAGATCTTCCTCCTGGGGTGCCCCGGGCAGCTTCATCCATAACAGTTTATTCTCCAGATCACATCTCTGGTTTCAACCTCAGACACTCTGGAGACGATACTGAACCAAAATAAATCAGATCTGACTTCAGAAACATTTAGGAGCAGATATTGTGCTCACACATTGAAAAATCTCCTCTGCAAAACGTACTCTGTGAAATGTGTGTGTGTGTGTGTGTGTGTGTGTGTGTGTGTGTGTGTGTGTGTGCGCGCATGTGCAGGCCTGAGGGTCAGAGTTGATAGGTTAAGCCTGAGTTTAAAGCAGAGCGCTCACTGATCCTCCATCTTGGCTCAGTTTACTGCTTTCATCACATCTGAAGCATTTAAACCAGTAAAACTACTTGCTCATAAACAAACAACATCAGACGTCCTCTGCATAGAAGCATCGTTCACTCAGCTGCTGGTCAAACACAGGCACTGTGAGAAGAATATAAAACAAATAAGTTGCTTGCTACACACCAAAAAACAAAGAGAACACATTTTGCATAATATGTTTCATCAGGTTCACTTGTCCTTTGGGAGAACAAATCACAGGTGTTATACAGGAGACTCCAATCATATGGACCACAAGCTCCACATGTAATTTTTAAATTTTTGTGGAAATTACTGCCAGAATTTTAAATTTCTAAGATAAGATATCAGACTGAATATGTGATGTGTAATGCCTTTTTGTAATACTGTTTGTAGATCGACCCTGCGATGGACTGGCGATCCATACAGGGTGTGTCCCACCTCTCGCCCATTGTCAGCTGGGATTGGTTCCAGCCGCCCCCCCTTTTGAGTCCCCTTTATTAGACATGTGATTCGTTGGCCTAACTGAAAAGTGAATGAAATGTATACAAAACAAGTTTCTCCATTCACCACTGAGAAAAATGCTTTAATAAATATCAGCAACTTTTAAGTTGGTCCAGACCTGAGTTTTCCTTTGATATGTGGAAAGTCCATTTTTCTTTGTTGATAATAAACTGCAGCTGAAAAAGCACATCTCTAAATGTATCACCAGTTCAGTATTTCAATTCATAGCTCCCAAACCTAAGGGACAGAGATGAGCCAAAGAATAAGGTTAAGGGTTAAGGTTAAGGTTAGGATTAGATTTAAGATAAGGTTAACTCTGGGGACTAGGGAAGCTATTATGTCAATGAAGGGCCAAGTATCCGTCTAAAACTGTGTGTATGTGCTGGATGAGACGTCTTAGTACTCTTCAGTCAGCTCCTGTTATTCATTTTAACAGGGAAGCAGACAGACAGAGAGAATACCACAGCAGAGACAGAGGGAGGCAAGTAGGAGCATGCTGGACACACACACACAGTCACGTAAACACACAGGTAAATCTAGTGACACGTGCATGCACATTTAGATACACACACAGCCAGCAACACATCTGCAGAATTGCATTTCTCGTTACATTTGGCTTTGAGTTACGCTGACAAAACTTTGCCTAAATGTTTAAGTACTGCTTCAGATTTGAGTCAGGATGGAGAGATGTCTGTAAGTTTTGAGATCTAAAACTTCAATAAAGGAAGAACCCGCTCAAAATAACTCTCTACAGAACAGCACTCTCCAGATCAATGGACATTAAAATGATTTCCAGTCCTGGTGTAACTTTTCCTGTTTATCCATGTTTACCTACTGTCTGCATCTTTTGACCTCTGTCCCTTTTTATTCCTCAGTCTCTGGCTCCTCTAAATGAGCTGCACTCTCTCACAGCAGGTTAATTCATGTGCGCGAAGATGTATGCCATGTTATCAGACTACAGATCAGTCGTTTTGCGTATGCATGTGTATGTGTGTGTGTGTGTGTGTGTGTGTGCAGAGAGTAGAAAGTGCTGTAATGTAAACACTGGATGAACTGTGGCTGCTGTCAGCCCGAGGCAGAGCCGCACTGACAGTCTGAGGGCTTCACTTTGATCTGAGTCCTGCCAAATACAAGTATGTGTCTGTGTGTGTGTGTGTGTGCGCGCACGAGTCAGAGAGAGTGAGAGAGAGAGACTGACATGATTTGTTGTGTGAGAGGCTGATGAGATTTTCCGATGTTTTGTATCGTGTGTCTGTGTGTATTTGTGGCCTTTGAGCGCTGAGCCATTGTGTGAATGCTCTTTGTGTGTGTATGAGAGAGAGGGAATGTGTGTGTGTAATTAGTGTAGCTGCGTGCCTCTCTGGGTCAGGGGTGTACTCTCAGGTTTGATGCCGACAGAGTCTGACAGGTGCTAAAATCTGCCCCAGCTTCACCTCCTGCTACCTGAGGCTGACGCTCATGCACACACACACAAACACTCACACACGCCACCACTTCCCTTGATGTGTAATATTAGGAAAAGAGGCATCAGACCAAATAATAGTAAATCAATTTAAGAGAAGGTTAAGGATTATAATCAGAGAGTAAACCATACCATACATACATTACCTACACCACTTATCTGTAAGGATAACAGGGGTCTGGAGCCAATCCTATACAGTCTATGGAGAGTAAAATGGTACCTTTAAATTGAATTCATAAAACTATTGTTATGATCAGTCTTTTATTTTGGTAGATTGGGGCATGTGCAGGATTGATTAGAGGGTCATCACTGACGTCACCGAGTGGAGACGCTGAAATGTACAACACCAAGATGATCTAACGAAGGAGAATTGTTTGAGTTGTTATTGATGACCTTTGTCATCCACCTGTTTTACCCATAAAATAAAACCCAAATTATCCATGTCGGCAGAGGCATTTGTTGAATTAATGTTTTAGATATTTTATCATTTGTTGTGAATTAAGCACTTTTTATCATGCATTTTGCCTTTATTTATGTATTTATGAATGATCATTTTGTGATTTTGGTCTGTTAAATTGAAATTCAGCTGCTGTACTCTAAAAAAAAACTTAATGCACATTTGACCCTAATCTAATTGTAAGGGGTTTTTAAGGGGTTCTTTTCTTTGGTGAAAGTACACCAAAGTATAAAAATGACCTGGGTTCAGCTCCATCATCAGCATTTCATACAGACCTCATACTGTACACTGAGCTGCTATGTGAATTAGTGTCCAAAAGCCAAGTACATTTCCCCTGCACAGGTAATTATGTTCCAGTATTTCATTAGATGAAACAGGGAGTGAGGCAGACATTCATAATGTTGAGTTTATTTGTGCCTAAATAATTAAGAGTCCTAATTAACAGTGAAAGCTGAAACCCATGATGTCATCCATTTGTTGTTTTTGTCTCTGCCGCTTCACGAACAACACGCTGCAGGATATGTTACTGTGAAGTTTAATACTTGTTACACGCATTACCTCACATCTCTTTGAACAGTAATTGTGCTACTGCACATATTGTATATGGCCATGCTCACACACATATATATATATAATACACACACATATATATACACAGCAGTTTAATTAAGATCCTGTATAGTCAGGTTCCCTGACATGGACTGAATGGACTGAAACAGGCAGTTTTCTTGATATTATGTTAAAACTTATCATTGACGAATCTCATTTAAATGTGTAATCAGCACATTTCCACATGTTGTGGTCTTCTACAGGCCGTCTTCTCGGCCACAGTTTAGTAAAGTCAGGGTTAGTAGTGTAGCCAAACAGCCATTATAACTTACTTTCACCAGGTAAGAGCTATAAACAGATAAACAGAGAGCCAACGTGAAACCTCTCCAGAAGAGACAAAAACCTCACTCAAAATCACACTTTAGTTTGTAACTGCACTATAACTAAAACTGCAGCTTTGGAACAGAGCTTTTCTCAGCAATATGTTGTGCGGAACACTTCATAGGTTCAGATGACGGAGGGTTTTTTTTTTTTTTTTAATCTGATCTTATCATGTATTCCTTATTTATGAGCAAGTAGATGGGTCGTGGTTAGCTCAGAGATGTCTGTAATAACAACAGGTAAGAGAGGATTGAATGATGTAGGACTTTTTAACAAAGATTACAACTGGATAATTTAAAAAGTTACTTTAGAAGAGAGCATTGGTGAGTTTGTGACAAAAGTCATGATGACACAAGTACCCGACAACAGTTTTGCTACAACTGGAAAAGTTTTCCATTGCATTTTAAAATCGCTCCATGTTTGCACAACAACCATCTTCGTGCACACTGATCTGTAAAAACGATTGAAAACACAGAAGTATGCATTCCAGGCCAGTAGATGGCAATGTAACTTGTCTTGATGAGTCTGCAGCACAAAGCTTGATAGTCCACCATTGTTGGTCTTTTATTCACGCATAACTGAAGACATGGCAGTGTCATCACAAGAAGAGTGCATTGCAACAGTAAGGTGCTGTTTTCAACAGAGTATACTCTGGATCCTGGTCTCAAAAGTTGGTGTTTTCAGGCCCCCAAAATGCTGTTGTCTGTGAATGAAAGGCCAAACCATAACAAAGTTTTACTGTTTTGCTGTGTAAACAGTGCCTTAGCTGCCTCTGATAGATGTTTCTTTTTTGTTAAATCTACTGCAGATGTGTTAAAGCCTGATGTTTATTTCAGTTGGCCAAGTGCAAAAGTTTAAAACTACCAAAAAAAAGAAACGCTTTTGGCCTGAAACCTTTGAGTAGGAGCATCAGTCAGTAGAAATTATGAGTCTTTCACAATGAATTGAAAGATCTCCACATTTCAAAAGCTTTTTGGTCCATGACCTGTGCCGGCAGCCTGGTGGACGCAGACTTCCTGTCCTGTTAAAGAGCTGCCAGTCAGGGGAGCGGCTGTCAATTTACAACGGAAGCGGCGGTCAGATATTTTACACCATCTTTCCTGGAAACCCAACACTCCAACGAGCAGCCGAGCAGCAGGAGGGAGGAGAGCGAAAGTTTTCACACGTTCCCTGGAGACAAGAGAAGATGAATGAGGTAGGGGGGGAAAAAAACGTGAGACAGGAGTGATAACGAGGTAATGTGGGTCATCGTGTAGATGTATAATGTTTACTTTTATCCATCTGTCATCACATATTTATTTTTTAACAGTTGGGGAAAAGTGCACGTGGTCATAATTTCAGAGAAGAAATGATAAAACAAAAGACAATATTCTATAGAACAACCAGGTCTTGTCATCAAATTCAGAACTTACATAACTGACTGATTTAAATTGACTGTGTCCCTTAAAAGAATCATTTTACATGAGGTTTATGATCAAAACTTGACCAAAAGTTTCACAAAGCTTTCAGAAAACTGAACAAGGATCATTGCTGATAGAGATGAGGATTGCGAAGCAAGACAGACTACAAAGATTGCTGGAGAAAAAAAATTGTTTTTTATCCAAAATGTCAACACTTCAGAGGTGATAAATGAGGTTTCACAGATGAGAAAGAATCAGGCAATAATAGATTTAAAATAACTGACACATTCCTGATCATGTATTTGCAAATGTTAAAAACAAATCGATCACTATTGTGTCTATAATTATATATAACTATAATCCCACTGTTAAAATAATGACTTATTTAGGTCTCAGGAGTGTTAGAGTATTTCAATTAATGTCCATAACAATGAAAAACATTGAACTGTGTGGACTCACCTCACTCCTCTATACACACATGTAGCTTGATATATGCAAATACACTGAGGTCTGTCCCCCCAATCCACTTCACTTCCCCTCCCCTCCTCCCCCCTTCCTCCTTCTCCTCCTCCCCCTCCCTCTCCACCTCCCTTTGATTCTCTCCTCCTTTCTCCTTGTCTGAGTCGCTACCTGTCATCAGTAGGTCCCTCCAGGGAAGGGGTGGGTGTGTGTGTGTGTATGTGCGCGTGTGTGTGTGTATGTTGACCTGCTGTTTCAGAGTGGGGACGATTTAGTTAGTATTGCATCTCCTCAGTTCAATGTGAGACCTTGGGTTTGGATGTTCTGACATTATAATTCCAACCTGAACATTTTCACCCATCACATACAAATATCAAAGTACAAGTAGCTGTTGGAGAGAGTTGGAGCTAGTTCTGACTGCTTTATATGTGTATTATTATTATATATTATTATTATTATTTATTACTATTTGTTTAGTCCAGGGGTTCCCAACTTAAGGGTCATAAGGTATATATGAGGGGTGATGAGATGATTAATGGGGGAGGAAAGAAGAAAAAACAAAGATGTGATTCACAAATATATGTTGGACTTATTGCATAATTTTACCTCTTTCAGTCTCAAACTGTTATTTAAATGTTATTTGTTTATTATTAATGTTTTGTATTCCATAAACTCATCATTTTTTTATTATTATTGTTAACTCTTACTGATAAGTAACTAGCAACAACAGCTGAGAAATAATGTAGTAAAAAGTGCCACTGCCCACCATCAGTTATCATCATCATCATCACAGAAAATGAGACAAAACCTTAACGTTATAACATTATAACAGGTATGAGTGGACCGGTGGGTGCAGTGATTGTTATGGTTTGTTCAGACTCTGCTGCTGATGTACTGCACTGGCTACTCATGTGCCACAGGTCCAAAGGATGCAGAACATGCAGTGTAGACAGCACACACAAAGGCATCATTAAAAATAAAAGCATCAGCTGCTCTAAGACCCCATTTAAACTAATATACTGAAACTATATCTGGATATTCTAGTGAGATCTGACCGCTGGTCTTTGCATAAAGGAGCAATGACTGAGATGCAATTTTAAGATGAGACATCTGTCATGCAGAATTCTGTGTTTGTTCTGGATTTCTGTAACTAGATTTAAAAAAGCTAATATAAGATCTAGATCTAGTGCTACACTAACATCAGAACACAGGCAATGTCAGTGTCAGACTGACTGATCAATAAATGTAAGAGAGAAATGTAGAAACCCAGATATTTTAAAACGGAAGGAAGTGAATAAGGTGAGGCGCGCTGAGTTTGACCTCCAGGCAGCCCTGGGGTGAGGGGGTAACACCAGGACTACCGGTGGTCTACTTCCTTATCTTTCAGGTGGAGCGCCCCGCCGAGCCGGCAGGCCGGGGTATCGGGTTCGGGCCGGGGTGAGGAGGTCGCGACCTCTGCTGGGAACAAGGGCTACTGTTCTGCTCCACTCGAGCTTTTAAAAGAGACGCCTGTTTTCAGGGAAGAGAGGAGGCAGCCAGTCGAACGTTTCGAACACAGAGGAGGGCTTTATGGAATAACGGTAAGATCAAGAGGTAAACATCCTAAAAATGTATCTCACAAACCTGAGGAGCACTGGAGGTTTCCTGCAGATTCTCCCATTTACTGCAAATAACAGATATTTGCTTGATTTCTCACAATTATCCAAATCATTCCTTCAGTTTTTAGATATATTTCCTTCCTTATTGAGCAGCTTTTATTCACATTTCTGTATGTAACTCAACCAAAAGCCAAAATAAGCCAGCGTCTATACCACAGCTCTATGACTGCAAATGAACTGTGTGTTTTTGCTTTCCAACAAGACCAACAGAGTGGATCACGACATGTCAGTTTCAGCTGACAGAAGCTCCCAGTTAAAATTTCATTCATATTATATCAGTAATTTAAACTTATTAACTAAATAGTTCTGACCCAGAACATCCAGTATTTGGACTGAGAAGATGGTGAAAAATAAAGTGTAATGGTCAATAGGCTTCAGCTGTTATTTCAATGAGTCAGATACAGCAACATTTCAGATCGTATGCTGTTCAGCTCATTTCCAGGTGACCCTGCTGCACTGTTCCCCTTGCTCCTTTACCACATCCCCCCTGTTTATTAGCCACCAAACACAAACATCATCACACACACTGCCTCCAAAAATCTCCTGTCTCCCTACACACCCTACTCTCAGAGCCATCGCATGCTTTATTAGTGGCAAATGACACGGATCACTCCCTCAATCCAGCCATCACATTACTGCACTCTGGTTGTAAATACAGGACTCACTTTGGCAAGAGTTTTGTCCCCTTTTGCTGCAGCAGTTCTGAACAAACTGCCCCACTGACACTGTTGTACAGATCCAGACATGCTGTAGCTATTTCTATTAGCATACACACACACAGTATGTGTATGAGTATGGGCTGGAATACAGGAAGGGGCATGATTGTACAGATGTAGATGTGACCATTGTGTATATCTAACGTGTACAGGGAATGAAGACAAATCTCTTCTGTGGACAATGGGAGATGGGACATCTCTGCCACCAAGCACTTGTAGTGTCACTGAGCCTTTTACTGTGGCCTCAGGGCTGACATACCTGACAGAGGGAAATGACCACTCCACTGCCTACCTGATTGTGTGTGTGTGTGTGTGTGTGTGGTGTGTGTGTAGGAGGTAGTCGTCTTTGTTTACTCTGATGAGGGAGTAAACAAAGGAGAGAGGAAGTGTCCTTTATGTGAGGGAAGAGTGTCCATCCAGCCCTGCAGTCACACACATGCACGCACAGCGAGACCACCTGTTACACAAACACACACACATGGCTTTGGTAGCAGAGAAGTGTCCTCAGGCTACAATTACAGATCTCACACACACACGCTGGCTATTGCAACCACTCTAATCAGCACTGAGCTGAATCAGCCAAGGTGTGTGTGTGTGTGTGTGTGTGTGTGTGTGTGTGTGTGTGTGTGTGTGTGTGTGTATAGTTTACGAGCTGAGATGACGTTCACAGTGAACCACAAGGTAAGTATTTTCCCCTGCGGTTTGAGTTTGGGCGGGAATATGATTGAAGTGTATGCGTTTCCCAAGAGAGAAACACAGCTGTGTTAAAAGTCACACATTCTTTTTTACAAGGACAAACTCTGTTGAATCAATCCAGAGTTCAGTTGCTACAGTCTGTCTACAACAATCTTTTATTGCAAAAGTTCAATATCTTGTATGTGCTTCCAGATTTTTTTCTTTGGGGTAGCTGTGGTTCAGGAAGGAGACCAGGTTGTAATGACTGAATGAAAAGCCTCTGTATGGTCAGTGGTTACCAGTATCAGACCACAGCAACAAGGTATTGGGTTTGAACAAGCTGGCTTCCTGGGATTTTTCTGTGTTGAATTCTCAAGTTCTCCCCATGTCTGTGTGGGTGGACATCCTCCCACAGTCCCACTCATGTGAACTGGACTGTCAATGGTCTACTGCACCATTCTGAGGCGTCTGATGGAGGACGTTCGATGCAAACGAATTGAATTGGCGAGAATTTTTTGGCTGCACTCACACAATTGTTGCTCCCCACCCACCTTACTTGCCACAGTGGAGGACATCCAGCACATGTTGTAGATGGTGCTTGACGTGCTTACAGGATGGGACTTCCAGGAGGTGTGTGGCAGGAGGGATGGGAGCGGTGCTGCAATTAAATCAGATATGTTTTTTTGCTTATTATAGGCAAAGTCTCTTTTTGACTGCATCTTGAATCTAAAATTTTCTATACACTGACAAATGAACATTAAGTAGTTAATTCTCATTAATTTATCTCTATAACCAGCATCAGGGTGTGCAAAGTGTGACACTGTCGTCCAAATGTGTGAAGTTGTTGGCAGTCAGATCTCAGTCCACTATCTGCCTCACCCTCCAATAAAAATGTGTTTGTTGTTGCAGTTTAGTTGTATAGAAACATAATTTCTAGGAGACAGGATTGGAGTGAGTGTAAAAGTGATAAAAAGTAGAGAAAGGACTGAAACTGAATTTGTGTTCATGTGTGTGAATGCAATGTTCACCGAGCTGCCTGAAAATCAGGATAGTAAGGAAATGAAGTCAGCTGTGCACCTGTATTTATGTAAAGTATCTGTAACCTGTAATACAAGCACCACAGTGTTATCTGTTGTGTCGTCCTAACTGCCTCTCACCCCTCACTAACACTGTACAGGCTTATCAACTATAGAGACTGTGTTTAAGCAGTTCTGTGGAGGAGGGAGGAAAATCACCAACCTTATGAGGACAGGGGGACAAAACAGAGAGTAGGATCTGCAAATTTAGCTACTGAAGTGTGGATGTAGTCTCACCCTCTATCTGTCTCTCTCTCTTTCTCAGCAGTGTGTCCTCCTCCCTCTCCTCCCTAATCCATTTATCACTTACAGTAGGAAGCAACCTGCCACTGATGAGTTATCTGTGCTCCACCCCCGACCACCACACACACACACACTCAATTCCTCCATCCCAACTGCAACTCAAAACACCATCTTTCTAACTTATTTCATAGATTTGAACTTTTTAGATTTACTTTTAGTTCGTTTGTGCATACTCCATTTACTGAACGCTGTAAACTAATTTATACAGTGTAAATGGAAAATGAAAACAACATCTCTGAAGTACAATATCAGGAAAGCCAACAGTGGATTCTGATTGGTTGGAAGGTGTGGATTAACCTTTAGTAACTGGATGCCAATGATGCAAGAAAAGCAAATTTAATTTTAAATGTGTATCATATTTGTCTAAAATCTAAATGAGGTAATGATAAATAGAGGAGCTAAATATCGTTAGCAGGTGCACAGGGAAGAGAAGAAGACTGGAGAGGAAATCCGACCAGAAGACTGCGCAGAAAATAGAAAGATGTGAAAATACTGGTGAGAGTGAGGGGGTGAAAGATAGACAGCAAAGGTGAAACTTGTCTGTGACAGAGAGGGGAGACAGAAGCAGGCTGTGTGAGGGAGAGAGAGAGTGCTATGTAATGTTATCTCTGCTGCACATAATAATTATAATAATTATACTCTGTATCCAAGCACATCACTATTGTCTGTTCTTGAGATTGACAACCAGTAAAATTGCTTTTTACCAGTTTTAAAACTTAAGATTAATGGTTATTTTAAAAAAAAAAAAAAAAAAAAAAAAACCTGGTGGATCCTTGCTGACCCGTTTAGCTTAGATGTTGCCTAATGACACAAATGACAGAAATGTATCTTTCTAATTTTATGTATTTTTGCTTTATGATGTTTAAAAATGACAATGCTAGCTTAAAATTAGTTGTGTATGTGTATTTAACACATGCTTTCCTGTGTTAAATAATATCCTCACCTCACAAATGTACGCAAGAAGTCATCTGAGAAGTTGCTTCAGTTTGAGTATTGATACCATGCGTAACTTGAGTTCAAAGTAGAACTGAACAAGCTCATACTTTGGGAACAATGTTGACTGTTGCACAATGTGATACATGCAAGAATGAATCAGGGGAAATTCAGAGAGTGTTGCGTGCAAGCAAAATGAAATACAGTATCATGTACAAGTTGTTACAAATGTATTTCAGAAGATTCTCAATGTCGTCATTCAAAGACTCTGAGCTGCAGAGACATTTTTGGTTTCAGCTTGGCTTGCTTTGTTCATCTGTTCTGATCTGTTATAACCACCACCACCACCCATCACCCCCATCCCCCACTCCTGGTTCAAAGACAGTCATTATCCACCATTTTAGTTTCCAGAATAATATTAGATATATTACACAGTACATTCTTGTCAGCAACCTGTCCTGATCAGAAACCTGTGTGTATTCAAGTGTGTGTGTGTGTGTTGTGTGTGTTTGTGTGTGTACGGTGTGTGTACTCCTGTGGAATGTGTCTGTCATGTCAGATGGAGTTTGTGAATGAACACCTGAACTCCGCCTACACACACATACCTAGCTCACAACACATGGACACACCAAGCGAGACCTGACACACACACACACATGCACACACACTCCCTCTTCATTCCTGGCTGCTCTCCAATTCCTGCCCCAGTGACCTCTGACCTTTATCCATCAACTCAGGTGCTACCTGGCCTGCAGCTCTGCATGTGTGTGTGTCTGTGTCTGTGTCTGACAGCTTTGTGGGGACCAAAATGCTGGACCCCCCACAAGTTTAAGTGACTGTTTGAGGGTTAAGATTTGGTTTTAGGGTTAGCGGTAGAATTAGATTTAAGCAAATATAAGTGTGGTCAACACCTTATATTAAAAGTATATAAAACTGGTCAAAAACAACATGTTACCAAGGGGTTCACATTTATCCAAAGTGGCATAGACAGTTTTTCTGTTTACCTGCATGTCTGTCTGCTTGTTTATCTGTGTGCTCACTTGGTTGTTTCTCTTTTTATCTGCCTACCTGATTATCTGTTTACCTGTCTGACTGCTGTTTTCACCTCTCTGCTTCACTCTCTCCGCTCCTCAGACTAACATCAGCACTATGAAGAATCAGTCCACACCCACCCCAACCTCTGTCTCACAGTCCTCAGAACCAGAATCAACAGCACTGATCTACTTCTAGATCTACTTCTGATTTACTTCTAGAAACAGCACAGAGTGGGGTCCTGATGCAGAGGCTTAGAAAAGAAAAAGTTGAAATTGAACCTGCAATTTTGCTACAATGAGCAAATGCACTGTCATCTGGCAACATGGTGTATTGAATAAAATGCCACACCTGGTCTTTCTCCAGGGCATTTGCAGTCTCAACATCTGCCATAAACTAAAATCATTTGAGCTAAGTGTGTGGTCATCATCATTTCTTTGCATGTTGTTACCATGGCCAGCACCTGAATTCTGGTGTGCAGACAACTCTTCCTGACTCAGTACACTGTATTGGCCAATTAAATTCATTAAGCCCACATTCCAGGTAGATTACTTTGTTCTCATAACAACATAGTTGAGCTGTTTACCTGTGCCAGTTTTTTTTTTCATCTGACAGACTCATGGATGTATTTTACTTGAACTGGACTTCCTGGATCGTGTTTCATAGTCTCACCTTTACTAGTAACAACATGTCCACACGAACCCCTGCATTAGTTTGGGTCTGAGTACAGCCTTACTTTTGAATGCTGTCCTCACTTATGTGTCTGTTGTCTCACTCACTTGTGTGTGTGTGTGTGTGTGTGTGTGTGTGTGTATGTTCAGATAACCACTCTATCCCATCCTGTCCCTCCGTTTTGGAGGTTAAAGCTGAGAGCTGTAATTATACTGTCTGGCCCAGAACCACCTGTCGTGTGTGTGTGTGTGTGTGTGTGTGTAGAACAGTACACCTCTGCATAGCGACACATTAGTCAGCTCCACCTTATCTGCTGCTTTTGAAACCCCGGCGGCCTTCTGGTTTAAACACAGTGTCGCTTTAGATCACACTCTGTCTACAGTTCAACTCTCCCTGTCACTCACACACACAACGCACCCGTAACTAAAAACCCTCAGGTAGTCAAACACCTTGGTAGTGGTCGACACGTCATACTGCATACTTCTAACATATTTTGGAAACACCTCATCATCCTCCAAGCAGGAATGCTCAGTCGCTCTGCTCCTTTAAAAACCTTTGCTTAACACTAATTTTTTTAAAGCCTTGCTGTTGGCACGCTAGCAGCCTCTAGCAGCACCATGACGCTGATATACCCATTGCAATTCATTTGACACCTCAAGCCCACACATGACAACAAAAAATGTCAGATTTCACAGTTTTGTTCTTATAGTGTGTGGTGTGCCGTGTTGGTCTTCTCGTTGCACACTAACAGATTCTGCCTTGACTCTCAAAACTCGAAATCTTGCACGGTCAAACGGGACTTTGGAGTAAATAAACATAGTGGACGACAGTGTCTTTTGTTTGTTGTCCTTCTGCCTTCAGTCAGCTTGCTTCCTGATTGTCTATCATCCCGTTCCATGTGACAATCCATAGAGTGCATGCTCAGCTATCCTTTATGTACCCCCCCACGCAACAAGATTTTTGATTGTCATATTAAGAAACTGTGATCATTAGTTTTAGAGGTGCTGTGTCACTGGAATTTTGGAAAGAGGAGAGAAGAAACATATGAATGGAGTGAAGGTTCATGTATGTCAAAACCGTCATTAGCATTTCAAACAGAAAATGTAAATGAAAAATGCATACAGTTAAACAATATAATAAGAATAAAATTACATTCAAGACTGTGGTTGCCTTATTTTTACAGGTCTCCTGTTGGCTGCAGGGCACTTTCTGTCTCAGATCAGCTCTGTTTTGTAGATTTTTCCTTCTAAAGAAGATTTAATCGTTGAAACAGCCTCCATCAGGAGCAGACTGATGTGTTATCAATACATTAATTGGATTGTTCGAACTGTATGAACTGGTGTCAGGTAGGACAGAGCACCAGCTTGGCTCAGACTGACACAAACAGATGAGACGAGCTGCAGGGAAACGGTAAGAACAATGAGAGAGCAAAACACATGGGGAGCCGCCCCGCCTAATCCCCTCCATGATAATTGTATTGAAGAGAGGCTCAATGTATGTGTGTGTGTGTGTGTGTGTGTGTGTGTGTGTGTGTGTGCTCTCCCCTGCTAGGTGAGGGAAGGTCAGCATCACTATGAAAGAGAGGAGGAAGGAAGTTTGGCCAGCAGAATAAAAGCTGATTTAATGAGAAAGTAAAAATCCTTAGAGACTCTTAATTTACTGGAACACATGTCACGAGTGATGGATGGCAGAAAGAATGTGTGTGTCCAAGGGTGCGTGAGTCTTTGGCATTAAAGTGCATTTCTGGTACCTAAATGTAAATATGATTTCCCACAAAATCCTCTTCATAGTTTAGCCCTGACCAGACGGAGCAGGTGCAAAAAATGCATGGATAGATTTTGTCTCCCTCTTGTCTGCTCACAGTTCTCTCTCTCTCCAAGTGCCATCAGCTAATTGTTGCCACCTGTCAGCTCCAAATCCAGCCCTCGTTGGTCAGTTTGAAATTCAATGGTCCAATCCTCAGTTTGGCACGCCTACATAAATGGACTGTCAAAGAAAGAGCTGAGTTTTGTTTGTCCATGTTTTCTGCCTGTGGTACGGTATAATGGAGGTGAATGGACATGTTTGTGGTGGTTCCAACCTGAAAAATAGCATTTTAAACAATCAACAGATACCTCATCTCAGATACTGTGCCCACATTACTCTGAATAATCCACCATTTTTACCAGAACTACTTTCTACCAAAGAAATACTATACATCTATGAAAAGGACTCTGTTGTTGGTATTCCTCAGGTTAAACTTTGGCCTAAATGGTAGCACTGTGCAAAAGTTCAGGGGTTGCTTAATAATCATCAGTTTCACTACTTGATTTTGGTATTTGCATCCATTTTCAATGCTCCATTTGGGCAAAAAGTGGATATTGTTGCTGAAAATATAAAAATGCAGAAGACATCCAGTTGGACAACCTGGTTTCAGCATTGCCAAGGGGTCCTGACCAAGTGTCTCTATGTGACACGTTGAGAGTGTTGAGTTAGAAAGCACTCGACTTGTTTTGAAAGTGTGACTTAAATTGCAACATGGATCTGGGCTGATGAGATCTGGAGCACATAGTTAAGTGTAATCTTTCTCTGATGAAAACACGTAATTTGCTTATTGAAAATCCTGAATTGCGTATAATCATCCAAACTACATTACTCTACATCCTTTCATAACTGTCCCTTAAAGTGAGACACCAGATTAATAAAGCATGGCGTTGGCTGATGCATGAGACTCTCACATTCTTACTCAAGATCATTGCATGATAAACTTGGTGCTGAGGAGCTGCACAAAAAATGCATCACATCCAAGACATAGTTTGGAGAAGATGCTAAGCCTTATCTTTTAATATGTTTCTTAAAAACAGTGATTTGTAATATCACAGCTGATTAAAGTCAGCCATGTGTGACTGAAGTGTTTGCTTTCCAGAATGTAATATGATGTTCACAAGTCGAGTCAAAGCTGACCCAAACCCTCTGAAGTAATGGGGTTAAACAGGGGACGGTACAGAGCGGTAACATCAGGATTAGAGGGTTAAAGTCCCACTGGGGCCACCGTAGTTGCTACACATGCACTCATGGGACTGCGAGGTGTCTGGATAAAAGCCTCCATTAAATCAAATATTTGGGAGGAGTCGCTGCTCTGCCTCACCTCTGGCTCCACTCTGCTGTAACATGATTAAGAGGCAGGTTGATGAATCATCTGTCAGCCAAAGTTAAAAAAGACATTAGATACAGTGGTAAGAGATCACTCACACACACTCTGTCACACACAGAAAGGATGTTTTATTGTTTAAACTGATTAAGTGTGGCCAGAAAGTGTGTAGCAGAATTAAGCTGTGGCAAAGTACAAGGAAAGAAAGTACATGACTGAGACAGAAATTAAGAGGAGATAGGAGATAGGAGGAGATGAAGGGGAAAAACTGCATAAGAAGGAAGGACTTTTAAATATCCTAAACTTAAATAAAGAAAGCAAAGGTCAGCACACAGAAAAACAAACCAAAAGAAGAGAAAGAGGATAGCAAGTGATCATCAGGTTCTTTATATCTTCATACATCCAACCAACAACAACAACAGTGCTGATTAGCCATTTTTGTTTGTTCAGACCTTCAGCATGGGGTTAGCTGTCTGAGGAGACAGAGGTCAGAGGTCAAACCAAAAGAAAACTCCTCCGTCCCCCTGAAGAACCTCTGACCTTCTGCTCAATGGATTCTGTTGCTGTCAGACACCACTTGTGTCGTCCTCCCAGCCAGATCAGCATCGACCTCGGCCCCTTCAACTCGACCCCTAATAACCCCTTTAAATCTGTCCCTCTCACTGAAATGAACCCTGTTACACTGGGTACCACCTAACAACTGTCCTCTGCTGACTCTGTCCTCATGTCCAGGTGTGTTTGATGCCAAACACTGGTCCTGGCTTGAAGTATGTCCAAACCTGCAGCCACCTCAAGATCTGTCCCTGTGTCCATCTGACTACAGTAGGCAATTACTTAAAACCTGATCACTGCATCACGGCTAAGCTTACTTGTACACCTTCAAACATCTGTCTCCAAGACTGGAACCTGCCTGGGGAAATTATCCATATCTTAAAAATATATATACATATTAATCGCAATCAATAAGTAATCAATGTGAAGACTTGAAAACTTGTCTTTTTACACCAAGCATCTACACTATGTTTTGCCTGATAAGTAACCATTTATTTTTTCTGCAAATGTCTTCTAAGTTTCTGCAAAACTTCTGTATAAGATGTGTGCCTGACAAAGCTCCCAATGAGTCTCTGACTAACAGTTAACATCACTTTCTTTCAACCTTGAGGACAATCCTTCCCAGTATGTTGGTTGTTTTGGACAGCACTGACAAACAACTTGACTGAGAAAAACTTTAATTTTTGAGACAGGAAAACAGACCTGCAGAAGAAATGGGCTAAAGAATAACTTTCTCCATACTTTCTCCCAAAACATGGAATCTGAATATTATTGCTGCTTGGTAAAACACTAAAAAATTAAATATGATCCGCAGAACCTGTGGTTGTTTTAAACATTGAGGTTAATTTCTAAAACTGCAAAAATTCAAAAGCTCAGGATCATATTCAGTATAAAGTATAAAGTAAAATGATAAAAGTCAAAAGTATGCAATACAGTAATGAGAAGTTGTAGGTAGAGTGCAAGTCCTGTGAAGTTGTGTTTTGGTTACTGCAGGGAAAATGAGTGAAGACTTACATAGAGACTATCAAATCAAATCATAATTTTTGTGAACATGTTTATCTAATTTTCAGTTTACATTGTAAATGTAAATATCCATAGTTTTAATACTTTTTAAGTTATTAAAAATTCTGGGGCAAATGTGTGTCTGCTGGTTGCTTTATATTTGCTGTATGTCACTATCTACCAGGTTGTTTTTTTCTTTTGTTCTTTCATACAGTTGTACTGCAAATTTAAGGTTATTGTTCCATTAGTTATGTATATTCAGAGACTCCAGGAAGATAGGCAACAACATTAGCAGGTGGGCAAACCATAAAAATCCAAGCTTGCCATTAAAGCAACAAAATGTAACTTTGCTGATCAACAGCAGCTCTGCAGCCATGAGTGGTGATGAATTCTGTTGGTCTCCAATCTTGAGCAGTGAAGCAGTTTTCATGTGCAGAAAAAACTTGAATTGCTGAACTGAAACACACGGAACAGTGAATATTCTTCAGCTTTCTGAATCAGAAGTGCAGTCCCTTTAACTAACACATCAAACTCTGTTTAGGATTCTTGATATTTACAAATCCTGGCTGGATATCAGAGACGAACGTTGGTTTATAATGACCAAAAAAGGGAG
Source organism: Lates calcarifer (assembly GCF_001640805.2). Taxonomy (NCBI): domain Eukaryota; kingdom Metazoa; phylum Chordata; class Actinopteri; family Centropomidae; genus Lates; species Lates calcarifer. The sequence continues at coordinate 20,010,416 of NC_066848.1, forward strand.
AGGGAAGAAGATTCAGCTTCAGCTGTCTGTGATGAAAACCTCACATCTCCAAAGTGCAAACTACAAAGTGCTCAGCTTTCTCACTGAGGGTCTTATGGGGGGTTTTTAACAGGTCTGATCGGGTCACAGAACTCACTCAACAGGCAGACGCCCGGGTCAACTTTCAGTTCAGGTTAAAGAAAGAAAAACAAGCAGTTGCAGTTTCTGCAGCTTCTTCAGAAACTGGCGGCATTTCGTTTTTTGTGAGGTTTTTTTTTCACATAGACTCTGCTGACACATGCAGCTCCTGAAAGGCAACAGAGATACACTGGAGGGGTCAATCATATACTCACTCAATGCATTCCTTCCTTCCCCCTGAGCCTCTGTCTTTCTCTCATTTCTTTTCTTCTTATGGGAGACGGGGGGGGGGGGTGTCGGTGCTGCTGGAGCTTGAGAAAACAAAAACCCTGGAAGAAAAAGAGAATGGAGAAAGAGGAGAAGACAGAAAGAGAGAGAGAGAAGAGGAAGAAGAAGAAAGAGGGAGGGCAGAAGTTAAAGTGAATGGCTTTTTTTTTTTTTGACCATCACAAGTGGACAGCATGACAGGTAGCTTTCATCATGGGCCGCCCTGTCATTCAGTATGATTAATGGGCCGCTCAGGGATGGCCGGCGCGTTCTGAATGAGAAATATGACTACTGTCTGCTAATTTGTTTAGCATTGAGCTATTTAGAGAGGAGTTGGCAGGCTGCTCTAAGAGTGTGTGTGTTTGTGTGTGTGTGTGTCACTGCCCCAGTGAGCCTAAAAAAGCCTAAAGCTAAAGATGCTTGAGGCGATGACCGTGACACACACTTTTGATTGACACTCAGCACTCTGTCAATCTAGAGAGGCCAGACAAGCATGGGGCATTGTTGTCTGTGTGTGTGTGTGTGTGTGTGTGTGTGTGTGTGTGTCACGACTGGCACTTTATTACCAGTTGGGTTCCTAAAGCTGTCAATCACTGTAACAATGTGCACCAGGGGGCCATCCCCCTACCGGTGTCTCTCTCTTTCTGACTTAGTCTTTCTCACACACACATGCGCACGCACACACACTCACATCTACACAGCGCACACACACACACACAGTCACAGGTGTTACATTGAATTAGGCTGGTATCATTTTCAGATAATTACTGGGATCCAACCTATGATCATTGTGTGTGTGTGTGTGTGTGTGTGTGTGTGTATGTGTGTGTGTGTGTGTGTATTGCCAAGAAAGAAGAGAGCAGAGCGGGTGCTCCATCATGAGGTCCGCTTCGATGTGTCATATCTGTAAAGTTTTAAACCACATATCAAAAGAGAGTGAAACAGAGGTAAAATAATAAACTCTGCCATTACAAACATTAATACCAAATGTATTAGTAAAATGTATTTAATCCAAAAAGTGGAAAAAGGCAACACACAATTAAGGCAAAAAAAAAAAAAAAAAAATGCCTGTAGAACTCATTATTTATCAGAATATTATGGCTGAGGTATTTCTGTTGAGACTGTCCTCCTGGAAAAAATGAGGCCATAGGTCATTTGTGCAGCAGTTTGTTACAACCCAAACTTAAGCATTGTTGTCAAGTTACATGTAATGACACATAGTGTAAAGAGCAACAAAGTCCATGTGAGGAAGAGGTTGGGGTGGATGAATGGGTCAATGTAAGACTTTCACACCAGAGACTGCTGTTGGGGTCTTATTTGACCCCAGTAGTCATTGTTGTTTCTTTAGTCCAGAATCAATTTTACCTAAACCACAATCTTTTCCTAAACCTGTCCTAATATTGTTTATGCTTAAACCTCACTAAACAGAGACTGTTCTACAATGTTAACCAGGTGTTTATCGTTGTGATCGTGACGATGATGCTCCAGTATGTCGGCACACTCCTGTGAGTCGTACCTGAGAGTAGGAACAAGCGACCTATATGGTCATTTAGGTTTCATTTGTGAACGTGTTGTTTCCATCATAGGCCCTCATTAGAGCTCTGAGGTTCTGCAGGCATTGTTTGCTTTGATGGTGTGCCACCTTTTTCCACTTTTGAACTGATTTGATTTTTGAGGTTGAGCAACCACTTGGAATGCACACTTGCCTCCCTTTTTGAATGTATCTCGTTAGTTTTCTGCCAAAATATTCAAACTTGCAGGACAATATCCATAACAAGTACAGCATTATCAAACTTTTTAATGGTTATGTTTAAGCACTCACAGCACTTAGTTAGGTTAAGGGAACGATCATGATCTGGTTTATTACAAAGAGTTCACGGTTTGTCTTTTGTATAGCAGCAATTCACCCTAACCACCTACTTTGGTGTCATAGATAAATTGTAGCACTTAAAACACCCAAAACCAAAAAAAAAAAAAAATGTGCACCTGAACATGATCCATGCAGCATGTTTGTCACCAAATGTAATTGGGAAAGGAGACAGAAAAGGCACCAACCATGAACATCCCTGGTTCACTTTCTGGCCATGACCTTTGTTCCATGTTGTTCCCCCTTTCTCTCCCTACTAATTTCCTGTCATCTACTTATTGTAAGCTACCAAATAAAGGCAAAAAATGCTCTAAAACACCTTAGAAGAAAAAACAATAAGTGAAATAAAGTTGTCATTATGAAGGAATGCAGACAGACACAAACCCACCCACTGTTCCTAAAATATATACATGAACCCCTGAGCTACTAAACACACAAACAGCCCCTCATCTCCATTCTGTACAAAAGACATTCACAAGAGAAGCAGCAACGCCCTGCATGCCTGGATGAGGCAGCGAAGACAACGCAGTCTAAAAAACACCTCCGCACAGACAGGGAGAGGAGAGCGGATCTTTGAAGCCAAGGCGAGTTGAGCCAGAGATCACGGAGATTGATGCTGCAACACGCAGCTTTTGAAACCAAACCCAGAGTTGTGACAAGCAGTGATTAGCGACGTTTGTGTCTTTAAACTCCACCCTCTGTCTGTCTCCAAGAAAACACACATCCACCCTTTTTTTCCATTTCCAAGGTAGTTGTGAATCCACACAAAGTCACGTTTGTGTGACTGTGTGGGCGAGATGTACACTTTGTGTAATGTGTCTGTGTGTGTTGTGAAGTAGGTGCTCTGAAGAAGTGAGTCCAGATAAAATACTTTATCTCTTATTCAGGGCCGTCTCTGGATATTTAGGTGTCCTAGGTGAGACATCCGCTGACGGATCAGATTTTTTCATCTGAATCTTTAATCTTTAATGACACAATAATTTGAGAATGTTTTATTTCAAATTTAACTTTATTCATCTTCTATTATGTGTCATGACATCAACATATCATATATGTCAATTAATTGTTCATCTGTGTCTTTGATGCCTCCAGAGTACAGGCAGGCATTTCTCGACTGAGGAGCAGGTTAATTCACCAGTGTATTATATGTTATTACACAATATTGATTTAAGGAACACATTTTCCTGAATTATTTCAGCGTATACTTTACATCTACACCAAGGGAGAGGACATCAGTGTGAATCTTCAGTAGCAGGAAAGTCTGGACAGGATTTAGACTGATGCTCATAAACATCAGCATTAACAAAATGCCAAACTAACAGCAGCACTGTAGAGGTGTGTTCACCTGCTGACTATCACTTAAACAGCTGAAAAACAGCTGCTTCCTCGCTTTGTTCACTGCTGAAACTGAAACTAATGCTATTTCTAAATATTTTGTGGGTCAGTGGGTCACTCACTCTTGAGCCTTCTGTGTTTTAATGGAGCTCATTAAGACAATTTTGACAGCATATCAAAATGCCTTGATTTGCCAGCCTTGCAAAACCAGTGACAATGACTTCAGGGTAGTCTTAATTATCATTATAGGCTTTCTTTGGTTAAACCAACTGACTCACTGAGGTGAGGGCACACCTGTGTTATCTGTGTGTTATCTGTATGCCAGTTATGATTTCTCCTGGTGGGTATTATGTTTGTATGGAACATAAGTAACATGGTTCATCATATGTGATTCTTACATAGCCGTGTGAGCAAATGTAAGCAGGACACTACATGTCAGTGACTTTTAAAAGTATATCAGGAGCAATTACAAACTTTCATTTCATCACCCCTTTTGGCGCCACTCTAAATATCCTACACAACTGGCCGGATGGCCTACGACTGAAGTTGGCCCTGCTCCTATTAAATTTCTCTGTTAAATTCTCTCTGATCACAACAGAGGAGACTGATGTAAAACAAACAGGTTTTAAGGATCTTAAATTTTGGGGGGTTTAAAAGGTTGATGAAAGTGGTGATGATACAGGTGTCAAAAATGAGAATTAACTGATTACTAGAAAAGTGGTTAGTATGTAGAGAGTAATGAATGAGCTAATGTCTCCTAACGGTAACATAAATATGATTTATTGTTGATGTGCAGGTCTTTCTGTTTCTGATTTTTAATAACCTTGAGGTGCGTATAATGACACTCCTCTAACTGTTTTTTAACAATGTTTAGACATGATGCAATGATTCAGCAAATCACAGAAGTTAATGTAATAGTGATATGGTGTATGGATACAGAGACAAATCAACATATGTAAGACACAACATGTTTTTACAGTGTACCCCCCAGCGGCCATTTGGCGGTGGAGGTGACTGTTTTTGCTCGGAGCACTCGGTGGGAGCGGATCTGAGCGCTGAACCGAAGCAAAGCAGAGTAATTGTCTCTTTCCTCCTTAACAGGATTAGAGCCCAGCGGTGTGGCGGGTTCAGCCCTCCAGTCAACCGTACAGCTGGAAGTTGCCCGAGGCTGCCAGCCGGACAACTGCTAGCGTTAGCCTGGGTCACTGAGCTCCTCCAGGATCTGGACATCTATGTGAGAGAAAAAAATAAAAAGAGGTCTGCAGGTTGTTTCTGTGTGTGTATAGTTTCAATAAACTGGAGTGAACAATCTTTTTATTGTATTTGTTTGAACTAATTCCCCATCTTAGATGGTGCATGGAAAATGGTCTGGGTTGTCAAAAGTCATAATTTTCAGTGGCACTTCTCCAGAAGAGTTTGAGGAGTAAATGTGGTTGTGGAACAAAAACAAAATACTACTTAAAATGGAGTGGGCTGCTCTTTGGAGAGCACTTTATTGAACATTTCCTCTGGATTTTCTGTCATTAATCTTTCTGCTGCTTGTTGCACAGCTCAGAAGCTGCTGCTGCTGTGAAACGAAAATGTAAAAGAATGTATCCAGCCTTCCTACATTAATCTGATAACTTAGACTTGGATGAACTCTGGTTAAGGTCAGTTCTCAAGGTATAGCATGTTGATTATATTTATAATATTGGGAGGAACACATATATGGACAAACTGACAGCCATTACTATTCTCAAGGGTTCAGCATGATCTTTACACCTGTCTACTCAAACTCTCCCTTGCTGCTGTGTGAACATTGTCTGCAACCATAGATGTGTACTGCATACTGCTGTACTCAAGTTGTTCATGGGTTGAATTTGACATGACATGAACATAACATAGTCTTGGAATTTGTGGGTGGAAGGTATGGTCAAATTTCTCTCAAAACTTGTTTTGCCTTGAACACTATAAAGTGGGTTCAGGATCAATAGTGTAATGAAATGACTGTACCTGCCTTTTACTAACTCATAAAAGTGAATTTAGTGTCCATTTCAGGGCCTGTGGCAGGGCAAGAAAACAGCAGAGTGGCCAGGCACCTTTCTGGTCTAAGATGAATTTTGTAAGCCTGTGGGTGTTCAGGTTTCTCTTACAAGCACACAAACCGCAAACAATTACTAGTTCATGAAAAGCTTTACATAAAGCCACACTGAGCTGCTAAAAACCAACCCAATCCCCAACGGTGATTTACAGGGAGGATTCCTCTGCGGGTTCCCTGTGGACATGGAAGAGGGCATCAACACTAGGTGGTCCATTCATCCAACCATTTATACAGTACATCCATTAAGATCTATCAGTAGGAGTGAGTTATTGTATATGTAACTTACTGTATACTCTCACCTGTCTCCTTCTTTCTCTTTCTGTCTGCTCACAGCCTCTGTGAACCTGATATGATAATTACAGCATTTCGCTGTAACAGGTCTGATTAGGCAAACTGAAGATTAATGTTAGGCAACATAATAACAGCAGGAAGGTTACATCTTCTGATGAAGGGAATGGGAATGAAACTGCCTCAGGTACTGTGATATCAACTTAAAGAGTGTGTGTGTGTGTGTGTGTGTGTGTGTGGTCTTCCCTTTCCATCTTTGTGAGGACCAGTTTGAATTTTAGGCAGTGAAAGTGAGAACATTTTTTAGGAACGTGAAGACGTGAAGTTTTTTAAAGTTAAAACATATTAAGTGAAGACATCATAGAGAGGATATTCCTTAGAAGTAAGGACAGATTTGAAAAGCAGGGACAGGTTGAAAAAGACATTTTGGTAAGGGAGGACATTTTTGAAAAATGAGGACATTTTTGGAAAGTGGAGATATTTCTGAGATGTGAGGATATGTTTGGAAAGGAAGAACATTGTCAGAAAGCAATGTAATATTTGTATAGTGAGGACATTCTGGGAAGAGAGAAACACTTTTGGAAAGTAAATGCCTGCTGTCTAGTCCTCACTTTGATGTTACAATGGGTCCTCACAAGTATAGAAAATTCATGTATACAAACACTGCACACATACAGTACACCACTGCACGTCTCAGTGTTTTACAGTAGACAAACACATACAGTATGCTAACAAACAGGTAGAGAGCAGACAGTTGACTTGGTTCCAGGGTTTCAATAGATTGACTGCAGATGCTGGAAGTTGAAAAGTGCGTACTCCTCCTTCTCTGCACGTCTCCTTACCTCTGTGTAACCCCCAAACCACACGCGCACACACACACACACACACAGACACACACACACACATACACATACACATCTCCATACACTAATGACACTAATTACAAGCAATTACTTGACATATCTTGCGCTGTTGCCCTCCAGCTGTGTTTAAAACTTGTTGATTTCAGAGGAAGGTACATTGACCCAGGCTGAAGATACATCTGAAGGTTTCACACTAGATCTGTGCACTTTCTGACTTAAAGGACTATACCAATGTTTTGTGTGTTTTAGTTCTCAAACATGACCACAACTTTGATATATTTTACATCACTCTAAACCATGACATTGGATGTAGAATGATTTCCTAACTTCCAGGCACTAGATTCTTGGATATTAATATGTGGATCAGCATTTCTATTACTAAAACATTTCTGAGCAACTGATGGTTAACTGTTAGTTAACATTTGAGTCACCTGAATAATGTAATGTGTTTACAACGAACCTGTCTGGAGTCCCCTGTGAGACACAAATTCTAAAAGCCTAATTACAGTGTGTGTGGTTTTAGTGGTGGGTTTAACCCCAACAGAGACGCTCAATAATCTTATCTGCTTCAACAAGCTTCAAAACTGTTTCAGTCCAGTATGCAATTCCCTCTGATGTAACACAGCTTCTGTAAATGTTTGTCTGAGTCATTATGCAAAATGACTGCGGAGGAGGTGAAACCCAAACCTGATGCAAACATCTGTGGAAAAACTAATTACAACCAACTAATTGAATTTACTCCAGTTACTGATAATGACACTGTTTCATCAAAATTGTGTCTTTGTTGGATGGATCACTTAAGTCGTGTGCTTGTACATGAAAATGTTTCAGCACCTGGCTATTTCCTTATGATGTCTTTTTAGTATTGTAACTGTGTAACTGCACCAAATTTTACCTTCAGTCATGTGCATCAGTTCTCAGTACTGCCTGTTTGCCTGATTTTGGGTATGAGTATCAATGGAGAAAAAGTGTATCCCTATTAAATCTCTGTAACAGTTAACAGTCTCTCACATGCTAAATAACCACCAACAGATTAATAGAAGCCATTGAAAACCCTCCTCTCTTACTGTGTTTAGGTTATCAGTGTGTGTTTGTGTAATCATGTGTTATCAGTGGCGGAGCAGTTAGCAAGCTGATAGCGCTGATGATCGCCTGCTGTCTGTGTTTACTCTCCATCCTGAGCTGCAGATAACAGCAGATCAAATTCAGACTTCACTGTCTCACAGATTCATTTCGTCTGAGCCTGTCTCTGTGGCAAAGCAAAGACACCCAGCTGCAGAGAGGCACTGAAGTAGGATAGAATATCATAAAATAAATAATAATAATAAATAATTACTTCAAAATTACATCTGACATGAATATTACTCATATCATGGATTTAACTGCCACTGTGAGTCCCTTTAATTGATCTTTCTGCTGTTTTTCTCACATGGTCTAGACATTTACATGCTAACCAAGCTTTAAAATTTTCCCCAGCAGCCTGAGGTCATATTCACACCAATATGGGTAAATCTGACTTAAGGGTTTCAGCATCAGTTTATTTCCATCTACTCAAGTTTTCTTCTTGATTATTTTGTGTGCATGCAGTCCACAATGAAATGACAAAACTTTATAGTCAAAGACACGTCCTCAGCATTCAATTTTTGTTTCAGTTGTTAGGAAACAAAAACCACCACTGTCTGGTAAGGTCCTGCCTCCTCCAACTCCATGTGAAATCAAAAGTTTTGAGTAATGATGACACACAATCCAGATGTTGTTGACTAAATCTGCCTAATGAAGGTAACAGTAACAGTAACAGAAGGAAAGGAAAGGTGAGCTAAAGGAACACCAAGTAAGTGGGGGAGGGAAGAGTGGAGATCGTGGCTGAATCAGGCCGGTTGCGTTGAAGTGTTTACACAACAAACTCTTCAATTAGCAACAGGCGCAGCAGGCTAACTGTGCTGATTAGCAGTGTGTTAGAGTGTGTGTGTTTGCTGTTGGAAATGGGTGGTTACCTGTGTCTGTCCTGATAAAATCATGAATGAAAATACTACCAATTACAGCACAGCAGGTCAATGTATATACACACAGCACCTCCAGGGAAGATGTGCAGGTACAGTAACTGACACAGAGGCAAATACTTGTAATTTTTAAATTAACTGAACTAACTGAAATGTTGAGCCTATAAAATGTGATAATGTGAATATATCCACCAGTTTGTCCTGCTCAAGGTCACATCTTCCAATGAAACAAAACAATTTCTTCCTTTATGGATTCCTCCACTACGTCTTAAATTTATCAGGGGGAGGATGGCTATGTCACAAGATGAGAAAGACCAAAAAAAGAGTCATGGGATGAAATTTGCACCACCAGAAGTTATTTGTCTAGACTAAAATATGGCAGTTAGTATTTCTCAATGTTTTATTATGTCAATTGACATAGCATATTTGCTTTAAATACACAAACAAAAAACTAATTACTCCAAAGTTCAAATACTTCCTGAGGCATCTCTTTTCATTCTTTGACCTACGTCAGTCTGTCTGGTATGTAACTGATGACACTGGGTGAAATGTGGAGCGTGATACATGACAACTGTGGTGTCTCCATACTTCTGGTTCACTCACCACATTACTAATTACAATGAATAAAACTATTATGCTCTTATCTAAATTTTTAAAGTTCTTCTGTAATATTTGTGGCCAAACAAAAGATGGAGCTGCTTCCAGCTCCGTCTGTGGAGGCATAAAGGTGATTTAAGGCGTATTTTTGTTTCTTAGTCACAACAAAAGAAAGAATGTGAGGGATTCTTCCACAGAGGCAGCACGTCTCCTCTGGACACTGCAGATTTGTTCTTACCTGTTTGCCATTGCAGAAGACACATACCTGCTGTGTGAGGGCTGTTTTGCAAACAGTGATATTGCAGGATGCAGCACACTGGCATGTGACACACACACACACATGTACAGAGGCTCCCGCACATGACATGATACACAAAGACAGCGCTCTGACATACTTTCAGCATACTTTCATATAATTATGTTAGACACACACACAAATACATGTAGAGGTTTCAGTTTGATTTAGTCTATAAAATCTCATTTATGAAACCATTTTAATGTCCAAAATCCAGGGAAATTGATGTTAATACACCAATCTCCATCACCCTCTATTATTGTTATTATTGTACAGATAAAAGTATACTAGTTTTTCAGCTTTTTTTTTTCCTTTCTGGCTACATACAGTCAGCCATATTCAGTTGGTTGACAGAGGAAGATCTGCAGATGCTACCCAGAGCTATAATTTAAACCTTTTGGATTTACAGTTGATGTTCTGAGGCAGTAAAAGACAGTGCTGTTTAGTAAAGATGCAAAGATCAACCGGTGAATCTAAAAGTGATGTAAGTAGAGTTGGTGGTGCAAATTGTTTTGGATAGACTACTATTACATGTGGAAAGCATAGTATCCAGTGTCATTCAATTGTATAGACGTGCTGAAAATAGCTTTCACACAGTTTGTTCAAAATAATATTTATGCATAATCCATGTAAACTGTAAATTAGCATCACACAATAAATGGAAGAACTGTAGAAATGTTGTTTACATAAAAAATTCCTGTGGGAGACATTTCACATGTTGATTCCTCGGCAGGGTAGGTGCTCGCCCACTCATGGGTTCAATCAAGTTTTTTTTTTTTTAATGATGACATGATGAAATACAGGTCTCAGTCAACACTTTAAAAATGACTCATACATTCAGCAGGTTAAGATGTAAAGAGCATGGCTGCATTGAGGTGAGGTCGTGACCTGTACTGCGGGTCATTCTGCCTCTCCCATCTTTTTCTCTGAGATGCATGCCGTCTGTCATCACAGAGAAAAGAGGTGATGGAATTATCCTCTATTTGGGCTCGAGCTTTACTTTCATCTTCCCCCACCTTCAATCCTTCCTTTATCCCTCCTCCTCAGTATTTTCCAACTGTTATCCTTTCTTTTCCAGGATGTCTGTGTTGATTTTGGACCACAGCTTTAATTCTCTCCAAGCCAATGTAATCTGAAAGCTTTAATCACAGTGAAAGCACAGACACCTACACCTGGGACTCTTTCCTAATGAGCTATTGCTACAACTTGTTAGTGTGTTAGTGTGTTACACCCTTCAGTGCTTGAATACTGGACAACAGCTGAAATAATATTTTTAATAAAGTCTTCTTGGTTAAGTTTGTGTTTATGTGAATACATGCAATAGTTTTGTTTTGTAAGAGTTTAGGTAACTTAATTGCCAAAAGGTTGTGAGGAATTTATTTTGATGAACTTATTAAGCAAACAAGTGTGTGGATAAAAGCATCGTTGTTCAGTCAAAATGAAGATATAATAGTATGTGATCATTTAGCGTGATGAACTCTCTCTGTTTATTAGAAGCTCTATATCTATTGATCTTTATTATTTGTCACTTTATTGTAAATTCTTTTGTCCATGTTGCAATCCTGTTGAATGATGATACTAGTTTTCCTGTGATATGATTCATCAGTATTTGGGCTGTTGACAGGTTTTGATCCAATGAAGTTAATCTGCTCCATAGCAGATTAGCAGTTCAGCATAAATTACCATGGTGATTTACCCTGCTACAAATTGAACCACCGACTGAAGACTGAAAACCCAGTTAAACCTGAAGAGTTAAACCTGAAGTTACCTCGCTAACTGCAAATCCTGCTTCGTAGTACAGGCCTCGGCTTTGTGATTTGGTAAATACAGCCTTCCCATTTAACATTTCCATGAGTTCGATGGTTTCCCAGCAGAATGTAAAATAGATTTTTGATTGATTGAATTTTTCCAATCGTAAACCAAAGTTTTTACACTAGCTCATAAAATTACACATATCCCTCCTGTATATATATATATATATATATATATATATATATATGTTACTCACAAATTTAAACTTTTTGAATACTTGTATAATTTATTCTTGTGTGTCTGTGTATATGAGTGTATGTACCAGTGTTAACACACCTACAACCCCTATGAACATGTCAGGGCGTTTTTATTTATTAAAACATCAGTCAGCGTCACTTTTTTTATGAATCTCAGCTTGCATGTGGGTTTGATCTAATTGAGTGATTTTTTTTTTTTTTTTTTTTTTTTTGCACAAAAGCCTCAGAATTCGCCATGACCCTTCTGATCCTAAACAATCATCACCCGCTTTCCCAACACCACCTTATCGCTGACATCATATAATTCATCCATGGGATTATAGGAGAACAAAGGTCATGTTAATGCTTTGGGAAACGCCTCCATCCCTCCACTGATCACCATTTCTCTTCATAGTCGTGGGTCTCAGTCCGGGCTTAAAGATTCAAGGCGTCTTTGGCTCCACAGCTTCCGTGTCTTTTGTAGACAACCTTGGGAGGCTTTCTATTCACCCCGGGGTGTATTATAGCCATCAGCACTCAGGCTATATGTAATTAGTGTTAGGGTCAAAGGTCAAGGCGGGATTTAAGCCTGAGACCTATTGGTCAGTCAACAAACCTGGGGACCAAATCCCTCTGGACTCCAGGGACGGAAACCCCGCTGCTGACAGATCTGAGCCCACACAAACACACTCATACACAGGTCTAATTTGGGAACACACACAAAACAGGTTTTAAGCACACACACAGAGTAAGATAAGCATAAACACAAACATGCAGATTTAGCATTGATTCAAAAACAAACACCAAAACTGGGTGCTTGTCTCATGCTAATGGATGCTAGCTTTGTTTTTATTTGTTTTATTTTTTTGTCACATTGATAAGACAACTCTTATACCACACAGGCAGAGTTAAGGATGGGGGGTGGTGGGGCTGCACATTTGTAACCTTGATCCAGTCTGTGTCTAAAATCACCACACCCTGGTTCAGCCAAAACACACGTAAATTCAGCTAGAAACAGTGAGACCTACATTATCATCACCCACCCAGTGATATCGATACCTCCAGATAAACCAATCATATTGCCCAGGAAGACAATTTACTTCTCACTCACAATGATTTGTGTTATGGTATTACTTGTTACCTGTTATTAAAGGATTTCAGTTGTTTTTTTCACTGCACACACGTTGATGCATGAACACACACACACACACACACACACACACTCCCTCTTCCTTTTTTCCATACAGCTGTATTACACAACAGAAGGGGCACAGCAGTTCACACCTGTAGCCAGGAGGCAAATTACAGTGACTGACGACATAACACATACACGTACACGCATGCACACACACACAAGGAAAGAGACATACACTAGACATATAAACTGAGACCTACTGTTTATACGGACACAGCAACATATAAGAAGCTATCAGAGCACATAAACATGCATTTCAGATGAAATGAGGAAATAAATGTAATGTTTAAATACATGCACTCACACACACACACACACACACATACACAAGATCCACCTGCCTGTGCCAGCTTCCACACAAACATGAAAGCCTGTAATTTAATCATCACAAATGCCTGAGTGCGTCGAAAGTTCAGCAGCTTTTCTGAAACCTCGAGGCTTCTTCCTGTGGTTCCTGCTGATGTCAGCCAGTACCAGCAGCCACCCAGCGTGAGCGAGTGTAACCCCGCCAATCTGTCAGCGAATCAGAGGGAAGTCAAGGAAATCCTTTAGAATAAAGATAGTGATACCACGTTGGACAAATAAAGGTTTAAAGTTCATTACAAGTGAAGGCGGCTGTGGCTCAGCAGGTGGAGCAGGTTTGTGATTTGACAAGAGAAAAACAAAAACCGCGTCATGACAACAATCAAATGACTTAAGAAATTGGTGTGTTATTCATAAGCCATTCATAAGACTTTTCTATTTTTAAATACAGTGCATCATTGATTCTGACCATGATTTAATCTGCAGGTTAAAGTTAAACAAAAGTGACCTCAGAACAGAAAATGAATGAATATGTCCATCATACAGACATGACTTAAAGTAAAATTCAAAAGTTAAGGATACACATTTTCAAATTTTGACTCTAATTTTTCTTTTTTCTGACTTTTGTTTATCAACCATTCCCTTCATTGCATTTAGTGGTTTTTTGTTTCATTCCAAATTAAGTTTTTTTATTTCTCTGCTATTCTGTAAACTGTTTTGCAAATTCTGCTTTCAACTTCCATAAATCAAGTTTAATGTCATCATTATAGTCATTGTTGAATATTTCGGGTCAAACATCGAGCCGCCATCACTCGTTTGTGGTTTCACCGTCTGGTTATGACGGTTTACTCTTCGTTTGATGTTCTCAGATAATTCAGTTTGTTACGCAAGACTGCATAGCTGACAGATTTTTTTATTGTCAGTGATCTGCAGCAGTTATCATGCTCCCACCCCTCCCCTGAAGTAAATTAAATTAGAGCTGGCTTTGATGAAACATTCCAGTCATGTCAAGACACTTTGTATTTCTCTGGTTAACCCTGGTTAACCTCAGACAGCAGATGATTTTATTATCAAAAGATCATGTTTAGGAGGTTGATCTGCTAACTCTCCCACTGCTTTTTGTTTATAAACTATATAAAATATATAAAATAAAAAACAGGACTTGATTTTGCCTGGACTAATTTCTAACCTACAGACAAGATCTTACAACATTAACTCTGTGTCAGTCAGCACTATAGTGATATTTGTAGTAGTTGTGTAATTTGTTCATCATTTGTTGATGTTGTTAATGTAGATGGGTGCACCTGGTAGTCTTGATAAATTCCTTCATTTATTTAATAATTTAATAATCAGGTGCTCTGAGGGCTGAAGAGAATACATTTTAGTGGAGACGTCTAAGGTAAAAATTAACAAACTCCAAGCAATAGTCGATATTTATGATCACCTGCACACGTTTGAATACTTCATCCCAGTTAGGCAGTTGCAGGGCGGTCGGGAGGGGGCGGGGGGTCGTGTCCATGGCTCTGTAGACGGAACGACCTGGCATGCGGCTAAGTCCTTTTTAATACACAACATATCAAAATTGCTAAGCTGACATAACCTGACGCCAAGGGGGCCAAGAGATACCAAGGAGGGAGCAAAACTTCTCTGCTGACTGGAGCCAGAGTTGCATGTTGAGTTTCATAGAGGAAGCACTATTACAAACACTGCAGTGTGCATGTTGTGGAGAATTTTCACTTAATGCATGCAGAAGCAAAAGAGAGACATGTTGATCCAGGAGGTTCTGGTGTGACTACTTAACAAAGGTGCACTCACGGTGAATGTGAGTCAGTGAAAAGATGCAGATGGACACAACATAACATGAGGCTGTCTGAACTGAGGTGGGTGACCAAAGAAACACTACAGCAATCAGCTTATGAATGAACGCAAAGCAAAAATTCACTTTGCTCTCAACCTGACTACAGCTGTATACTGTCAGATTATTTACACTCTTACAGTTCATCGAATTTTATGAACTTATCTTCCATGTCTAATATCAAAAATCCATCAGCGGTATAACACAGCCATCAGGACAAAAGCTAACACGAAGTAATGTGTATAATACTTTCTTCTGAAATGGAGAAAAAGTAGAGCATCTTCCTCAAATGGAAACACTAGGACCCTTAGATTGTGCTTAAATAAATGGTACTCAATTACATTCCACATTTGGAAATATTCATCTGTGTCTTTAGAATATATTATCTCTTATTTTCTTGCTAGTTTCATTTAATAACATCAATCACATGCTGGATATTGGTCAAAAATCAGTTCCTTTAGACCTTGAAACACTTCATAACAGAACAGTGGACAGCTGCGGCCACTCTGCTTTCAAATGAAAATTCCCCGGTGTCCCAGCTCTCGGAGACAGAGCTGAGACAAAGAAATCACCACAAACTGCTGATTGTCGCGACTGTATTATACATGTGAGGCTGGAGGGAGCGGAGAGGCGCTGAGGGCTCAAGGCTTCATTAAGTGAACTCATGAAGTGTGTGAGAGGTCAAAGCCCATGCAGCGCTGCCTAATAAGAACACCGCCACCCCTCCACACCCCGTCAGACACTGGGGCCTGTCAGTTAGCATCTCAGGCCTCCTTACTGGTCCTCTGTTCCGCACCAGTAGGCCTGCCTGGTAACCACTAACCACTGGGTGGTGTGTGTGTGTGTGTGTGTATGTGTGTGTGTTTTGCATGTGTAAAAGTCTTATACAATAAGGCAATACTTTGGATGGAAAAAAGAATCTGATATTTTGAATCAGACACAATTTTTGGGTTGAAATACAGCCCAGTTTGACTCTTGTGATGGGATTCAAAGTGTTTTGTCACCACGCATTCAGCCTTGAAAACCAAATAATCCATCTTGCAGATTGGCAATTCTACAGATTTTTTGTCCTAATTTTCACTTTTCTATCAGGTATCTCACCCTCTAGTGAAATACTCTCGGGTATGTCTTGGGGGCATTTTAAGAACACAGTTACATCCTCATGCACACAGATTACCTCCATCTTTCTGAGGGGGCAATCGCTGACTGTGATCAATTCAAACATTCCAAGGCTGGATTACCAACCAGGCAAAGCACGCAACTGTCCAGGAGCCTAAGACCCTCTGGGGCCCTAAAAGATAGTAGTATATAATAGTTTGTATTTTATTCACTGATTGTAAAGTTGTGTTCCATTGGGTTACTTCCATCCAAATAATCAGTACACAGAAAATCTAAGGTAAAGTTTTATTATTTTACTGTAAGGATACAGCTAATGATTATTTTCAGTGTCAATAACCCTGACAGTTATTTTTTAAAATATGTTATGTTTTATTCAATGAATAAAATGAAAGAAAATAGTGAAAAAAAGGTCCATCATTATTCCCAGAAGCCCAGGTAGCCAAGAATTAAGTTTATGTTACAGAACATTAAGGAGAGCAGCAAATATTCACATTGGAGAAGATGACACCAGTGAAATTTTCTTCAACTTCACACACAACAAATTTTTGCCACTTCATTTTGAGTCACTTAATTAGAAAATCATATCAATCAGTTGGTTTTGGGTGCCACAGAAAATGATGGATCTGCCATGTATAGTGGGGATCAGTAGGAGTCCAACAACACAGTTTTGCCCTAAGGTCACCTAGGAGTTTATCCAGCTGTGGCCCTTTCCCAGTTAGTGGAACTACAGGTACAAGCCAAGGAATTGATCATTTGTAGCAAATGGCTATACTGCTGGATTGGAGGACGACCTCAAAGAATCTTGATCTAGTCCAGATTCAAGCTTAGAAAAAGTCATAAAAGGAACCAGGGATGATAAAAGGAAGAATTTAAAGCCAGAGGGAGTCAGACATGCAGGTTAGCTTCACTGTGACTCTGAGTTGCTCATATATAAATGTGAGTGTGAATGGTTGTGTGTCTGATAGACTGGCTATCTGTCCAGGGTGTACCTTGCCTCATGCTCAATGACTGCTGAGACTGGCTCCACCCCCCAGCAAAGTACATGAATATATAATGAGTGGAAAATGATGGTGACAAAATCATTGTGATACTGATCCAAATCTCTTTCCTGCAGATAAATTATGCTTTGCTAAAATGCAGGAATAAAAATCCCAGCAGTTACACCAGAGACACCAAGACACCTTGTCCACCTGATTAAAATTCTGTTTAACCTTTTAAAAAGGTATTTCCTTTAAAAAGCTTCAAAAGTCCACATATGACTTCCACTTCTTTGAAGCTACATCACTCCAACATATATTGAAATAACAAGGAAATACGATTTTCCAGTCATTCAACCAGAAGTATGAACCGTGTGCTCCAACAAAAGGTTTTAGTGTCTGACAGCTGAGACACTGGCAGGCTCATTGGTGACCTGTGTGTTTGTCTTGTTAAGACATCAACACTTAAAGTACTGCTGGCTGTTTCCGGACTGTGTGTGTGTGTGTGTGTGTGTTTAGGATCAGACTGTGTAAATCACTGAGACAGGAGGCAGCAGATCTGTGATCAGCTCTGTCCACTGACCACACACAAGCACACATCAATCCTACTGACCTCACTTCATACCATACCTAACACACACACACACACACACACAGACACACACACACACACACACACACACACACTCCAGGCTGTCCCTGCTCTGTCAGTAGCTGGCAGCCCGTCTCGCTTTCTGCCTCTGAGCTGATGAAAGCGGCGAGGCGGTTGGCGTGACTACAGCAGTGGCAGCGAGCGAGTGAAGCCGTCATTAAGAGCTACAGCTTGTTTCCACAACATCGTATCAGTCATTATTATAAGGTGTCACTTCCTGGTTTGGCATCCCCACGGCAACCAAACTATTAAAGAGGAGGGGCTGGTCGAGCACCACTCATCTCCGAGATGTGCTGAGTTGACGAGTGTAGAACAACAAATACACAACAACTGCAGGAAGTCATGTCGCCTTTGTCTGGACTTTAGATATGAACCTCCTGTTACACAGTCCTACACTTCTACTCATCTCTAACTTTATCTGATCCTCGGACCACTTTCACTTGCAAATGTTTCAGATTTATTGTAGAGGTCAGCAATAACACTATAGGAAGCCATAAGTCCATAAAATTAGGTTGTTAGCAGGTCGCAAAATGAAAACAGAATTCACAGTTTCATCAGAGACAAGTACATTTTGCAACAGTTTCCTCCGTCAAGTAAACAAAAATAAGCATTTTCTGGAGTTTTCAATTGTCTTCATCAGCAGATGGACTTTGTTCAGTTGATATAAAGATGAATCTGTTGACACGGAAGCTTAATTTATTAGCTCGTATCAGGATTGTTTGTCAAAGATTTTCTCCAAGAAGCAGAAGATGAGAAAGAGAGTGTGTGTATGTGTGTGTGTGTGTGTGTCTGTGTGTGTCTGTGTGTGTAAGTGTGTGTGCGGCCTCAGTGTCTCATATGACATGTTTGAGTGTGTGTATGAGTGTGCATCTTCCTTCTGAGAGTGACCCCCCAACATCTAAGAAGTGATAACAGATGAAAAGAAAGTGTGTGTGTGAGAGAGAGAGAGATCAAAAACCTTGTATTTTCATAGTCCACTTTAGATTTAAATTGAATCATGGCTGACAGTGTAGAGCTAATCTCGACAAGGCTTCCTCCCACAATCCATGGTTAGGTTAATTGGTGGCTCTAAATTGCCCATAGGTGTGAATGTGAATGGTTGTTTTCCTTTATATGTCAACCCTGCAATAGACTGGTGACCTGTCCAGGATGAACCCTACCACTCGCCCATTGTCAGCTGAGAAGACTAATTTTCATCTGCATTTCCTGGTAATTGTCAACTAAATACTGGACAGCATACAGGAAATTATGAGGAAAGTTTCCAAGAAATTAGCTGAAAAATACAGGACCTGTAAAATAAAGCTTTACTGGAATATTTGATGTTATGAATAGTACGTAATTGTCTAGCTCTAGAATATAAAATGACCCACACTGTTCTAATGTAATTTCCAGAAAGAAATATTGTGCTATATTCAGGCACATATGGTATTTGTTACAAATTTGATCTTGAAATTATACAGGAGACAATACACTTTATCCTTAGAATCTCAAATGGCATTTTAATAGGACAAGGCAGGTGAAATTAAAAAAATGTATATGATTTACAATGAACAACAGTTTATGTTTAAGTGTAGTTTTGTTGTAATGCTGCTGCTGCTTATTTTCAAATAGTAATCGTGACGTGTCATTAGACTCGTCTTTCTCCTCATCAAACAGAAACACGTGCAGACATTTCCTCATCTCTCCCCTCTGTTCTACTCTGTTCTCATCAGTGGCCCTATTGACAGGCGCCTCCCATCCCTCCATCCCTTCATCTCTCCTCCCTCCTCCGTCTCTCCGTCCATTCTTCAGAGGGGCACAACCTGCACTAATCTGCCACCCGGCGCTGATTCGTCCCCCCTCCCCTCACCCCTTCTCGTCCATGCACAAGAAGAATACGGGCTCCTCTTCCCTCTGTTTTTCTTTCTCATTCTGTTTCTGCTGCCGCGGGGTGAGCGGCAGGTCAGCCCTATTAGCCTTTTTCACTGTTAGCGGCCCGCTAAACAAGACAAGCTTTTATTTCATTCAGAAAAAGAGGCACACAAACCAGGCAGGCACGAACGCTTGTACATCAACAAGCTCTGCAACTCACTTTGTTGTTTTGGCATTCATCTTTTTTCATCTGTTCAATGGTCATTTTAAAAACATTATTTTATCCTATGTTATCTTTTCCCCTTTCTGTCCTGTGCTCTCTTCTTCTCACCTTTTTACAGTTTATGAATATTTGGATTTTTCTGTTGGGTAGGACAGTACTGAAGATAAAATGATCTAGTGGTTGCAAAGGATCATGGGTACTACAGTTTGCTTAATAACTCTATACTGAAAGAAAATATCCTAGAGGTGTTGTATACCAAAGTAAAGTGTATGATTTGTACTTTCATGTAATATACAATACATGCCATTTAGAATTAAAAGGAATCCTTGTTAAACCATGACTGATGTGGCTGTCTCCTTGATTGGATACCTCTCCTGTCAAGAAGCAATGCTGTTGAAGATAACACCCAAAGATCTGATAAATGTGTGTTTTAAGTTGTGTGTGGTGAATGGAAATACTCCAGTGTTCTAGATTTGCTCTTACTGAAAGTAATGATGGAAATTTAGCATGTTTTATTTTGTTTGTTTGTTTTCACACAATCTGGATCTGCTACTGAAAGTCTCTCCTTGAGCACAGTTTTCAGCTTTGATGTCAAAGATCTGTTTGGGTAAGTCTTTCACTCACACTTTCATTATGTTTTGGTTTGTTTTGTCTCTGTATTTTGAAGTTATATCCACTGTTTAGCTGTTTAGCTAGGGGTGGCTGCAGGCTAACCACCAGGCCTACACTGTGAGCCCATGGGTTAAAGGATTAGCTGGATAAGTTTGCTTTTGTGTTGGGCCTTGGTGCAGGTGTTTCCAGTGACCTGGAAGAGGAAAGTTGTTGGAGCTAGTATAGGATTCTCCAGCATGTGGTTAGGCCTGGAGAACAGTTAGATTAGCAAGGGATAGAAGGTAATGTTACACTGTTATCAGTTTGCCTTCACCTTAGCATTTATTGGACCAGAGATAGCTGCTAATCACATTATCCTTACCCAAGCCTTACTGCAGCCAAAATTAGCTAGCATTAATAAGCTAATGCTAATGCAGGCTAATGTTATAGGCCTCATTTTTATTTCATTTCTGTTGTTGTTGTTTTTTCCATAAATATTTACCTTGTAATGGGTTTGAAATAACAAGTTAGCATCTAATGTGTGTTATGGTTTTAACACTTCACCTTATTATTTTACATGCTAGGTGCTACATGCTTAGATGCTATGAGGTATATGCTAAACTAATCTCCTGTTTTACTTGAGATACTGGAGAGGAATTTATCAGATACTGCCTGATGTTGTTTGCATAAATGCAAAGTATCTGTGGTTTGCCTGAGATTCCTCTCCTGTATGGGATGCTTGTCTGCACAGTAACTAAAATCAGCATGAATTAGTGGCCTCTTGAGTGATTAGACAAGTTATGGTGGGTTCTTTAAGCTCATTCTGCACAGGACAGCCATCATATGAGCTGTTTCCTCAGTTAAGCATGTGATGGTAAGTCTAAAGACCAAAGAAAGAAGAAAATATCACAGACATTGTATGATTTTAACACAGCATTGGTATTGCGATCATTAAACATTAGCTAAAATTCTCACCTTTTATTTTACCTTGCCATTATACTGACCTTACTCAGCAGCTAATGTTACAACTTTTGCATGAGCATTGTGATGAACCAAGCTAGAGGCATTGCATTGTGATGCCAAAGTCAACAGCAAATCACAACATACTACTTTTACTTTAGCTGTAGCCCTGTAGTGCCATATTGTGCAGCTGTACTACTGGATGGTAGCAAAGGTTACTGATTATTCTTTAGTGTTACATCCTTCTAATGATCCAGTTAGTTGCTAATGGTACTGATAATTTCAATTTTTTCAATCAATAAGTTGTGCTGTTGCTGCTGTAACATCAGTGCATGGATTTTTCTGTGAAGACTGAGATAAATGGGATAGAACTGTGTGTCACCCTGAGCAGCTGATAGTCCTAAGACTGAGGTGGTAGACTGTTTGTACAGTACCTGATCTTATCCAGTTTACATGGATTTATTAAAATTCTGCAATTTTATGTTTGATTCATAGGCCTCTTATACGATTTGGATGGACACAGGTCAACAGAAGGAAAAAGGCTTTTGGAGAAGCTTACACCAGTAAGGTCAGGTGGGAGGTAAGATATTGTAGCTTGCTCACTTAACACCCTACTAAAATATAGCTAAACATGCAGCTTTCAACTATGTACTGTCTACAATTTGCTACCAGCTGAGTGCATAATGAATGACAATGCTTTTCCATCCACTCACATCCCATGAAATGTTGACTATTTTGCTGATTTTCTAAACATCTGATTGAAATTTGCATTAAATTTGGACAGACACTCCTCAACTTCAAATGATTTGAAAAAGTGAAAATCACCTAAGATAATCAAGGTTTTCACTTAACAACAAAAAAAAAAAGCTCATCATTAGTGCTAGTACATGCTTCAAGTAATTGATTACATATTACTGATAAATGGATTTTCCTTTATTTAAGCAAAATGCAACAAGTATAACTTACTGTACTTGAGTAGTTTTATACTGGGGTACTGTCTTTTCTTGAAAATTTGAATAATTCTACCACCAGTATACACACACTTTGGCCCACGCAATTACATATTCAAATGACTTAACATAATGATAAACAAGAGAAAACAAATGCTCAACAACATATCTGTCAGTATTTATGTTGGCTGTGTTGTGATGGCTTTCATCTGAACTTTAACTGAGATGCAAGTTATTGGATCCACTGCCACCCAGTGAAGAATCTGTTTGTGTAAATTCAGTCCAGAGAGCTTACATAACCCAACAACCTCAGACCATGTGAGGTCAGGACAAAATGAGGTGTATTATGAGATGTTTCAACTGAACGAGGACAAGGGGAGGTCAACTGGACAGGAATCTCATCAGTGCGGATCCCATTTAGGCGCTCAGGCGGTGGCCTCGTGGTTACAGGAGTGGGTTTGCGACTGGAACTTTGCCAATTTAAATCCCCCCCAGTGGTACAAAGAATCTGGACAATGCATTTCTGCTGATCTATAAGGTGCCTTTGAACAAAATGTTTAAAGAACAAATCCACTCTTCTCATACAGTTACTTTTGTTTACTGTTACTGTATTGTTATTTTTATATACCATTATTACCACCAGAATTACTGAAAGAAATATAATTTTGTCAAGGGGAGCAAATGTACTGTAAAATGACAAGGGTGCTAGGACATTGGCTTAAAATGTCCACATTATAGAAAGTGTTTCATGAAGCGGTTGTAAAGAAGTTACCAACTGTAGATCTCTAATAAGTTGGCAAACTTGTTTCAGATTCTTGGGGGCTGTGATTGTAAAAGCCTGATCATGTCTAATCACCCTTAAGAATTTACATCACCATTTCTACTCAGTTTAAAGACCACTCTCTTTATTTTTTAAAGCAACATAATGTAACTTTGCTGACCAGCAGCAACCTCTGCAGCCATGAGTGGCAATTAATTCCAAGCACTTAAGTGGATTTCATTTACAGAAAACAAAGCATCGCTTGACCGGAGCTCCGACTGAGTTGTCCCACTCACTGAACTGAAACATGATCGAAACTATGTGTATTCCTTATGATCGCTTAAGGTGATGTTGCTGTAACAAACACACCAAAATCCATTTAGAATTCTTTCTATTTCAAGTTTTCAGAGATGAACACTGGTTTTTAATGACTTCTAACTCTAATTCTAACTGATGGACAGTTTGGCATTACTCTTGTGTATGTGTACCATCAAAATGATTCTGAAGCTGTTATTTTAAGGTAGAATAGTTATGTAATATTGAATCAAAGGCATGTCAACAGTTCACCACTTTTTTATTGTATTTTGATCTGGATAACTATTGTTATTTAGAAATATCCTCAGCAATGTCATTGTTGGTCTCGGCTCATGCTTAAAGAGGAACTCCACCAATTTTGCTCATTAAATGCTGAAACGTTTCCATGTGTTGGGGAACACTTCTGTGTTGGCGATTGAGTTGCATTGTGGTTAATGTAGGTGCCAGGTTTTGACACGAAAAAAGAATGCATGGAATAAGAAAGCTAGTATCTCTGAATTGAGCTGTCCATTTTGAGTGTGAGTATGTTATAGGACTGCAGTGTTCAATTGGTGAAGTACTATTTAAAGTCTTTTAACAAAAAGTCAGCCTTACAAATTAGGGATATGAGGTATAAAAAGACATGAGCACATACCAGATATGGGGTATAGCAAAAGTCTATTATCAAGTTGCATCATGGGAAATGTGGCATTTAGTATTGTTGCTGCTTGACAGATATTGGTGACATATGATGTTTGACATGATATGATACCCCCCCCTCCTGGGGAAAGGGCCAAGATACTAGATAATACATTGATCTGATCTTGAATCATTGTGTGTTTGCAGAACAGACACTAGGCAGAAGCTTGTCTGCATAATCCCCAACTACACACGTGTCATCCTAGGGAGTCTGCATTCAACCTCATAATACTATATGTTCGTGAATTTTGAGCAGTCGAATTTGCTTCATTGTCTGATTTGTTTACTCTGGCAGTCCATTAGTACCAAAACACCTGTGGATTCTTGTGCTTTTATTGCATGACAGAAATCCAGTGATCAGAATTTGACAGAACAACTAAAGAGTGTGGGTTGAATTTACACCTATATATTGGACTGCCTATACTTGTTTACCTGTTTTCTCATGTGTTTACTGTAGTTGGACCCTCTTGTTGTGCCACTGCAGCTGTTTTTCTGGACATTTTCGTGATGTTGTCTGGTTGCAGATGGTTTTTGGCTGGTAACCTCAGCCCTCCGCTCACCCTGGGTGTGCCAGCTAGGAGTGGATGTGAACTCTAGGGAAACGCCGGGGCTGATTAGGCCTATGTCCTGCTGCTGTCATTAGGACACAGTGGAAACACTCAGCTTAATGGGGGAGACACATCGCAGCTAATTGCCTCAATTTGGATGAAGCCCTGTGACAGCTCGCTGGTGAGGAAGGGCACACACAAGGTCAATTGTCCTGCGCCTGAATACTAAACTCATTTCTGATGTGTTATGATTGACCGAGTAGACACTAATGAACAAGGAAGGGTCATTATTTCGGGGTTCAGGGAGTACAGAAACCACGGCCAAGCACAAGGAGCCCGTTTTCCGCCTCAGGTGCACCAAGTTCAACGTGCGAAATCATATCATTTCAACTTTCGTCATTCCAACGTCAGCCCCTGTCATTTGGAAAATGACCTGCTATAAAGTGATTCCCAGGACATTCCGTCTTTGAAATATTGATAAAACGAACAATGGAATCAAAATTACAAGATGAACCATGGAGTGGGACCTTCAGAATACAGCAGCTGACTGCCAGTTTCAACAAGTTGTGACGAAGTGAGGCAGATTCAAATACGTAAACGCGTGCATCATTTTTTGACCAAGTATGCTTTCATAATCAAAATCAAGAGGAAAATTATCATAAATTACCTATTTAGCCCATGCAGGTACTTCTTTAAATTGCTTTGAAAATAGTTGATTAAAACTAAGTTTGTTGATGAAAGAGAGGAGGAGTGAGAAGGAGGAAGTGGTAGTAATGGATGAATAAGGAAAAGGATGTGGGGGAACAGGTGAAGTTAAATAAGTTGAAATAGAATTAATGACGTGCAAATGAACAAGGAGGTAAAGGTGGAGTTGAGGTATAGAAAGAAGAATAGTTGGAGAAGCAAGAGGAGGACGTAAGGAACAAGAATCATGGCATGAAGACAAATAGATGTAGAAAGATGGGTAAGAATGGAAAGATAGAATGGAGGATGAGGACACAGGCATCGACAAAAATACAAATAGTATCGATGTGACATAGGGAGGGGGATGGTTGTAAATGGAAGGGAGGTGGACAAGGGGCAAAAAACGGGAAGATGGGAAAGTGAGATTTGGTTACACATGAACAATATTTAGGACAACATGTTGTCCAACCATGTCAGGAACCAAAATAGTTGATTGTTATAGAGAGGGGGGAGTAATATCATTCAAATATGGGGATACCTGCATAATTTCAGGCAGTCTCTCTTGAATTTATCCATAAATAATATGAAGAAGTTCAAACCCTGGCTCACCCCTGCACAACTGGCCAGTCACTGTGTTGAAGTGGATGTGAATGCTAGATTGTTGGTTTCATAAAGTTACAGAAATTGTTGGACATAGCTCCCCCAGTCCATTGCTGGAAAGATGTGAGGGGAAGGGATTTCTTATTGACAACTGTTTCCCTACTTGTAGAAACGACTGACCGATGAGAGCCTGGGGACATCATCCTCTGGTGCTAAAAAAAGTGACTTTCAATTTAATAGAAAAATATGCAGCTCTTGTGACTGAAAAGGAATTTGTCTACAGGATGGATAAATCAGTCAAGTGTGCTTTGCAAGAAAAACAATCCCTTTAAAAACAGTTACGTGAACACGGTGCCAGACTGAATAATAAATTCAATCTGATTAGAGGTGGACTGAGAGGTAGAGCAAGAAGAGGACTGAAGACAAAAGTTTGAAAGACGAGGACTTAGATATCAAGTTGGAAGTGGAGGAGAGGTCAGGCAAGATGAAGAGTAGAGTGAGTGAATGAAGAGAAAGTGGAAAGGAGAAGCTATCTGGAGGAAGAGGAGTAGGGTAGAGGAAAAAAGAAAGGCCTGATAAAGAGAGAAAGGAGGTGGTGTTCTGGAGTTGGGTGGAGGTAAAGAGACATGTGAGAGCAGGACGGGGTGCGTGCCTCCATTCCAGACACACTGGAGACATTTTAACAAAGACGACATGCAAACACAACACACTAATGACCTCCATCACACAAAAAACAAGCCAGTTTCTACCCAACGCATGAATCCTTCAGATCACATCAAATCATGTTTTACTGATACAGAGTAGCACTGGCAAAACTGTATCTGTATTTACAGATATATGTATGTTGAGGAACCTGTCAAACATGAGTATGAAGTTTTTGGGCTTGCGAAAAGATGACAGATGACAGATGAACAAGAAAGTCAGGGGAATATAAAACATTAGGAATTATTATCTGGAATTATTAATACATTACATACAGAAATAATAATGACATTAAATGCTGAACTTAATCCACTAAACCACTTAAATAACCAATGAATTAAAACTAGATGATTATTATTATAAGAGTATTTCATAAAGTTACCTGTCTATCTAGCTATCTAATTATAACTTTTATTATATACTATATATTATACTATTATTAATATTTTTGTTGTTTAAATACAGTAGCCAAGTGAACATCACGTTTTTGTTCCAGGAAAAGAATATGTAACAGTACAGTACCTGGAGAAAAACAAATAATCGTAAAATAGTAATCACTTTTCAATCTAAATCTAAAAACCTAACATCATCGTCAAATCAATTTTAGTTAAATTAAGTTGGTTTCACAGGACTCCAAGACTCGATACTTACAGTATATAAGTTAATTAAATGAGGGCAAAAATCAAAAAGTAAACAAAAAAGGGAAAAATCTCAGGAAAAGCAACAAAGGTCCAAACCCTCCCTCAGGATGGACAGACATACAATAGGTGATGAAGAGGCAATAACAGAATTACAGTTTTAAAAAAAAAAATCACAATAATACATTTTGTTGGCATTTGGGTGTGAAACGAAAGTCAAAAGGAAAGAGAGAGAAACAGGAGTAGAGAAGAAAACTTCAAAAAGGGAGAATAAAACAGAAAAGAACAAAGAAGGGAGGGAAGACAGAAAGGAAAAGAGAGAGCAGTGTTTTGTTCCACGCTGCCCTTTTCCACTCTGGAACACCACTGGTGGCACGTTCAACTGCTGAAGCTGCTAGCCAATCGCCTCTCCTCGTTTGTCCTGTCACCCTGCATCATTGGGGTCAAAGGGCGCTGTGCCCCCCAATTAATGAGCCAGCGAGCGCCTCAACCCCCCCCACCCAAACTCTCCAAACTCCCACAATTCAGTGGGCGACAGAAATTAAGCAGGAGAAAAAGGAAATCTTTGCAGCAGCACTTGAACCTGAGCGTCCCTCCAGCGGTTTGTTTTGCACTGTGCTCGTCCTCCAGCTTGCTGTGGAGACTTAGCAAGGCTGAAAATTTGTTCTCCTTTTAAAAAACTGATCAGTCTTGTTAGACAAATAAGCACGGTTGCACACTGCATGTTCCCCTTTCCCCTGGTGGTAACTGTTCACCCTTGTAATCAGATCATGCCTGCTGAAGGGTCAGGGACAAAGACATGCAAATTCTAATTAAATGCGCAGCGTTGGGACAGGCCCTGTTTGATCGCTGAGCCCTTTCATGCCCCCTAATCGCTCCTGACAGCCCCTTCCAACAGATTCTGTGACAAACTTCTCGATTCAACTGAGGGGGATTTTTGAACTTTGCTTGCTCCTGCGGCCTTGGCTCCGGGTCTGTCAAACAATCCAAATCAATGACCCAATTGACCAGTGGTCCCCTTGTTGATAACCTCAATGAGCTCTATGTTGCCATTCATTGTGTCAGAGGGCTAAATGCCGATAGCATTTTATGGTAATTAAACACTCGTTTTGTTCCTAGCTTTGAATACAAACACTGGAGGAGGGGGTCCGGAAAGCACGGGGCAGTACTGGGGGGGATGCAGGTGCAGGGAAAGGATGGAGGGGCGCGGGGATGAAGCAGAGGGGGGCCACCAAGAGACGGGTACAACCGCGAGACTTTCCCACCAATATGGCCCGGCGCCACCGGCACACTCATTAGGTCATTACAATAAGGAAGGGGGCATTTTTTTGTTTTATTAAAAATCTCATTAATCCCACAACAAAAGGCACGTACTGACCTCATTGGTGCCCCTGTTATCTGAATATGCCTTTATATAATGGAGCGTCTAATTGCAACTCAGCGTCTAGCAGCTTTCCCTCAGTCCGACCCGGCGGTATTTGGTGTGTGAGGAGTGAAAGGGGAGCTAAAGAGAATTGGCCTCTCGGGTCGACCACTGACCTAATGGGAAAGCGGCTTGGATGAGTTTCTGCCACTGCTGGAGGTCTGAGGCTTTCCACAGGTGGGAGACCCAGGTTACAGCTCTAGCTTTAAATAACACTACCTCTTTAGTACCACTTCATCTCTCTCTTTTTTAACTTTTGTAAACAGAAGAATGAATTTAGTGTTCTTAAACAAGCTTTTCAAGTATAATAACCACTATTTCTATGTATTATGTGAAAAGAAAAGAAAAATGAATCTAAAAAAATTCTGTAAGCTGGGATGATTTAAAAACAGGCTCAAAGTTGTTGCCAGTGTTGGGTAATGTTACTTTCAAAAGTAACTTGATACATTACAAAATTACTATTAAAAAGTAACTTGTTACATTAGTTACCTACCGAGAAAAGTAACTTGTTAGAGTACCTCTGTGTTACCATTGGAATGGCAGCTTTAAGAGCCATTGCTGTTTCTAAGCTGTGGAATCATTCTTCTCCTCCTAAATGGGCCTCGCTGCCAGTGTTGTGGATCTGTGCTTAACTTACAGGTGCTTCTTTTAATTTGAAGTACAGTTCCGGGCAGCTGACAGACACTTAGACAGACTTTATTGATCGCTTTGGGATAACTCCCTCGGGGAAATTACGTTTCCAGCAGCAAATACAGACAGAACACATCACACAGGGCAGTGCAACAACTGTTTGCGAACGAAAGACAGGGCAGCATGCAGGACAGTCTGCAAACGACACAGAATATAAATAGAAAAGAATATAAAGAGAATAGAATTAGAATAGAATACTTATCAGCCAAGCACAATTTGTATTTCACTGTCATGTTCTTTTCCTTTGCACCCACAAGTTCAAAATGCGAATATTTCAATAATCTCTCTGCCATCTTGCTAGCTGAGCTACACCTGAACTCTGACACAGTAGTACGCTAATGGTAGGAAAGAAACAGACTGTGCGAATGCATTTTTATATTGGTTTTGTTGTAATGGTAACAGACTGCTTATTTGAAAACAGAACTGATTACTTGAATTGCATGTGCATGTTACTCACATGTACTCTAAATGTTACTTTGTAGTACATTACCTCCAACACTGCTTATTTTGCACTTAAAATGACTAAAAGGTGAGTAGGAGCAAACAAGTTCTCAGCCACGCTAGCAGATCTGTGAAGCTTTATTTTAACACAATGATGCTTTCAGCTAAATGCTAACATAAGCGTGCTAACTTGCTCATAATGACAATGGTGGTTTTTAGCAGGTCTAATGTTCATTGTGGTAACATTTGCTAATTAGCACTGAACAAAAAGTACAACTAAGGCTGATCATCTTTAAAGTTGCCAGAGTGTTTCCCTCATAGCTTTACATGATGAACATGTGGAGCCTCAAACAAGTTGACAAATGAAACAAGATCTTCTAGTTTGTTAGTATGGAAAGGCCATGGCAAGGCCATCAGCCAAGTACCTTATATGTAAATGTAAAATTTAACCTTTATATTGTTTCCTGTCTGCTGTGCGTCACTCTCAGTGAATGCATGTCAATCACAAAGCAGCAGGATTTTCAATTAATCCCCTGTGTGTTTGTACTAGAGGACAGTGACATGTATGACACTGGGAAAACAGGGAAGCCAGCGTACACATAAATGAGCCGCCGGTCAGAGTGTATTACTCATGCAAAACCCCTCTTTTCATGATAAAAGCCACAGTAAAGTGCTGCGTGTATGGAGGATTACCTCGGTCCTGTTTTGTAAAGAGAGCAAGAGGTCATATGTAAAGTTGAAGTTGACCATTAGATCATATGTTTGTGTTATTAAATAACAGATCAGATGGAGCTCTGTTAAAAGAAAAAAAACAACAGGAAATTCATCAGTTTGGTCTTTGAAAATTCAAATCTGATGTTTAGGTTTCTGTCATCGCTGTAGTAGTGAAGTGAGGCTGCCACAGTCATGGTTTGTTTTCTGTGTGACAGCTGTTTGGATGGAGTCACAGCAGCCAACAGCTCTCACTGTTATAAAGGTCCAACTTCAGAGTCATCCTAAAGAAATGTGTCCTTCTGTATAAAACTTTTAGACCTTGATTCCTAGAAATTACATTTATATATTACTAAATTGTTTTCCCACCAACGCTGTGCCGACAAGCGTAATCGCTGACTGTTCAGGAGGTTGTATCTGGCTGAATGAAGTGCTTCATTTAGGAACTGCACTGAAGTTGCAGGGTGGTGGTTGCCAGATGGCAGGAGGATGAAAAATGACAAGAGCACTTTGGTTAAGGTTAGGAAAAGATCATGTTTCCATTGAATGTTTATAAGCATGTCACTAATATAACTCAAAAAGTTCTGCCTTTTTAACTCTTAGTCTTGCTTGAGTCATAGGCTATATAATTTCCTTTTGGTTGATAGAGGCTCTGTCTCTATCAATATACAATGGTTATATAAGATGAAGAGTACAGTGTAGACCTGCTCTGTATGTACAGTGCCTCAAGACAACTACTGTTGTGAATTGGCGCTACATAAATAAAAATTGACTTGACTTTACACTTAGAACAAAATCACTGTGAGCAGTCTCATGTGTCTCTGGTTTCAAAAAATCTCTTTATCAGTGTAACTGACCAGTTGTTGATTCAACAGGTTTTGCATCTCTAGTTTTATATTTTCAAAACTAATAAGATGACTAATTATCCAAATTGAGTCCATTAAAGTCACATTTTAAGACAGCAGGGGAACTTTTTAAGCTGAACCAGTCTACAACAATTTATAGTGCACAATCCCATGAGCTTTAGAGGAACTGGAGTTTAAGGCTCTTCAGCGCTGGCTAACAGGTGACTTCCCAGTCTTTAACTGTCAATCAAATAGTGTGGTAGTCATGCTAACGGCGGTGGGATCACTGGACAGTCCTCTGCAGAGGTTAATGTGAATTGAAACCAAACAGCCTGTGGTGACGGAGTGATGAGTGGAGGAAGAGGGAGAGCGAAGGGAGAGATGAAAGAGTGCAGGAGGTGAGATGAGTGATCCAGTCATCCAGAGCTACCAGACAACCCAGAGGACAGGAAACACTGTGTTGACCCATAGTCTACACCACCCCTTCCTACTGGGTTGTTTTTTTTGTCTTTTTACCTCCTCTTACTCCTACTTTTCTTTTTATTTTCAGCTGGATCTAAAAATAAATAAGCACATAAATATTTATTTTTATCATTTCAATTTCTATTCTTCAGTGACATGAAGGTTCAGATAACTTAAAGATGAATCCTTCTTTACATGTCGTATTGCATGTATGCCTGGAGATAATGATTCTGATTTTGAATTACTCTTTGGAGCCATTTCTTTTGTGGAAAATTTCAGTCTCAAAGCGTTGTCTTTTCAGGAAACTTTTGAGAAATTATTACAAAATAGTGGACCTATAACATAAAGTCTTTTTGGCAATTTTAGGACTGAAAACCAGATGAAAGCTCAAATGAGACCTTGAGAGAGCCAGGAGGGGAAAAACTTTACTATAATCAAAGTTTGTTTAAAGATTGACACCTTGCATCTGTGACCACACCCACCAGTGATGTCACAGTGTACTGACACACCCCTGAGTACACTTCTACATCATTACAGCAAGCTGAGAGGAAGAAGAGAATTAACAAGATTTTTTGATGCTATGACGTTGGTCTTTAAATTGTTATTTACAGATTTGCATTGCAGCTTGCTTGCAAGATTTGTGCTGTACACCAGTGCAACGCCATACTGCATTTTAATAGTAGGTCTAAAAGTACACACTGTGTATTATAGTATTCATTGTATATGCCTTTTTTTAAATTGGGTGTTTCAATATTATTATAATGTATATTATTCTTATTATTTTTATATTCTTTACTGTCTTATGAAATGATAATTATGCATGCATTAACTAATGGCAATTGAACTGTTGAACAAAACTTGTTTCGAAATTTGGAAACTTCACAAAGTTAAATGTCTACTCAAAGACTGAATACTCAAGTCAAACAAATGAACTGCTGAATTAACTATTATCCATATAAGGTACACTGCAGCTGATAAATATTTAAATATCTGATGCTGCTGTTTTTTTGTTTTTTTGTTTTGTTTTGTTGCTTTTTTCTCTTTTTCTGCTCTTTAAACACTCATCCATTCTCCTCCATACAGGCTCCCTTGCCCTGACCTCGACCTCCCCACCTCCTGCTGTGGTATCCTAGAGACCCCTGGGGCAACAGGCTCCTTCTTCCCCTCCAGCCCCACCTCCACAGGAAAGCCCCCAGACTGCTGCCAAATACCTCCACAGATTCCTCCCCTCACTCAGATGCGGTGAGAGGCCCCTCGCGGCTTCGGCCTCACCTCCACCACAGGCCTCGGAAATACCTGAGATCCCTGACTGTGGACGTCGCTTATCTGCTGTGCTTTGAATGAAATTCACTGGTAAGAGGTTCACACTCTGACTGTAACCCATAGGATGTAACCCACACACAAAACCAGACACAGGCACATCAAGGGGCTGTAACAAAAGGTGTTATATCCATCTTTGTAGTGGTTTTCCAGCTGAAATGGAAGAGTTGCTGTGACACTATTAAGAAAATAATGTAAATGGTTTCCTCTGGGATTAACTGTGCGTGTTTCTTCTGCCAGTTTTTCTGAAAAGCTATAACATTATGTTTTGGGGGTTCTCCATCAATATTCTAAAACCATCATCGACTGTTGTACAGGACAGTAACATTTAATCTCCTCCTCATTTCACAAAGATATTTTAACAATAATATCATTCAACTACAGCTCCCAAGATACTTTGACAGTGAGCCTGAAGGGCTATGTTAGTTGCTAATTGCTTGCAAAGTAGTACTGATCTTAACACGAAGACTCCAGACGATGTGAGTAAAGATTTAATTATTTATCAAAGAGAACATTATCAAATTTGAAATGGCAGCACTGACACTGAGCAGAAAACCATTCCCAAACCACTGACTCTCAGAGTATATTTCTGAACACATTCTTTAACGTGATGATCAGCTCGCTTAGGGCTCCTATGTGGACACTGGTGGGCCCAAAGAATAAGGCTTTCAGGTTAAAGCTGGTCATCAGACTCCATCTAGTGGTCTGAATATTACATGACACTCTATGAACCAATTAAAGAATTTTAATTCCTATATAAATCAGATTAAATTTGCTCCATTTGCAATTAAATGCCACCAAAGCAGATTTTCCCCACTCATCAGTGGTGGCAAATCCATTTACTCAAGTACTTTACTTTAAGGTACCTGAGTATTTCCACATTATGCTATTATTATTAGCAACTTGTCATACAAAGATTTTTACATAAAAACGTGTGATCAGTTTATAAAATGATGAATAGTTAATTAAACTGAACAGAATTAATCAGCAGATAAAAAAGAGCTCCACTTCAACCTACTACAATATCAAAGTGCCACTTACAAGTTAATTCATCAACAACAATTATCCAGTAATACAAAATCACACATTCTGCATAATGCCTTGCCTTTACTTTAATACATATCTTGTTGCTAATACTTCTGTACCTCAGTAACTTTTTGAATGCAGGACCTTCACATGTAAAGGAGTATTCTTATAGTGTGATATTGCTACTTGTGAAAATGTGAATATTTTTGAGTACTTCTTCCATCACTTGTGCTGATTCTCCTGTATGTTTTCTTCTGTTTTGATTTACCTCTGGATACAAATGCAAAAATGATCTCTCCTCCAGCTCAAATTGTTTTTAATCAAAACCAAAGCAGTGTTCATTTTCTGTAGAGCAAACATCCATATGAAGCTACTGAGTAGATCTTGAGCTGATATTGTGTGTAATGTATGATATTATTTCATTTAATTTCATTGATTTGGTTGCCCATCTATTTTGTTTTGTAAGTGTTTTAGCAGAAATTTAAAAAGAATGGAAAAACCAGCGTGCATGGTTTACGAGGGAGCAGGTGACAAATTCAGGTGAAGATGCAGGTGCATCTGAATTTTTGTACAAAAGATTTTAATCACATCATTCAACTGCTCCGAGAGGAGGAGCCATTCAAGGCTCTGGAAATTTTTAAGAGGCCCTTGACTTAAGACTCTAAGAAGTGTATACTATGTGTATAATATGTAATTTGCTGTAAATGTCAGCAGATGTCTCCCTTTTTAACCTGAACTGAATCTCTCTTCAGGTTAAATTAGAAATTTGAAGGACAGACAGAATTCAGTTTGCTGAGATATTTATTTACACATTTAACTAGTGGCCATTATATGAAAAGAAATAACATTTTTACAGTTTATTTACATCACCTGTAAGGCATTATGCAAAAAAATTTACATTGAAATTTGACAAGAAAACAAACAACACACATAAAACAAACAAAGCTAAATGAATTTACATGAAAGTATATATTACAACTGAAAGCAATGATAAAACTTAAATAAAATGGATACATGAAACATGTGGGGAGAAAATATCACATTACTCTCATCTTCCCTCTGCAGCTGTCTGAATATTTCATCGATAATCTGGAGTGAGGTGAGACGAGGGAGCGTAACACCAGCCTGCTGAGGTCTCTGGATAGTTCTACTGAATTACTGACGATGTATCTCCCATCAAACACCAAGACCATATTGCACTTTCATTTTCCAAACTGGAGGTGTCTGTAGACGGGTGAGTATGAGTGCAACCACACATACAACTGCCTCTTTCATCTTCAACACATCTGTGTGTCTAGTTGGGGATTAAATGCTGCTTCATAGATGTAGGCAGCAGCTCGTGTTTTATGTCCCTCAGGTTTTGTTTGGTATTATTTCTTTTACAGTTTCCTGCCATTTAACAGCTGGGTTCATCCACTGACATTGAACAGATTCTCAGGAAAAACAGAATACTTGTAATTCATTGACTTGACAACAAACATCCAGATAAATATTGTGTATATTAATTCTGGAACAAAATCTTAACAATCTACAGAAATGAAAAATGTTAAACTTTTCATTTTGGTAAAACAGATTCAGTTCAATCTGCTGATAAAATTGCTTGCTTTTGAAATGCTACAAAATGTTTTTGATGTGCCAACTGATGACTGTTGGTTGGCAAAATTGATATTGTTGTCAAAGAACCATGTTACTTCAAATATAGCAATTTTCAACCTCAATTTTAAGGGATAAGAATATTTTTTAGGATTAGAAAATCTTGTTAGGATCCATAAAACCAATTGAAAACTGCTAACAGTCCATCACACAATAATACATGAGACTCACCCTTCGACACTGATGGGACATATTTGGCTGTCGCCCCAAACTCACAAATGTGTTGAAAACAAAAGATTCAAAAAGTGTTTTTTCACAAAAATCAACCGTTTCATCCTGAAGTCCGCAGTAAAACAAAGTCACATTAGTCCTTCTGGCTTGTGTTTGGATACAACTGAGGCTGAAAGAAGAAAATTATTACCTGCAAATTGTCGTTACATTAATGAAAAGTGATTTCATCAACAGTTAACACACCTGTTTTTCTTCATTACTGCCAGTTCATTATTGAGTGTCATTGAACTCAGTGTAATTAGTGTACCTGTAAAACAACAGCTCATGTTCACAAAGTGCTTTTTTTAATCTTGCCTTCTCTGATTCATTATAAACAGATGTGTGTAGATCCACTGAACGTGTTTGTTAACAGGAGAACAGGGTGTAAGGTTATTGCTGAAACATAATAACTGCTAGTTTTTCACCTTGAAAAGCTGTCAGCTAAATCAGAAAGTGCTGTTTGTAACCGAGCATGTGATGTGAGTCAAAACAGCTGATTTTCATCCCTGCTTTTTTTTTCTTTTTTTACTTTTTGGCCATTTAGCTGTTGCTCTTTCATAGACTTGCAGTGGATGATGTGTGGGTTTATTATGTGGCTTTGCAGTTAAAGAGAAAGTTACTATGTTTCCAACATCCGTGTTACTGTTATTTGTCATCTGATTTAATTTCCATCTTTTATTGTCAAGTGCTTCATTAACACTTTGGCCAAGTTTTCTTTTGAAAAAACACTTCCTCAGTTAGTTTCCTAAATAACTGAGAAAGATTCTGTGGCTGTGTTTTAGTGTGTGAGAGTTTCTGTAGTTTTCACACTTCCTGAAAGAACATCAGCTTGTATTTCTACTGTGAAGCAAAAGAAAAGGTTCTACACCACTTCTTTACAGCGTTCATACAAACACCAACATACAATACAGCTGGATGGTAGAGTTTTTCCCCAGAAATAACACTGATACCTTCTGGTTTGTCAACTTGGACTCGTGTTCTGGCTTCTGGTTGGCTGATGTACTACAAATGATTTGGTGTAACACTGGTATGACGCAGAAAAACCCACCGGAGAATAAGCAACCTCGAGGTCTGACAAACGTTGGTTGAGAGAAAAGGTTTAACTCAACACCTCTCAATCTGACAAAATGTGCATTTGCTGCTGCAATTGCCCACTATCTTGTTGCTCTTTACTACTGATACCATTTTCCTTCTTGTTTGGAATTTAAAAAATAAAAAACATGGCAGTTATCATGAACAGAAAACAAAAAGAACAACAATAACTTTTTTTTTAAACTCAGAACATAAAAAATATAAATATTACATAAAGAAAATCCTGCCAATTCCTCCACTGTTGTCACTGCCTCCTAAACCCTTGTCTCCTTTCTCTCTACCATTTTGTGTTCCCCTCCCTTCCTCCAGGGTTTGCTTGTTGTCTGGAGAGCTTTCCATTTTAACAACCAACAGTCAACACGGTGGTTCACAGAGTTCACGCTGTGAGAATACTACAAAGTGGCGGATTGGTCCACGTTTTTAAGGCCTGCTCATTTGCTGGTAGGTAAGTGGAAAGTATTCATCATCACTGGTGTGTGTGTGTGTGAGTGCGTGTCCGTTCGTGTAAAAGAGTAACGTGTTTGTGGATGGTTGCTGAGAGGTAACAATGAAATGGAGGCGAAGGTTACGTTAATAGTGTGTGTAAATCAAAGGAGTGTTAAACACAAAGTGTACAAAGTGACAGAGTAGAGGTGGAGGTGATGTAAAGCACTTCAACAGGCTGCAAGACCTGACGGGGGCAACGTTCTGTGCGTGAGATTATAATCCAGATTTAAGAAATGCATTCAGGGCTTCTAGCACACAGAGGCGAACTTGATCATTGCTGCCGTCATCATTATGTTAGAGCACTTCTACACCTGCGTTTAATGACAACATCTATGTGCACATGTTTATCCTTTGTTCCTTCACAGTGTTGGTGTACATCCTTAGAATTTGATAAGTTTAGTTTTGATCATCCATTTGCAACTATTTTTATTATCAATTCATTGTTTTAAATCTGAAATGTGAAAACTTCTCCACCTTCTATGACAGTAAGCTGAATATCGTTGGGTTTTTGACTGTTGGTCGAACAAAACATGCAATTTGCAGTAGGGTTAGAAACAACAATTATTTTAATTATCAAATAATCTGCAGATTACTTTGAGATTATTATTTTATCTATTAATCATTTAGTCAATAAAATGTCTGCAAATCCAGAAATACCCATCCATCCAAGTCCAAGCTTAAATTTCTTGTTTAATCAGACCAACACTCTAAACCCAAAGGTTTTCAGTTTACAAAGATACAAAACAGAGAAAAGTAGAAATCTTTTGGGCAATTTTTTCTTTTAAAAAAATCATCAATTGATTATTAAAATGGCTGCAAATTATTTTTCTCCCAGTCCAGTAATGGATTAATAATACAAATCGTTGCAGCTCTACATTGAAGACATGATGAGATGACATTTTTCACCATTTTGTGATTTTTTTTTTAGAGCAATTAACTGAGAACAATATCAGAAGATTAACTGATAATCACAGTTATTGATAATTACGAACCCAATTGTTCAATCTATAAAATGCCAGAAAATAGCACATGAAGTAAGGCCCAAAACAATTTCGCTGAGCCTGGTTTGCCATGTTCTGTCCGACCAATAGACCAAAAACGGCAAACCTTCACTTTTCAGAGTCTGGAATTAGAGAACATTTGTCGACACCATATAATTAATCACATGGACACTGGGGTCAGTAGATCAGGATGTACCACAACAACAATGGAGGAAAGTGTAGAGGGAAAAACATTTTCTGCTGTAATCTAAATTGTAACATTTAGTAACCTCCTGAAGTGTTGTCATGTTCAGTTAAGTTTATACAAAATCTGAAGTTCTGGAGGAAGATATTCTGGTATCAACACATACGTGCTATTAAAGTCAAGTATATAAGCACTCCGGGGGAAATTACCTAAAAAATACTGAAGTTTTTAACTTGCATTTTCACGAACGATGCACCAAGCGAGATAAGTTCTGCTACAAAGACTAAGAAGCCTCATTCTCAAGCCAAAACTAGTAAAAGCTAAAAGCCAGTATTGTTGCTCTAGTATTTGCATAATGTTTTGCCTAAAAGTTTCTATCTAATCTGCTCTAATTAGCAATCTTGGTACTCTAGTTTAATCCCCTCTAACAACCACGACAGGGGAAACAATGAGTCACTTAATGCCCCGTTAATGAACTTGCTTTGTGCAGTTTTACAAGAGTATTTTGCACCTCTGAAGGCCAGTGTTCACGATGTAGCTTCAGTGCTGCAGATATAAAGTGCTCTGAGAGTAAATCTGGATCCTTGCAACACTGACTGGAAACTGAGATGGCCCCACACTGAAAGAACAAACACGTCTTCATTTACTGTTGGCTCGCAGTGGCTAAAAGTGGTTCCACAAAAATTGAATGGATAATTTTGACCTCAACGTTTCATCCTGCATTGAATAAAATACACATTGAACGCATGTGAATTTTTATATCTACTAGTAATCTGCCCTTGTACCTCCCTTAACAGTTTGATTTTTAAATTCTGTATAACATTTCAAATTCTTAAACACATGTAGAAAAGACTTCTTGAGCCCAATGGAATAATTAATTTCCTGTAAAAACATAAAAATCACAAAATATTTAGTCATATTTTGCTTGTACTTGATTAGCATCACTGATGAGACATATTATTTGATTCCTTGCTAATGATTAGAAAGACTATATTGTACAAAATGTCCAAAGTGTTTGTCTTTAAGATTCAGTCTCACCCAAACTTCACATGTTCAGGTTTTTTTGTTAGGTTTTGTTTTGTTTTGTTTGCAACAGATGAATAAAAAGCTACAAGGTTAAAGTAGTAGGCTATAGTAGTAGTAACCAATATATTAGCATCAGCCATGCTAGTGCAGATTCCCATTGTTTTTAGATCCAGACTGGTTCAAGCTGAAAATGCAGCAAATTAATAATAGTGTGAAATCAAAACCACAAAGACCAACATTGATAATTAAACCACAGAGGAGTATTTTTGAAGCCTTTAGAAAATTATTAGCACCGGAAAATTTGAATTTGAGTCTTTGAGAATTACACAGGGCGTAATACTCTGTGTTAGTGGTGTTTATGGCCCAACGTGGAGACAGAATTACCACAAGCCAAACACTGGCCAGGACTGAGTCGGGCTGTTTGGTGACTTTTCCCTCCCAGCCGGCAGGGGAAGTAACACATAATATGAAGGTCAGTTTTAATGTTCCACCTTTAGTAGGCTGGTAAGATAGTGACACTGTAGCTAAAACAGCCAGTCGCTTCTCCATAACATCATCTGTCAGGTGAAATACTGACAAAGGCTGTAGAAGTTTAGAACTGACCAACCACTTTGGTTTCCCATTCCTGTTGCGGTCCCAACGCAGATTTCAGGCAGCACTGGAGTTTCTTCCTTCACTGGCCCGGATGCGCAGACTAACAGCTCCTCTCAGCTCTGCTCGTGTTGTCTGAGGCCTCTGTTGTCTGGCCTCTGACATCAGCCTCCACCTTCACGTCTGGCTCGTGTTCGCTTCAAGCTCCGTAGCCACTGGAGTGAGAGTTTAGCTTCAGGCTACGTAGCTTCAAGCTTCACAGTTAGCCACCGATGTTAGCTTCAGTGCTGACGAGGCAAGCTAGCATTCAAGTTCATGGCCGGCTAGCGTGAGTTTCAATCTTCACAGCTAGCGTTTGACATTAGTTTGAAAGATGACATTAGCGTTGATGTTAGCTAGTGTTAACTTCTGAAAGCTGGGCTGGTGTTTTTGTCGGTCTCTTTATTTCCATCCTTCATCAATGCAGAAAACACCTGAAAGAAAACAGAAAATGAGTCTTTAAAATGATATCATACAATATTTTCAATCTATTTTTTAGGTCTTAAATGATTCAGATTATCAGACAAGCCAGAAGCACGTGGACTACTTCTGCTCTGAACGCCGTGTGTGACACTGACCTGAGCCCAGCGGCGGTTTCTGCTGATCATGTGTGTGTTAGCCATGGCGGTGAAGAGTGTGTGTGACTGCAGGTCCTCCGGCAGGCGGGTGAGGAACTGAGCGATGTGGATGAAGTCCATCTGCAGCAGGACGTCCTCGTACAGACGCAAGATACCCAGGCCAGTACGAAACAAACTCTCCTCCCCGTCCCGACAGAATACGTCCCACACCCGACACGCCACAGTCCAGAGGGAGGGACTTACTGTACAGAGTGAAGATCCTGGACAGATGGGCAAAAACGTACAATTAGAATGTCATTATTATAAATTCAATTAAGCTTTATTGATCCCCTGGGGAAAATCTACAGGCTTCCCAGAAGTATATAAAGTAATTCAAATTAGCCCTGTGTTTACCAACTGCAACACTGAAGTGATACAATGTTATGAAACAGGACCACTATGCATAATGAGTACTCATGTTTTTGGTACTTTAACTGTTTTAATACTAATATTTAATGTTATAACATCAACAGTGTACTGGAAAGACAGTGGCGTCGTTGATAACTCACCAGTCAATCAGATAGAGGTCAGGGGTTAGGTTGTTGGTCTGGAAGTGGTTGAAGAGACGAGGCAGATTCTCCTCAAAGAAAACCTCAAAGGCTGCAAAGTACTTCAACATCTGACACAGAGAGAAAAGACGAAAGAGAAAATGAAAGAGCAGGAAAGGAAAATATGACGCCTGACTGCTTCCAGAATAAACAGAGCAGCATGAGGTATACTTACCAGTTCGATGGTCAACTCTGAAGAAGGCCATCTGACAGGGTTTATTGAGCAGGTTGGCGAAGGTGATGAAGGCTTCGGCCTCTTCCAGGTTGAGGATCAGCACAGCAGCAATGAAAGACATGCCCTGGACCTGAAAAAGCACCAACACAGATGTCAGATTAAGTGTTAAAAGATTGGTTCTGTGTGTGCATTTTTGTCACAAGGATGATCTTAGTTTTAAAATACTGACATGATTACCAGGACAGTCTTTAAGTTTTGCAAATTGAATTCTGTTATAATGCTGCAAATATTGATATACTCGCACCTAAACTTAAAACCCAAATATTGTATATTCCTCATGGCATGTAATTCTCATTTTTGAAGATTACAAAGCACACATGAACTGAACATGTATTACATCTTTTCAAGTAAGTGAAGTGAAGTCATTTTTCTGAGGAACTAACAAAAATTACAGCCCAAGTGGAGAGATCTACGGTTACCATTTCAGCAGGATGCTGAATTAAATCTACTTTAGGCATTGACCCACAATACTCTTTTTGAAAATCAGCATCAAATTTCTGGTCAAATTCATAATCTCATTTACTTATTATTTAATGACAGTTGCTGATTTAAATCTCCATTTTCCCAGTTTTTAGACAGTTTTATTTAAACACAGTTCTTGTATGGCTGCTTGTGTTTAGACAACATTTAACAATTAATCATTTTGGCTTAATTTGTTAAAGGTTGAAATGGTTTCAAAACATTTTTTTTCCAGTGTAAGAATTTCAAAATAGTATCCTTTAAGGTTCAGCACCAAAATGCAGGTTTTGTATCAATAACCAGCCCTGCATAAAATGTCATAATTTGAAGAAACAACACTTCTAGCTGGATAAAATCTAATACAGGATACAAAATACAATACAAATACAAAATCTAATATCAACTATAACCACTTTGTGAAACAAAAACAAACTTACATAGCCAATGTCAGGTCTGTAACAGGTGTAAGCCCCCAGGACACTGTGGAGAAGGTCATGGTAAGGACCACCCTGCAGAGAGAAAAGAGGAAGTGTTAGAAAAAGCAAGAGAGGAGGAGACAGCTATCAATAGAGCACAGATTCATAGAAAAAACATAAAAAGAGCAAAGGTGTGGGCAATGTGGATTAAAACATGACTAAACATGAAAAAGATAGAAAGGGATCAGGAAAGATTATCTTCAAAAACTGAGTCTACTACAGACTTGCATTTCTTAGCCTGTAACCCTGATAACTACATAACTACACATCGAACCTCGAGCCCTTACCCTACTCTTAACCCTAAACCTAATTCTAAATTTCACCATCAAGTCTTAAACCTCAAGCAGCAGCGTTTGAGGAACTGACAACCAGTCAAAATGTCCTCTCAGTAATAGAGATACAAGAGTGCACACACGTCTTCATGCAGACAGCTGAAACACAGTGTCTGTTACACATCTGTTACCTTCTGGAAGATGAAGAGAGAGGGGAAGGTTCTGGAAATGTCCAGTTTGATGAGGTCCAGACTGGACTCTCTGTCAGCCAGAGACGCTCCTCCATCTAAGAGAACAGCACACAGGAAAAGTTTCAACATGTTATTTCAGTTATGATAGCTGTTTTACGTTTTCAAATTACATTTCACGGCTGATTTTCAGCTGACTGTTAGACAGTAAAGGTTTGATTCAGATCTGACTATTCATGCCTAAAAGTGATTAATATAACAAAGAGTTCAGAGTTCAGGTTGGTGCTGCACCGTACCACTCTCACTGTCGTTGACTGAACTGGTTTCACTGTAACTCCTCCACTTCTCTTTGGCTCTGGACAGGAAGATCTCATACAGCTCTGCACAAAGAGAGAAAACACATTGTGGTTACAATACAGTTAACTCAGAAAAAAAAAGCACAAGTGAGTCATTCAGATTGGCTCTCTGTCTATTCTGCAGTGGGACATGGAAAAACAACCATAAGAAAAGGTTTTAACTTTGCCACAGAAAAGATCAGAAATGCCAGTAATTCTGCCTGGCTGTCAAAAAGCACAGACACACACACACACACATTAAAACACTTTTCCCATGCAGCTGGTGAACAAAGGTTTTTTTGGTAAGGTATAAGGTTTTTATTTCCTCTTGTGAACAAAACCAAGTGCAGAGTCTTCTCTCAACACTTTCTCTTATGAAACAAACAGGAGGAAACTGTGCATTTGTTGGGGGCTATTTTCAGCTGTGGATTAAACCATATTTGATGCTTTAGTGAATATTTGCAGCAGCAGGATGGTGTGTGTGTGTGTCTATGGGATTGAGTCGAAATAAACTACAACGTGTTTGTTCATGTTAATGAAGGGACATGTGACTCTGTGAAATAGTGTCTCACTGATGTGTTTTAATAGTTTTTGGATAGGGGGTACACAAAATGAGCGTGCAACAGTTTGTACCTGGTGTGATGTTGAGCTCGTTGCCGATGGCGAGGCTCCACACTCTTCCTCTGACACTGGGAGGAAGTCCCTGCCACCACAGCTCCCTGACCCGCCTTGTTCCCTTCCTACACACACAAGCACACACACACACACAATGAACTAAATAAACATACTGCGCAAACAAGCTCACACCTACACTGTGTATACGACACACACACACACACACACAGCTGTGGAGACGTACATGGTGTCCCAGTGTGGCAGGATCTCGTTGTTCCAGATGACCATGGCATTGGAGATGCTGTCCTCCTGTCTGTGTCTCTCCTTCATCTGACGCTTCTTCTTCTGTGCTTCTTTCAACTCTGGGGAAAGAGGGAGATACAGATTGACACTGTTGACACTGACTAACTTTGTCCCCACTGGCCACTGAATATCTGTCTGAGCCTGGGCCAATCAAATCAAAGCAGAACAACAGCTCAGTAACATAATGTGAAAAGTGTTTCCACCAGTAGAAATTGTCCTTGCCAAGAAAATCTTTG
Organism: Lates calcarifer; assembly: GCF_001640805.2. Taxonomy (NCBI): domain Eukaryota; kingdom Metazoa; phylum Chordata; class Actinopteri; family Centropomidae; genus Lates; species Lates calcarifer. The sequence continues at coordinate 20,055,198 of NC_066848.1, forward strand.
CTGTTTTTTGGCAAGTGATTGGATGAGATAATTTTAGACACTGGTTACAATTAGCTCTGTGTGTGTACTCTCTGTGTGTGGGCTTGTATTACTGTCTTTGTGAGGACCAATTTCAGTTTGAAACCTTTGCAGTGATGACATTTCTTTAGGTTAAGACATGGATTTTAAGGTTAAGGTTACAATTAGTTTAGGTCAAGCATTTAGTTCTGATGGCTAGGGAATACATTATGACAGTGAGGGTCCTCACAAGTATCAAAGGACTAAAGCATGTGTGCACATGTTTACCTCTCCTCTTGGCTCCAGCCACCATCTCCTCATACTCCTGTTTGTGTCTCTGAGTTTCCTCCTCAGATTTGGCAGGTAGGTTCCTGAAGGAGAGACAGAAGAGAGAAATCAGCCAGTTGGACAGTTTGCGTTTTTTCCTCCTGTCAGGTGTTCAGCCACAGCAACTCTGTCTCTCTGCGAGTCTGCATCTTCATCCTGCATCTCTCACCAGATGCTCACTGTTGCTAAGCGACTACTGAGAACCTGTTCGAAGATCACGACTCTTAAACTAAAATCTGTAATACTTTCAATTTGTTGCAAACAGAACGGCTGTATATTACTACCATTGCTCAGTGTATAGGAAGGACTCAGTACAGCTTAGTACACTATTTGTTGTTATTAGTTTCCATCAGTTTCAGTTCACATTCCTGCAGCAGTGAGTATGTATAATTAAATCAAAGTATAAAATCTAAAATGAAAATGAAACCACCATAAGTCACATTTTCCTCAGCCTGGACCAATGAAAGATGACATTTTGGGTCTACATGTGTGTCTGAGTGGTACTCACGCCGGCCGGTCCTCCAGGATGAGAGCTGTGGTGGAAAGAGGTTCGAACTCCAGGTTCTTCCTCCTCCCTGCACCCAGGGGGCGCTGAGGACATGTGGACACACCTGAGTCCTTCACCTGTTCCTCCTGTGGACCCTAAACAAAGAGAGAGGCTGTACAGTCAGCTGAAAAGATATGTGGAGTCTGACCAGTGTTAGTTACTGGCCAACACAGATATATCCCTGCCAGAGTGAAAGCAGTCAACTGCAGCAATAAAAGCTGTGTTGTCAGTTTTCACATGTTTATTAGACTTACATTTTTCATAATTCAAGTTTTATGTAGTTGGTAAAAACAACTTACCAAGAGGCCCATTTTATGTCACATGATCCTCCTCTGAAGATGGCGTTTGCCCAGTTGTCATGGAATTGTAGATGTTCAAATTTCCAAATTTCCATTCTCTACCAGAACAGCTACTTAATAGACCTTGTGGTGAGATTGTTTTGCCACAGATCAAGAATGAACTTTCAGTCTCCACTTTTACAAGAACTCCTCAAAGTGCTCAGACAAATGGAAATTTAAACATCTACAATTCCATGACATCTGGGAAAACCCCATCTGCAGAGCAAGACTGCGTGATATGATCAAAACACCAACAGCTACTGAATGGACCTTGTGATAAGATTTTGTCAAGTGCCGTTAAAATAACTTAAATGTTATCTTTGTTGATAAAGTTTAGCTATAAAATATGTTTACACAGATTTATCTTTGTCATTAAGTGTTAATGTTATGTAAATATGACAATAGAGATGTTCTATCAAACCACAGCCTGCCTACAGCTGTACTTATACACGCAGAAACAAACAGAACAATTGTTTATCAGCTTCAGCACAGAGGGAAGACTCTGCAGAAAGAATCACTGAGTCTGCATAAATCTCCATCTGTGTGTGACTGTGTATGCATGTGTATGTATGCACTCACACTTGCACATGCACCATCAAAGCGGACAGACATGTACATGCTGTGAACTTTGTTTGTTTTCGAGTGTGTGTGTATTTTCATGTAGCTTTTCAAGGCTGCCTCATGAATGTCAATGTTTGTGTCTGTGTGTGAGGGTGTACTGTGAGGTCTAACGGTCGAAGCAATGTAGTGTGTGTGTGTGTGTGTGTGTGTGTAGCAGGCACAATAAGCAGTTCATTCACAGGAACAGGACAGCTGTGGGTCAACAGGACAACAAGCCTTTTATAAACTGATTTCTGAGCATCACCAGCAGAGGGAGACAGAGTTCCCTCTCTGACATGAAAGGTAGAAAATTTAACTTGTGCTGCTCTGACATCAGTTTCACTATGAAGTGAAAGTCATATGTAGTAAATCGTGTGACTAGTCCAGTGATTTCCAAGTAAACTGCACCATGAAGGCTGCTCTGTGTCATTTACAACCATTGAAGACAAGTTCAACTTTAAAAAGCCAAAGTTCATTCAACGATAAAAACCAAAGACCAGACCAAAACAGACCAGTCATAAGAGAAATACATTCCTTCCTCCCTATAATCATCACAGCAGCCTGCATGAGACTAATGAGTTTAGACTTAAACTGACAAGATACTGTACCACATTTTAATCCAGATTACATCACACCACAGGGACCATTCATTGTTTCAGACATTTATATTCTAGCCAGATGCTGAAATTTTGTTAGCCACAACATCGCTGTGTGACAACTGGGCTGAATTTGTGTAGTCTGATCCCAGCATTACAGTGGGTCTTCCAGTTCATCCCAAAAGTGCTGGATGGAGTTCAGGTCAGAGCTCTATGTACATTATGCTCAACGCCATGAAGCTGGTTTGTGCGCAAACAGGAACAGGAAGAGACCTTCCCCAAACTGTTGCCACCAAGTTCGAAACACACTATTGTCTAGAATATTACTGTATGCTGTAGAAATAACATTTCCCTTCACTGGATCTGTGTGGGCTAGACCAAAAAAACATCTGCATTCTAAAGGTCTTCATGGATCCTCTCAGGGTCCTATTATGTTGAGCAGGTCTCTGGATTGTGCCTCAATTTGTCTAATAGCTGAATGGATCTCTTTATTGCTGTCTGTTTGAATCAGCCACATTTTGGATTGGGATCAACTGTCTCTTTCAAAAATTAATTCATGCATGGTGGGTTTGGATAGGTTTACCACAGGTGTAATGACTCCTACTCCAGCTCACTGACACAAAAGTATGTTGCCGGGTGTTCACATACTTTGGGCTTTTGAGTGTTTAATTTTTATGGTAGGATCTACTTGATGTTAGCAGAGGAGTCACATTAAGATGTGAAATGTGCAAACTGCAGAAATAATCATTCTCAAATCATGGTAACTGACGATGAGGATTACTGCACATGATCAAAGTCACAGTTAGGATCATCATTTGGGCAGTAACCCCCTGTTGTTCCTCTGGGCAAACGAGCTAACTGCTGCACTGCTGCACAAACTGAATTCAAAGGAAGTAGCTTGAGTGGAGTCAGCCCTCCTCCTCCTCCTCCTCCTCCTCCTTCTCCTTCTCCTCCACAGTTTTGTGTCTGACGTGTCAACCAACTGAAGCCAAGCCACATCTGGCCGGCTCTTTTCCTGATGAATCATCTGACTCCGGCTGCCATCATGTGAGCAGAGCGAGCGCGGAGGCCAACAGCTGTAAGACGGCTAGTTGTTAGCAATGTCAACTCTCAGTCTGTGTCCTCTGCCTTCACACTACACAGGAGGATCAGAGGTCCTTTACCAGCAACCCTGTGGCTGGAATAAGAATACTAGAGATTTGGCGTCTTGCTCAAGAGTACATTAGCAAGAAGGGATCGTGCCAAGGCCTCTGGCAGAAGGATGATTAAACAAATGATTGTTGGGTGTGTGACACAGCTGCTGCCTGACAGTTTGCACTGTTTGACTGATGTGAAAATCAAACCTCATCTAATTAAATTCAACCAAAAAGAAGGAAGCCACTGCTGTTGCTGCAGTGTGTGTGTGTGTGTGTGTGTGTGTGTGTGTGTGTGTGTGTGTGTGTGTGTGTGTGCAGGCTACCACCTGCTCTAGATGGCAGGAGAGGAACAGCTGTGTGTGTCTCATTGCTGGCAGGGCCTTACACAACGCAGCAAGTGGGGCATAGAGGGGTGAATTGTGTGCACATGTGAGTGTGTGTGTGTGTGTGTGTGTGTGTGTGTGTAATCATCTGCCTCCTCAGCTGCATGCAGTGAGTGGAAGTTGCCTAGCAACCACGTACACTCACATACACACAGAGTAAATCCATTTTACAGTCTCATTCCAGCCACCATGTTGTATGTAAACAGACGCTGGCTAACAGCATTACCCTTGGGAGCCTCTGGAGCGCCAGGCTAGCAAACACAACTCATCAGGTCAACCAGTCAAACATCTTACAGGGTAGATGACACACTGCACTTCACTAAGACTGTAGGCTTTAACTTTTATGGTTGACTAAACAGCAACAAGTTCGCACAGAAAAACAATGCTGCATCTGGACTTCATACTCAACCCTACTCAAACAGAAATACCATGCATACTCAGCACGTTCTTTGATATGATTTATTCTGCTTCTTAATTGTTTACACTGATGAATATTTGAGTCAGAAAATTTTTCCTGATAGATTGATATTCAGCGTTTTTCAGTGCGGTACTTATTAATTCACTGTGGTTACATGTACAGCGCTCAAGAAACCATGCTGAGAGAAATCAGGTTAATAGAGACCACTGCACTGCAATAACCTGGTTGCTTTGAAACCTGACTGAAAAGAATCATCCTCCCTGATTTTGCAGCCAATGCTTGGTTCGACATCTACAGCACAATGTCATGTAGAATCAATAGCAAGGTCTCACAGGGTGGAGTTTTCTTTTCATGACCCCTACAAAACATGGAAAGTGTGCTGGATAATTTAACAACACCACAGGGTTAAAACATGGCCATCGGTTTGTATATTTTCAACTTTACTGATGTGACATTCATTTTCCCATCAGTTTGATGTGGTTACTATATTGCTAAATACCCATGTGCCTCAGCCACCATTAAAATGGAGGAGAAGCTAGTCAGAGGTGTGAATCAGAGCTGCAGCATATCCAAAATCTTTCTGTGATTTAATTCAAACTGTTATATGACTGAATGCTTACGACAGTAGTTTGTATGCTCTGTTTTTATGTCCACAGGCTTCTACCTTTTCTGATCAGAGAAACATTTATTTTTATTAACACAGTTAAGCTTTTGCACTGATGATTCAACCAGGAGAGTCTCATGTGCTCCAACTGTCAATGCAGAAAATAAACCAGAAAAAAATTCTCCAACTTCACAACTCCAAGCCACAACTTCACCAGCGGTAACTTAAAGACTACAAATTTTACCACCCTGGAAAAGATGATGGTGATGATGTGAATATGTGTGTTTAAAGAGCCTACCTGCTGTGTAGACAATGTGGAGGCTGGGTCTTTAGTTGGATCAACCTCTCTGACTGCTGTCTTGCCAAACAGTCGCCACCCTGATGTATTATGGGACGACGCCTTGGGCTCTTTGGATTTCCTAGAAAATAGGCTCCTGTAAAAGAGGCAGAGAGAAATGCTCAGGATTAGTATTTCTGATTATCTGCTAATACTTTAATATTAAATCTGGTGTAAACAGAGAAGCAAAATCAGAGAAGCAAAACATCTTTCTTTAAGTTATAGAAATGCATTTATTTATTTATTTTCTCTTCAGATTACTGGACAAAATGTTTATGAAAAACCCAACTGCCTAATTACAAAACATGTAAAAGCATTATCCTATCCAAAATAAGATGCAGCACACTCTTCTTTTTAGTCCAAATAAATTTTGGTGTTGATCATATCATCGCTGTAGGAAATTCGCCACAAATCGAAACATAAAGGCAAAAATCCAAACGGAAAACTTTCATGCAGGAAACTTTCCACATGCTGCAAGCAGGACTGAAACGCCAAGCCTGACATCTGTTCAGCCTAACCTGGCTGTACTTTTCCACCTCTGGTTAACATACAGTAGCTAGGACAAAATGTTGCTCTACATTGTTTGTAGGCTTTTATTGTTGACAGAGAGACTGGCTGACATATATTATTTATGTGTGATATTAACTGGATATTTCTAGGTAACAGAAAATTATTAGCACTGAATCTTTACATCATCAACTGATTATTTAAAATCTAAATGAAAAATCAAAAATGAGGCATATCTCTGTGGACATTGATCAGGTTTGGTGACATTTATTCCCTGGGTCCCATAGTTTGCAAGCCATGTCCTAGGAAAATAAATGGATGCATTGCAATAAATGATTACTTTCATTATCAATTAAAATGATGATTATTTTCTCAATTATTAATTTTCTAAAATGTCAGAGCCAAAAACAAGACAAAGAGAAGGAGAAAATCAAACGAAACCAGAGAATGGTGTTATCAGCTAACTTTACACAGTGTTCAATTGGCATACTTTAAGTTTAGGTCAACTTAACTTTTGACAACTGAGCTATGTCCCTGACAACCAGGCAAACTCTGTCGACTGCAGAGACTATGATCTGTGTTGAAAGCTACAGTAAAAACTGGTAAATGGTCCTGGAGCTAAGCTTTTTGTCTTTGATACTGTTTCAAAGGTCAAAAACAAGGCTTACATTAACAAATGATTATTTCTAGACTAAATTATCTGCCCAATGTTATGCAAATTTCTGTATCACTTTATTTCATGAACTTAAATAAAATGAAACTGTGACATATAACAATTGTTCTAGTTCATGATACAACTATGTTCCAGAGACCCCTGTATCTCTAAAGGTGTTGATGTCAAGTGTAAAAAAAAAAAAAACTCAGTTCCTCAAACAAATGTAGGAAGAAATTCAGTTACAAACACTGAAGACGTTATGTGGTAAATTAATCCTAATCATCATTCTAACCACAATCGTGCAGCTGCAGCAGTTTTTGAAGCGAAGCTAGAGAAAAAAAGCTGCCAGATCGACAGTTTTACATTTGTTTCATTGGAAGAGTCTGCTGGTCAGCTGGTGGGAAGAGAAAGAGGGAAGGGGGGAGAGGAACTGCAGGAATTACGAAAAGGAAGTGGAACACTGGGGGCCAAGTAGACAGCCAAGCAAATGTTATTCCTCGGCTCTCTGCAGGCTCAAGTTTCTTCACTCTGAAGTGGTTTGTGTGTGTATGTGTGTGTGTGAGAGAGAGAGACAGAGAGAATCCAATGACAGAAATACAGCTGCAACTAATGATCATTTTTACTACCTATTACTAGCAGACATTATTGAAAATAGTGAAATAGTGAAAGCTGACAGTTACGTATTCAAATTGTTTGTTTTATTTGAACAACAAGCAAAAGATGTGCTTGAAAAATTACTAAAACAGTTGCCAATTAATTTTCTGTGGACCGACTTATCATTGTAGCTCTAACACTCGCTTACCAAGACATCTAGATATCACAATAAGTGTTGGGGAAAATCTTTTTTCTGTTGATCGACTGATTGATCGATTAACTGACAAATCACTGCAGCAATAAGGGGACCACGACTTAAGAAAGTTTTTGTCAAACTATTATTTTCAAAGCTCAAAAATGAAGCTTTCTGTGATCGGTTAATCAATGACATATTGTTTATAGTGCAGTGGTGTGGATTAGAGCTGAAACAACTGGATGATTAGTCAGTTGGTCAGTTAATGATTACTGTTTTGATAATTAATTAATCAATTCATTAATTTTTAAGCCTAAATTCCAAAAGTGCACAGGTTGTGGTTTATCAAATGTGAAGAGTTGCTGTTTTCTTAGTGAAGTGAATGTGTTTAGGACTGTTTTTGAGCCAAAACAAACTGCATTTTCACTGTTTTCATTCATTTTCAGAAATATAGCTCTCAAAACAGGACCTCACAGGTGCCACCATCCACCATGACAAACTTCACCAGTTATACCTGTCTTTAAATAATAATGGGACTGCCATAACAAGAGAGTAATACAGAGACAAGTTGTACTGGTTTAAGTTCTAAAATTGACCGCAGACCGAAAGCACTGCGACAGACATAGGGTGAAAAATTCTACACAACCGTCTGCTTTCTCACTTGTAGTTTCAGTGCAACAAGTGAAACAACACACCAAAAATAGAAAAGAAGAAGTTATTTCCTAAACTTTACGTCAGTTTGGTCTGGTCTTGAGGGTGCTGCTCTTTAACTCAGATTACTCATACTCTACATTACATTGGACTTTTTGGTGTAATTGTGGTTTGTCTGAGATTTTTTCATGTAATTGCGGTTAGTGTGAAGATCACAGCCAAAAACCTGAGAAACACAGAGGATCAAAAACTGAAACTCATACATCATCAGCTCCTAAGCTTCAGCTTCTACAAAGCACTGATCGCTCCAAACAAAAGTGGATATATGCAACTGAAATGCTCAAATATACTAAATACACATATCTGCCTTTTGGAAAGAAGACGGGGCTGCTAGAAGTGTTTTCAGGTTGGATGCAACAGGTTAGGTTGTCACCATTCATCCTCCAGCATGAGAAAAATAAAACACAATGCTTCACTTTGTGTCGGTTACATCAAGCTGTTCTCAGATCAGAAGCAGCCTTGTTCTCCCAACAGTGTCAGCCACCTGAGCAGCACACCTGTAGCTGCAAATTTGAAAGGCATTACATTGTGGCTCTTGTTTTGTTTAGCAGAGCACGAACTAAGCCATAAATGCACATGTGTGTGTTTGGGTTTGGGAGGGTATGTTTGATAGGATTAAACCTAATTCCCGAGTGCAATGAGGTGTGTGTGTGTGTGTGTGTGTGCGTGTGTGTAAATAATGAAACATGGAGGTGATCAGTGCTAATTTGATTCCCCCACATGAAGTCTGTAGAAGCTAATGGATGTGAACATGAAGAATTACGGGGCCAAAGCAGAGCAGGTTTCTGCATTATGTAAACAAGCATAATGTTTTGGCTCTTTGACCTCAAACCAAACCTATCAAGTGACAACTAATAGCTTCAGCAGTTGTACTAAAGCTTTCTAGATATACAGAGATTTAATTTAAATTAGATTTATGGGTAGTGGCCTGTACTTGTGCTGCTGTAACACCTAATTTCCCCATGGAAACAGATAAATCTTTCTCTAAGATAACCAAAAACAACTTCAATTGTATTTTTGGGGTGAACTGTTCTGGTGACAGTTAATCTGTTTACTATGATATCATTGGCAGTTTAAATTTGGTTTGGTTATTTAGAAATATGATGAGAGTTGGCTTAAGAGGGGAGCAGTCTAATTTCCATGATTGTACAGGTGGATAAACTGACAGTCGTTAACTGAAAAGAGTAAGATGCTGGCATTGAAAACCTACAAGTTGGGTTTTGTAAACTTGCTTTAGGCTGAGAGTTGTTAGTTTAAATAAAGAAGCATTCCTGCTTGTATTTGTTCTGTGTGGATTTGATCTTTGCTGCTACTGAGCCTCCCCTCCCTGTCCTGCCCTCGGCGCCGTGAACTAAACAGCCAGCGTGGAGGTTTTCCAGCAGGACTGTTTTCTCCTCAGCGTTCCTCTCTGTCTGTCTGGATTTCCTCTGAGACGCCGTGACATTCAAGCCAGCTGCTGAGGCCTGTGTCCAAACCAGAACCAGGACTGACACAGACAGAGATTTAACAAACAGAAATTTTCCTACACCTGCCAGTCAGACAAGATTCTACTCCTTCATTAACAGAAAAAAATCTACCCCCCCTGGCTCAGAACTGCACTGGTGTCTCTACTGAATTCTTAAATATTTTCAGGGAAAAAAATCTACCTCATTTGACCTTGTACAGGAATGTTGTCAGGGTGCAGCTTCATTCACTTAGCTTTTTATTACAGAACATAATATAGGCCTACCTTTGGCTAAGTATGCACTGTCAGATATCCTGTTCATGCCGTCTGTTTGAGAAGGGGCAGAGGTTATCTTGCTAATCAGTAGTGACCAACACATCCATCTCTTCTTAATCATTTTCAGTCATCACAAAAGCTGCTGCTAGGAGCAGTTAGCATCTGTCATGTCACTTTTCCTCCCAGATGACTTCCAACAACCTGTGCAAATGACAACGACTTCCCCATTCTTGACTCCAAACCTCTACATCTGTCAAGGAGCACAACACCAGACCTATTCAAATCACTGAAAAGAATCAGGTCTGGATCCAGTATGGTATTATGGCATAAATATATCTTGAAAATGTGTGATCTGGACATTCCAATCACCATCACAGGAAAAAGGGTTTTAAATGTCTTTGTTAAAGCCACAGACAAATGTATAAAGTGTGAACTGTCTTTATTCATGGGCTTTTTGTCCTGGTGTTTGTTTTTCAGTGTTGTGTTTTTGGGTCTGGATGTAGCAGAGATGAGTGCTGCTGTGGCTGTAAAAGCAGCCTAAACTCTCCCTCCTGCAGCTTCTAAGGTCTGAACAAACAGCCCTTCAGTTATCAGCCGACCTGTCTGCCTCCAGGCTGCTGCCGCCACCGCCGCTTTGATCTCCTCAACCAACCTGCTCGGCTCACCTCTGATTTCTGAAAAAGCTGTCTGCATTTCCTGGTGTCAGTCTGAGCTCTGGAGATATTCTACTATACATAAAAGTTTGTTTCTTGTTCACTGTGAGCCAAAGGTCTGATACCACCATCGGTGGATCTCTGTAATAGTCTTGTTTAGTGGCTAGAATGAATTTTCTAACAACAAGGGCTGAGTGAACTAATGTACTAATAAGAAAGGTAAAAGGTGTTATAAATAGTAGTAGAACTAGTACCATTAAAATAATTCTGTGTGCAGGAACATGTAGTTTCTCTGACAGCAGTTTTTATGTGTTCCATTTCATTCAATCCAGTGTTTTTTTGGCTTTATTATGGGTTTTTTACTCATTATTGTTCAGACTATGTACATTATGGGTTAATGATTATGGCTAGGTAAAACTTCCTTTCCCTTTATTTACTTTTTCATTTGTTTTAGCACAGTCAGTTTTTGGGGGAATGGATATACATAAAATAATGTTGTTTAGAAGAAATCAATCAATCTTAACTGCTGACTCCTTTCTGTTTACAGCGTAGCATCAAATGCTGGAAATGCTGCGTTTGACACAAAGAAGAATGTTTTAAAAATGTCAAATTCTGTTAAAAATTGAATTTTAATACTTTTGCCTGAGCACTTTCTAGTGTGGTTGTTCAAACCCATCCCAAAATACATCACATGATAACCTCACATCTCTAAAATACCAACTTTTCAGGAACTGAGAATGTTATTTTTTCACACCTGACAAGTGCACAGTCTCATCTCTGCAGCATCGTGGCAGCTGTGTGGAGGTTAAATGGTGTGATGAATCGGCCTGATGGTTGAATCGGCTTCAGAAATAGAAAGCAGAAGAGCAGAGGGAGCAGTGAATGTGGGCTAAGCCCCGAGGAGAGAGGCTGCACCGAGTCAATGCTCACTGAGCCCTGCTGTATCACTTACTGCACATATACTTAACTGGGGCATGATTAACATGCAGCATGCTCTTACACAGCTATAGGCCCCAGACTGGAGCTCTGAGATTCTATGAAAAGACATATGTCAAGTGGTCAAGTTTCCCTGCTACCATCCTCTTTAATCCCTCTAAGATAACAGAAGCTGATATTAAATATGGAATTAACCCAAAGTTTCTCTGTCCCTCTCTATTTTTGAGAAAAAGACTTACTCAGAGAGAATATTGCTGCGACAGCAAAGATGAACACCAGGGTTGTAGATAAGACAATCAATATTGTGCCACACACAGTTGCATCTACAACTATTCTCTGATGTTTCATTCTTGTGAGATCATGGATACACTTATCTTCATGTCACTAAAGTAATTCATATAAGGGAGATGAAAAGAAATCATACTTTTATGGTTTTTACCAATAAGCAGACACTGCTTCACATTAGGGAATCACAAGCTCAACTTGTTGCTCTGGCGGTGTTCATGATGTGTAACCACCATTGCTACTTTTAGCTCACATGTTGCTCTGCGGTGTTCGTGATGTGTAAACCACCATTGGCTACTTTTACTTCCTCACAGTCCACGTCGCATAGGCCGAGTCTCAGACCCAGCAACAAGCTGGAAAACACTCCTGTCAGTTTATAATAAGCTTTTCGGGGTAATCAATAAAGCAGTATGCAAATTTCCTGCCTTGACCAAATTATGCTTACAGTACTCTGGTTCTTTGACGGCATAGAAATTCAATCAAGTTGTGTCTTCACACACCATCTGATCATCTACAGTGGGTTGACAATCAGCGGTTGCCGGGGAAAGTGTCACCATTTCCGTGTTTTGATTTCCATTTCTACACTAACATCATTTGTCTGACCAAATTTTGTGTATCTCCATTGTCATGACAGTTATTTATCAGCCACAAACACAGCCACCGTACACATTTACATGCAGCAATGTGCCCAGCTGGGTTTCTATATCCAGAAGGCTCTCCTTCTTTTAAGTATGCTGGTGCCTTAAAATTGGAACATTTAGAGGAAGCTGTACAGTTTGTGCTTAGGGTTTCCCTGAGCTTATTAATGTTTCTCTCCCTTCTTTCCAAACCAGCCAAACCCACACTCTGTGTGTCTCATCTGTCTATGATCACAAAAAAGACAGTTTGGTGAGGATAGCAAAGATGCACTCCCATCACCTCGACCATCTATTAACAACAAGGTCACAGGTTGTGCTAGTGCTGAAATAATTATTTGACGAATCAATTAGTTGAAATTCAACAACAATTTTGAGAACTAATTAGTCCTTTTAAGTTTTTAATTAAGCAAAAATACCAATAATTCTCCAGTGGCAGCCTTTCAAATGTGGCGCTTTGCTGCTTTCCCTGTTATATTATTGTAAACTGAATATACCTGGGTTGTGGACTGTTGTGGTCACCTCGGACCCTGTACTGTGTCACGTCTAAAGTCCTATTTTACTCCTGAAGGCTCTCGTTGTCATCTGCAGACCTCAAAACCGACCAAACAAAGAGCCCACTTACGAGCAAAGAGTTAAACCACAAATATGTCCAAATAAAACTGATTTGTCATGGCGGCAAAAGCTGTCCAGTTGCTGAACAAATGCCAGATCCTCACTTCAGCTTGAGATCTGTTCATTTAATGACGTCCAGACCAGATGGGGGAGGTAATGAGTTGAGGTGGGAGGACACGTGTTGGAAACTGGAAATATATGACCCAAATGACAAAGTCAACCAATCACAGGCCACTGTTGACCAGCTAGAGGTGAGGGGATATCGCAGGACAAAGAAAAAGACTCTGCACAAAATTCTCCCAGTTTGACCTCAACTTGCACGTGTTTCTGCAACATTTGCTCTGTCACTCATTCACTTCAACTGAAAGCATTCAAGAGACAATTTTAAAAAATGTGTCAGGTCACAGTCCACCTGTGTTGAGATGCAGCAATTAGTCAATTAATCATTTCAGCAAGAGTTCTGATAAACCAGTTAAGCAAAATCACAAACATCTGCTGGCTCCAGCTTTTCAAATGTCTCAAACTATATGTTTTTCGCTGTTGTATGACAGTAAACTGAATAGCTTTGGGTTTTGGATTGCTGATTGGACAAAACAAGTCACCTGAAGACATCACCTCGAGCTCCAAGAAATGTCAATGGTAAATTGATTATTGGAGATAACTTGCAGATTAGCTCACAATGGAAATAACTGTCAGTTGCAGCCTTAGTTGGATGGACAAAACAAGACATTTGAGGATGTCACCTTGTGCTCTAGGATACAATGATGGCCATTTACCAATGTTTTCTGTTGTTTTAAAGATTAACTGGTTAATTGGGAAAACAACTGACAGATAAATCAGTGATGAAAAGAACCGTTAAATGCAACCCTGTTCCAATGTCCAGCCAATTTTGCAGAGGGTGGGACTGACCTGTCTTTCAGACAGTACTGATCGCTTGTTTACGGTTTAATAATACAAGCAGCAGAGTAGGAAGGATGCTGCATGGTGGCAGTGAGTGCAGGGACAGGCAGTCACGACACTAATATTTTAAAATGTAATATCTGATATAAAATGTTCAGGTTTCTACTTGCTGAATGCTGTTGTTATTCTGTTAGCAGAGTTAATTTCAGAGGCTTGGGCCTGTAACCTTTGCCATGCCATTTCCAAAGCATCCAAGTATTTTTCTCCATCAGTTCTGGTCTGACCGCAATTTTCAGCAAGCTGCCCTAAGACACACTGCAAAAACTCAAACTTCAACACTTCAAATACAAACAATTTCATCTGCCAAAAAACATGTCTAAATCTGCTGTGCCTGGGGTGTACTGTGACCATTTCTGGATGTGGGTGAGTCAATGTTTGAAGAATCATCATCATGTTACAACATTATAAAACCAATAACTGGTGTATTTTTACTGCTGATCAGAATGTTTTGATAAAGATACTTAATGAATCTAATCCTAGATCCTAAATACATTCAGTTCATCACCAAGCATTTGTGAGTGATGAACTGAATGTTGATGAAATAAGTGACTTGTGACTTAGTGCGTGTGTGCAGGTTTTCAGGCATGAGTGATAAAGTACTGCTACAGTAAAGTAGGTGATGAACAAAGGTGTGAAAACTACTGTTTCTAACTTTCAGCTGTGAGTATCTGTTGTTTTTTTTTCCTGGGGAAAGTATTTGGGCACTTATTTTTTTGCTTTCGGCATTTTGCATTATGTCTCTACAAATAGTTAAGTAGTAAGGATTACACCTTTTTTCCTTGACATGTGGTCAAGTCGTTGTAAGGTAATTACAAGAAGAGAGTATGTTTGTGTTAAAGTTGGTGGTTGTTTGGTATGCTGGCAGCCACAGCTTTGAGCCATTATTTTTATTTTTACCACATCACTGGACTGTGTGTTGACACGTTCACCGCTTCAGTGTGTGTGTGACTCAGAGAGAGATCACTTGATTTTACCTGGTGAAGAAATCAGCGATGCCGAACCTCTTTGGCATCAGCTTGGGGTCCGAGCCGTCTGTCTGCTCGGTCAGGTCTGGAAGTTTGTCCGGGGCGCTCTGCCTGCGACCCACTTCTAAAACGTTCCGATAGTCCTCGTCGTAGCCCTCGTCGCCAAAATAAAAGCCCCCGTCCTCGTCGGGGGACAACGGGGTGGCATCACAGCTGAGGGATACCGCGATGTTAGGGTTAGTCCTCAAACTCTGCGGCCTGACGGGTAAACTGAGGTCACTGAAATACTCCTCATCCTCCCGAGTGTTGGGTTCTGAGAGCGGGCTGTCACCGTTCAGGTTGGAGAGGGATGACGGGCATGGCGAGGGGAGTTTGGCACTTGATCCCGTGATGGGGGAGTCCTTGGAAGGGATTGTGGTGGAGGGATCGGGGGAGCGATGGAGCTCAGCCGCATCTGGTGCATCCTCCCCGGGGAACTGTGAGACCGATTTCCCGCTGCAGTCGCTTTGGCTCCTCAGACAAAAACCGGATCCGGACCCGTTTTCTTGCCTTGCCCCCAAGTCGAATTGAATGTCAGTGTTGTTTTCGGGGGAACAGTCCGAATCGGGACTGTCACATGTTGCTCTGGCGGTGTTCACGATGTGTAAACCACCGTTGGCTACTTTTACTTCCTCACAGTCCACGTCGCATAGTTCGAGTCTCTGACCCAGCAACGGGCTGGAAAACACTCCTGTCGGTTTATAATAAGCGATATCCGCGTCGGTACCTTCGTACTCGGGGCTGTCAACAACACCGTTGGGCATGGTTGCAGCTGAACAAGAGAGAGACGCCGCGGTGTAAGCGCAGTTCCGCCGGTGCTTCGATGTGCATGGCAGCTGATCAAGTAGGAGATGGGTCCTCATACAGCCGGTGACTGCGCCATCGCCAGTCGTCTCGTCTCCCGCGATAACATCTGGGGTTCCCCCTCTGCTCTCCCCAGCAGGGTGCTGCCTCATCTGTCGGCCCGTCTCTGCCGAAACCCGACCCTCGAGCACAGCTGGACAGGAAGCGGTTGTGGTCCCTGCGAGGCCGAGCCCTCCTCCTCCCCCTCCTTCCAGCGCGACCATCGTCGGCTCCTCCTGACTGAGTGACTCAGTAAATCCGTTCAGGCCACTGTGGTCGCCACGATCCCCCGAAATCACACACCTGTCAGTCAACTGGTCGGGGAGGTACTTCTCCGCCGACACCAAATCCAACATTATCTCCCTCTTGTGTGGGGGCGGCTGTACCGAGGCGTCTATGTTTACATTCCTCCCGTTACCGGTCACATAAATATGACCCTTCCCAGCTTCCTGACCCCCGCTGACACCGACTAGCAACGCTATGCTGCGGTCTTTGAGAGCAGTGAAAGATTTGTGACCCGCTTTTCCCCCTCCTCCGTCTCCTCCTTCTTCGTTCTCGTTCAAATCGACGGAAAACGACCCTTCTCCGTTCTCCTTTTCCATGACCACTCAGTCCGCCGAGCGAGCCTCAGCCCCGGGCGTAGAATCCTGCAACGAATGCCCCAGCCCGATCGGCCGAGCTCCGCAGCAGCAGGTTTTGTTGTTCTTGGAGGAAGGGGCTACCATTTTAGCCAGGGGTCCTTCAGCGTTACCTGACGTTCATCGAGTATAACATGCTCATTGCCGGTGTCTTGAAAACAACAAAATTTTCTCCGTCTCGCGAAGTTAATGTCGCCGCTGGGCAGAAGATTAATTAAATCCCTCAATGTTCAGCTGCTGCAGCGGCACTCCGGCTACGGTCCAGCGCCATCTTGAAAATACCCCAACAATGACGTCATCCCCTCGTTCACCCACGGCTCGCTGTGTTTTGATTCGCTTAAAGGTGTACAGTGACATCTGCTGGTCACCTCGTGTAACTGCAGAAGAGATTCCTGACCCCATTGACCCCTGAAGATAAACAAAGTAGAGGTGGAACAAGTATTAAGATTCTTTACTCCCTACTTGTAGGAAGTTAATTGAAGAAGTAAAAACTTTTGCATTTATTTGACACGAGCAGGCCATTATTCAAATTAATCTGAAGAATGTGGAAAGTTTCTTTGTGCTACCTAAAATCTGAATTTAGGGAATGTATCTGCAAACATATATGTACATATTATGAAAAAGTTGGGATGCCAATTCTGGTCCAACAGGCAACTTATGCAAGTGTGATGTGGAAACTTGAATCCTGCATTGCACATACACTGAAAATAGTCCCATCAGTGAAATGGGAAATGTTTTGGATCCAGTAATTAGTAATAGTACAAATAATATATTTTAAATCTATAACAATACATTGTACTTTTGAGGCTTCTTATATATGCTTTTTAAACCAAAACCTAATCTGCAAAGTAATTTGTCAGAGCCTAATATTTGGTTTTTAAATCTGATACAAAGCCAAGTATAAATACAATATAAACATTCAGGAAGTGGTCTCATTCTGGAAGTGGTCTCCTGAGGCAGAGCAGGCTCTGAGAGACTGTTTTGGAACCACAGACTGCAGGGATCACACAGTGAGAAGGTTGTTGACTGCACTACTGACTACATCAACTTCTGTATGGACATTGTTGTTCCAGTTAAAACTGTATGCTGCTATGCAAACAACAAGCTCTGGATCACAAGTGACATCAAGGGCCTTCTGAATCAGAAGAAGAAGGCCTTTAAAGATGGTGATCAGCAGGAGCTAAAGCGCGTGCAGAGGGAACTCAGAGCCCAGCTCAGAGCGGCAAAAGAGCAATACAGAAGGAAACTGGAGCAGAAGTTGCAGAAAACCAGCATGAAGGAGGTGTGGGATGGGCTCAAGATCATCACCGGCTGCAGCTCTAAGAGGGGTGCCACCATTGAGGGAGATGTTGGGAGAGCGAACCAGATGAACAACTTCTTCGACAGGTTTGACCACCCCAACTCATTCTCGCCTCAAAACACTGCAACCCCCACCCACCCTCTTCTCTCCCTCCCCCCACGAGTCGACTCCAGCATAGAGGAGAATGCCCCCATCCCCCTCCCCCCACCCACAATCACAGCAGCTCAGGTGTGTGGAGAGCTGAGGAGGCTTCGCCCCAGCAAAGCAGCAGGTCCAGATGGAGTATCCCCTCGACTGCTGAAGGCCTGCGCGCTGGAGCTGGGAAACCCTCTACAGAGGATCTTCAACCTGAGCTTGGGACGGGGATGGACTTCGTCACATGGTGCGACTCCAACCACCTGCACCTCAACACCACCAAGACCAGGGAGATGGTGGTGGACTTCAGGAGGCCCAGGCCTCACCCTACACACTACATACATACATACACACACACTGTACACCACACACTTTAAATATGGTGTGAATTTCCCGTGTGGATTAATAAAGTATCTATCTATCTATCTATCCAGTAGTATACTTTGGAGTCGTATACTGCATGTAAACGTTTTTCTACTGCCACTATACAGGGAATCATACTACAAGTGAACATAACAGTGTACTATATGTTTGCTAGTTATTAGGGATGTACTCAGAACCATAACACATTTTCCTTACAAGCATAAGTAATGCTACTTGCTGACGTATTCACACCAAAGTCGTGAGAAATTTGTGCAGATAACAACTTAGACAGAGAGTGTTGTTGCCAGGTGTTTTTAAATCATAGACTGAATAAAAAAAAAAGAGGAAGCCTCATGTGACCCTGCAGCACTACAGTTCTCAGAGTTTCTCCTGCAGACTGCAAAGACATTTTATCAGCGAGCAACAGCTGCAACACTGACTGATATCTACACTTCTGTTTACAGTAGTAAACACTTTCACTGATCAAATTTGGACTTAAAAATAATGATTCTTTCATTTTAATGAGTTTTAAAGCCAACGTGAGTGCTGAAGCTTCTGAGAACCCACAGTCCCCACAATCCATAATAACACAAAGACTCTGCAGGGGTCTCAGAGTTTCTGCTGCACACTGAGCAGAAATTTTACCAGCGACTAACAGCTGCAACATACTGACTTATATCTGCACTTAACAGTATGAGTACAGTCTCAGTGACCAAATTTGAGCTTTAAAATCTGTGTCAACCCTCTGCCTTCTGACAGCTCAAAGCACATCTGTGATACCCAACTCTCCTGTGGTTGTGTTCAAGGTTGTGCGGCCTTTATACGTCTCGTTGAACTTAATCTCAGAGTTCATCCATTCAGCCACCAGATTACCGTCGTGCTTCCACACCAAACTGGTGATTGCAATTGAAGTCAAAGGTGTCATGAGGCTCATATCACCAGGTTGTGAGTAAGAGGTTATACGTAAATAAAAGCTCAGCACCGCCGACGGCAGTGCTGTCAGGAGCCAAAAACACACCAGTCTCTTCATGTCCAAAGAGGACTGACAGGGCAACACATGAGCCAAAAAGGAGAAATGTGGATTCTTTGAAAGTCACCACACTTTTATATCCAAACAGCCCTTCAGATGTCCCTCCCCTTTTCTCTGCTGCACTTGGTCTCTATATTAAGACATTCTCCACCCTCAGTGTTTGCAATGAGCCAAATCAAGATGCAGCATGATGCAATAGAGGCCACTCCTCACTGTTTTACCAGTTAAGGAAGCTTTTCTGATCTGCCTCTTGTAATAATGTCACAAACAAAAGAAATATGGCAGAGGTTGGGGTCAGCCGCCAATAAAACCATCCCATCACAGTTTGAGCTTCAAAAGAGCTCCTATTGAATTCTGAGAACAATACTATTACAGAACAACTGAGATGAGAGCAAGATAAAAAAAAAAAGCATGATGAATAACACTACAACATTCTTCTAAACAGAATACGAGGTGGATCCACCTTAAGATTCAATCAGTCCACTTTAAGCTCCATCTCTGTTCTGATGTGGACAGATCAGTTTCGCCAGGGCAAGTACCCACCACAGACAGTGAACAGTCTATAGTGGGTAATCCACACAAACCTGATTGTGTGGCTACCTACTAGTGGTTTTGATCCTGGACACAGTCATCGATGTCCACTGTATATAACCCCATGTCAGCTACAGCCATGTTTTTAATGACCAACTCTCCAGTGGTTGTGTTCAGGGTTGTGCATTTATATTTGCTAGTAGTCAATCTCGGAATCAAGTCATTCAGCCACCAGATTACTGTCATGTATTTTCTATACAATGCCAGTGATAGGATCTGAAACAGGAGGTCACAAGTCGGGGGTACTGCCAGCCTCCACTTATGATGGCTCAGTTTGGGCTAGAGCAGAGTTCAGCACCGCCAGTAGTAGCACAGTCAGGAGTAAAAAACACATGTCTCTCCATGTCTACAGATCAGCAGAGGACTGACGGAACAACACGAGTCAAAAGGAGAAATGTTGACTATTTGTAAGTCACCGCATGATGATATCTAATCATATCTCAACAGTTCCTCAGATGTTGTACCCTTTTCTGTGGTTCATTTGATTTCCATATTGAGAAGTTCAGTGAGCCCCGTTTAGATGATGTAGCTACAAGAAGTCAGTCCTCAGAAATGTGTGTGTGTGTGTGCAAGGCATTGCTGCACAGAGCTAAAGATACTCAGTTCAACATGGCAGAGGTGCAGAGAAGTCCGCACTTGAGCATGCAGCAGTAAATTTAAATGACTGCAATGTCTGCAAACTATCCCTCACAAAAAGTTTATTTTATTAAGTATACTTAAGTAAAGTTCAAGTATATTTCCCAAGTACTCTTTGTGTAATAAGTATAGGTATAAAAGTACCAGTAGTATACTTTGGAGTCGTATACTATATGTACTGCCACTATACAGCGAATCATACTACAAGTGAACATAACAGTGTACTATATGTTTGCTAGTTATTAGGGATGTACTCAGAACCATAACACATTTTCCTTACAAGCATAAGTAATTCTACTTGCTGACGTATTCACACCAAAGTCGTGAGAAATTTGTGCAGATAACAACTTAGACAGAGAGTGTTGTTGCCAGGTGTTTTCACATTGCTGGCCGCTGTAGCTTTGGGTATTTTTTATATTTACCACATCACTGGACTGCGTGTTGACACGTTCACTGCCTTCGTGTATGTGACTCAGAGAGAGAGCACTTCTAAACTTGAAGCCTGCATCAAAAATGTTATTTATTTATTTAATACACAGGTATTATGAGCAAGATGACATAAAATAGTGCAAATATTTTTTTTTAATCTATAAAAATGCATTGTATTTTGAGGCTTATTGCATATACTTTCAATATAAACCCAAACATAATATGCAAAGTAACTAGTCAGAGTCCAATCTTTGCTTTTAAAATGTGATACAAATATAAAGCATGAATACAACATAAAGTAACATTTCAATTGAAGCAGATTATTTTTCAAAAACTGTGTCATTAGTACAGTACTTTTGTATGCATGTTACTTTCCACTATATATTTCATGACCCACAGCAAATTTCCAAATCCACCACCTTTGTGTGGGCAGTTTGATCCAGTTTAACATGAGTCCACTTTAACCTGCAGTATCAGCACCATTTCTGTCACAAAAACATTATAAATGCTATTTCAAAAACAAAAATAAACTTTTCTTTAATACTTTATGTTATATTTAACCACCAAGCACACTACATTCACTTGTCATGAGAGGAGTTTGATATGCTTTAATGATCATCCACTTAAAGCTGCATTATCATCACCTTTTCCACATCGACATGGACAGATCACTTTCCTGATTTTTCCTCGTTTTTGCCCCAAGAAGTAGACAACAGTCCCCAAGAGCGCCACAATTGCCAAGGATCTCATGACAGCTGCTAAAACTTTAACCCAGAGTCTGGAGTCTGGGGAAGGATAAAAAATATGACAACATAAATAATTCTAATTATTTTTATGAAAAGAATATACTACACTAAACTGGCCTACCCTCTAATCTCCAAGAGTGCCACTGTTACCAAAATCTTTAAGACAAAGTACAAACCTTCAGGCCAAATCAGATGTTTTTCTTGGAAGAATGGATTCTCATGGGGTTCACTTTCATTCACACTGATTGCATTCTTCATCCGGCAGGAAAATGTTCTGATTTTTCTTATCACCGGATCATTCATGATGTCCCTGCTCTCTTTCCCCTCCTTCCACTCTCCATCATCCTCCTTCCAGCTGTAGGTGACGGTTCCAGCATCTTTGGTTTCTCCATGACAGGCTAGACTGCAGCTGTTACATGTCAGTGGTCTGAACAGCACTGTAGGCTTGGGCACTTTCTTCATTACTTCAGCCTGATACTTCTGACTCTGGACGTTGCTGTTGATCTCCACTGTATACAACCCTGCGTCAGCTACAGCCACGTTCTTAACAACCAACTCTCCAGTGGCTGGATCCAGGGTTGTGCGGTCTCTAAATGTGCCATAGTACTCAAACTCATTATTCAACCACTCAGCCACCAGGTCACCGTTAAGTTTCCACACAATTCCGGTGATTGAACCTGAGAAAGTAGGCCGCAAAGTGAGAGCAGCGCCAAGCTCCACACCTGATGGTTTGGTCTGGGCTAGAGCAGAGTTCAGCACCGTGAGCAGCAGCACAGACAGGATCAAAAAACACATCTGTCTCTCCATGTCCGCAGATCAGTAGAGGACTGATGGAACAGCACATCAGCAAATCAAGAAATGCTAATTCTTCATAGGTCACCACATGATCCTATTTTAACATTTCCTCAAATGCTCTTCCCCCTCTCTGTGGTGCGTTTGGTTTCCATATTGAGACGTGGTCCTCCCTCAGTGTTTGCAGTGAGCCTCATCAAGATGACAGTAATGTAAAAGAAGCCACTCCTCACTGTTTCACCAGCTGAAGAAACTTTTCTGAACTGTCCCTTTGTGTAATGTCAAAAATACAAGAAATGTGGCAAGTTTGGGGGTCAGCCGCCAATAACACCAGCCAGTAAGAGCTCGTGTTGAACGACACTTTCACAGAAGCTAAACAACCTTTTGATTCTAAGAATGGGGATGTCAGTTAGTCTGCCCTTTGTTCCACTAGTGGGTTAGTAGCTGTCTTAAATTTTCAATTTGCCGAACACTCTGGTTTATGAGAAAATACAGTTGTATGCCAAGTGTTTGTGAATTCCATATTTTGTTGATTTCTGAAGTGAAAAGAAATGAATACAACCCCTGCTCTGCTTCCTGCGCTCCAGTATCCAAAACCTTAACCCTAGTAGAGACTTGTCAGAATTTAACCTCTAACAGTGGTTTGAATAAGAGGAGGAGTATCTGATCTTCAGAAAGAAACATCTGTTTGAAGTAACTGTTAACACTGTTAGAAAGTCAATAAACTGACCACATAACAATGCAATACCACCAAAAAGAGACAGAAAAAAACTACATCAAGATGCAAAATGCTTTTTTGGTTAATTGCTCAGTGAAAATGACAGCAAAGTAATGTTTAACTGAAACTAACAGCTGATGGCAAACAAAGTTATAACATGTTCAATGCATAATGAAATAAACATACATATCATAAAAGACAGAACATGAGTCATTTTTTTGTATCTGTGAGAGTTTTAAATGCAGTAGCAAAAAATGTACCACTTTCTGACAAGGCACCGTTTATAAAGGGTTTATAATCTGCATATAACTTCTAACTGATCTATAAAGCATTAGTAAATGATTTATTAATCAATAACCAAGCCATTAATTAAACTGTATAAATCCTTTATAAATGCTGCCTTACCAGTTACATACAAATATCAGAAATTGTTCTCAGCGCTCTTGCTTTATCATATGTTTATCAACCCATCCACTTCCACAAATGAATTTCACATAGCCTATACATTTTTGGGCAGGCAGTCAGTTCATAATCAGACTGATATCTTGCAGGGTATATGTGATAAGTTATGATCAGTGGTTACAACAGCAACAGGAGCAGCTGAGATAGCCTTTAGAGAATGACTGCACCGATAAAGCTGAACTAGTCACTCAAGCAGTAGTAAATAAAACATAACATTAATATATGCATTATTCTGTATGAATGTAGTGTATATGCTTTTGTATAAACAATACAAAATGACAGCATACAAAACGTCTCAGGTAACATTCTGTAGCTACAGTCACAACAGCAACAACAGCAACTGAGATGAGAGCAAGATAAAAAGCATGACAAATAACACTACAACATTCTTCTAAACAGAATACGAGGTGGATCCACCTTAAGATTCGATCAGTCCACTTTAAGCTCCATCTCTGTTCTGATGTGGACAGATCAGTTTCGCCAGGGCAAGTACCCACCACAGACAGTGAACAGTCTATAGTGGGTAATCCACACAAGCCTCATTGTTACCAAGACCACCTAGATGTTTACTGGAGGAATGGATTTGTGGTATATTTGATGGTGATGATGTGAAGATGATGAAGAGAAGATCTCCGCTGACACTGTCTTACTTGCATATAGAAGTTTACTGCAAAGAAGTCCAGCATCAAAACAAGCACTGCAGTAGCTTGTGAGAGGATCCAAGCCAATATGGATCTCTCTCCCAACAGCTCTCAACATCAGTATATATATATGTTAGTCGTCTTTACGATTTACAGCGAGACATCAGGCTTTCACTCAATGACCTCACTTTTCCAAGAGACAGAGAGAAGGGAGGAAAGGCCCTCTCCCTGTTCCTTATATGTATATGTTCATGGCTACTAACCTAAACATGAACCCAAAGAATAGAAAGACATACATGGAGCTTCAGGCATTCCAAGAGAGTAAAAACCATATAACGTCAGACACTACAGATTATCATGGGGTTCACTGATTGTGTTCTTCATCTGGCAGGAGAATATTTTGACTTTTTTTATCTCCTCATTATTCTCAATGGTCTTGTCCTTTTCCCCCTGCTTCCACTCTCTGTCATCCTCCTTCCAGCTGTAGGTGACAGTTCCAGCGTCTTTGGTTTCTCCATCACAAGTCAGACTGCAGCTGGCAGAGGTCTGACTGCATGTCAGTGGTCTGAACAGCACTGTAGGCTTGGGCACTTTCTTCATTACTTCAACCTGATACTTCTGACTCTGGACGTTGCTGTTGATCTCCACTGTATACAACCCTGCGTCAGCTACAGCCACGTTCTTAACAACCAACTCTCCAGTGGCTGGGTCCAGGGTTGTGCGGCCATTAAACGCGCCATAGTACTCAAACTCATTATTCAACCACATTATTCAGTAACCAGGTTACTGTCACATTTCCACACGATGTCAAAATCAATACAAAACTGACAGAATATCGATCGTTGACCGATGATTTTTCAGGCGGTCACTGGTCGAGTTAGTGTCCACACACCTCCTCTCTTCTTACTGTGTTTAAATCATAGACTGAATAAAAAAAAAAGAGGAAGCCTCATGTGACCCTGCAGCACTACAGTTCTCAGAGTTTCTCCTGCAGACTGCAAAGACATTTTATCAGCGAGCAACAGCTGCAACATTGATTGATATCTACACTTCTGTTTACAGTAGTAAACACTTTCACTGATCAAATTTGGACTTTAAAATTACGATTCTTTCATTTTAAAGAGTTTTAAAGCCAACATGAGTGCTGAAGCTTCTGAGAACCCACAGTCCCCACAATCCATAATTAATAACACAAAGACTCTGCAGGGGTCTCAGAGTTTCTGCTGCACACTGAGCAGAAATTTTTTTACCAGCGACTAACAGCTGCAACATACTGACTTATATCTGCACTTAAAAGTATGAGTACAGTCTCAGTGACCAAATTTGAGCTTTAAAATCTGCGTATTTAAAGACAAGTTTATTTTCATGAGTTTAAAAAATGATACAAAGACAGATAAGAAGGCTATTTCTAGTGACTGGAGCAATGCAGGACATTTTTATGGATGCTCAGTAAAGCCAACAGCAGATATTCAGTATCACTGCATCATTATACACAACAAAATAAGACCACATCAAGAGGATAAGTGAGAATTCTTGACTGTTTACTTCCTTTAGCATAAATAGTTTATATTACTTTTTAAGGACCCACAGATATCATTATACATACAGTATATTTACATAATACATATTGTAATTGTATTATTGTAGACACAATACAAAATGATGGCATATAAAACATTTGTAATATTTAATTTACATTTTATTTTTAAAAATTCACATCCAAAGTGTGTAAACATCATCAGTGTTAAAGGCACAGAAGGCAGAATGCTTGTCAAGTGTGTTTCCATCTTTACCTCTGGCAAGGAGGTCATGTCCTTACTCATGTCTGTTATGTGTCAGTAGGATTACGCAAAAAGCACTGAATTGCACCAACTCTGGGGAGCTACAGGGTGTGGGCCGGGGAAGAAACTGTTCAGTTTTGGTGCAGACCCAGTTAAAGGGGTGGATGTGACAAAGATTTATCTTCTCAGACCACTTCCTTTTCCCCTGTATTTCTACGTGTAAGATTGTTTGGTCTGGGCAGAGGTATGTGTCATTCTAGTTCAGTCTATTGAAACATGGAAGTCAAATCATCTTGGTGGCGGGGGTTTGGGCTGTTGGGGTCACTGTAGCTCAAGCCCAGTCTCTCATAAACATAGTTGTGCTTTGATAAAATGGTTTAAAAAATACAAGCTTAAAAGTTTGATTCACAATGACTATTTTTGTTGTTAGTCTAAAGTCAAGCCTGTTTGACACACACGTGATTATTTATTGGTGCATGATGTGTTCTTGTATGATTTCATGAGTCAGATGAAACTCTGGGAAAAAACTTGTTGAGTGTGTAATTGCTACCATAAACGCCCAGGTGTATTTTTACAGGCTGCATTCACAAGATGAACTTTGGTCATCATGGGATTTCACAAATTTGGAGTTACGAGAACCTGGGCAGTTGGGTGTGTGTGTCAATCTTGTCACTGAGCATAGATTTGCTACCACATAAAAAAAATCATGTGTGTAGTGACTGCCATACACAGAAACACAACGTCCTTGATACCAGAGAAAATAAATGAATATACAGCATATTATTTCCACAACTGTAGAGTCACCAGAATTGATCCCATTGTCACCAACTTTTCTATAATCTCCTGGAAACTGACATTTACACAGTCTTTAGTATTATGGATTGTACAGTTTAAGAGTGGTAAATGGCCATATCCACTTTCTCATATTTGGTCTTCAGAAGATCAGATCAATAAAACTCAGCCGACTTGGTCATTTGTGGATTTTGGTCTTTCACTTATGGTTACTGTAGTTCACGAAAAATGCAGGATTGTTCTGTAGTGCCATGAATGGAATCATTGTGAAAACAAAATTCATGACGTAGGTCTGGAGATGTTGGGTCACAAGCATCTTTCAAAATGTAAAGCAAGCCATTCAATTGGCTGTCAGATCATATTTCCACAAGATGCTGTTGATAGTTTCAGAGTCCAATCACTGACATCCTGTGACACAGTGTGACTGACAAGGAAAATCACTCTAACCTGTGTGCCAGACAGCTGCTAACTCTACTAGTGGGTTTGTAGTAGTCTGTTGGTTTGCTGCAGGTTTTCTGGGATGAGTCTGAATTAAAAAACAACAAACTACAATACAATATAATACCAATTGCAACACAGAAAATAAGTACAAGAAGAAAAATGACAGCAAAATATGTATGATCAGTAACTACTGTCACAGCAGCAGCTGAGATGAGACTAAAATAAAAAGTATGACAAATAACACAAACTACAACATTTTTATAAGCAGAATATGAGGTGGATCCACTTTAAGATTCAATCAGTCCACTTTAAGCTGCATTATCAGTGCCCTCTCTGTCTTAATGTGGACAGATCAGTTTCCTGATGGTCTCTCGGTTTCTCCATGCTAAGTACCAACCGATCCCTAAGAGCGCCACGGGCAACAAGATCGCTAAGACAATCACCCAAGTTGGAGGTTTTCCTTGGAAGAATGGATTCGGGTAGGGTTCACTATCCTCCACACTGACTTCGTTCTTCATCTGGCAGTAGAATGTTTTGACACTTTTTAGTTCCTCATTATTCACAATGGTCTTGTCCCTTTCCCCCTCCTTCCACTCTCCACCATCCTCCCTCCAGCTGTAGGTGACAGTTCCAGCTCCTGTGGTGTTTCCATGACAGGTCAGATTGCAGTTGTCCGAGTTGAAGCTACATGTCAGTGGTCTTGCCAGCACTTCAGGTTCAGGGACTCTCTCGAGTACTTCAATTATCCATTCTACACCGCTGATGTAACCATTGATCTCCACTGTATACAACCCTCTGTCAGCTCGATGCACATCTGTGATAACCAACTCTCCTGTGGTTGTGTTCAAGGTTGTGCGCCCTTTAAACGTCTCGTTGAACTTAATCTCAGAGTTCATCCATTCAGCCACCAGATTACCGTCGTGCTTCCACACTATACTGGTTGGATTTGAGGTCGAAGGTGTCATGATGTTGATATCACCAGGTTGTGAGTAAGAGGTTATACGTATAGCAAAGCTCAGCACCGCCGACGGCAGTGCTGTCAGGAGCCAAAAACACACCAGTCTCTTCATGTCCAAAGAGGACTGACAGGGCAACACATGAGCCAAAAAGGAGAAATGTGGATTCTTTGAAAGTCACCACACTTTTATATCCAAACAGCCCTTCAGATGTCCCTCCCCTTTTCTCTGCTGCACTTGGTCTCTATATTAAGACATTCTCCACCCTCAGTGTTTGCAATGAGCCAAATCAAGATGCAGTGTGATGCAATAGAGGCCACTCCTCACTTTTTCACAAGTTAAGGAAGCGTTTCTGAACTTCCTCTTTATATGGCAGAAGTTGGGATCAGCCGCCAATAAAAGCATACCATCACAGTATGAGCTTCAAAAGAGCTCCTATTGAACTCTGAGAACAATACTATTACAGAAGCTGAACAACCTTTGGTGGGAGAAATGTTCTTTCCAGACAAACAATGGTTCTAGGAATGGGGATGTCAGTGGGACTGTCATTCTGTCAGATCTCCACTTGGATGGATTGCCATGAAATGCAGCTCAGAAGTTCTTGATTCCCTCAGGATGAATTGTAATAACTTTGATGATTCTCTGACTTGCGATGTCGCGCAATCATCAGGCCCTGTTTTCATTTTGTCAAACACTGGTTTTGTTGATTTCTTTAGTGTAAAGAAGTGAATCCAACTCCTGCAGCAAATGGATATTAAAATGAACCTTTCTTTAAATATTCATGCACTGTTGCTTTTTATTTCATCAGCATACTCAACAGTAATTGTAACATGTCAAAAGCTAAAAACTATCTCAGTGCTCAGGGGTGGAAATATTCTGCTTTTAGGGTGTGTGAAGTGAAAAAAAGATGGCTTCTACAACAGGACAGTGGTCCAAAGCAGACCTCACAATCCACCATCAGCTACTTCAAGAAACACAAGCTGAAGCTTTTGAGACCCCACAGTCTCCACAATCCATCAGTCAAGAACACAAAGACTCTCTGGAGGGGTCTCAGAGTTTCTGCTGCACAATGACCAGAATTTTTTTTTTTATCAGCGACTAACAGCTGCAACATACTGACTTATATCTGCACTTAAAAGTATGAGTACAGTCTCAGTGACCAAATTTGAGCTTTAAAATCTGCATATTTAAAGACAAATTCATTTTCATGAGTTTAAAAAATGATACAAAGACAGATAAGAAGGCTATTTCTAGTGACTGGAGCAATGCAGGACATTTTTATGGATGCTCAGTAAAGCCAACAGCAGATATTCAGTATCACTGCATCATTACACACAACAAAATAAGACCACATCAAGAGGATAAGTGAGAATTCTTGACTGTTTACTTCCTTTAGCATAAATAGTTTATATTACTTTTTAAGGACCCACAGATATCATTATACATACAGTATATTTACATAATACATATTGTAATTGTATTATTGTAGACACAATACAAAATGATGGCATATAAAACATTTGTAATATTTAATTTACATTTTATTTTTTTTAAATCACACAAGAGTGTAAACATCATCAGTGTTAAAGGCACAGAAGGCAGAATGCTTGTCAAGTGTTTCCATCTTTACCTCTGGCAAGGAGGTCATGTCCTTACTCATGTCTGTTATGTGTCAGTAGGATTACGCAAAAAGCACTGAATTGCACCAACTCTGGGGAGCTACAGGGTGTGGGCCGGGGAAGAAACTGTTCAGTTTTGGTGCATTTCCAGTTAAAGGGGTGGATGTGACAAAGATTTATCTTCTCAGACCACTTCCTTTTCCCCTGTATTTACACATGTAAGATTGTTTGGTCTGGGCAGAGGTATGTGTCATTCTAGTTCAGTCTATTGAAACATGGAAATCAAATCATCTTGGTGGCAGGGGTTTGGGCTGTTGGGGTCACTGTAGCTCAAGCCCAGTCTCTTATAAACATAGTTGTGCTTTGATAAAATGGTTTAAAAAATACAAGCTTAAAAATTTGATTCACAATGACTATTTTTGTTGTTAGTCTAAAGTCAAGCCTGTTTGACACACACGTGATTATTTATTGGTGCATGATGTGTTCTTGTATGATTTCATGAGTCAGATGAAACTGAAAAACGTGTTGAGTGTGTAATCACTACCATGAACGCCCAGGTGTATTTTTACAGACTGTACATTCCACAAGATGAACTTTGGTCATCTGGGGATTTGGAAATTTGGAGTTGCAAGAACCTTTTGCAAAGCTTCTTCCTCTGTTGTGCAGGTTTGTGTGTCAGTCTTTTCACTGAGCACAAATTTGCTACCAGATAAAAAAAAAAAATCATGCGAGTGCAGTGACTGCCATACACAGAAACACAACAATACCAGAGAAAATAAAGAAAACATACATTATTCCACAACCAGAATTGTATTGGTCCCATTTTCACCAGCTTTTCTATAATCTCCTGGAAACTGACATTTACAGTTTCTAGTGCCCATGGATTTTGCTAGCATTGTAGCATTGAATGTGTCCACTTTCAACCTACTGTAACCCTATTGGAGCCTTGTCAGAATTTAACCTCTAGTTGTGATTTAAATAACAGGTGGAGTATTTGGTCCTCAGATAGTCGCATCAATCAAACTCAGCTGATAGTTAGATTAGCTAATGAAATATGCAGGATTGATCTGTAGGGCCATTGATGTAATTATTCATTAAGAAAAACTAAAATTCACATCATTTAATCACTCTAGTTCATATAGGCCAAAATGTAAAGAAGGCATTCAATTGGTCTGTTTAAGCATCTTCAGTCAGCTTTCTGTTCAGGTAGATTGAGCTGATAAAAGACAACTGAAGATTTTCCTTTCCTTTCTTAGACGTAGGCTCCTGAGATGTTATTCAGCCTAAAGAGATTTTTGTAACTAATAGCAGTGTCAGTTCCATCACTGTACAGTTGAGCCCCAGTGACACGCTCCAGCCTCGATTCTTCATAATGTAATTGTACCGGTTTGAAGTCATATCTGCCCTTTTCTACTCAAACCTCTGTTCTCCACTTTGTTCAAACTATTCATTGAGCTTATAAGGACTTTAGTGTTAGATCCAGTCCATGAAATGGTCGCCTGAACTTCCTCATAAAGTGCATCTCCACAGTCCGGTCACATTAGCTTTCCATCTGACATAACTTTCAAGCACTCAGCTCCAAAACAGGCTGTGATGTCACGGTTTCAATGATGTGGATCATTAAAAAGAAAAAGAAAACTG
Source organism: Lates calcarifer (assembly GCF_001640805.2). Classification (NCBI taxonomy): domain Eukaryota; kingdom Metazoa; phylum Chordata; class Actinopteri; family Centropomidae; genus Lates; species Lates calcarifer. The sequence goes on from NC_066848.1 coordinate 20,086,503, forward strand.
AGCAGAGCGATCACTGTACGGATCACTGGTTCTGTTGGCTATCGATGATAGTCCACCAACCACAACTGAACAGAGATAACTGTGAACTGTGAGTCTTTTGGAGCCGACTGAAACAGAAACGTATACTTGAATTCATCTGTCATACAAGCTCCCACTGGACTGTTAAGTCATCTCGAATGTTCTCAACAATCCCACCTTCTTCACGTCCTATCAAATCACCTGCCTCTCTGTCAATAACCAAGAACCCAGTGGTTTACACCTAGTGCTTCTTCTGCCGTCTACACCAGTGAAAGCTGCTGCACAGACAATAAATGGATTGTTGTAAACAAAAAAAAGCCTCCTAAAAATGTTGCAAGTCTGACCTCAACATGTTCTAGTGATCTTTTTGGATGTTTGTAATGCTATTAGATTGTAATTATCCAGCAGAGTCCACAGTTCAGTTGAGAACTGGACACATTTCCTCCCAAAAAAAATCACTGTGCTCCTAAAAGTTAACCATATTTTGAGGAATGTTAATATGAATAAACCCAACAACGTGGGGCTGCTTCAGTTGAGAAAATCTGGAAAATGCAACTGTTAAAATCAAGTGTTTTTCAGTTCCATTTCTGTAAGCAGCAAGTTGGCTTTTCCAACTCACCAGTCTCTCTAAATGTAATGTAAGTCACATATCTGTCCTGTCACAGCTTTCCTGTCCCTCCTGTCTGTCTACCACCAAATAAGGCACAAACACTGTGACAATATTCAGGAATATGAAATGAAGGCAGAGGATTGACTGCCTGGCTTTTCTGTAAAAATCAGATACAGGAGGAACCTTTGGGTCTGTTGATAACGTCCTCTTCCTGAAGGCAAAGCGCTGGTCAGCACCTACGGCTCTGCCCCATCTGAAATGTCACAGTTCACGAACATGGAAAGTGAACTTGGTGATCTGCCTCTCAAGTTAATTTAAAAGACAGTTCACCATTTTGAGGCAGCAATTCCAAAAAGGAATGAGGTGTAGTGTCTGTTTCGCCGGACTGAGCTGCTCTGGTGATGAAGACGAGGCTTCCGGCTTCATTTGTGGTTTGATCTCCATTTGTCGTCTTCGTACAAAAGAGCCTGGGGTCAAAAAGAGAAGAAATGACAAGACAAATAAAATGAATTCAGTTCAGGCAAAGTGAGAAAATTCTGACTGCAACTCACAGCTGGTTATGAAGGTAAATGCAGCTTTTTTTCTGTGATTTTAGGATCAAGCTGATTTTGCAGTGACTTCTCATTAAAAAGGTGACATGCAGAGTGATGGTGGTTTAGACGTTTTCTTCACAAACTGTAGGAGCTGCCAAAAGTTGGACTGGTGCAGACCAGCTTTTTTCTCACACAACAGTAATATTAAAGCCATATCAAACCTTCAATCCATGCCATTTATTTTTTAAAGCTGTGAGAGCTCAGATGTGATTAAAGTATCCATAAATCCTGAGTTGAGCGTGCTGGCCAGCCCTGCTTCCTGAGGATTGTTGTAAAGCAAAGCCAGCCTCTGCAGTAGACCACTAATGACTAATGACTAATTATTCTATACACACAGTTTGCTACAAATCAAATCGTTTCACTAACAGTTTCTGTACATAGCTCTTGACAAAAGTTGGAGGTCAGTGTAAGCACAAAGTTTAAATTCTGCTGGATTCTGCTTCACATTGCTTTAAATCTACAGTGGTGAAATGACTACACATGACCACAGTAGACACACTATTAACCTCTGCAACACTCAAGCAGTCGTTTCTTTAGACCAGTGGTTGTGTTTCTGAGGTGGAAAATCCTGTGAGTTTTGACAGTTTGGTCAAAACAAATTTTCCAAAATTAAGCTAAGTGGCTGAATACGACGAGCATGTTTGAACAACACTATCTGAAGTGTGTGTATGAGTGGGGGTGTACAGTTATACAGCTGTGTACCAGCTTGCAGAGGTGAATGGGCTAGGCTCATTCCAGGTGCCACTCAGCTATATGAATGAGCTAAAGTGGCGGTGGAGCTGCCTTATCCGACTGTCTGTATTTGGACAGTAAAAGTGTAACAGTCCACTGATGGATTTGTGTCTGCAGGGGTTGGGAGGAGTTGGCTGATAGTTTTGTTCAACTTGTTTGTCGGCTGTTTATTTAGTTTATGAGGCATGATATTGTATCTTCTATCTTTTTGATTTCGTTACATCCTGGTTACTGTCTTAGTTAAATGGTGCTGGCCTTTGCTCACCCAGACATAAATCATAGCTCCATCTTTTATAAAACACATTGTAAATAAACACCTCTGTTGTTGAATCTCCGTAATCTGTCTGTGTGGCTGCTTAGGACTCGGAGCCGATGGGTCTTTTTTAATGTTGTGTCTCAGCCATCCCTATACTCAGGCTTAATCAAGCATCTGTTCAACTTCCTCTGCTGTGAGCAGGACAGTCTATGTGACAGTTAATAGATGTATGAGAGATATGTGCCTCTCTGTCAGCGCAGTGTTGCGTCACCTTGCTCTCCAGCACTCGGCTGTGTGTCGGGCTGCTGAGCTCTTCCAGAGTTTCTGCTGCGGGTCCGTTGAGGGTTTCGGGCAGTAGGAGGCCCAGGCAGCCTGCAGACAGGCCGCTCAGACAGAACACAGTGAAGGGCATGGAGGTGTGGAGAGCCCGCTGCAACACAAACAAATACACAACCACACAAACAACCAGCAGAAAAACAGAGTCAATCTGCAGTGTTTCCAGAGAACAAAGTAAGAACAAATGTTTTATATAATAATCTATTTGGAAACTACCTACAGTAGATCTTAATTAATCTAATTACTTATTTATAGTGTACAGCTTACACTCCCAAAGCTCTGTCTACACATGCATTAACATATGAACTGGTTTTTATTTCCAGTGCAACAAAAATATTATAGATACTATTAATTAAGAGTAAAAGAGATTCCCGGTTAAAATCTCTCTTAAGACTGAAATGTCTCCCCGGGAAGTTTCATTTGACATCATTCATAAAAGGGGCAGCTGCGCCCTCATAACCTGGGCTGCATCTGTTTGCTGTGTCTTCAGATGCAGGTTGATTTGCTTGTTCTTGTGAAGGTCGCCTAAGCTGCCATTAGGTGTCACTATATGCTAAGGTTTAAGTGTGACCTGCTGCTCAGGAGGGTTACCTGAGGTGAAAAGTCCCAGAGTTCAGTTTAACTCTGTTTAAAGTGAGACTGACTTTCTGACAAAGGACCAACCAGGGCCGGCCAAAGACTGAGCGAATGGGTATGTAGTCCGATGGTGAGCTGCAGTCTCACTTATCTCATGCTAGCTTGGTATTACATTCGTTTTCTGGTTGAAATTCCAGTTTTGCAGCATCGCATGTTTCAGGTTTTTATTAAAATGACATATTCTTTCTCATTAATCATTAAAACCATTTCCTTTCTGATACAGAGTTAATGGAGGTGGCTGTTAGGGCGATTTAGAAATCAGCCGCTGAATTTGTCTATAAGAAAAGGCATTTAAAGCTCACACTTCAGCTTATTCTCTTTGTTGGAACGAAAACTCTCTCAGGTATTGGCCAAAGGGAAAATGTAAACTGATGTCGAGCAACACACACACCCTTACCATGGAAGGAACAAATGGTGCAAGGATTCCTCCTACTCTACACGACATGGAACATACTCCCAAACCAGCATTCCTGAAATTCATGAAATAGCGGTCAAAACCTTTAGAGCACACAACACTGAAAGTTACACAACAATAATACATTCAACAGGTAGAAGAAACACTAAAAGTCATCTTCAGTGTGTGAACTATTCAACAACAGTGTAGACACCTCACCTGATAACTGTTGGATAAAGTTCTGAGGTGTAGACATAGGCAATGTTGAAAGCTGCACTGACCATCAGTTTCCCCAGAAGTGCTAACGATGTAACGCTCAGGAAGGTCCCTGAAAACACAAATACAACAGTTCCAGGATTTAAATTACCTTTTGTTTTGTTTTTATTTTCCCATGTGTCTCATGTTCTGGGTGTAAAAGATTGATAGAGCCAAAAATCTTTAGAATCGGTGCAGTACTGAGCAAGAATGCTGCACCTGGCAAGCACAAGCATCTGCTGCAATGTAACCCAAAGGGCCCCAGTCAAAGTACATCAAGTGTTTGTTTTTGCCACTGACAGGCTCAGACCGTGACAGTGTTAATAGGAGTCCCACAGAGACCTTTTTGTTTAACCAGAAACATAGCTACATATCGTTACCAGACTCCATTATCAAAAACAGTCGTTTTAACTGAGAGATTATGGGATTATGGGCCTGAATATTTCCTCCCCCAGTAAAAGCCAAACTAGCCATGGTAACACCCATATTTTGTGAGATAAAATAACTGTTTTTGTCAATGGGCCCTGGTAGTGATAAAGAGTGACGTGTCTAGTTGGGTGCTGATTGGTGTCTGTCCCTTTTACACAGATGTCCAGTCAGCACTGTGACTACCGCTGCTGCTGGTTTAAAGGCAGAACAACAATGCCCCCCACCCCCCCACCCCCCGCTTCTGGTTTTACCTTTTATACAGAACGACGTGGCAGAATAAAGGTGCAACATTCACAACTTTCACAGGCTGTATGAAAACTGCTAAAGACAGCACCCTAAATCCAATTTGATTGGAGAAAAAAAATTGACATGAAAATACTTAACATGTAAGCAGAGATATGTAAACGATTAAAACAGGAACACAGGACTACAATATTTTTCACTTCACTGTATCTTTAAGGAACAGTGCAACAATTACAGTCCAGGTGGTCCAGTTGGAATGAAAGATCAATTAGTTAAGGATTAATGACACCGAATCCCTGCACAACAGTTTAGGAAGCTCTCAGACAGGACTTTACAGGTAAAAACTAAAAATCCAGGCTACACAGTAATCTGTGTTTTCGCATGTATGTGATCTGCATTTTGCTGGGTGGTGTCATGTTGAGTTGAAACAAAAATTAGATGCCTACTCACTGCTTAATCAGCATGTGTGCATTTTGGTGCAGTTTAATTTCCTGCACAACTCTCACAACTCTGACAGTCAGAGGTGCAGCAGATACCATCTTTATGAATCTCAGCTGTTCTGTTTGATTGTGTCTGATTGTGCAGGCATGTGTGTTTATTGTGGGGCTTCATATCCCACAGCAGGCAGCATAAGTCAGACCCCCAACACTATCATTCCTTTGGGTCATAGCAATATCAAAAAACTACAGCAACAAATTAAAGTTCTTAATCTTACCTTAAACTACTGTTGAATTCATTTCAGATACACATTAGCTCAAAACCTAAATGTACATACTATGAGAATAAGATAAGATGGGTTAAAAATAGATTTTGGTCTTGGCACAACCAAAACTTGGATGGTTTAAAGTGGCTATCAGTGCCATGTCAAGGCCTTGTAGTCTCAAAATGGCTTCTTTGTTGCTAAGCAACAAAGCAAAAATAATTGCAAAGGAAGAAATGAATCATTACTCCAAAAAAACAAAACAGCTCTGCCCCCAGGGCTTCGATTCCACTTCCTTCCTCCACATACTTATGGGTTTGAATCACTGGGGACTTTTTACTACTCAGGACCTGTTAGATTGGTGTTGTTTCCAGCCACACTGAAGTTCACAACAGTGTCAGTGTTTCTTACCCGTATTTTCAGGGATGAACATGGTGCAGAGGCAGGCGGAGCCAGCGAGACACAGGAAGCTGGCCATGCTTTTCCTCCTCCCAGCCCTGTGCAACAAGACAAAACAACTCACCAGTGGAGGCTTTAACCAGAGCGTCTCACACACTATTTTTTAGCTTTTTTTTTTTAAGCCAAACAAAGAAACAATGTGGACAGAAATAAGACCATGTTTGCTGAACACAGTTAATAGTGTCTGCACACACAAAAGAAGACCTCAGACTGGGTTTAAGACATTATAATACTTTTAATACACCAACATTTTTTCCAGGAGGATCAAACTATGAGTGAGCAGGTATAAGGTGTCAGGGTCAGTTATCTAAACTGTGTTTTGTGTGTGTGTGTGTGTGTGTGTGTGTGTGTGTGTGTGTGTGTGTGTGTGTGTGTGTGTCTCACCAGTGTTTGTTGATGAAGTATATGCAGAGAGGGTAGGCAGGCAGCTCAACCAGGCCGTACATGGCCACATTAACATAACGGCTACCGGATGTCTCGCTGGCCCCCAGAGTCAGACCGTAGTACACCAAGCTGCATGCATACCTGCAACACACACACACACACATACATATACACACACACACACACACACACACTTGTTTTTAGTGATAACACAGATCTGCAGCATACTCACATTTTCCTCCTTTTTCTCTTCACTTTCTGTTTTCATAAGACCAACCCATACCGTCATTTCCTACAGGGGAGGTTGTTTACTACCAAATGAGCTCGCTGCTGTCCTATGGCAGCAGAAAATACTTTGAAGCGTGGACATATTTTGAGTGTAATCTGATCAGACTACACTGATATACTCCTCTATAGATAAACAAAACATTAAAGTGAAAATCAGTTAACAAGTCACAAAACCAAGCCGTTAAAGAGATAAAAGCTGAGGTATAAAGCATGTTTTTGATCTCTTCAGATGTGATCAAGTAAGCGTAAAAACTGAACAGAATGCAGTGTCAGAGAGAAGGGTTTTACTAACCTATATTAAAAAACGTACTGTGTGTGGTAGGATATGTGGCTAAGGAAATGTAATAGAAAAAAAGGGCTCACAGTCTGAAAGTACTCCGGGGTTAACTGGACAGTAATGTTCATGTTATCTGATCAGTATGGGATGGTGGCGACCACAAACCACATGCAGCATGTCTCAGGCAACTTGAAACAATTGATCAGTTAGACAGCGCTTCATTAGAGAAACAGAACCACGTAATGGAATAAATGTTCAAGAATATATAAAATGCACAGAAAACAAAGCAGCAGTAAGTAGCAGTAACAGTAAGTATTAGCAGTGGTTGCTGAGGTAGTTGTTTTATCAGCAGCCATTTTATTTGCAGTTTTGGCCAGTGCTGATAGTAAGGACTGAAGTGATAGAAATGAGGATTAGCAATAGGATTAATAGTAATAATACAGTTGTGCAGTAGTAGCAATAATGACTGATTTGAATCTATGGTAGTGGCAGGATTTGAACCAGCAACTCTGTGGTCATAAAACTTTTATGGCAGCTTTGGGATACAGCAGCTTCCATGTTTTGTTCTTCTCCTGTGGTAGGGATACTCACCAGACATACATGAGCACCATGGTCCTCAGACGGAGGACCGGATGGAGGACCAGCTGCAGGACACCTGCGCCCCTCTTGTCGTGGTTACCGGCTTTAGCAGCACCAACTCGCTGCAGCATCAGGTGGTTGGCAGTGTTTCCATTTCTCAGCGCCATGTAGCGCAGGACCTCCAATCAGAACACAGCAGCACAGTTACTGACACAGACAAGTAATTTACCATTTAGACAGTTTCTAACGAAGTTAAAGGATAACTCTAAACCACTAAAGTGCTTGTTACTGTCACTGACAGACTCAGGTTGTTATTTGAAGTGTCAACAACATTATGGATGGGATTCCTACAGAGATACAGTAAAATCCTTTTTGTTTAACAAGAGACATCACTATATATTACTACCAGACTCCATTGACAAAAACATTGTAATCAAATCAAAATACCAGAGTTATCCTTTAACTAACTGTCAAGCTGTTAAATAGTGACCATGACTAGGGCTGAGTATCATTCAAAAATTTTCAATACTGGTACCGATACTTTGACTTCGATACCGGTTCCTGAATGATACTTTTTCCGATACCAATTTTATTATTTATTCTAACAAAGAAAATTACATTACATATTATGGTACAAATCTTGAGTTTTATTTTTCAACTCTTTTCCATTTTTCCACTCAAAGCAGTTTTCTAACATAAAAAATATATCACAAATAATTTTCAGTGCAAAAGAACAAGTGACAAGTCAGTGTCTGATGCTCACTGCTGCAGACTATGGACCTTTAAATCTGTGCAGTTGAACACAGAGCAACTTTCTGCTTTTGAACTGATTCTGTCCATGTTCAAATGCTTCATGAAATTGGTCGTGTTGCCAGCCTTAGCAACAATGTCCTTTTTTGCAAATATTGCATCGTGCACTACTGGCATCAATCTTGCTAAAATGGAGACCCACTTTTGACCTCGGTCACATTTTTTTAACCGCTTTGACACACACACTGTAGATCACAACACAGATACACGTGAACCTTATCTGTGGGTGTAAACATTTAAGTATATTTCCTGCATGCCTCTACGGCATGTAACGTTACAGCCAGTCAGTTAGATCTTAATCACGTGATGAACTCCTTAGTACCAAAACGTGACACCAAAAAACAAGGCATCTTTTGATACCGGGTGGTATCGAAGCATTACGGTCAGTGCCATAAAAGAACCGAGGTTCAGTACCTGGCCCTAACCATGACACAGACTAAATTTGGTAAATGCTGAAGAAAACAGTCTCAGTGCTTCCTTCCTGGTTTTAGTTACACAGAATACACAGAACAAAGGAAAAGGAAATATTACTGTCATATAACTCCTTGTTAAAACAATATCTCAAAATGTTGCACACTTCAGGAACTTCAGATAGACATTGTATGCATTACACTCTGGTTTTTGCTCTCTAAGAAGATTTCTCACTCCTATGTTTTTCTGAGCTCATGACATTTTCCACTGAAGATGAGGAAAACCAGTCAGAAAAAAACAAAACAACTTTTTTTGCCTCCCCTGCAGGCATTCATCCTGGTGTGGGAGGAAGGAGAGATAGAAAATCGACATTCTAATCACAAGACCGTGACTCTGACCTTGGAAGATTTTGCAAACAAGTAGAACATTGTGCAGAGGCCAACACGCAAGGCCCATTTCTCACTTCATTGGGGAGAAAAATGCATAAAAGTCTGAAATTTGTTGAGTGACATGGTCATATTTTACAGCCCAATGTGACTCTGGTGAAAGTATTAAATTCTAACAGTGGAGAATAAGAAAATGACAGTCATTTATGTTGTACACATACCAACAGTGCCTTCTCACAGACTGAAAAGACTCAAAGAACAGCTCAAGATGTCTGAAATTAACTCAGAACAAGTGAGAGACATCTTTGATCTGATACTGCAGCAACCACAAACCACATGTCAGGTTTACACAGCAGATTACCCTCTCTCTCAGTAACATCATTGCAGGACACTGGAGATACAATCTCTCGAGCCTTTAACAATTTTGCATTGCATTCAAATTATTATTGAATTTCAAATGACAACAACTCCTTGCTTTGAATTTGTCCTGTATACACTTAGTCCTGGCATGGGGTGGTGTGTGTGTGTGTGTGTGTGGTGTGTGTGTGTGTGTGTGTGTGTGTGTGTGTGTGTGTGAGCCACATATGCAGCGCTTTTGGGATTACATTCATGGCGAACCTCAGCACTGCAGTAGTTTTCCATACAGTAAGACCTACCCAGGCAAAGCATCTGTATTAATGCATTTACCTCCTCAGCTCGCTCTGTCTGACCCTGAGAATACAGCCAACGAGGAGACTCTGGAAGAGTGCTGGAGGAAAGAGAAGAGAGGAGAGATTACTGTATAGGGAAAAACAATATTGTGTTTCTAAATAGTTTGAAAAAGAGAGGGTTTTATTGTATTTGAGGACTGGGAGTGGTCCCAGTATTACAGAGTGAGCCTGTTACATTAAGAAAGTGTTGCGTTACATTAGCTCATTTCAGGAACTGTCACAAAAGTCAGCCTGATAAGGTGTTTCTGTCAGAAACGTGGGGGTTGTCAATGGGCCAGTGTTCACTGATATTCATAACATTACCAAGATAGTAACAACTACCCTTACCCTTATTTCTATTCATGTCTGCATGATATGAGTCTCTATTAATTATCTGCGCTCCAGTACATTAGTACATTTGCAGTAGTGTTTGAAAAATGGACACTAGCAGGTGTCTGAAATGGTTGACAAAAAACAACACTGCATGGTTTGTGAAACAGTTAGTTAGTCACTCTAAATGTGCAATATCAAAATCCTATCACATTATAATGTGATAGGATTGATATGAACCAATGAATTGATTTATATTGATATGAACCAATGAATATTATGAATGTGTAAGGATGCTCAGTTTAGAGAGGGAGTAGTGAGCGCAGTAGTGTGTTTTAAATGGAGCATTTTCAACAAACCAGATAGGAGAACGGTAAACAACATCAAGCTTCAGAAGCGTACTTTTGCATGTATAATGTCACCATAGTCTGATATTAGTGGAATGGTCATTTGAACAAGAGCCAGTTTGACCAGTTTCTTATCTGTTACATTTGTTTTCTGTTTGCTGCTGTCTGACCTTTGAATGTAATCCCTGTCATCAGTTTATGTCTGCTGAAGTACACAAGTTATAGGCAAAGGAGACATTGACCAAGTTAGAAGCATAGAAGTTAGCAATAGCAAACTCCAACCATATTTGTTGGTGTTAAAAATACAGCAAGATTAAAAAACATGACTCTCAACTTAGTTGGCATCTGTGACAGTGACATGTATAATGTCACCACCGGCATATTTTATTTGTTGTGGTTTTGTCTGGATGCAGGTGGTAACTCATCTCTCTGGGGTTTGTACTCACACAGACAGCAGGAAGAACAGGACACCAGACGAGTTGGCTGCGGTGGCCAGGCTCCTCCACGGCTGGATAAAGTAGCCCAGAGCTCCAAACAGGGCTATGCCGACCGCAAAAGTCATACTGGTCAATGTCCCTGAAGAAGTAAAGAAATAAAAACTCTAACTCTGACACTACTAATCCTTTCATTTCAGAGGCTCTAACCAGCAAACATTCAGCACTTAATCAGATAAATATCCAAAACAATAAACTGACAATAATTTGACAGCAGGAAAACTTCAAGACATTGATGTATGATAGGATTGCGTTGGTGTTGTCTTACCGGTCATGGCCCAGTAGGACTTGCCCACATACTCCTGAGTGAGGACGAAGCAGACCAGGCCAATGCCACCATTCATCAGCCCCACCAGGAGACGAGACACGGCGAAGACCTCATAGCTGGGTGCTAACGCGGTCACATAACCAAAGACCACCTCAAAAAACAGACCTGGGAGAAGGAGAATTTGGGGGGGGGGGGGGGGGGGCAGCTTAACTCAACAGCTGTATAAAAAAGCCATCCATGAGCTTGTCTAATTATAGGTAGTTCAAGAAAAACCACAAGGAAAATAGAAAAGGGGAGAACACCACAACATTCACTGAAGCAACACCAAATAAAGGGGAAAATACTGAGCAATTTCTGTGACAAATTTTGAATTCTACAATTACACTAATGATAATTTTTGCCCTCTTTGTTATAATTTGGGATGCAGTGATCAAATTTTTCTCTCCTGATACCAATTCTGAAAATTCTGATCCAACACAAGTTCTCAATGCAGTGCGTGAAACTCACTGAAATAATTTTTATGAAGGATTTATGAGACTGCTGTGGCTGAATGAATGTAGGCGATAGTGGAGACACTGAATTGTTCTAAAAACACTGACAAAAAGACTGCAGTTAATGTGGGCTGGTCACGTCATAGCTAATACCTGATGCACTTAATAAGGTCAGTATAATATGTTTTTTTTAAAAAAACCCACATCTTGCAACTTTAAATAGTGGTTATTTTCTATTAAGTATACTTCAGGTACACACTCCCTGAATTGGTGGTTTCTTGTTAACAGCTTCTAAAATAAAAAATGAAATATCACAGTTCTTTTAAGGCCATAGATTAACCAATTAAAGATTATTAATTCAATAAAGTAAATGTTAGTTTTGTCAAAACTCATCTAGCAGACAGTGGTGGCTACAGGTCTCATGGTGCGGAGTTAAACTCCACAGTAAAGGACTGAACAGCTCTCTGCAGCACAATCAACTGTCACAACAATCCCACTTCTAGTTTATTAGTGTATAACATCTCTGAACAGACTGCAATCAGATACAAAAACATTTCATAACCAACATTAAGACTTCTGTGAATTAAATTTTAAAATGTTTAAAACTGTCAATCCAAAAACTTTTCAGATAAGCTATGCAGATAAGCTGTTTAAATGTTCTACATTTGTAAATAATGTCCCATTTCAAATCTCAGTTGGTCACTAGACAAACAGCCCCGGGACTTCCATACTGGAAAGACCCTATCTAAAAATGGTCTGTGGTTTCCCTCACCTGTCAAGTAGACAGGTCTCCTTCCGATCTTATCAGAGAGTGGCCCAAAGACGACATTCCCAACCAGAAGCCCCGCGAAGAACAGTGATCCAGCTAGACTGACCTTATAGGCCTGCTGCTTAATGAGAAACCACTGAGGAACAACAGAGACAGAGAGGCAGAAATCACTTACAGTCCATTCAAGATTCATTTGTGTGTGTAAAGTGTAGTGATGCAAATGAGCAGATACTCTAAATGGGAGGTTTTGGCTGTGGTAAAAGTGAAAATGCACATGAAGTCCTGCTTCTTCACCTCAGTCACTATGGAGTCAATGTCCTCTGTAAAGGTGACATGTTGGAAGAGCTCCTGCTGGCTGGGTGGGACGCTGTCCTGCTCGATCCGGTACGTCGGTGTTGCACCAACCAGAACAATCAGCATGGACTGACAGGCCATGTACACCTGAAACACACAGATCACGACTGTACCAACCCCCTTAGTAATGACATTACCATCAGAACTACTGCAACTATCAGTACGGTCTAAAAACCTATGCACACAGGGTTCACAGAAGGCTCTGATCCCTCACTGATTTTCAAAACTGGCAGCTTCTGTGCACATTTTCTGAATCCTCAAAACTCAACACTTTTAACATTAAATTCATAGAAAAAGTATGCTGTGACTATCAGAATGAAAAATAATTAAGCAGGATTTAGATCAGCTTGGGACAACAAAAAACACAGATGAAAGCAGTTTCAGCAGGGTTAGCAGCTCCTTAATGCAGGCTAAAACAGATTTCACTGCATCATTAACCGGTAAACGCCAGACTTACATGTTATTCTACCCTAGACCATACATAAATACGTGTTTAGGATTAGGACTCCAGTGTATTAGGTCTATATCAAGCTAATCAGTGCTCTCTCTCTCACACTACAAATCATGAACAGCGATGGTGGAAAAGAAAAATGTAAACTAATTTCGAAAAACCCAATCATGTTTATGATATCACAATGGACACTTCTGCTATCTAACTTAGTGAAGTTTAACAACTGCTAGCCGGCTAACAGGGAGGTTTAGCTTAACCCTACAGGACAAACTCCATTTAAAGATGTGGACGTTGCGTTTAGATTTGATATTGGTGGCTATTTAAGTCAAGTGGTAACATACTTTAAGACGTTTAAGAGTAAGTAAGATATTACGATAAATTCGGCATAGGTTTGACAAGCCTGTGAGATATTTTTACTCAATCAATGGACAAATTGTCGACGTGTTTTCTAGTACCTGTCAGCGTAGCTATCCGGCGCGGGGGTGTTATTGTACACAACATGCGATACCGAAATAAGACTTTAGATATTACTGGGTTTTGTTTAAACCACCCTTGCATTGTGTGCCGAATGGAACATTAGCTCATATGGATTCGTAAAGTGTATTGAGTTGTGGGCCATAGAATTTCTAATCTTGCCAATAAATACGGCAATGCTATTCATGCAGTTTTTTGAAGGAAGTCTGGTGTAAAATTCTTAACCCCGGAAAGACAAACTTGCAGCGCTAACTTGCTAGCCTACTTGAGAGCAACTTGTGGCAGCTTAAAAGTTAAAATGTTGAATACGTTATTTTGCGGGTCTACAGTTCTGCGCTTTAAAAAACAAACCCTCCTCAACAGTCTTGAAAGCCACGTAGCGCTACCGCCGCTCCGTAACTTGAGTGCAACGTTACTGCAAGGACACTTCCTGGGATTGTTGTTTCTCACTATGTAAAATAAAAAATACAATTTCACATTTACTAACCTGTGTCAGAACGAGGACAGCCACCGCTCGCTTCTGGTAGGGTCCAAATTCGCCGACAACTTGAAATGCGTCTTCTAAATCCATCCCAGGTAGGAGCTCGGTGGTTTAGCATCACCACCGAAGAGGAACGAAACGTGTGAGGTTGATCCGGATTTATTTCCGGCTTCGTTTCTCTGGCGTCCATTTCTTCGTCTCGTGAGTTTTACGGAAATAACTACAACTCCAGTTTGTATAGAAACATTTTATTTCTAAGGCACATCACATAAGCTAATCATACCAAAATCAAACATTTAAAATGGAGACAACAATAACTTAGAATTCAAGACAATAGTGGCTTAGATAAAACTGTCTATTTTCTATTTTGTCATACATTTGGAAGCATTTTGTCTATAAAACAGACAAGGGTAACAGTAAATACCAAAACACAAAATATAATACAGAGGCCAGTGCAGTAAAAACATGATAATCAATAATTAACAGGAGTTAATCATACAGACAGAGTAGATGGTCCAAATGCTTGATATTCACCCTGAACATGCACTTTCCAAATCATCAATACAATCTTTATAGTCATAAAAGCATGTTTGATATGGTCTATTTATGCAATGCACATTCAAATATTCCTCCTCTTCTTCAGCCACAGACTGTAGCAAGATGAAAAAAGAAAAAAAAGAACACTGTCCACACAAGTTCTAATGTTTAAATGTCGTCTTATGTGCAATTTTCAGTCCACCATTCAGAGTCTGTCCAGGTCATCATGAAACATATTTAAAGACCTACAACCACAGTGGTGAGTAATCATCAGCTCTGTCTTAATGATGAAAGTCTTTCTTCAACAGGAATTAAAACTTAAAAAGCATTGCATATTATAAGCGGGTCATTAGTTACACTTTTAATATACTGATCAGTCTCACCTGATCATGATGTCATAATTCTGCAGTGGTGGAAGGTAACTGAGGACATTTACTCAAGTACTGTACTTAAGTGCAATTTTGGGGTATGTGTCCCTCACTTGAGTGTATCCAATGTCTGTTACATCTACACTACAGTGAGGAGGGGAATATTATACAATTTAATTGTACTACAGTTATTGATACTTCTTCAAATAACACCTTTGGATAATACATAACAGCAGTGATAGCATACATTCTACACTTGTAACATAACAGCAATAATTAAAATCTGATGAAAGTAGATTACTTTTTGGTAGCTGAAGCATATTGCCATGCCAAGACATTTTGTACTTTTTACTTAAGTAAAAACAACATGTACACTGTGCCTTAACTTTACTCAAGTAAAAGATCTCAGTACATCTTCCACCACTGCTTATGCTATGAATGCATTAAAATGGGGCAGTTACTGAGTTATTTTGCTGCTTTATATGATGAACACCATTCATCCTTGTTCCTAACTAATCTCACATTTTTGATATTTCATATCACCCAGTCCCATTAGTAATAACATATTCACACGTGGTGGTTTAAAAACAATTAGAAGTAGGTTTACATACTGTTGTCCCCTAACTTCACCCTTTTGGGGAAGGCAATATTAAAAAGCATTCCTTCCTGCATAGCCAATGATGCTCACAGCTGATTGCTTAAGAACAATGACAAAACAAACAAACAGCAATCTGAGGACAATGGCACCAGAGATTACACATCTGATCCTGTTTCCGTGGCAGGAAGGAGTTACACTTCATACGCGGATTCGTTACTGCATCTGAGTCTTCACCCTGTGGTTGATTCGTCGCCATTCTTGGATGTACTTGGCATCTGTACGAGATTGAGGGATTTAACTTCAGTTGTAACAACGTTACGCCATCTCTAGAACCACATATACATTTCCCTGATGGTTTCTCTTTATCCAAGTACACAATAAGCCCACAGAGCGCATGCTAAGATGGTTAACACAATCGGAACCACACCGATAGCCACAGGGTCACTGTGGTTTTTCCTCTTCGAAGAGATATATTCTCACAGGGTTCACTTTCATTCCACACTGATTTCATTCTTCATCCTGGCAGGAAAATGTTCTGATTTTTCTTATCACCGGATCATTTCATGATGTCCCTGCTCTCTTTCCCCCTCCTTCCACTCTCCATGTCATCCTCCTTCCAGCTGTAGGTGACAGTTCCAGCGATCTTTGGTTTCTCCAACACAGGCCAGAACTGCAGCTGCTTCGCGTCCTTGTTACATGTCAGTGGTCTGATCAGCCACTGTAGGCTTGGACACTTTCTTCATTACTTCAACCTGATACTTCTGACTCTGGACGTTGCTGTTGATCTCCACTGTATACAACCCTGCGTCAGCTACAGCCACGTTCTTAACAACCAACTCTCCAGTGGTTGGGTCCAGGGTTGTGCGGTCTCTAAATGTGCCATAGTACTCAAACTCATTATTCAACCATTCAGCCACCAGGTCACCGTTAAGTTTCCACACAATTCCGGTGATTGAACCTGAGAAAGTAGGCCGCAAAGTGAGAGCAGCGCCAAGCTCCACGCCTGATGGTTTGGTCTGGGCTAGAGCAGAATTCAGCACCGTGAGCAGCAGCACAGACAGGATCAAAAAACACATCTGTCTCTCCATGTCCGCAGATCAATACAAAACAAAAATATCGATCTTCATATCAGAAAAAAGACGACGTTTTAGGCGGCTGCTAATCGGTTAACCCCACCCTTCCTTCCGTGTTGTTCCGGGTAGTCTGAGGCCGTCGCTAAAAAAAAAAAAAAAAAGAGAGAAGAAGACTTAGGACCGGGGTGATTTTTCTATGTCTCTGTTACTGCCTGATTCAAATTCGAGTAATTTTAATCCATATGTGATAGACATTAACGTTGGCCGGTTTTAGTAGCGCTACCAGCCTGTTCGGTACCATAACTCATCAAACCACTTTTTGTAAACGAGGAACAGAGACAATCTGAACACACACAGAAAACAGAGAAAGTCTCATTGACGTTATTTAACCGGGGCTGTTTTTCAGGCGGTTTTCAGGCAGCTGTTAGAAACCGAAAGTAAAAAAAAAATGTGTGTCTCCACCATGTTGAGTCTCCAAATAGATGTAATGATGTAGGACTACAAATAGTTTGTTAGCTACGCAGCGTGCTCACACATGGTAACACCCATATAACATTCAGTAATGATACAGTTATGTAGTACAGTGTTAAGAAAAACCAAGGGTTGAAGGGATAAAATAATACAATGCACAGATTAATCCAGAAAACCCAATGACATTTATAAGTACTGTTTTGTTAACACTGGCAAGACAAAGCAGTGGTGGTATGTACCGACTGCAGTACTGTACTACATCAAATAAATCATTCCATTGTAATCATTGATGTTAGATGTCACTGATGTCTTTAGTGTCAAATGTGGTCCCCATGTTTAAGAGGCAATTCAAGAAGTGATTTTTTTCCTCAGTTGAAGTTCCAGGTTTCCAGATGTGATAAATATAAACGCTGAACTGCTGTTGTTGATCTTCCCCCAAACACCTTAATTACACATGGTAAAATGTTACACATGTAAAAGTTCCTGGCATTTAAAATGAATCAAAGCCACGTGAAAGCTATGTGCTTGATTTGTTTTGTTCTTTTCAAAAATAACTGATGGAGCTGAATCTCCATATGATTCTTTTCAAAGCTGACTGTGATTACACACCTTATATAACCCTGCTAAACATATGCATGCCTGTGTGGATTTATAAAGGGCCGGTCAGGAAATTAAAGGATTAACAGTTTAACAGTTTGAGGAGTTAAGCTAATGAATATAGACACAAGGGTATCCTATATATGGTCAAACAGGGCTACGCCCAACTTGGGTAACAGAGAAGTTTTTCAAGAATAGGGTGGAGTGTTTTACTGTATAAAATGATACTGTAAGGTCAGAGTTTGTCTCTCTTTGTCTTCTTTTTGTGCTCCAGAGACTGCTTTAGTCCACTTCAGTTTATTTGTTATTATTTGCTAAATACCCAATACATATGGGTTTGTAATGGCTTTTACAACTTTCAGCGATCTGTTGTGTTTTCTGACTCGGGATGAGTCAGTTCACAGCTCCAGCTCAGTGTTGGCATAGAGCCAAAGGGACTTACCCTGGCCCAGATCTGGAAGTTTCTTCAACAACATCATCCAAAGTTAGACATTAAATACAAAATGACCTCTTCCTGTTTCCCCAGTGAGCTGCAGTGGAGTGACAGTAACAAAAAAAGGGACTTTTTTTCACTTGAGAGAGAGAGAGATGATCATCCTGAAAACTATCCACATAATTTGTTCAACACAGTCTGTTAACACCTCATATAAGCCTTTAAATGTATTTTTGCAGAGTGGATAGGAAGAGGAAGTGTTCTTTTAATGGCCAGTGTGAACAGGATGAACAACTACAGCATGTAAAAACTGTCTCATGTGGGAATATTGTTTTAGGGACAGACTCAAAAATCCTCTGCACAGTCTGCATGCACTTTAGCTGTTAGAAAATACCAAAAATATGTTACTTGCTTACTCATAAATACCACAAATGTGGATATTGGGACAGATCCTGTTGCTTTCCTTTAAGGGTTTCACCAAGTCTTAGTTCCTCATCCTAGACGAACACCTCTCCCTGTACTCTGCTCAAATTTTATCTTGTGGATTTGAAAACAACAATAGAATAAAACAAGTATAAATCTCTTTAATTTTACAAGCAACTTGAAAATGTCGAGACAATTACACTACCAAAACAAGTGACAGTTCATGAGACAGCATCCTAATGTTTAAAAGACGAAAAGATTAACAATATTAGAAAGAGTTGAACAGTAATAACATCATTTTAAAAGAATATATTAAAACAGTCTTAGTTCTGACAGCGGAGTGGCAGTCTGGATTTCTGAGGTGTCAATGCAGCTTCATTTTCTTGTCCTTTTGGCCTGGTGGGGATCTTTGTCTCCTTCTTACCACTCTTCTTCTGCTGGAGAACAGGAAATTACAAGAACTTAGACTCTTACAAATTCTAGTCATTTGCAGAAGAAAATATAGTATTTCACTTTTCCTGAATTCATTTGAAAGAACAGAACACCACACATGTCAGATGGTCCTGTTGTTTTAACGCCCCTCTTTCAATCTTTGATTAAAAAAAAAAAACAAACAAAAAAAAAAGCGTTTTAATATTTTGCTGCTCACCTTGAAGAAGGGAACGCGTTTGCTCTCATTGAAGACGAGGTTCTCATCGATGAAGGACGGCTCTGTGGCCAAACTTTCGTTACAAGTACTCAGCTCGTCCTCTAGAGAGTCCTGGGCACAACAAAGACGAACAAGTGAACCTGATTTCTAGAGGAATCTTCAACCATATAGAAGCCGCCATCAAATTACAGACACAAGTAACTGAGTGTCTGTTGCTGCCTCTGGGAGGAAAAAAAAAAAAGAAGTATAAAAGTGAACATACGTGGTCAACCTGGCTGTGTTTGTCGTCGTCCTCCTCCTCCTCCTCGGGCTCTTCCTGCTCCATGGCGGCTTGCAGCGCCTCCTGCTGCCTCCTCAGACTCTCCAACAGCTCGCTGCGCCTCCGCGACTTCACCAGCTGCCGGGGATACACAAACTCCCGACGCTGAGGGGTGGCACCTGAAAGCAACAGCAGAACTGGTTTGTGGCTTGGGAACACAAGACTTGATATGGTCTCTCAGAAGGGCACATTGCAGATTGGATTTTGGGAAAAAAAAAAAAATCTTTCACCACACACACACAAAAGAACTGGAGTAGTCAAAGATTTAACCAAATCATGAACAGAAGATTCAGTCAGTTACCTGTGGGAACATCCTGCTGCAGCTCATCCTGCAGGAAGCTGTAGACCAGCTGTTGGCTCGTCTCCATGTGGTCCCGGAGCTCAGCCCGCTGTTGGTCTAGGACAGTCTGGTCCTGGGACGTCTGGGTTTGCATGGCCATCAGAGACCGCTTCCCCTCCTCCTGCCGACTCGACAGCTCCTCTTTGGCTTTGTGGAGCTGTTCAGTGCAGCGCGTCTCAACACTCTGGAAGAAAAGTTAGAGTATGGTCAAGTTGCATCTCCGTTGTGAAGCATTTGTTTGATAGTGAAACTTCAAATGTCAGAATAAGACTCCCAGGCACAGTGGAGAGGCCATTTTTCTTTTACCTGATGCAGGGTCTGAGCTTCAGTGGAAGTCTTCCTCATCAAGGAGAGATGTTCCTGGACTCGAGTCTCTGCGTGCTCCGTGGCTCTGGAGCTCCACTGGAGGTCTCGTTCCACCAGACCTGCAGCGGCACATCAACAGCATTAACACTAATTTACACTGAATGTACTGCAGATGTGAGTTAAAAGTTTGGATTGATAACTGCAGAAATGATCAGTTTGGTACCGGACACAGAGCTGTGGAGGTGGGAGCAGCAGCCCGTCATCTCCTCCAGCGTCTGACGGCTCTCATCGGCCTTCTGACGCAAGGAAGAGGCGAGGGAGGAGGCGGTGGAGGAGAGGAGGTCTGCCTGGGTTGAGGCCTTATGCTCTACTGTACTACAACCGCTGCAGGAAAAAAATATATATATAACAATTTAAACATTAGAAATTCCTTTTTTAGGTTCTTGGAACAGGATATGATGTTGACTTTGACAGAGATTCATATTTGTAGTTAACAAAACCAAAAACCTTGTATTTTTTCATCTGCAGGTAACTTTATCTGTCTTTGACTCACCTGCTGATGTTGTCCTGGAGGCTCTGTAGAGGCTTCTGCAGAGCTTTGGAGGCCGAGCGCAGATCAGTGTAGTCCCTCTGGGTCTCCATGGTCAGCAGGTTGAGTTGGTCCTGCAGGCACTGGATGGTCTGCTTCATACCCTGAAGGAAGGAAGCAAAGTGATGATGTTAGTTTCACTGACTGATATAACCAGCCTTTTATAAATAGGAGTGTGGCAATACCTATACTATATATATATATATATATATATATATATATACACACGACAACATTACAGTGTGAGGTGAAAAATGGACCCCAGTACAACAAAGTCTGATCAGTTATGACTTCTAGACTACTAGCTTTACTAACTTTAGTTGGCATTAAATACAAGATAAAAAAAAAAAAAAAAAAAAAAAACTCAACATCATCCATCAGTGTTGAAGTTTGGATCTCAACTGTCTATAAATATTTTTAAGTATTAGAACAATGTCTTACTGTTGAAATCTTAATTTGTGGACAATATTTAAATTAAAGGTCGATCCCAACTGAGGTGTTTGGAGAATAATTCCCCATATATTATTACTATGATACACATCATATATCATTATAGCTCAGTAGTTATAATTCTAAAAAAAGCTACTATCAGTCAGCATGGTGTGTTGCAGATGAGATCTTACAGTCTGGTGTCTCTCCTGCGCCTGTCTGATCTCATTCTCCAGCTTGTCGTGTTCGGCCTGCAGGGTGTTCAGTCCCTGCATGGCGGCCTGCCGCAGCTCCGCCAGCTCCTGAACCAGGCTGCTGAAAAACACGCCCACCTCCTTCATCTCCTCCACCTGAGAGGGGGAGGTAGAGAAAATGATAAAAGAAGCTTAGCACAGGTGCATGTTAGACACTGTCACGTGTCATGAAAAGCTTAACATGTTTGCATTTTCTGTACTTTCAGATAAGCTTCAACCATAACAGTTATGCAACATCTCATTTCTGAAATAGAGTTTTTCCCCAAATGAAGACATCAAATATTATAATGCTATGAACCAACCTTGTCGGCTAGAGCTCGCTGCATCTCCACTGAGGCTCTCAGAGTGTCATTGAGGTCCTTGACAGCTGATAAGCCCATCAGAGTGCGAACTACTAAGACCTCCTCCATATCTTGCCGATGTTCTTCCTACATACAATCAAGAACATGTGTAGGGAGCTCAGATCAAGGAGAGCAGTAAAATGTGCTTATTGTGTCTCATGATTCAAGTGCCATTTAATAGCATTACACCGTCTGTTAGAATAAAAGTCTCATCTTTTCTATTCATTTCTTAATGTGTAGGTCATCTGGTCCTCACCAGCAGCTGCAGCAGACTCTCCTTGTCCTGCAGACACAGCGCCTCCTGCTGCTGCACTCTCTCCTGACAGCGAGTGACACCCTCGGCCACAAGCTGCCCGACTCCACCCACAAAGGACCCCACGGTGGTCAGAGCTCCTTTCAGCGCTGCCTCGTTCATCTCGAGCAAACCATCTGTACAAGAAAAGGGGCAGAGAGACAGAGACATACTTTGTAAATGTTCATGTTACTGCCTGACAACAAGCTGTAGACCAGAGTAACGGGAAGTCTTCTGTGGATAGTCCACTTTTTCCCAGTAAAATCAAAATATTTCAACAACTAATGATCAAACCACTATGAAAATTCTTGAGCACATTCCTGCTCCTCAGAGGTTGAACCTTTTAGACTTAAATGGACCTTGTGATTTTTCTTCTGGCGCCACCTTCAGGATAATTTTACATACATTTTGTTGTTTGTTCTGTCCGACACTTATTGTGGCTGTAAACAACGTAGTTCTCTTACCGATAGCCTGTGAGTAGCTGCTCAGCATGTCGTGGTGTTTAGTCCCTTGCAGCTGAACGCACCGCTGCATGGTTCTGAATGCTCCCTCCATACGCTGAGCAAAACTCTGCTGGATCTGCCTGTTGTGCTGCTCCACCTGTAATTTCAAACAAGTGCGTGTTTGTTAGTCATGATAGAACATTTCAAATCACAAAAACATGACATGCAAACGTACTGTAAAGTCAGAGGGTGTAAAGACAGCTCATCTGTCTGGACAGTTAAAGTCATATTTGTGTACTTTTGTTCCTAGAAATTCTTTCATATGTGAAACCTTAACACATCTTGACAAAAATAAAAACCAAACGTAATCAATACCCAGACATTTTACCATTATCAGCTGCTTAGTAACTAAGCACTATTTTGTCAGACACAGTCTGTCTCCCAATCAAACATAAATCAACTGTTAGATTAGATTCAATTTCAGAGCCGAAATTATTAGTTGATTTATATTTATCAACACTTTCGAAAATCAATTTAACATTTAAGTTGCCAAGGAAAAATTCTCCACATTCAAAGTGAAGAATCACTGCCTTTTCCTATCACTGTGAATATCTTTGGGTTTTGGACATAACATGGCACCTGAAGACGTCAAGTTTGGCTTTAAACTTCAATTCTAACCATTTTTTTCAGTTAAAAGCTGAATCATTTAATCAAAAAAAAAAAAAATAAACTATGGATAGATTGACAATAAAAACAATCACTTGTTGTTTTGGGTGCAGGTTTAAAGGCAGAATAAAACCAAACCGATCAAATGATACAAACAGTCACAATGCTGGTAGTTTCATCAATTGCCTCCACATTCAGTGCTTGACCTACATGGGTACAAAAATAAGTTTTTCTTAGAAAGGGCAGTTTTTCCTTGCCACGGTCACCTAGTGCTGCTCATGGTAGGAATTGTTGGGTCTGTCTTTGTACATATAATAATATAGGGAGTACAGTCTAGACAGTGCCTTGATAACTTATGTTGTGATTTGGCACTATATAAATAAAACTGAATGAATTGAAAACAAATAACTTTATATCAAATCCCCTCTGTAACATTACCCCAGGCCTAATGGAGGCCCAGACCCTGTGATATTATTCATGCTAGAAAATATGAAGAGGATTACGTCACGAGGGTTGTGTTACCAGCCAGACACAGTAACGATGTAGTGTATGCTATTTGAGTTGTGTGAGACCTTTTTCGTCCGATCCAACTTGTCATGGAGACCTGCCACATCACTGGTGCTGGCATCCACTGTAGTCAGCAGCTTAATAAAAAAAAAAAAAAAAAAAAAAAGAGGAAACAAAAGAGCCAAAATATTGAAATGTTTAAAAAAGTACAGTTCAGATACTATTTACCGTTTTAAAATCCCCCACCTCACCAAAAAGTTTGAAAATGTGAGGGATATCTCATATTCAGATTGATGGTACTGTTGCTAACTGATCACACCGATTCCTAAAGGTTTGATTTTTAAACAGCTGAATGAAAAATGCTGCAGTAAAAGAGGAAGTTACAAGCTACATTGTAAGATTCATGAGCATTATTAATAGTATGGAAAGTACAGGAAGGGAAAAGAGGAAGCAATGACAGCAAGCAAATGAAAACCAAACTAGCTAATAACTAAATATAGTTACAAAATGTCAGAGCATAAACACACCAGTGCAACATTTAAAAACACGACCTCCAGTCATGTATAATAAAGAATCACATTTCATAGTTAAGTCATTAGTAAAGCGTGTCGGTACCTGTCCAGCGGTGTTGTAGAGGGTTTCCTGGACTGAGGTGAGCTCAGAGCAGATAAACTCCTCCTGACTCAGCTTTTGTTTGGTCTGCTGCAGGTCTCTGCTCGTCTCCTCCAGCCTGGAATCAACACAGAGCAGTTTGTTCATAATAAGTCTTTAAATGTACCTTTCACTTTACTGTTTTGTACTCTGAATCCTGGGAGCAATGATCAGCTCTCTTGTATAGCAACCCCTCACCTTTGCTGCTTCTCATCTAGGTCTATGGTGCACTGCTCCAGTCTGGTTTTACTGTCCACAAACAGCTCAGTCACCTGCAGGGCAGAACAAAGTGTGAGGACTGTGGGTACAGGTATAACAATGATATTCAATGGACAATATCATAAGACAGTAAAACGTACTTTCTCAGATATTTTGCATTACAAGCAACCAAGTGGTGCCACTGGCAATTAAGGGATGATGCTCCTGATGTAAATACTGTACTGATAAAAAGTTTCTACTTCTATCATCTCATCTTTCTAACTGTAAGAAACACATTCACAATCTGTTAAGACATCACATTAATGACTTCAATTTACTTTTTTGGTCTGAATGTAAAACTTATAACATTCAATTTACTTGCAAATATGGCAAATCCTCACATGCAAGAAACTGGAACCAGAGGATATATAGCATTTTTGCTTGAATCAGTTACCAAATAACTGCCATTCAATTTTTGTCAATTGACTAATCTGTTAAGTCAACTAATTTTTACAGCTCTAGTGGACATTTTCAGTTATAGCTTCATTCTACATTGTAACTAACTGGAATGGTAATGTCAAGGTCATAGTCTATCTCAAACACTATGTTCAAATTAAGCTCCATTTGAACTTACATGTAACTACTGCAACAACCTGCAAGACTCACGTCAAATTATGACTCTGTGTAATAACATGAACTTGATCTTAAAAGGAGTTTGAGGGTAAAAGTCTCTCATACCTTCTTCAGCTCCTCCTCCATGGCAGCGATGCGATCATTGTACTCTGCTACCTGCTCCTCGTGAGCAGTGATCTGACCCATCATCCCCCTAAAACACATTACAGTCAGTTTAGAGCAGCTGACACAACATACAAGAAATAAAGCTGAGTGCACACCTTAATAAAAATACTGTTCAGAATAAACATACTTTTGTTCCACTTCCACAAAAGCAAAACTAAATTATACTGTGTTACTGACAGAGGAACAAATATATGTCAGATTATTTTAAAAGTGGGGGTTTGCTCTTCCTTTCATAGAACCTACTCGTAGTTCTCTGCAGAGAGGTAAACTCCGTTCTTGTCTCGTGTGGCGGCCAGGTCTCGCTTCAGACGTTCAATCTCCTCTGTGTATTCCTGAACAAACAGAGACAAGTATTGTTCAGTATTGTTCTTAGAGATGTTGAAAAGGGTTGACTCCATTGTTTGAATCAAAGAAATTTCCTGACAGAGACATTTTGGCTTTCCCTTTGAGCCTGATGTCATGTTTACACTGATACAAAACCCATTTAATCAGAGGAGAGAAAATAAGTCTCGTCTCTAATCAAACTCATCTACCTTGATGAGCGTCCTCTTTGTGAGTTTCTGGTTGACTTCAGGCTTGTTCATGATGTTCTTGGCCCTGCTTGCGTACTCCAGCGTGCTCAGAGTCTCCTGCACAGCAGAATGTCACAATCATAAGCACGCTAAAAATAAACACATTTTCTATCAATGCAGCAAAAGCCTGCATCCACAGAGAAACAACAGAACATACTTCCAGGTTGCTGGATGAAGGCGACACAGTGGCGATGATGGAAGTTTTTGTTCGTCCTCCTAGAGAGTCCTGCAGGATCCTGGTCAGCTTTGACTCTCTGTGGGAAGAGAACATGTAATTAACTGGCCAAAAGCTCATTGCAGACCTGTATGGATGTATATGTCTGCTGAAGAAATTGCAGTAGAGAAAATCTGTAAAAAGTTAAACCATTACATAGTTTAGCCACTAGAGAGCACTGGTGTTTACAATGAAAAAAGTTCTGTTCAACATGTATCTGGTATATTCCAAAGGGATGTGTATCAGAATTGTTCATTACTGTATTAATTACAATCAGCTCTTATAACGATGTGATATTTGAAATTAAATATCAACACCAGTAGCTTTACTGGTAATGCAAACTTCACAACTACAACTAAAAGTCTAACACAGTGTTGAGCTTTAAATAATAAGAATATTTTCACAGTACAAAGCAATGTACTGTCTGATTGTAGCACAGATCTATGACTCTCTCATTAAATACTTTGAAAGGCAAAGCTACAGAGAATAAAAGGAAGCTAGAGAAACAACAAACAAAGTGGGGGTTGGCTATTTCCTGGTTGGGAGCATACTTCAGTTTTTGAATTTAACAATGAAATATAACGTGTTCATTAAGGAACTTTAGAGGTCCTCATAGATTTATGTTTTGTTACCTCCATACAGAGCCACTCCAGCCACCCTATCTCTGGCTTTTGGAGAGCTGGTCGGACAAAATAAGGAATCTGAAGATGTTAAAATGGACATTTTATACTATCTGCTGCCTAAATTATTAATCAAAAATATAATGTTAGTACCCATCCTTGTTTGAGGCTTATACATATATGACCAGGCTTCCTCTTATACTTTGACTTAGTTAAAAAAAAAAAATAGAGTTTACATTGAACTCAACCAGTGTCATTTTGGAATTTTGTACTTTAATTGTGTATCTCCTCACAGCTCAGCTGTTTATATGACTGTTTTTCTGTTGTCTATGAATTGTACCTGTATGGGACGTGTGGCCTCTTCTCCACCAGAGCAGTGATCACTCTGCCCAGCGTCAGCAGAGACTGGTTGATGTTTCCCGCCTCACGAGCTCGCTTGTCCACCGCACCTGAACGCCCGATGTTCTCACTGCCGGCCAGATCCACCTGGAGGAGATGGACGTTCACACCATTTTACTGCAGTGAAATTTGGAGGTGATGTCTTAACTTAAATTTCAAAAACTTTGCTCTGCAATCAATCTTTAATCTTTTTCCCTAAAATAAGGAGACTTCTCAGGAACTGACATACTCTAAGTTAACTGAGCCTTCTCGAAATATACCAATATGATCACAGTATTGTAGGGTTGCAACGAACATGTATTTAACATGACATATTTTCTTAAATGGTCAGTGTATTGACCTGTGGAACGACTTCTAGTTGAAAGTCTTTCAGTAGAAAACCTCTCTTACTTAAACATAATCAATTGTTACCAGATTGAGTTTGCCAATCTTCACCAGCTCCTCCCCATCCAGAGTGATCTCCTTCATGTGAATGGTGACCGAGAACACAGAGTGGGAGCGACTGTGCAGACACAAAACAGGGAAACGGTGACCAAAACACACGTTTTTAATGAACCATCCAAGGCAGTAAATACTGATACTTTTAGAGGAAACAGATATCATGTGGAAATGTGCGATCACTTGTCAGACTGCAATCTTGGTACCTGGAGTATGCGTTCATGAGTGTGGAGGCAGTCCTCCTCTTGGCTGATCCCCTCTCCAGGATCTGATAAACTTCATCTTTGTTGTGAACCGTCACCTCCTCCAGACCCTTCACCACCACACCACGCTGTAATTCACAACACAGTTAAGTCAGAGGAGAAGATGCAAAACATGTCAACAAAATATATCGTCACTGGAACTGAATAGGAACTGAGCTGTATTAAGCCTGATTAAGTTTCAATCTGAATACCTCACTGTGCTCCATGGAACTTTAAATTTAAGAAAAACTTTAAATACATTTCTAATGCCTTTATTGTGAGGGAAAGCAAAATAAGCAAATTTACAATAAGCATACACTAAATGTAAATCCCACAATGTTTTCCATTACAAAAGGCAGAAGGAACACAGCAAGATTACACAGAGCAGTTAGGTCAATACTGCACAATGGCAGCAACAACTGCAGGATACTTTCAAAAGACACATCTTGGAATGATAACAGCTGATATTTATTCATTTATTTCATTGGGACAACCGTGTCTGACAGTAACCTTGTTGCGCGGGTCATCAAAAAGCTGCAGCCGCTCGGTGACATCCTCGCTGGGGCTGAGCAGGTCGAACAGCTCCTCGTTGTAGATCTCCAGCAGGGAGACTTTGACGGAGAACTCAGTACCGTTCTCAGAAAGCTTCTCAAAGATCTGGTGCAACGTTCTGGGGATGATGCCGGCCAGAGGGTCCTAACAACACAAAGGAAGTGTTATCGGCAATCAACTAATTGAATTCATTCAGTATTTATTCCAGCACTCCTGCGCTAATATATTCTTCCCAATTTACAGAAACAGACTTGTGTATAGACATTGTTTGTTCTTGTTCATTGCTGTTTTCTTTAAACATATATACATATGAATCGATGTTTCACCTACCTGTATGTACATAATAGTTTAATGTTTGTGTACCTATCTTTGTTCAGCCTTGCGTTTCTGCTTTTAGCCATTTGTCTGTTTCTTTCTATTGATCTTCTATTGATTGAAACTGGAGACAAGTGAAGTCAGACACCTTGTATGTGTACACATACTTAGCCAGTAAAGCTGATTCTTAGTCTCTGCTGTACATAGCATTATTACTGTCTGAGTTTATTTAATGACACGTGATCTGTTCTGACAGACACACACCTGATTTATGAAAACACATCAAAGTTCCCTTTAAACAGACTGAACTCACCTCCTCCCAGGTGAACTGTTCGTCTGGACTCCTCTCTCCCTCCATGGTGAACGTCTTTCCTGTACCAGTCTGCCCGTAGCTGAACAGAAAGGGGACAATCTCGCTTTTATTTCAATAAAACCGTTAGCTTTATTATTAACAGAACAATAGTTAGATTTGATTACACTCTGTCACTTCTAAATTTCAATGACCGTATTTTCACCAACCTGATGCAGTTCAGAACAGAAATGAAGACTTGTTGATATTATTTTACCCGTTTACTGAAGAATTATAAATTTACAGAGCACTTACGCAAAGACAGTGCAGTTGTATCCCATGATGACTTCATCCAGAATGGGGCAAACAACACTCCTGTAGACGTCAATCTGCTTGGCAGCTGGACCAAACACCTGAGGAAAGATTAAATTGAAAGATAAATAAAAAACACAGTGGACTCCTGAAGTAAGTTGTTACTTTATATAAGTTATTTGGATAAAGAATCTACAACCAGCATCTTTCACTATTTATCTTTCACATTTTTTTGATCAATCTGGAAAATAAATATTAGTTGCAGCCATAAACCACACACACACGATTCTCAACAGCTGTATAAACTGTCTGTTCTAATAAATATATCAGAAATCTGACAATGATGCTTGGAGGCAGTGTGTCAGATGTGAAAACCTCAGCATGTTGCATGTCTGCATCCACTCACCATGTCGAATGTATAGGTCTTTCGTGATGCCTTGTCATTCATCCCTCCTGTCCTCACAATCACCTCCTTCCTGTTCTGATCGCAGTCAATGACCCCGTAGGACGACTTGCGCTCCACTGTGTTAAAAGGTCTGCAAGTGGAAAACAGTAGAAACATGTTTGACTTATCTGAATAACATCGTACACAGGTTAAGGAGTTCAAATTTTTAAAATGTCTGAGGTGACATCTTCAAATTTCTTGTTTTGTCTGACCGACATCCCAAGACCTAAAGATATTCAGTTTATATTCATAGAAAACAGAAAAATTAGCATGAGGCTGGATCCAGAGACTGTTTGGAGTACTTATTGAAAAATGACTGATACAACCCACTGATTTATCTCCCCCCCCACCCCCAAATGGACAGAGGAGTCTTTGAGGAGTTGGAAAAAACCTTCAAAACAGTAGTAACTGTTGTTAAATGATCTAATGGGTTTTCAAAAGATGGTTGGGGCTTTATTTTTCAGAATACAGTTGCACAACTCTGTGACACCAGTGTAACTACAGCACAGAACAGACACTAAATGGGAAGAATATTACTTCAGTAACACATTTCTACTGCATCTCCATAATTATTCTTGCCAAAACAGGGAATTAAATGCATTTTCTTATGCTATTTCAGGCAAATAATATGCAGAACATGTTGGTTATATACACAGAGTTTCTGAACGGTTCACCAAGTTAAATATAAGATATATAATATCACTCAGAATGCAATTTAATAGGCTTCAGTCTTATTAATCAAAACAGGAAAAATACAGACGCAATCCAGTAGGAACAATAAAACTGATTTATTTTAGTACATGGATGTTTGTATATTTCTATCACATATTTGCACCAATAATCTCTAATAACATCGTTCATTAATCAACCAGGGCCTGGTTCGTTAAATAAAATCTAAGACCTTTTTGAGGAGGATTAGGCTTAGACTTTTAAAATCTGTACACAGTTTTAAGTGACCATCATATGCCACTGTGAGATAAGCCATTTACCTAACTGTATGTCAGATCGCTGGACGAACTAAACATGTAATTGAAAGACGTACTGTCTGCCATGTTACAACGCCACAACAGTCTCTCTGGATGACAAACGACTTACTGTTGACAAAACCTTCACTACCAACAGCGACAACAACAAAAATAAACATGAATGAAAATCTTTTTTTCTGTACATACCTGCATCTGACAACGACTTGAATGTTTCTCCCCTTCTCGTCCCGTTTAATTCCGCTCGAGTTGTGTGAAGCCATGGCTGCAGAGATGTTCTGCTCTGCTGGAATAATCAGAAAATACCGTCAAGTTACACACGTCAAATGAGCACGTAAGAACTGCAACAATCCGGAGACGATATTAACCGAGTGGAAGAGAAATATAGTTCACAGCTGCTGACACCAACACGGACACTGGATAGTTTCCATTTAAAGTGAGAGAAAGAAATGTGTGTGCGTTTCGTGAACTAACGACAAATTAGCTTAACAGCCTGCGCTAGCAAAGTGTGAACTGGCGTGAATCCAAAATAACTTACCGAATAACGGTGCACACTTATCCTCGTCTCCTCTCTCTATTTATTCGTTTGTTGTTTCCAACAATAAAATTATTTGTAAGGTGTATATTTAACGCCCAATGCCTCCTCCGATAGCTCGCCCTCAACCTCTCTGGCGGTCTAAAGCTTCACACAAGAAACATTTCAAAATGTACTTTTAAATTTTGACGAACCAATAGCAGGAGAGAAAGACCAAACAAACGACACCATTGGTCAGGATGCACATGTGACGCATTAGCGCGGGGCATCACGGGAATTTGGAGTTGTATAAAAATCAATTTTTTTGCAGCAGGTGGCGACATTGTTCTGGAATCGGTTTTGTGTTTATCGTTTTACACCCGCTCCCTGCTGAACACCGCGCGTAGGTAACAATGATATTTCCACTTCATACATGCTCCAGTGGTGTATTCACATCTTTTACTTGTACTTGTGTAGAAATACTCTATAAGTAAATGCCTTGCATCCATAATGTTAACTCTTACCCGGGTAATTAATGTAAATGTAAATTAATGTTAATCCAGTTATTCTTACCTCAGGTGTTAGGTCCAGCTGCTATGTGCTTTTACTCAAGTAAACGCTGCATAGCAAAGTAATTGAAATCAGATATAAATGTTAATTAATGCGGGCTGTTTGTCAACAGCAGTGGCAAACAAACTCAAATCTTTCACATAAGTTTGGGAGCAGAAGTCAACGTAAAGGTACAAAATTACATAACAAGTACCAAAAGTAAAGGAATGCAAATTGACTCACTTCAAAATCTTGTAAATTATCTTGTTGGATTATATGTTGATGAATGTGCAAGTAGCACTAATGCTGCAGCTGGTAATGTTAAGTATTTCATATACTACTTAATCTGTAATAATAGATCATAGTCCATTAGTTGATTAGATTTTTATTGATAATCTGAATTTGCAAAGTAACGAGTTCTCAAATAAATGTATTGCAGTCAAAAGAACAATAAATTCCCTCTGAAATGTAGTGAAGTGAATGAGCTGAAGTATAAAGTAGCTGAGAATGGAAACACTAAAATAAAGTAACTGTACTTAACTTGAGTAAATGTGTTCAGCTCCTTTACACCACTGCAGTACATTTACATGGTGGATTTCAGTCTACTGTGAAGGTGAAAGTTTAATTTTCCTGAATGTAATCAATAGTTTATCTGGCTGTGAATCTAGGGGAAAATAATTAACTTATGTAAAATTATGTAAAAAGGACATTAGCCTTTCTTATGAAATTAAATTTATAATGAACCTCCTTTCTATGACTTCTGTTTTATTCATGAGTGCAAATATTGCCAGGAAATATCCTGTTATTACATATTACATTATTTTAAGACAGAGCAGACAGTCTGCAGCAATGCTATGGAGGCCTAATGGGAGCTGTAGTTGTTCCATGCTGTGACTTTCTAATAATGCACCATTTAAAGGGTTTATAAGCTGTAATTAACCCATTTATTGATGGTTAATATTAAATAATAATTTACTAATGATTTGGAGCTGGAACTTCTTCACTTCAAAATATCACGAGAACAGCTCTCACCATCAACATTTCACAGATGGGGGTGGGGGTGGGGTCAATATACATAAATAAATAGATTTATAAATACAAAGTTTAATAAGAACAGATTTTGTGTTTGATATTCATAAATATACAATCACAGACACACAAAGGATTTGAAACTGTGCAGATGATTGAAGGTGCAGAAAGAGAAACACCAGTATTACCATCTCTCTCTTTCTGAAACAAAAAGCAAACCAAAATAAACGCTTTTCAAATGTTGGATCCATTTAACAACAAATTGAATCATTAACAAATAACAACAAAATATGAGAGTATCTTATACATTCATACACTTTGTCTGTTTCAGGTTTATGCAGAGACTAGTGGCGAGCAGCAATCCATCTGCTGAGGACCATCCGCCCACTCAGCCCCCTGAAGAGGATGAGGGGGTTGCCCTTTTTGCTCTGGCAAACCCTTTAACACACACACACACACACACACACATGTATTTATGCATGTATAGATTCAAACACACATAAAAAGACAAAAAAATCAGCTTTTTGTTGCTTTCTCACACCATACAGTAACAGCTTTAAACAGCTATTTAACTGTGAGGGGATTAGTTTATCACTCATCACCTTACCTAACATAGTATTCTCATAAGCACCTTCAGGGCAGGAATGTTTAGCCTTTATTCTGCCTCACCAGTCTGTATAAATGGTTGAAACATGGATTGGGGGGTTACAAATCATCTGTGTAAAGGGAGAGCCAGCACGGTGGGGCGGTTGTCTATCATAGTCAATCATAGTGCCATAAATTCTTGCTGCATCCTGGTCAGGAGACTGGCAATACTACAGGTTTAACCCTGACCAATCATCATTTACATGCTCGCATGTCATCAGGGAGGAGGGTCAAGAAATTGTAAACACGCTGTCCAGAGTGTGCCAAATCAAGGCAGGCAGTAATATAACCCTAAGAGACTGTTATGTCATCCTATTGGTCAACACAAAGGAACATGTTGTAGGAGATGTCACAATAGGCAGGAAAATACAAAAAATTCGGACATGTTAATTTTCTTGTTAGGGTGTATGTGGGCCATCCCAGATGCTACCTTGCTGTTCTTCGATTATGTCAGACTACGTCCATCCCAGCGATTACATTCTTTCAGTGGTGACAAAAATATTCAAATCCTTTTCATGAGTATCACGGAGTGAAACTAACGAACTGATTTAGGCAGCTGACAGTTTTTGTTCATGGAGTCTGTTAGTGATATATACTAATGTTTCTGATTGAACAAAAAGGAATTAATTCTTAAACACACTGTTCTTGCTCAATACTGCAACGATTCTGAAGATTTCTCTATCAATCATTTACAGCCAAAAACATGAGAAATAAGACCAGGTTCAAAAATACCAGAGTTATCCTTTAAAGTGCTAAAGTTTCTCCACTTTAATAATAAAGTGTTGTACATGTCATTGTCATCGTCATCATTGCCACAGTCATCATCATCATCTTGGTGTCCAGAGCAGCAGCTGCCCTGCTACAGGGTGAGGCAGGGCTATCTGGCTGCCGAACATCTCCGGCCTCCACTTCCAGTCAAAGAAACATCTCTCTGTTACAATCTGCTGTCCAGCAAAAAATCCACTTCATTACCATAACAATTTTAACTGCGAGGGTGGAAGCAAAGTGAGGTGGGAACAATTGTATTGTTTCTCCCCCCCACTACACACACACACTCTCTCTCTCTCTCTCTCTCTCCCTCTCTCCCTCCCTCTCTCTCTTTTTGTCATTGGCAGCCCACTCAGACCCCGGGTGATGATGACCCTTTCCGGGGGCGAGCCAGAAACCCAGAGGAGCGGGTAACTTCGTGGTCGGACAGACAAACGTCGGGCTGCGTCCACCTCAGGAAGCATCTCACATCCCTCTCTAGCTTACTCCTCTCTTTCTCTTTCTCCGTCCCTCTCTCTGGAGGACGAGGCCCGGTGGACGTCGTCTCGGTGGGACCCCCGACGGAGGAGAAGGAGAACTCCCCTTCACTGAGGGTTTCAAGTGAGTTTGATACATAAGAATGAAAATCCACTTTTCTTGTCTGTCAACTAGGCAGCCACAGAGGGTAAAACCCATAGACTAACTTCATATTTAGTTTTACAAGGAAAAGAACTGATTTTTGCTGATAAATATGTGTGTGTAGTATTGGTATTTATGTGTTTGTGTGTAGAGAATGATCTTGATTAAGTCCAAAAAATACTGCTGAAATACCCTGAGATTGTTGAAATCAGAGTCAAATATGATCAGTGTTCATAATGTTAGGCCTTTTGTCTCGTAAAGGACTACACCAGAAATATCGAACCAGTATTTCCAAGAGTTACATAATGCAGACATACAGTATAGTGATAATCAAACTTATTTGTGAAGGTTTTCTTCTCTGGTCTTCTGCTTTCAAATTCAGTCTGTAAAATATGTTTAGCAGTTTAGATTTTCTCCACATGTCCCTCTGTTATCAATGTTAAAGCTTGATTCTAGCTCTAAGATTTCTGACCTATGAAGATGCCAGGAGTCAGCAAAAGGCCTAGAGTTAGTTGTTAGTTGTGGACTTTTCATCATAGATGTTACTTTTATGGGAGATGATAGATTTTTGATTTACTGAGACATGAAACGATCAATTGATCAGTTGATCCACAAAAAAATCCAGCAGCCATTTTGATAACTGCTTCATCATTTCAGTCATTTTTTTAAAAAAGTAGGACTGCAGAGCAATCTCTGGTCCCAGCATCTTGAATATGAGCATTTGCTGCTCTTCTTTGTCTTATATAATAGTAAACTACATATCTGTAGGCTTTGGACTGTTTGTTGGATGGAGTGAAACATTTTAAGATGTCACTTTAGGCTCTGGGAAATTGGGATTCACATTTTTGCCACTTTCTGCCTTTACATAAGATTCATCTATAATGACAGCCCTAATTTGATTTTTTACAAGTTCATATGAATGTGTATAAATAATTTACATTCAGTGCATTTTCACTGAAACCCTATGTATTTCTGCTGAGTTGCTAAATTGAGATTTTGGCTGGTAGAAGCAGCTTTGATTAGAAATACATTCAAACAATAGCGCAACATGGAAATGGTAGGAAAGGCTTTAAAAACTAAATTACAATGAATGCATTGTGGTTGCAGCCTAATTGATGTTTCTGATGTCATATTCTTTATTTTTGTATGAACAACATTTCCTTTATTTTTGTGCCTATTTAAGTGACTCAGCCCATAATTCTATAATATGAAATGTTACATGTGGAGTTTCCTGTCATCTACCAGTTTGCAACTGAAGTGCAGCTACATCCTTCCATAGATAATTCTCAGTTTTTGTTCAATTTATGCTTTCAAAGCTGGACATGTCAGCTCCAGATTATCTACCTCAACACAACATGTCTTATTCCATCTCTGGTTCTTTGGTTTGATAAACGTTATAGAAGTGATTTGAAACTTGATCCTTCCTGAAGGCTAATTATCCTCATTTGATATGAGCTCTGAGAGTAACCGAGAACACATTCTGGGTCCCAGAGATAATGTTGAAGCCATTCACTGCGGCTCCACGGTCATTGATGTGCCTGTCTATTATCCGACACTCAGCAGTCAATACATTTCCCATGAATATGCAATCGCTTCTATTGATGGCTTGGTTAGTGGGTTTATCACCGAAACCTCCCAAACCCTGACTCATCCGCAGGCTGATGAAAAATTTAGTTCCAAAATGAGAAAACCCAGAAACACCTACGTGGCGTATTACGAAGCATACAATCATATCAGAATGATTTATGGTGCTTTGTTTTTTGTACAAACGCCCCTGTTATCTGCCTATCTAAACCAGGCCTGGAAATTCCCCTCACCAAATTAAACACCACCTACTGGTTTAACACAAGTTAAATTTTAAGGTACTTTCATACTAGAGTATGAGGTACTTTAAGGCCTTGCTGAATTACTTATTAAACATTTATCTGTACTAATTTGTAATATAACTCTCGATTTTCACCCAAAATTCCAACATGTGCTGCAGGATAAACTAGAACAAGTGTTTCCATCCGAAGTGAGTCATCATCCATTTAACAAACACCTACCATTCTGTCATGAATGTTAGCAGAAAATTCAGATGATTTATGGTGTTTATTTAGAGTCTGAGCATCTTTTGTCAAAAAAGAGATTCAACCTGACTGGGTCATACTTTTCAAAGGAGGGGGATCGCTTGTTCAGAAAGAGCTTTGGTGTATCTTCAGAGAACATCCAAACTTACAGATCACATGTGAAAAAGAGATCAAACTGTGCTGATCTATGTGGAGAAACTGGGATGTTACTGCAACAAAGAAGACATGATTAAAGAAATCTGGATAAAATTAAGTTTGAAATATCTAAAATTGACATTTTAAAATAATAAATGTGCAAATGGAAACTAAAATATATTCAAATGGAAAGTAAAATAATGCAGCAAAAGTGAGATAAATATCAACAAAGTTTGTTGAGGACTGAAGAGAGGCATCTCTGTAGATTTCTCTGTAGACTAAAATGCTTTTATGAATTTGGAGGGAGGTGTTTGTAATGACTGGATTACTATATGAAGCAGCTAGCAGCAGTTAGCATGAGGTAAATGGGGAAAAAAGTGCACTGGTGTGTCAATGAAGTGAGAAAACTTGAGTGCTCAAATTTCTTTATCTTTACCAAAGAAAAGCAGCCTATTGTTACTGCTGCTGTAATTTTGATGTTACAAAAGCGAGGTGTCTATATGAAGGTTCAAAGGTGACAACATTAGCTCGAACAGCAGATGATGACCGCATGAAACCTTCGACTTGGTGAAAGAAAGCCACAGAAAGCGGCAGTTTGGTTGTTTTTGTTGCTTTTCGGTGACGTTTGGTTGCAAAAATGGAAAAGAGGGCGGCAGGCGGTAAGCAGGCCGGCCGGCCCGATCTGAGCGTCGTTTGGGGATGAAGACAAAGATCCATATTAACAAAAACCACAGATGACAGATGATTAATCGGCGTGGTGGGGTCTGCCGAGCCGCCGGACCCCCGGCTGACACCTCGAGCCACCAAACACAAAACCAAAAAACCCCCAGAGCCTCAGCGGCCTGGAGGAGCGTGGGCGAAGGGTGGAAGCAGGGCACCGTCCCCACGGAGCTGTGTGTGTGTGTGTGTGTGTGTGTGATGTGACGTGAGGAAAAAGAAAGATTTGTGTGTGTGTGGGTTTGTGTGTGTGTGTGTGTGTTCGACAGATACTGACAGAGAAAGTGTGTGTTGGTGTGTGTACATTTGTTACATAGATTCACTAAGTGTGTCAGTGTGTGTGTGTGTGAGAGAGAGAAAGAGAAAGAGTTACACTGAGAAAAAGTAAAAGTGTGTACTTGTGTGTGTGTGTGCATGTGTGCATGTGTGTGTGGGTGTGTGTTTGAGTTAAAGCGCCAGAAAGAGTGTGTGTTTCCTAAGTGTGTGCATGTGTTTTCTGAGTCTGTTCATTGCAGTGTGTGTGTGTATGTGTGTGTGTGTGTGTGTGTGTGTGTGTGTGTGTGTGTGTGCATGTGTGTGTGCGCGTGCATGGTCCAACCAAACCCCCATCTGCCACAGGGTGGGCGGTTCGCCACACAACGACAATACACACCAACATTTTTGTAACTGTGGGCGTTCAAAAGGCTCGGAGAGCTGCAGTCCTCCTGCTCACTCTGTTCGTCTCCACAGCTCAGTGATCCAGCAGAAGGCTTCAGCTTCATCAACTTTCTAATCACCACATTAACAAATCAAACAGACACACTTTAAATATGTTCTGTTTGCACTCCAAATATCTAGGCACATTCAGTCTTTTCCATCCTGACTGTTTTTCCTGCTTGATACCAGAGTAAAGCTCACGAGGAGCCCAAAATCCTCTGGGCATATTTTTTTGTGTAAAAATGGAAATTTAGACCTGAAGCTGTTACTAAAGAAAACGTCCATAGGTCATCAAAATCTTTAAGATTCATCCTCTGGAGACCATGAATATTGGTAACTGCTGAGGAACTCCACTGCTTTTACACATCAGTGTGTATTCCAGGTGTTCCAGTGGTGGGAAGTAACTAAGTACATTTACTTAAGCATTCTACTCAAGTGGGAGAGACTATTTTATGACACTTTCTAATCCTGCTGATGCTTTAGTAAAGTTTAAACCCAACAGCAACTACAAGAGCTGAAACAATTAGGTGATTGACAAAACAATAATTGCCAACTATTCTATTCATCCTTTAAGTAATTTTTCATGTAAAATGAGAATGATTTCATGGATTCATTTTTTTATATGTGAGGATTTGTTGTTTTTACATTTAATATGATTAATTATTTTGGCTTGAACTATTGTTTGGACAAAACAACCACTGTGAAGGTGTCAGTTTGGTCTCGGGGTAATTGTGGCAGCATTTCTCACAATTTTCAGATTTTTTACAAACCAAACAACTGACTAATTAAATGATAAAATGATAGGGGATTAATTTAATAATGAAAATAAATATATATTACAGCCAATTTAGTCCAGTTTCATTTTTGGATTAGACTTTACTCTGCACCACAGTGCTGGATGGACTAATGGTTTGGTTATGCAGCTATCATGGGCCCTGTTCATATCTGGCATTAATATGCTTCTTGGATGATCCAGTCACAGATGGACAGCTCGAGTGTGAATGCACCAAAGATGCATTGAGAATGTTTCGAGATTGACCACAAGTGGTCTGAGCAATTAAATCTCTTGACCGCATATGGCCACAATCATTAAGCAGTGTGTATACGAACATGTCAACACACTGGAGGACTAAATATGTACCCATTTATTTGGTTCTCAAATAGCATAAGCTGCCTTTGTCTACAATGTCTCAAAATTTCAAAAATCCCATAGAGATATATTGCAAATGTGTCAAACGTGAGGTTTGATTTGCCTGGAACGCACTAAACTTAAATGTTTTGTTTTCTTCTTCTTTTTTCATTTCCACCAGACTAAGCCACAGATCTTTGCAAACAGAAACAATGCACATGGTTATTTGTAGACAGATGCCTGGTGTGATCTGACACACTTACGGCTGCCCACTTGTAACCACGTCACCCAAGACGCATGTTAATGCCAGCTCTGAGCGGGGCCATGGATTCATAATTGATACACTAGTTTCTAAAACTTAATTGTTGTTACAACAGTTAGTCAGTGATATTTCATTTGTGCTCATTTCAGACATGTCCGTGCGGCCCAGCCCGCCCTCACAATATCCTCTGTGTTCTAACACAAGTTTGCATTTTCTGTAATTTACCAAGAAAAACCTAACACAGTCTATTCAGTTCAGTAAAGTCAGATATTCACAGTACAGTTAGATCAAGCTTTTGGTCAGTTTTGCTCTTTGCACTTCTATTTAAAGGCCCAAAAATCTATTCTCACATTCAGTTTCTTACTGTGAGCGTCGACGCCCTTCATGACTTATGTTCTGCTGAAGTTCACACAGTTTTGCAGCATATGAATCAATGTTTCTTGACAGTTTTGGACCTGTTTGTTTTCATTGTCAGCGCAGTCAATCAAGTCAAAACAAACCACACCCATACGGTACTAAAAAAGCAAAGCAGTAGTATTAGTATTAGTATTAGTATTAGTTAGTAGTTCCAAGCTAAAGCTTTATTGATTATTTAGTCATAGTTATTGAAATATGTAATATATTAAGATTTAAAACCAAGGTTTATGGGACTTTAAAGAATACTGACGTTGGTTGAGTTTACACAGTCCACTTCTTGTAAAACCAGAATTTATACAGCATTTGTCCATATTTGAATTTCCTCTAAGACCAGGTTGCAACGTCTGAAAGCTTCCAGTTTTTCTTGTTCCCACATGAGTTAACAGTTTACACATGGAGGCGATTTCTGGATTGGTTACTTTACAGAGCTTCAAATACACAAGAGACAAATGAAAAAAATGAACCCAAGAGTCAAATTATCAGTAAATTGTTTTCTGATAAACATAAGCAACAGGGATCTCTATCCACTTTGATGCGTTTATGTGTTTCAGCTGTGTGATGACTTGTCTTGTGTGTTTCCCTGCTTTTTGCCCAGTGCATGCTGGGATAGACGCCACAGACCACACATCCTGTGAGCATGAAAATGAACTAACAGGTTTACTGAAGTTGAGAATTGAGAAACAGTTAGGGTCTGGGTTTCTTTCCTGTCGGCTGCTTTAGAAATGACTGATCCACAGAAGAGCGATGGCAGTGAAAAACTTCAACCTTTACCTGATTGGCTGTCAAGCTCACTATTCACCATAAAAGATCACAAATTCCAAAAGAATATGAAACATTTACATTAAATAGAATGAATGAGAAATGTCTATATATTTAAACCATCAAACTGCAGATAACATTACACTTTTTCCCCACATTGTTTTTGGGTAGGTTGTTGATGCTAGAGATCTCAGTTCACATCAGTTCCATGATGTATGTAATGGACTCTTTGGACAAAAACATTGGTTTTAATAGGCCTGTGTCTTTTCTTTGAATTTTATGAATAATTTGAGTTTTTTGTAGAGCACACCCATGTCTGAAGTCTGTCCTCTGAATCCTGAAATATCTGCAGCTGCATGTCTCTCTCTAAAAGCACATGTGCCTCTTCCTCAAAGACTAAATTATAAATGCATGATTTTCTCCAGTCCAGTTTTTTTTTTTTTTTTTTTTTAAACAAGACCAACCAGCCTCTGAGGGAAATGAATTAAACGATTATTCTTTCACTAATCACCCCATCTATCTCAACGACCCAATCAGGGCAGTAATCAGTTCCTGACAAGGCAGGAGAGAAAACAAATGGGTCTATGGAGTCAGTGTGTGGGCTCATCTGGCACAAAGACAACATAATGTAACACAAATTTACCCGGATACCAGCCATATAAGCAGACAGGGATCTTCTCACCTCACCGCCGGAGAATCCATTTATGGAGAGAGTGTGACCGGAATTCCGAATGATGGGACCTTTTCTTTTTCCTGTACAGGAGGCGAGAGCGGCGTGAAGCGCGCGCTGATGTTTGCGATAGGTGTGAAAATAAAATCCACAAAATTCAGATCCGTGAGACTTTTGCAATTATTTAAACCCAAACGTGTCACTTTAAGTGTTTCCACGTTTCGTCACGACAAGCTCCACCAGACCTATTTCTGGAGTTCCCTCTGTTTCTCTCTCTCGCTCTCTTT
Organism: Lates calcarifer; assembly: GCF_001640805.2. Classification (NCBI taxonomy): domain Eukaryota; kingdom Metazoa; phylum Chordata; class Actinopteri; family Centropomidae; genus Lates; species Lates calcarifer. Next base: position 20,128,374 of record NC_066848.1, read on the forward strand.
TTTTTTTTTTTTCAAATCCCAAGTCCATATTTGGTAAATGACGTAACGGGACACCCAGAGATTCCCTTTATAACCATACTGCACCATCCAGGAGCTATTTACAAGAGATGAGAGGCGGAACAGACAAAATGAAGGAAAATATTCATAATGTTTGAGAATCGGTCAGGCTGCAAATTGGAGAAACCGACTCGAATATATAATTAGCCGAAATCTCCATCTCAGAGACAGAATGACCGCTAAACTAGTTGATGAGGTTTCTGCGTCTCTCAGCAGGATTGTAGATGGTATTCCTAAAGATATGTACACAGCGGAGGGGGGGCTGTCTTCACAGACCTCGATTGTTTTTAAAGAAGAGGCTGTAGGGGAGGAAGAACATGAAGGGAAACCTGATGAGGATGAAGGCGGTAAGAGTTTGTGTCATTTGCTCTGGAGCGGTTTGGGTGAAAAGTGAGGAAATTGTTTTTGAATGCACCATAATGGTCTAGGTAATAGAGTCGTGTTGGGCGTGCGATGCATCAGCTTTAAAGATGAACTGTGTTTCCATTCATTCTAACCGGCTGTATTTTGGTGTATTTTCCAGGAAATCTTCTGTTCGACGAGAAGAGCGCACCTGTGCTGCCTCTGCAGGGCGACTTGGCGCAGTACGTGGCAACTTTACGCACGCACCCCGTGGCGTTCACCGGCAAGTTCTCGGTGGATTCCAGAGGCGCGGGAGGACCGTGGACACCGGGGGACGTCATCAACGTGGTCAGCGCTGACATCGCCACCCCGGGTCCGGCCGCCTTGTCAGGATCGCCTCCGGCTTCTCCCGATATTTACGCAGGAGGAGGAGGAGGAGGAGGAGGAGGAGAGGTAGTGGACGCGGGGGACGGCACCATGGCGCACGGCCCGCCGGACATCAGCCACATGTACGCGCCCCCTCACCCGCACCCGCACCCGCACACCCACACCCACCCACACCCGGCCCCTTCCTACTCCTGCAGCGGGGACATGTACCAAGACCAGTCGGCGGGGGGTTACCTGGCGACGTCCACGTGCGCCGTGGCCTACCACCCGCCTCCGACCTACAACTCAGCGCCCAAACCGACCGTTGACGGCGCCGCGCTGCTCTCCATCATGCCCGAGTACGGGGGCTTCTACCAGCAGAGCTGCCAGAGAGACATCCAGACGGCTTTCCCGGAGAGGAAATCCCTCCCGTACGCGCTGGACTCCCTCAGGGTGCCCCCGCCTCTCACGCCTCTCAACACCATCAGGAACTTTACGCTCGGCGCGCCCTCGCCGGCCTCCGACGGTCCGATGGCCGCTGCTTTCCCCAGCCACCAGAACCTCCCTCTCAGGCCGATCTTGAGACCCAGGAAGTATCCGAACCGGCCGAGCAAGACGCCCGTCCACCAGAGGCCCTACCCATGCCCGGCGGAGAGCTGCGACCGCAGGTTCTCTCGGTCGGACGAGCTGAGCCGGCACCTGCGCATCCACACGGGCCACAAACCCTTCCAGTGCCGCATCTGCATGAGGAACTTCAGCCGCAGCGACCACCTGACCACCCACATCCGCACGCACACCGGGGAGAAACCCTTCTCCTGCGACCAGTGCGGGAGGAAGTTCGCCCGGAGCGACGAGAGGAGGAGGCACATGAAGATTCACCTGAGGCAGAAGGAGAAAAAATCCTCTGCGTCCTAATCCTCACCGCGCACGACCCCGATGCTGCTGAATGTAAACTTTTCTCAATTTGAACACGAGCTGTACGGGCTCCCGCCACACTCCGCCTGTCAACAGAGCCCAAACTTTATCATTTAGTTCACTGTTCTCAGAAAAGTGGAGGGAAACTCTTCCGAAGCCATATCTGCAAAATCAGGGAGAATCAAAACCCCCATGATGCGTTTGGACATTTCTTCATTATTTATCACATTAACTAAAACACAATTCCTCACTCGTCAATCACTGCTCCAGATTATTAACAGAAATTGTAAAGGGATTTTGGTTTATAATATAAAGCAGATGGTGTGTCAGTGTGTTTTCAGAATGTGTGCCAGATTGTGCCCAACTGCTACAGTTTCCTTTAGTGCTCTGTGGCAAGGCATTTTGTGTCTACACTCTGTGCTTCATGCTCTCAGGGATTCAATTACAATTCAGGCTGCAAAGATGAGACCAGAATCCTGCAAGTTAACTGAATCTGTGCGCTGCAGGACAGTTTACTGCTGCTGCTGCTGCTGCTGCTGCTGCACAGCCCCCAAGTTGTGGGTGGTTTCTTGGTTTCAACTGCAGTTAGATGCACAAAATCTATTTTGAGAAAAATATAAAAAGTCACACCAGTATTCGAGGGGATTTTTTGACCCTCACTTAATTCTTTGAAAACAGCTTCACTTGAATGGCCCGTTCACCAAATCAAAATCACTGAAAACTACAATACACAGAATTTCTCCGCATTTGGTTTCTAGTAAGGAAAATCTATCAGATTACATCCAAGAATATACTGAAGTTCTAGATTGCCGCATTTTGAAGATTTTCTAGTAACATACAAACTGATGCAATTCAGTGATTACATTCCAACATGTATTAGCATGAAGTTCTAGAGCTTGCAACATATTTGACAAGATTATGCTTTAATGCAGTAACAGGAAAGGAGGGGCCAAGGTGATGTCAGAGTGTCCCAAAGAGGTGGTGTGACATCACAAATTAGGCCGTGGCTAACGTGTGAAACTGAGATTTTCATTGGCTAAAAGCAGCAAAATGAAGCCTTTTTTAAACCTGGTTTTGTATCATATTAGACATTTACTTACATGCATGAAGAAGAGTTGATACTGGTTTATACATTATTACAAACAACACGTGTTACTTTGTTGGGATTTTATGAGACTGTAGCCTGATCATCTGTTACTTTCTGGATAGATTTTTATTTTTGGAATGTTTTCAGGTGTATGCACAGACATGTTGATACTTGTAAAGACCTGACCAGCATTTCTACCTGATGAATGTGTGATAAACAGAGAGAAGAGAGATAGAGACACTGGACAAATAAAAGTTCTGTTTTTGTGTTTAAAATTTTTATGCAAATAAGTCGAGCACTAAAGCTTTTATTCTGCTGGACTGATGCTTCTTGTCGATGCAAATAAATGTTTTGTTCAGTTGGTGAGGCTGCTCATTGTTGCTACTCTTTCATTTAGATCAGTTTGGCATACGTTGTTAACAAAACAATCTCACCTGATTTTATCTGCTGGAGCTCTTCCTCATATAACGTGGTCTTCAACAGCCATTCTCTAATCTTCATCTGCTGATAACGATAATGTGATAAGATCAAAAGAATGAGAAAAGCTGCTATTTTCAGTAAGTATTTAAAGGTGCTATATGTGAGTTTTTGCTATTGCTGCATATTAGCATAATTAGTTTAAACACTGCAAGTTCAGCAACAGTTTAAGCAAAAAAGGCAACTCTGATCAACACTCTTGCTTCTATTTCTATGACGTTTCTTCTACTGACATTAGCATATTAACCTGCTAACCCTGGCCCGTCCTGTCTCATGATACCACTTTGGAATAGTTCTAAACAGCTGTTAATGCTACCGTTTGCTATGCAGTGACAGCAAAAACTTCCATATTGCACCTTTAAAATATTTTACATGGCCAAAAAATGTGGACACCCTAGCCAAACCACTTTAGTGTGTTTTGGGTTTGTGTCCATTTTCCCTGGTTAGCTCCAATGAAGGGGAATCTTAATGCTTCAGTTACATTTTACAGACTTGTGTTCCTCCAGCAGTTTGGTGTGAATGTAACTGATGGTTCTGATTCCTCCGAACTTGGATGACCACTATCACTGATTTTATTGTTCACCTTCCAATTTTGACACACTTCCATGGGTCACGATGCCATCGACCACTGCCTGCCAGACTAAAACTATTGGTGACCATGCTATGGCTATCTGCTTTATTTGATTAATTAGCATGAGAAGACTTAAGAAATGCAAAAAAATCATGTTGTGAGTCACTCATTAATTTACTCTTATTTTCATGTTAAGCTAATGCCAGTGACACTCATCATATCCTGCAGATGTGATGAGTGCAGTTAAAGCTTTCCAAGAGAGGGGGATGCATTAGTCTGTCTGAATCACTGGTTGGCTTCTAATGTGAAACAGCTGCAGCATGACCAGGAAGATCATAAAATAGGATGGCAGCTTCTGTTGAAATTATGGTTCAAATATAAAGCAATTACATAAAATAAAGGCCAAATTGCGTGGTGAAAAGCCTGCTGTCCATAGAGAAGAAAGACACAACAAATCATACAAATGTGGATAACTGAGCACACAACAGAAAACGGACTCAAGTGGTCAATTTGTGTGACTCACAGGGATACACAACCTACATTTACTCACGACGCTCTTCTCTGTATAAACCTGCAGAGGAGTTAACACGCATCTTTGCAGAAATGTACTTGCTGCATTAACATTTTGAGTCTAATTGAGTTGTAAAAATGTCACATTCACATGATTTTTTTTTTTTTTTCCAATTTAACTTCAGCCTCAGGTCATGACAGTTTTTAACACACACTGGCATCTCAGTCATACACAGCATTGCTTGGAAATGCAAAAGTTTTATTGCAAGTACGAAAAAGGTTTAGGTCTGCAACTTGATTCAAAACCCGTCGAAGAGATCGAGTTGCTTTGCTGAACTCTTTTTTTTTTTTTGTAATTTCAACAACAGCTCATCACACTTGGAAGTGAATGAAGCAGACGTGCTTAGGCAAAATAAACAGCACATTTTATATGAACACACAGAAAATCTTCATTACAGGCAAAATACTTTGATACATTTACTGTTCATTTAACACCAACTAGGAGAATCTGATTCTAGACTCAGGCCTGATTTAAAGAGCTAATTATAAGAGCTGTATCGTCTACATTCCCACAGTGACTCAACTACAGCACATTAGTCTCATTCACTGTTCTCAAATGGATTTTTTTTTCCCCCTCATTTCTGAGATAAGATTCATCCAAAATGCATCATTTGACATTTCAGACAGTCTCATTCTCCAACACTTTATGAGCAGAGGTCTTTATATGACTATAAGTGCTTTACTTGTTTCAGAATAAGCATCATTTTTCAATAGTGCATACTGTATATAATTTTTTTGAATGAAATCTCCAACATGAACTGTGATGTTACTTTACAGCTGAGTGCTGATTTTAAGTAGCAGAGTATTTGTTCAGCAGTTTCTTTCGCCTCAGTCATGAGCTGCTGAGCTGCAAATAATCACAATTTTCACTCTATAAACTTTATCATAAACCCAACCCTCAGATTCACCCTGCATTTCTGATTACATCCAACCTCAAACTGACAAAAACATTTTTATGACTCTTATTCTGTAATCACACTGATATTCTCTTTCCTCTCTTCCTCTTTGTCCTCATGTGGCAAAGACAGTCAGAGTCTGTGCTAAGAAGCCTTAATTAGTGCACATCTGTCAAACAATCTCCTAAAATCAGTCGGCGGTACAAATCACAAACACAGACCTGAGGATCAAACTTTTCTAAAAAGAAGGCAGTCTACAGTTCGTATAGTCCTACATCACGACGCGAGAGAACCTGCAGTTTTAGAGAGCTTTCACGTCTCCAGAAGCGACCTGAAGGTTCACGCGGTTTCTTCATCTGACAAAACAAACATCACAAAGCCTGAAGCAGGAAGACAATCAAAACACATCGACACAGTCCCTCTGTGGTCCCGGGCAACTTCAACAGAGACAGCTCAGCTCAGGTCGACTCAGCTTCGGACAGATTTGCTTTTAATGCTGCATTCAAGATGCGGTCAGAAGTCTGGAATTCCCAGGAAGTAGATTATATCTCCAGACATTATGTTTCAGTGTTGTAAAAATGCATGCCTCATGCAACAGCTAATATGTGGAATAAATATAGTAGTAATAAGTGCACATTTTAAATAAATATTATCGGCAAGTACTTCCTTTAGACTGAAGTTCATGCAATACTGAAAGCTGAAATGTAGTGTATTTAAAGGTCATTAAAAGGATTGCTGTGAGATGTCGAGGTTCTTTCTCTAATCTCCATTGTGGAATCGAAAACTTGAAACAATCACTTCGACCAAGATGCAAGCAGCAAATTCAAACTTCTGAACTTTTCTGGAACGCAGCATTAGCACCCTGCACATCATCAATCTGTCATTTCTTGGCATTACTCATGCAAAAATAACTTTCAGGGTCTTATTATAGCACACTGCTCGCGTCATTCCTGACTCCAATTTTGGTGATTTTCAGTTTTCCCTTTAGGCTGATGGATGGCTGCTTATTGGACGTCAAAATTCCACATTTAATCAACCTTAATTCAGGACAGAAAACTGCTGAGGACTGTTGCCTTCAAAGGACAGTAAGGAGATACGTTCAGGTGACCTCAGCAGGAATCAAATCTCTGACTTGTAGATAATCATGAATATTCTGCCACATACTGATGACCCTGAACTCTTAAGGACAGTCTTGTGGATCCTCTCTGACTGTAGTTACAGCTGTCAATCAACACAGGGACAGACATGTCTTCTCGGACAATGTCTAGGATATTTTTAAAAATCCATCACCACATAAGAGAAAGACATCAATGCTGAAATGGACGTGGGTAACATCAGAAAACTGAGGATTATGGAGCAAATCCATCATGTAAAAGTGATTTAATTCCCTTTCGGGGGGGTTAAACTAATATCTGAAATGTTTCCTATAGTATCTCCATAGGACCAGGAAGCGCATTGAGAGCAAGATGAGGGGAAATTACTCAATGACCTGCTTTGCCAGCAATAATATCCTTACTGATACAGCGAGGGATCACAGTACTAACAGGCTGTTGTTACTGTGTTTCCCCTGCTGCACTGCAAGCAGCACCTAACAATGAGGTAACCTAATTTTGTGCTGTAAGTAAAGGAAAATCTATTCTGCAGTGTGACATTCTTGGTCGTAAATAAGGCCCAAAGTTGACCCTCTGGTTTACCTCTAGCCTGGACTGGCTCACATGCCCCCTGACAAACGGAAGATTTAGAGTGACCCTTTATTTAGCTCAATTTTGCCCAACCATGTCCAGAAGCCCCGGTCTTGTGCCACTATAAGGTCTATAAACCAGACCAGTCCGAGAAAAGAAGACATTTTGCGGCCGGCTGCAGATGGATCAGAGGCAGACCTCCGGGCCCGGGTACGGTTCCCCTCCGCACCAGAAATCCGGAGGCTGTGAGATCTCCATGAGCCAGACCTCCTTCTCCTTCTGCTCCTTCTGCTCTGTGTTTTTAACCTCCGCTTCTGTCAGAACCCTGTAATAGTGACAGTCTCTGCCGTCGTCCGGGTCGTATGGCGGGGCCAGGATGTCCATGAACGCCGTCGGGCCGTCCACTGCGTCGATCTGGTGGAGGTTGTCCCGGTCAGGGGAGAGGACGCACGGGCCGCTCTCCTCTGTGTACTCCCCGGTGGAGCGGAGCACGGAGCGCCGCAGAGCGCCCATCTGGGCCGGGGGAAGCGAAGGCGCAGCCTGCGTGCTGCCGGATGGTCGCTCCAGCCTGTCGAAGCAGCTGATCCTGACCTTGCCGTACATGACTTTGAGCACGCCGTGCATCCCCGGGTGGTCGTGCAGGGGGATGGACGCGCCGCTCTTCAGCAGGAACACCCCCATGCTGAAGTGGTCCGTCTCGCAGATGTGCATATAGGTGACCGGGGGCGCCCCGTGGTGGTACGGGAGCGCAGGGGGCACGCCGGGCGTGCTGTCGTCGGCTCTCCGCGGGACGAGCTTCAGGTCCGCCGCTCGCACTTCCGTCATCAGGCTCTTCAGTTTGCCGTGGTTCTCCAGGAAAGACTTACCGGCATCCTCGCCGACCCGGGGCGGGCTCCTGAAGGTAACAAGAGCCTGCCGAGCTATTCTCTGAACGATGGAGGTCATGTTGCTGTCGCCTGGCATCATACCGGAGCGAGGAACGACGCTGCCCGGTCTACACTTGTCGTTCCTTAACGGTAGCACTGTGGCTAGCGCCAAAGGTCGTCTATTAGCACGATGACTCACTCCGCTGACTTCTTCCTCCTCGGATTTTAGGCCCTGTGGATGGTATGTAGTATGACCTCTGAGAGTCTCATGATTTCATAAGAAATTTGTGAAAAAAAATACATATTTTTCATCACTTAACGTATGAAAAATTACATACAATATAAAGTCAGTGAGGGTGAAAATCTGATAAAAGCCTGAATAAAAACAACAAACATCAAAATAACTAAACCTTCATCCTAAAAGACTGAGAAAGAAAAAAGAAATCTATGGTTTTAACCCTTCATATCCAAACCTAAGTGTAAATAAAAATCTGTCCATTATGTGCACTGCTCTCTGGGTTGTTGTGGTCTATGTTAGCATACAGACTGGTGTGTAAATGGACAGACTCATGGATGGATTACAGAACATGGTTTTACAGAGAAGTAAAACCAGAAAAAAGACACAAAGTGACACACAAAACAACTACAAAGAGACATAAAAAAAAAGACCATAAAGACACACAAGTGAGGATAGATGCAAAATGATGACATAGATGGGTAAAATGAAGAAAAAGATGTGTAGATTACGAGAGAGAGAGAGAGCGAGACACTACACAATCAGCCATTCTGTGGGTCTTACTCCTATGGAGGATGGGGGCTTTAAACATGTTGGTGCCCAGAGGCCTAATGTCTGTCCAACAGAAAAATATACAAAAATAAGAAAATGTCACAAAATAATTTAAATGTAATTTTAACAAAAAATGAATTACTTATATTTTTATTTAAGGAGGACTTATCTCGCTTTCTTTATTTAATGCCTCGCACTTTAAGATGACACTGTGGTAGACCGAGATGAGGGCAGAGTGAGACCTCACCTCTTTTTTCCTTCTCTTCGGTCAGCTTAACACGGCGTTCATTGCCCATTCGGTACGATCTGTTCTCAGCTCCTTCACGTGTTCATTCATTCGTGTTTTTTCCTCATGAACACATGAGGATTTGTATATAGGGAAAGAACTCAAAGAGTAAATGGCAACGTGAGTGTGTGGAGGTGATTTTCAGGCGGGATCTGACTCAGAATCGCTCAGTCTTATTGACTTCAGTACCCCATTTTCGCACAACTGTCAAACACGTCCGCACCAGACTGCACTTTACATTTTACACCTCGTGCATTGTGGGATATGTAGTCAGTTCGGCGATAACGGCTACGCTTAGTAACACGAAACAACGTTTAATTCGATCATTGACAAAAAAGACTAGTTCTTGTTGTCACATTCCGTCATACAATCATAATTCTCCTACTCTGAATCAATTATTTTATTTCAAATTCAACTAATTGCCAAGAAGATGCACTACATTACCCAGCATGCCACAGAATATTTAACTTTTAATGATCTTTGTCCCCAGTTATTCAAATGCAGCCAACAAATGTAAGGTATCAGCTGCACTGACTGTGAAGGGAAAAGTCAACAACAGAGCTGAAACACAAAGGCTCTGTGTAGTGTGGCCTACATTTAAGCTGTCTATCAGTCAACATACACATAAACGTTTTAAAAATCTGACTACAAAAACTTACAATACATAATGAGTAGAAACACTGAAATAATAAAAAGCAAATGATATTTGTATAGAATATTAACCCTATTATAACCATTATTAACGTGTAAGAACTTGAGCTGGCATCAACTTTATTATAACTACACATGAGTATTAGTGTTAATATTGCCCATAGACTTTGCATTACCCAGGCTCTGGGAAAGTTTTACAAACAGAAAACCTCCATGAACTAAAAAATCATAACATAAAGAATTATGATTGATCTATTTTATGGTTGATGGTGTCCTGTCAATGGTTTTATAGATGTCTCTTTTACAAAACTTTCACATAACGTTTTGGCAGCAAGGCTTTGTACATCGATTAACTGCGGGCAGATACAGTCAGCGCCGTGGCATAATGAATGGGGATGTTCATTCATTCATCTATCACCTATACCGCTTATCGAGGCAGAGTACAGCTTGGACAGATCGCCAGTCTATCACAGAGCTAACATATATAGAGACAAACAACCACTCACACTCACATTCACACCTACGGACAATAAGCTGCATGTGTTTGGACTGTGGGAGGAAGCTGGAGTACCCGGAGAGAATCCACAGTGGCACAGGGAGTGAATGTGGATGTCAATCACAATATCACTGCCACTCTAAAATGTAGCTAATACATAGGGAGAGATTTCAGACACAGCCTCAGTCTTTAATTTGATACAAGGAAGGATTCTGGACTTGTAGTTGACATCTCCCCTAAGAGTGGTACGAACAAATGGATTCCAATTTTTAGTGAGGCAGATTTTTTTTTTTAACCTCAGTTTCTTATTGTTTGTACTGTCCTCAACCAGGAAAGTTTTACATCTATCCAAGGGTTGAAATGATCCAACAGATGGTCACATGACACGGTCGACGTCTGTGAAAAATGAACAGCATTGTCTCGGCGCACACAGTGGAACCCCAGAATAATCCCACCCAGAAGTGGATGTCATCTTCATGCATCACATTTTGGAATGTGGCTCGGCTGTTTGGTGTCAGCAGGTCATGTGACAGCTTTTCCATCACACTGATCCAGCTGGAGGGTCAGCAAAAATAAAACACTAACGAAAAACAGTAAGATTTTTTGTTTCATCGTGAATAAGAAACACAGTCAAGCCTGCACTATATCAACAATGACTCATGTATCTGAGCGTGACTCACTTGTGGCATCCGCGTTCGGCATTTCATTATAAAGATGTAGGCAGTTAATTTGGACGTCTTTCTACTGGGAAACACCCACCCACACACACACACACACACACACACACACACCACACACACACACACACACACACACACACACACGCTCATAAAAAGAAAGAGATGACAGCCTACTTTATGGAAATTCATCTCAATAAAGACACTTGTTTGGTGGAATTTGTCGGCCTATTAACAGATTTATTTGTGTTTATTGCGGAGAGAAACAGGAAGCAGTGGGTGGGAGAGGACTGTTCAGACCTGGTGTTTTGTTTCCAGATCCAAGTGACCACTTTTGATCAGATTTTGCGTCCCTCTCCTCAATTGATTTCATCAAAAAACATAGTGTCCCACATGGTTATCTTACAGCTGAACTTCAGATTTCTCCCTACACTGTTACATGTATATGTTGCATATGATCAGGCTGTACAGTAACTGTGTTTACATTGATTCATCAGTGTTGTGGTACAGAGCAACAATGAGCTACATACAAATGGAGTTACGCCCAGGAAACTTAAAGCATTATTCTTCTGTATCTTGTTACTGAGTAAGCGATGTGCAGTCATTGTGTTTATGCTCATTCATGCATACAGAGTGGTGATAGCGGCAAGCAGACGGTCAGCAGACTACTGAGAGTCTTTTCTTTAACTTCCTCAGTGTTGTCTGTCCTTTCTTTGTGGTGATTTTGTGTCTTATTGTAGTTCACATGTCTCTTTGTGGTCGGTTTGTGTCTCTGTGGTTGTTTTGCATCTCTTTGGGGGGCGTTTGCATCTGTTTGTGGTTGTTTTTTGTCTCTTTGTAGTTTGTGTCTTTGCAGTCGATTTGGTGGTTTTGTATCTCTTTGTAGTCAGTTTGTGTCTCTTTGTTATCATTAACTTCCTTAATGTTGTCATTAGCAACATGTATATGCCACATGGCATTTCCATCGATGCCGTGGCCCTGATACATGACGACATGTAGGAAGCGCACATCAAAGTGCACAGCAAACCTTATCACCAGTCGAGAACATCAAAGAAATCATCAAGAAAAAAAAACCCTCACGCAATTCTCAGGTTCTACCATATCTGCACATGACATCAATAATATGGTTAAGATTAAGGAAAGATTACTGCAGAAACATTATGGTCAAGGTACAAGGTTAGGCAACCACTTATTGTGGTTAGGGCATAGTATATATGGAATAAATTGAAGAAATTCACAAATTATTAACTTCATGAAACCAATTAAAAGTGTTTTGAAAGTGAGAAGAGACAGATGAAATTTGTTCCAAATTGAAGCAGCAGATATGACATATTTTGACTTCTAGTTGGTGAAATAGTTCAAACCCCCCCAAACACTGGATCATGAACGTCCCAAAATGCAACATCACTGTGGTACCATTAGGTTTATTTTCACAAACTTGACAAAGCTCCTTTAGAGCCTCAGGAGGCCTCATACAGCTCTTTTCATTGGCTGAGTTATACTCTTCATGACTAGTGAAGCTGATTTTGATGTGTTAAATCCTGTTTAAGTAATTGGAGAGTAAGGATCATTAAGTTTGCGGGCACAAACTACTTATTCGAGGGAACAACTAATGAAAACCTCACCACCCCTCTTGCGATCACATCATCGACGTGGTGTGGTGTGAACAGAGCCGGATTTGAAACCAGAATGTAATAGTTCCTCCTGTCACTGAGCCACCAGGTTGCCCTTATGTTGACTTTTTAATACCCACAATAAAAATATAATTTGAGTCTGTGTGAGTGAACTTGTAGTGATCATGAGGACACAAACAGCCCCATCCGTGGAGATGTCACCCGCTCCCACGCAGCTCACCTCCTCACTTCCCTTTCAGCTCCAAAGTCCTCAGCCTGTGTCTCGTGAAATCAGTTTGACACCCACCTACTCACAATGTGACACGCAGGCATCGTTTGTACGCCAAAAATACTCCTTGGTGTGTTTTGCGGTCAGGGCGTGACGTCGCACTTCTCCTGAAGCAACATGTTGTTTTTATTAGTAGGAAGTGAAGGCAGGCTGAAAATAGACGCCGTGATTCAGAGCCCGGACGGTTTTAGCCCTGATGTCGAGCCAAACTGTGGAAGCCCTGCGTAGGTCGTCCTCCAAATCAAATAAACAGGATGAATTATTATGCTGCAACAGGCTGTCGCTGTCTGACCAAACTGCACACACACATATACACACACAAAGCCTTGTATATTTATAACACAACAGTAAACAGCAGAATGACTGTATGTTGTTGTGTGTAGACTACAGACTCTTCTGAGGTCTGCTGTCATGTAAGTCGTCTCACTGGCACAGAGGGTTTTGTTGCGGTGTGCTCTACATGAAGTCCACTTAAATTAATAGAGTTGTGAAGCTGAAGGAGCTGCTGACGTGAAACTGGTGGAGTCATTACGAGAAAGATCAACAACAGTGTGAGAAAATATCTGGGCCTCTGAGTAAAAAGTCAAAGGAACAAGACAGAGAGCATAAAATTGAAGGAAAGATGTTATCTACAACTCCCAGGATGCATTTTCACTGAGAAACATCCAACCACAGAGTTTAAATGTTGTGCTGTGGTCTCCACTACTATGAGCTGAAGCTAAACATTGCATTTTTTGGGCATGTCCAGATTGTATCTCAATTGATTTTAGAAAGTCTGGACAGAAAAAAAAAAAAAAAAACACATAAAATGTGATTTTTGGAAATGGGATCTAAACCACGTGGGCAGTGGAACAGTGGTTAGTACTGTTGCCTCACAGCAAGAAGTGTTCTGGGTTCGAAACCTGGTTTGCGTGGGGCTTTTCTGTGTGGAGTTTGCATATTCTCCCTGTGCCTGCATGGGTTCTCTCCGGGTACTCCAGCTTCCTCCCACAGTCCAAACACATGTACGTTAGGTTAACTGGTGACTCTAAATTGCCTGTAGGTGTGAATGTGAGTGTTTGTCTATAAATGTCAGACATATTATAGCCTGGCGATCTGTCCAGGGTGTATCCCGCCTCTCTCCCAGTGTCAGCTGGGACTGGCTCTTAAGGATAAGCGGTATAGATGATGGATGTTTGAATAGATCCAAACCACATTTGGAGGTGGACTGTGATTCCAATCGGATCTCCACAGATGGGTCTCCGTCTTGCAAATCGGATTTCAAAGTCACTTGTATCCTGACACGCTACATCAAATCTAGAGAGATGGTACGTAGTTACTAGTGTTTACATTGTAACTACAGCAAACCATGCAGAATGGTTGGTGATGTCTGGACACAAATCCAGTGAAGCTGAATTTCCTCTCTCTCTACTTGCTCTCCACTTTACACAGCAGCATTATATCTCTTGATAACCACAGCGCTGTACTGCAGGGATCACAAATATGTGTTTGTATAAGCTAAATATGGCTAATCTGAGGTTTGCGTGCCATTGTTCCTCAGACACTTCATCTTGAGTGGATCCAAATGTGTTTTGTGACAGAGGCTTTGGTCCACAGGGTATAGACAGGAAACTGGATCTGGAGGCCAAAGAATTCCACAGGGAACCTTTACATGCAGCCACTGACATCACACAAAACCCTGGGTTCTAAAATGAAGAGAGTTAACTCCAGAAACCAGGCTGTTGACCCACTAATTGCATCAGCATTAGTGGCTTTACTGTACGTTCTGCGCAGAGCCTGGTGGAAATCTTGTAATAAATACTGTGATTAATCTAAAAACCGCCAAAAAACCTCTACACACAGCTTCCCCAGTGGTGTTTGGGTAAAACTGGCCTTGTGCAGCCTCTGCACAACAAACAAGAGCTCAGCTTTGTGCCTGATTTTCGTGTCAGCTGTGTGTCTCTGCTTGCAGAAGTCTGTTATCTGTCGCCCACATGGCCTCAGACTGTAGCCGGCCTGCAGGGTGACAATCTGTAGATGCTCACACTGATACGGCTGCGTGACGGGTTTCAGAAAACATTTTTTTGCTCTGCTGAGATTGTCCAACGTCAAAGCGATGATTTCACGGCCAGAGCGTGCGGGCCGAGAGCGTTGTGTGAGCCACCACGGTGACGTCAAAGCGTGGCGTTATCGTGTTTACTCTCTCCATGAAAGATCAACACCAGCCTGCAGTATTTATTGACATGCTGTGATGCAGTTAGGAAGCATAACATAACAAGCCATTTAACATTCTGTTGTGGCCTCAAGTTCATCACTAGGTCAAAAAAGAAACAAGGAAAAAAGGCAAAAATGAAAACATGTTTGCCACTTGGTGGACAAGATGACAGCTGCTGATAGGAGAGGACTCTGTCATGGAGGCAAAACTCATCACACCTAGAATTCAATTTCAGTGTTAACCCTGTGTAACCTTGTTCAAGAGGGTATCATCTGTACTGAATGATTTTACAACTTAAAGGTGATAAACTGTTCTAGAATCAGTGTAAAGTGGACAGAGGCAGTTGACATGTATCTACAGTAGAGATTACCAGATTGTGATTACATATTCACCATCTCAAACATCTGGGCCTGTATTTATCAAACTGCTGAAAATAAAAAAATTTGGACTGAAAAATAAAAGCAAAAATCCTTCTCTTTTACTCACAAACTATTCATCAAACTTCTTACTTAAAAATTACTCTCAAATGTCAGAGAGCTGCAGAGTCTATGAAGTTGCAAGAGCCAAACGTTGATGAAATATTTAGATCTTTTAAATCATTTAATGACATTTGCACAGAGTTTCAAATCCCCAGATCACACTTCTTTAAGTATTTGCAGGTGCGTCATATTATTGGTTCCCTGCTCAAAAAGTGACAATGCTGATTAGACTCCACTGAGTTGGAACAACTTATTAACTCTGCCACTTCAGTTAAGGGCAAAATTTCCCACTCAGAAAAATCTAGCTGCTCACTGCCCCAGTTCTTATCGATCTTTGAAAATAACTTGGGAACAAGACCACGGCCTCACTGTCAGTGATGGAGAGGTGGCATGCCTGTGCAATAAACTGACCTCCCCACCACTAGGTAAACAGACTAATTATAGATTCTTATATACATTTTATTTAACCTCAGTGAAGGTTAATAAATTTGACCATACAGTCTCATCTCTGTATAGAAAGTGTAATAATGAACCTGGAACATTAAGCATTTATTTTGAAATTGTAAGGTTGTTTCTTTTGAAAGAAGATCCAATTTTGAACTCTGATATGGTCAACAGCTTTCTCCTTTTTCTCCTGAAAAAACAAATGCATTTATAATGCTTATCTATTTTGCAAAAAAAAAAAAAAAGTATTCTTGCAGCATGGATTTCTCAATCAGAGCCCACCCTGGTGCAGTGGTTGGAGCAGATAATTGAATTTCTATCACAAAAGGAAATTACAAGTGAACGACAATTGAGACTGCAATGTTTTCAGTCCACATGTTCTTCAGTATTGGATTATATAGAGAGTTAAAAATAATATTTTCACAACAAATCGAAATCTGTCCACAGGTTGGTATGGTAGGATGCATTTATCCATTTATTCTTTTTAATGTTATTATTACTGTTTTTCTGTTAATTAAAAAAAAAACATTTAGGTGTGGACATTTAACAGGTTGCTTTTTTTCTCTCCTTTTTTGGTCATTTATCAGCTGTAAACAAACAACAAGAATAAATCTGACACTGATTTTATTTCTAATCACTGTCTAAACATTTTCACTGAATGCTTGTCAGTGTGGAATCAGATTCTCCTTATTATGTGATTTCTCTGACGCACCTCATCTACGAACAGAACATCTTACAGCAGAATTTTATTTCTGTTTCAGACAATTTCCTGTTATTTCACCCTGTTTCTATATTTGCACATTATACATACAGAACAGGATATTGGATATGATGGATTTTTTATGGAGGTGGGAAACACTGGGATGCTGGGGACGGTGCCCTCCAAAATAGAGAAAAATAAGTATTTTCAGATGACTGTTAGTGTGAACGAGACTGAAGGAAAAACTGAGAATCTTGGGTTTTTACTACTTCAACATATTTCTGTGTTTTCCCCCCAGGCTTTTGGAGAATTTGAACTTGAGAAATGGTCACCAACGCCTGGGAAGAAAGACAGAAAAAAACAAACAAACCAAAAACTGCGTTGTCATGGTGATCACTTCCTTATGTTCTCTCACACACATGCACACACATAAGCATGGTCAGATTAAGGCATTCAAAGGCTCTCAGGCTGACCCATGTTCCTTCCACTCTCCTCTGTACTTTATGTAACCAATCGCCTTCAAGTACCCTCATGTGAAGCGCACATACACAGCAGCTTCAAGGGATTTCGCTTGTAGCCCCAGAAACCAACAAGCTGAAATAATACCTGCCCCCATGTATAAAGTCAGGCCAATACAATGACTAGGATGGTGTTATGAAAAATGTGTTGTATCAGCTGGCCAATAATTGACAAGGAACTGCAACATATAAAATGTCAAAAGATTGTCAATACATAGAGGATTAATGGTAACACAACTGTAGGGCGACAACAAGTGACCTGCAAAAAGAACAGCAAACAGCAGGACTGAAGTGCAGAGTGAGTATGGTTGAAAGAGGAAAAAAGCCCTTCATCATTGAGGAGCAAAGAAGACCATAATGACTGGAGTGAAAATCTGGTGAAGGGTCAGCAATGATGTCGGGATGCTTCAGCGAGGCTGGAATTAGGCAGATTCGCCTTTGTGAAGGAGGCATGAATCAAGCGACGTACATCCACGTTATCCTGGAATAACGCTCGCTGACAATGTTCCCCAACTCTGAGGAACTGTCCTGGATCAGGACAAAGCTCCATGCCTCATAGCCAGATGAATTAGGCTGTGGATGGTAATGCATCTCAAGACACATGAAAGCTTCATGCAGATTTTGAACTTTTCCCATGTTATAACATTAGCATTGTGCTGTTTTAAAAATGAATATGAACTTGTTTTCTTTGTATTATTAAAAGTCTTGTTACCAGTTGTTATTTTCTGCAAACAAATGCTCGAAATTATATTTTATTTCAAATTTGGGTGAAATGTTGTCAGTAGTTTGTAGGGTAAACAAAATAGGATTTCTTCAACACATATCTATAAATAGTAAAATCCATGAAACCAATAATTTTGTACTGGTCTCTTAATTTTTTCCAGAGCTGTATATGTGTGTGTGTGTGTGTGTGTGTCTGTCTCATACTGTGCAGTCATATTACCAGCTAATGGCAAATATTGCCAGAGTGGAGACATTGTCATCATCATGTGGGTGTCTGTGTGTTTGTGTCTGCTGATGAACACACACTTTTAATCATGATCATTCGCAAAATCTGGATGCCGTCACATTTTTACACACCACATGACTAACCCTGACTCACAGAAACATTTTTGTGTTACAGCAAAACTAACTTTAAAGTTTCTCTGTGTGGTGCTTTTTATATTCCTTAAATTAAAAACCATATGTTTCATCAGCTGTGGTTAGCTGTGACCCAAATCCATATTACTCTTATTTTTGAGCAGGTCTAGGGTCTGGTCTGTCTGCAGAACCCCCCTGACAGTGTGCTTTTGATGGACATTATTCTGCCACAGTGAGGTAGAAGCTTGTAAAAACCAAAACTAACTGTGGGTGGTGGTGACAAAAAAAATTCTGCTATCTCTGTATGATGTTAAACTGGCATTGACACTTGCACTTGACAAGTTGCAGTATTGTATCAGTGATTTACTATATACCAAGAGCAAAAACAGTATACTATAATGGTTAGTATGAGTACACACTGATATTCAGTTGGGATTGAGTATGGACACCTGATGGTTTCTTTTGGCATGCAGGTACTCTGCTTTGTAAGTATGGAAAACAACTATAAAAGTAACTCACTGTTAACATGACTGACACTGGTGACTCCTTGTGGTGGCAACAACAAAGTGGCAAACAGTAATGCAAGCCTGTCTGCTGTCTGCTCGCTACCCATAAAATACCCAACATAAAACCAAGGTGAGCACAAGACATTCATAGGAGGCATTCTGGGAAATGTTGGAACCCAGTTACTGAAGACCAAGAAGTCAAACCATGTTGAGGCTAAAACTAAAAAAAAGCGTGAGGCCTGATGCAACCTTCCGAGTGAACAGGGCAACATCCTGTAGGTACATCCCACATATATTTCCACATAAGTACATCCCTGTACTTATGTGGAAATAGTGACATCAAGTGGCCATTTGTGAACACTGCAACAAAGCAATTAAAAAGCAGCTTTACAGCACATTACAATATATCAAATGTTATCAGATTTGGTGTTTTTATATAACTTTTGCATGTTGCTGCTGTTGTGAGAAATAAATAAATATAACAACAAATATAAACTTACACTATTTTTTGAATATCATTTTAGCAAATTTCAGCAATGTACAGATTGCTGTGTGTACATAAATACACGACCACCAGTGATGGAAGAAGTTTCCGATTTTTTTTAGCTGAAAGCTGATTAACTCATCTCCTTCTACCTTGTCACGAACCTTCTTCTTGTACTGCATGTACTCCTGGTAGCTTAATCTATGATGATACATTATTATATGTCATTTGTTGACTATATATTGAATAAGTAATATGAAACTACAAAGTCACTAGATACTAAAGCTTTAAAATAAACAGTGGGGTAAAAAAAAGTATTACATACGTTTTACACTGCCACATACTGGAGACCAGTGGTAACTCCAACCCCTAAATCCACAACCCCTGAACAACAACAAAACATAGTAAATAATCTTGGTGTCATATTTGTTCTTTAATCATCAATGGTTATCACACAGACCAACAAGTTTCAACATAAAAAGTATTCCAGGTCTTCACAGTATTGCATTTTGCACAGTGTTATACAGACTACAGAGTTTTTGAGTGAAGGCACAAAACTAGAGATTACTTCTGCAAACGAAATCCCTACAGACAAACATGATGAACTCAAAGATATTAAACTTGGCCGCGGAAACAGTTTTACACAACATAAAACTAACTTTATCTCTAAAGACTCACGGCAATAAAGGTAGTAGTGTCATAATCAAACAAACATTAACTCCAGTTAGAATACTTGCTTCTCAGCCTTTTTTTCTCTCAGTTTCAGAGCTCTTTGCACATTTTCCCAAAACATCTCGGAACACAGAAGTAATAAAATCTATTTTCAAGACTTTTCCAAACCTGTGCACGAACCCTGCTGATTGTCCAGCATACAACACATCCCTTCACATGAAATCCAACGGCTCAAAGCTAAGTGCTCTCAGTCGGTTTAGTGCAACTCTCCTTCAAATTCCATTAAAATAGACCTCGCTCTGCTACAAAAGTACACATAATAGTACAAGATAACAGTATTTTATAAGTACTTTGCTTTTTTTTTGCTACATATGAAGCATGCTTTCACAGTAACACAATAGCTACATATGTAGTAGTAGTAGTAGGGCTGCATCATGCATCTTCTACCACCTTCCAATGACTGAGCACCAGAAACTCACAACAGGAAGCAGTTCACCAGACACAAACCTGAAGCACTACACACACTCCTCCACACCCGCATCTTTCAAGAGCTATGCTGCTGCTTCAATAAAAACCCCACAACTCGGATTTCGATGGTTACAGGTTTTATATAGGTTTTATCATGTAATGTAAATAAGACACTTGGTTTCTGCAAATGGGGGTAGGAGATTAGAGAAACCTGGTGTCTCATTTACATTACATAATAAAAACTGATCGAGCTTTGTGACTCATGTAGCTGACAACAAAAACTGTTCACTGTTTTCACTGTTGATACAACTCTGTGTATCTGTTTTTCTAGAACAGAAACTGTTTTTTTAATTGACAGCAGCAGACACACTTGGGCTAACATCACCACTATCTAAATTCACAAAGTGCTAGAGGATTCAGAAGTCTAATCACACACAGATCTCTGGGATACTCAGTGGGAAATTTGTCCAAATTTATCTAGATCAGGTTTTCATGTGGTGAGAAGCAGAGGAGGGTGGATCTGATGAAACCCTACTGAAGTTTACCCTAAGCATTTTAGGGCCCTGAAGCCATTAAAAACTGCTAATGCCTTTTTTGCTTTATATTCCATATATATTCCATTTAACATATAATATTACTGAATTTCTAATATTTCAATCTGACTTCATTTGTTTAACTGGTGGAAAAAAATACAGTACAGCATCTGGCTTAAAAATATTGGCAACTTCCGCTAAATTTGGAACAAATCATTGTTGATACCACTGCTGGTCAAGCCTTTAAAACGGGTGCCTGCAAGCTTTATTCACTTATATTTAAAACTTTTTTATCACCTCATTAATTCCAATTAGAAATGTAAATAAAGTAAACTAACTTCAAAAAACTAGAAATTTAAAACAAACAAACAAAACAAAACAAAAAAAACATAATGGTGAAGCATCAGAAGAGTGTCTGTCTCTCAGCAGAAGAATAAAACACCAAGATGTGCGTCAAGGATTTTGAATTCTGTATTATGTAACTGTATTCAAGTCAAATACTTGAAGGCCTTGAATTTATATAACATAATTCAAGGAATTTTAAAACCTTTCCAGGACCTGCAGACACCCTGTTGAAAATTAAAAAAAAGATATTATTTGTGTTTGTGACCCAGATAAATGTTCTGCCAAGTTTAAGTACTGTGGGACTACTACTTCCACTTGACGACACATAATAGCTTTGTATACAAAATATCTATTAACACTGTCAACAAAACCTAAACCAATGACGGTAAAGATACATTTTACACTGAATACCATCTTTTACATATACATTCTTATGACTGAATGAGTGCAAAAATGACATGTAAACAGATCGTACGGAACGATGCAAAGAGAGAGAGGAATGATTCTATAAACAAGCTGTCATGAGTTGTTTAGTTTACTGCAAATGTACTGTATGCATTCACGGCACTGTAAGTCACTTTGGATGAAAGCGTTGATAACGACGTCATTCGTTTGTGATCGGAGAATCTCCACCCGTTTCTGTGTGAATGAGTGCGAGTTTAAGCCTGAGCGAGATAAAAGTCAGGTCTTAAAACACTGCATCTCTTCAGTTGTGAGCTATACATTAACTCGGAGTACATTCGTTATATGTGTGGTGTCCCTCCAGAGCTGGGCCAAGCTGCTCCTGCATGTACATGGCTTATTTTATCTGGCAATGTCGTGGAGAGTAAAACGTCTCAACTTTTTTAGCACAAAGACTGGCATCAGGGTAGGCTGATTTAAGCTTTAATTAAAGGATAAGTCTGGTGTTATTCTATTTTTTTTTGTTACAAATTCCCCAAAAAAGACCAAAACCAAGTATCCCAAGCCTTTTGGTTCACACTGAAGATGTAAATATTTAAAAACAGTGCACAAATATGTAGTTTCATGATCAAAAATTTGAGACTGTAGTATTTGGGGCAGCAGGACAGTGTATGTTGGACTGAGTCAAAATAAACTACAGTGTGTGTGCTCATGGCAATGAAGGAACATGTGAGCCAACAGTGTGGCTCACTGATGTGTTGTAATAGTTTCTGGAGCTCTGATAAATCTTATTCAGGCTTTGATACACACACACACACACACACACACACACACACACACACTATTGTTTGTAGGAGACTTTCATTTTGGTTTCTGGGCTTTTTGTGAGATTTGTTGACAAGAATAAAAATACAGAACTTATCCTTTAATCTGTGGAAATGTGTGCTGGTCTTCACAACTATGGGTATATCAGAGAGCTTGACAGTTGTTAGAAGGTGTATCTTGATGGTGCTAGGCTAGCAGATTCCCCCTTCATCCAGTCTTTGTGCTAAGCTAGGCTAACACATCCTGAACCGCTCTTTGTTCTGAACACAGAGACATGAAACAGATATCTATTGTCTCAACTGACTCTGGCTAAGGTAGAAAACAAGTGTTCTTCCAAAAAAAAAGTTGTACTGCTCCTTTAAAGAAAGGCTGAAAAGTGGGTTAACTAGTGCACATCTGGGTTTACCCTCCACTACATCTCTGGTTTAAGCCTGCCTTGGTGACAGACTGGTGGATGGCTAGCTCCATACAGCAGGACCACTACTGCAAGGAAAAATAAAAATCATAAGTATTTTCAAGTCAACATATCCAACATTTCTCTCTATATACAATTACCAGAAAGTCTCTGAAATGGTCCTAATGTAGAGAAGCCCACCATCTGTCATCTGAAGCAAGTTCAAACAAAAGCCAAGAATAATATGCAGACTGTATATGACCCAGGTCTGGTGTCATCAGTCTCTTGTCTGTGCTTTATAAACCAAATCAGAGCTGCGAGGGTAACACATAACAACATGTCAGCTAAAAAAATGATCCCCTAAAAAAAAAGTTCCCATTATTAATTACCACTATATGTACAGCTAACGATTAGGGTTACATTTTAAAATCCATGAATAGGGTCACCTTTGTTGTGCATATGTGACAATATGTCTGTTTATGGGTTTGAAATATTATATGAAAAAGTGTGAAACACATTCAAACCTAAGACAATAATAGTTTTTAAACTGCCCCATTGGCCAGATAATGCATTTCTGATGGGGAAAAGACGCACCAAAAGATATCCACAGCCTCCCCCTTACAGGGTGATGCACCAAATCTAAATCAACATCTGCTACACTTCTGCAAAAATGCTCTGAGAAACTGGTGGCAGAATTGTCTGTCTGTTGGTGGAGGACGTTACAAAACAAACAATATTTCAATCAAAAAAAGGTATAAAGTATTCTGATGGTGTGTATTATTTTTTGGCACAATGACTCAATCAATGAGGATGAACCAGTAATCAGTCAATAATTTAATCCCCCAGCTTCACCATTATTTTGGAGGGAGTCTTGATGCTGGTGGTGGTGCAGGTGGTGAGGGTCTGATGTTGGAATCTGCTTCACAAGGTGGAAACAGCACTCTCTTAGTGCAGTTTATTGACAGTTCACCATGCCCGTCAAGCTCTCCATTTTTGCACTGTACAGTGCAGTTAACACTGGTAACAGGGGCAGATTTATCACTCCAAGATTATCAAATAAATAAATTATTACATGTCTAAACAATGCATCCTTAATTTCAGACAGAGGTAGACAAAAGACTTCTGACTTCAGTGATTTCTTTACCGTTTCTGGCAGATTTTATCACCTGTAGCTACCAAGCTAATTAGGCTAACATACGCTGGTTAAAAACAATGTCGGGCTGCTTAGCTCACATACATGTTTATGTTTTCAAACAGTAATCCCTAATGTAGGTGGAAAGCTAGCAAACCAGACATGTTAATGATTGCAGTTTACATTAAGCCAGACAGACTGTGTTTTTTTGACTTAACGTAGCCACGGGACACGTGGTCAGTTTTGTCCTGCAACAATTTCAGTAAACTTAATCAGACAAGACAGCTGTGTTCTCAGTGCTGACAGAAAGGTAGCATTTCTTTGTGCAATTCTATTATGAACAGAAAGTGAGAATAAAGTAAGAAAAATATGCATCTGGAGTATATGGAGTCTGGAAAATGCAGACAATATGACCTGCCTGCTCTGAAGTGAAGTTCAGTTTCCTATCACAGCGGATCTTAAGACTGCCGCCGCTTCAACGTGCAGAGAAATCCAAAGCTTGACAGACCGGCTGTGCTTAGCTGTGGATGCTAAGCTAATGTTGAACATATATTATTCAGACGAGGGGTCAACTGATGAACTGTGTCAACTAGTAAAGGTGATCACTGGCAATAGTTGCTGCCATTTGGCCTTAAAAGCACAGACAGAGAGAAGATAACTGGACTGATCAGGAGTTTTTGGGAAACCAGGCCGAGATGCAAAGGTTCGACCAGAGGAGAGGACGTGTCATCAGCATCACTGGGACCTACTTATACTCAAGCCATCTGATTCAGGAGGATTTCCATGATCAGACCTCAGCTGTCATTAAATCTTAAATAAGTAAACTCATACAAAAGCACATTTTTACCTGAAGTTTCTCTAAAATTGAGTAAAGAATTCAGAACAGAAGTAATACTAAAGACTGAGACTATCTATTATACTGAGATAAATACTATGATTTGTGCTGTCTAATTAGACAAAAGACTAGAAGCTGACATTCATTTATATGTTTGAACACTCACATCCCACTGAAAAGCACCCAGTGTAACTATTTATAACCGTTTATTTCAGTAAAATAATCTATGGAAAAGTACAAAATACACAATACGACAGTGTTGGTGATAAAAAACCATCACAATATATACCGTTATGTATTTGAATACATCGAGCAGTAATATTTATTATTGCATATTGTTCTTAAACCCTGTTATGCAGTGTTATGTACTGTGATCTCTAATGTGTTTTCTTCAGTTTGAAACAAAATGGAAAAGTTAGTTTTGTTCTATTTTTGTATTTATTCTCTCTACTGGGGATCAAACTGCCCAAAACCAAGCAGCAGTCATTTATAAGAGTTTTTGATTTATAGTTTAGATTAACCTTGTGCTGAAAAAATGACTTAAGTGATTCTCATAGTAGCTGCAATTCGATGAATACTCTAATTGTTGCATCTTGTACAGTGTATGCAGAGAGTCACTTACATTTTGTTGAAAATTTCAGATTTGCATGTCATTTCAAAAAAAGATTTCATAAATGACTATTTAATTTTCAGTTCCATACCTACTAAGAAACTTAAACGTGCCATTTGAAAAAAGAGTGTAGGCAAGGCAACCTTCTTGTAGGCAAAAGGTTTGTGGTCAAAACAAATCTGATTTGAGCTCTGTGAGTTATTTCAGTATAAAGCACTGTCATAAAGACACTTAATTAATTTAAGTTTTATTATACTGAAGAGGAACTGCTTAATGTAACTACTCCAAAGAAGACTGATGTGGTGGATGTGACCTTGCAGTACTTTTCCACAGGTTATCAAACTGGAATAAAGTCATTGTATAATAAGGTTTTACCCACTGACATCCCCTCTCCCCGGTGTGTCCCTACAGTTCTAGGCCTCGTACCCGGTGGAGCGGCGGCGCTGGTGGTT
Organism: Lates calcarifer; assembly: GCF_001640805.2. Classification (NCBI taxonomy): domain Eukaryota; kingdom Metazoa; phylum Chordata; class Actinopteri; family Centropomidae; genus Lates; species Lates calcarifer. The sequence continues at coordinate 20,154,075 of NC_066848.1, forward strand.
CCAGATGTCGTCTCTGTGTTCGGGTCGGCAGAACAGCCTGGACGACTGGGCCAGCCGCTCCCGGCGCTCCCGTTCCCGGTCTCGTTCCCCGCCTGGTTTGGAGAATGGAGGACGGCTACCAAACTGGGAGGAGGACTGGGACCTGCTGTCATGGAGTCCAGACGAGGACAGCTGACCTCCTGCTGACCTGGGAATGACACAAAAACATGAACAAAGCAAATAATGGGTGTTGTCCTATTTTCACTATTCCTTCTCTCCTAAAGTGCCTGGCAAGTGATATCCACCACAGCTCAGTGTGGAAGCCAAGGCTGAAGACACCAACTTTTTTGGAATATCTGGTGTTACCACAACTTTCCTGTTCTGGGTCAAAGTCAAAAAGCCACTGTAGCAGACAGGCACAGTAAGAGACTAGCTGATGAACACAGCGGAGCATTTATCAGCTTAAATGCTGGATACTTCCCTCAGGAGTTGGTAGAGACCAAAATCAGTGTGTGGTGTGTCCTGTTACGCCGTGGTGACCAGTTTTAAAAAGGCAGTGCATATGCTTAACACAACAGGGTGTTCAGTGCACCACTGTATCCCTCTAAATAAACGCTTTGCTTCACTTTGTTGCAACTGAATGTGCCCTTGCTGATAATGCTGTCAGCAACCCAACAGGAGAGACACTCTGCAGATTTCATTACATGGTCCTGTCATATACTAGGTTTTTACCTAGTCTCACTGTCAATGCAGTCTTTTTCAAACAATTCTTAGCACTTATTTTAATCTGCTTGGAGTAACAATTGGGAAGAACCTCTTTATTCTTCACTCACATCACTGCTGATATTTTGATAGTCAACACTCACTTTCAAAGTGGGAGGAAATGTTCAGTTGGGATCACTAATGAATGCAATGACAAAATCCAGGAATGTCACAGGTGAATAATGTCACTCACAATATGCAAACTCACACACACACACACACACACACACACACACACACACACTCTTTCAGCAGCACAGTGAGAGACAGGTAATCCCACTCCCTTGACTGAGCGGAAGGACAAAGTGTCACATGTTTAGTGATGAATTAAACATGACGACAAATCAGAAATCTGACAGACGACACAAGAGTCCTCATGAATGATTTAGCAGCCACTCTGTTACCTTTTGGCTTTGATTCAGACCAGCAGCAGGTCGGAGCAGCAGTTTACCTGCCCTGTTAGGACGATTCTGCTTTTTAAAGCTGAATTTGAGTAGTTAATAAGAGGATGTTCTCACAACTTAGTTTTCTTGTCTGTCAGGTGGTTAATTTAATTGAATCTCTGTCTGCAGCAACAGTGTGTTTATTTATTCATATGATGACTTAATAAAAGTGTATTTATTAATTTCATAGTAAACTGGTAAATGTTTTTTTGTAGAATTTGTGCAATCCAAATTGCACCAACATTGAATTCTATGTGAAACTTAACTCACCTGCTTTTAGTAATTCTGTGAGGTCCATTATCAGTTGGCTGCTGGTGCTATTGAGAAGACAGAAAAGGTCAAAGTTCATGTTTTCACTACAGCACTCAAAGACCACGGGCAAAAATCCAAGCAAAAAAACAGTTCTCAAACTTTAATTAAGTCAGTGATTTGAAGTCGGTGTGTGTTGTGTCATGACAGACTAAGACCTATGTGCGTATGTGTGTGTGTGCTGTTGTACCTTGTAGTGGTTGCACTGTAGCGGACTGCCGTTAACCTGGTAATACTCCACCAATCTCTCGGCCAGAGCGATGCGTCTCAGCAGGTTCTCAATGAAGTGCTGGATTCGAACTTTGCCGCAAGTCTCCTGTCTAGCTGCTGCTTCCAGAAACTTCTGGATTGTTATCACCTCCCTGGAAAACAAAAATGATGCCAATAACCAAATCTAACCTAATCCCTCAGAGCGAGTCAGCATTGTCACGGCTGAAGGAGTTTTCAGGCAGTTTATTAATGTCAAATTTCTTGGCCTTGTCAGAAAGTTCAAGTAGTTTTAAGACATCTGGCAGCCTGAGTTTTGACATTTCAGTGCACAAGTGATTCATGCGTGACTGGATCAGACGTCAAGGTGTCCTGAGTGCATGCCAAAGGACCCAGCATTCCAGTGGGCCCCTACATGTGCAAGGATGGATTAAAGGTTAAATGGAAAAGGTTCACTTAGCAGTTGCTGTGGATATCAACAATGGTCCCACAGCACAAAACACCCAGAATACTATATGTAGATTTTTCCTCTTCAAGACTGCACTTGTGATGCAGTTTGAGAAAAGCACCGAAACTGATGCAGCAGTGAAGTGATATTGTCTTTTTTACTCCACACATTGTCTGTTCGTCTTAAAACCTGGCTCCTACATCACCCATAATGCAACTCAACAACAGACAGTTGGGTTGGAGACTGGGGTGTGATATGTTAGTAGGTGCTAATGTGTCCTGGAGCCTGCAGCAGAGGTGCAGCGCATATATCAGACATCACATGGCTCAGAAACTAAAGGCTTTATACTGCTATGTAGTTATATCCCTCCCCAACACCTGCACAAGGACACTGAGGATGGAAAATCAGCTGAGTTTTCCTTTAAGGTCTTCAGATGCCCACACCAGTCAAACCCGTTGCCCTTTTACCTCTCTCGTCGTTCCAGTTCATTCTCCGAGGCGTTGAGCTGCTCCCTCAGCGCGGCGATCACCATGACAGCCACGTCCACCTGCCGGCTCAACGACCTCTCCCGTTCCGCGACCTCCTGCCTCTCCTGGGCCAGGTGCTGCGAGTGAGCGCGCTCACACAGGAGCTCCGTGTCGGTCTGGGCCAGCTCCGTGCTCACCTTGGCCAGACGGCGCTGCATGGTGCTGTCCGCCGCCCGCAGGATGCTGGCCAGTCGCCGGCGCACCGCAGCTGAGGCCGCCGCCGTCTCCAAACCAGAGTACGAATTCTGCTCTGGTGGTTACAGTACAGGGAATACAAGTCACTGCAGATGTAAGCATGACTGTACTGTTTGAACTACACTGGAGGTGTCCCCCACATACAATCTCAACATTTCAGTGACCCTGAAAACATCATCTATAAATAAGACCCTGCTCCAAAAACAATGTAAGTAAGTGAATCTGAACGTACCGACAAGATCCAGATCCAGGTCCAGGTCCAGGTCCAGGTCTGGCGGGGGGCCAAGAGGAGCCAGTGGAGGGAACGGGAAGTGATGGTGGTTGAGGTGATGGTAGCCTGCATCGGACTTTTTTGTTTTGTTATCTTCCTCATTTCTACCTCCATCTCTCTCTTGGCCATTGTCTTCCTCCTCATCCTCTTCTCCTGCATCTTCATCCTCTGTGCCTCCCTCCTCTTCATCTTCCTCTTCCTCCTCCTCGGCCTGCGTCCCCACCCCGACGCTCTGGGTGCGCCTCCTCACAGAACTGTACGAGTGGAGGTATCCGCTGTCCCTGCTGTCGCTGAGGGAGCGGGCGTGAGGCGGCCGCCCCGCGCTCTGCTGGCCCCTGCGAGTCGGGAGGCTCATGTCGTGCCAGGGGATCGCCGCCGTCAAGGGGTCAGGGAGTTTACCGGTGATGCTGAAGCCGCCGGTGATCACATCCGGCGAGCGGTAAGAGTGGCGGTACTCCAGGTGGGCGCGGAGTGAGGCCAGGCTGCGGAAACGCTCCTGCTCACCGCAGCGGGGGCAGCGGAAGGGGAGGTCACAGGAGGTGATGGGGTCGGTGATGGCGCCACAGGCCTGGCCGTTCCTCTCTAAGAGGAAGGAACCAGAACCTCTGGAACACAACTTCTGCTGCATCACTCTGCACCTGGAATACAGACAAACCTGAAGCTTTTCAACCTGAAACAATGAGTCAGTTAGTCAATAGGTTGGGGTTTTGGATTTGTCAAGCAAAAAAAGCTATTTAAGGATGTCGCCTTGAACTCTGGGAACTGACATTGTTCTGAAATTTTGCAGAATAATGGTAGAAAGACATTTGATAGATTTAGAGCTGAAAAACAGCTAATTAATTATCCTGTCTATGAACAGAAATACACTATAATCACTTCACCTTTTAAGCCATCATCATGTAAAAAAGCCAAACATCCTCATGTTCCATTTTCTCAAATTTAAGGATGTGCTGCTCTTACATGATAACATACTGAATATCTCTGGGTTTTGGACTATTGGTCAAACAAAACAAGGCATTATAATGCATTTTTCATATATTCTAAATTTTTTCAAACTAAATGATTAATGTATTAATCTGGAAAAATAATAGAAAAAATGACACATAATGGAAAAAGATGTTGGCTGAAGCCCTGAACTACACAAGTCGTTATTAAAGTTTAGAATGAAAGTTAAATGGAACCAAACAGACCAGAACAGCATGGAGAAATATTTAATGATCACTGGGTAATACTGAAGAAAAAAAACTCCAAAAGTAGCCAAAAGACTTTTTGCTGATATTAATTTAGTATGGCACAATATTAGTTTAGATATTCAACATGTTTTGTTTTAGGAATTGATTTAAGAACAAAGCTGTTAGTAATTGAGGGTTAAAAAAATAATAAAAAGACTCATACTATATATGCAAATGTGTATGTTGCACTAAGAGACTAGATGTAATTATGATAAACAGGGGCCTGATTAAGTCATGCAGGAGGGGTGGGCGGTGGGGGCATTGTCCATGCCTGTGGGATCACATTTTATGATTAAAATGATGTATACTTATTTGTCATGTTATTTGGCATTCATTTACTACTCTGTATAACCAATGTAACTACTGATAATGTGCAGTTTATTAAAACTGTTTCCCAATTTGCCCAAGTCCTACTGAAGTTTCTAAATCTGTACCTGGGTCTGCTCTGTCAAGTCAAATGATTTACAATAAAAACAGATGACAATAACCTGACACTGCTCAGTGTATACATGTCATTGCAACAGACCTGTGTTTTCATGTATCAATGAGTTACATAATCACTATAATCAAAGACAATGTGGCAGCATGACACCACAGTGCTTTGTATTGAAACTGTGTGATTTCCAACCTGAATAAATGCCAAGAGGACAGACTGGACGGCAGCAGGTGACCTGAACAGGCGAACAGCGGCTTTACTCCCCAGACACAAACAAAACAAACTGGGTCTTTTACATTTTACAGTTTCCCTCTGGTGTCCGTTTAATTCTGCGTCTAAAAACGGCGTAACAGGTCAATTCCTCCCACAGTCTTTAGCATTTTTGGCCAACTCAACGTTAGCTCTGCTCTGTACGGAGAGAGGGGGCTAACGTTAGCTAGCAAAGAGAAACAACCGCTGAATCATTACTGAACATGAATCAGATTTAACGTGCAGCTCTTACCGAGTGTAGTTTAACGGCAGACTGCGAATAAACGTCTAACCGTTACTGTCTGACGGTGGCATGTCGCAGATGGACACAGGCAGCAGCCCGCATGATGTCATTCATTCAACAGAGGACCAGCATCAAGTTAGCCCAAAATAGTCACAGCAATAACAACGAGACATCCGGTCAACGTTTTCAAAATGAAACCAATACAGTTACTTCCGGTCTGGATTTTCAAAACATTTTAAGTATGTCTTTGTGCCTCTTCTATTGTCTGTGACTTTTATTTTAAACTGCTGCTTTTGTCTGTCTCTAAGGAGAAGGTGGGCTTTATTGTTGACTTGTCCAAAAAGACGAAGAAGGAATGAGATGCTGGCTTAAAAACACAAAAACTAAAGGAAGCTCTGATAGCTGAAACAGAGAAGAAGAAAGAGGCTGAGACATGACTGGCCAGACGGGATGAGGACACCTTCAAAGTCAGAATTTCACTGGCCCAGGCTGGAAACAACCTGGACAAGTCTCAGTGCCAGTGAAGCTCTTTAGAAGAACTGTGGAGAAATGTGGAGAAACAGCCTCTCTATTCTCAAAATTTTATCATTCCTAACCCCTATGTTCTCCTCCCTCCTCCTGCCTTTCTCCCCTCTCTTTCCCCTCAGTAACACCTTTAACCCCATGCTCCCAATCTTCCCTCCCAACTCTTCACTCCCCATCTTCTCCCCTCCCCATCTATCCACTCTGACTTCAAGCTGGTAAGCCAGCAACTTCATGTGTGGGCTTTCTCTGGGTGTTCCACTTTTCTCACACGCTCCAAAGACACAATGTGATCATGTTGTAACACAAAAAAGTTGACTCTTACATACCCTTAGTTTGACTTGAACTCAGACTCTACAAGCATTTCGTACTGAGTTTGAGTCAAACTGAAGTTTGGACAGTGTGACCCTCTGTCTGTCCTGTGCTGTTTTAATGGTTCTTTGTGGAGTAAGGGAAAATCTGTTTCATCAAGCTGCTGGCAGGACTTCAGGTCAACCACCTCTTGGAGATTTGCTGTACTCCAGGGGTTGACTGGCTGAGGCATTTGGCTGCTGCCTCAGTAGTTTGGTGTTTTTCCCTCTCTGCTGGTTCCATAGATGCATATTTTATTACAGTCCTTGCAGTGTTTAGTGAGGCAATTTTCCATGAAATCATATAATCTTGGATTATGGTGACATTTTATAAGTGCATACCTTAGCTGTGACTCTGAAACGCTCGGATACCGTTTATCATTCTGCACTAAGATTTATTACTGGTGATAACTGTGATCTATATGCCAAGGCTGTGTGGCCCCTCTCTTTGTGGGGTGGGATAGACACTGGGTTTTATTTATTCATAAGGCCCTTCCTGGTTTCTTAGCCTTTATATTACTTCCTTGCTGTTAATGCGGGTTCTTATCAAACATGCTTGAAGGGTTGGATTAAGCAGGTGCCAGCTGTTTTTACTGACCTCGGAAAATCCTGTTTTTGTTCACCTGCAATGTGGAATGATATGCGGAACAATCTACCTCATTTTTATCCTTAGAGCAAGTTCTATTTTTTTCTCATCTTATTTCACCAGCTGTTTTGGGATTTACTATTTCACCAATTTGGTTTTAAAAAAACAAACCAAAAATTTTTTACATTTTATTTTTCATTTTATCTATATTCTTTTCTGTGTTTCTTCTTTTTTATTAACCTCACTATGTTGTAAATGAGATCTATACCTCTGTGTATTTCCAAATTAAATTGAATATTGCAATGAAAATTCAAATATTGCTCAATGAATTGCAATTCACCTTCTGTCCTTGTGTGTGTGTTGTGTGTGTGTGTGTTCTCCCTGCAACATATGATCATGTGTGATTTCACATGTGTAATTACTGTGACAAGGCTCGGGGTCTAAAACAACTCCTCTGAAACCAAGGTGCTTTAGTGTAAGTCTACTTCTGAATTGTGTTTTGTTGCTTTTCTTTAATTGGAATAAGCATTACTGGGCCTATTAACAGCCTTGTGCATTAAATATACATTTTATAATGGCAATGCTTTTTTTTCATACACTGTTAATGAGAGATTAATGATAAATACAATAACACTCACCCCTAATAATACATTTTTGAATAGATTGTGTGCCACCATCACCCAAACACACACACACACACACACACACAACACACACACACACAACACACACACACACACACACACACAGCTTTCTGTCTCCTACCAGTTTAATCTGTGTCAGTATTGAACAGAATGGTGGCAATCATCTCAGCCAAACTGAAGAAGCTCTGGCACACTCCCAGTTAATCACACACACACACACACACACACACACACACACACACACACACACACTTTTTGATAGCTGGATGGACTCTCAGCTGAGCAACAAAGATGAAGTGAAACAACTTGAGATCAAATACGTGATCTGGAAAAGAGTTTTTATTTTTCATTATGATCATGTGTTGTGATGTACAGTACAGTACAAACAGTGAATGTGCATGTTTACAATAGCCTGTAATCTCATCACAGTATTGTTCCTGCCATGGTTTCACAGTCAGAGTGATTCTGTGAGTGTTTCCAGAGTGAGTTCAGGTAGCTGCCAGTATAAGAAGGATTTAGCCGTTATGTGTTTTAATCAGGTCAGTGAAAGACATCTGAGACTATAGCTGTGAATTGATGCTGCACTCATTGGGCTATTTTGACAAAAACTCAAAGCCAGGAGGTAAATAAATCAGATTAACTCTGGTTTAGCTGAATACAAAACTGCATCTGCTTAAAGCAAACACGAACCAACTTGGTTGAATGATATATGAGGTTTCCAAAGTAGTATTTATAAAGTGTTTAATTCTATATAATTGTTGAACCTTTTTTTGTTTTCCCTTTTTTGAGGTGTTTCAGCCTATTACCATTTTCTGTCTCCATCAACTGACAAAAGTTGGTTCAGAAATCTCTATTCTCTCATTATTGACTCATACAAATTCATTATTAAACATTCAGGTGAAATTTCTGAGAAGAAAAAATGAAACACAACAAAACAAAAACATTAGAGCGATTTCTTGCTTTGTCGTCTGTGTGGATGAACAGTGTGTTTGTCAGGTTTTGAAGCCTGGCCACACAGTCAGACTTAAGGTGAACCCAAATTCAGCTGCTTGTGGAGTATTAGGAGGAATAGTTTGACATTTTGGGAAATACACTTATTCGCTACTGTTAGTATGAAGCTACAGCCAGCAAGAAGACTGAAAACAAGGGGAAGCAGCTAGCCAGGCTGTGCCCAGCAGTAACAAAATCCATCTACCAGCACCATTAACATTCAATAATTATTTGTTTCATCCTTACAGAAACCAAGTATAAAAACGATCATTTGCTGTTTTATGGTTGGCTGTGTACCTGACTATTGCTTGGCTGGGAACTGTAATTAACAGGAGATTGGCATTGACCTCCCAAAATGTCAAACTAGTCCTTTAGTAGTTTCTATTCCAGAGCTTATACAACAACAAAAGATCACTGACTGGAGTTAAAAAGACTAGAAACCATGATGTACTTTTTCCCTTCTTGTTCCCCTTTTCTTCCATTTTTCCTTGAACCTTTCACATTGGGACTTTTTGCCCTGAACTAGGTCTTGCAGGCAGTGTTTCCTGTCAGTTTCTGTGCCGCCTCCAACAACCTCTTCTACCAGTTTGGGTTAATGTGGTTAAGGGTTCATGCCATGGTTGGGATTATAGTCCAAAATTATGATGGACCTGTCAAATGCTTGACTGAGGGGCTGAAAAGTCCCCCACACTCCTCTTTTCTACATACGCTCCCTCCCCCTTTTCCTTAATTTTATTCCTTCTTCTTCCCTTACTTCTTTGCCTCCTGACAGTACAGTTGGTAGTTGAGTTTGGCTCCCAGCCTGGTTCCTGCCAGGTGTTTGTTGAAGACCTCATCCATTTCCTCGCTCTGTTCAGGTGTAAAATGGTTCTTCCAGTCCCCGACCTCACCTGCCCAAGGACAAAAATATTACACAGTTAACCTGATGTTCATCTGTCAATCATCAGTCATCCTATTTGATCTTGAGGCTGTTTCATCTTGCCATTTTGCAAGACTGATTTTTTTCTGCTGTATCCATTTTAAAGGCAAACATTTCAGGAAATATGCTTATTTACCTTTTTTTTGAGATGAGAATTCCAGCATGTAAATCCTCCTAAAACTGCTAAATCAGGTTCAGAAGTGCTGGCAGGGATTAATAAAATTTCACTATCAATTAACTAGATGACTTTTTCCTCAATTAGCTGCGAAATGGCAGAAAGATGACAGCAGCACTCTCACAGAACATGTGAGAGTTGTATCGACGGGTTAGTTTGCGTGTGTTACTGTGTGGTATTTTTACTGTTGTATATTGGATAGTGATGATGTGAAGATGATGAAGAGATCTCCGCTGACACTGTCTTGCTTGTATAAAGAAGTTTATTACCTTTGTAAAGGCTGTGAATACCCGTGTTCTGTTCTGTAAAATTACCGTTTTTTTTCAATGGAGGCTTGCAGCAACATGTATGTATATAGTAATGTTAAAATGTATATATGTTTAGTTTAGTTTGGGTTTTTGTTAAATCTGATTTCGAGACTCTCAAGCACCTTTTCTGAAGATGACGTTTCCCATATTGCCATGGGAGTTGGCGGAGCTCTCCTTCATGGCTGTGAAGGTGCTTTCCTTTGCGATCTGCTGGACCTGAGCCTCCGTCAAGCTGAAACCAAAAAACCTGGAGATCTGACGGATGCTTTCGCTGAGGTCCTGCAGGAACAATAAACAGAATCAGAGCCAGTAAAGGCAGACACTCGCGCTGAAATTCTACTGCCAATCTTTGTCATTGAGGAAGTGCACTGAAAGCCTATTTAAACACTGATGGATAATTTGGAAATTTGTCAGCAGAAACAACAAGAAAGCACATCTGAATATATCACATTATACAAGTTATTCATACCTGTTTTAGCTCTTCATAGGTGACTATCATGACATTGGGGTCATCCAGCCTCTTCTCCCAGGCCAAAGCGTGGTCAAAGTATGACCCCCAGGGAACTGCACACAACAGCAACAACAAACCAACAAACAAGATCAGCCAGTGAGCACTGAGGTGAAAAGTTGTTTGTAAAAGTAAATTATATTTGGACAGTGAGTTGAAAGTTATCAGACATCTGTTCAAAATGCAGGTTCATTGTAATGCTGTTGAAACAACTATTATATGTAAGTATGTAAGTGTAGGTACAGTTTCAGCCTTGATATCTTGACTCTTTTGACTTTTGCAGGGAAAAAAAATAACATTAACCTCAAGTGTGCTGCAAACAAACCATAAGCTCATAAACAGATGACGTGATCCAACATTATCTGTGTAAAAGGCTGCAACAGTTCTCACAGTGATTCTGATATCTGACAGATGTTTGGAAGGTTTTGTCATGGTGAACCTTTACTGTCACTGTGGGTCTAAGCTGGCAGCTTCACACACACACACACACACACACACACACACACACACACACGCTCTGCCTGAGACACTTGCTGAATACTTGAAGCTATAAAGTTAACTTCTTTACAGCTCTGTAATCTCTGGGCAGAGATGATTCCATTTTATGCTACTTTGCACTGCTGGTCCACTTCTTCTCAGTGGTATATATTGTACTTTCTACTCAACTACATGTATGTAAAGGTTGGAGTCAGTTGCTACTGTGTAAATTAAGATCTGACATTTGATTTAAAATGACAATAAGCTGGAACTGAAATCTTCAGGATTATAAATAAAAAGTTTTGAAAAGATAATATTTTAAATATGTCTGCATGTTATGATAGCCAGATCCCAGATAATAACACAGTACTACAATGATTCATTTGTCCAGCTCTACTTAAATTTTTAATGGATTTGAATGCGTCCAGCATTGCTTCAGTGACCCTGCTGAGTTGGCTGCACATACTGTTTATTAGCCCATAAACCCAGTGGAGCTCATGTCAAACTGTGAATATATGTGCATAACAAAAGGTGGCATTCTGTCATAAAGTCTCAGCCAATGATCTCCTCAGGAGGGCTGGGGCTGACCCTGCATCACTTGAGATTAGTTCGTCTTTCTCACAGGTCCTAAAACTATAGAGCCTGGTAGATGTCAGGAGGAAATTTGTATTTGTCGATAATTATTGTGCTTGATCACGCGCTCCTTCATTAGCATGAACACACATACTGTAGTTTATTTTGAGTCAGTTACACGTGCACTGCCCGGCTGCCCCAGATACTCATGAGAGCAACAAATGTGGATTAATCCACCACTGAAAATAGTCCCCAATAAAAGCACAATTTTTTCCTGTTTGGCCAGGATCATTTTCCAAGTTAACTCATTTTATCTGTGAAAACAGGTGAAAGGAAAAATAGGCAGGTGATAAAAAAATATTATTATTATTTTTAATTCAAGTGTTTGTTGTTGTAATACTCATTTGGACCACGGGAGGCTAGAGTGCACCACCACCATAGTCTAAACTGGGGCTTCTTGTGGATGAAATGAGTATTACAACAACAAATGTCTCACTTGCCTTTTAAGGAGATTACTGAGACTGTTAAATATTATTATGTTAAATATTATTATTATTATTCATTCATACTATGAATCAGTTTTTTTCATTCAAGCAACTCAAACAAGTTCAAAATGTAAAGAAGTCTTTCAAAAAAAGAAAAAGAAAACTTTCCATTAAATATCACTTAAAGTTTTTGAGAAATGTTCCTAAGAAACAGCACAAACGGGCATGTCTTTCAAGCATATGCCTCACCATCAAGTATGACCCAGTTAATAATAAACAGACAGTGCTCATTTAATAATAATAATAATAATAATAATAATAATAATAATAATAATAATAATAATAATGTGCATTAAATGCCGTTTCTTTGGCTGGTTTGCTCACCATCTCCACTCAGGAAGTTTGAGTAGAAGGTTTCCCAGGACTGTCCAGATGGGAGGACCGGGTTGTTGTTGCAGAAATGATAGAAGGAAACCAGAGTGTCTTTAGGATTCCTGAAGACCACCAGCATCTGTACAATATATGATACAATACATAAAATACACAAATGACATTTCATTGTACTACAGTTACATTTTATGATCTACAAAGACAGGATCAGTAAGGATGGACAGGGAAAATAAATAAATTTTTAACAAATGATAAAGAAAAAGAAAAAATAAACCAACAGGAGAAAAAAACAGCAGAAACAATCAATAAAATAAGAAATAAATAAAGCAGTTTTCATGTAAATATGATTACAGGATGCTGTCGCTGGTCTGTTTTTCTTCCTTTGCAGTCCAGAAGCTACAAATTAGATTTGAAATCCAAATATATTCAGAAGTGATTTCATTACAAGGATACATAATGAAGAATAATGTTTTGTTTTTTTCTTTTTGCTTTATCTATTGTCCCTCCCTATTTTTTCCTTCTCTGCTGATTTAATCTCAACCAATCATATCAATGACATTAAGGCATAAAGCTTTGATTAAGCTCTGTGACCTCTTGACCTCCTTTCATGTTGTCTAGTTTTACAGTTAATGACATGAGGAGAAACTGTCTGTTCTCTGAGGTGAAAGCCTGTCTGTGGAAGTCTGGAAATTCACCTTGGTTTTCTTTGTATAGAAGGAAGCAGGGATGTTGTCGGGGTGCATGTGAGTCCCCAGGAACCTCGGAGAGGGATTCTGATCCATGACCTGAGAGGAAAATATTCAACATTAGCTGCTTCAGTTATTTTTGTTGCCAGATTTTAGTGTTGACTGAAAAAAAACAATTAATCTAAATAAAGGTAGAGTGAATTGTGTTACTAGAAAATGCCCCAAATCCAGCATAAACACAAAAACAGGCAAGAACCGCCTCAAAATCAGGAGAAATAGTGGCTGTATACTGATACTGTAGCTGCACTGTTTTTACACTTTGATTCATGTACTGACTAAACAAATGACATATAACGTGTTACTTACTGAGCTTAGAGGTGCTTATGTTAGTCTTTGCTCAACACATAATAAATTAGACCACAGCAAACTGTTTACACACACATGAACACACCCGTTTCTGATTCAACTGTTGGAACAGACCCAGCAGGTTTCTAAGAGCCCTTTCAAACAAAAAATTTAAGTTTAAATCCTTTATTTAAACAGGATGTAAAAATATATATGTTATGATCTGTCTCTTGATTAATGCCACCAACGCATCCTGAGGTCAGATTCAGATGAGTATCTTATCTGCGTCCGATCTCACTGACAAACCACAACAACACTGAACTCTGTCTGACTTTTGAGCATCAACAGAGCTACATCTAAAACCTGAAGTACTGTAAACTTGTTTAGAGCTGTTTAAACCAGACACAAACAAGTGTAGACTGATTTTTGTTTGTTTGTTTGTTTGCTTGTTTTGTGTGTGCGTTAATTTTAAATAGCAGATTTGTTTCTTTTGTTGCTGCCTCAATTTGAATGTTTGACAAAATCTGTCCAGGGTGTACCCCACCTCTCGCACAGCAACAGCTCCAGCCCCCCCCCACCCTCACCCTTAAGTATAAGTGTGTAGGTGATGGTGGTTCTAACTGAAACTGGTTGAAACCAGAGTCATTTAATTATTTTTTGCCTTTACTTTTTAGTACAGTGAGAGAGACAGTAACAGGGAGAGAGCAGGGGAATGGCATCCAGTAAAGGTCTTGCTGGATTGGGAGTTGAACCGGGGTCCGCCTGCTCAGACAATTAGGGCCCACACGCCCTAACCATTCAGCTATGAGGGCGTCCCAGTCATTTAGCTATTTTTAAAAATTCCTTTAAAACACCAGCTTTGATTTGAATATTTCAAACAACTGGTTTGAAACCAGTTTAGCCTGTCGGAAACTGGTGTTTTCAAACCTTCTTAAAACCCAGCGGTACCTTTATTTGCAGAGCACATTTCAACAACCAGGCAATTCAAAGTGCTTTACATAAGATGAACTGGTTTTTACTGAATGAAAATAGTTCTGGGGACAATGAATACCCACAGCTAATGTTAGCACTAACTGAATGATAGAGATCTTTGACTTTTCTTAACATCAGATATTATAATGCCTGTGTCTCAAATGTAAGACAGTGTTGCCTTAAACAAAATGTTTTCTTCAAATTGCTGATCACGTTTAAATGCAAGACTTAACACCTGCAGAGAAAACTGACCTGTAGTAAGACAAAAGCACACGAATCCACAACGTCAAAAGACAGAACCAAGAATGAAACTCAAATCAAAACGGACAGAAACGGACAAACTGAGGAATCAGCCTTTTCAAACGATCACAGATGGTTAGTCTCCTGATGAAATGTGCAACTGTTTCAGGGCTGACTCTCAGAGGAGAGAAACACCTGAAATAACAACGCTGTCTTCCTCTAACAGAATATCTGGAGTTTCACTTTAGTGTCAGATCTTTACCATTTATTTCATAACATTTGCTCCTCAGAAACAACCCACAGGCTAATCATGCCAGTCAGCGCGCTCTCTCATGTCCTGATCTTCTCTCAGTTTGTTCCTATAAGGTCACTGAGGAGAAACATGTCAGAAATCAGTCTCTCTCCCTCCTGGGACATTATTAGTTTCTCAGGGTGAAGTGTGGAATAAAATATCTGCACAGCTACTCCACAGAAGACTGGCTTTTAAAATCACAGACGATGAATGTGCACCACAGTGTATGTGTCATCACACATGTTGTGAGCATTTAACCAGCACTATGTAAAGTGGATTAGCTGCAGAAGACCTTTCACTTTTTGGGTCTTTACAATCCTGCAGATGCAGATGTAAGAATGTAATTTGTTTTGTGCTCTTTTGTGTGTATTTTTGTGTTGAGCTTTGTGTATTTCTATAAAGGTCCTTTAAGGCCTTGCAAACTAGTTTATGTTCTAAACGTTGTGGTATGTGACATTGGTCCTTGCCAAACACGTATCCCTATGAAAATAAACCTCTTAAAAAAAGAAAGACTTCCAAAGTCATGTTGAAATATTTTTTTTTCGTCCTCAAAGAAAAAAAGGTTTCAATCTCAGCTTCAATCCATAACACTAACATCTGTCTTTGTGTTGCTTTCCACAGCCACATAAAGACAAATACAAAATCAGCCTACTACCACCTTAAAAACATAGTAAGAATCAAAGGAAAAACCTTATTTGTGTGTTTATTTTCAGCAGGGAACACTTGTAATGGTGTCTTTTGAGGTGAGTGTCAGAGTCGTCACTAACACTGAGAAAGTGCAGCACATCACTCCAGGCCCTTAAAACACTGCGCTAAAGCACAAAGCATCCAGACCCCTCGGGTCATCTGGGACAGGTTTACTCAGCATTTGAGTGTTCCCACAATCAAAACCAAATGAGGTGAAGCAGCTTTCAGTTTCTGCTCCCCACCTGTGGAGCAAGCTTCCTGAATACCTGACTGTCAGCTCATTTAAATCAGAACTTAAAGGTAAGCTAACGTGAAAAGGCAGCGTTTACACTAAATGGAATCCATTTGCCATTTAACATTTTTGCCGCGACTTTCCAATAAATTACATATGTAACCTCTTTCTTTTGTTTCTGCTTTTATTATCTTTGAAATGCAATTTTAATGTCTTCTTATTTTCTGTGTATTTCTATGCCTCTGTAAGGCACCAACTGCCTTGTGTCTGATTTGGGCTATGTAAACAAACTTGCCTGACCTTGCCTTGCCTAAAGCAGGGTGTGGATGAGAGATATGATTATCAAGCTGCTGCTGATTTATTGTCCAGTAACCAGGTGCATGTGAGCATTTTATCAGATGACCTGCGAGACCTGGTTTCTCTGAGTAACCCAGTTCTGAGCCATGTCATTAGTATTCAGAGAGGAATAAGAGCAGCGGGAACGGCAGCAGAGAGCTGCCGCGTGAAAGGCTGCAGGCGACAGGCTCTACCAGCACACCTCCAACACTTCATCAATCAGTGTATTGTGCAGTGGAAAACCATTTAAAGAGTGGCACAAAAGCGTCATGCCTCTACAGTGCCTTTTTTCATTTGGGTCGGGGAGAAAGTAAACAAAAATTTACTGGAAAGAACAAAAGTACTGGGGATTAAAGAGCATTTTTTTAATGTGAGCTAACAATGTCCACATAAAAGGACAACCAATTATAATGAGTGAGCTGGTTTTAGTGTAACAGTCATTTAATATAGACTGTTATGAAGTTTATGCTGTTACGGTCCTTACTTACAGCTCTGTGTTAGACAACATTAGATAGTGGTGACTCAGAAGAAGTCACCTGCTCACACAAACACAAACAGACTTTATCTCTGTCTCACCTACACACTACCTACGCAACACATCCAGTCAGTACCTTTATGACATCTGGTCCAAAAAACTCGATCAGCGGCGGCATCCTGGATTCAGTTTTCACCCCTGTGGCTTCTGCAATGATCTTCCTCATCACCCCCACCATCCAGTTAAAACCTGCACCACACACACACACAACACACACACACACACACATTATGTTGTGGAGACAAGCGTTCTTGAGTTACACTCCATCTTAAATTCTGGCCAAGACAGCTGAACATGAACCTGAATTACAGAGAAATGTCAATAAAATGATGGTGCAAAACATGTTTTTCTTGTATAGTCAAGAGAGTAAGTGTTTGGTTTTAATATGTCACTCACAGTAACAGTAGAGCAAATACAACATGTACAGAATATGTGATCTTTCATGGAAACTATCCCAGAATTTAAGGGGTTCAGCAGTTTTAAAGTTAAGAGTGTTTGTGGCGAGTGATGTTTCCTTTTGATAAGAGAGGTATGTCATGCAGTAAGTCAGTGATGACGACTGATGAGACGTAACAGTATGAGAAAAATAATGGACCGGGTGGAGGTCTTGAGTCTCTTATTGTTTTTCACTTTTTATGGCAGAAAATTAAAATTGTTTGAATATGTTCAGTTGATAAAATGCAGCTTTACAGCAAATGAGCTCAATATACACTATATTTTTTTTTTTTTTTTTTTTTTTTTTTTTTTTTGCTTAGGTGCAGAGTCTTTGGTCCCTGGTAAAGTCCTTACTGGGAGTAAAGACTCATGATTAAAGTAATTTGAGGCAGCAAATTAATTAACACACATATTTGTTAAGTTTTTCTCCATGGCACTATCCAGGGTCCATACTGATTTTACAATTAGACAAGCTAGGGAACTGAGACTGCACCTGATGGCTATACTGAACATTAATATGAAATTATATAAAGGTATAATACATATTAAACTATGTTCCTATCCAGTCTTATACAGTATACTGTATGTATGCTTACAAAACACCCTCAACATGATTCTTTACAACTGTCAGTAAACCCTGTCTCAGAGACATGTAGTCTATCTTAAAACCTGGATGAACACAACCAGGATGATCATGCTTCTTTTTATTACTTGTGTAGACTGACACTTAAAAGCTAAGGACATTCAATAAAACAATATTATTTCTGTGCAATCCAACTGGAGCTCCCTTGAAAGTAAACCTGGCTACCTCCTGGAGTGACTGAGAACTGTTCTGTTCTTCTAAAAACAGCATCAGGGAAGAGAAACTCAGATCAGCTAGAGCCATGTAGTGCAGTGACGCACAGGAACTAGTGAAGGGAAAAAAATATTACAGAGCAGTAACAGCAGCAGACTGAAAATATGAGAGTGTTGCGGTGAAGGTCGGGTTAATTCTCCTCTATCGTCCTCATAAATCACCAAGATGTCAGAAAGCCATTATCTGTGGCAGTCTGCTGTGTAAGGTAGATTTCACAGCCTGTAAAGTCAAAGCAGGACATACAGTCATTTAAAAAGAGGCCTCCCATTAGTAAGACAGAAGGAAGGCATGTGTAGTCTCACACCCATAGATAAATATCTCTGTTATCCCAGTGTGGGCCCTGATCCAAATGGGCCCCTACATATGCATGGAGATGTGGGATGGGTGTGTATAATCTAGCATTCCTCCAAAGGTGATTAACTCATCTGTCTTTGTGTTGTTTCTCCACCAGCAAGCTGGCGTGCAAAAGCCTTTTCAAAAGTAAACACTTCCCTGGAAAAAAAAGAAAAAAAAACTTGTCACATTCCTCAAACGCACCGCGGCGACAAGCAGGAATGTCACGCTTTTCTTCCTGTAAAAGCTCACTGTGGACACTTTGTGAGAGTAAAGGTGGCGAGCTTTCGTGTATCAATAAATCATCATCACATTCATTCATGTATTAGTGCAAATTTATGCACTGTGGTACCCAGAATGCCTGCAGAGTGATGTCAGTTAAGTGGTCTCTGAGGCTTCACAGGGAGAAGGTCAAAGCGCTCGTATGTTACTGCTCAGGAGTCGGCTTTGAAAAGTAATCTTGGATTTAAAAAAAAACTATTCATTACTGTATGTCTGGCGATTTCCCACTTCCAGTGCCAACATTTAATTTAGGAAAACATCAAATTCATAAGACTTTGCAAGAGTATTTCACAAAAAGATGGTATGAATGTCTAAAAGAAAACATAACTTTGTGTAGCTGGAATATGTTACCCCCTTGTTAATCATTTTGTGATCCCTTGTCAGGGTCCCAACCCTTAGGTTTTAGATTCACTGACCATTATACAACTTTTGTCAACACTTTTGCTACATTTAAAAGTATAGTAAGTGACCCTGCAGCTGACTCTGAAATCGTGGATGTCTGAGTGTCCTTGAATGCACCAACAAGGAGGAGTTTTCAAACTGGTCCTCGCTCACGGGCTCATTACCACAAAACAAAAACTTCACCGTGACAGTAAATTAAAGGTAACATAACACTGACTCTGCAGAAAGTCTCTTTGTAAAACCAGCTGCTGCCTGGAAAAGAAGGAAGGAAATCAATCTGATCACCCGTGGATGAGCTGCGAAATAATCAGTTACATTTTGTTGCCTCCGCCAATCTCCTGTCCACCCCCCCACCCCCCATTTTGTGCAGATGTTTGTGGGGATTGCTGATTGTGGTATGCGCAACAGCTCATCAAGCCAAGTGGGAATTAGGAGGAAACAAAAAGGAAGTTAGTCAAGAAAAAAAAGGGGCTCTGTGGATTTTCTTCCCCACAACAGCAGCGTGTTCAGTGTAACATAAGAAATACGAGATGCTTCGTTCTGCACATTTCATCACTTCATGGTTTATTTTCTTCATGTAAAAAACAGGAAATACATTTGTTAACTCTGGATACAGAGTTATTTGTTAGACATCGGGTAACTTAAGTCCACATTCATGTATTTGTCCTGCACATATCCTGTATTAGTGTATGTGCACTGAACCAAAAGTTGTAAGGTGGTCAGAACCTGAGAAAGGTCAAAGTAATATTTTATTAAAGAGATGATTTAAGATATGCTAATAATATAATATGATATGCTGATTTAAAGTGAAAAAAGCTATGGCAACAAATGACAGTGTATCCATCCGCCCTCGGCTTCAATGCAGCATATCTAGCTAAAGTGTAGTCAGAAAACTTCCCTGTGACAGCAGGGAAGCTACTTTAGGAAGCTGCACTGATTTCCAGCACCCAAATGTCAAACTTTTATTTTTTACATGTTTGTGTAAGCAAAAACCACAGGACACGTTGGTGTCAGAGGTGTTGGTAGGTGTATTTCTTATTTCTCATGCTAGCTACCCCTGCTTTTAGTCCTTATGCTAAGCTAGGCTAACCGTGTCCTAACTTTTATTGAACAGACACTGATATCAACATCTCTCTCTCAGAAAAAACCCCAACAAATTTCCAAAATGTTTGAACTATACCTTTAAAAGCACATATTTTAGTTTAATTAGTTTAATTATTTCTGTGCATCTTTAAGTTAATTCAAAAAAATCACTTCTTGTGAAGCAAATACTTCACTGATTCTCTTTACAAACTTCCCCCTGTTATTCAGCTCTCTTTTCTTTGCAGCCTGTAAAGGTGGTATGTTGCATGTATGTCAATGTTAAATCTTTACTGTCCAGCCAAGTTGCAAATTTCAGTTAAACATTTCCATCGGCAGACTGACTTATCACATGTCACATGTCACTAACTGAGGTGGTTGGACAACTTAACATTCAATTTTGATACTGATCTTTACCACTTGAATCGGAAGAACTGCTTAGGTTTTATTTGAATGGGGCCCATCCATGTTGCCTGGCAAGAAAAAGTTGCATCATGCTCAACTTTTGCTGTGTCATCTGGCAAGGTGATGCATCTGCCAGTCAAATGCATGCAATCGCACATTCCTGGTAGATTACTTTGTCACGGGGAGCGCTGTTTCCACAACTTACCTTGCAACTGTCTGACAAACATTGCCAACGTGATAACTTTTCAGAGCTGTAAAATCCTCTCTGTGAGTAGTGTAAACTGCTGTACAGTGTTTTGGTGCAAGATAAGCCTTTAAATGCATTAATCTGTAACTCCAACTGTCACCTCATTAGGCTGTACAGCTCTTATCAACAAATATTGGATAGACTTTACTCAGCAGATACTCAATATTAAAACACTGATCAGAATCAGGAGCAAAAAAAAAAAAAAAAAAAAAAAGGTCCTGATGCTTGGCCATTGCCTGCACCTGGTTAAGAATGTTCAATAAAACCAATCCATGTGCCTATAAAAGTAAAACATCTATTTAAAAAACCACACATAAAACTTTGTTACCCATTTAATCCAGTGTAATTTCATCTGGTGGTCCTTATTCTCTGGCTCAACAGGCTTCTGTTCATCAGTACATTTTGTAATTGGATCACCATTACTCACCACATTTGGGATATGCCACCAGCATGATGTCATCCTCTCTGGCCTTCACGTTCTCCAGAGCCTTTAAATGTTCCTCGGGGCACATGATGGTGGGGTACAGCACCCCGTTGTATCTGTACAATTTCTCCTCGTCACTGATCTCCTGTGCCTTCTGCATCCTGGACTGCAGGGTGGCGAGGGCGTTTGCGCTCATCCTGAATCAGTAAAGTGTGGCTGCACTGATTAGAGGAGAAACTTCCCTTTCACAGCAAGTCAAAGACAGTTATTCAAGAGTCACTTCAACTTAAAACCACACACACAAACACACACACACACATGCAAAGGACAAAGAGTGTAGCAGGAAAATGAGAAGCTTTCTGTGCTCTCTGTGCAGCTGAGCGTCTGTCTGCTGCTGCCCTGTGAGTGAGCAGCACTGAGAAGGAGAGAAAGACAGAAGGAGTGTGTGTGTGTGTGTGTCTGTATGTATGGAGGAGGAGGTGCTTGGTGCCTCCTCCTCCATACATACACACACACACACCCTCACATATGCATTTCCCGCATGTGTGTGTGACTGTGCGCGGAGGTGTGACTGATGGGAGATGCCTGTACAATGTTCACCAGATGGGAGGTGCATGCTGACAGACTGACTGCAGACTCTCTACTTTCTCTTTCACACACAAACACACACACACGCACGCACGAGCGCGCACACACACACGCACACACACAGTTCAGTTAAGTTCAGTTCAGTTCAACTCAGTTCAACTCAGCTGCAAAAGAGTAAATTACATTCATTAAAGACCAGCCACAATCATCTTGTTCACTTTCTTCCTCTTTAACTCTGGTTTCTTTGTGTAGCTCAGGATCTTGTTGGCCTCCCTCCTCCTTTGGCCTCCCCCCCAAATTTCTATGAAGAAAAAAAAAAAAAAAACTGGAGAAATGCGAGAAGCCTCCAAAGACGAGATTTTAAAGCATGGTCCCACTTCCTCTGATGGTTGGGAGCCGTAATAGAAACCTCACAAATAACAAGAAGAACGTTAATCTTTGTTCCACAGTTTCTTCGGCATATGCTCCTGTTGTGTACGTGCGCTTTCCTACATTTCCCTGCAAAGAGCAAAGAACAAAAAAAAGATTGTTGTTTTTCCCTCTACTCTTTACTTCTTTAAATGGGTACTTCAGTGATTTACAGTTGCTTACTTGCTGTCATGGATTTGGCTTCAGTCTGCTTATTCATCCTGTCATTCATTCAGCCCAGTTGTTTGCACATTCCATGCTCTAATTTTGCTGTCATTTCACACCCTGCCACTCCCTCCTGCCTGTTTTTTCCATTAACTCTTGCTCTCTCTCAGATAGTCTCCATACCATGTGCCTTGCCTTTCCAGTACTCTGTTCTTTCAGGAACAGTTTTTATCCAACAGCTGTAACTACGCTCAGTACAGCTAAAAACATAACCTGAGGTGCAATGAGAACAGAATGTATGGTGTGTGTGTGTTTGTGCTTGTTTTTATTTTATTTACTTGAGCTGTTTCTATTTTATTCATTTTAGAATACGCTATTTTATGAATGATGCATCAACTGGCATTTTTAATTTTGATGTACATGTGACATGACAATAAAGATATTCATTCATTCTTTGCCTGTCTGTTTAGATCCTGGTTGTGTTTCTGACCTCTGATCTTGCCTGTCTTTTTTTATTTTATTTTTTTTTTGCCTTAGCCCAACCAGTTATCCTTTGCCTGCTTAAATACTCTTAACATTATATCCACTTCCTTAGTTGTGCTCCTCATGAATCATGACACTTATACACTCGTATACATTTGGAGTACCCCGAAATATCCTGAATACGTCCTTGTACATATCCTAAAAGTCCAGAGAATGGCTCCCGTAATGCAAATCGATTCCTCGACATCCTCTGCCTGGTAAACGCCCTCATATTTCAAACTCTGCACCCTCATTGTGTAACTCAAGCTCCCTGTTGTAAATGTGTACTCCCTAAACAGAAAACCTGAGAAAACCCCAGATGACACCACTGTAACAGACTTCCTCCAGAGCTGCAGAGGACCGATCTGAAACATTTGTTTGATGATCTTTTCTCTCTGGTCAAAAGTAAGACTGCCTCACATGTACATGCAATGTAGTGGTGAGAGAAAGCTGTTATGACAGATACAGGTGGGAAAAAAAATCCATCCTTGCTCATTAATAAAGTGAAAATACCAAAAGGGTGCTGCAAAAAAAAAAAGAAACTTATAGTAAATTAACAAGTTGTACGTCATTTCATTTTGCAGAGGATTTTCCTCCAAACAAAAACTGGCCTCAAATTCAAAATCTATTGAAGAAAGTTGCCTTTAAATTTTGAGTTTTCTGAACTTAGGTGCTCCCAACACTTCATTGAGGTTAGAGAAATGCCTGGTTTAATATCTACAGTCCACACTAACTAACATGTGTTTATTAACATTAAACCAAAAACTATGATTCTTGTGTTGCCGAAACCTAACCAGATCCTAATCCCTGATGTCAAAGTCCTGTACTTTGTATGCCCACAATCAAATACAGTACATAAATGCAACACTTTATTTACTTAAAAAACCCATTTATCAATTACATAACTGGGAAAACTATTTACCTATATAAAAACAAAGTTCATAACGGGACAGAGTTGCCTCAATATTAGCTCACATCCCCTCTCTGACTACAGTTACAGTGAGAGTGAACTGTTGCTGAACTGTGGCCACAGGCTGTCATCATTTGGTTATGGTACACTTCCTTACATTTCACCAGATTCTCTTGTGTCACTCAATACTGTAACCACTCAGTAGACAGACAATCAACATGTCTTCCAACAAGACTTCAATGTTTTTATTTCTTTCTTTCTACCTATAGTAGAAACATATAGAAAACCAATCACTCAGCACATATGTGATGATTGAACATGTGAATCCAAGTATGTGTTCATTTTGTTTGCAGCTGGAGTCCCAGTTCATAAAAAAGGTGCAAAGTCTGTAGATATTACTCCATAAAGAAAGGAAAACCATTTTTTATGGAGCTGGCTTTGTACAATCTGTTCCCACAAAGTTGGAGGAACACTGTTTCCTGAAATATCATTGTACTGTAGCATTAAGATTTTCCCTGCATTGAACTAAGGGGCCCATACCATGAGAAACAGACCCAGGCCAGGGGTATCCACAAACATTTGACAGTGTAGTGAGTAAATAAGCTAGCTGTGCCCTCAGGAGGTTAAACACACGCTTCTTACTAAACAAAACAGGAAATGCCCATCACCATAGATAATGATACTGCTCACTCATCTGTTGTCATACAAAATTTCAGTTTCTGCTTTTCATGGACAGAAAACACTTCTGAACACTTTCAAACGTCTCAGCACAGTGTTTCAAACCCAAATATGTCTCTAGTGAGGTGTTATTGAATCAGCGCTGGTGCAGATGTGCTGTCAGAGGGTTTTGTACTCTACTTCCACTTCACACCAACTGGTCCTGGTCCCTTACATGGTGAACCCTCTACAGAGGCAAAGTGGTTGAAGTCCAAAAGTAAAATTTAAAGATAAAGCTAGTTATCTTTTAGTTATCAATTTCCTTGAAGATATAATGATGACTTTATCCTGCTGACAGTATGAGGCTCTTTCATGTGCTTTTAATATTGGTCTGGAGACAATGAAGTTCCAAGGCAGTTGAGGCTTAAACTGTCTTTAGCTTGTTAGTCAAATGAAGTCATCATGTGCTTGTTTCTTTTGAAGTGATCTGTGTATTGCATAATACCAGTCTTATCCTTTAACTCTTGATTTTGGTTGACTTTGGCTTTATTTCATTCATTGTGTGAGGGACTGTTTCAGAATCAGCCGTCCTTTCTTTTCTTTTGTATGCAGAAAAATATTGAAACAGTTATTCCTCCCTTTGGCTTGAAACATCACTGATGCTACTACACTAAATAAGGGTATACTTCATATTTTTGCCAAAATATTTGCCAAAAATTCATTCAAAGATAAAAACATTTCTGGTGTGTTATAGAGAAGCCTAACTCCCTATTAAAGCCAAATATTTGGGAGGGATTCAGTGAATGTTCATTAACAAATGTAAAGCATTTGGATATCATTTGTGTGTAACCAGGTGTTAAAGCTGATACCCCTCCTTCAGTTGCTGGAAAAATGCATAGCCAGAACCCCGAAAAGAACTTTAGGCTTAAAAAACAAATGAATCAAGGAAGAGTTCAGCTGAGGAGTGGGAGCTCAAAGAGGAGACGTCAACTCTCTCGTGGTACTGTAAATGTCAGTACTTATTGTGTGTATTACTGCGCCGCAGTTACCTCCATCTGGAAGCAATCTTCCTGATCAAACTGGTGAAAACTGAGTGGACCAACTGAAACACCATAAGGAACAGCATGAATTCATTTCTCTCTTTACAGCCCGAACGCTGCACTTTTAAATGTTATTTTCTAGCAAATCTATGGAGTGATAGCCCCTTGACGGCGCCAGATGTTGCTGACATATTTAAACACCACACTTTCCCTCCACAAACACTGTGGATTTTGAGCAGTAATGTTTAAAATGCCTGTGTTGCTTTGGGCATTTATCTGAAGGTTCACAGATGTGGCAGGGAACAGATCAAGAGGCCGCTGAAACCTGCATGCCAGATGGAGAAAATACATTTACTGTAACACTGTAGTGTAAGAGCTTTTTTCCAGAAAAAAAAGAAATCTGTCTGTCTCTTATTGTTTTTGTAAAGGTCTGTTCATATCTCTCACTGTTTCATTTGCAAATAAGATTCCAATTTTGTTATCTTTGGTTCTTTTTTCTCTGTTTCTACTACTCTGTCCTCAGATCACTTGTTTCCCTCTTCCTCACCCTCCCTTTCCCACTTTCTCTCCTTGACCTTGCTTCACTTTCTCTCTCTCTCTCTGTCTCTCTCCCTCTCTCTATCTCTCTCTCTTTATGCATTTCATTATGGGCCTCCAGAGGCCCCACTCAGCTTTGGGGCTGGGGGGGGGGGCTCACACTGTCACTTGAGAAACTGTCCCAAACAAAAATCTCCATTCACAGTCCTACAAATGAGCAACCACATATTCCACACACACACACAGACTCAGCTTTGACGGAAATGCCCATGAACACACACACAAAATTACATCAAAGAGTTTGCTCTGTGGGGCCTTGGACATAATGCACACATTTCCACGCCTGAATTGGTCACGCTTCCTCCCCTTTCACTCATACTCTTTGATTACATGAATAATTTTTGAAACCCTGCTGACTTCGCCTGCTGACTGCCTGAACAGTCTCACTGCTCACTGCACACATCCACAGCACTGTGCGAACGTTTTAGGCACTTTACATATTTAGATTCTTCTCTATCACCAGCACCATTGGGAGGGGAGCAGCAGGATAACAAGGACAAACAAACTGCAAGAGTAATCAAAAACTACGGTCAGCAGCAACAAGGAGTCCTGCAACAGATGGTCTGACCACCACAGAGCCCTGATCTCAGCATCATGGAGTCAGCCTGGAATTACATCAGTGGGTCTCAAACTGGAGGCCCCCCTGGAGAGACATAGAGCCACTACAGTAGGGGTGTAGATCACCAGCAGAAAAAAAAAATGGAGTGAAAGCTGAATGGATACAACTTCACTAAAATTCAACTTGGATCCTTTTTATCAGTTGCTTCCGCTCTCATTGTTGATGACTGCAAAATATTGTGGTGTGGTGCGTGAAATTCTTTCAGCTTCTGAGGGGGACATGCCAAAAAAAGTTTGAGAACCACTGAATCAAGGGAAGAGACAGAAGTCACAGAGACAGCCTAAATCCACAGAGGAACTGTGGCAAGTTTTCCATGATTGGAACAACCTACCTGCTAAGCACCTGAAAAACTGTATTGTGGGCAGGTGTAATGAGGAGAATTGGAGCTGTTTCAAAGGCAAAAAGAAGTCACAGCAAACATTTAATTGATTTTGTTTTTTCTTTTTACTTTATCTCAAGATAATCAATTCAATCAATTGATAATAAAAACTATTCATGGCATTCTTCATATTACTTTAAGTGCCTAAAACAGTTTGCACAGTTCTGGACATTTAATCATGTTATTGTTGCAGCTGTAAAATTATAAAATTTTTTGTAGAGGCCTGTTTTTGGGACAGTATGCTGTCAGTCAGATGACTTACAGCTCTCTCCATCATTCGAACTTCATTCAATCACTCAATCTCCTGCACTTGTCATGCATGCAGAAGCACAACTATGTAGTCCAGCCAGCTGAACACAACTTTCCAACTACCAAACAGTATAGGACAACAATATGAATGATAACAAAAAAATAACATTCTATACACAGAAGTATTGTAAAACTATTGCAAAAGCTAGGACAGAAACAAGGAGACTGAATTCACAATGGTGTGGATAAGCTGTCAAACTAGTTTAACTGTGTTTCATATCAGGTAGAAACAAAGTATTATCAGTTATTAGTTTTTATTCATGCCAACAAAAAAATCTTCATAACCAATTTTGTCCTTGTCCTCAAAAGACGGGAATTTTGATTTCACTAATGAGAATAAAAAAGATCTCTATAGCATATGAACCGTCTCACTCCTGCGCGGCACCACTATGACGATGTACAGATCTGTGGGAGCGCGCATGCGCCCTACAGCCAAATAGAAGAGACTTATGGGTACAGGAAGTCCAAAATGGCGATGGACGGAATGATGTCCACGTCCTCTGGTCTCTCTTATCACAATGCTGGGGACTTTTACCCCCGAAAGTTCGGCCCGAAGCCGGACGTGGTGCCGTCCGGGGTGACCGAGAGGAAGGTGGGCCCGCTGGATAAACCTGACATGGTGTCGGTGGACGTGATTAACATCAAGGATTCAGGTTTGTTATGCTAACCGGCTAACATCTAATAACACGTATTCAAACGGGCGGCCGAGCTAACTTTGCTATCAGCCGTTTCTGAGTCGTTAACTGGGCATAACAACAGTACAATTAGTAACATTAATAATATTTTTAACAGTCATTTGAACCAGCTTAGAGCTCCTTTTACCCTTTTTGGCCTTTACACCCTGTGTGTTGAAATTAGCGTTTGTGAGTCTTCCTGTGAGACAGAGGAAGCAGTTAAATGTCTAAATCAACAATGACGCCTAAACGACAGGTTATGCTTAGCTACGTTTTTTGGTTTTTATTGCCAGTTTATCTGGCCACCACCACCTGAAACAGTATGTGCCTGTGGTGGGTGGTAGAACCACGCAGGATTATTTTCAGTTCTGAGTTGAAAAAGCCTCTTGGATGAGAGGTGAAACGTCTTCAGGTATCTACAACCAAATCCCACTGCTCTTGATTCAACTCTTCTTGGACTCCCTAACCAGCTCCAGGTCTTTTTTTATTCTTTGCATGAATGCACAATTTAAAAAACTCTTATTTATCTTGCACCGGCCTTTTATGCAGTCCCTTAGTTCAGCCTGCCTGAAACGAGCAGTTTGAGCTGCTAATGAGCACACTCTGTTCTGATTGGTCAGTTTCCGGAAGCTTCTCCCGTTTCCGGAGCAACGTATTCAAACGATCTGTCACGACATGGGCTCGGCCTGAAAATAGTGGCAGCCTGAAGCCAGCGCTCTGTACTCACAGGGATTACATCTACATACGTTTACTTCATTATTTGAAACGTTGGCCACGTTTGATACGAACATTCAACATTGTTACATTATATATATGGCAGAAAATAAGGCAAAGCATAATATATAACCTTTAAGAACAAAATTCTGAACATCTAAAGTATCTTAATCTTTTGCAGAGTACTGTATATAGCATTTATAGTTGTTTTTTTTAAACATTACTTTTAGTAATGTGACACAACCATTACAACATGCAGCACAAAAACATACAGTCAAGGAAGAAGGAAAGTACAGAACAACAACAATAATGTAAGACTATGTTAGAGCCATCCAGATGAGAACAAAAACACCCTGCTTATTTCACATATATCCAATATTTAATGCCTGTTCACCTTTGACCTATTTTTGGTTCAAGTGACTGTGTCCAGTACCAGTACAGTAAAGAAAACTGGGAGCTGATCCTCCCATGTTGTACCCAAGATTAACAAAGAGAGAGAATTTTCTTGCCAAGTGCAGTTAACAGTAATAAAACACCAGTCCATCTTGTTCCCACCAGGAGGTGTTTTATGTAATCTGTCTATTTCACTCTTACCTTTAAGACTGTTTGGTGTTTTTACATGTACATTTTCATTTTTTTTTTTTTTTTTTTTTTATTATTTAGTGTTTTGCACTCGTCCTTAATGTCTATTCTTATGTCATGCATATGTGTGTAAATCAATATAAAAGCTGAACTTAAACTTGATTATTTCTTCACGTAAAGCATAGAAACACGCTGTCATTACCTGCACCATAACACAAAAACCTTCAGTCTAACTACCTGGAGTTCAGTATCGTGCCATACTTGCATGCCCAGTTGCCATCAGATTTTGTTTAACATGTTATATATCTCTTCCTCCACAGATGTTCCCATGCATAGGAAGAAGCACGAGCACGACACATACGTCTTGGTGAGTGGCCTGGTTTTGATATCTATTGGATGGGTTTCAGTGTTGATGACTATCTGTCACGTCAAGGTCTGTTATCTCCTCATGACTCTAGCAGTGCACTTGCACACAGATTCATTCTGTGAGGATTTAGAGTCCATAGCTTGCAACAGTTGTGGTGTGTTCTGCAGAGAGAGAAAAAAAATTGTATGAATGAACAAGTTCTACTGGGAGACTGGAAGCTCCTCAGGGAATTTTTTCTTTGGCTAATCTTTGCAAAGACTATGAGATTATGACTGTGTCGTCAGCATCATTTTTGTTAAGGTTTCTAATTTGTTTTGTTGCGTGTTTAAATTTGATTAACTTCCTGTTGTGATTTGAGTCTTTGACATCAGCACACCACAGGATTGTGGAAAGACTAGTTTTTATAAATTACAGTTTTGATGTAATCACACTGTTAGCATTGATGCCTCGCACGCAATGCTGCTCACTCCTCCAGCTTGGCTGCTGGTACTCTTTGGTTTTTATTTTCAAAAGAAGACGCCCACGTTTTGTGCTTTGGTTACAGAGGTTAAACACCTGGCAAGCATGGGAATAGTGTTAAAGTGCAACTTTTTTACAGCAGTCTAAATGAAGATGACTACAATGGTTTGTATGTCTCATATAAGAGCAGTACTGAGTTTTGAGTCCTGTGCTCACACAGATATGATAAGCTGATAGAAAATAAACGGTTTTAATAGTCAATTAATTGTTTAACTCCCTTCTCAAGCCAATTTAATGTTTTTATGTTGTTAAATGTGGGAATTCACTGCTTTTTCTTGTCTCACATTATAGTAAAGCAAAATAAGATATAATCGGCAGATGAATCAATATGAAAACAGTCATTTGTTGCAGCCATACATATGATTATATGTTGATTATATACAGTATAACTCTCACATCTCAGCCTGATATCACATCTCTACCAGATCAGTCTTTGTGTATGTGTAGTGTTATCTACTGATATGAAACTACTGGATCTCTTGTATTTCTTAGAAAAGAAGAAACTCAGGCAGTGTCTTAAAATGATTCAATGTTGTAATTGGTTAGATAACTCTGTCTGCAACAACCTGTGATGTAAACGTGATTTCTGTCATGACCTCCACTGGTGGTTGGCAGCTACTCTGTTATAACCACTGTCAGGTAGATGTTGCATGACTGGCTGTTGAAAAGTTGTAGCTTTGGCATGAAAGGTGGAATTACTGAGTAAACAGGCTCTGCTTCATGTTAAAGCTTCCAAGCTGCCAATGTTTGTATTATATAATGCACCTTTAGGTTCCTGGTTGATGAAAGTCGCTATACAAACAAACCTCTTTGTCAGAGTATTGATTGTTGGTGTGGCTGAATTGAGTGAGGATTAAAACAACAACAACAACAAGAGCAGTGCGAAACTGTGTATGTAACCACGAGTTAGCAACTTTTCTACCTTCAGTTCAGTTTACTTTTCCTAGTTACAATGAAAACATCCAGAAATAATTACAGAGATGCCCAAAAATAAAAGTCCTGGACCTGTGCTGCAGTTTGTCAAGAGTAAGAACAGTCCTAACGAACATCCCGAGTAAGCAACCCCAGAATCCAAAAGAACATAGACGGGTGCAGATGAGCAACAAACAAGTCTAGTGTGTTGGTCATAGGGTTTGGTAATATAGCAAAAAATATGATCATGATTTTTTTCCCCATATTGACTGATATCAATATTTATCACAATATATGTACGTTTGAAGAGTATCCTGATAAGCCTAAAGAAGCCATTGGGCTCATTAGATAAACTTTGATTTCAATTTATTAACAAAAACAGAATAATAATTTGCAATATAAACATTTAATGTTTTATCTGCCTTAGATAGATCTGCCTTAACTAAACATTAAAAATTAACTTGCATGGTAATTTATCAAAAAATGTAAATAAAACAAAAACCTTTGACTGACATGATCACAGACTTCTTTGACAGGCCTTCTTTGTAGAAGTGCAAATTAGATTGTTATGACCACGCTTCTTTTCGATCGCTTTTCATATGGGGCAATGGCTGCAAAGATGACACAACAGATTTTTGTTTCTCAGTGTGGTTGCTGTGATGAAAGCTTTTCAGGTGATTGAAAAGATTGGTTGTGTTTCCCATCTTTGTTGGTACCGGCCTTAATCTGTCGCTTCAAAGGTACTCTTACTTTGGTGCCTCTCGTCGGTTCCACTCATGTTGTTTAATCACCCAGCTGTAGGTGGTCATACTTATGTGTTGTGAGCTTGAATGAACACTAGAGATGAAGCCAACCATCAGTCTGAACAAAAACTAGATAAACATAAAAGCCAGATATGACTCTTAGTTGGGTCTTGGCTGATTTCTGAGTGACAGTTACCACATCTTGTGGTGTAAAGGTTTTAGGATGGTAATTTCTTGTTACCAAACTTCTTGTCTGGATTGTGTCAGTGACATTCACAACAGAAACTGTAGACTAACTGGACTTGAGACCACAGTATGTCTGGCTGCAGCCAGTGATGTTACAGGTCTTGTAATTTATTCCCAGCATTTGCTAAAGTTTGGAGCTAATTTAACAGCTTTATTCACGTGTACATGTTTAAAAAAATGTATTTGTCTTTTGTAAGGTTTCCATTTAGATTAAATAGTCTTAATCTGCATTTATGTTAGGTTGCTATTTAATCTTTGTCTGACAGCTCTTAAAGCTGGAGTTCTCAAATAAAAAACCCAAAAACATCCTGTTTAGTTGAAGGTGCTATGCACAAACACACCACTTGGTGGTGGTGTAGTTCAAGCTTTGCTTCCCACTCTGCCTTTCCGTCACAGACTTGATGAACCTGAATGTACCTAGATTAATTTAAATACCACATTTAAAAATTAGTCAGTCTTGGTAATTATTAAATATTATATATGTTTTAATTTGCAGGGTACCATCCATCCATTCAGGAAGACACACAGATCCATTTTTGGGAAACTCCTGCAAGAATTCAGGCTGGTTGCCTCAGATAGACGGGTAAGTGTGTGTGTGTGGCTGTGTGTGTGTGTGATGAACTGTAAAGTAAAAGCTAAATTTCACACTTCTTGTTTTTTTTCCTGAAATCAGATGTAATGTTTGTATCTCTGGTGTTTTTGGCTCCATTCAGCCACATCTGCCTGGTCTGTATTATCCAAACCTATTTTTGGTCAGTAGTTAGTGTTTGGAGAATCCTTACTTTATAACCCCATTATACTTTAAGCTGGTTAGAGTCTATGTCTCATACACAGAGTCAAACCCAAACACCTCCAGTAATCCTGTTTCCCTAGTAGGTCACCATGTTCCAGTGAAAGCAGCAGGGATGATGTCCTCAGAGTAAAATACCATCAGCTGAACGCAGTTTCACTTTGTCTGGCAGATTGACCTGCTTCCCACTGTAGTCTTCATTCCTGTATATTCTGTATACTTGGTGTGGCTGGTTAAAGTTGCTGCTTGATGGCTAATGAATGCCACAAGTTTTGGAGCCACTTTACTAAGCCAAACACTCAAATGATTCTGTTCAACTACTCAATGATGGTTTATGTTTAATGAGGCACTTTCTTGGTTAAACTGTGACACCATTTAGTAATGTTAGCCATAAAACATGTACAGTTAAAAGCTCTTAGTACTTATAAGCAGCCATTTATACATTTCCCACTTCTGACCTTACATATTCTGTCCAGCCATTAATAGATGCACCATACTGATTAATTTTGCACTTGAGAGCCACTCATGCTTTGTTTGCCTGTCTGCTGCCCTCTGGTCTGGTTAGGCACCAGACAACTCCTGGTCGTTTTCAAAATTATGCAAATGTTGACTGGTTCCACTGCATTTAGTAGGTGGTCAGTTTTCTAGCAGTAGGTTATAATGATTTAAATGCCAAAAAAGCTACTGCTGTTACTGTAGGCTGTGATCTGATAACATAACATAAATTACCTCAGCATCAACACTAAACTCAAAGCTACGAAGAGGGAACAACAATAGAGTTTGTCCTAATTTTTCACCCAGAAAAACATGCTTAGTTGCAATGCTTGGAATGATTTTCTAAATCATTTTTTCCCCTAAAATTAGAGTACATGGAAAAAAACGTGGTAATGCGTCAAAACAGGGACAGATGTAGAGTCACACTGGGATGCAAAAATTACAGAGAAAACACTGGAGACATGATAATGAACGTGAAAGGAGCTCAGACATTATTGTTTTGCGCGCACGTGTGTGTGTGTGTGTCAGCATTATTGTGCTATAATCCACTTTGACCACACGCTGGCAGGGGGTCTTGCTTCCCCATAGAGCCTTGGATTGGATTACATGGTGTTGTACACAGCTTAGGGACCAAACATAGTTCAAACCGGTGAAAGCTGAGATGTGCTTCCTCAGCGCCTCATCGCCCTCGCCTCACGTCTCCTGTTACCTTTTGTGTTGTGAAATAAAAGTGAGTCTTGTCAACATCTGGTTTCAGGTACTGTTTGACCGATGTAGGAGTTTTTACGGGTTGATAAAGGTGTTATAGGTGTACATGGATAGCTGATATTTTGTGGTTAACTCTGGACATTTTAATGCCAAAAATGGTGGATGTAGTCCGTCTTTTCCCTCAGATTGAAAAGCCTCTGCAAAAACATTTAAACCGTTATGAGGGCTTCAGTATGCCTTAAACAAAGTGCTTGTTTTTTTGTTTGTTGAATGGTTTTGGAAACCACGTCCCCACACACCTTTCCCACGTCACAATTTGGGGTTCAACAGTTTTTGCCACACAGTGATTTGTCAGGTGTGTGGAGGTGTGAAAACAAGCAGAATTAGAATTTTTCCCTGAGCTTTATTTTGAACATAACTACTTTTGTCATCAATTAATAGAGGAAACTTCAGAACACATCAAGCTATTACATCATGAATTAAAAAAAAAAAGATCATCCCTCCCTCGTCGCCCTCTACTAGAAAGACTGGGCAATAAATCTATTCATATTTGGACATTCAGACATAATGTGCCAGATTTCCCCAATTTTGTAACTCTGTACATAAATACAAATTAATGCCTATTATCAGTTGGGGGGGGGGGGGGACTTAAAGATGTCAAGGAAAGATGTAGTCGAAGTTGAAGCAGTTGCAACAGAAATATCCTGACTTTTTATTTAGTTCCCAGCAGAGCTCAAGCTCCAAAAACACTAGGTCCTACATCTCCCATAATACACCTCAGTAGTGACTCTTCATTTGACCCTTTGTTGCTTGACAAACCTCCTTAAGAACCAGAGAAGACATGGTACAACTGTCAACAACTAGTAGATTTTAACTTGAAAAACTTTTTTATTTCTGGAAGTGCTTTAATTAATGTTCTCTGTGATAACATTTCTGAGTATCCCACAACATATCAAAGAGATTATATATTTTGCAGAACTAACTAGTTTGGGTGTGTTTTTAAGTTATTTAAACTTAAAATGGAAGCACACTGCTGAGACTGTGATGTTTAGGGGATTAATTGACAGAAAAACATATTTTCAGTGTAATTTTGATGGACTTTATTCAGCATGTTCATTGTACAGTTTATGTTTATAGTTCTGGACATTGATACTTGAGCTCATCAGCCACTGTTGCAGTGACAAAATGTCCTAATAAAACAGAACAGGGACATCAGGCCATTAGCAGAGGAAAGACATGACTGGAGGACAGGAGAGTGAGAGGACCAGGCGTCATCTCGTCTCTGCTCCAGCAACCGAGTCGGAAAACTCCACTGCCCATGTTAACAGGCCGCCGCCACTGCTGCCGCTGATTCATTATGTAAGTAGGTTTATTTTGAGAGAAGAACACGGCCACCCTGGAGACACAGAGCCCTGATGGCTCCAATCTGAGTAGACAAAGAGTGGGAGAGGACGTTCTTTGTGTTTTCATTGCCACCGGAAGCGAGCCTTGGCGGGTTGCGGTGGCAGCGGCGTGCTTCAGGTTTCAGTTGGGTTAAAAAAAATCCCACAAATCCTGCCCGCACGGCTCACTGTGGTGAAACTGTCCTCTCCTTCTTGCTATCCCCTCTTCTTCAGAGGGTAATATGAGTCACGCCTCTGCTCACCATGATGACACACATTTGCCCGGCGCTGCCCGATGATGCGGCAGCTTGGCATGGCGCTTGACAATGATGTAATCAGGCCAGGCATCAGCGGGGGCCCCTTATTTAATACAGTACCTGGTGACTGAGCTGCTGTACGGGAGCTCTGTCACTCCAATGTCACATGTAACCTCAATATGCTGGCACGCCGTTATGCCGCCGGACAGCTCGACGGCGCTGTTGACGGACAGTTGGGGGCAGCAGAGTGTCGCAATTCAACAACCATGCACTCTCCTCCAGGCGCTGTGCGTGTATGTGTGTCTGTGAAGGGGGTGGGGGGGGGTTGGCAATGTTTTGGGACGAGTGCTGTCTCTCTGTTTGCACACACAGTCACATGCACGCATGCACACACACACACACACACACACACACACTCTGTGGGTCTCCCATGCCTGTCGCTGGCTAGTGCTGTCACCAGACGCCCTAGTGCTGTCATAACACAGCACACCACAGTAATTGTAGATTTCACAGCACTCGGCGCTCCCCACCACGGCATATGACTCCAACACGAAGTGACAGGCCAGGACACACACACACACACACACACACACACTTACACATATTCGTTCCCTTGTTCCATTTCTTTTTTTCTTCTCCTTCCGAACACACACAAACACACTCTCTCTGCTCAGAGGGCAAGTTTAGACTCAAGTTTTATTTTTTTTTCTTCTTCATTGAAAATTCTGCTGAATCTACACCCAGTCAGATGGAGTAAGAACAGTGCTGAATGGGCTCAGATGCAGATTGTATGAAGCAAAATTAACTGGTCTTTGTGAGACTGACCTCAACATATAAATGGCAGCCTTGGTTATTTGGCTAACACTTAAACAACCTATGTTTGTGTTCTACTGACAAATGACTTGCTGAGGTTGTGTAATGACCGAGGTCTCAGGTGACCTTGTTGTACCATCCCAAAGTATTCACCGAGCTACAAACACAAACACGCATTTTACACAATGTATAGTGTACTTTTCAGCTCGTAGGTTTGAGCGCTCAGCTGTTTAAATCGTTGACAGGGATTATCCAAAACAGCAGAAAGACAATGCACGCCCATAAAAAGCTAAATGATCCACCAGGGGCATTTCAATCAGACCCAGCATGCACCTGTCGCCCGTTAATGTGGATCATTTAGCATGCTAGCTGGTTAATTACGGTAGATGCAGACTTTGTCCCCTACATTGTACAGTATTTTTAAAATTATGTAGGTTTCTGTAGATTTTTTTTTTCTTTTTTGTGTAGACTAGTGATAAACTTTCTTTAATAGTTAATTTTCAGTATTTAAGCTTTGTTGACTATCTTGGTATTTAGAATATTAAGATCTAAAATAAATAATTAGTCCCACAGATATTACTGATGAGCAGAGCTGCTCTTTAAAAGCACCAAGCCTGTTTTGTGCTCTCACGTGCTCTGAATGTGACCTTCCCCTGAGCTGGTATTTCTGTGATGAAGTGATTCAGACTGTGGTGAACATGTTAGGCCACACAACCAGGCCTCGTTCAGTCAGAGAACTCACCCAAATCGCCGGCAGAGCAGGTCGACCGCAGGGCAGGAAGCTCACTCTTCATCCAGCAGCCAAAACCCAGCAGCTCCCAGTTGGGTTGTAGGTTTGGATTTAGATTAGACAGCGGCTGGTCACCTGCCAGCGTGTCTGACACAGGACACTGACTGACAGTCAGGGAAGCCCTGTTCAGGAGGAGTGCTACTCAGCTTGTGAAAACAGTTGTATAATGTCTTCTGTGGCTCTGGAGGAGCTTTCTGTCATCAGGGTAATTATGTTTGGGCCTGTGGACACCAGAAACCCTGCATCACAAACTGGAGGCATGGTGTGTGAAAATGGGTCCAAGAAAAGACACTGTTGATGGGAAGTGTAGGATCCAGTGTACTTGGAACTTGAGCTGCATCTAGTAATTATTGTCATCATCAGTTAATTAGCAGATTATTTTCTCAATTTGGTTAGTTTGAACCACAGAATGATTGAACTTTTTTGCTTGAAAAATGACAATTAATTGTCAGTATAGTTACATTTTCTGCCAGTCAACTTAATCAGTGAATCTGTCAGTTGTTGCAGATATGCTCAGACTTAAAAGTCAGAGTAACTTCTGCAGCTTTGATTTTTGACTTTTTAAAAAAAAGTTTTCTCTTACTGAATGCAGCTTCACCTCATAGTGTTCCATTGACTAGTCATTTACGGTCCTTCTCTGGGTTTTGAACCTAGTCAAGGCTTTAAATTAGGCTTTAGCTCCCTTCCAGGTTCCATTAAAAAAATTTTGTGGTCTGCTTTCAGTACCCAGGTGTCAGTTTGCAGTTGTGTTGTATGAATGGACACGCAGGAATGTGAAACTGGACAGTTTCTGGGTTCACGCCAATATCAAAATGTATGAGTTAGTTACGTTTTTAAAACAACTCGGCATCATACTTAGGAGGCCTTTTAAAGTGTAAAAAAAAAGTTGTCAGTGCCCTCTGGTGGACAAACAATGCAGTCATTATACTGTTTCTGTATACTGTTCTGTACTGTCTTCAAAGATATCTCTGCAAATTCTCTACTGACATGTTATTTTGTTATTTGCTCTCAGCCAATGTATACACCGACACTGATATACCTGTGATAATCTAAGATTTGCTGGAGAACACATCTGTCATATTGACACCACAGGGGCTGGTAATATCATCCATGTAGAATGATCTCTGTCAGGTGCTTAGCAAAAAGTTGTGCTTGTGATTTTGTCTTCCGTTCTCCTGAATCCTTACAGCTAACAATATTTTTGTTTTCTGTGTTCTGATGAAAACATCATGTACAAAAATGTTATATCCCCCATCAGCTTTTGTGCATGATAAAAAAAGAAAAAAAAAAACTAAATGCGCTTATCAATATGACAGATGCTGTGTTTGGCCTCGGTCCAAAGGTTGGGACACTCTGGCCTTTGTGTTATTGTTCTTTAACAGTTATTTTGTTTGTTTGTTGTCGTTTTCAGTCATGGAGGATCCTGCTGTTCGGATCACTCAACCTGCTGTGTACCGGCTGTCTGCTGATGTGGTGCAGCTCCACCAACAGCATGGGTGAGCACACACACACACACACGCACACTCTGACAGACTCATACCCACAAATGAAACAAACATAGTGACAGAGGGAGATGCAGATAGACACATGCAAACTGACACACACACACACACACACAGACAGATGTACGCAGATTGACAGCGTCACACGCACAAAGAAAAAAAAACACACTCTTTGAGACTCGGACGCAGACGTTAACAGGCGGAGATACCTGTCTACACACAGTAAACACAGATTGACAGGTACACACTCTAATACGCATGCACACAGGAGCGGGAGTGCGTGCTCCTGTGCGTGCGCGCTGCAGCTCTAAGCACACACACTGTGAACAAGTCTTTAGGAAGTGTGTTAGCAGTGTCGTGTCACCACAGGGGCTCAGACTGATCCTGCTACTACCGCTGCTGTGTGTGTGTAATTGTGTGTTTGAGGGCGGGGGTGGGGAAGGGTCACCTCAGTCAAAATCTGGCACTTTAAAGGGCATGTTGAAGAAACAGAGTCCTTCACAGCGTCTGTTTTTACCCGCCGGCGCTACAACATGGAGAACGCATCTGTCATATTGACAAGCACTTTTTTTTCCCCCTCCAAATATCACAGCAGTGCATGGCTGACCAGGCAGATAACATCTGAAAGAGAGCGTTTAAAGAATTGTCAGACAGGTTGGAACAAACCACAAGTAAGACAAATTTATTGGGAAGTGAAGACAGCAACATTTATTTTAATCAATTAAACATTATGCTGACTGAGTGAAATGCCAGTCTGCAATCTTAAATGTCTTGTCCACTTCAAAATGTCTTTCCACTGTTCTTGAATAGTTTGTCACGTACAGGCCAACTGTGAAGTGCACCATCCACTAATACTGCAGATTTGTTACCAGATAAAATTCAGTTTTTGGGCTTTGACTGCCTCTTTTGAGAAATTTTCACACAGTCCTGTTCGCCGTCCTCTCTTTGCTGTCTACAGTGAACCTGCAGTGACTGATTTCTCATTATTTTATGATGATGAGTAATCTGCTGTGGTTATTATCCTGGTGGAGAGTTTTAATGTTGTGCGATGTGTTTAAATACTGTTGCAGAAGATTCTCTTCTGTACTGGAAAACATTAAGCGCTGACAGTTTGGGGGCTTTAAAAATTTGGAATATATGCATGAAATATCGGTTGTCACTAGCTTCCATAAATATCAGTGTTGGTGTTAACTGCAAGAGAGAGCGTGTGTGTGTGTGTGTGTGTGTGTGTGTGTGTGTGTGTGTGTGTGTGTGTGTGTGTGTGTTATCCAGTGGGCTGTGCGAGCAGAGCAGCAGCACTTAAAACCATTTCTCTGCCTCAGCTGAGCTGTCCACTGGCTTCGCTCTGGACGATGTGACAAGCTTATATTTAGGACACTAAAAGACACACACACTGAAACACACACACACACACACACACGCACACACATCCTAACAAGGACAAGTTCAGACTTAGGTGCAGGGAGAAGTGTTCGCAGGTGAGCGCGGCCAGGGGATAAAAGAGGAAGTAAGTAATTTATTTTGTAGGCCTCATCAGAAACAGTTTAAGATCAGTAGTTAAATGTTGTGTCAGGTTTGATTTAGGTTGTGATGAAGGTCAAGCTGTAGTAGTGAAAACAGAGGTCAGTGAGGTCAGAAATTAACTCGACTGTAAACATGCACACATTTGAGTGTTGCACCCTGTCTCTGTACCTGTCTCTCTCATGATGTGCGGAACTGTGCAGTGAGTATTAATGGTCAGCGAAGCTCATGTCTGCCACCAACATCAAATCCTCTCAGGGATTCCATCACACAGGAAAATGCTGCCATGAAAAGAACAACATGCAACCTTACCCCTGCTCACCCGCTCTGCCTGCAAATACTGCAGCATAAGACTCACACACGCACACACTGAGCAGTGGCGTCGGGTGTCGTGCAGACAGGAAGCGGAGGACAGAGGTATCGAACAAACGGGGGAAGGCGACACCGCCGTCGATACTCGGCCCCGATAAGAACAACGGGAGCAGACAGCGGCCCGGTCTCAATACTGTCAGTCAGATTCCTCCTCATGTTTAAAGTCTCCTCCGCTCACAGGATCAGCAAACCAAGCATTCAGACATTCAGACTGGAAGTAACTAAGTCCATCTGCTTCTTTACTACATGTATACTTCACCACGTTTATCTGACAGCTGGAGTTACAATGATGCTGTGATTATAAAGAAAGATGCATTGCAAGTTGAAACTTTTTTTGCAGTATATTACAAGTCATAGATTGCTTTTACACTTTAGCACATCAATATTTAACATGCCAAAAAGAGCCATTCCTCAGAATAAAGGCTTTCATTTCTCACATGTAAATGATCCTTATAGGTTTATTTGTTTATATTACATAAAGATACACTCCCTAACTTTTGTCTGTTCGTGCCCTCAAATACAAACATCAACTGATTGTGTGGGTAAATCTGTGGAATTTGGGGTGGCATGGCAAACCCACTGAGTATATTTTGCATGTCAGTAAATCAGGGCTTTACCACTTAAGTTGTTCTCTAGAATATCTGTTAGTGCTGGGCGATAGGATGATACACTGTATGTCTCAAGATGATAAAAATGAATCTACCATGCTTTAGGTCAATATTTGATTTGGATAAAATGTTTATATTGTGATTATGTACTTTTTTCTGTATTTTATTTGCTGGAAAAACCAAACAGAGTCATTCCTTTAAGTGATTCGCAGTTGAGATTTTTAGCTCTGTCGTGAGATATAGCTGCTAAGTTCCCAGGGATGTTATCACCCACTCACCCCATGACCTTTTCACTGAGAACAGATTTAACATTCTTAGCTTCACTAGTGGCAAATAGGTAGGTAAATTATCACTGTGTTTATTCTTTCCCACAAATGTGTTTATGGGATGCATAGAGTATTTCTAGAGGGTGGTAGCAGTGCTTCATTTTATGTACCTGAATGGAGGAGGAATCAGAAATACTTAATGGAAGTGGATGAATGAGAAGAAACCAGTGGACAGCTATAATCCTAAAGTTCATATTGCATCACAAAAGCTGGAGCTCAAGATGACCACTGGGGTAGTGGTCATCTTGAGGTTAGGCTTAATGTATCTACTGAACAGTCAGGTCCTTCAGCCATGATAACACACATATTGCTATATGCCGGCACATAAACAAACTGAACCGAGGTTCCCACTCATTATTCTCACTCTCTCTCAGTCGTCAATCATACACAGTGACAGTCTTACTACAGTGTGTTTACATCACTGTGTGTTGGTATATGTCTTCGTATGGCTGTGTGCATGTGTGTGTGTGCGCGTGCATATGTGTGTGC
This sequence comes from Lates calcarifer, assembly GCF_001640805.2. Classification (NCBI taxonomy): domain Eukaryota; kingdom Metazoa; phylum Chordata; class Actinopteri; family Centropomidae; genus Lates; species Lates calcarifer. Next base: position 20,196,097 of record NC_066848.1, read on the forward strand.
GCGCGCGCTTGTGTCAGGGCCAATGAGATCTCTTCATGTCCCTGGCTGAAGGCTAAAGACCGGGATGATGTGGAGCGTTCAGTGTTTGTCTTCCACCTCATTAGACTGAGGCCGCACACAAACACACACTCAATGCTGTGCATGTACACATATTTTAATTGCAGGTTGACACCTACAGACACAAATGTAGTCACAAAATTTTGGCCATTTTGAAATCCATATTTTCCAGCAGACTAACCAATAGCAAGGAAAGGTCAGAGTCTTACACTGCATCCTTCACCCTCTGCACTTCCTTTCACTTCTGATCATTCATATGAACTATATTGTTCTATCCCAGTTCAAAACCTCACTGGTGTGTAGCATTATAAGTCCTGTCAAATCACGTCTTTATTTCCATACAGAACTCATGTTATATGACTGTGCTTTGACCTTTTCTGAAGTTTCATATATCTGGAGACAAACTTAACATTTCTGCTAAATTCTAGCCTTGTATGCAGTCGTGCCTATTGCACCTTTACTTTAGTGTATATAGAAGTTTTTGTTCATTGTAATTTTCCCTTTTTCACAGACTGGTGTACACATCTGGGTACCCAAAGGCTTTCTATAGGATGAGATTTGTTTTAGTCTTTAAGTCCTGCCTCTTTGCAAGTTTTTATGATTGTTCGCTGCTGAGAATGTAATAATTGTATTACATTTTTACTCCATTTATGTAAAAATGTCTTGGTGGACAGTTATGTCCCCAAGTCTTTGCTTAAAATTCAATATTCATTGCAGCTTCTGTCGTTTTTTCACGGGTTTTCACGGTTGGAACGGTTGACGCGTCTGGAAAATGTGTACATCCAACGCCTCCAGTGCATTTCTGCCTCTAGTTTAAATGAAGCATAAGCCGCATGGAAGTCTGTCCTCAAACTCACACATACATCCTTGTTGACCCCAACCACCCCCCACCCTTTGCAAGTCTAATACCGTGTTCTAGAGCCACAGTGACGCAGACTAAGCCTCATATGTACATACTGTACATGCCTGTATGCTGCTACAGGAACACATGCATGGAAACACACACATGCTGCTCTGGCCCCATTAGCTCATGACTAACAGCTTAACAGACATGTAAATACACACACTATACCACACACACACACACACACACACACACACGCACACATATACACATATACACACACTGCAATCTGGTCCCATGTTCTCTTCTTGGCTGTCAGCCTGTTTGCAAACACGCACGCACGCACACACACGCAGCGCTATAGAATCTATGCATGCCTTGATGGGCGGGGTGATGCGGTTAACCCTTAGACGACCCGTGAAACTGCTGAAAGAGAGAATCAGACTGCAGCTTATCTGGACCCACTGTTCCTGATCTCATTTCCACTGTGTGTGAGTGTGTGTGTATGTTAGTTAAGAGAGAACATGGGACCAGATTGCAGTATGTGTACTTATGCATTTATTTCCAGCCCACTGACTATAGAGGGAACATGGTGCATGCAATATTAACACGTGTCTTCCAAGATTGACAAATGAGTTTTAAAGTTTCGTGAAGTGAGTAAAGATCTTTCTGCCATGCTTCACAAGTAGACTATATTCTGAGTCGTCATCGGCCATACAGTGCGAGTACAGATACGTGCCCTGCTTTTAAAAGGAAGAGGGCAGAGGAATGAGCTGTAATATCATCTTAGGAAGGTGTTATGGCAAATGCGCCGGTGAGCAAAAGCAACACCTTTCGTGTTAGATTTTTAATCCGCTGTTAGTGTAAATATATTGATTAGTGCTGTTTTGATAAAAGCTATACCATGTTGTACAGTGGAATTTGGTTCCACTGCATTTGATTCTATGTTTAAATATCCTGTATTTTAATTGACTCAGCGATGACTATCCTCTATTACGCCCTACCCTTGTTGACTTGGCTGAACACATGAAGCAGCACCTACTGTCGCCACTGTTTGTTCGTTTGTGCTCATAAAGGTTGGGTTGTGTGTCCGCGTGTGTGTCTAAGTGCTGTTTAAGCAGAGTCGTTGTTGCACTGTTGCTGAAACATAAGCTGATGATGATTCTACAGAACTTACTCTGCGTGTGTGTGTGCGCACAGTCAGGCTGGTCCTCCCATATCAAATTGTGCAGTGAACAACTGGATCAGCTTTCAGCCTTTTACAAAGTAAAGACATCAGCTTTTTGCCTCACTGGACCGATTGCACAAACACACGCACACACACGCAGTGGCATTTTAAGCATCTTTGTGTCCGTCCATCCATCGGTCTGCGTTTCCTTTTTTCCACTCCGACACACACGGCCCAACTCTTTGTGTCACTTAAACTCATCTCTTCCATTCTCTCTTTCTGACACACACACACACACTCTCAAGCACACACACCTCAGCTCTGTCTTTCCCCTGACCTCACCTCTCTCTCGTCTGTCACTCACTTCTGTCTGTCTCCCAAGAGTCATTCACCTGACCAGACACTCCTGTCTCCTCGTCTCCTCCCTGCTGATGGAGGATGGACTGTCTTCCATCTCCACAGCCTCCTTGTTTTAGTTTGAGAGTAGTTGGATATCGGTGAATCTTCTGATTGTCTTGTTGGTTAATCATTATGTCACAAAATGATGAAAACTGTATATTGCCAGAGCCCATGGCTATAAATTCCTTGTTTTGTTCAGCAGTTCAAAACCTAAAGAAATTTACTCTACGAATATAGAAAACAGATAAAAATCAAACTTCACATCTGACATGCGGCAACCATTGAATGTTTGATGTTTTTTTCTTGATAAATTAATTAAACAACTGTAAAAATTGTTTCCAAATAATTTTCTGTCAATCATCTTATTGATGAATTATTTATGAGAGTCTTAAATTGTAAATTTTTCCACTCTCATCAATTGGGCTTTACTCAAGTTAAGTCAGGACTGTCACTTTTTAGTTTAAATTTGAGGATTTTTCTCAATATAGGAAAATTCAAACTGTAATGACCAGTGTCAAATATTCCAATTCAGAACGCTGTTTGCTTGTCTACAAGTGCATCAGACCATTTAAAGTAGTTTTCCTTATAATCCAGCAGAGGGCATTTTTATCCTTTAATGTACAACCTTGTCAAATGCCCCATTTTTAGGATGGATAGAATACATGGTATATGGATTACCTTTGAATTAGTTTGGACAAATTACCTGCCAGTTTGAATTTGTTTGAACTTTTCTTTTCCAAACTAATTATTTATTATTACCATTATTACTCTACTGTTCTGATATGGTCTAACAGTTAGGATTCCTGGATTTCACCCAGGTGGTCAATGTTTAGTTCCTGGTATGAGAACTAGAATTTTCCCATTATGACAGGATTATGACGATGTGTCTTGTACTGTGCAGTTTATTGAAGAATGATGGTGGTCTGAAATAATATGTAGTCAAAATGTTGCGGCTCCTCCAGTCTGTATGCTGAAGTATCTTTGGGCAAGATGAAACTGAAACCCAAATTGTGTTAGTGTGCTATATATATCGAACAAGAGCTGTATGAATGCAGGTGTGAATGTTCATTAAGCACACAGGCAACACAGTCACTCACATTTAAAGTCATCCAGATTGTATTTAAGCAGAACTTTTATGATGGCTGGACTGTCCCATTCATATGCCACTGGCTCAGTCAGCTCCCAGTTGTTGTTGATGTAATGCAAAGTGACACAAAGATAATCAGTTTCTCACTAATCATCTGTCCACATATCCAGAGACTCCCTGTTGCTATCAGTCAGCTGCATCCTCAGTTCTGGAATGATGATGAATTGAGGGATGAAATGCCTTTTAGCCATTCACAATAAAAAATGTAAATATTAATTTAAAGATATTTTATACCTGTTTTTTTTCTTTCTTTTTTTTCCTTGGTTACCCCTGGAACTTTCCTGTAACTGAAGCTGCGAGCCAAGCAGCACTCTGTAACTAGTACACTGCAATGCATGTAGGCCATATAGGATAGTAAATTCTGTCTGACTGCTGAGCAAATTCATAGTGTTACAAGTAATATTCCCGGTCCCCAAAGGATAAACCCTGATTCACTCTCGCCTAACTCTCTGGATAAACCTCACATTTATAGTTCCACTACTAATAAGGCTCGAACACAGTACTTCTCATTTTGGTTTGTAATGCTAGTGTGAAATTATGTCTACTTGTGACCCCTCATCACAGGGTTTGGCCTTAACATGAATTCAAGAAGTGAGCCGTCAAACCAAGTGATTTTTCCTTTCCAGATTGTTTCATTTGACTTTTAGAGGTCAGAGGAGGTGAAACTAGTAAGCAAAAATAAACTGAAATAACAGCACAAATAAATATTAAACATTTTATGAAACAGAAACATGACAATATCATCACAAAATGAAAGTGTTATGAATTGTGTGTGAATTATCAACCACCTCTAGTAAATTGTATTTTTCTGTGTATTTAACTGCCTGTGTGTACATGTGTGAATCCCTGTGAGTGTATGTGTTCTCTGTGTGTGTGTGTGTGTGTGTGTGTGTGCGTGCGCTCTCCAGCTGTGTTTCGGCCAAAAGCAGCACTGAGAAACCAGGTCAAGTGTCTGCATCACAGACGAATAAACACACCTCCTCCTCCTCTTCCTCCTTTTCTCCACCTCTATGTTCTCCTCCTCACTTTCTTTCTCATGAATCAGTTTAAGAGAAAAAAATGTGTGTTGAAGTTTGGAGATTTGTATGTGTGCACTGTTATGATATTTTTCATGTCTAAAATCTCCACTGTGAGATAAAAATAATAATAATGTGAAGAAGGGTTATCATCATCTGATTTTTGAAAATTTTTGTCTGTACTGTTGCGTCAGCACAGTGTTTGTGTGCATATCCATTAGTTTGTTTGTTTGTTTCTCATCCAGAGATGGTTGAGTGTGCATATGTGATCTGAGCTGTGTCTGTGTGTGCGTGTGTGTGTTTGTTTGTGTGTGGTTCATGCGCGCATGTGTATGTGTGTTGTCCCCAGGGCCTCGGTGTTCCTGTGTGTCAGAACACAGCTGGTGAAGCAGTCCATCCCACAGGGGCTTTGGTACAGCCGACACACACTCACAGTAACCGTGTGTGTGTGGGTATGTGTGTGTTTGCGTGTGTGTGTGTGTGTGTGTGTGATCAGTTCCTCGTACTCCCTGAACAGCCACCACATCTGCTTTGCTCACTGTGTGACTCGATCACCTAAACACACTCAGGATGTCTGTGAATCTGCTCGCATGGGATCTTTTTGTTTAAAGGGACATTCCACAGCAAAACATGTGAAAGTAACCATCGTTTTCATTTTTATTACAGATTTAGTTTTTCCATAAAATGTCAAAAAATTAGTGGTAAAAACATCTCTTGATGTCAAAAAGTCAAAGACGTTACATTTTGAAATGATATAAATCAGCACCAAGTACTCATATTTGAAACTGGAGCAAGCAAATGACTGACATTTTGCTTTAAAAATGAGTAACTGATCATCAAAATTGACTTTATGCAGAGTTTATTATCTGTTTGATTTATCCTTGCCAATATTGTTATTTGTGACCGCCTCAAATGTTCACAAGACTGTAAATTTGGAATCGATTTGTAACTTTTAAGTTTGGCAACAAAAAGTTCAAGTTAATCAAATGAATGTGATTTTTGCCCAGCTCATTCTTCGATTGTGTTAGTAATGGACAGTGTTGGATGTGGTCTGAGGTGTGTTTTGTTGCACTTGTACCCACGATCAACAGTTACCACGATGTACAGACAGACCCTGGAGCGTGCTTATGAGTCACGGAATGGGGTGACAAAGTTTTGACAGCTAAGATTAGTTTGCCTCTGGAGCTCCATAAATATTGGCAAAGATAGAAGCCTTTATCCAGGATAAGAAAGTTGATAAAATGCTTTCATTCCTAAGCCTAGAACCAAGTTTGCATCAATCTGAGAATTTCTAGCCTGCTCTTATTCTGAAACTTGATAAATGCGCCCCCCCCCCCCAAAAAAAAAAAAAAAAAAGATCACCCTAAACATGCCAGTACTTCATTTCATAATGGCAGTTTTGTCTTAACAGATGATGTTACATTGATTATCATCAGCAGGGGGCAGGGTCAGGGCACGAGGGGCATTAAGATGGGGATGGCAGGGTTTAACATATCACTGCCAGCTGCCTCTCAAATCCCACGTGGAGACATGAGAATCTGTTTTACCTCATAAATGGACGTGGCAAGGCTTCGGTCTGGTTTCATATTGACAGAAGCTGTTTGTCTTATCTGAGGATGACAAGCTGTGTGTATTTGTGTGTGTGTGTGTGTGTGTGTGTGTGTGTGTGGGCTGTTATCAGCAGGGAGTGTGTATGTGTGTCTGTTGTTTTTGTTTTTGTGTATATGCTTTCTTATACAGTGTGCTTTGTTTCTACTGTTTCCAGTGAGCGCTGGAGGAGATGGCTTTTAATAAGTTATTACTCTAATTCCAAATCATCCTGTAAAATTACTAATTGCTAATTATTCTCTGTGTGTAAGGAAAGATTGTCTCTTGATGACTGTTACAAACCTGAATAACATAGATAAAAAAGTCTCTCTGAAAAGGTTAAATTGTGTAATTATGGAAGAGCAAAAAAAAAAAAAGTGGTTTATGAAAGGGAACTTTTTGTGGCACATTTTGCAATATTATGAGAATATGTTGCCATAAAGTAGCAGCTTTAAAATCATTTTGATGATTATATGATATACTCTGTCATTCCCATCTCGTGCCCCAAATGCCTGTTCTTTCACTATATAATTTTAGTGAGAGGGTATCATCTCCCGTGAGAAGTGCTTTACTGAGTGACTGTCAGCAGCTTAAACTGCCAGAATCAGAAGCAAGGAAGAACTGTGCCAAACTGCAGATCATTTAAAAATACTTAGAAGTCATTAAAAAACAATATTCATCTGAAATCCAGTGAGGAAACTTTGAAATACCAAGAATTCTAAACAGAGTTTGGTGCATTTGTTTCAGTGGACAGTACTTCTGGCTTTGGAAGCCAGAGATCATAAGGAATATTCACCGCTCAGCCATGTTTCAGTATAGTGGGTGGGATGATGAGATGATGAGTCGGAGCTCTGGTCAAGCAATTGATAGACTTTAACCGCTTGGAGTTGGAGGGCAACAGAATCAATCACCACTGATGGCCACTGAAGTTATATATTGCTACTTAAATGTTAAATGTAAGAAGTTGTACGCTTGTGTTAGTCTGTATACATCCATAAGGGTTGGGCATTTGCGTGTGCATGACACAATAAATGATATGACTAACTAATCTTATTAACTGCGGCTTTACAGGCTCAGTATACTTCTGTGATCCCCTTAATTCAGTCCAGTCATTTATACCCAAAACTTACTTCATGCACTTCATTTCCACTGTGGTATATACGATACCAGGATAAAACTGATCAACAAAGTGTTAAAATTATAGCATAAACGCCTCTTGTGTGTGTGTGTGTGTGTTTATTTATGTGGGTGTTTGCTGTGTGTTTGCATGTTAATATTAATAAACAGTGTTGTGATCACTCGTTTTGTGTACATGCCCTTAGTGAGTATATGTCAGGTGTGTAATTGTGAATGCGTGTGTGTGTGTGTGTGTGTGTGTAGCCCTCAGGTCCAGTCTCATGTTTCTTCCTCTGTAGTCAGCAGTGTCAGCGCTGGGCAGCGATCCCAGCCCCCTCTTCATCTTTCTCCTCCTCCTCTTATATCATTCTCCATCCTTTGCTCTCAGGTCCGTCTGTTCCTCCTCATCTCACCCTCCTGTCCCCATCCTGTCTCCTTTCACTCCCTCCCCTGCCTCCCCCATCCTCCTCCTTCTCCTCCACCTCCTCCTCCCTGGGGATCCTCCTCACCGCAGCAGTTGAGGCGTTCGATAGAAGCTTTTAGTTTACATCTGCAGCACACAAGAGCTGACCTGACACCACGACCCACACTGCGCGTGTGTGTATGTGTGTGTTCTGGATCTCAGTTTACTGTTTACCGGAACCAGTGACACTAAGCTGCTATTTGCTGTGGTTAGCACATCCAGCTCCTGAATCTGTGTGTGTGTGTGTGTGTGTGTGTGTGTGTGTGTGTGTGTGTGTGTGTGAGTGTGTTTAAGGCCAGGCAGCAACAAAATGATGATTAGAATTTGCAAATGTTTGATCATCGACCACCTTGAAAAAAAAAAAACCTAAAGAACAACATGGTCACAAATATCCATGATATTTGTTCTCTGTTCAAGTCACACCCTTGCAGCATCAGCATCAGTTGTTGACACTTTTTTTAAACTGGAATTTTGCCTGTGTGTTGGCTTGTGTGTCCTTATGCATGCATTGGGGAACTTGTACTTTGTGTCTGTTGTTTGTTTTAATTCAGTTTTTTGACCATCATTGCTAGGGATGGGATGATTTTTCTTGATAAAATCCAATAACTGATATGGGGTTTATAAGATTTTCGATTAAATCATAATATAATTAAAAGTTCAATGACAACCGTGTATGATTGCAAATTACTTGTGCTTTATTCCTCCTTTCCCCTTTTCTGGCATTGGTTTGATTTAATATTTAAAAAACAACCATACATGCAGCAAAAATAATACTTAATGAGAGTCCACTCAGGTCTGAGGACCTGAGACACCCCCGGGTCTAAATTATGCTCAGTCTAGCTTCAAAAATTAATTATTAATTATTACTAATTAATTATTTTTTTCTATAAATTAGTATTTGAAGCACATAAACAAAGTGTTGTTGAAATTGCTTTCAATGACTTTCCTTCTTAGGACAATAGTTTTATATGCTGCTCAGCTGATTTTTAATTGATGAAGCATTGTGCTGGTGTTCTTTCTGGTTTGCTTCTGGTTTGGATCAACCCCAGGTCTGATTTATGCACATCGGGTTTGCTAAACATCTTGGTCTCACTATGTTCTTCAGCCTCTTGCACATGTTAGAGTAGTTTTACTTTGTTTCTTCTCTTCCTGTTTTCACTTCATTAGTTGGTTTGTTACAGTGTTCTCATGCTGGAGTGACTGTGGTAGAAATTAGGAGCACTTGATTTGCTGTATTAGGTCTTCCTGCTAAACAGATGTGGGTGACATAGCACTGAGGTTTGAGTTCATGGATTTGATTCATTATGTAGCCCTGTAGCAAATTAAGTTTCTTTTACTTTACTCTGGTGATAAGCAACTATGTGTGTGTGTGTGTGTGTGTGTGTGTGTTTGGGCTGCTCCTCTGCAGACAGCATTAAATATTCATCCTCCTGCTCGTATTTCTCCTCTCTCATCTGTCTATCCAACCCTTGCTTCCTTTCTTCGCCCTACCTCCTCCTCCTTCCCTCCTATTTAAGTCTGTATGCTTTCCTTCCTGCCTTCTATCCTTCTTTCCTTCCTCACTTCTTCACCCTCTCCATCATTCCTCCCATTGCTGCTCTTTTAGGGGAAATGAAAAGAAGAATGAATGAAAGAAAGAGACAGTGAAAGATAAAGGGAAAGTCAACATAAAATGAAGCAAAAGGAATTGAAAACTGTGTAAGAAAAGACGAAAGCAAAGTGATTGGTATGACAAACCTCCTCCCCTCTCCTCCCCTCTCCTTCCTTCTCCTCCCCTCTATCGATCTTTTCTGAAAACAAACACAAGGATTTTTAATCCCTCATTCTGTTCTGGGTATTGAGTTCAGGCCCTGTGGGGCAGCTGTGTGTGTGTGTGTGTGTGTGTGTATGTCTTTATGTCTGTACATGTGTTGATATGTGTGTGTGTCTTTTGTGCATGATTTTTTTTCATATTTGGTCAGTGTCTGTGTAGGTTTTGTGTTTTTGTAGTTCTGTCCTAACATGCATATCACTTTTTAGTGTGTGTGTGTGTGTGTCAGTCTGAGTGTGTGTTACGGATGAATTATGTCCTGTCTGCTCTGTTTGTTGCTCCGGTATCACATCTTCACGTCCTCTGGGTGTCAGTGTTTGTAAGCAGGAGATTTATAAAAGAATTGTACCAGGTTCTCTCTCTCTCTCTCTCTCTCTCTCTCTCTCTCTCTCTCTCTCTCTCTCTCTCTCTCTCTCTCTCTCTCTCTCTCTCTCTCTCTCTCTCTCTCTCTCTCTCTCTCTCTCTCTCTCTCTCTCTCTGTGTGTGTGTGTGTGTGTGTGTGTGTGTGTGTGTGTGTTGTGGTCCATATGTAAACCTATCCAAGCACAATGAGGGGAAATTTCAGCCCAGGTATTGATTTGGTCCGGTCTGTTTCAGGGTCACTGTGATGTCAGCGTTTGTATTATTATTGCTTTTATTGTCTGCTGCTTTTAATTCAACACAACAAGACGACATCAACCCTCATTGATCCCTGTGGGGAGATGAGCTGCTACATATCAAAATAACAGGACAAAGCAAAAGAAAAATTGACTTTAAGCAGCGTAGAGAACTGTAGGTATTAAAACAATCCAACTGATGAATAAAGTGAAGAATTTCAGTGAAACTTAATGAATCAGTTATGGTGACTTGGAGACATTTTGTCATTTCAGAGGGAAATAATGTACATTTTACTCCTCCATGCTGCTATCTATAGTTATTAGAAGATTACATTAATGCTCCTTATGGCTTTATGCAGACCTAACAAGACTGCTACATGAAAAGCCACAGTCTATGCATTTTTAGCCTCAAACATGTGAGATTAGACGGTACATAGAGTTATGTACAACGTGTGACTCTTGTGTTCCTGTCAAAGTGCCTGGTCATCTCGACTTTGGTGCGAAGGAAGAGCAGCTCTCTTATCTTAGTGTTGGACCAACTTCCAGCCGCTTTGCAAAATATTTTCGCACCTTATTGGTTCGCACCTTTTAAAGCGTCACCTTTAAGGATGTCATGATTGGTAGGCCCACTGTACGTCAAAATGTCCACTTTGTATTCTTACTTGTGTCCGTCTCTCAATTGGGATTCATTCATTCTGACATTATCTGTATTTGAAGTGACTTTTATGGAAACATGAGTTTATTCAGACTGACAGGTTAAATTGCCATTATAAAGGGGCTCTGGACAAATTTTAGATAAAGTTCAGATCAGCTCTATTGTTTGCAGTTTTTAGCTGCTATTGACATTCAGTGCAACATCAGTGAAATAAAGTTGAATGTACAAATTTGACCATGTGGTGTTCAAGGTGTTCATAGTGAGTTAAACACAGGAATATTAATATTACTTTCACTTTTCATATACTTTTTGTTATAAAACGTTGCTTAGCTTTGGTTTGGTTTCTAGTTTTTAGTTTCAGGCTCTCAAGGATATCTTCCTCCCCAAAATCTGTTACTCTTTCACCAGTGTTGAGGGTTGTCTTTCACTCTCTCTGTCTCACTCATTCACTTTCCCTCTATCGGCCTGTCTGTCTACATGTCCATCATCCTGTCTTTCTGCCTTCTCACCTCTCCCTGTCTGTCTATCCGCCTCGATCTCTCAGTCCATCCATCTGTCCTCCTCTCAGCCGCTTTCTCTCTCTCCCCGGCCGTCGATCTGTCACTCACTTCTCAGTCCTCCTGCCTGTCTCTCTCTCTCTCTCTCTCTCTCCATTCGTTCATCTCTCTGGGTCTTTGCCGCAGGCCTCTCTGTCAGGATTACATGGCGTCAGGTTGGCCAACATGGACGCTGGTGGTGGGGAAACAAAATGTTCCTCTCAGCACAAAGCCGCTCTAATCCGCTCTCCTCATCCCCCACAGCAGAGCCTGATTACAGAAAGCTGGTTGGCAGGCATTAAGGCAGACACACAGGCAGAAAGACAGGCAGTTAGGCAGACAGGCAGAGAGACAGATAGAGAGACAGGCAGGTTGGCAGTGAGTATTAAAGCCAGGCCAGTTGGAATCTGCTGGCTGGTTAACTCACTGATTAGTTTATTGGCTTGCTGGCTCACTGACTAATTGGCCTACTAACTGGCTAACTGACTCTTCAGCTTACCTAGTGGCCGACTGGCTACGGGCCAGTTTGATGTCTAGGTGTTTGACTCAAATTAAAAACTGAATGACTGATTCGGTAGCTAGCATACAAGCTTGTTTACCAACTATCTAGTCAAGTAATTTCAGACTATCTGACTAAGGTCATGTTTGGACCTGGTGTCCAGATCTGTCCAGAATTGTGTATGCCTCTGCTCATGAATTGATATTTGCTTGAAGTGCTTACACTGAAAGTACAATAACAGAATGTAAGGGGTAACAACAAAAACAAACGTATAGCTTACACCAGGGGTGTAAGAGACTAAAAATAGCAATAGATGAGAACAGGAAGTCTGTGTGGAGTGAATGTTCTCTGCATTATTTTCCACTGAGGTTTGACTAGTGCTCTGTCTAACTATAATGATTGAAATCCTATTCACTATCACAGTGATGAATCTCTGATCAAATAACTAACTTTGTTCTTTGGATTACAACACTAAGCCTTGTATCTGAATTGTGATGGTCTTTGTTTTTCCCTTTTTGTCATTTCAGCCTTAACAGCCTACACATACCTCACCATCTTCGACCTCTTTAGGTGAGTGTGTTCTTCTCACGTGATGTCACCCAACAATCTTGTTTCCAGAATATTGTACACATCAGTTTGATCAGTGTCCCAGTATTATCCCCCAAAAATATTGTGCTAACATTTGTTCAAAATTTTGAGCAGGGGTCATTACACTTACATATAGACAAGTAGTCAGTTTATGAATTATTGGCAACAACTGATTTAACCATTTCTTACCAAGGAAAGATATTTAGCTTTATTCTGTCTTATGTAATTGTAAATTGAATCTCTGGGTTTTAAATTGTGGATTTATTTGTATAAATTCCACTTAAACTAGATGATCTAATATCTTACAGACCAAACAGTTAATTTAGAGCGTTCATTGAAAATGATCGGTACATGTCCATTTTGTATTTTGTTTTCTGTTTGTTTGCCGAACAAAGAAACAGAAGCAGATGTGAGGTAACACTGACTCGGCTCAGCTGTGCTGCTGTTTGCTGTTCTGATGGAGAATTTCCACTCATGAAAAATGAATTCTGAGATTATAATGAATAAAAGATAATTTAAGAAGTGAACTTCAGCTGACCTCTCTGTTGTTTCTGTTGTCTACCACTTGTCTCTCACTGACTCTCTTCTTATGTGCCCCTCTCCTGTCTGTCTTCTGTATGTGTCTCCCTGTGTCTCCCATCCCTCCATCAATCACTTACTTTTCTCTTTCCCTGCCATCACCCTACCGTCCTTACCTCTCTCGTCCCTGTGGCCTGCAGTTTGATCACCTGTCTCATCAGCTCCTGGGTGACCATGAAGAAACCCAGCCAGGTCTACTCATTCGGGTGAGTTCACCATAGTAATCTGGTACGTGTTGTACACAATAGTCTCTAAGGAATGTTTCCAACATCTTGAAGAACTGAGGCTATTTTGAGAGCAAAAGGAGGAACTACCCAGTATTGGTAGGGTTTTCCTAATAAAGAGTGTATATCATTATCAGAGGCTTTTTGGTCAAAGCTCTATCTGTGTTTATTTATTTAGCATCATCCAACTCAAACACCCAGCTAGTTTGATATGTGCAGGTGTGTGTGTGTTTGTGTGTGTGTGTGTGTCAGTGAAGTGGCCAAACAGTGTGTATGTAGCTGACAGGTGACCTCTGACCTTGAGGTGTGGGAGAGTGGTGATCAAATGGAAATCTGCTTTTCAGCTTCACTTGGCTCTCAGAATGCCTGTGTGTGTGTGTGTGTGTGTGTGTGTGTGTGTGTGGTGTGAGTGTGTGTGCACGCAGGCTTTAGTTTACATCAGCGTGTCTGTGAGTGTTTCTCTGGGAGCATCTGTGGATATATGTGTGTTCATTTGAGTGTATTGCTGCTGTGTGTGCGTCCTAATGGACAGAAATGGATGTCCCTGTTTAACCAGCAACATCTACAGTACTTACTCCTTTAAGCCCATAGGAGTAAAACTAGTCTTTCTAGGTATTAGTCTTACCCACCTGAACTATTTCCTGTTCTGTCAATCTGTGTCGCAAATCTTACTGTGATCAGGTTAGGTTTGGTGAGAAAGTATTTATACACACATTGCTACAGGTGTGACATTTGATGGGAGTGTGCATGTACACTGAGTTGAACTTGTAAATGTATTAAAGCATCAATAGACAGTGTTTGGGGGAGTGTCGTGGTTGCCTTGTGGTTTAAGAGAGGTTTACCAGAGCAGAAAGCAGGTTTGGGGCTTTAATTTCGGGTCATACTCTTTCTCTGTTTTTCCTGTCTTACATTTCCTCTGAAAATGATCTACTAAAGGCAAAAAACTAAAGTTCTGGTCATTCACAATACTGAGGAAGACAGATGATGATAAGTAAGTATCCAGCAAACAGCAGGTTTTCTATGTGGCACCCTTATGTATTAACCACAGGCTGTGGTTCAAAGATGTTTCTGGGACAGTTTGAGGTCCTGTTGGGGATGCGACTGCCGCATTTGAGGAGGCAGGGGACCAACTACCAGGATTGTGATGTGGCGATGAGAAAGAACAAATGCAGCACGCAGCATTCACTTTCTTTGTGAAAGCAGCTCGAAAAAATAAATTGATGTGCAAATTAATTGTGCGAAAAAAATAAACGCCCTCAGTATGAAAAGGCCTTAACAGTGGAAAAAAAATAATTAGCTGTAGGTTATATCAGGCTATGTCCCTGAAGTAAGGGTATGCTCTTATGGCAGAGAATTGGCTACTAAAGAACGTGTGTTTTTCCTGAATGAAATCTTTTTTCCGAGAAGAAATAGTTGTCCAACAACAATCCTCTTAAACAAAGCCTTCAAAGTTGAACTAACAGAAAGCTAAACTAAAAAGATATGTGGTGCTCATAAAGGCAGCGGAGCCTGAGTCAGACCAAACAAATCAAAAAAACCAAAGCTATGGCAATCATAATGCACGCAATTGAGAGTCTTTCAAACACAATACAAAAAAGTTAGCAATCATATCAAATGTTAATAAAATACATTAATTAAAAAAATATAACATTAGGCTATTTAGTGCTATTTAGTGTAAATTATACACATCCAAAAGGCACCCAGCTGAGAGAGTAAAGTAACTCCAGCCTACTGATTTTTGTTGAGACAGATGAGCATATCACAACGCTCAGGGTGAGACATTCATGGGCGAGATGCAAATGCTCTCTTAATGTTTACCTTCGATCACGACAGCTCAAAGGCAGCTTTGTTAAATTTTAATTGCAAGATACTCTACACAACATTGATGCGAACGTATCGATTAAATCGTGATCAACAAAATTCTTAACGATCAATAATTGATAATCGCCATCTATCAGTCTTTGCCCAACTTGGCAACATCCAGGTGGTCCTGGACTGAGGTGCCTCTAAAAGAGCACTGCGGGTCTTTGAATGGACTGGTGTGTTGAGGATGAAAAGCTGTGTTTGGAGATGGTTTGTCTCTGGGTGGATGACAGTTTCTTTCTGTTTCTTTTCAGGTTTGAGAGACTGGAGGTCTTGGCAGTTTTTGCCTCCACTGTTCTCGTCCAACTGGGGGCCTTGTTCATCCTGAAAGAGAGGTGTGTATGTCCTCCCTAACGCAAACTCACTCGCTGATAGTCACACAGAGCACACAGTAATGTTCACCTCAAAAGGAGGCAAAATGTAATTTCATTTAGAGCCACATTAAGATCCCGTGTCTCTGTCTTTGTTCTTTGTTTCATCTTTGCCTCACTCACTCTGTCTCTCTCGATTAAAATTTCAATTACTTTCTTAGCATGACTCAGGACAACAACAGAATTAATATTTCCAAAGCAATACACAGAACAATCCGATTGTGTCTGTCTTTTGTCTTTGTTTTTCTCCCCATTACTAATTTCACTACATTGTTTTGCTCCATGCAGGGTGCATGTTTTTCTCCGTTCTCTGCTTTATCGTCAAATAATTTAGAAAATGCAATAATTGGACCCCAGGATCTTGTAGTCCCTTCTGTAGTCCCATTTTATGTCACAACCAAAGTCTCTTGTGATACAGCTTCATAGTTCTCAAATAATGTCCTGTCCTGTATGTTTCATCAGACAAATTTAGTTTCCATTTACTGATCTATCTAATCCCTGTATATGATCTGTTTTCCCCTGTCTTTCATGACCATGCATGGTTTTTAATATAAATATTATAATATTATAATATTTTAAATGTAAAAAGTACTAATACAGTGCTTTGATATACAATATGTTATATTCATGAAATGATAAGGAAAAAGAAAAGGTCTCGCCAAATTCCCCCCCCCCCTCGAATAATGGGAAAAGTGGTTGCTCACAGTTTAGGAGATAACAAAAAAGAACAACAAAAAAGTCTAAATGATGCCAAATGCCAAATTTTAAACTGTAAAGATGCAGTAACTTATAGTGTTAAGACATAAAGATCTTGCTTGATAACAAACATTAGGAATTAAACTATTTTGGGCCAAGTGATCTGCCGTCGAGTGTGACAGAGTCTGTTGACAACTTTGTCTAACACCATCTGAGAGCACTGATTCTTTAAAGGGGTGGTCTTGGAATTATCCTTAAAGGGGAGGAGTGTATGTGTGTTTGTGGTGTGAACTGTTGAGGGAATGTCACAGCCTGGCGGTGTCATTGTGGCGCACACACACATACACACACCTCCAGGCGCCCTGCGTGGGGTTGTCTTGCGGTCAGTTCTCAGGGAAGGGAGGGGTGAATTAACACACACACACACACACACACACACACACACATGCAGGTCAAGCAGTTGGCACACTGCCTGCTAACACTTTTATGTGCAGACACGTGTGTGTGTTTGGCTTCTGGACTGACAGTTTAGTAGTCAGAGTGACTGTGAACTATGTGCTGTTCAGAAGCACCGACACACACACACACATATACACACATATACACAAGTAAGGTTGCCAGCCCGTACAGTGCAATGGATGTTATGAATGGCACAGTGGGGCAGCAGCACAGAGGGAGGAGACAGACAAGACTGTGTCTGTTTGTGTGCGTCTGTGTGTGCCATTTTGCTTTTTCATGCAAGTGTATGTGTGGCGTTGGTGTACATGTGTGTGTGGATACATTTCCTGTTTTCTCTCTCTGTTTGTTCGCTCCTTGTCTCCTTTCATTCATTTCATTTGTCTCGATCACTCTCTCTCTAGCTCACTCACTCACTGGCACACACACACCCCCACACACACACCTCAGAGTAGTCCCACCTGGCCAGTGTTGTTGACTGTGTTTGTTTCTGTTTTGTTAGTGTGGAGCGCTTCATGGAGCAGCCTGAGGTCCATACGTAAGTATCACCCCTCCACACACACACAAACACACCAATTCCCTCATCGCATTGAAAGATAAACAGACACAACATGATATACTCCTGTGTCTCCCCATTTAAAACACACACACACACACACACACACACACACACACACACACACAGTGCCAGCTGTTGTTGGAACAGAACATCCCAAACAATTGGGTCAGACACACAGACAAACAGAATTACATAGTCAGAGTGTCAGTGAGTCAAAGAATCAGACTGACCGACAGCGTCATGTTCATTGTTGATTTTACACTCCGACAGCGTGTTAATTAAACACACGCGCACTGTGTTGAACACTGGCCTCAGGCTAACATCAACTCTGTCAGCAAATGAATATTTTTTTATTATAAAGTGAAAGATCAAAGTTTGATCACAACGGTGTATAATATGTTGTGTGTGTGCATATCATGAGGGGTCTCACACACACATCTGTCAAAAACCCATCAGTGTTCACAGTTCACAGAGAGCCGTGACTCCTGAGATGTTCTCCGAATTTGGCGGTCAGCACCACCTGTGATGGACGAACACATTCTCTCCCCTCTGTCCTCCTCTCTCTCTCCATCATCTCTCCATTATAAAACAGATTAGAGGTGGCTTTTATAACTTAAAACACAGAGAGACTTAAACCTGTCTCCTGTGACGAGATTACCCCCCTCGTTTTTCTGCCCTCACCTCCTCCTCCTCCTCTCCCCTTCTCTCGCTTTCTCTCTCCTGTGAATGGATGTGATTGGACGGCATGAGAGACGGCTGCTAACTGGAGGGACAGGTGTCGCCGGGTAGAGAGACAGACACACACATTCTCTCTCCCTCTCTCCCTCTCTCTGTCTTTAATCTGTTCTTTGAGGGAGGTGGGGGTGGGGGTTGGCGGGGTTTATCATCCAGTTATTGTGGCTCACCGTCGGGCAGCCCTTTGCCTCCCGCTGATTGTTTGGACCAATTTGTAGGCTCTTAAAAGGATTGTCCTGTGTGATTAGTGTATTGAAGAGTACAGCATTTTGTGCGTGTGTGTTTGTGTGTGTGTGTGCTGCTGCTCTGCCGTAAATTCAACCTTTGCCAAGTTTATGATGATTGGCTTTTGTTGATTTGGTCAGAAATGTGTAAATGTACATACATATTCACTTCTGAGGTCATAGTTAAGGGTGGTGTAGCACTGGACTTCATTATATTGAGAAGTGTTTAATTTTTTGTACACCCTATTTATAAACATAAGGAGGTCAGAATATTAGAAACACCTGTGAATATTTTGCAGTCCATCACTGTGACCTCTGTGCTGAATCATTTAATATAATTAACATCTCCATGACAATGTCAAAAACCGAACGTTATAGGTATCATAAAAGTTGACTGAATGGTAACAACAGTTGTATTGACCTGCATTTTATTGTACAGGTGTACCTAATAAAATGACCACTGGGTGTATATCACAAAGCAAAGGATGAATATACGTTGTTTTTATAAGAATCGTTTGGATTATGTGTCCTCTGCGTCTTCACATTACGCTGCTGTAAATCACAAGGTCACATGTTCACATTAGGTTTAATTCACATAATTATCAAGTAATTGCTACACAGTTCTGTTAACGCTGTATTTTAAAATATCTCTCCATTGGTTAAAGGTGTTTGTCAGCACATTTTTACAAACACATTCTGTCTCTCTCTGCAGTGGTCGTCTGTTGGTCGGGACATTCGTCGCTCTGTTCTTCAACCTGTTGACTTTGCTGTCTGTCAGGAACAAACCATTCGCCTACGTCTCAGAAGGTACAGTCAACCCCCTCACTCCCACTTGGACCAGTTCATCACACTGGTTGCTCTTACTGGAGTCATGACATGAGAACGGAACACCATCGTAATTGATTTGTTTTTTCAAGAGGCAGGGTGGATTTAGTGATTTTTGTGTCTTTTGGGTTTCTCCTCTGGACGGTGGAGGTTTGTTAATCCTCGCCCTCACTGGGGAACAGGGATAATTTGGCTTTTGTTATATTTTGAGGGATTATCGAAGTAAAATGAAATGCTGGCTCACTGTTTTGTTAGTAGATAAATCACAAATGGCAGCAGCAGGATCAAAGGTTAGTCCCTTCCTAATTGCAGAAATCACAAAGTTATAAAACCAAACTCAGTTGTATGGTCTTAAAATAAGACAGTATGTGTTTTTCAGATTATTTTCAAATGATTATTTTTGGGGTGTTTGTGCAGCACGGAAAGACAGAAAATAGTAATGTATGAGTTGACATGCAACACTCATGAACTGGATTTAGGCCAAACATACTGCATAACATATGATGGCACACATAAACTAGATCACTGATGTATGTTCTTTCAGGGTTCCAGCTAACGATACACAGTTTTGATGAAGCTGGTGACTTTTCAAGTAATTGTTTAGCCTATGAAATGTTGGAAAATGGAAAGCAGGTTTTGTCCAGTCAGCAGTCCAAAAGATTCATCAGTTAAATAACGGATTATGAAAATTATTGTTGATCAATCTTCTGTTAGTTGACTAATTAATAGGTTCTTAATTGAGAACTGACGGCATTTTGTCAGTTTGTTTCCAATTTTGAATAATTACCAAATGCCAGCATCATAATGCCCTATTATCATATTATTATAATGAACAGTTTTTTCTTCCTGTTGACTCATTTGATGTCATCAAAACCCACTTGCATGCCTCAGTGCCAAATTTAGCTTATTTTTTTCATGTCAAATAGACCAAAGCAAAATGTCTTGCAATTAAGTGCCTGACTGTATGTGAAGAATTTAACCACAGTTTAATACCCATGAGCACCATATAAACACAGACACTCACACACACAAAGTTATGATGTTACATATTCATCAGTGGTCAATCACCATTATGGTTAGCAATCTGTATCTGGATAACCACATTCTTAAGAAAATTATCTGCCCAACAAATTCACTTCACTTCAGGATAATTTGTTTGTCCCTCAAGCAGCAGTTCCGCAAAAAAAAAAATGCACTCATAGACAACTGACCTACACACATAAACCAGAGCGGAAGTCAAGATTAGTAGTGTATTTATCAGTTTCTGTGCATTTCTTGTAGTTGTCCTGTTGAGAGGTCACTGAAATCTTCATTTTTCTCTAAGCTTAGGCAAGTGTAATAAACATTCCTGGCTAACACAGCAAGTCAAGTCACATTTTATTTATTTATCCCAGTATCACAAATCAAAATTTTACTCACAGGTCTTAACAATCTGTACTGCACTTTAATACCAGGTGTAAATGCAGGGACCAATGGAGCTGATGATCACTATTATCAGGCACAAAAATGCACAGCATACACGTGTAAGGCAGTGGAGACACACACACGTTGTAGCTAACACACTCAAACACAAACACACACGCGCGCACAGTTGCACACACAGTTGCACACACAGATGCATGCGGGGAGAGCAGGCCAGGCCAGTGTGGACCCCAGGACATATTAACCTCACTGAGACTCAGTCTACTGCTAATACAGACAGACTACGCACACACGCACGCACAGATGCACACTCTCACACACGCAGATACACACATACAGGCTACAGCCTCCATCACACACAAACACACACACACACACACACACACACACACAAATTTGCAGACAGCAACATACACTCATTTGTACCTGTATGCACAGTTGAATAGAAATATGCAAATGGACGTGCATGTAGAAACAGATGTCCATTTACAAGAATGAAAACACAAACACACAGAGAAACAACAGATATTCCCTTTAGGTCAGGCTGTAGTTCAGGAGTGAAGGGGAAGAAGAAGATGATGGAAGAAGAAGAAAAAGGAGAAAAGAAAAAGATTGAGAGAGTTTAAAAAACAGTATAATACACCCCTCTCCTCCCCTCATCCTCTCTTTTCATCTCCTTTCCTCTCTTGTCCTCTCCTGGTTCCTCATCTTCTTTCCTCTCTGCTGCTTGTTTCCTCCTCTCCTCTCCTTTCCTCTGCTCTCTTGTTTCCTCATCTTTGTTCTTCTCTTTTGCTCATCTCCTCTCCTCTTTCCTCATCCTCTCTCCCCTCTTCTCCTGTTTCCATATCTTATCTCAGATCCACTACTTGTTTCCTCCTCTCCTCTCCTCTCCTCCCCTCATCTTCTCCTCTCCTCATCTCCTTTCCTCTCCCCTCCTCTCCTGTTTCCTCATCTTCTTTGCTCTTCTCTCCTCTCCTCTCCCCTCAGACCAACTCACTATCTGTATGAACAGTCTACTGCTGAATGAGGTCAGTGTGTGTGTGTGTGTGTGTGTATGTGTCAGCTGTCTGCTCTTGCGTTCGGAGCAGTCTCAACATCACTTAACATCTGACATTTTGGGATGGGAGGGGGATGAAACTACACACAGGCAAACACACACAGGCACTTAACTTTGCAAAAACACACAATATCTCTCACTCTCATTACACACACTCAAACACACACACACACACACACACACACACACACACACACACACACACACACACTGACAGAGCGAGACTAAAAGTGCATTACGCAACCATGTTCCAGACAGTGGTAATGTAGTGTGCCAGGGGGCCAGGCGGGCAGGGAGACATGCCAGCACACACACACACACACACACACACACACACTTACGCTCACAAACATGGTACATCCTCCTCGTACACATAGATCATAAATAAGTCACTCCATTAAAATGTTTGTTTAGACTGACTCACCGTGCTAGCAAAACAAACAAAACACACACAGTCTCGCTCACACACACACACACACACACAGGTCTGAACAGGATGGGATGTGAAGGGCCTTTGACCCATTGCGGAGCCTTTGGGCTTTGCGGTGTCGTCAAACATTAAAGGTGGGACGGTGCAGTGGAGCGAGAGCGCTTATCTTTTTTGAAAGACGAGTGGGCGATCTGTGCTCCCCCCCCACCACCACCACTACCAGGACAAAAAAAGTATTTTTATACCTCATCATGACAGGGAGGCTGACTGCTGCTTGTTTGTCTCCGCTGTTGAGTTTAATCAGAGTTTGGGTCCAGTAATAAGAGATCTGAGCAAAAGTGGGAGCTGCACGCAGAAAATGATAATAATTAACAACTTTGTGCTGCAGTTTGAAAAAGTTTGATGTAAAGCTCCAACTTCCAGACGATGCTTAAATCTATAGGACAGAGTTGATGGAATCAGCTGTGAAATGAAACAGCTGTGTGTCTTAATATTTCATGCAGCGTTGAACTAGAAAGATGTTTTCTGTTCTTGCCTCCATCTGAAACCACAATGTTCCTCAGTTCATGTCAGACTATAGAAAATGTATACTTGAGAGACGTATGCTGTATCTGAGACAACATGAAAACAAGCGGTTAGAAAGTTGGTTTTACTAAAGCTGAAACAATTCGTTAGTTAATAATCAGCAACAGTATCAGGTGTTTAATCACTGAAGACAAATATCAAGCAAAAATGACAATCATCTCAAAATTAAAAATATTTCTACTTTTCTGTCTTGTGAAAATGCATCTTAGGGTTTTGGATTGTTGGGTGCTGTCATTTGGAGATGCTGCCTCATGCTCTGGGAAATTGTGACAGACATCTTTCACCTTAATTGTTTTGCTGCTTCTTCTTCTCCTTCCTCCTCTTTCCTAAAATACTACCAAGCAATCTGAAATCTAGTTAAATGACTTTCCACCATATTTTGCCTGGATTTTACTAAACCTTACAATCACTGAACAGTGAACTGTAGATACAAAATACAGTAAACAGGAGTAGACTGGCAGTTTAGCACAATTACTTTAAAAGCAGCATGCTCTGTGTCACCTTTTTACACATCCTTCTATGTTTTCATACGTGTTCTGATGTATGTTGTGTGTTAATGGTTAAAATTAATTTCAAAAGTGACCACTGCACAGTTCAGGCTCTCAGCCACTGGCAGCACCTGCCCTCTACACATGACCATTGTACTACATGAATGCAAAAAAAAAAAAAAAAGAGTTATCAGTCGCTCTTCTCTGCTGATAAGTTGGTGCATACAGTTTTGTTGCAGACCTAAACCTGACTCATGACGAAGAGGATAATGTGTGGGATGTGTTAGGTTTTCAAATATATTGCTACTGGCTGCTGTGCTGGAGGCTGCTGTGGCTGTTTTGCCTCTGTTTGACTGGTATGCTTGTGAAAGGCGTGCACTTGTGGCTAACAAAACCAGAGCTCTGTGCTGTGTTCATTGTACCTTCTGAAAACATCAGTAGTTACAATACTGGTGGCTTGTTCTGCTAAAATATACAGAAGAACATGTATACCTCTAAACTCCAGACTGTAAACACATAACAAAGACTGGGTGGAGAGTTTCACTAAAATATTTTGTGCCTATTGTTGTTGTATTGTCTTTAACAGGTGGATATGTTGTACATTAACAGCTCTGTCTCCTCTCTGTCTCTCTCTCTCCCCCTCTCTCTAGCGGCCAGCAGCAGTTGGCTTCAGGAACATGTGGCAGATCTGAGCAGAAGGTAAAAACATGGACGTCAGTCTCTCATCTTTCCCGTTTCTGTTTTTCAGACCTTTTGTCTTTCTGTCGCTCTCTTCCCTTAATCAGCAGATCTCTGTCGCAGGTAGGAACAGGAAGGATCCACTTACACTGAGTCAACACACACACACACACACACACACACACACACACTCCTAACAGTGGTAAAACTGCCCATCCTGTGTATTACTGCTTAAACTGTGAATCTGTGTGTCCAGATGTGTGTATATACAGACACATATGGCCTTCCTCTGAGGTCAAAGGTCACCCTCGGTCAGCATTGGGGACATGAGGTCACAGGGTTGAGGGAGTGGGGCCTGAATGCTGCTGCAGGCAAACAGATTGGATCATTGATTACGCTTCTCAGAAACAGCTGTAAGATCAGTTTTCTTGTTGTTTCCCAAAGAGTACAGTGACAGGACACACACACACACGCACATGCACACAAATACCCAACACCCCCCTACCCACCTCAGGCTGGATGATCTGGGTTCAAGGGTCATAGGTCACAGATCAGTGTAACTTAAACTCAGATATCAGAGTGATCTTTTGGTAATACTACACCTTATCCATAGCTGAGTGATCACCTCTCAGGTGTGTGTTTGTGTATCCAGTTCAGTAACATTGTTTAGGTCAGTGTTATTGTTAACTCTGGGTTTCCAGAACCAAACAAGCTATGGTTTTTGCTGTGGTTCTTGCAGGATTAGTTTTAATAATCTATAGTACTTATGTCACTGGCAGTGACAGCGGCCTTGATATTGTCTGTGCTGATTTAAATTAAACCCATCCTGAGCATCACATTGTCTCAGGCAGGTTATTTTACAATTTCTAACCTCCTCCACTCCTCAGACACACAACACACAGAGCTGAAAATACTAGATGATTAACTGAGTAGCCAACACCACCTCTGATAATCACTTAAAACTAAAAGAATCAAGTATTCATACACCCCTGTTTCTTAAATATGAATATATGCTGGATTTATAACAGTAAACTGTATATTTGGGGATTTTAAACTGTTGGTTGGACAAAACAAGACGTTTGAATAAGTCAGCTTGGACTTGCATAGGGCGTTTTATTTTTCCTAGGCAATAAACAATGACTGAAGAACATAATTTGCAAATTGACTGATAATGGGAACAGTTGTTTGTTGCAGCCTTACTCCACCAGCTCCATCATTTTAAACTCATGTTGAAATGATTAGCTTTGGCCAAACCTACAGAATACAATTTTAAATTTGTCAAGAACATGACAGACAGAATTTTGGGACAAACACTAAATATTTATGAGAGGTGTAAAGGGAGGGTTAGAGTGAGTCATCTTAACTTAATATTAAAGTCCAGCATCTTATCTAGTTCAATCAATACATTTTCCTGAGCTGTGGTCTGTAAATGTTCAGTGGTCCTAACTTCACGTGTTTAGGCAGCTGTCTTGCTTTCTTGCAGATATAAGGCTGTATTGTATTTCTGTATGCAGGGACCTAAATGTCCCACCACTGACAGTTTCTGGACACCTGATATTTGTGGTTGGAAGATGATCCTTTGCACCATTTAATCTCTCTTAAATTCTGTTGATGCAGAATGTTTTCCACAAAGACCTGCAAACACTCTCTGGTCCCTGAAATTATTTGCCAGTCAGGCAGAAAAACCCTCTGAAACTCATAATTCATTAAAACTCATCAGATGATAAAATGTAGTTTACTACTGCTGATATATACGTATTTTCTTCATAAAAAATGTCTATCTTGGTCATAATTCTTTGGATTCTTCTCTGATCAATCATTACTTGCAATCTTTCTCAACCTGCATGATGTGAAAAGGAGCTGCCAGAGACCAACTCCTCTGATCAGAAATGTTAATTGGCATCGGAGGTTTTGTAGAGGATGTTCTAAGTGTTGTCAAAGTAGCTCAGAGAGGACAAAGAAGTCCTAATATGCTTATCTTTCCATCTGAGCTTTGTAAGGCATCCTGGCCACAGAGTACTTTTCTTCTTTTGTGCTCTACATCCCTAACCTGTATGTCATATTGGCCATTTTTTGGCTTCCACTGCAGAGGCTGATCACAGGGAACCATTTATAGATTAAAAAGCCATCAATGCATTGTTGTCATCTTAACTTGACTTCAAATTGCTATCCAGTAAAGATGTCAGTTTGTAGCTAGAAAATATCACTTTCAATATACAATGAATCAGACAAGTGATTATCTTTCTTATACTTACCCAAAGCAGCCTGAAGTCTTGAATACAACAAGCTGCTGCAAACATTCCTCATGCAGGAGCTTGTTGGCTGTACAGGGGAAGATCACAAGTTGGTGGTCATAAAGAGATACACATTACATGGAGACTCCATAAGCCTTTATACAGAGTGGATAAGAGGTTTCTGAGATACTTGACGTCACTTTTGCTCTCCACTCTGTCATTTGGTCTGAACAGAATAGAACAGGTCTGGAGTCCTTTATATTGTTATATTTACAAAGAGATACCCAATAATTCCCATGACCATGAGCAAGGACTAGGCTACAATGGCAACTTCCAGAAGCAGAAACCTTGAGCAGAACTGGACTAGGGGTTGGTGGGGGTTCAGGCCTAACTATAAGCTTTATCAAAGAGGAAAGTTTTAAGCCTCCAGAACCCAAACTGGGGGAAGGTTTCACAGTAGAGGAGCCTGATAGCTGAAGGGTCAGCCTCCCATTCTACTGTTGGAAACTCTGGGAACCACCAGCATTCTGGGAACACAATGTTCTATCAGGATAACAGGGAACTATAAGCTCTTTAAGATAGGATGGTGCCTGACCATTAAGGGCTTTGCAGGTGAGGATTTTAAGTTCTATTCTGGATTTAACAGGAAGCCAATGTAGAGACGCTAACACAGGAAAAAAGTCCACACGTCAGTCAGCCTTCTTTCCTTATGCTATTGTAACTTATAGACTAAAACTCTCCATAGACTGATGCTCAGTGTCAACTGTTGTGATGAATATTGCATCCCACTGTGTATTACCACTACTCAAGTGGGTACACACACACACACACACACACACACACACACACAGAGTCAGCAGCTCAGTTGGTGCAGGTTACTCGGGGAGACAGCCTGGAGAGTTGTGCAGTAGAACTGAGCTGTGATTGGCTGAGAGGGCAGAAATGAACAGGACGTCCCAGCCTAGTTTCCACTCTTTGACTATGTGTGCGTGTGTGTGAGGGTGTGTGTGAAAGAGAGAGAGATGCTCTGTACGCCTTCATACAAGCATTTTGTGTGTGTGTGTGTGTGTGTGTGTCTGTGTGTCTGTGTCTGTCTCTCTCTGTCTGTGTGTCTGTGCAAAAGCCTGTCTGTATGTGTGTATGTGTGTGCATTTTCCAGTGTGTGCTTCCTTGACTGTGGGTCTGTGAGTGTGTGGCTGTGTGTGTGTTACTGTCTGTGTTGTAATGGCCTATCCCCACTTAACCTCAGCAGGGTCTGGGTTATATAAAGCCTGCTGCCCTCACCAGCCAGAAGCCTGAGCTCGGTGTGTGTGTGTGTGTGAAGGTTGCCAGTAGGGAGAAGAGGGATATTAATTAAAAAAAAAAAAATCAAGCACGACTAAGAAAGAAAGAAATTTTGCAGATATGGAGTATTATTAGATCCTAGTCCTGATTCTTGTTTACTTTCACACAAATAGAAATTTAAATATCTGTCCCATATTTTTGTGAATGCAGTCTGTTTTTGTTTGCTGTTTCTTGAAATGTTGCTGTTAAACTGAGCTACAGAATGTTAGCTTGTCCACATCGAGCCTCAAACAGCTTGAGTACTCAACAGTGGTCCACCAGGTTGTAAATGTAAAAAGTCAGCAGGTCCAAATTTTACCACTGAAAAAGTACTTTGAGGAATCAATATGTTTTTTCATGCATATTAACAGGGGCCCTACTTTAATAATACAACTGCAATGACAAGTAGAAAGCAGTCTCCAAGCACAGCTACTATTTTTTGTATATTGAAACCACTGACAAGTGAATAACACTGTTTATCTCCTTACAGTGGCACCTGTCTAGGGGTGGGATATATTAGGCTGCAGGTGAACAGTCAGTTCTTGAAGTTGATGTGTTGGAAGCAAGAAAAATGGGCAAGAGTAAGGATCTGAGCAACTTTGACAAGAGCCAAACTGTTATGGTTCAAAACAGCGTGGGATGTGGGATGGTCCTGCTGTTTGCAGTGTATGCAGTGTTTAGTACCTACCGGAAGTGGCCAAAGAAGGGCAACTGGTGATTGGCTGGTGATATTTGTTTCTCTTTTCTTCTTGCTAATGCCTGAGTCCACTGTGAAAAACTGTGAAAATCTCTGTTGTTATTTTTTAAAATAAATACTGTACTGATAATGGCCTGAATGATATAAATAGTTTTTAGTCAAATAAAATCACTCGACCAGATACATACATGGCTCAGTAGCAGGCTGAAATCCTTTAGTTTGAACACCAACAATTGTACTTTTTTTAAATAAATAACACACAAAGAGGTTTAAATCTAGCAATGTTTGACTAAAAAATAAGCATATTCAGTGTCATGAACAGTATTTGGCGTTTCTCTTTACTCTGTTCATCATTCAGTCCATTGTGGAGCCAACAGAACAGAGTATCAAGTGTTTGCCTCTCCGCTTTAATCCCTCGCTCTCTTTCTGCAATGTGTCTGGATTAACACACACATACACACACAGGGTCACATGTCAAATTATATCAATGCATCAGTGGGGATTATGGGATCGTTGGATTGTCAATCTCGTCCTCAGATCTCTCAGTGTCTCTTTCTTTCTGTCTTTCTTGCACCGTTACTGTTCCTCTCCTCCTTTGTACCACTTTCTGTTTTTCGCATCAGTGGGTTGAGCAAGGCAGTTTGATTTCTACCACTGTGCTTGAAACACTGACGCTGTTTATTTTCAGGGCTGTTCATTTTCAGGGCTGTTCATTTAAAGTGAAAGTAAAAATGGCTGAACGGCGTCTCTAAATCCTTAAATTGAAGAGTCAGCAGGTTTGTGTTTTATTCTCTCTTTGCTTGCAGCATTCAGATTTAGATAAATAAAGAAAATTATTTCCATAGCAAGCAAAGTATTATCTATACTTCTAACTAACTTTTAAACATCTATTGTGAATGTTACTAAAAGGATAATGCTACTAATGTATACAATAATAATAAAATATTGACAGACATATGTGAGGCTGCTGAACTAAACCTGAAACCTTATGTTCTGCATGAATCACAATTCTTGCAGGGAAAGAAAAAAGTCTTATAAAACTGGCGAGGGCAACCCAGTGGCTCAAATGTTGTGACTCACTGCTTGGCTTTACAACTGGCTCTCTGTGTTACTGACTGACTCTGTGGGTTTGATATGAACACAGAGCGGCCAGCAGTGAATCACAACATGTGCTCATATATCCCGGTAACATCATCGCGGCTGCTGTCAAACAGTCCCAGCCGTCCCTCTATTATTCAATGTCTGAGGAGCTGCTGCAGGATCTGTCTCTGATGACATCACCACCGCTGTCTGTCTCTGCTGTCCAGCTTAACGAGACTCCAGCTCGCGTTCACTAATTAATTTCGATTTCCTTTATTTAACCAGGTAAGGTCCCACTGTGAAACCATATCTCATTTTCAAGAGAGACAGCAGCATATAGTTAAAGATGCACATTACCATTAAGATAGTATTATTGTGTTAAATAATTATAGTAACTAAAATAAAGAGGGCGCCAGTGGAGTAATTACAAATAATGAAAATTTGCTATTTTCATTTTTTTTCCAGAATTCCCTCAAGTAGAGCAGCAGTAACTGTAAAATAGCTTTTGTAAATGAGTTAACCTGTGAACAGCAAGAGATGGCCATCCAACCAAAGAATACAACTCACAGGGATGAGTTCTAAAATGACACCCAATGACAAATCAGTCAAAACAGTGTCTACACAGATTTTTGACACTCAGCTGAGGCTCACATATCCACAGTGTGAGAGTAGTGAAAATGTAGCAGATGCGAGCCTTTTCCAAGCGTTAGACGAAAACAATGTTTAAGTCTAAGGTCTAAAACTGAGTTTGATGATATAACAGGAGTCACATTTTCTAGTTAGGGCTTTATAAACAAAATAATAGGAAGTGAAAAATGTTCATAATCCACAAACACATACACACATTAATCAGTCCTCCCCTGCTTTCCTTCCTTTTCTTCCCCTCCTCTCTGCTACTTTCCAGTTCTATGAAAGTCCTGCCTGTGGCGAACATGTGACTCTCCAAATGATGCTTGACGTTAATAACATGCTGACATCCATGTCACGGTTTTGTCTTTAAACATTATCTAATGACAAATACCTTGTGGCACCGAGCCATCGTAGCTCCTCTTCATGTTTGTGACAGTGCTCGACGCCATCGACCATGGCAGCTTCAGAGCGCTGACCTTTGACGTATTGGAAATCCAATCTGACATGCAGCACAGGGCTGATCTGCCCGGAGATGCATTCATTGACTGTTAATCGGTTCCAGGAACACCGTGCTGCCTGTGTTACCCAGAGAGTGTGTGAGGTCGCTTTTGGGGAATCAGCTGAATGTCTGAGATGAATGCAGCTGTCTGCTGGTCTGGTTTTCCCTTCAGGGGCCAAAGAGAGTTTACTCCTGTCATCCATGTCACTTATTTATGCAAAAAGTGCAGTTCAACAAAGTTGCAGTAGCTTCTAGTTTTTACCACATTTCAACTGAAACTTCAGGTTTTTATTCAAGCTAGATATTTCAATCTTGCAGTACACGTTTGTCACTCATGTCCCAAACATCTGTTAAGAGAAAACTAGATGGCTTTGCTTAGTTTGCATTTTGTTTACTGAGGCAAGTTTCCCTGTATTAAACCAATAATAGCTTTGTACACAGGCACAGCAAGTAAACGTGTGACAGAAAAATACAATAAGAGTAAATGGACACAGATGTACATGACTTAGAAATAACACCTGTTACATCAACATACTGTATTTCTTCAATTGCCATGAAACTGAAATTGAATTTCTTTCAGCATCTGCCTCTGCAGCTTTTGTGTCAACTGAAAATAATGCCGGTGGAATGGATAAGTCACTCAGTATTGATTGTTTAGAGCAGAGTCAACCCGCTTTTGAACAGAAAATAGCTACACAGACTGAAAAATGAACTTCTAAAAACCTAAAATGGTATTTGTGTCTAATTATAGGATAAACTAGAATAACACCAGAATAAAAACTATACAAATCAAAAATCTTCTACAGTAATTAGTTGACCTTTTTTTTTTCTTTAGCGAATTTATTGAAGGCAGAGCCTTACCTTTGGACACCACATATCTGAGGCAGGATAATCATATATTTACATCTAATATGTACTGTAGTTACATATTAAAAACTGTAAAGTTGCAAGATTTTAAAAATCTGTACCCAAGATATAGATTTTTTTTAAAGGCAGCAAAGGCCCAAATATCCTCAATATGTGTAGGGTAACGTCACTTCCTGGGCTGCCTCACATAGAATTGCATCAATTGAAAATGATCTGTAATGCAATGATCTTGCATTACAGATCATGCTGGGAAATATGACCATGGTGTATCCTGATGCACTGATGCACTGATGATGCACGTCGTCACATCAGGAAGCACCACTCACCTTTTTCTCCACACTGCCAAATGTGTGGTCTGACATAAAAAAACAAATGGTGCTGGTGTTTTTATGCATACATACCCTGCTGATGTTTGTTTCTCTTCAGTTGTTAGTACGGGTCAGTCTCAATGTTTGTTTGTGTTTTTAACACTGGTAAATTGCTCAAGATTACAGATTATTACGCTGCTTTTTAAAACGTGCCAGCAGGACTTTGCTTCAGCTTGTCCAGTAATGACGTTAAGTGTTTAAAAAAAAAAAAAAAAACAGTTTGTCTCAGTTGATGAAAGAAGAGCTATTGATGTGTGTCCTCAGTGACCCCGTTCAATTAAACTAACAGCAGTGAAGCCCCGCTGATTAAATCTACTTCTCAGCCTGAACATCCAGAGCGTGCAGCTGTCATTAAAACTGCCTATGTCATGTCACACTGTGTCATGTGATGCTGCATCATGATACCGTCCCAGGTCACATCTTCAAGTGTCACATCGTGTTGCATCACATCATTCAGATCACATTAAACCATGTCAGACACCTAATTTCCTGCTGAAGTGCCTTCGAGCAAGACACTAAATATTAAACAGCTCCACAGGTGCCACTTGACCTTTGACCTCTGTTGAGGAGACAAGAATAAAGAAGAAAAAATCATGTCATAATTAGGAGCACAGAAAAAAAGCTGTACCAGGGAGAGATGCCACATCTCTGCTTTAGAGGAGAAAATTAGAGATGCCACAAAAGCTTAAATATACCTTCAGGTTAATACAGAACAAGCTATGATGATGTACCTTTCTTTGACAACCAGCAGTCATTACATTCACCAAACAAATCATGTTCTCTGAGGAGCCCATTTTTAGAGCATGTGGTCCCTTGCATGGTTTGTATTACATTAGGGTACACAGAATTAAACCAGCAAACAGGCACAGTGCATAGGTTTCACTTTGAACATGTTAAGGGCTGGTGCTAATCATTTGTTTTCATTAACGATCAGTTTGCTGATTGTTTTCTTAATCAGTTGTTAATTTGTTTTGTCTGTAAAATGGTTGAAAATCTCTTTCTGTTTCCCAGAGTCCAAAGTCACAACTTCAGATGTTTTATTTGATCAACAGTCCAGAAAGATATTCTATTTACAGTGACATTAAACTATTACTTAAAGTGTTGATTCATCACCCTCTACAAAATATCATTAAGCAGGGATTTTGTTTGAGCCCAAAACAGCATTTTTCTCTCTGTCTGTGAAGCTCCTTTATTTGTTGTCGAAGCAAAGGAGGAGTAGAAGAGTTTGGTTGGAGCTTAGACTGCAGACTTAGGCCTTAGACCAGCATAGCAAAACAAGAATGATCCCATCAACTCCAGTTGGAGTCTGCTAAAGTCCATTATGATGGTGTGATCGGGTTAAAGGCCTAATCCTAAAGACAAACATAAACACAGATTCATCTCTGAGGCAAGCTGCAGCTTAGGAAGGAGGAAACATGCTCAGTCCTCTGTAGACAATGTGTTTCTGGGATTGTGTGACTTACGTCAAGTAGTAAATAATAGAAGCTCTTGTCCAGATGTGCCTTTGGCCTCACTTTTGTCATATTACTTTCTGAGAAACTCCACAGGACTGCAGATTTTGTCCATCACTTTCATTAAAAACACATAAAGACTTGATCAGGAGGAATGACTACAACGAGAGAAACCTGTGTCATTATTCGTACAGAAATCTGATCTGAAGAAATGTGAACTTGTCCTTTAACGGCCAAATTTTCAAACATATGCTCTTTAAAGTCAGTCGTTGAGCAGAGAAGTTAATAAAAGATAAAAACAGATGCATTTCCTGTTTGTCTTCTATCATTAATCTATTAATATGCTTTTGCTCTTTGAACACATTTAACCATCTTCTTTAACTATTTTACTAGGTAATTGAAGTTAAAAACACTGTAGATGATGTCTGAAGGAGTCTGAACTTAAGCTGATTGTCATTTATTAATTGGTTTGTGATATCTGAATCTTCATCTAAAAAATTAAATTCTTATTTTTTATATATTTTCTTTAGAATAATGTCTTTATGATTAGATTTTTATTTAAATTCTGATTTGATTTAATTAAATGGTATTGTAATTTCCCTTTTTGGAAGCTGGGAAACATTTGGAGTTGATTTAGGGAGAAAATCTGGAGGTGATCATGTGCACTAATCTGGCTTCTTTTTTGTTTGTTTGTTTGTTTGTATGTGTGTGTGTGTGTACAGTTTGTGTGGCATCATTCCAGGTCTCAGCAGTGTGCTGCTGCCTCGCATGAACCCGTTTGTCCTGATCAACATGGCAGGAGCTCTGTCCCTCTGCATCACCTACATGCTCATAGAAATCAAGTAAGGATTAGTCTGTCTGTGGCTGGTAAATCCCCACATTCACCAGCACCAGTCACTTAAACCAGGGCTGCTTTCCTGGGTTTGATGCTGTCACACTTCCACCGCAGCTGGAAATTCCCACTTGCTGCTTTTAACTGTCCTGATCTTTATCTCCACCAAACTTAACGTGTCCTGATGCAAGACTCTCCACTGGAAAAAATGCAGAGAGCATGCAGAGATGAAACGCAGTGAATCAGTTTTGTTGCTTTAAATTTTGTTCCTTAGGAAGAGATAATGATTTAAAAAAAGAGATTTACATTCAATAGTGATTGGATGTGCCACATGTCCCTCCAGTAAACAACGTTCAAAGCCAGTTCTTGAACTTGACAACAGCTGTTGACAAAACAGTCTCAGTATTAGGTCTGTTTTATGGGAAACAAGTTCAACTTTGCCCAGTTGTCATGGAACTGTAGACGTTAAAATTTCAGTTTTTTTCTGAGCATTTTAGGGATTTCTTGTCCCTTTTGACTTAAAAGCCCGGGATCAGTACAACAGCTGAGAAAACAATCTCACCACAAGGTCCATTAAGTAGCTTTTCTGGAGCTGTTGATCATATTGCATAATCTTCATCAGCTTTTCAGCCAACATGGACGAGAGGTCCTTAACGCTCCAGTTCCAAGACAACTGAGCCAACTCCAACTACTGAGGAAGATTGTGTGTAATGATTGAAAGCTGTATGAACAGCTGATATATAATAAGAGTAAATATATAACCTGTACATTTAAAGCTCTTTTAAAAACAGTAAGTGCATAGTTGAAACAAAATTTCACTTGAAGATGAAGATAAAACTGAAAGAACTGAAAGAACTTTTAAAGTCAGCAGTCCGCTTCAGTCGCTAAGACCACAAACAGTAGCAGCCAGTAATGTTGTAGTTAGGGACTGGTTTTAATATCCACATTAAGGTGATTGTAGAATCAGCCTGCTTTCACAGGTCTTACTGTCCTAGAGTAAAAGCTACATGTTATGCACCACATCACTGGAACAAACTCTTACTTCTTTTAAATCAAAGACTTTTTGTTTGCCATTCCCCATTATTTTTATTCATTCAAATTTCTCACTGCATTTTAACTGCACTGTAACAATTCCTCTGTTGCTTGTTTTATCCAGTTTTAGCTGATTTTTTGTTCTTTTTAAATCCGATTTATGCATATCTACTATATTATCGTGTGTTTCTTTTCTACCTTGCCTAAACATATTTGTTTATGTCTGTTCAGTAACTATAATGCGGTGGACACAGCGTCGGCGGTCGCCATTGCTCTCATGACCTTTGGCACCATGTATCCCATGAGCGTCTACAGTGGCAAAGTGCTGCTGCAGGTAAGACAAACATGTCTCTTGTTGTTGCATTTTTTTGTCTATTGCCACAAACACTGAATGGATTACTGAAAGCATGAATGATAGATGAAATTAATGACATTATGGCATTTTAAGAAGTGTAATTATTAACTTTTTGTTTTTCATTTGGTCCACAGACCACGCCCTCCCACATCATTGGCCAGCTGGACAAACTGCTGAGAGAGGTGAGTTAGTGTTGCATATACAACTGTACTGTATCAACAACAACAGTAATATTAATTTAGAATAAACTTAAAGAGAACTTAAAAGATACATGGGAGTATAACTGGTATATATTCACTTAAAATCCATATCGAAAGTTGTCAAAAGGCACTTTATGGAAAGGGGAGGATAATTTTCTTTCTGATATAAATCTATTAGTATTAGTCCAGGTAATATTAAATTGAATGTGTTCAAAAAGTGAACTAGTCATGAGAATCTGCAGACAACAGGTCTAAATTATTTTGTGTGTTGCAAATAATTAAAACACATCTGTTAATGCCTCTGTGAAAAGATGTTTGTCTTCAGGGCTGACTTTTACTTAACTTTTATTTCACAATAAGAAAGACCAAAAAATATAGAATTTATAGAATAGACTTCAGACATTCTTCAACACAAGTCACTGTTGAAAGCAAATTGTTCCTATTTGTATCCAATCAGGTGTCGACTCTGGACGGCGTGCTGGAGGTTCGCAACGAGCACTTCTGGACTGTTGGCTTCGGGTCTCTGGTACGTTTAACAGCCAAACTTCTTTGAGGGGTAAAACTTTGCCCCAGAAACTCCATTCAGACCCTGGTTCCTCTGGTGGAAATGCACCATTGGTTCCTCATCTGTGATAGTCAGAGTCTGTCACATTGGACAGCAGTAGAATAGTATCTGGTTCAATAGTCGACTTCATGAACATTCAGTGTCCGAGCTGAGAACAGAAACGAGTCATGCTGTTTTGTATCTCTAACAGGCTTTTCATGTTGGAAATTTACAGCCTACTATGCTGTTATCATGTGTTGCTCTGTGTGCAATGAGGCAGCTAAAAAAAACAGTGATTAGTGATTCAACTTGGGAGCTTCTCTTATGGTTTGTCTCATCAGCATTCATAGGGCAGCCCTATTGTTGCCCCAAACTTCCCATAATCTATAGTGCATCAGCAGCAGCTTCATTATTTCTCCAGAGACTTAGAAACCCAGTCCTCCTCGGCAGGAATAACACCACCTGACCCAGGTTTTTTATGTGTCAGTTAGTTTGTGGCAATTTGATTAACTTGACTCAAGAAGATGTACCTCACAAGCATGATGTAAACTAATTTAATAAAACAGTTTTGGCTGCTTTGCAAAACAGGGGCGCAGCATAAGGTAACAATCTGGGAGCTGACTCAGTTGATTTTGTACTTAAATACATTAACAATTAGTTCATTTAAGTGCGGTCAAATGACACATTGTGTATCTGAGCCAAGGTATGGGGGCCTGGGGCATATGCCCACTTTGCCTGTTTGGTAATTCAGCCTTGCTACAAAGACTGTTATGTACACCTGCTGCAGTGGCTCTCAAGTCCTGTTTTATCATCTATCAGCCTCGTCCTCTCTCTCCGTCTTAACACCTTTGCCTCATCCTGTTTACGACCATTATCCTCTCTCTCCCTCCCTCTCTCTGCCCCCCTGTTAGTTTGTTTGTTTTGTTTGTCTCCATGTTTGTTTCTAGATCCCCCCCCTCCCTCCCTCCATCGTCTCGTTCATGCCTCTCTGTCATTCGTGGGTTCGGAACGACGATCTGCAGGGATTTGTTCGCTCAGACGAAAAGAAGGAACAAGTCATTCATGCGGAGATATTCCCTCTCTCTCTCTCTCTCTCCCTCTCCCTCCATCTCTGTGTCTCTGTCTCCAGTTTTTGGAGGGAACGCTGTTGTCGTTGCCGTTGTCTATGTTGAGTTGTCGTCGTCTGTGTTGCACGTTGTCGTAGCGACAGCAAACAAGCCCAGCTGGCTTTTGGGGCGGCTGAGGTCCTGGGGAACACACACACACACACACACACACCAACATCTGTCTGTCTTCTTGCAGAAACACACCGTGCTGTCAGGATGGAATACAAATTATTTATTGTAGCTAATTTCACTGTACTGTTGTTGAACTTGAAGGTTCACTCTTGATGGAAACATGTCTGTAGCAGGATGTCCACACACTTACAACACTAATAAACCCTGAGAACATAAGTTTTCAACACTGATAAAGTAATTTGAAGCAAATGAAAGCAAATCATCATATTAGCATATTTAAAAGTGGAGGACAGAAGGCTCTGTATGCTCAGGTCCAATGCAGGTACTTCATGATAAAACCAAGCTTCAGCCTCCTCAGATGAGTTTAGATATCAGATATCAGTGGAGGGAAACGCTCTAGAGTGAGAGGGATGCCGGCCACAGCATAAAACTTCAATACACCTTATAAAGACATCAAATGGAGCAGAACTGTGCTATGTTCTTGTGGGAAATGCACTTCACAACTGTGCTCCCTGAGGTTCACAAACACAGGATAATTTAGATCCAGATCTATAAATGTTGAGGTCAACTTTCCACAACAAAGTCTATTTTTTTTAACTTGTGTTGTGACTTTAGTAATATTCTCTATATATTCAGTATCTGTCAAATTTGTTGCTGCGTGCATAAATCACAGGACACTAAACACATTCTTGTTTTTTAGCTAAAATATTTGTTGCCTTCAAATGTTGATATCAAAATACAAAAGGCCCAAATGAAAACCCAGAATATCTGGGTTTTTTTTTTTGTCTTGATTTATTGATGATTTTTGCAGAGAAGTAGGTGTTACAGTCTTTGTTTTATGTGTGGGGACATTTACAGGTTTATATCTGTATGAAATCTTAATTTGTAGGATGATGTGGAAAGTGTGTCACATTATGCAAATGAATCCTTCTATCTCTTTTTAATCACAGATGAGACTGTTAGTCACTCTCTCATACTGTCTGTGTGTGTGTGTGTGTGTGTGTGTGTGTGTGTGTGTAGCAGTTGTACCTTTTGCTGCCTCTAGGTGGAGCAGCGTCCTCTGTTTACTTCAGCACTGACACTGCTTTTATAGTTGTTTTTATTTATGTTATCGATGCTGCTGCTCCTGTTGTTGTTGTTGTGACTGATGTAGCTGCAGTTGGTTGTTGGCCCACTGCTAACAGAGCAGCTGTCCAAACTGATTTGACCCTCTGACTGCACTTCTGCCCCACGGGGGACTCACTCTGTGTGTGTGTGTGTGTGTGTGTGTGTGTGTGTGTGTGTGTGTGTGTGTGTGTGTGTGTGTGTGTGTGTGCGCACATTCTGTTCTTTTGAGAACTGAATATTCCCATGAGGGCGGTCAAATAAGAAAACTAGGACAAAATGAAGGTCTTTGTCGAGTGTTTTAAGGTCAGATTTAGAAGTTAAAGGTTGAATGTTGGGGTGAGATGTGCAGTGATAGCTTCTGTCATTTTGATGTTTATTTAAGTAGCTGCTCAAGGTCGTCTTAGAGAGAAGAGAAAGGTTTATGAATGCATCGCTGGAGAAAAGCATCACTGAACAGCAATAAATTCCAGTCCGAGTCGTTTAGAAAACAGGAAAGTGATTTATTGTATTTGTTTATTTCATTGTAATGACTTTTATCTGTGCTATAGAGCTCCATTGCTGCCCAAAACCTATGAAAAATACATCAGTGATTTATATAGCACCAAATCATAAGAGAAGTTATGTCTGGGCATTTTTCATTTAGTGCAGATCTAGACTGCTGCTACTATACTCATTCCTTATTTGACATTCATCCCTGTGAACCTTCATTACCATGAACATGCTACTTATTCAGACTCAGTCCCTCACACACCATCCTGCATGCACTGTTTCCTCCCGTATGATTGAGCTACAGTGACCACCTTCCAAAACATCCAAGATAAAAAATGACATTTTATTTTGTCTTCAACTTCAGACCAGACTGCGAAATATGACTGTGTATGTGGAAATGCTAGAGAAGATTTTGAAAAGCATCTTAAATTCATCTTAAAGCTTTTTGGGGTGTTTTTTTTAAGAGCACTTTGTATGTGTAGTGTTTTACTTATTTTACTCTTTTTCAATTTCCTACTCAATTAACCCTCTTTCTCCGTCTCTTTTCCCGCTTAATACCCTCCTGTCTGCCTCTCCGTACTTTTCTGTTTCAGGCCGGCTCCGCACACGTTCGTATCCGCCGTGACGCCAACGAGCAGCTGGTTCTGGCCCACGTCACCAACCGGCTGCTGCCGCTCGTCTCCACGCTCACCGTCCAGATCTTTAAAGATGACTGGACTAGACCTCTCCTCACCGGGACCCTCTCCTCCTCCTCCTCCCCCTCCGCTCCCCCTCTGGGCTCTGCCGAAGGCTACGCCACCGTCTCCTCCTCCTCTCTTCCTCCTCTGCTGTTGTCCTCGGGGGGAGAGCTGGACCCGCTGACCTCCACGCCTTCCAAACCCAGCAGCCCTCCTCCAGAGTTCTCTTTCGACACGCCAGGGAGGAACGTGCAGCCCATGGTCCTCCCTGCTCCAGGACACCACACCCACAGGCCCTATGGAGGCCTGGGACTCACCTATGGTGCATCTCCCTACACGGGGATGCTGAATCAGGGCTTAGCGCGGCCCAGCGGTGGGCTTGGACTTGGCATGCAGGGTCTGGGGGCTGGGTTTGGACTGGGTATGGGCGGGAGCAGGGGTGCCTTCATCTCAGAGTTACAGAACTGCTTTTGGGGGGTCCACAGCACCGCTTCGGTTTGGAACTAGCAACCCGCTAGCTTCACAGTACAGACAGTACCGACCCTGACTGTGCTGAAATGAGCCTGAACTGTTTCTGTACTTTCAAATACTTGAACGAAAACATGAGGTGGCTGATTCATGATAGAGGTCAAGTTTCTCCACACCGTAGTTCAGATATTTGAAACTGATGAGATTTATTTCCTGCCTGGGCTGGAGAGCAGACACTGCAACATTTCCTCCTAGTGTGACAACAACAGGACAGCTTTAGAGAACGAAGCCGATTCTTTTCAGGTCTGGTATAAAATCTTATAGTGTGAGCCTCCCCTGACTTGAAGAAGAGAAACAGAGAAGTATGTTGTAGTATTTATTTTCTAACAAGGGGACCAAGAGGTTGACTGTGGTTGACTTTTTTTTTTCTTGGAACTGCCTGTGAGGTTTGAGGGTGAGAAATCAATGTGCCCACACATATTCAAACTTTTATTATATAATATAAAAGCCTATGAGGAGACTTTGTTGCAAACATGGCTGAACAACATTCCTGGGGGGAGAAAATAAAACCTTGAATTAAATCAAAATCCAGCCTGACATTTTAAGTGTCCAAACACCAGACACCAGAGTCCAAAATGATTCACAGTAGAAGCTGTTTTAAAGTCAATCACCAACAATGGTGATACATGTCAAAGAGAGATTTATATTTCTGATGTGACTATAAGGAAAAGAATCCTGAATGTGTGATGGCCACAAGACCGCTCAAGATAAACATTAAAATTCACCATTTTGACTACAGAACTGCTGCTGAGGACAAACACAGTGTATAAAACATAACACAGTAAACAGTATCTCACCTTGAATAACACACAGGGTTTGAAAAACACATCCCTGAGAAAACATTTCACATTGTCACACATTTAGGGCTTGGGCTAACTATTGCTGATTGATTGATTGATTTTACATTCTTTGATATAAGAGGAAGACATAACTCCTTTACTTCAAATATTAAGAAGTTAGGTAGCACTTTTGTTGCTTCCATCCATGTGCTCAGCAGCAGCTCTGCAGACATCATCTCACTCTTAACTTTCTCATCTGCCACCTGGTCTGTCCCCTTTTCTGTTATTCCCCCAATTTCAGCAAAAATCTTGGAACTTGTCGGGTGAGGATGTGGAATTGGACAACAATGAAGCAGTTTTAGCACAACGTAATGAAATGGGGAGCCTGTTTCTTTACTCTATTAGGAGTGAATATTTGACTGGGATGTTGATGGATTGATGAGTAATAGGGGGAATTCCAATTTTTATTATTATAATTTTTTTTAATCTGAACAGGGCTGGGTGTCATTGAAACAGTTATTCCTTGTCATTCATCAGCCACTGGTTTCTGGTGCCTCAGATTTACAGAATCAAAAAGTGCTGATACGCATCAAAATTGTCACATCAGAGCTGAGAATATAATACATATGTAACAATGTAACGATGCAACTCACTGCGTTTCCGATAACAGAGCAACCAACATTGATGGATCTCAGAGCCGGTGTTGGATTTGTAAACCACAAAACATTGTTGTCACAAAACTCTCAGTGACTCTCAGCCCTAATGAGTCATATTCCATGTATGTTTATTTAAAAGGAGTGACTGCGACTTGGTTATTAAACAGGTCATGAACTCTCCAACTTTTCCTCATGTTTGTTCTTCTGTTTCATCTCAAATGACACCTGTATTATGACTTTACATCACTCCTCATCTTGGTGCTTCTTAGTTTTCGAGGTGGGGAAAACATGGCTGTCTGTGGTGCAAAGTTTTAACAGCTGATGTTACTGTATTTTGAGTGTTTTCTTCTTGTAAAAGTTGCTGATTCTGTGGGCTGCTGTACTCATTTGATGTCAAGTGAAGAGGACATGACCTGAACTCCTGAGAGCCAACAGTGGTTTAAAGGTCCTGTTTTATATAAGAAGTAAGACACATTCTGACTTAGACAGGGACTCACATAAGGCCAGACTTTCACAGTGATAAATTCAAAAAAGTCATGATGAAAAAATGGGAGATAAGTTGTATTATTAAGACAGTCCTTCAGTTTTCTGTACAAACCAGTGTTAATATTTGTTTTCAGTGTCTCCCTAGGAAAACCTTCAGTTCTTAAGTTGCGTCTCTGGGATCTATTTGCTCCTCCAGGCATCAGTGTATATCTACATGTGTGATGAGGCTTTCTGTTCCTGCAGCACTTCCTTTGCTCCCTCAACACATCCGTCATGGGAATCTTCTTCTCATTGTATCCTGATGTGAACTGGTGACCTTCTGACCTCACAGCATCTGGTGTAAGAATGATACTCCACTCCTTCATTTACAGAGCTGTAAGCAAGTAAGTACATCAACTCACACAGGCACTGTATTAAAGGGCGGAATTGAGAATTGAGATCCCACTATATCCTGTGAATTCGTAACAAAATCTGTTTGTGTTTCCTGTGAGAAAAACCTGTGGGAACTTGGAATATTTGACATTTTTGCACCTGTGTGTTAAAGAATATTGTACCAAACATCAATGCATCCACACAGCTACTGTATCAAAGGTATTTGGTAGGTCTTCCAGGATCCTTCTTTAAAGCTTAAAGGCTAAAACAAATCACATCCTATAGAAAGCTTCCAGGGCGCTCAGATCTGTTAGTTAGTCCATGTAAAAAGGTAAATTATAATGAATAAAATCTTACAGAATTTTATATACACTATGTCACATATATTTCAGCTCATATATACTTAGACTGTACTGTGTACAATTTGACAGGAGGAAATTCACACTAAAACACTATAAAAATGACATTGTGACAAGAAAAAATATCTAAATAAGAAGAATAATATGCAAAACCTGATTAAATCAATCAATGATATAACAAAAATATAAAGTGGTAACCAATAAGGTGTGTTATGCCTAAACAGGTAAAAACAGAAATCATAAATGCCATGTCACCCCAGCTGGTCTTATTCCATTACATGTCTAAATAACATGCAGTAATTGTATCAGGAGCCAATCCCAGCTGACATTGGGTGAGAGGTGGGCATTGAGCATATCTCCATAGAGAGTCACCACATCTTGGTTGGGGAGAACCAGAGTCTACCTCCGCACAGAAAAGCCCTGGAAAAAAGCCTGACAGTGCTAACCACTGCACTGTAAAGCCCCCAGTAAGTGTATGTTGTAGCGAATGAGAACGTTTTTTTCTGTGTTTAAAACCTAATTTAATTGAATTAATCATGGAATCCCAGGAAAAGCGACACATTGCTAGGATGTAATATTTTAAAATCCCAACTGTACTTTATAAATGACATGCTGAGGTTCTTTTATGTATTTATGTAAATGGAGTTAACAGTTATTATGTCGATTTCTGTTTAGATTTTACATTCAGAACATGAGACAACTGTAATAAGTGGACAGCACTTAAAAAAGTAATTGCTGTGCTTTACAAAAGACAAACAACAATAAAAACACAGAACAATATGAAAATAAAAATTAATTACAAAAAACAAAGACCACAAAGAAAATTATGAAAAAGCACCAATGAAATAATATTGTGTAAATAACAGAAGAACTCATCTTAACTCTATTTTTTCATAATTGAGTTTATTTTCCTGCTACTTCATGCTATTACTTATGTAAAATTTCAAATGACTTACTTGAAATCAAATATTTTTCAGTGTGGTACTGACAGCGGTGCAACAAGTATTGAGATCTTTTTCATAAGTAAAAATAGCTGTACTTTTTATTTATACTGTACATATAATATATACACACATACATATAAAGTAATGATTCTGAAGTGCACTCTTACCTTCATTCAGTTATGTAAAAGTACCTCAAGATTGTACTACAGTACTTGAGTAAATGTACTTTCCACCACTTGGTGTTGATACAATTACTCAAGTAAAGTACTTGAGCACAACTTGTGTTAATGGAGAGAAAGCAGTTAAACTAAAGAGTTGCTAAAGAAAACAGTGTCATGTATCAACCCAGGATGTTCATGTAAGCAACTGTTTTGGCAAACGGCACAAACTCAACAATGTTCTCTCCTTTGTGTTCTATTTCAGCCACATGCTGCCCTCCTTGCATAGTAATGTATGACACACTGTAGCAACTTTGCAGCGACTGGTCATTATTTTGTCCCCTGCAATCATGTTATTCTCTTGGCCCGCAGTTCGCCGCCCTCGCATCCTCATCAGCCCAGAAAATATTCAAATGAATGAACGGCGCTGCGGGCCGCCGTGTGAGGCTGAGGTGAGGAGACAGCTTCGAGTCCAGCAGAGTCGCAATGTGTTAGGAGGCCAACAGACTCCTGACACGGTTACTAAGGGACCCGTCTGGTCTCCAAAAACCGTTAATAGGCCCAAGATCCCCTTTTTTTCCAGACCAATACTCATCGATCACTGGGTTTGTTTAAAATCTAACGAGGGGAAGAAGATCAGGCGCATTTTCCCACTGAGGGAAACTCATAGTTTTCCCAAGAGTTTAGTCAGTTAATGAGGTGGATGTTCATGGGCTTT
Organism: Lates calcarifer; assembly: GCF_001640805.2. Taxonomy (NCBI): domain Eukaryota; kingdom Metazoa; phylum Chordata; class Actinopteri; family Centropomidae; genus Lates; species Lates calcarifer. The sequence goes on from NC_066848.1 coordinate 20,240,393, forward strand.
GTTCCAAACTGTGATAAAGATGCAGTGACTGTGGAAGTGCCAAACATTTACTAGAGTAGATGCTCAATGAAAAACCACTTGAACTCCAGCACCTTCTCCAAGAGAAATTAAAGCTACCCTGGGGAGTTGTCTTGTAAACACAGTGATGTGTGTTTTAACACATCCTGTGTATCCTCAGGGCTTAAAAACACAATGAATGCTTCTACTTGTAAAACAATTTCCATATTTTAAAATTTCAGTTGAAAGGTTATAGACCTTAGAAAAAACTCTTTGCATAATGTCCTACCCACTGGATACTTTGAGAAGCATTCAGCCACAACTCATGACCTTCATAGGTGAATGGAGTTCGCTCAGTTGTCATGGAGACTGGAACATTTCCAGTAAATGGATCTTAAGCAAAGAATTTTCTGTCAGATTTTTCAGTATTTTAAACCTGCAATTTTTTAATTGTCTTCCTCCCAGCCACTTGCTGGTGCATTGCTGGTGTGTTGCAACCCCCAGCCATCAATCTGTCAGTTGATGGCTTGGACCTCTTAGGCTAATCTTAATGTTACAACATACAATAATATTTTTAGACAGTGTTCCTCCAGCTTTGTGTTAGCAGTTTCCTATTCGTCTCTTTCCTATTTCAACACAACACTGTCCTTGTGCACAAAGCCAGCTCCATAAAGAAATGGTTTTCCCAGTTTAGTGTGGAAGACCTTGCCTGGACTGGTGCATCAGTGGTCAACCTTGCAGAGGCTGCTGACTTCTTTGACTGACTTCAGCCCTACTTGGAAAAGCACTGGCATAAAAATGGGTTGTCTGGCAAGAAAAGGTTGAACGAAAAGTCAAAATCCTGCTGTGGCTCATGGAATATGTGCAAACACACATTACTGGTATCACTCTGTAATGTGAACTGAGCCCTTTATCTCACGATCGTTACAGAAGAAGATAAAATGATCCTGTCTGAGTATTAAAGTCTGATGAGCCTTCAAACCCTCTATTACTGGAACTGCAGTTGTCGCTCATCTCGCTCACTGGTACCTGAAACAACACAGCCCTCCCCACCACCACGACCACCACTAGTGCAGCCCCTACGGTTGTTTTATCACTAGGCTGTTTTTTTTTTTCGGTCTGAACACCCAATAAATCTGCTGTGGCTGAATGGGAGCAAATCCCTGCAGCCAGGTTCCAGAATCTGGTGGAAAGACTAAAACCAGAGGAGTGGAGGCTGTTAAAGCAGCACAGTAATGCTCTTACTTATAGAAAGACAAGTGCACCTATTGCGTATGACTAGAATGTTTGAATGTCTACATACTTTTGACTTTGTAGAGTATTTCTAACTGATTTTCTCATCATTGTTCATATGGCCAACAATGATCTAATGATGAAGGCTGCTACTGTTACTTCAGACTTTACCTAGCTGGTTTTTCTCAACTGGCTGAACGAATCTTTGACTTATATGAGTTAACAAGTCGTAAATGTTCATCACTCATATTTTCCCCAACACACAGACAGAGCCACCCAAGCAGCAGTTCCCGTCATTCATCCTGAAACCTGTTTAAGTGCCTCGTCTGAAGAATTTCATTTCCTCTCCAAAAGAGGATAATCCGTCCTCCGTTTTTGTTCTGTGGCTTTTGGAGGAGATTTTGAACAAACAATCAAAGAAGTACTTTGCCCTCAGAGCTTAACAGGGCTTCTGCTCCCCGAGCGTTGGATGTGCTCAACGGCCCTAAGCCTCTAAAAAGGTCCCCTGGCATTTTGAAGTTCAGAGCCGCAGCGTTTGTATTAGTGTTGACTTCACATGCTTGTTACAAAACAAATGGGGTAGAGCCTTTGTAATCTGTGCTGAAAATCCCCGGAAAATGAATGAGATCTGTGCTGTGTCTCGGCTTTCTGGGTCAGTCTGACACAGCCGCTTCGCGCTACCGAGGTCGTCGTCGTCTGTTTGTTCAGGCCGCTCACATGTGACCTAACCAGGAAAGGTCAGAGGAGACGGCCAGTGGTTGAAAGTGCATATAAGTGCATTTACTCAAGTCCTCTGCCTAAGAACAATTTTGCAGTGGTTTATTTGAGTATTTCCATTTTATGGTACTTCTACTGCAGCACATTTCAGAAGCAATACTTGTTCTTTTTATTGTGTTACATTTATTTGACAGCTGTAGTTTCTTGTAGTTTAATATTTTACATTAAAAAACATATGATAAGCTCATAAAATATGTTAAAGATTAAACCAGAGGTTCCCAACTTTTTTAGTTTGTGACCTCAAAACTATAACAATCAGTGTCCAGTTGTATTTCCTGTCATGTTTGAGATCTTTGACTGTAGTGAGTCCAGTCACAAAAAAGTTCACAGTAACTATTTGGACAAAGATGAAGGCAAGAGATCAGACCCTGACCAATACAGTCATTTAGAAACGGCTGTACTTTCTTCCCAGAATCACAAAATAATCAGTCAAATGACAGCTTAGTAGGTTACTTGTGGTGCAAGTCCAAGCCACGTCCAAAGTTTTTAACAGCAAACTAGAGTAAAGAGGAACGTTTTTCAAGTTTGAGTGATGTCTAGTAACATCACTTTCTTTCTCAAAGTCACACCAGATGTGATGCAGTGGTGTTTGCACCTTTTGGAGCATGGTTGACCAAAAAGTTGCAAAATGAAGAGAACAATTTGCCATTTTTTGGCGTTATCATCACTCAGACAGATCCAGAATACGAGAAGCAGAGATGCATATCACCTCAGGCTGGAGTAAATGTGGATGTGTTAAAAATAACGCAACAGGAACAGCAGCTCTATATATAATCTTTGTTTGCTCCGCTGCATGTGAAAACACCTCCCGCCCTGATCTGTATTTTTAGTGATCCCCATCTCACACCTCTCCGTCTTTGTTCTAATATCCCCTGTAAAGCAGTGCTCAGTCTTCTGCAGGTTTTTTTTCTTCCTCCTCCTCCTCCCCTTCCATCTTCCTCCCTCGCTATCTCTGTTTTGACTCGACCTGTCAGCTGTCTCAAAACAACATGGGGCCTGGTGGCGAGTGGCAAGCTGCTGCATTGGAAGAATCAAGGGATCTTCAAGGATTCTCTGGTCTGGGCTCTGATTGGTTTCTGCATCAGACCATGGACTGACACCCAGAGCTAATATTGTAACCCTTAAATGCAAATATGTCAGAATGAAAGTTTTTTATGCTGGATAATACAGGTGATTTTCTTTTTCCAGTCTGACCTCATGGTGGCGCTGTCATCTCACTGTTACCATGAACAGAGGCAGACACATTGATGAATATGTCTGTTAATATTAGCTCACTGTGACATTAACATGATGGTTCAGCAGCTGAATATCAGGTTCAGTGCAGACCAGCATTTTCTTTGATATTGCTTTGATGACAGCTTCTCTGCAAATGAGGATGTACCTGAGGCTGCTGATGATGAAGGATTAGTTTTGTTTCATTCATGAATTAGATCATTTAAAAGTAGTACCATGGCATGAGAAAGGAAAAGCTACCTCAGAATATAGGAGCTCTGAATGGGACAACGGTCAAGATGCGTCCGAGTAGCAGTCCCAAGAGAAGTTAGGACTCGTGAGGGAATCTCATGTAGTGACCCCGACTGCCTCAACCCTGCTGCTTTAAACAAGCAAGTAGTTTTCCAAGCCAAATTCACAACTCAGGAAGCAATGGCTGAATGGTCATTCAGATCTGCTGCCCCGGTAAGGGAGAGGGAAAGAGGTGACTTCCAAAAGCTGCTGGATGCTCTAAAAGTCTTTGTTTGTCCAGGAACTGAGTTACTTCAGCTTAAGCCGAAAAGCTGAACATGTCACATCTGACACCTTGATCCTCCAACAGACCCACAGAGGTCATTATATCATTTATAATGTGTATATATATTGCATTACAATGCTGTCCATAGGAAGCATTTGTGTTAAACAGAAATCTGAAATCTGAAATCTGTGTGTGTGTGTGTGTGTGTGTGTGTGTGTGTGTGTGTGTGTTGTGTAACGTTGGCAGTGAACACTGTGTTCAGACAGGATCACTGCATCTGTTTACAGAGACCTGCAGATTAGATCAGACCTCACACTTCAAATAGAGACTAATCCAACACACAGACACACACTCTCACACATATACACTTTGAGCCCTGCGGGAACATTAAAGTCAGCAACTTAATCCACAGAGTTCAAATAGAAACACATGAATCAAAGTTGTAATCATGGCCATGATGTGTATGTTTAAGTCGAACATCCTACCAACACACACCCACTTTACATCAGCTGTGTATCCTCTCTGTACAAGTAACACAAGCACACTCTCTTCCTCCTCGTCCAAAGTTGTTTTCTCACTGGTTCACTTGTTTTTCTTGCATTTGAACACTTCTCATCTTCTCCAAGTAGAATTTACATTTGCTCAACCTGTTTTCCTGTTTAATTCTGGATTATTGTCTCACTGATACTTGAAAATAACAATTTTTTCAGGGGTAAAACAGCCAAAGAAGTCCCAGGTTTACTTCTTGCCATGTGGGTTTACATTTGATTCATAAGAAATTTTGTAGGAAATTTATACAAGTGAAGGGGCTGTTGTATCTGTTGTATTATGATCCTTATAGGATTCAGGATTTCAGTGGGATTTTCTTGCTACACCAATCCACATGGTGTACTTGCAGAATAACCTCAAGTCTTTCAACAGAAAAGCACAGCTGCAAAAGAAAATGTCTTCTTTCTAAATCTTTTTAAATGCACATTCAACTAACATCCCCTCACCCTCTCTCCTGTCAGTGAACTAATCAGACAAGCAGTGGTAGCTGCATTGTGTGTATGAGAGGTCAAAGGTCACAGACAGGCTATGTCAGCAGACCTGGGTCAGATGAAGTGCAGCGTTCCCGCTGCAGCAGCAGGGCGGCGCCGTCGAGCTGAACTTGAACTTGGCCGAGTTTGATGTTGATGCTGTTTGACATGTCGCCGCCTCCTCACTCACCCACAGTGAGACACAGAGTGCTTCACTCCCATTAACAATGCATGGAGCGTGTGTGCCTGTGTGTGTATGGGTGTGTGCGTTTAAAACAATTTAGCTTCTTGAATGCTGTAACCCAGTATGTGCTTCTTCATTTACTGTTAATGCTAGAATTTCTGTGTTACATTTGTTACGTTGTCGTAGATTTTTTGGTTGGATGAGACATGAATGTGAATGGGAAATCACTGTAGTGGGAAAAAGGACAGTTACAGTCAGTTATACTCTACACTGTTCTCTGTTCATCTGTTGGGTTCATCAACATAAAGCTTAACACAGCTAAAGATTCAGTTATATATATATATATATATATATATATATATCATCCTAATATGTATGCATGTATGTGTGTATTATATTAGAAGAATGATTATACATACACACACACACGCATATGCATATATACATATAAACATATTAAAAGGATGCTTCAATAGACTATTTACTTAAACTAAAATAATTCCAGTAATACCATACAAAACAAACATATATATTCACTATACATAGATGTATACAACAACTACAGATATAGCAGCAGTGCAAGCCTGTCTGTCTTCAGCACAAAATAGAAAAAAAGTACTCAGTAACTGAGAGGTATTAAAAAAAACTTGTAATACTACTGCTGGTAGTACTACTATTTTTATGTCCAAAATTTTCTCATTAGACTTCTGCTCTTGATACATGTTTGCTTTCTAGAGTCTGTATTTTGCAGTAGCTTTTCTTGGGTTTTTGGTAATCGGTGTCACAGACACATTTCAGTCAAATTAAGGTTTGATACTCAGCCCTAGAACTGATGTATGTTCAGAAATATTATTCTGCATGTGCTAGTACTTTAAGAACACCTTACCCATGCTTACCTTTAGCATTAAGGCTACTGATACCACCATAGTCAATGATTATTTAAAAAAAAAGTCAACTGGTTTCAATACAATCCAACTTTTTAAAAGAATTTTCTAAAATCAAGGGCTGTAATGTAGCAACCTGACTCATTCTGTATCATTTCAAGATATACTTGAAACTACTTGTGAGTTTCAAAAGTGCAGGGTGTTGTATTTCTTTCAACCCATCAGACTAAAAGCCAAACATGTTCCATTTACAGTGAATATGTCTGGCTTTAAAAATAACAGAAATTATTAATTAGTCATCAAAAATTTCTGATGGTTAATTTTATGTTGGTCAGCTAATCAATTAATAAACAAATCCTTTCAGCACTGATCATATTGACGCAATGCAACAAGGAAGAAAACCACAGCACCTTTTTTTTAAAGCTCCAAGCAGTAACATAACTAGAAACAGTTTCTCCTGTGGAGGAAAATTGCTGCCCTGAGCAGTTCTCTTCAAAAAATCAAGTGAAAGTCAATAACAGTTTGAGTTTCCAGTGTGTTTCAGTAACAAAGGTCTGCATGTTCAGTATGATAACCCTGGTGTGTGTGCGTATGTGTGTATACATCTCTCCCATTAACAATAGGTGATGTATCGACTGCGGGAGGATAGATGGACAGATGGGTTGGTTGGTTGGTTTAGCAGGAACACTCAAAGGGCAGCAGGGTTAGCTGTGTTGCCATACAACAGCAAACTGCCAGAGGGCTGAGAGGGGGATGGTGTGTGTGTGTGTGTGTGTGTGTGTGTGTGAGAGAGAGTAAGAGGATGGAGAGGGGTAAACAAAGCCCAGAGGTCAGAAAAATGAACATGTGACCTGAATATTGTTGGTTTGAAGGTCGTACTGCATGTCTGAGAATGTGTAGAAGGAAAAATGATGAGAGAAAATTTCTTTTTGCTTGGAGCTAAAAGCAAGTAAGTATTTTTGCCCAAAATGCTTAAGTATTCTTTTCAAGAGCTGAAGATTATTAAAACCTGCAGAGTCAGACTACAGCACAGTGGTGCAGTGGTTAGCACTGTCGCCTCCCAGCAAGAAGGTTCTGAATTCGAGCCCCAGTTTGAGCCGGGGAGTCAGGAGTTTGTATGTTCTCCCTGTGCCTGGATGGGTTCTCTCTGGGTACTCCGGCTTCCTCCCACAAAGACAAGTGCGTTAGGTTAATTGGTAACTGGCGACTGGCGATCCGTACAGGGTGTACCCTGCCTCTCACCCAATGACAGCTGGGATAGGCTCCAGCCCCCCCCCGAGATCCTTAACGGATAAGCGGTATAGATAATGGATGGATGGAATCTAGACTTCCCACACATAACAAGTGTTTTCCACCAACACTGTTGTCTTTTAGTCTCACCTCATCGTGTTGGAGGAGTTTGTGTTTTTTTTTCCAGATCATTGTGTTTAAAACACAAGCTCAGTGATTTTCCAACTGATGTATGTATTCCTCTGATCAGTACGTTGAACACCAGTCAAATGATATTGATGGTTTTGTGTTTGTACAGCCGAGCACCACAATGAGAATTCAGCTCAGAGCAGAAACAGGTGATGACATCATTCCGCGGGCGTATTTCAAAATGCTACAGAACGGTTTAGAGTCACATGCTGAGGATTAGGCCTGCACAATTCTGGAAAAAAAATGAGAATAAGAGAGAATGAGAATTGAGATCACGGTTCTCTTTCACGTTTGTTTTTTGCTTTCATTTACCCGATACACAAGCAAGCGGAACAGAAAATATAATGGTGCCTGATATAGGACAGGCCATATCTTAAAGAGTACAGTCTAGACCTGGTCTATATGAAAAGTGCCTTGAGATAACTTCTGTTATGATTCGGCGCTAAATAAATAAAATTGAATTGAACTGAATCTTTAGCTAAGTGGTAGTTGATGGAGTCTGTCATTTCCTTGTGTCTATGGGAGCTTGTCAGGTATGGTAATAAACTGTGTAAGGTTCTAAGGCTGCCCCCGAAATGTCAACCATTGGATACATTAGTCAGGAGTACCCTGATCTGACTCACAGAATGTCAGTGGACGAGCTGTTACGCTTTTTCTTAGCTGCCTCAGAATTCACACACACAGCACTGCAGGAGCAACAGAGTGACAGGCTGTAAACTTTACTACCACATCTCGTCTTAAAATGATCAAACCACAAAACTAACTTTACAGTTAGATAATTAATGAAAACAGAGGGCAGAACAACAACGCAATGCAGGCAGTGTGACTCCTCTGATTCTCTCTGCTCCAGTGTCAGGTGAGTTCTACCGCTGATAAGACGAGTTAAAACCAGTTGACAGTTGAGTCTGTCTGTCTGCAGTGTTTTTGCTTTATACATTTTGTAGCAGCGACCCACCGTGGGAATATTGCTGCTGCTGCTGCTTAAATATTAAGAAGTTGCAGAATACCTGGTTGAGCTGAGAGGGAGAGAAAGAAATTGCGTGGTGTAACACGTTTTGATGCAGCGGGTGTCTCTGATGAAAACGCAGCGGAATCGTCGTCATTTAGAAAGTAGATCCCATAGAGCTCTGAATCAAGATCACGATTTTAATACGATTAATCGTGCAGCCCTACTGAGGATTTAGACCTTTCCAGTTGCTTTTCTGCATTTGGAAGGTCGAGTGGATACCACTACCAGTCTAAGTGTTAACAAGGTTTCTACAAAAAAGAAAAAAAAATAGCCTGTTAGCTGAGCTGCTTGTTTACACTTTTATGAACCCAGTGAATATCCTAAACTGCATATCAACACCAGAGGGCTTAAAGTCTGCGTTGTATACCACCTGTAGTTCAGGTCTTAAACCATCCCATGAGGGCTACTCAGCCACTGATTTGGAATATCAAATAATAATCCTGTTGTTGGTAATTAAATCTTTAGGTAGTTGTAGAGTTTTATGTTTTATCCACTTACTACTTATAAGAATTATTTTTGCTTTTCGGTATCGCTATTGTTTATGTCTGTGGTAGCATTGACGTATTTTGACTATTGCAAGCTAAAGTAATAACAAGTGGAATAAATCATGTCAACAGAATAATCTGTGAACTTCCACACCGTGGAACTAATAAACAATTATCTTATCAAAAAAATATAAGAAAAATATAGGAATAACAATTAACAGCAAACGTGGCTGTTGTTAACCTGCTACCAAAGCCTAAACATAACACTGTCAGTGAAACAAACATTTGTTCACTGTAGTCTGATGGTACTGATGATGATGAAGAATCTGAGGTGCCTAAGACTTTTACACGCTGCTACAAATTTTGTGTTCTTTTTGTGTCAGCAAAAGTAGGAAGTCCATGAGCCCTCTTGTGGTCTTGATGAATTAAATCTGTGAGTTTTGGGACGTCTTGACATTTGGACTGTGCCGTATTGAAGACATATGATCTTGTCTTGTGGTGTCTTATGGTGTATGGTGGTGACTCCAGAGAGCCATCTGGCACTGTGAACTACCCTTTGTATGCGCCACCATACACAGAGCTCACTCTAAGTGGGTGTTGGACTCTGCTGATTCTGTCCACTTTGGTGACTTTAGGATTTTATCTACACCTCTGAACTGTGGCATCCATCTGCTTGTTAATGATCTGTATCTGTTTCCTGTATATTTGTGTCTTTTGTTTTCAAATGCCCCAATTTTCCTGGTTAAAGCTCCATCTGCTTGTAGATCTGTGATTGGTCCAAGAGATGGAGCCAAGAGAGAGAGAGGAAGAAAAGAAGTTTATCCCCAGACTGCCTCCTTTACCTTTAACTGCCCCCCCCCACCCACACACCCACACACACACACACACACACACTCACACACTAGACACTCAAACACATCCATAGACAATCAGCCAGCTATGCAAACACAGATACTTATTGCCACCCTTGACTAACCCCATTGGCTGTGTGTGTGTGTGTGTGTGTGTGTGTGTGTTTGATGCTCATGCAGAGCGACAGGCAGGTCTCCAGGTCACTCTCTGGGACGTCTCAGAGCCTCGGTCAGTCCTGGCTGCCCGCCAAACTGTCTCCCTCAACGGGCTGGGGGCAGCACCAACGGTGCCCCCTCTGTCCCAACACCTTCACACACACACACACACACACACACACAGCTACATGTGTACACACATAAGGTCATACTGAGTTACTCTTTCTCATTTAGATATTTTTGATTACTTGAGTGCTACTCAAGTAAGTCATTTTTTATACATTTCTTCAGTTCTTTTGTCTGTCAGCTCAAATGTGCAATGTCCACTTTTTCAATGTGTTTCCAGCATTTTGCTACTATTTGTAATTTTGAAGAATGGGTCACCTCTGCAATGCCAACCTTTTGTACAAAAGCTCTTTTCTGAACTTTGTTTTTATATTTTACACTGCTTAAAGTGCTATTTGTAAATTTCCTCTGCTGCCAAATGTGGTTTCTTGCTGGGAGCAGGTGGTGGTGATGGTCACTTGCCAAGAGCTTTCAGCCAGTGTTGCGTTTACAGTACACGGGGTTAGAGTATGCCCTCTGAGCAGCACTACTACCTAAGGGCAGTCTGGAAGCTACATTGAGTTGCTATCGGAAAGTGATGGGATGTGCCGGTGCTGGCCGGCTAGCATGCTAACCTCAGTAGAGTCAAACAAGTGATAGACCTAAATGCCACTTTCCACTGCTGGAGACAGCTCTTGGTGAGTAAAGGAATGAAGTTTGATGCTGAAATAACAACAATGCAAATATAAAATCACTTGACTCCACTGTTTCAGTGTTATGTATTACATTGGACAAAACTATTCACATGGTAAACCAAAACTTTAGCTAAGTTTTAAAAAGTTTTTGATATTGATTAACTCAAATCCTAGCAGTAGCTGAGGTCATGTTCTCTGTTCTGTTTATGGGGAATTGAGTTTACTTTATTGCCAGCATCTTTTATTTACCTATTTTAGGTTTTTTTTTTAAAGTCTCAGGAACAGCTTTAAAATGTACTGAGATAAAATTGATTGAAAATATATTTCAGGGCTTAAATGATTAAACTCATGATGAAATGATCATATGATATAATATGATATAATAATACATTAAATCTCTGTCTATAATCCTGTTTTTCAATAGACCATCAAGTTTCCTGATCATATTCCTGCTCTCCAGAGGATGAAACCCTTCAGATTTTATTGACATCATGATCCTATAAAACCATCCTCAGGACAACCTTCACTTTTTTATCTCCACTACTGGTAGGTCTCTAAGAACAGATAAATCATCAGTATGTGGTTTGTCTTGCTATAAATTGTAAACCTGGAAAAGTGAGGAATCACCTCATTTATGTCATTTAGAAATAGACTTCTGAGAATGTTTTAAACACTCATATATTTTTTTTACACACACACATTTGCTCAGATACTCAATTTTATGTGTAAAGATTTTGGTATAAGGTTACACAGACACACACACATCTGTGCATGCAGACAGTCATTAAGACATTCCTATTCATGCTGAAACTCTCAGTAAGCCCTGGGCCTCTTTCTTTCTTGCTTTTGTGTTTGAGACACATACTGACATTCTTGTGGTCTTTTGAGTGTGTGTGTGTGTGTGTGTGTGTGTGTGTGTGTGTGTGTGTGTGTGTGTGTGTGTGTGTGAAAGAGAGAGAGAGAGAGAGACAGGGCAGCGTGTCTGTGTTTGGAGTTCCTCTCTATGCGTCTTCAGTCAGTGGTGATGGAGTGGCAGCAGACTGAAGGGAGTCTGGACCGAGCGGCACCAACTGGCCCAGCTATAAGCTGCTCTCTGATTGGCTGTCCACAGGAGAAAGAAAACAAATCAAGACCTGAGGATGCAGATTTAACTCTGAGGTAAGACACAAGCCCTGTCCAAGTTCACACTACACAATTATTCTAAGCAGTTTTTGAGTTAATGGTCAGTTCACACTGCAAAACTGACAAGATTAAAATTTAATGTACTCAAACTAGCCATCACGCAAACCAAAAATGCTTGATTTGTGAATGTGCTGTTGATTTGCACTATTGTCCCACAATGCAATGCACCAGAAAGTGGAAGCAAATTATTACATCCTTCTCTGCACTGGTGCATGCAGTCCATTAAATAGCCAGTCAGAATCAAAAGGCATCCAGCAGGTACTGTGATCAGAGCTTAGGAAATCACTGATGCCAAGGTGCCAAGACAATAATAATAATTAACCTTTCAAATCAATAACTAGAAGTAAACTTACTTTATAAAACAATACTACAAAGTGCTTCACACAAAAAAAAGAAATACACATAAAAACAAACCAACAATCAAACAAACAACAACAAAAACAGCAAAATAATACATAAACAGAAAAACAAGTTAATGAAAATGATTTTTGGTAGAGTCTGGGGCTGCTGGCAGCGAGCACACAGTTTCCTTTAGTTTTAAGTCGAGATCAGGGGACCGCCAGCAGAGTTTTGTTGCCAGATCTGAGGGTGTGTACAGGTACAGGTGACAACATTATGTATAGGATTCCTCCAAAGATAGACCTTTTATTAAAGACTACGATTCTTTTTGTTAAACCAGAAACATCACTCTATATTTCTACCAGACTCCACTGACAAAAACAGTCATTTTACTGAGCAGAACACAAGAGCTGCTGGAATACCGACGCCTTCATAGGTTAGTTTGTGTTATTGTTAACTTTCAGTAATGGAAGTATTCAGATCCTTTACATAAGTACCACACCCATTTTGTGTGCCACAAAATCACAATCACAATATTTATTAGCCCGAGTGATAGTGGTAATATCAGTTCAATAATAGTGCTTCACAAATAACTTTCAAGTAAAAATGTGTAAATAGACAGCCGATAATAAGAGGCTGACCGGTAAATGTGCCAGTGGAAAATGAAAAACCAACCTGCAGAAAACAAACAGGTAACTAATACATTTTCACAGGTGGAAGTGATTTAGTTGGTTTCCATCGCTCGCTGTCAAAGCTGGTGGTACTCTGCTTGTGGGTTATAATGTGATCATTTGATGAAAGGCTACAACAGACACAAACAGTTTGTAAATGTGAGATGGTGTTTCTCTGGAAGATTGGAAGGAGAACATTCTGCTTGTCACTTCATAGAAAGTTTATTTAGAGGCATTTAGGTGAAGATGTGACTGTTTGGACATATTGAGCATTGAGGACCGTCTACAGGGGGCTGAATGTTTGATATCCAGGAGGATTATGGGTGGAGGATCATATTAATGTGAGATATTTGGCTGTGTCGTTTAAAAGAGGACAATTTTATTTATGTGGCACAACAATAACACAAGTCATTATAAGTAAACTCAAAAGGATAGGGTTCAAAGTCATTATTCTCTGTCGTCCCACCTGGCATTGCTGATGGTATTAACCTTAACGGGAGTTTTGAGATTAACTTTCTAAACATGACAGCCCTCCAGATTTGACCAGTGAAGTGTTTAAATCCTGTAGGTCTGCCCATCTGTGGAGTGTCCATATAAACAAGCATGCAATAACTCAAACCAAAACCAAAGAGAGTTAACCAGTAACACAGTAACAGCCAAACCTTTTGTTTTTCTGGTAATACAATGTAAGACACAGGTAGAGGCTGTAGAGACCTGCAGTGAGCTGTCTGAGTCTAATGTAGCTGTATGTGACTGTCTGAATTAAAAATACTTTGTGGTCACTTGTATGGCTGCAATCGCTTTGAGCATTTATTCATCTGATGATCATCTTATTGATTAAATGATTAATCAATGAGTCAATACATTGTCATAGTGAAAATGTTCAATTACAAGTTCTCTGATCTCCAGATGAAGTTATCAGTTAACTGATCATGGAGATTATGCCTAATCATTTAATTGTAAGTAATCACTTATTTGCCTTAGCTCTTGTCAGTCACATTACTATAGCCATGTTCTGATGTGAGCATATATCTGAATGGTGCTGCCACAACATTAAAACCAGCAACTGGTTTCAGTGTTTTTGCGCTGACTGTTTTCTTTGGTAGTGATTTTACTTGCTTGGTTGTAGTTTGGTTATCTGGTCTTGCGACAGCAATGAGGTACATGTTTTGTTCTGTATTCATATAGCCCCTTTCAAAACCAGGTTTCAAGGGTTCAGGCTTCAATTCGTTGTGTAACTTAGAGATCCCTGCGTGGCTAGGCACATTAGAGATTTAATGCAGTGTTATGTTACCATAGGTCTCTGAGGTCTTCTGATCAGGGTTTGTTGGTTGTTTCCTCACCTGAGATTCAAAACTAAAGGAGACATTAAAGTCTCACCCGTTAAGACTTAAGATCTGTGGACAACTTTAAAAAGCAGCTCACGATTCATCTGCTCAGACCTGCCTGAGACACATTCTTATTATCCATGTCTTTATTTATTACTTTTATACCATGTCTTCATTTGCTGTGTCTCATCTTCTACTGTGAAGCACCTTCTTTATAATGAAACAAGAAATAAAATCCAAAACAAAAAAGAGCTAACATGAGATAAAATGATCATTTAAAACAAATTCCCATCCTGCAAGAAAAATCTGTTATATAAAAATTATTATTATTTTGACCAAAGTAAAGTGTGGTTCAGTAACCACATACGTAAAACATGGCTGACCTCCTATGATGTGAATGTCTTTGGGCAGTGTATACAGGTGGACGTTTGAATGATTTTGTCAGGGATCCATCAGGGGGCAGTAGAGCCCCTGCTGGACTGACTGATGGGGAATGTTTCTGTTGGGTGGAGTTGAGATGGAGTTGATGATGATATAACATAGTCAGTAACACGGCCAATGAATTGGCAATTCATCACCACAATTCAGAAATGAATATAGTTTCATCCTGAGGTTTGATGTGTTGAACGTAGCACAGCACAAAGTCCCAAAAAGTTCCAGACGGTTCACAAATTAAAGAGACAGTTAAACCAGGTAATAATAATAATAATAATAATAATAAAACAGCAGAAGTCGTCGAAAGTTGATGTTGTTCAGCAGTGGCCAGAAAACATCTCTCTGTCTGAGCAGGTTTGGTTTTCAGACTTTGGGTTTGTTGTAACAAGATTACAGAAGCTCCGTCGTAGCAAAATATTTTTGTATTCTTAGCCTTGACCAGGAGGTGAAAGATTAACAGGAGCAACTGCAGCATTATTGTATTTCAGAATCAAAGATCCCCTTACCCGCCAAACACACACACACACACACACACACACACACACACACACACACACATCCTCTTCCTCTCCTGGTTTTAGGTGTAAATCAAATTTTTCCTCTGCTGTTGTCAGTGACCCTGTAGAACTGGATGATGTTTATGCCCTGGATTACATCTGTAAAGTCAGGATTAATCTGCACCTTTAAAGACCCTACACAAGCTATTATAGAATTCATAGTCCATACATCCATCACACATGATCCCAGAATCCCTTGTTGTTTCCCGCATGTTGCTGTTTTTTGGGTGATCTGTGTCAACAGTGGGGTTTGATCTGTGACTGAACCTCTGAAGTGAGAAAACACACTTTATTTTCTTATCATATGCTTAATTATCAGTGGTGAAGGAAGTATTAAGAACCTAAAAATTAAAAGCTGTGTCGCCGGGTACAGAGTGTAATATAGTATGTTTTATCCCACTAATTTTATTTGACAACTTACTTTGATTTTATATATAAAACATATGATAAACGTATAAAATACAACCCATTATTGTAGGTTAGGCTCCAGTTGTCCCGTGTTATTATGTATTAACATGTAAGCAACTTTTAAATGTTTTAGTTGGTTGAGGTGGAGCCAGTTTGAACTCTTTTGAAGTACTGAACTACTACTGAACATATTATTATATGTAATATATAATAATACTTGTATAAACAACTTCTACAATAATATCATATTTAATCCCTTTTTATAATGCTGATTTTATGTTTTGTATGTTGTGTTATGTTACAGTCCCTCAGTTAATTGAATTTAAGATTCAGTGTTTTATTCAAAGACATATAAACGTGTGGACAGAAGGATTTATCTATCTATGATCTTAACTTTATTTTCAATTAATTTTGCCTGTCAAATATTAAAGTGTAAAGTAACCAGTAACTCCAGTAAATCCAGATAAATAAAAAGCACATTATTTCCCTGTGGACTGTAGTGGAGTAACAGAAAAATACTAAATAGAAGTAATTAAGTACTTAATATGTACTTAAATACATTCCACCACTGCTGAATGTATAATCTTGAAGAGGGAAAATTATCCAGTATTTTAAAGGAATAAAGCAAAGGATAAAGGTCAAATCTGATAAAATAAACAATTCTGTGCATCAGAATAGCATTTCTTGACATAACATCACTTCTGCCCCATTAACTATCTCACAACCCTTTGAATTTGGGTCACCACTTTTAGGGATCTGACCCCCAGTTGCAGAACCACTGAACATCCTGTTCACCCAGATCTCTGACTTCTTTCCACAGAATAACTCCAATTTGAAATAGATAAAAATGAATAAGAAATAAAATGAGTCACTTTTCAAAAACAAATATTCTGAATTTGATTAACACTCTCATCCATGTGCCATCTCAAACGTCAGCTAGTAGTAATAACGTTCACCACCCTTTAGAAGAGCTCTCTGTCAGAGTCACAAGCCTGCGTTCATACTGGGCAGCTCCCAGCCTGAAAGTGAATCAGAGTGGAAACCAGCTCAGAGATCTTTATTCAAAAAAATAAATAAAAATTTAAAAATTGAATGATAAAATTAAGTTTCACAGAAACATGAGCATCGTTTTTTTTCCTCACCACATTCTCCCTCCAGAGTTAAAAATGAGGTTTATTCACTCTTGTACATCCAGGGGGCGATGTTAGGCAGGCAGGGGGATATAGTTTCCTCTCTGTGGGTTTGAGAAACACACTGACTGTGTCTGTTTATATTGACATTTTAGATTTCAGACTTACAGAAGAGCACATCCAAACAAGCATTTTACTACTTCCCAATTCAAACTGACAAAACAAAACAAAAACCATAACTCTGAAACACTGTGGAGGTTAAAGCCAAACACAGTGCGATGGGCGTTTTACTGTGACTGAGGCCTTTAAGAAAAACTTTTTTGTTTGTTTATTGACAAATAAATGGGTCCAAACTATCAGACCCTTGTTAAGTATTTCATAGGTGCATATACTGTATATATACAAAACAAATTTTTGAGAATTTTAAATCATTGGTAGCAGTTATTCTGTTGTTTCTGGCCCAACAGAAGAAATATAAAATGACCACACAGTAGCGGAGAGAATGATGGGTAACGGATGAATATGAAACAAGTTTCCTAATATATAAACATATAATTATTTGTTTATAACACAATATAATGTAGTTTTAAGCAGCTCTAACTGTTCATTAATATATTTTTCAGCTCCTGTAGTTTATAAACCGATGATGATTGACTTTATAGTAAAACACAGCTGTATTAATATAAAATACAAATTCATAGTAGAAGTTAGAATTGCTGACAAATATTGTACACCTCAAATTAAACCTTATATCTGCTTTATATCACTACATTACAGTAAATAATACAGTAGTAAATATAAAGCAAAATATTTTATTCAAATTGTTGTGACTCTTCTCATATAATGTAAAACACACACAACTGTATCCAAAGAAAGATGACGTCACTGTGTGTCTGCCCACTCAGTTTGATTGACAGGCAGTCTCCAGGAAGTGCAGGGCACAGCTTTGACTAAATAAACTGATTTCAGCTTTGGTCTTTATATACCTGACAGAGGTTTATAAAACAGCCACACTTTGATTGGTCAAACACAGGTTTCTGAACAAGATGAGAGGTCTTGTTAAACAGCTGATTTTAACGCTGACCGTACATGTTGTGCTCAGTTTATCATCTTAACACACATTCATGTGTTTTCTTTGTGCTTTTTCCTCTAAATACATGACTCTGAAGTAAAATTTAACACAGACAACAGTTCCGCGCAGTTTGGGCTAGCATCAGTATATTAATAAATAAAGCGTGAACTAACATTAATTAATTAATTTTATTTTGTCATTGCCTCAGTAATTTGAGGAGAAACATAGTTTATGTCAGCAGTTCCCTGACCAGTGAACTAAGATTGCTAAACTAAAACAGATGTACCACCAGCTCTCTGTCCTGACCTGCCAAAAGTACTTTTTTATTGCCTGAAATAACAGTAATGAAATTACCTCCAGTACTGTTTTAGCATCAGTTACCAACTTAGATTTTGGTCACTACGCACCAGATTAGACCTGTTATTATAATTCAGTGAATCTAAAGTGTTTTTGTTGCTGTCACACTTTACAGCTGCGTGACACTTATAAAAGGGAATCTTTGAGCAGTTTTTTTTTTTTTTAAATGTACAACATCTCTGTATCTGTAACCCCAGCAAAGAACAATCTATAATACAAAAAATAATATTAAACTAAACATTCAAATAGCATAAAGAATGCATTTGAATTTTCCTGCCCAAGTGCTGAAAAAGGCCACAGATGGCCTGATGAGTTTTTTGAAAAATAAAAACCTTTACTGAACAGGTCTGAATAAAACAAAGAGGCATTAGAGGCATGATATAAAACATACTGTGTATATGAAATATATATATTATATATTTTTAGAAAGCAGAAGTGTGTTTTGTTGCCCATCAGAAATTATCTTGTCATCATCGCTGGTAAAAAAATTTTGACCAATGAATAAACATGAACGCAAAGTTAAAGCTGCATCTGCATTAATACAGTGTGGTTCAAATGAGAGTGAAAAAAGATCAGGTTCACCAGTTTATCAGAATTGTAATATATTTAAAGATTTTCCAGTCATTATTAAGCTTCATCATTTTGCATCCTTCAATTATTTTACATGTAACAAGAGAAACATTTTTGTAGAATGTAAAATAATTCACCCTAAATATATGTTAGTCAAACTAAAATGACACATTAATACTTTTTTTATGGATTCACAACCTTTTTTTTCTACTTTTGTTAATTGGGAATATTTTGATTTGAATAATTTTGATTTTTTTTAAATTTTTACTTCTTGTTGGTGTAACGAAAAGAGCAAACTCCACTGCAGTTACAGTAATACAATAAAATATATTTTTCTTATATTTGATTTTGATAATTTTATTTAATTTGTCAAATATGACACTGTTCTTTCAAAATTAGAGTTAAAATTTCAGATGTTAAATGCCAAGGTAGAGAACAAAATTTAAATTTAACAATGACAAAACTTTTGTGTTGTGTATTTCATTCATTTTTGTCTGCTAAACTCTCAATCGCATATTGGCTGTAATAAAATGATGCATTATAAATCATGTCAAATTAAAGTTGTTGATGCATTTGTAGTATTTTTTTGTAAATTTTAATTACACTTATGGTTGCTGAAAGATGAAACACAGATTCAGTAAAGTGTAGCAGTGACCTGTCTGGTGGAGTAAACCAAACACAAGCCGTCAATGTAATTCCATGTGTAGAAAACAATTAAGCTAATATGGTCATAATACATTAGAACACTAATAAATCACTTTACTGCCTGTCTGTTGCTGTTGCTGCTGGTTTTCATTAGTTTTATTTTGACAGTAATTCAGCCTTTTAACCTGCACAGTGACATTTTAATACCACAATGATTTAATAATTAATTTTATCACAAAGCTCAATGCATTCAGTCATTTAGCAATATATTCTGCTATTGACGTGGTAATAACACAAAATTCAGTTCGCAGGTCAACTTATTTCTCTGTTTTTGCAGCACAGGTTTCAGGGCGCTTTGAGAAGGAAATGAAGAATAATGCAGATCACTGCCCCACTATTAAGCAAACAACATTTGATTATGAAAAAATGTTTTATTTGTGTGTGAATCGGTGACAGAATCTCACCCCAATTTTTGCTCGTGTCATGATTTCTGAGTAACAGACAAAATCATGACGGTTTTATTTGTGCTTTTAAAAAAATAGATTTTTGGCATTTTGGTGTAGTCCTCTGAGAACAGCATACAGAGTAAATCCTTCACTGTGAGATGGCAAAACAAAGACTCAGAGCAGAAGCGATCATGTCAACAAAGAAGTTGATCCTGAACGCAGCCCAGAAAACCTGGTTTCACGTGGGCTTGACGCCAGGAAGAACTGGAGGGAGAAACACTGCTTTTACCAACAAAAGCAAACACAAATAAGAATCAGGCAGTTCCAGTGTCACCTACCTTGTGTAGTGTTACCATGGTGATAATGTGCCATCAACCACAGCGGCCATTTTGTGTCCTGGAACCTGGTTTTGTTTAGATTTTATATGCTCGTAAAGCACAAACACAAACTGGAAGCAGCCTCCCGTCATCACCAGCACCTTCGCTTTTGTCTGTGGGCAAAGGAGTTGCCCATAAACACACCCCAGGAGTGTGTGTGTGTGTGTGTGTCTGTGTGTCTGTGTGTGTGTGTGTGTGTGGTTTCACACCCCTCCCCAACCCCACCGCACACCTTCACCCCAACAAGCTTCTTTTCTTCCTGTTCTTTTCATTTTTTTAACCCAACTGTTTCCAACAGCTTCCACACACCCGATGACCTCTCTGTTGATGCTACAGCAGCAGCCATCTTGTTTCATTAGACTGTGTGTGTGTGTGTGTGTGTGTGTGTGTGTGTGTGCATGTTGTGTACAGAAGCGTCGCCTATTGTTTGAGTCAGTTCTGATTTGATTAAGTTCATTGGTGGTCAGCGCTTCACTGGTCATTAACGGCTGGTATTACTGGAAGCTTTGGCATCAAGCCAGAACTCTGTGTGTGAGTGTGTGTGTGTGTCTGTACTGTATGTGAAAATGTACAGAAGCTTAAATGTGTGTTTCCTGTGTATTTCTTTTTCTTTTTTTGATTTTGAATTAAGCTTAAGTGTAATGTGTGTATGGTTTGTGCTGTGTTCATGTCATCTCATGGGATTGCATATAAATAGCACAGCACTTACGGGACATTTAGTGTGTCACGTCTATGCATTTTAAGCTTTTCACGTGTCACTTAACTGTTTTGGCTGAGGTTAAGTTTGGGGTTAGGGGTTCGTAAGCAGAGAAATGATGTGGCGTCAAATGACTTGCGAAAGGCAAAAAAAAAAAAAAAAAAAGTGTGATGACGCGAAATTTCTTGAGGGAGTTGAGGAAGTTGTATGTTTCTGGGATTCTGTTTTTTTGGATATGGATCTGACTGTGTGTGTGTGTGTTTGTGTGTGTGTGTGCATGTGTTCGAACGAAATGCTCCAGGAGCGCCGTATTGGTCTGCAGGTCCACCACTGTGGTCCAAAATAAAACATGTCAACATCGATAATCACATTACTTTTGACACTGTTGTGTTGTTCTAATTGTTGTAATGTAAAATTCGCCTGAGTCGCATTAACATTGTTTCAGAAAATAAAAGCCTCATCACACCAGGACAGCACATGAATGACGTAGTGGCTGCTTGCAGGAATAAGCAGGTGACATACTGTAGCTGGTGAGCTAACTGCAGTCAAATATACAGATATAAAGTAGTAGGGAGTCTCTACACTACACATGAGGAAGTTGTTCATTTCTTGTTGTACAGTTTGTTTTCTGAGTACAGCATAGCTCTTTTGCTGTCTTTTGAGTTGAGATGTTCACCCTGTAATGCCACTGGGTGCCTTTTAAACCATTGCTACAACACCAGGTTTTATTTGCAATAAAGAGCCGCCTCCCGCTCCTCCAACTCTTCGTCCATATGTGTGAATCGCCTGTAACGTGCAAATCAGCTGAGCTAGCTTTAGCCAGTCATGGAAACTCTGTGGCATTATTTCATTTGATAAAGTACTAAAGAAATGTTTGTGTCTGTGGTGTGTCTGTACAGAGACCAAAACCTGTTCTCACCACCTGGATTGGCAACCCTCGCTTTAGCTGGAGAGCCCACACAGATAAATTGGGTGGTTGAATACACCGTTGTTTGTCATGAAATAGTCACAGCATCCAACATCAAAAAACATAAATTGTTTTTCTCACATTTCTGTTTGTGCACAGATGAAAGAAACAAGACACACACAGAAATATATTGCTTATATAAATATAAATATAAATAAATATTAGTATAATGAATTTCAGAAGTGTTTAGGTGTATTTTTTAACTTTATGCAGAGCTAGGCTAGCAGTTTCCCCCCACTTCCATTCTTTATGCTAAGCTTGGCTAACCACAACCTGACTCCTGCTTACCTCACAGATACGATATTAGTATCCACCTGGAACATCTCACCTTCAGAAAGAAACAGTAGATCCCAAAATGCAAAAAGTCAATGACATTTTGACAGATGCGTGAAAATCCGGGCTGTCCCAGTTTAACTATTTAGTGAACATATTCTCATCAGACTATACTGGTGGGAACAGTAGTAGTTGTAGTGTTAACAGTAGTATTAGCAGTCGTGCTTGTAGTTATTTTTAGCAGAGTGTTGTTCAGTGAATGTCCGTTTTTGCCCCAGAGGACTCATCTGTTATTTCTTGGCCTACAATTCTTCTTCTGTTTAGATAAGACATGCTGTGTGTCATCAAGCCTGTCTCTCTCTCTGTGTTTGTGTGTGTGTGGGTGTGTGTGCATATTAGTATTTGAGACTGTGTGTAAAATTCGTGAGTGACTTTACGCGTGTTTATCTGCTTGACTGCATGTCTCGGAGTGACTGAGTGTGTGTGCGCGTGTGTATGACGAAGCGAGTATGTACACACACACATGTCACACTTGTGTTTAGGAATGACTGTGTGTGTGTGTGTGTATGTGTTTGCATGTGCAAATGCGTGCACGTAAGTGAGCAATTGTGTGTGTGCATGCGTATGAGTGTGTGCGTGTGTCTTTCTTTCCCTTAGGCCTGAGGTAAAGAACATCTGCATTTGTGTGTGTGTATGAGAGAGAGAGAGAGAGAGAGAGAGAGAGAGAGAGTGTGTGTTCTCATGTGTGTGTTACTGTCCGACACTGCCTCATTCCAAGGCGTCTGTTAAAGCTGTCAGGAGGAAACCTTGTATCTCCTGCATGTCTCATACTTCAGTTGAATGAAACTCAGTTTTCAGACTAATTGATGAACCTGAACGCACCATGCTATTCTATCTTACTGAGTAACTTAGTATATTTTCTCATGTATTGTATTTTGAGGTACTTGTACTTTATTTTTTCACTAAAGTTTTAAGCTGTTTCTTTTTTAGAGAATTATTGTACTTTTTACTCCACTGCATGTATCTGACAGCTGTAGTTACTAGTTACTTTTTAGATGAAGATTTTACTTGTAGCAGTACTTTTACATTGTTGTCTTAGTACTTGAAAGATCTGAATGCGTCCTCCCCAGCTGATTAAGAGCATGTGTGAATTCAAAGAGTATTTATTTCATTTGATTGAAGTAAATCATATGATTTATTTATGTTATTCATTTGGTAATTTTATCATCCATTTCAGCACCATGCATCATGTAAATACCCTGGCATCTGAACAAAACACAGTTCCCTTGTGGCTCGTGTGACTTCTTAAACTGGATACAAATAACACAACTTTACAGTGTAATATTGCATGCAGGGCATACACCAATCTTTTCCATGTTGTTTGGGTTAAAATGGTTCAGTTTAGAGACAAAACCACTTGGTTGAGGTTAAGGAAAAATCGTGGTTTGGGTTAAAACTGTAAAATACCTTAAATAACTAAAATGCCTGGCATGACAGTTAAAATATCCAGTATGAAAGTCCAGTGTTCTCCTCCTGCTTGTGTAACTTTTTGCTAGCAAAACTCCTCCTAACACCAGCCTCCTAATATGACTAAAATCACATTTAAAAAATTAAACAAAAGTCACATGTTACCTGAAAAGCATTATTTGGACATGGGAGGGGTTGATGTATCACTTGCACGCAAAATTTGACTTCACTGCATATTCACTGCACACATTGTGAGAGTGTAACATCATGATATGCAGATTGAAGAGAATAGGCTGCAGATTTAGTACTGACACACTGCTCCAATAAATGCCCAGTTTGTAGATAATCAAATATCAGATATATTACTGTACAACTACTAAACAGGGCATATATATATAAGTGCATATTTATATTTTAATGACATGCCTCTGCTGGAAACCTTTTTTTTTTTTTCCCATGTTTAAGCCTCAGCTCTTATGTCACCCCATAATCAATAGTGTTTGTTCTAGTTGTAGCTGCTCATGGGCAGATCAGTAGAAAAAACATTTGTGGTGATGTGATATGATTGGAGCTGAAGTAGTGAAGCAAGTATCTGAGTTTCAGGAAAATTATCAGTCTGTGTTTGTAATGATTGAATGCTTTATTCAGTGACTCAGATTCACTCTGACAGCTACGTACAGGGTTTTATCATGAATCTGGTCGTTTACCGTCATGTATCTGGTGCGTTAATTGGAACTGGTGGTTAAAGTGGTTTGTCTGGGTCTGTGATCATGTGACCTGGTCTGTGAAACTCCTGATTATTAAACCACCAGGGCTGAAATATGATGAGCAGTGATTGTAAAACAGACAGGAAATTACCTCACTGTTTCTATACAGTCTGGGTGTATAGAGTGTCTCTTCATACTGAATTATTTACTGAACATCAGATGTGTGTGAACATTAGTATCAACTGAATGCATTGTCTGTATGTATGGCTTAGCAGACTAATACATTGCCAATGTTTGCATTCATACTTATTATATGTTTTTGTGTGCACATGTACAGTGAGTGTACATGTTAGTGTGTGTGTCCTGTCTCATTGATTGAGCTCTTCCTGCTCTCTGATTGTCATGGTTTCCAGATGCCTGATTATCAGTGAATGCTCCCTCTTTCTCTGATGACTCGTCAGTTACCGGGCAGACTGTAAAGCAGGGCCTGCGTTCAATAAGTAGACACATTTATTTGCAACACATAGGATTCGTTCACCAGACGAATAATTAGTTAAACTTTATGTTTAACAGCTGTTAAATCAAAGTTAGTAGTTTAGTTTAAAATAAACAGAGGCAGAGCAGTGTTAGCGAAAACAACTTCAGGTTAAGACACCAGTAGACGCTTCATCCCAAGTCTTTTGTTTTTCCAGTTTTCAAGTCATACAAATCTCCTACAGGCTATACATCAACCAATCAACCTGTTCTGATTTTTTTGTTAGGTGAGTTTCTGATCTTGCTCAGCCTGGTGAAAACAGTTTGGTCTCCTGCTTTCTTTTCAGCTCCTCAGGACTTATAAGCCTCAGTTGTACTCGCTTGTGGACGTATAAACAGGCGTCTTAGAGGATACGTTCCATTCATGTGCATTAGATCATTGTCTACGTATTTGGTGCATAGGCACTATGAGTCAAATCAAAATGGTGGCATCCACGTAGGGAGAACAGCTGCTATGTAACATAGAAGAAAAGCATGGAGAGCAGGAAAATGGTGTGTGCAGCGGCTCAATTACGATATGAGAGCTCATGTGCAGTTCTATGTGGACAAGTCCATTTGGACAACACAAATGAGTGGGTACGTAGACGTTCGCACAGAGCCTCACGAACACCTTCAGATTACAAAACTTAGGTGGGAGCGCTCGTATACTTGTGGTTGCAGGTTGACAGTTAAAACATCTTTATCACAAACCTGCTTAACTCTCTCCGTCATTTGAGCAACTGATCGAAGTATGAGATTTAATTTATATAAAATATCTTTAGAATATTACAGTTATACTTATTAGATTCAGCCTGGTCGCACCAGCATTTAAAATAGTGAAATTTAGTGCATTTATGGAGTCAGTCATGCAAATTTTGGCATCAAGTTAAACTTTGGTGGATTTAAAATCTCTTCTGTCAGAATATAAATTAACACAAAAGATACTTGTGATGAGATAGACATTGATGGTTCCAATTAAACTGTGTGAGGTATTGTCCTGTTAGCAACTGAGCTAAGCTATTTAATAACTTTTTACTGAATGGAATGAATGGTGAACAAAATACAAAGAAACAGGAGTCATCCTAAAAGTAAAGAGAAAAGAGAGAGAATATCTGTGGCTGATTCATTAGCAGTTAGCTCAACAGCTACACGCCAGCAGTTCATCATCTAGCTCTGTGAGTATGGTCACTATGTCATCAAGTTTCTAATTTCAAATATTTCACGACACACAGAGTGATTTGCTGTAATTTATGGTGTGACCTGACTTTTATGAAAAAATCTGAGTGCTTAGTGCCCTGCTGCAACTATACCTGTTTATTTCCTAATTTACCATCAATCTCAGTAGCTAACATGGCTCAGCGAGAGAAAGAAAAGAGCAGACACCTGCAGAAAGTCTAATCCACTTTCATTCTGAGAAATTACTTCATTTAAAATCTCTAAAATGACATTTCTACAGAGGAAAACTTCTTGGCTTCTTAAGCTTTCCAGAGACAGACGAGCTTTAAAACCTGACCTGGAGTTACAAGATTTTCACTGACGGTGATGACATGTATAAACATATGTAAAAATGTTGGCCTGATAGATCATGAGCAGCCTTTAATCTGCAGCACAGCTCTTTCCTGTATTACAGCTGATTAGTTGCTGCTTTTGCTTCCTGCAGCACTTTGTAAGCGGAGACGATCGCCCTGGAAACTCGACTGTAATTACACCCAAGAAACGCACCGACATTAAACCATCGGTTCAGGCCGCAGACGCATTAGGTTGCATTTCACGGGACGCATTATAAACCGAGAGCTCGCAGTGTGTTGTTTGAAAATGTTTGAATATGTTTATTGAAAACAGCTTGTAAAATCCTGATCAGTAAACCGCAGTAAATCCCTGTGGGACAGATGGTGATATTAATGTTCTCTACTGTGCGCTGTCTGGTGGAGCAGAGACTGTAAAATAATGCCTCCATCCTGCCATGGAAAATTATACAGCAAACACCAGACCAACATTACCAACAAAAACACACCACAGTCTTATGCTTCATAACTTCAGGCAAAGTTATTTCTCATGTTTTGTTCTCATGATCATGTAATCTTAACATGACAAAATCTGTCTTCTCATGACAAAACATCTGTTTCAGAATTAAGTGAAAATGGTTTTGACTGATTCACCACCACCACAATGAGAAAGCTTTTCCATAACATTATAGTTCTACTGTAAGAAAGTGACTGAGAGTTAAAACACTCAATAAATAAATAAATGAAAAATGGACATTTAAACACCTTCAAATTTTTTTTTTTATCTGAGATACAAGCAATTTCTACACACACCTTTTCGTTTTGTATATATATATATATGTGTGTGTGTGTGTGTGTGTCTGTATATACATATATATATATATATATATATATATATATATATATACTAGAAATGGGATTATTGTAACAGTGGACTGTGCCTATAGAGCACAGTAGTGAGAAAGATCATGCACTTATAATGTCAAAGTGCTAATTCTAAATTATCTTGGCTTAATCATTTTATCACATAGATGGTTCATCCATCCATCCATTTTCCATTTTCTGCCACTTGTCTGGGTCCAGGTCACATTTATTTAAATATATCATTAGGAATTAATGCTGCTGGGAAGCACTGGAAAATGTGATATAATAGTAAATAAATCTAGGCCATACTGTTCCACTTGTTTTTTAGGAACCCAGCAGAAGTGGCCTTACTGCCCCAGCTCAGTCATCTCTGAGTAGAACGGGATTTGAACCCCTGATGAATGTCTCGGGGCTGCGGAAATTTGCCCCACCCATCAGAGAACAAACTTTGCCGTAAGCACATGTGTGCGCGCACATATGTGTGTGTGTGTGTGTACAGACTGTACTGTGTGTACATGGCTGCATGGGATGTTTTTAAATATACAGCCTGTGATCCAGATGTGTGTGTCTGTGGGATTTGTACCCAGGAGGTCAGGCGTTAATGTACACTAAGACCTAGAACAAGGCACAGTGGGAAAACCTTACATCTCCAGGACTGCCTGTGATAACCCATGTATTTTTTTCTCTTAAATCCAAAGGCAAAAAAAGTTCAATGTTTGGGTTTTTGGAAAGGTTTTGTAGACCAAACAGGCATCACAATCCTTTCTGAGCCAACATTAGAGTCACCCAAAGTTGCACTTAAGAGGTTTTCCCGAACAGCAGCGATAAGCTGGTCGCGACGCTCTCGTGTGGATTACTGCTCAACGAGGCAGTTGTGAGACAGATCGTATGTCAGCTTGCGGTGGCAGTAGGAACATACAGTCCACAGGGTTAACAGCTTAAAGCCCCTCTGATGTGTTTTCAATCAGATGGAAACTAAAGAGGCAACTGAGAATGGTGGATAAAGCCGAGAACAGACCAGACTGACCAGAGAACACAGTGTTCTCTGCTGAGACACGATGAGGAAAGATGAGATGAACCTGATTGATCCCAAAGTGAAACTGGGACAATACAGCGGCTAAGAAAAGAGATGAAGGGTAGTGGGATGTAAAAATTATAACAGAGGATGACAGCTTCAGGTTTCTCATCCTCTGTTAGTGGAAAATATAGATCCATAATATAGATCCAATCTGCAGCTGTTTCACAGTAAAAGCTCTTCAGCTCTGTCAGTAATAACTATAAACTACTTTTCAGTTTTACTCAATTGATATAAAAATATAGTATCCAATGATAAACGCGGTTTTAAGCTTGTTTCCTACAAGCCCCATCATGTATTTATCTTCAGCATGTATTTATCTTCTGGAATTTATCTTTTATTTGCTAACTGAAAGTAGAGAACTCAAAGACATGCTAAAAATACCCCAACCTGGGGACCATATGGTTGCAGGGAGTCCATCTTAGACCAATGATTCACAGCTGTGGGGCCGGGTACATTGTGTGCAGATCACAAGCTAATGTGACCATTCCACATGTTTATCATTGTTACCAATGGCAATGTCACGGCTATACTCCTATGGGTTTTATCAGAGGATGTAGGGACAGGTGATTTATGTATGTGGTCACTGAGGTTGGAGGTGGTTGGTTCCCATGTTCGTCAAAAGCCTCTGGGCCCACTAGATGTTCATGCTGGTTGAACCATCTTTGCAGTCTGGACGTTAAACATTTGCATCTTCAAAATACTTGAATATACAGATTTTTTAAAGCAGCTTGTAGAACACGTTGATTGTGATCAGGACAGACTACTGTAGGTGCAGCCTGCTAACCTGATTCACACTCTCTCATCTTCTCACTTGTCATTTTCAATTTTCATGCTTTATATAAACCAGTTTACATCCTCACAAACCCATCACACAACTGTAAGCTGAGTGAGATTAGGTTAGCACAGTGTGGATGTACAGTAGTTGTCTGCGCTGCATGTCAGTGATTTTGATAAATAATCCACATACAATAAATGCATTACAGTATTATCCTGTAATGTTACTCGGCAGGCTTTCAGTTTTAAAAATGCATCACAAATAATGCAAGCTTTCAAAGCAAAGGAAAGAAGTTAAAATTGCAATTGAGCAAATAACTGTTAAAGACCTGATGCTGACCATGCCAGTGTGTTTGTAGCACAGCAGAAGTAAGAATGAAGCTGGTTTGTCTGGATAACTTTAATCTAAAAAGTTACCCAGACAAGTCTAAATCCTCTTCAACTCTGGAAAAGGAACTGATGTAGAAAGACTTACTCAACACGTTTTTCAGAATGCTCAGTGAAACTACTTCTTTCAGTAGGCCAATGGACTAAGCAACATTAGATCCTCTCTTGTCTGTTTATATCTCTGGTATAGAGCATCGCACTTCAGCAGGGTTGGTAAACTAGAGCTGTGCAGTGTTCTGACCTCATCTAACAGGATTTCTGAAAATTGAACATCATTTTTTTTTCTTAATCATTCAAGTGGTATCGCTTGGAGGTTGGCAATGTCAGTCAGTCGAGACTGGGATAGTATCAGGTAACCCTGTCTCATTGGAATTACATTTATTTATTCCTAAATTGTTTTCCCAATTACGTTGTGGTATCACTTGTAATAGCTGCCTGGATTTTGTTTAGAGGCAATGTTTACTTAAGCTACTTATCTTATGTAACAGTCACCAGGAGGCAGTTGGGGTGGATGGCAAAGTGTACAACTTAAATTATCAGTTAAATGTTTGGCTCCTGATAACTTTGGTGATCCATCTGACTTTTCCTCTAGCACTATCATTAATCAACATTTTAACCTGCCTAATACTTTGTCATGTAATAGTGAACATGATAAACATTATACCTTCTAAGCACCTGCATGTTAGCATTTTTATTAGCATGCTGGAGTTAGCATTTAGCAGAAGACACCACTATGTGTGGCTCTTCCTCTTGTTTAATACTCATCTTTTGCTGTCATTTGGAGTCACGAGCATGACAAGTTGCTTAATGTAACTTAAAGACATGTACAACAGGTTTATTATTTTCAACAAGTCAGTTAGCCAACCCTGTGATGAATGGACAACCTGCTTCACTTCACACCTTAGTGTTAACTCAATCATCTGTGGTGGGTCACATAACCATCACATTGCGTGTTCTAGCAGGCCTTCAACTCTCCTGTTGCAGTTGGTTGCTTTAATGTCACTTCAGATGTGTGTGTATGTATGTGTGTGTGGTTAGAATCAGTGATAAGTAAACACTGTAATCAGTGTAACATCATAATTTTAATATGGAAAATAATACTTAATGTTAATAACTATTAATACTGTATATTTAAGACTCTAACTCAAGCATCAGGCCTCTAATTATAATCAGTGGACATTTGAGCTGATGATTTATTCTGTCTTGTTAGAAAATACCATTACCTCTCCTTCCAGGTTCCAGTTTGTATTTGTCATATGATGTGACAAGCAACCACACTTACAAATCAAAACCTTGAGAAGCTAAAATAAAAAGAGATTATCTGGTTGATCAGAGTCTGAGTCTAAAACTTAAATCAAAAGAAAACATCTGTATTATCAGTTCTATTCTACTGTCTGCATGTGGACGACACATCAAGCCTTTAATGGTTTTACTCCGTCTGATTCTGTCTGGAAAGCAATGAGCGTTCCTCAGCCGTTTTTCCTGGAAACCGAGCATCATGTGTGTATTGTCAGTCGGCGTTTAAAAAAGGCTGCAGCAGAGATTCATCTCTTCCTAACAGACCATCAACACACAGCCAGAGGTGAAGTCACTTTTATGGAAATGAGGAAGATGAGTGGAAGCAGGACAGAGGCCAAACCAACTACAGACCCACTAACATCAGCTGAAATGGTGCACTGTGTGTGTAGTTGTATTAGTTTATTGTTATCAAAGTATGTAATCCTTATCAGTATCAGAGGCCTGAACCAAACTTGTTTGAGCTCTATCCAGTTTACCATCTCCATAAAATGAACGTGAAATTGTAGAGGTGGAGTCTCATTTTACTGTCACTGGTTTTGGGTCTTTGTGTTAATGTGTCTAATACGCGAGTGCATCCAGATGAATCAGCATGTACACAGTCTCAGCTTTGATCACTTGGAAAGAGTATACTATTACTGTACATGACAATGAGGGATTGTGATTCACAAATATGAAATAATTAAGAAAATTATTTTAGTTTAGAGTTTGTTTTCACAACTTTATTCACATTATGTCCATGGTGTTCCCTACCTCTTATCCTGGGATTGGTTTCAATGCTCCTGCAACCCTTAAGGATAAGCAGTATAGGTAGACATTAATTCTAAGGGTAATTTTTATTACATATCTGCTCTTTTTGACCATTTTGACTTATTAATTGATAGAGCATGATGTTACAGATGTTGGATGAGGTCTCTTTATGCTTAGAGAAGGGTGTAAATTCCACCAGGGATTGTTGGGGATGCCCCCCTTGTATTTTTTTGTCCCCCTCACTGTAATTGTTCTAGATTGATTTTCTTACCGTCAATTCTCTGACTGTCCAACCTCCATAGTCCAGATAAACAATGATCTGAGTTGATAAAAATATTTGTGCACACATTTAATTTGCCTTTATTTATTACCATGCGTTCAAAGTAATGAGCTTAATGATCAGCTGTGACTATTGTGAGGTCTACCCAGTAATACTGGTAAAGGTTGTGTGGGCAGTATGCAGGTTGAAAGTAATACCTATAGGCACTACTCAGGGCTGAATAAAAGGTACTGTTAACCAGGAATTACAGTTCATAATTTTATTTTTATTTTTATTCATTTTTATTCTGAGGCACTGCTTACATGTACAGTTATGAGACATAGTACAGCCTTTGCAGTAAAAGTAGCCCCTCAAGCTTCCTCTGAAGCCACATGATCTTTCTGAGTGAGTAAATAGAAGGCCGAGCAGAAGCAAACAGCATGCATTCTCAAATGTATCTGAATTCAAGTTCAGATCGTTATTTTTAAATTGTTGTTTTGTCGCTATTACCAAAACCTGAATGAACTACACAGTTTTTGTTTTAGGTTGTCTTGTTTGTTACTTGATTGTCTGACTGTCAATTGATGGATCATTCCATTCTTATTTTCTTCTAACAAGACAGGTGAACACACAGCTTGTCTTGGAGAAATGGCTCAATGATTCCACTGACAGAGCAGGAGAAAGGCCAGTATAGAGGTTTGACCAGGCATGACTGCTGCCTCACCCAGGACCAACCCCCGACAAAGAGATCATGACCATTGGACAAGTGCAACAAGCCTTTCAGCTTAAAGGTCAGATTTACTCCTGAAACCTTTGAATCAACAGGTTTATATCCTAAAATAACCTGCACACAGATTACAAAGTGAGACAAAGCAAAAGACCTATATATTAATAGTGAATACTACTCTGTCATCTATTTTAGTGGTATTTACATTGCTCATACCATTCTGCCATAATAATGCCTTCTTAAAGGTCTGTAAGGTTAAAGCCTGAATCTTTACTTTAGGTTATTACTTTTCTTTCCTTCCTGGAATGTCTTTAGAGTCTTCAGAAGAGCTGAAGCATAAACTGTCAGGACTCTCGGCTATAGCTGTGTTTCCCTCTCTGTCTTTCAAGTCTTCACTGAACCACAGGGTTCCCTAATCCAGGAAGAGTTAACCTCCTCCTCTCCTGGTCAGACAGCAGACAGACGGACAGACACCAATTAGGCAAAGGAAGGGAAGGGGAGATGAATGAACAAAGAAAAAGGAAAGGAAGCTGACAGAGGGGAGAAAAAAGGAGGCAAAGGTCAAACTTAATGCAATGTAATGCTAAGAAACAAAACAAGAAAGGACGGGTAGAAAAAGTCAAATTGAGAGAAAGACAGACAAAGAAAAGAGTAGAAAAACAAGTGACAGAGGTCAAGCTAAACGCCTTGTAACGCCAAGTGACTAAACTAAAAGAAAAATGAATAAAGTAGGAAATGGCTGAGGAGAGAAAGTGTTGGCAAGAGGCCAGATAGACCATTAGCAAAGTTAGTCCAGTCAGTGTAGCGGAACGACGATATGCCTTCAAAACTCTGCCTTCCATCTCACGTTTCACTCGCTGTACAATCCTGCTTTTAACCCTTACTACAGTGGTGTTGGCACAGCTTGTTTTCAGTTCAGAGAAGAAGAAAAACTTCAACTAAGAGGTGAAGGAATCCATGTGGGTAGGACCATGGGCCTCCACCAAGGAAATGACAGAAAAGCCGAAACTGTAGGCCTTGAAGTATCAAATGCTTCAGTTCAAGCTGTATTACTGATGTATGAAATGGGTGTTGTAAAAGAAACTATACTATGGGTGCTGATTCTGTGGGTACTCTTGAGCTCAGACACCCACATGTAATTGTGAGAACTGATGGGGAAATATCTGGAGAACAATAATGAAACCCAATGAGAAAAAAAGACAGCTGGACACAATGTCAAACTTGAGTTTTGACTGTGAGCTACATCTGTTTCCCTTGCAATACTCAACGGTCTTGCTGACATTTGACAGTCCCCCCTACACACTGTCTACCACTCATACAGAGATGAGTCATTTAGCTTCTGAATGAGCTGTCTGGTGTAGCTGGCTGTGGGAAATTCATGTCAAACAAGTGCACAATAACTTTAAACTGAGGCAGAGTTAATCAGTATTACCCATCTTGTTCTTCAACACCAAGATTTTTTGATAAAATGATTGCAATGAAATGAAAGAGTGATCAGTCAAACAGTGGCATCGTCAATTAGTCCAAACCTGTGGTGAGTCAGACTAATGGCAGTCTTGGAGTCTCTGAATCAAATGTGCATCACGGTCGACTGCATTTCTTTGTGTCTTGTTTAAATGGCATCAAACGCACTGTTTAAGTTTCCAAGCAGCATGTGTGTATGTGCTGCTGCTCATGTTTCGTGACACAAATTCAGTGCTAATTTTTTAGCACTACATATTTTCCTTTGGTTTAT
The DNA here is from genome assembly GCF_001640805.2 of Lates calcarifer. Lineage (NCBI taxonomy): Eukaryota > Metazoa > Chordata > Actinopteri > Centropomidae > Lates > Lates calcarifer. The sequence goes on from NC_066848.1 coordinate 20,274,392, forward strand.
TTTGCTCATTTTCTGGCAGTTTAGTTCTTTCCACAGTCAGTTCTTATTTAGTGGTATGGTGGTTGTTTTCACTCATACTGCATATACCTCTGAGTGCTATGTGAAAATTACTTTGTGTATAATGATCACCTCACTAAGACTCATTAACCTGCTAACAAAGAATTAAAAGGACTTTTCTTTTTAGCCAAAGTTGTATATAAGCTTTCAGGCAGCTTTGAAGGACTGGAAAATCCATGCTTGTATCAAATCAAGCCAAATCAGTTATCGAAGGACAAGGCCTAGGTTTCTTTTTCTTTTTTTTTTTTTTAGAAATATTGCATTTCACTTTCACAGTAGCACACAAATGACAATAATGACTGAAGAGTGAGTGTAACTAGAGTCAAAAACAAATGAACAATCACCCAGTGAAAAATATGTAGTTTGTTGGCACCACTTTAAATTATTTTGTCTTTGAACAGAATATTTTCTGACTTTTTCTGTGGAGATTGCCAGTAGAGGCTGATAAAATATGGCTGACTATGTCCGTCATGGTGGAGGGGGTGAAGGGGGTGGGGGTGAGGTCCAGACTCCCTCCCAGCTTCCTTAGAACAACAGTGATCATTGAAGAGCACTGCTGAATAGTGGCTGGTCTGCGTGCTGACACCCAGGGCAGAGGAACGACAGACCAGCCGGGATTATTGTCAAAGCTGATGACCTGTTTGCTTAACCTCCTCACCCGACCCCTGAGGAGAGGTCAAGGTAGCTTGCCGACCCTCCTCATCCTCCTCCCACTCCTCCTCTTCTTGTTCTTCTCCTTCGCCTCCTCTCCTGCTGCTTGCTCCGGCTTTCTTCCAGTCTCATGTAGCCCTCCTCCTTTTCCTTCCCATGCCATGTCGTTACCTCGATTACATTACACGTCATCAAGCACGCCAGGGATTTGGGCTGGTCGGGCTTTCCCTTGTGCCAGATGTATAGTCGGCTATATGCGAGTGTGTGTATGTAATCCTAATCTCCAGTTTCTCCTCTGCCACAGTAGAGACAGTGACTGATTATTTGTTGTTAGAAAGTATCAGTAAAGATAAACATGTAGTTTAATGTTGCATTCTTTGTATTGTCACATTAACTCTGTCAGTATCAGCAATTTGTAAACTGTAGTACTGAGTTTCTTACTAGCAGTGTTAGGACTAATATGTTAAAATGTTAAACAAAAAAAATAGATTTTTTAAAGGAAATATTAGAATATATCTCCCTCAGTTTTATTGTATCAGCTTGACTTTCTCATTGAAATTTTATTTATTTTATTTTTTATTTTATTTTATTTTATTACAATTTGGAGTGGCAGAGATAATATTGTTCATGTATATAGAGAAGAGGACCAAGACATGACCCTTGTGGGACACCTATGCTAACTTTAAGTGCCTATAATTTGGAGCAATCAATAGCTACTGCCTGTGTTCTTTCAGAAAGTTAGGCATAAAACCATCTAGTCCTATCAAGGGTAGTTTTTCAAGTAAAATACTATAATCAACATAATTAAATGCTTTTGATAGGTCTATAAAAATGCAGTACTGTTGACAACTGTCCAGGGCATTAACAGTATAATTTAGTACACATAATATAGCTGTTGTTGTGCTGTGGCATTATCTAAATCCTGACTGCTGAGGCTATAATATGTTTTTTGTCTCTACAACCAATCATAGTTGAGAGTTTACTCAGGGGGAACTCAAAGGTTTTTGCTAGGCAGGGTAGTTTTGAAATCAATTTTGAGATGAAGCACAGTCAGTCCTTTGACTGCCTACTACATGAGAGAAAGGATTAGGTGATGGCAATTTCTTCATCTGAGTCACCTTCAGTTTTTACCGTGCACCCATGGTTCATGGCTCATGAGCTTAACAAATAGCAAAGATTGGCACAGCAAGTGCTTTGCAGACTCTTTTTGCCCTGGGGTTGCATCTTGCTAGGGCTGCGTGTAGTACGTCCACATCTTCTGCATGTTTTTCAGATGAAAAAGATTCTATCTAATGTATGTTTTTGTGTACAGTTAATGTTCTATAAGGTGCAATAATGCATTGATCAAAGAGAAGACATTAAAGGACAAAGTCCTTGTTTTATATTCATCTACTGATACTACCATTAATATTGAAAATGAGCTAGAAACAGTCAGATCTGAAACTGCAAAATATGGTCTCTCTTTGTGAATTCAGAAGCTGCTGGGACTAGTTGCATTCTCCTCTGGCTATTGATTTTTATTTTTTATTTACTTATTTTTTAGGGTATTTTAGCTCTTCATGTGTTAAACTACTTTTTGGATTGGTATCAGTCATTTTAAATAGTTTTCAGCTGCTCCTGGGATGCTTAAAGGTCCCATTTAGTTTGATTTTTGAATTAAATCTATTTTATCTATTGATTTAGCTTGATTTTTCTTATTTTTTAACATTTTAATTCTTATTTTGTGTTACCTCTCTTATGTTGTCTATCTGTAACCCATTGTTACAGATAGGGTTCCCCCCCCACACACACTCCTCGCCCCACCCTCAAAGGATAAGCAGGAGATTATTATTATTGGATTAAGAACTTTATAAGAATAGGTTAATTATTTCAGGAGATATGCTTATCAACTTTCTTTGTGGAAGTGAGATGTCCAGATGAATATGAATGTCATGTCAGCGTGTTCAGTGAGGTGTTATTCTGTGTCTTGTTAACTTACCTGCATTTGGAGGATTTGATTCATGGAAAAATGAGATGGGTTTAATCAGATGCTCTGCTCACCAGTGTTGGTGTTGTAAATGAAACCTGGATCTTAGCTCACTGTGACACATTTATATTAATTCATGTGCATTGTTCCTAATAAATAAAATTAACTTAAAAAACTAAAAAACTAATATTAGGCCTCACCAGCCCTGTGTTCGCCATCCTGTGCTAGTGCAACTGTGAGCTGTGGACTCTGTGGCCAAATGCAGCTCTTAATGTTGGTACACAGGATTAAGCTGAATAGTAAAGCCTCCTGTTATCTGGCAGCATTATCCTGCAGGAATGCCTAACATTAGTGACCTGTAAGCCTGTGTGTTGGAACGCAGTCACTCTGCAGGTTAATGAGCAGTAAACACACAAGGCCATGTTCCATCAGTGCTACACTAATGTAGCTGAGCTTTCTAATGATAGGTCAGGTTATACTGACCCACCTCGCCAACAAATGGATATTTTTACTGTTAGCACGTACAGACAGTTTCCATGAAAAGATTCCTGTGTGGTTCCAAACAGGCCTTATTTACCATGGCCACAACTGAATTAGCTGCGTAGTGTCTGTTAAAGTTAGATCAGATATATCAAACTTATTTCATTCTGCCTCTACATCAGAATCCTGGTTCCAGATTGCTACTGCTTTTTGCTTTTTTTGCTGGCCATTTTTTAGTGTCAGCATTTTAGGATTTCATGCTCTCACTGATTAGAAATCACTCCATGTGTCTTTTCAGTGAAACTTCATGAAACTTCATTGTGCAATAAGGAGGTAATTTCAGGCATTTGTGTTTTTATCAGGCAACCTATAGGTAATGTCATTATGCAAGTATTTTATGCACACATGCAAAACACCAAAAATCAATAGTTTGTGTGCTTTTATTCTGGGAAGAGCAGTAGAGTACATTAACATTAAACACCATACAGCTGAGGAGAATATATTACTTTCTGTATAAGTCCTATTAAAGCAGGGTTTCTTCCAGATGTGGAAAGTAACAAAGTACATTACTTAAGTATCATACTTGAATTGTCGTTGTACAATTTTGAGGTATTTGTACTTTCCTTGTGTATTTACTTTTAATGTTACCCTTATGCCTTTACTCCACAACAGTTCAAAGAGAAATGGACTTTACTCTCCACTTCATTTATTTTACAGCCAAACTTATACTTTGCAGTTTAAGATTTTACATAAAAACCCATATGATATGATTGTAAAATACATTGTTCAAGAATGACCCAGTGGTTCCTTGTGTTTTTGGCCTGTGACACCATCCAAAAAATAAGTATGTATATCCATCAACAACAACAAAAACAAAAACAAATAGAGAAAACAAATATCTACATAAAATGGAACCATTCTTATGATCCCTCAGAGTTATCTTACCTTTAGAGCTGCCCAGCCCCTAGGTTAGGAACTACTAACCACCCCCAGCAGTAGTAAGTAAAATACTGATACTTTGCTGATACTCCTTTTCTACTTTTATTTTATTTTGCAGGACCTGTAGTCTTTACATTGTGGTGTTGGTGCTTAAGTAAAGGATCTGAATAATACTTCCTCCAGCACTGCTTCCTTCCCTGTATCCTGTGTCCAATGAAAACACTGCTGATTTTCCTGTTTAATGAAACTTTGTTGCCATTTGATTACCTCAATTTAGTGCAACCTGTCTTTTCCTGATAAAGAATCCATGGAGAGCTTGTACTTTCTAATCCACTCACTTTTTGGACTGAGTATCTGTGTGCAATCTTTGTTTAGTTTGTCTTCCATGCTCTTTTTCAGATCACCATCCTCTACTAAGACAAAGCTGAAGTGCTGTAGTAGTTAGTTGGTCTATATGTGTTGTGGAAATTGAACTGAATGTTTATCCTTCGGCAGTGCCTAATATTAGTGACCTGTAAGCCTGTGCTGGCAACAGTTACAGCCAGACACACAGTATGATGTCCCACATCTCCATGACACTGGACTACGAAGGTGAGTCCAGGTGAAGCTTGGATCCCTGGTTGCTATTTACCTGTTGTATCCATTTAATCAGGGGGGAAATGAGAAAAATACATTTGGAGATTCTGAGTTTAGCATTTTTATCCAACATATTATTTATGTTTTGGTATAAATTATTGGAAAGAAGTGGTGAAGAAAACCTGTAGCCCTGACTCTCACTTGTTGCATTTGTGTTTCTCCAATTTAAGACCACAATTCCGATCAGCCTTGTCGCTCTAAGTCCCTCCTCACTAAAGAGGATAAACATGCTGGAAGTAATTTTTTTCTCCACTGGGTTTCACTCCCTCCACCATCTGCCCACTCCAAAAACTCAAGCTGTGCCCCAGTTGTATCCTATACTCTAACTCTGAGTTTGTTTTCAAAATGTAGAGCATTTACACTTCAAAACGGACCAAAAAATCATTTACTTAAAATGTTATGCAGACTACAATTTCCAAATCTGTAATGATGAAGGTTTAGAAGTCTCTCATGGGGAAAAAAGTAGTGGTAGTCAGACTTCAGCTCTAGCCCAGTATTCCCAGGAAATGTATTTTGTATTTGACAATATGAACCAGTGTCCAGATCCAGTGCAGGAAACAGTGTGTGAGAAGGCAGAAAGTAACCATCATGACGTAATGACTACACGTTCTCACTCCCAACTCGTCACAGACAGAAGCTCGCTCAGGACTCCTCGACGTCACTTTTTCACACACTGGGTGCTCATTAGCATCATTTCTCAACCTGCAGGGTACACTGTAGGATTATTAAGCTTTTGAAGGTCATGTCAAGGCACTAACAGCACTTGGTTAGTTGTGGCCTGATTTAATACATAAAAAGTTCAGTGTGACATCAGGACCATAATATGGTTTTGCCCCATATATGTCTATATGACTTATGTGCCAACTCTAAAAGCAGTAGAGAACTTTGGAACTCTATCAGACTAAATTATCCTTAAGGGGTACGCATTGTGTTAAAAAGTAACACAGATGGGTCCAGACCAAGCAGCTGTGAGTGACAGATTTTCAGCTGAGTTCAGTGAGCACAACCTGTCCACATACTTTTGTGTACTTCTGGTACAGCATACGATGGTAATTTACAAACTTGTCTGAAACACTGACAGTGATTCTGCTGTACTCCGATCAGAGTGGTGGTTAGATGGTCGACAGCATCCAGCAATTTCTGTTTTTTTCTTCTTTCCGAAACAATCCTACATTCTCACCTGCTTCACTCAGTGAATGCTCAGGGACAAGTGCTCGAGTGCAATACTATGAATGACCTCAAGGAGAGACTGCCTGAGAATGTGTGCCGTTATCCATGTATTTAAAAGATTTTCTGTCCTCCTCCTTTCTATGACAGTTAGCTTTTCACCCCATCTTGTAGTGTAGCTGTTCAGAAGAGTTTTTTCCCTTCCGTTGACTTCAGACAACATATTGTACAACCTGGTTTTTCTAGTGTGTGACTGGGAGCAAATCCCTGGGGCAGGTTCAGCATTGAGAGAGAAGACTGAAACCAGAATAGCGTAGGCAGTTATAGTAGCAGATTAATGTGCTGTGGTTGCATGCATCATGGGTGGAATGTTTGGCATAGTTTTGACGATGGAGCATACTGTACTGTACTGTAAATATATAAATTTACATTAGGGAAAAACTGCATAACAAGAAGCGCCACCCTTTTGATTGCACTATTTTGTTCTATTGTGAGGTTATAGTGTCTAAAGGATCACGACTCAACACACTGAGACATGGTGGGTGGATGGATGGATGGTTGTATTTACCATATCACTCCTCAGGGTCGGGCTGGGTAAATGCCACCCTGGTGACATCACAGATCAGTGTCATGGTTGCAGGCAGAAAACCAGTGCATGTTTGCACACATTGATTTTCCTGGCTGTCAGAGCAGCAGCTAATGTGAGTCCCGTTTGATTACAGGTTGTTTTATTTAGGTTTTTTTTTTTCTGTTTAAACTCTGACTCTAATCTCAGACTGTAAAGTGCAGCTCGAGGCGTCTCCTCAGATTACACTGAGCTGAGGAGAAGAAATCAGATGTGAGTAAACGGCCGCTGGTCACCGCTTTTCTCTGCCTAATTATCCTCTCATTTTCACCAACATTTCACAGTTTGGGCATGTAGCTGATGTTGTTTTTATCCACAGTGACACTAAAATAAGCTTCAGTGACACCAACATTACCAGCAGCCAGTAGCCCAGTGCCTCCTACAAAATAAAAGTCACGAATAAAAACACATGTGAGTTCCTGTGGTTTTTTTTTGGACACAGTGGTTTCACATGTGGACAACAGGGTTACTGTGGCAGCATTTTCCTTCAGGTCACTGCATAGGTTAAAATCGCCCTCAGTTTTCACCCTTCAGTTTTACACCTGCCATAACAGAGGCCATATATCTGTTTCACATTTGAATAATAAATCTACATAATAGCCTCTTTGCAGCCTTTTATTCTGTATATTAACATAAGCAAAAGTATTTTTAAATTTACAAAATTAATTATTTAAATAATACCCTGAATAAAAATGTATTTGCATGTTTTAATGAGGCCACCTTTACAGTGTGTTTGGGCTCAGAATTACATTTCATGAAGTAGACATTGACTTGTGCCCCAAAATAATCATATTACATATCACATTTACAATCCATTTTATAACATTTAATACCTCTACCCCACTACAGATCAGTTAGAAATATTTTTCTCATGCCATTATTTCAGCAGTTACCAACAAATGGAGATATTGCATATAAAACGTTAATTGCTAATTCTACTGTCAGTTTCAATACAGGACTTTTAGTTGTTTTTTTACACTGTGTTCATGCTATTTCAGTAACAAATTTGAATACTTCTTCCACCACTGGCAGATGTTATTATTATTATTATTATAGCATAACTATTATTCTTATCATTTTTATTTAAATCAGTTGACTTACAGCTTTTGATCAATAAAAACATGAAAGTGACAGCACTTTCATCAGCACTGAACAACACTAAACATTTATATAGTTTTAAAATGTACTGTATGTATTTTGGAAGGTATTGTTGTGTAATAATAATTCATTTTAAATAAGTCTTAATAATTTCTTTAAATGTTTTCCAGAGTTTCCCTTTGAGTTTTCAGTTCAAAAGTTTCCTTCTTTGTGCTGTGAGGGCCAATGAGAATCAAACCATGAATAATCTCTTTATTAATATTGAAAGTAATAAAACTGCTGCTGTAGGAGAGACTTTTTTTTTATTGAACTGCAATATAAAGGGATGTGGATTAAAGTCTAAAAATATCTTCAGAATCACATCACTCTGAGCCTTTTATTCTGTGAAGTAATCAAGACAGGAGATGTGGGATCGTTCCCACGTGGTTTATGTTGTTCTGCTGTTGGTTCACAGAAAATCCCGTGATGTGATTTTTGATTTTGATTGAAGTATTAAAACAGTTCAGCTGCAGCTTTATCTCCAGGAGAAATCAATAACTTGTATTTGTTGCTGAGATAATGACTTTACACGGGGCAACATCGTTTTTCACGCGTTTTTCTGCTGCTTTTTCCTTTGTTACTAGTTTAATGTAAACTTTACATGGTGTTTTTTGCCGCTCTGTTCGTCGTCCACAGTCAGTGAACATTCATGCAGTTATCAGTTTACAGCCTATTCCCATTTTTTCTCTGAAACCCGACAGTTCGTTTTTCCGTTCTCTTTCCTCAGAGTTTAAACACCATGTAAATGATATTTTAATCACAGATCTGAACAGTAAAGGGAACCCTCTCAGCAGTTTAATTAGTGAACACTAAACGGACTTAATAAAGTTTAATAAAGTCTTGATTCGTGGACTTTACGTCAGTCACTGACTCTGACAGAAGGTACATCGGCTACAGATGAATTCATGCTTTTCTAATAATAATAATAATAATAACACCTTATTTTTATCGCTCTTATTTACACTGATAATGAGACCAAGTTATTTTTTTTACATTTAAAAATAAACTATTGTTCTACTAAATAAAATGTTCTTAAAGTTTATTTTTGTTGCCGTAAAATCAAAAGAAGTTTCATACCAGAGGAAAAAACATTGGTCCATGATTTTTTTTAAAAATTACATTCTTATTTTCACGTATTTTATTAAACCTTTGAAAGTAGAAATAGTGTAGGTCACTGTAATTTCCCTCGAGGAGACACAGAGGCTGCTAATGACCAGAAATGAAAACATATGTCCTAGTAATAATTAGTGGAGATCATTAAAAAAAAAAGGAGTAAAAAAAAAACAATTCGGTTAAAATTAAATAATAAATAAAAGTTCCTAACAAACCGTGCAAGCTAAATGAAAAGGTAAAACTCAACATGTGACAAAACATTTAAATTTACCAAAATAAAAGCCCACATGATGTCATATCTTCGTCTTTAGGAAACGACGAGCTAATAAGATGATGAACTTTACAGAGCTACTCAGCAGCTGCAGAGTAAAGCCGATAAAATTCGTTCCTGTGGAGAAAATGCATCACACCACCTTCTTGTCTGCAGCTCCATGATCAGAAACAGCCTCCAACACTCCAACACAGAAAAGCATTCAATATAAAAAGTTATCCGTCGACTTTCCCCACTGATGGAAACTAGTTTGGAGCGGTTTGTTTGATTTTCTGAGCAGATTTATGAACAGAAATGTTAATGTTTCCTGATACATATAAAACATTACAGAAAGGTATTCATTTTACAACACTGTCCATCCACACACAACATACAGGCGGAATACACATGGAAGGAATGAGTGGAGAAACATGACGACATTGCCCCCATACACAGAGCACGAGTGATCACTGAATGGTTTGCTGAGTATGGAATGATATGAATAATCTGCTGTGGCCTTCACAGTCACCAGATCTCAACCAAATCAACATCTATTGGAGACTTTGATTTTTTAGAGTCACTGCCAAGGAGCACTGAGGCTCGTGATGGCCCAGGATACTTAACATGATACTTTCTGTTGGTCTTTCCTTTAATTTGTCACATGTCCCCATATATCTACTCTAATATCTACTCTATATGTCGCTCTCAAGTTCGCATATGTTACAAATACGATCACGATGATTGATGATCAAAGGAAAAAGGTTAAGATGTCTCAAAACTATTTAACTTGGCTGTATTTAATTCTGAAAATAAATTCTTATTTATTATTAGTAGCAGTAGTAGTAGTGGGTATTAGCATAAGAGTGATAAAAGATTAAAGTAGAAACATTATTTATTTATTTTTCAGTCAGTGGTTTGAACTTTAATATCATTAAAGGACCATACCAGTGTTTTTGTTTTTTCTTTCAGCTCCTTAACTATAAATTATCTCAGTTTTATTTTCATGCTGAAAGTAACACTAAATACAGGCTGTAGAGTTTCTATTTTTTTTTATTATTATTATGCTTTAGACATTTCCAGGCAGCAATTAGTTTAGTTTTTCTTTATTCCAGTTAAAGTACAGAGTGATGTGTAAACCTCTGCTGTGGACATTCATATGAGGAGGCTGTTGTATAGATAATGACAACAATATAGTAAGACACATAAAATAAAATTTGACGTTCTCCTTATAGTTGTTCATTCTAATTTGTTATAAATTATTTATCCCCTATTCATTTTACTGCTTATCAAAGATAAACAAGGCTATTTGTGTATCAGCTCTTAAAAAATAAGTTAGTGTTCATTGTGATAGATCATAGACACATAAACACTGTTGTAAAAGTTGGTATACCAGCACTAAGATCCATCAAATCAAGAAACAAATAAGTGAGAGACAGTTTGTGTTTGGTTTCCCCATGAAACCATGACGTATTAATGGCAGTGGCAGTAATAGCGTCGGTATCTTTGTTTCTTTTCCTCTGGTATCTCACCTCTACATAAGAACATCCTGTCACTTCAGAAGTTCAGCTGCTTCCCAGGCTGCTGTACTAACATTTACAGTAAATGTAATTTTGTTTACTACCACGTCTAAGCTCTGGGCTCGACCTTTGACCTTTCAGACAGCGACTCCTGAAGAGGCAGAGTGGATGTTCTTTCGGTCTAAAACACCTCGCTGTTGCATTATTAACCACGAGCTGAGCTGAGCGGATCAGCTGATCAGAGCTGCTGTGGCGGTGGACTCGACTCTCCTCGCCCTCGGAGGTGATTAGTGGTCACGCGATGGGCCTCCACTAAAACACACCCGAGGAAGAGGAGGAGGATGAAGAGGAGAGGTCGGGGAGGGATGATGTGGTGGTTTCTGAACTCCTCATTGGCTTGCAGACTGGTTTTCGGTTGATTTCTAGTGGTTGGTACTGGTTCCCATGAGGGGTCCACAGTAATAAAGGGGGGGGGGTTGTAAAGAGGGGTGGGTGTAGGGGGGTGTTAGGTCAAACTGGCTGCACCCTGTTAAAACTTGCCAGGTTTCAGTGTTCATCCAGTGCTGACCCCTGCTGCGCTTCCTCCTGTTGGAGCTCTCCATCTCCTCTTCACCATCCTACTCCTCCTTCCTCCGGTATTTCTCCACTTCCTTTTCATCTTTACCCCCATCTTCTCCTCCTTTACTGTCCTCCAACTCTTCCTTATTTAGCCATCACTTACCTCCGGCCATTGCTTCTACCTCCTCCTTTCTCCTTCTTAGTTCTCTACCTCCTAACAGCTTATTTTTTCTGCTTCACCTCTTTTTCATCTATCTCTCTTCTTTCTTTTGTAGTGAACAGTATTGCTGAACTCTTTTAGTTTAGTTAGGTGCTTGAAATAAGGTCTACGGTTTTAACACGAGATCAGCATATTTTCACATTTTATTCTACGTCATAAAATACGCCAGAAAATTCCTCACCTGTGATTTCTAAGATTTACTCACCAGTCTGCCTTTGCAGCTTTGTTGACACTCTTTCAAACTATCACTAGCCTTCTAAGAAGAAAGGCTTTTATAGAGGAGACAAATTAAATTACAAGTAGGACGATTAGTGATGGTGGCATTTAAGTCATGTGACTGGTGCAGTTTGTTTATCCCTTACATTAGCTTTTTACTTTTGGTGATTGTATTTAGGCTTCAAAGGTCATAAAAGTTCTGTTCATTTGTGGAGATTATCTTGCTGAACAAAATATGTAAATATTGTATTGTATATGTGATCCCTGCACCGCTCTATCAGCAAAACAAAAAACTGTTAAATGAGTAAAAAAACTGACAAATATCCTCAAGTGATGTCACCTGGAGTCAGGGTCCACTGGGTCAGAAGACTACAAGATCCCTGGACTGAACCGTCTGTGTTCAAATTTCATTGTAATGTAGATGCAAGGTTACTGTCCATCATGGGTTGGACAATGCTAAACCAGTGGACTGTTTTAAGGTGTATGGTTTATGGTTAGGAGATGAAAAGGAAAAGAGGCAATACTGAATATTTCTGTGACGGCACATCAGCTCTGGTCTCAGGCTACACATCCGTTCACTATAACCCAGCCTCCAGCTAATTTTAGTGCTTTTGTTACCTAAACCTGATGACATACATACACGATTATACAGCCTACGGTTCATAATGTCGTGCTTCTTCCTGTGAAAAAAGATCACCTGTCAACATCCCCATCCCATTCCCATAAGCACAGTTTCTATGGGCTTCCTCCTGTCCTGTCAGTTCTCCACCTCCTGTCTCTCCTAGTTTATCTTTTCTTCTTCCTTCCACCTCACCACCCCCAACTGTTCTTTCCTCTTTTTTTTCCATTTTGTGTCTCCTCCTCCTGGTATCTCTCACGAACCTCCTGCATCTCAGCTTCCCCTCCTCCAGCTCCTCGATGTCTTCATCTCTTCCATTACAACCACCCACCCCCTGCTTCGTCGTCGTCCTCCTCCTCCAGCCTTAACACCCTTCACTCCTTACCATCCTCCATCTCCTTCTTGCACAATCATCAGCCACTTCCTCCATCCATGGCACCATCTCCCCCTCTTCCTCCTCCCTCTCCTGTATCCCCCGCTGCTGCACCACCTTAACCTCATTCACCTCCTCTGATCATATTATAAAATCAATCATATCTGTATGAGAAGGAACATCTGTCTTTTGCAAGATCTGTCCAAAACCGTCCATCAGTGAAACATTCTAAGGCTGCATCTCTCTTTTCTTCCTGATGTATCTGTTACGTATTGTCTTTAATATATGTGCAGTCAAAAATCTAAAAATATGACCACATATAACAATAAAAAGCGGCAAATCTGGCTTTGATACATACACAATACTTGTTAAAAGGATATATGAGGCTTTTGGAATTTGTCAGCAAATCCCATGTGCTGAGAAGAAAAAAAAATCAAATATCACCAACCTCATCTTTAAAAATATTGACTCTAAACAAACAACCTTTAAAAAGTTTTTAAATCCCTTGGACCAGAGGATGTGACCCTGGTGTCCTCAGAGGAAGGCGTGGCCCTGACTTTCACAGCCTCACTCAGAATAAACTCAGAGCAAAATGCACAAAGGCAACAAGAGACAAACCGGGGTATTTCTGTGACTAAATGGACGCCCGGATTGAACTGTGCGTGTCGGCTGTTTTGGTGGGTCTTTACCTGCTTGTCTCTCGGTTTGTTCGTCTAACTCCGTGGCAGTCTGCCTGCCTACCTGCCTGTTTAAATATCACCGTCTTTCCTCCACCGGTCCGTTTGGCTCCCACACCTGTCTGTCCCTGTGTCTGTTTGACTGACTTGCCGTCTGTCTGACTTGATAGTTTCCTCTCGTTTCTGTCTCTTTCCTCTTCCTTGTCTGTCTGTCCAAGCTGTGCCGACCTGTCCCGCCTGTCCATCTGTCTGTCGATGTACAGTTTAAATCCGGCCTCAGCTTCCCTCCCTGAACTCTTCCTGCCTCTTTATATTTTTGGTCAAATTCAGAGAAAGTCAGTTAAACTTTAACTGTAGAAACAGGAAGGTGGATCTGAGTTTAAATATTTTACCAGTAAAAAACAAAAAGTAAAACAATCTGGAGTAAACATTGTAATATTTATTCTACCGTTGCCTGTTTTTAATGCATCGTGGTCGATCTACAGCTATTGTCCGTGTGTCTCTGACCCTTGACCTCCTGCTGGTAAAGCTGGAGACCTGGAGGTTGCAGCCTTTTGTGCTTTCACGCTGGCTGCAGGCCGCTTTTAGAGGATGAGTGTCGGAAATGCGGATTAAACCTGAACAAAAAGAACAAATGAACGTGGTTTTAAAGAAAGAAAAGAGTGTTTTTCAGCGATCCTGTTAAATCAGCGACGGAGGAACTGGAAAGCGGCGGCTGAAGAGAGGAAGATAAATTGTTTCCTTCCTCTCTGAAATAAAGTCAATTACTCGACTGGTTGGGTGACATCCATCGCTTTCCACCTCCCCTCTGAATTCGACCTGCTACCCACTCCACCCCACCCCGTCACCTCTCACCACAGCAGCTTAGCTCTGCAGCCCAACATTCAGATGGAGAAAGTGGGTTAAAAATGGCCGATGTCTCAGGAGTCAGCGGGAGGGGAAGGCGACCGACTGTGCCTCTACTGTACATGTGAAAAGGGTGCAGCGATTTCCATGAAAGGCCCTTCAGAGCAGATGGTTGTAGGGGACGAAAGAAGTAAAAGAGAAAGAACATACAACACGCGCAGCAGACATGAAAGCATGCATACATAATAGAGCGTGAAGCCATGAGGTGAGGATGAAGAGCGGGCCTTCCTCCCCTCTTTATTTTCATGTTTTCTGGTGTAGAAAAGGGAGGAGGGGAGGGAGGAGGAGTGAAGGCCCCGGACCTCTGATCGAGCAAGAGAGTGCGGAAAGGTTAGGAGGCGAGGAGGGGGGAGGGATTAGGGGCGGAGCCGGTGGGGAATTGGCACCACGGCGGGCCACTAAGATGGCGCCGCCCTACGAAAGAAAAAAAAAAAACATAAAACCCTGGTGGAAGATTGAGATAATTCTAATTAGAAGTGACTCTGCGTGCCAGTGATCCATGCAGACTATTAGTGTTGTCACGAAACGCTGCGGATGCTACTGGGCATGCTCAGTGAGTCGGGGCAGCCCCCACATCGCTGGGCTGTTTGGCGAAGGGAAGGGAAGGTCACGTCGCCTGGGTGTGCAGCAGGCAGCGTTCCCTCAGCACGCTCTGGGTTGCCTGGATTCTGCACGCGATCTTCACCGGGGGGCGGGGTGGGAGCGAGCGCCGGGGCGCCGCAGCCAGCCGGGTCAGAGCTTTTTTTTTTTTTTTTCATTTCCTTCGTTGTTTGTTTGAAAATACTGCAGCACAGTTTTGCTGCATTTTGGCTGCGGTTGACGCGTGATGGCCTTAAAACAGGACATGGAGGGTTCAAGGCCATCAGACGCTGCCAAAATAAATCGACCTGCCGCTCAAATGACTAAACTCGGCTTAACTTAAAAAAATAAAAGTATGAACACAGAAGCGGGGGTGTTGCCGCTCAACCATCAATGCTCTGATGGAACAAAACCCATTTGATGTGTCAAAACTGCTCCGGCGTGATGCAAACATACATTTAACCATTTTACTTGAGGAAAAACTACCCGTTAATTTTACACCTCATGCGCCTTTAAACTTTTAACGTTAACATAAGGTTTGAACTCACAAGGTTTTTTTTTAACTTAACTGGTCAAACATCTGAATGAGACATTTAAAGGTCCCACATGCAGACTAAGATGTAAAAGACTGAGGGTTTAATAACTGAATTTAAGGTTTCTTTAAACAGCCTGGACCGTAATCTTTCAAATGAAGGATGATTTGTGGTATTAAAATCAGAGATTTGAGGAATCTTGAGTTGATATCAAGGGGTGTTTGCACACATTAAGAAACCTTTAAGACAGTTTACAGCCTTTGTAAGACATTTATGTCTTTGACGTTTGTAGTTATTACAGTATGTCTAATATTATAAACTTATATCCTCTTCTTTGCATTACATGATCATACAGGATCATAACAGTTTTTTTTCTATCACAAAATAATATAAATATATCTAATATATATGCACAAATATTCAAGGAAAGCTCAGAATTTGCAGATTTCTGTACATGTGTTGATGTGTCATTCGAAAAATAAGACAATAAGCAGCAATAAGTGACTTAAAGCTGGGTCTTTACAGGATAAAAGCATACTGGGTGTGCTCTTCTTTGCATAGGAGAATAGCATGTGTGTTTGTAACTGAGGGGGGTTGATGTTGGTCTACATTCCTCCTGGTTGCAGTAAAGTCTAAAATCCTGTTTCAGTTGAATCAGATGAGTAGTGAATATTTTGTTTTCTGCAGTTTTGTTTATGAGGAAACTGAACAAACAGATTCAAACAGGACGTCTGTTGACTTCTTAATAATAATTTATTATCACAATTTTATCTTATCAGTCTCTGACACTGCAAAATGTTATCATACTGTACAACATTTATATCCTATACACAAACATGTAAAAATATATTTCAATATACTATATGGTCAATTTCATATAACTCTTACTTGTTCTTATATTCAAAAATGTACGTCTATATTCATACACATATTTGTGTAATGCATGCAATGTATTCTGTCTAAATGATTTGGTTTTGTTAACACTTTGGTAAAATATTATGTGTTTTGAATAAGTTACTTTTTAAATTTTTACATGTTTCTTTTAAATATATTTAAATATAGTTAATTAAATGGTTTAATCAAAAAACAAAACCACAAAAAAATATATATTGTCTGTGTTAAACAGATATTTTAGGGAAAAACAGGACTGTTTTATCATCTCTATTGTAAATACAAAACAATTCACTCAGTTGGACAAAAGTGAGTTTGAAAATATTCATTGTTTTGCTTTAGTGATCACATTATTGACACAAATTATAAAACATGTTCAAATCATTTAGTAAAATGTATTAAATAGTTACATGTTTTTGAGTTGCAACATCCAAACTTCTGCAGTTACTGAGAAAGTGTGGAATTAAAAATCTGGAGTTTAGAGAAAAAATTATTATTATAAAAATTATTCACTTTAGAAAGACAGAATAGAACCTTTTACTCTTTACCAGTGTCTGTTTATCAACCCTCAAGAGAGTTATCTGACTGTGTGTCTGCAGGATGAGAAGCATCAGGCTCCACCCACTAAAACAACACTAGCTCTGGAAAAAAGAAAAAAAAAAGCATTAAGTAAGGAGAAAATGCTGTATATGAATCCTGATTGCAAGAGGAAAAGGTTAAAATTAGCATTTAAGTGATTTTATTGATTTGAAGGCTGACAGATTAAATTTGGGGGGTTGTATATTTTACACTGAGCATTTTAAAAGTGAATAACTTGAGCATTTTTTGTAGATAAAGGAGGTCAGAGTTTCTTCAGAAAACTCTCTAAATACAAAAAGTGTAAAATGAAATCCAGACTAACTGAAACTACAAAAACATTCTTCATTCTATTTAGTAAAATCATGAAAAGAAAGAAAGAGTTTTAAATATATATTTAAAAACAGTTTTTTTTAAAAAAGTGTTGTGGCTCAGGTTTTGTGTGGCTTTGATCAGGATTAAAATGTATTTTATTAGAGGTGGTAAATAATCTCATATTTAGTAAAACATCAGTTCTGTTCATTCTAAACCTACTGTGCTGCCTTCACTGGCTGTTAGCACTGGTGGGAAATTACCACTACCCTGACATGTGCAATTCAGATTCCAGCTGGAGAGTTGATGTCTCCTCCAGTGAATCAAACATCATTTACAGTCCTGTTCTGCTATCAGAATAAGCAGCTGCTGAGTTTTCAAAAATAACCTTCTGCCACTTTTCATTTTTAAAAAAGTACATTTTCCTTGCAGTCTGCAGCTGTATTATTCTTTCTTTCCAGCTGTTCTGAAACAGGTTCATCTGTTTGAGAAGATTAACTTGAGTCAGGAAAACCCCTAAAACAAGCTGCTTTGCAAATAAATAGTCTGAAACCTGCTTCCAGCAGGCCAATACTTTTCAATATAGAAAATACATTTTATCATTTACCTCAGGATTAAGTCAGAAAGAAAGATGTTTGGGATCAGAAGCATGAGCAGTAAATAGTTTTGGTTTTTGGTTTTTGCTCTCAGAGGATCCATTTTATGAACTTTCTCTGACACAAGTGAAGCTACCCTAAGACTCAGGTAGGCTGCTGGAGGACCTTAAGGACTTCAAAAACAAGTTGAATTGAGACACTTGTTTGAATCAAATACTGTGTTAAAATCAGCCAGGAAACACCTGTCAGATCAAAATAACATAACAGTGTCTCCTCACCTTCATTTTCGATTAAAGAAAATCCAAACTTGTAGTTCCTGCCAGCTTATATTTCAGTTAAAGTGTAAGTTTAGAATCATCCAGTAGATGTGTTTTCTTACCAGTAATCTTGCTCCAGTTCTCTTGGCATTTCTCTCCATCTCCTCCTCTGGGCTTTCTCATCTTTAAAAAGCAGCACATCCATCCGGGTGTTTATAGATCTGCAGACGTCAATCATAAACAACAATATGGCGATTACATGATGTGACCCAAGCTATTAGCGTCTGTCTGCGTCTGTGTGTTAATGATAATGAGCTCAACCTGAAGTCTGTCAATACTCCTGCTGCTTCACATGGCCTGTTGATGTTTATACAGTTTACACATTCAGTGTTTTGCCATTACTTTTATTCTGAAATGATATTAAGACTATTAAGAAACTCACCCTGCAAACTGGAAGTTTTTCTGCTGCTTCCTGACTCACAGCTGTTCAGTCACTCCTATATTTAGGGATTTGTCTTGTTTTTGATAAAATTAAGGGATTATTTCTTCGCCCCCCACCCCCCCTCTCCAGGTAGAAAACCTCATGTGAACCCTCAGGCTTATAAAACCCTTCAAAAACCTGTTGTATAATTTCACAAACACATCACCATCACTGTCAAACTCACTGAGACTGTCAGATATTTTCTGATGCATTTTCTCTGATGTTTTTTTTTTTTTTTTTTTACATTTAAACATATTTATCTGGCTGAAGCGTTCGTCCAAAGTGACATATAAATGAGGCACAAGCCCGAGTGGATCGAGGAGAAGTTGTGCTTCAGTATTTAGTTCCACCTTCTCCCAGAGATTTTGGCATTAAGCTGTGGAGTTGAAGCTTTTTACACACATAAACCGCAGTTTGATCATTTAAAAAAACGCTAACATCAGATGAAGATTATATTAGGTAACATTAAATACAACTCAGTTGATCACAGAGAGAAAATAAGGCCGAAGCAACAATAAAACAAACAGCATTCACCTCAAAATGAAAGAAATATGTTACATGATAAGAAACTTTAAATTGTACTAGTAATCCACAAGGAGTCTGATAAATGACTTTTCATCATCAGGTTATTGACTCTGAATGTGCAGTGAACTACTTCTTGAGTGACTAAATTCATGCTGTCAGTTGGTCCCAGTCACGAATTTAGACCACCATGGTCTAAATTCTGTTTTCAGGACGTATTTGAACATTAGCATTGTCCAGGACATAAATATAAACTCTTTTCAGTCACTGTGGAGGAAAAATGCAGAAGCAGATACAGTTTCAGTCTGTTTTGTTAAGTACAGATATCGACTGAGAATGTGAAGACCAAACCAAAATGTTTCACCCTCTGTGTTTTACTCACCAGCACAGATGGGAAGGTGATGATTTCTGTTCTCTGTGAAGCGTAGCAGCTCAACTAAAAACGGAATCCTGAGTAATAATTTTTAAAAAACTAAATGAGTGAGTGTGAACACACAGAGTATAAAAAAGAAAAGAAAAGAAAAAACAACTAAACCAGAGTCTGTTGGCTTTATGTGATATTCAAACAGAAGTGGAAAGACCAGAAGCTAAAAATTACAACAATGACAGAATCCACAGTCTCTAGATCACAAATCACACAGAGCAACAGGAAACAGAAAAACACTGGTGTAATAATAAAATGGTAACATTCACAGGTCAGCCATGCAAAGCAAAATGAAGTATTGAGATCTTTGTTAAATATAAGTTGCTGTAACAATAATAAAAAAAACAGAAGTTTTCTGAAGCAAAAGAACAGATTTTAGCAACAAGATGTTTTAAACACAACAAAAAGTAAAAGTAATGATAATGCAGAATGGCATCATCATGATATATTCCTAACATAGTTATTATTGGAATACTGTATTCCTGTCAGGTAGTTTCATCTTTAACAAACTGGTCATATGGTCTTACTATTTATCTTATTATTTACATGAGTCAGGAGTGTGTTGAGTTATTATTAAAGGTTTAGATGACTCAATAGCTGCAGACACAGGTAGATATTATGGATACCAGTGATAATAATATCAAGTTTGTCTAGAAGTAAAACATGAAATGACAGGAATGTTTTTTTAGTCCTGAATCCAAGCTGTAATCTGATTCTGTTACCTAAAACTTATCTCAATCGATACAGCACTTTGCAGGCAGGACTTTTTTAGTTCTTTTCCTGTCCAGATTACAAACATTTAAACCTGCCTGATGATAGTCTCAAATGTCTATTATTATATTTATATAACTCATATACAACATGGGATTGAACTTGCTTGTCTCATTTTGGATATTTTGTTATGTGTTAACAAAGCTCTGAAAGTTTTTTTTTTTTTTCCCCAAATGGTTTAGTTTATTCTGTGCGCTGAGCTGAGCAGGCTGGGATTAGCTGAGTAGAAGACGGTGTTAATAACCTGTGAAGGACTTTGTTTTGCATTGCGGGGGTCAGTAGCCAGAGCAGTCACCCTTTAAACTTTCAGCTCTGCAGCAGATTGGATGCTACTTAACACAGAGGCTCAAAGGGCCGCTGACCGGATTAGCCCTTATCACGGACCCACACCTCCAAAAACTGCGTCGTAGTCCTACACTTAAACATGCAGTGGCTGAGCGTGACCTCAGTACTTTTTTCCTACTGGACAAAATGTCTGCATCGCACCGACAATCATAAATGTTTCGATGTTATGTTTTCTCTGATCAAATTATTCCTGATATTTTGCGTATTTTATCAGTCAAAGTATCATTTAATATTTAGCTGCTGTGTTGCTTTCCATGGCCTGTGCACTGACTTGAGGTTGCTTATTTTGTTGCTGTATTTATGGCGTCTTCTGTCGTAGTTTTTAACCATCACTTCAATGCAGCTGAAAATTAGCCAGTTGTCTAACACCTTCACATTTACAGAGGAAATGAAATGCAATAATTTCATTGTAATTGCAATAATCCTAATGCACTTTATGTTGCTGCTACTTTCAAAAATTACAAATGTTGCATTTTAAAATAGTAAATGCAATTAAAATAATCACTCAATTGCTATTTACCCAGTCCATAAACCAATTTATTTCCTTAGAATAAATTGTTCATTTCAGAGTATTGTCACAACTTAAAAGTTAGTGTGTGAGTGTGCAAAAACAAGACCGTAATAATGATAATGATAATAATAATTTTGTTGTGTGTGAACAAAGGTTTTTCTTTTGATTTGCCTTCAAAAAGCATTGTAGTATTGCAGTGTTGACTAAACCTGCTTAAAGTCACATCGCTTCATTTTGAGAGAAAAGGGAATCCTTTAAACTCTTCATAGTGAGCAGCAGCAGACTAATGATAATGTGAATAACACATACAGAGCAGAGACAAAAAACATTTCTGTTTTCTGAAGCTGCACTTCAGCTTTAAATGTAGTTTAGTTTGTCGTCTTTTCCTTCATTTAACCAGGTAGAGGTCTAACTGAGACCGAACTGTCTTCTCCTGTGTTGTCCGATGGTGTGGACCAATACACAGGCAGTGCTGATTTTTCAAGGTAAATGAACAGTGATGACTGACAGGTCACTGCAGTCACAAGTAACACTGTCTTTTAAAAATGATGTACTACTATATAGTTTCCAAATACATTTGGAGGAACCATAATTTGATAAAATGTCTAGTGGCAACAGTTTTTACAAGTCCAGGAAGTGCTGTGTACTTGCACTGCACAAAAACTGTAAAAAGGAGATCAGGGTTGACGATGGGAGCAAAAAGTATGAGGATCTGTATTCCTGTGTTTTGCATGTCGTTTGGTTTTGGCACCTTTAACATTTTGTTTGGAGGGATAGGGAAGGTGGAGTTGTTGATTTTTGAAGTCCATAATCGTTCCCAAACCTTCACCAAGTGCTTTGAGTTGTCAGAGATTTTACCATAGAATGTTATCCTGCTTTAGTTGCCACAAACAGATAATGCAAGAATATATTGTTGCTCAGCATTTTCCAGATCCACTCTGCGCCTGCATGTTCAATACATTTACCAGTACAACATGTATACATGCCAGTTTTAAGAGACAGGATTGAATGAATACACTTACTGAGGTGGATTTAACCCCAGGAGGTCAGCCATTAAGTCAAAACTGTTGGTTTGATCACAGCTTCATCTTGTCTACTCACAGAAGTGTCCCATGTAGATGAACTTCAGATTGTTGCTGTCCACGACAACAAATGTGACTCTGAACTTTTATAACCTGCAGTCAATCATGAATGTTGGACATTGGCAACTTTTGAACTTTCTTTACCTGTGGAAGTTGTTCAAACTATGCGGGAATAAACTTCACCGGAGCTCGTTCAAAGATTTCATCTAGTTGTGTACTATTCTTTTTCAGTGGTTTAATGGTACCAACTGGAGAATTAGCTCCACCAGCCATTTATCTCCCATCATCCAACAAACAACAACAACTCATACTGATACAACAGGAGTGGATGGAAACATTCCTTAAATCACCTTTTTGACATTTGAGCCAAATGTGGACAAAGACTTGACACTGCTTATTGACAAGCTAACAATAATGCAGGCAGATTCCCCCGTTTTAGCGTTACTCATCGTCATTTGAGCACAACGCAGTCTAATGTGTTTTGTTACTGTAAATTAGTAATTTAACATCAAATTACTTAATGATGTTTGAAAGTGGTGATGACAGAGTAAGACAGTGTCCTGACTCACCCCTCCTTGATATTCCTCTGACTTCCAACTTGTCAATCAGCAAAAATGTATTTTCTCATATTAAGTAATGCGAGGTCAGTTTGGTTTAATGTGAGCAACTTAAGGCCCAAGTAATTTGATGGCAATGTGAGTCGGGTTTAGCCGGTATGCTAATTTCCGTGGCACAGCTGCAAATGCCAATCACTGAGCAATAACATGCTATCCTGAAAGAATGCATGTCTGTCTTAATGTAAGCTTCAACTCAGTCTTTACAGTCATCTGCAGCTGCACTTCAACAGTAGGTTAACATTTTTCATGGCTGTCTCTCTTAGATATAATCTACAGTGGGGGGAAACCTCTAAGAGAGACTGCAGCTGTGTAATATGTTCTCTTCCTATATAAGGGGTGATTCATGAGTTTGTGAACCGAGGTTGAAGGAGAGGAGTTAGACTCTTGTTACAAGCACATGCAGTTAAACTCTTTGAGTGATTATGCAGAAAGTTTTAAGTTAATAACTTCTGTGTAATTCTGTGTAATTGAAAATTGCAGGTCAGTACTGTCTGAAAAATTGGACAACATCGGCCTTTGTGCAGTCAATCACAGAATGTAGATTTGAACATACCCTGATCTGTTACCCTCAGAGTTGACATCACTGTCACTGTGGAGCCTTTCCTCAGACAGTGCCGACTTGTTATTTTCAAAGACCCAGAAAAGAAATACCACAAAAGTTGTAACTCCAAACTTTCAGTATAATCCTTTCAGAGCTGTTTAACACATCTTCTACCTTAGGCCACGAGTCTCAACCCTGGTATGTTGAGCTGCGGAAACCGTGCTGTGCTGAAACACCCCTGACTGACCAACTGACATGTGACCATTAAAGTGAAATGAAATGAAGTTCCATGGAGTGAGGGTCCAGTAAAAACTAGATGGGCTCATAACAGTGCTTAGCTCTATTTTGTGGAGGAGAAAATCTATTGAGAAAGGTTATTTTTTGTATCGTAAACTACTGGATGGCAGGAGGATGTTTTCATTGGCTTTAGGATAAAGAGGGGTAGCCGTTATCTGTACAGATATCTATGTCTGAAATGTTTATTATATATCCCACACTGCTGCTCACTGAGTGTCTGCCCTCTTTATGTCAAATGTTTCATATGCAATAAATGTTTCTTTTTTGTCAGGCTAGCTGTGTGGTAAACAAAAGGCAGTTGAGCATGACAGAAACCAGACACCAAAGTAGACGGTTTGAAACCACGTCTCACTTTTTAAATTTTCATCACACACAGTGCAGTTGCCCGCCAACATCACGTCCCCTAGAGACACACCACCAGCTTCCAATATTGATAATTACTAACAGAAAACATGACGTCTCATAATGTGACCTGGATCTCCTTGGCACGGGACAGATGTGTTAATTCACAATGAGAACCTTGGGCTGACAACTCCAGATGCCCAGAGGGGCCACTTGATGAACTTGTAAAGACTGTGTGGAAAAAAAGAGAAAACATTCAACTAAAGCAGAAAAAAAATGTGCTCAGCACACATATCACACATCATGCTGCTCAACTGAGTTTAATTCAAAAGGAGAAGAGTGAGGAAAAACAAACTTTCCTTAGTCACTGCTTCACCAGATGATTTCACAAATTGCAGAAAATTGAGTCTTTATTCGAATATCAAAATAAGCACAGACTCTTTTTCAGCTCCGTTCATCTGTATTTCACCAAGCTGGACATGGGCAACCTTCACATTAGAAATAATATTTTGTTCATCTCAACACTGTGTTTAATGAAACTTAGCCATGTTTTTGAGCATTCCGACTGTAAACACAACAGAAATTCACATTGACATTGGAAACTTGTCAGATTTGACTTGGAATTGGACCTGATGGGGGTTATTTTCAGAAACTGGTCAGCAGAATCTAAATGACTTATCATCATCACCCAACCCTGCAGTTCCCCTCAGCTCTACAGAGCTTTTTAGCCTCTGTAGTAATTTCACTAAACTCTGTGAATTCCAGGCTGGTTTCTATCAGCAACAACATACACTATCTCTGGCTTGTCCATACTGTACAGCATACACACACACACACACACACACACACACACACACATACCTGACTTGTGCTTGGCAACCTGGAAGTCGTTCAGCTCCAACCCAAAGCTTCTATAGGGGACTTCATCATCCCGTTGATGTGTGTATCTGTCCTGAAGCCTTTTCTGGCTCAGTCAGGCGTGAACAGTAGAGCAGCAGAGACGATGTCTGCAGGCACATGTTTTGATCTTTGAAACCGTCCCTATCAAACAGATTACGGGCGGAAATACCTGACATGATGGCAGACAAAAGAGAATCGAGTATTGAGAGCGGTCACACGGCCCGCGCCAAACCTGAGCCTGTTCAGTCTAAGGCTCTGTTGTGTCAGATCAGAGCGAAATGTGGGCTGAATTCAGGTGATGTTTTCATTCTGCTGGACAGAGTGGGGTAGTTGTTCATAGCTAAGACCTAATAGACCTAACTGTAAATTCAAAGTCTTTTTCATCAATTCAAGAGTGCAAATGCAAAATTGTTGGTATCCAACTTAAATATCCCCTTTCAGTCAAATCCCAAGGTAACTTTGACACCTGTTTTCATTTAATTGTAGAAAACGTGTTATTTTTAGTCACATTTTTAGTCTATTTGGATATTTGTGTATCACAAAAAGTTTTGATACTTGGCAAAGCTGGACAAGTTGATGTATTGATAAAAGCTGAATATGTTAAGGTGCAATAGAAACGGTCACAACATACATGGGGCATGTGACTTAAATGTCCACTGATATTCTCTTATCAGTAGTGGATGGAAACTAATTTGCATTTTGTTTTGATGATTGGCTGAAATATTTGGTTAAAATTACATTGGAAGGGAACATCACTTTAGTCACACTGTCATAACTGGTACACCTCAGTAGAATAAAGCCAGTTGTCAGTAACACCTGGGATTTTCCTGCTATGAACTCTGATAGCCTGTAAAAACCAAACAAACAACATAACCAAATGATATCAACGTTAACACGTTAACAGCAACAGTCCACCAACATTCACAGCTCACACACACACACACACACACACACACACACATCGTGCTCATAAGCATTTTGGTGAGTAAAGAAAATTTCACTTAACTCATTTAACTTTTGTCTTTGCGCTGGTACATGTTTCCTACCTTATCCTACTACCTTATTCCTACCATAAAGAGTGAAGATGGATTTAATTCATCCATCCATCCTGGAGCCTATCCCAGCTGTCATTGGACAAGAAGCACCCTGTATGGATCGCTAGTCCATCAGCAGGGCCAACATATAGAGACAAACAACCACTCACACTCACATTCACACCTACGGGCAATTCAGAGTTACCAGCCAATTTAGAGTTTCCAATTAACCTAAGGTGCATGTCAGTGGGACAGTGGGAGGAAGCTGGAGAGAACTTGCGCAGGCACAGGAAGAACATGCAAACTCCTCTCAGAGGGCTCAAACCCAGAACCTTCTAGACTGTGAGGTGACAGTGCTAACCACTGCATCACATGCAGCCCCTGGATTTAATTCATAAACCTTATTACTTCCACAAACTGCTAATGTTAGCTAACATTCAGATCAGCTTTAGCATAATAAATCAAAAATCTATATTACCAAAGCAATCATCAACACTGACAGATGATTCACAATAAATATGCAATAATAGGCAAATATCAACCATAGTGGTTGATCAAATACCTAATAGTATTTGTTGACGAAGTTAAATCCTTAAAGTGTATATTACCAACTTCTGAAAGAAAATTCAATAGATAAGGTGATGAATAATGTAAATAGCCATTAGATGCAATCCCTGAATGGAGTGGTGCAGGGGTGAGGTATTTTTGTAGACTAACTGGGAGGCTTTGCTCAGCAAGGTAATCTTCACAAATGAACACCATACGATTTTTGAACCCTATAAATACACTCACCAGAAGTAAAAAGCTAATGTTAGGCTATAAACAAACTACACCACAGTCGCATGACAACATCACCACCACTAAGCTTGCAAACTGTAATTTAATGTAGTACACCTTCCTACTCTACGAAAGCCTTTCCTCTTAGAAACTAAGTGATAGTTTGTAAGAGATTGTGTTGACCACAGGCATTTTAACCAAAAACCCATTGACTCTGGGATGAGGGAACCGGGAGTGCTAAAGTGCTAACTTACTTCCAGGTTTTAGGTCTCATTCCTGCACCACTCTGTTATCACTAGTTTAAAGGTTAATTTCTCTGTGGACTTCAGCAGACAGAGTGACATGCTGACTGTCTTTGGTTAGCAGAAGCAAATTGATTCCCATGCTAACAATAAAGCGGTGATTAGCACTGAGAGGCACTTTGGAGGAGAGCTTTGATCATGTGGTAGTTGTTATTGTTTAGACAAACTGAATAGGAGAGGATTTAAGGCATTTTCAAGGATTTAAGTTTGTGTTAACTGTTTCAACTCTGGCTGAACTTTAAATTCCCTTTGAGCTTCCTGTTGAATTTGTAAGAAGGTCAGGATGCGGTGACCTCTGACCGTTAGCTTCCTTATTATTGGTTGCTTGAGATGTTTGTGTTTTGAAGTTGTTTTCTGCTGCAGCTGGCCCTACCCAGTGACTACCTGAATGAATATCTTTAAATATGTTGTTTGTTCTTGAAATGAAACAGCATACATGATAATATTCTTCAGTTCCTCTTCTTAAAGAACGTATCAGAACAGCTTTTTAGTGTTATTAAGTATTCATGAAAAGTACAAATATTGCAAAATATTGAGATGTTGCATGGATTTCAAACCAAAGAGGGAATTTTGTTCTAAAAAGACTGCAAGTCCTGGAGATACCCACTCAATTTGATTAACTTGAACTATTAATCTGACATGAATGTGCCATTATCACTTCGTTGTGGCAGAGTGAGAACTAGCAGACAGAACTCAGTGGACTTGACGACAAGAAAAATACAGAGTCAAAGCAGGGTTGCAGTAAGTCATTCGCTTCAACATTTTATAGGCACCAAATGCCTAAAACAGATGCTTCACTCAGCTAGCCAGTCCACAACTGTGATGTAACCGTCCCGCATCACAGCTACCATGACGCCTGACAAGATCCTGACTCATTTCATCCTATCATCATTCATATTTTAACTTTTGAAATCCTGTTTGTTTGAGGGGGGAAAAAATCCCAGTTGCACCAGAGCAGAAGTAGATGAAGAGGGACACTACTTTGAAGTCACAGTGATATGCAAAATAAAATCCTTCATATAATAAAAGAGTCTCTGTGGCTTAAGATAATGAATTAATAAAGGCAATAATGATTTAGAAGGTGTAGTTTAAAAGGTAGAATTACTAATAACAACATCAATGAAACAAGAAATAAATAGAAACCTTTTTAATGGTGACATCCATCATTCTTTTTTCACCTGTAATTCTAACCCTCGCTAATGGTCAATATGAATATAATAGTGTTTTCTTTTCTCAATATACTTGAGCCATGAGGGCTGTGGATGCCTCTCTGTAGCTGTAATCTACCTGCATGAGGGCTGCCTGTCTGAAATCCTGCTTGGCTATGGTTACAGCAGCATGTTCACTCAGTCACACACCAGACTACTTACTGAATTCATCATTCACACAAAAATATCTACAATATTCTTACAATCCCCTTCACTTATTATAAGAAGCTGATTATGGAATTATGTTTCATGACCTCTAATAGTATTTTTGCAATACAGCATGGAAATCACTGCATATTTCACAATCATTTTATCCGGTGATAATTTCTCTACTTAGTGTTGTTTATTAAACTTCAGTCCTGGAAATATTCCTAACAGAGGTTCATTTTGTGTCCCTGTCAATTTGTCCATTTTACTTATTTTGACATTTCTCTCTTTAACACAGATCTCATGTTTCTAACATTAGCAGCTCTGTCTTACTCTGTATTAGATTTGGGGAAGTTTGTACTCTAGAAACCTCAGCCAACGTTACCAAATTTAGTGTTACATTCGCCAAAAACACTGGCCACTGTAAACAGAAGAACGGAACAGAGAACAGAAAACTCAACACAGTGACTAAAACATAATTTTGTGTGTTGAATGATTTTGTTTTCATGTACAGAGCTTTTAAGCAAAATGAAAAGGAAGTATAAAATTTCCCTGCATCCCAGCTCAGAGTCCTGTCTCGTCTGCCCATGGATTCTCTCAAACAAACTACCCACTGGGTTAACAACCAAACACTGGTGATGCAGAAACTGCTTCAGTTTCTGGATCACAGACATGACAGCCAACAATAAGGAGGTCAGAGGTCAGTCAGCATGTTTTATTCATCACTTCAACCCAGTTTTAGCTCCTGACAGCTCAGTACTGTCAGTGTAGGAAGGAGCCGAGTGTTTGTGACTCACTGGAACAAACTGTTGGATGATACAAACGCACTGACTGAAGACTGTCAAACTTTCTGAGGTCAGACTTCCAAAAATAAAATCGGCCGCACCATCAGAGACATTTCTGTGGTTTATAGTCCAGAATTATTTACTTAAAAGATGGAGAAAAAAGTTTTCTGATCTGTACGCCCACTGAGGGAACTCTCTTTTAGTATTATTAGCATTTCATCAGCAGAGTAGAGTTACAAAAGAGTAAATTACAAAAACTGTCTCTGCTTCATGCATTCCCTTTTTATGCAATAAGTAAGTTTTTATTTAGATGATTTATCTTATCCGTGAAATGTATCTTTCCTTGAAATACTGTACTGTAATAATGTAGGAGATATTTTTGAAATTTAAGATGTTTTTTAGTGTGAAAGCTTTTTGCAAATACTGTATCATTGCCTGTATGCAGGAAGATGTCAAATGTCATATGATAACTTCAACATATTGTGTAGCTATTTACATACATGTATAAAGTTAATATCCTGATCAGTGATAACTCTATAAACTCTATAAACAGCCTTTGAAGAACAGGAGAGCCATGGTCCTGCCTCCCTCCAACAGTGACTGAGTGTTTCACTTAAACACAAAGGTGTAAGAATAGTTTGCCCAAGAGTTAGATGAGAAGATCCATACCACTCCCATGTCTGTACGGTAAATACAAAGCTACCACTAGCAGCCTGTTAGCTTAGCTTGGCATAACTGGACTGGAAACAGGGAGTTATGTGCCAGATTGTTTTTGAGAGCACTGACTTCATGAAGTCTGCTGCTGGACCAACAAGATATATTAATCAAGGATCTTTAGTATGGCAGCATACTGCTGTTACCATGGCAATAAATATTTTCTCAGTTTCTTGCTACAATGAGAAACTTTTGTTGTTGTAATATTTTTCAGTTAGTATAGACACTCATTGTTATGACATATCAAATTATCCAAATTTTGTTGTGACAAAACATATGAAAACAAAGTAATATTAAATATGGAAGCTTATTATCAGAAAAACATACTGGCTTAGTGTGTTATACTAATAAAGTCTGTTTTAATAAAATAAGGTGGTTTGGTGAAAAAAAAATGTTTTGCAGTATATCACAATATAGTGATATGTTGTTATAAAAAGAGTTTACTGTAAAACTGAATAATTTCATATCTGGTCATAGCAAGAAAATATGTCCTAATAACACAAAAAATATTTTATAGCATCAAAAGGATCTTATAAAAACAACAGTTTCTCAGTATAAAGAGCCTGATATTTACCATCCAGACATTACAGTATGGTCAATTTTCTCGTCTATCTGTGGGTAAGGTGAGAAATGTGGATTTTCCAAAATGACAGACAGGGTTTTCTCCAAAATCCAACATCTCCATCACCTGCTGCAATTCAGTGTCATATCTGTGGCCTTTATGCAGCCTGTACTCCATTGAAATAGATTTAGGACTAGCAGAGGGCCAGCAAAATGCAGTGCAGCCATTAAACCTTCAACATATGCAACAACGCTCCATCCTCAATTTTGTGCAATCTGTAATTTAGACATTTATTGTATTGAAGAAAGTTTAACTCAGCTTCACAATGGCAGTCAATGAGAGTCAGTGTTGTGGTTGTCCACGTCCTGTCCTGTTCTCAGGGTCTGGTTCCACATCAGAGTGAGCAGCTGTTCTGTCCTCAAGTGGTTTAACAGGAGAGCATTGTGTGTGTGTGTGTGTGTGTGTGTGTGTGTGTGTGTGTGTGTGTGTGTGTGTGTCCATGTGCTGCTGACAGAGTGTAAAACTACGTTCCTGCAGGGGACGGGGACCAAACGTTCAATCACCATCACTTATCAGCCCTGCAGGGCGGCAGCATCGTGCCGCCCCCCCCTCCATTCGCAACATGTTGGCACTGTCAGGTTGAACACAGTTCAACCTTAACCATATGTTACTCTAACTGGTTTTAAGTCAGTTTAATCCCCAAAACAGACTCAGCCTAAATTATAGCTAATTATACATTTTACAATTATATATTCCCCATGCCAGTACATTTTGTTGAAAATAATCATTAATAGCAGTCCTTCGTATGTATTTGTAGAAGGCTATTATTCAGATTTTGCAAAAAAATTTCCAGCCAATGTAATATGTAGCTACGATTCTACAGGAAAATAACATAATGTAGCACAACATTAACATGAAGTATAGATAAAGATATACAGTTATGCTGTATAGAATCAAAATGATGCCATAAAAACACCTTAATGGTGTGATAAATTATGCAATGAGGGCCACAGACGATCAATTCCCAGTTGCAGCATATTTTCCCAATGCTTAACACCCTGGTTGCGGCTGAATGTCAGCACATTCGGCTGTGTTCTGGCAGTGACCACTTGTGAGCCAGCTTTGGTCCATATACGGCTACCATATTTGGCCAAGTTTTAGGACTGACATCACTGACTCAAGCACAAAAATTATATCAATACGTACCCTCCCCCTCCACTAAGCCCCGCCCCTCTGGGTCATCCCAGCTGCCAAAACGAGTGAGCCAACTGAGGCGCTGCGCTGACCTAAATTCTCCCAGAGCGACTCCTCTTAAAGCCACAGGGACACAGACAGACTGAGACACAGACGCAGACTCGAAGACAGACAAGCAGAGACGCAGACACAGGTTAGCGGACAGAAAACACTTCTTAAAGCTGCAGACACACAGACTTAGACTGAGACACAGGCAGAGAGGGACAGACAGAGACATAGAGAGGGGGACACAGATACAAAGACAAAAACAAGACACAGACAGAGAGACAGACTAAGACACAGACAGATATACATATGGAGATTTAGAGTAAACAAGAAGACATGCAGAGACAAGGCAAAACAGCAAGACAGGGACAGACACTGGTGGAGACAGACAGAAATACAAAGAGAGAGAGAGACAGATGCAGATGAAGACTGAGGCACAGATAGAGACAGAGAGATGGACAGAGAGAAGCAGAGACAAGGCTGAACAGCAACAGACAAAAACAGGAAGACATGATGTAGGCAGAGACAGGGATGACAGCAAGACAAGGACAGAAAGAGGCAGCCACTGAAAGAAACAGGCAGAGAGACAGACAGAGAAAGAGCTAGGCAGAGACAGGGGGACATATGCAGAGAAGAAAGGGAGAAAGACTGAGTTACTGACAGAGACAGAATAAGACAGACAGAGACACAGCTGGAGAAGGACAGAAACAGAGCAGCAGAGACGAAGACAAACAGCAGCAGACGGAAAAACCTAGGTAGAGGGGGCCGGGACAAGACAGTCAGAGATTCATATGGAGGTATTTAGAGACAAATAGACAGAGACAGGGAATGACAGGGACCAAGACCGACTGAAAGACAGACAAACAGTTTGTTCTCCTGCAGTTTTTATGATTTAACCACAAAAACTCTGACACAATCAGTCGACACAATTGCCTGACGGGCGCATTTTTGTATATTTCATGTTTTCTTGATAACTTTTTGGGCTGTGTGATAAATAATTGGTCTGAGATTACAAATTATTAACTCCACTGTCCAAATTACAGTCTGTTTCTTGGCTGATTTATTAATTCTTATAGGTTTAACTTATCAACATATTTGTCTGTTTGCCCAGTATATACTGACAAATGACTTTAACTGTATTAAAATTGAGTTTTAATGAATAGAGCGCAACATACTCACCAAACTCATCATATCTGTAGTTTTAATATGCCAACTATAGCAAATGAATGTATAGAGATACTATAAAAGGTTGAGAAAACCTTAGTTAAAAGTTGTGTTCATTGCTGAGAACCATACCATTCATCACCAAAAGACACCAGGGAATATTATAGTAGTTATTTTATATAAATAATAAAGGTTTATTATCAGGGCGTAGGCACAATTTCAAGAATAACATAATAAGACTGAACGAGCAAAGACTGTACTGAAATTCTTGTGAGTGGAACTGAGTTGATAATGTGAATATTAGATATAATATTTATGCTCTAGAATATTTAATAATGAGACATATTTTAACATGATCTGATTCTACATGATCTAAAAATGTCATATACCTGTAACAGTTAACCCAATTATTGTTTTCTGTGTTTCAAAGTGCTCACTGTCGTTAATCTGGTAACATGCCTGTGTTATAGCAACAAAATAAATATTTACAGTCATCAGGCAAATGAGAGACCAGACACTATAAATAATATTAGAACTTAATTAAAACACTGCTTCACTAACGCAAATCTGTCTCTGAAAGTCCACTTTATGTTAAAGTTTTCTCCAATTTTAGCCCATTTTTTAGTTCAGTACAGTACACACACACACACACAGCAGAGAGAGAGAGAGAGAGAGAGAGAGAGAGAGAGAGAGAGAGAGATTAATCACGTGACCAAACTGCTGTCCCGTCCAAGCAGCAAAGCTCAAACTGTGTGTAAACTCCAGACTCTCTGAATGAATTTTGGACTCCACAGCACTGAAGCCAGACAGCAGAGAAACAAAACATTCAAAAATCTGCTGAAATTAACCTTAAATTCATCCAACAAGGACTGCCAGCTTTAAAATATAGTTATATAAACTGAAAATTATAGCTTAATAGTAAAATACTTCACACGAGTAAGACTGTAAAAGAAGTGTGTGAAAGAAGAAAAGTAATAAACATCCAAAAATATTTGGTTGCAAATGCGAATTTCTACAACCAAACATTAAATTAAATCAGTCATATGTATAAGTAAAACAACACGCATACATCTTGTAACAAAAACTCATAATAATCCTTAAAAATATATACAATAACATAATTTTTCTAAAAACAAAACTTAAAATGTAAAATGTGAGGCACTCCTGAAATAATATATTAAAATAAATTATTTGTAAGACCAATAAGTCATGATGAACTCTCAGTGAAGTCAAACAAAAAATTCATCCAAAAAGTTTTAGCAGGCACAAATTACACTGATAAAAATAAACAAAATCACTTTTTAAAACATTTCCATATAAGTTACCCATATCAAAGTTGCACAGTAAGTAATTGAAAATAATTAAATTAAATAGAATAAATAGGCCTTTTACTCAACTACTGAGAAAATAAAAGTCTTTAAGACTTCTAGAAAAAACATTGCTCAAAAAAATAAGAAAGAGAAATTACACTTAAATCTTCTAAGGCTCTTTAAAAATGCCAAAACAGCCACTTCTGTACTTCCAAGAAAAGACCCCTCAAATAACAACCTGTGGTAACATTTTCGCTGCTTCCTCTAATTAAAAAAATGGGCAGTGATCAGGCCTCTCTATATTTCTTTTTATTTCAGGAGTGTGATGTTTTATGTTCCTCTGCACACATCAGTCAGTCAGGCAGAAACGCTGCTTCAGGTTATTTCATCCTTTTTAATCAAATTTAGTTGCTCTGAAAAAAAAACAACAACAAAAAACAAAAACAGACAGAGAGCAACAAAATAGTACAGATTTCATACAAGTGAACGCTAACAACAAAAAAGTGCAAAAAAGTAAAAACCCCAAAATAATTTTTTACAAAACCAAAAAGTTAAATGGACAGAGATTTAATTTGAAGAAAAAATAAACTCTGAGCCTGGATCAGTCTGCTTCCTGCTGGGAATCAACCCTGTTTCTATTTCTGTTGTTCAGAAACTTAAACATTTCGACATTTTAATATTTGAATGTAATGTGGCTCAGTCAGACCTGCTGGACTGTGTCTGTTCTGTTTTCCAAAAATATTCTTGCTTTTCTGTTAGTTTACTTATGTGTACTATCTGAATGTGTGTCAGCTGTGTGTGTGTGTGTGTGTGTTGACAAGGTCAGCCTCTTTTTGGGCTCCAGGAGGCTTTTATTTTGGTCATAGGTTATATAAGTTCTTGCACTGTAAAAAATATCAGTTTTAAATTTAATGTTGGGAGAAGTTCACCATTCAGCAGTTGATGTTTGCATGGACAGTTGTTTGAATTATCAACAGAAAAATACACAAGAGGTTCATTTTCCATAACTCAGAGACCCAAATTTAAATCATGTTAAATTAAATTCAACTGCAGCTCATTTACAGTCAGTGGATGATATTTATTTTTCAATAAAAGGCCCAGAACAGATGATAATTTTAATAATAATAGAAATATTCATCAGTGTCATTTAATATTAACATCAGTGGTGAATGGCAAGATTGTAGACCTTTATAGTTTAAAAAGTTTTTATTTCCATTCAACTGAAATAATTTACATCAAGGTTTCACCTTTCCATGTCTGAAATCTTATATTTTTATATTATTTTGCTCAGTTGCTACATATCAGCCATAAATGGATATTTTGCAAAATATCATCCACAGTATCTGCTGCCTCCTGTTCTCTACTGGAGCTTCTATTTGCTTTATTTTTGCAAAGGCAACATTTATTTGATCGGGATTGTGTTGCAGAGCTCAGACAGCACAGACCTGAGAGGACGGGCCGATCAATACCACAGTGATCGATACTTTCATAGTCAAATGCTACTCATTTGGTGTGTTTATTGAAAAAATGCAATATTTTATTTGTTTTTCAAATGCAGTCACAAGGCTTTCGCTGATGTAAGATGCACTTTAGCGCTTTGTACGCTTTCTAATTTATTTTGATGTTTTTCTTTGTAAACAGTCAGGAAGAGATCAATAAAAGTAGATTTGCAAAATTACTATTATATATTATTATTTTAAAACCTGCATAATGCTGATTCAAAAATTTAACATAATTTTGAAAAGTTATTTTTCTTTCAGTGTTTTCTGACATTTTTATTTTGTGCTAAAACTTTTATGGCCGCTAAACCACAGCTGCTATTCTGTTGAAACAAAATATGTTGATCTCTACCAAATAATAATTTCAAAATGAATTCTGAATTATTTAATGAGGAATTAAATATTTTTTTATGAGTATGAGAAAAAAAAATCTGATGCATATAAGCAGTACACTGAAATGAGCATGGTTTGGTGAAAAGACATCTGTGTTTTTATCTTTGAACTTACATTTTGGGACACGTTGTAAATGAAATGCTTAGACATTTTAATTTTCTAAAAAGAAAGGTTAAAGTTCTGGGCTGCAAATAGAAAAAGCAGGCTTTTTTATGAAACCTGTCACATGTTGCAATAAAATCACAGAATTAATTAAAAAATAATGCTGTCATGAAACAAAAATTTGTAAAAACAACAACAAAACAAACAACAAAAAACACCTGGTTGTCTTTTCACTAAAACCTTTGTATCACACAACAAACATTAATATCAGTATCAGATTGTAAATGGTGGCCCATCCCTCACTGCTGTGGTCAGCTGATGCAAGGTTTTTTTTTTTTGTTGTTGTTGATGTTTAAAAAGAAAAATGAAAATGAAAAAAGTTGCATATATATCAGTTGGCTGAAAACCTTGTATCTCCAATTTTCTTGATTTTTGTCTAAGTTGGTGAATTAGGCCTACGCTGTTCTGAATTGTAACCAATTTCAGCTCAAGTGCATAAAACTAACTAAAAGATAATTCCAAAAAGTGCTCTATCACCCAACTTAAAATAAATGAAACTAAAAGTGTCTCAACTGAGTCTTACATGGATGAAGACCATGAGATGATTTTGAAAGCACTGGTAATTTGAAGCCAAGATTATTTTCATGAAACTGTCTCTAAGGACAAGAACAAAAAAAAATGGTATTTTGGAGATACAAGTTTTTCACCTGACAACAGTTGTGTGTGTGTGGGTGTGTGTGCGTGTGGGTGTGATGCAGGGCCTGAGTATTCTTTAGAGCCGTTCGGTTTGTTTTCTCAGAGAAACAGAGCTACAACGGCAAAAAAAAAAAAAAAAAAAAAAAAAAGTTTCAGCATTCAGAGGCCTCCATACACTCAGCCCCCACCGGTCACTTTAAAACTTTCAGCGGGTCATAAAAAAGGGATGGCGGCGGCAAAAAGTGATGTTATTTGAAAATTAGCAGGCTGTTTGCTGGAACGGCGGCCCTTAGCGCACATGCGCAGGAGGTTTTACGCTCAGTGCCCAGGCCTGGAAACGCACACCTACCCACACACACACACACACACACACACACACGATCAAACCAAAATCAACTGAAGTGAAAAAAGGACAGTCTGGGCTTTGATAATGAACAGAAAACATACAAAAACGCGTTGTTTTGCATAATTTTATATGAAGAGTTCTATTCCAAAAACATTTGTATCCACTTCTTTATTTACTTTTTTTCTTATTTAAAGGGGCGGTTTAAGTCAAAAATCCAATGTTTAGCACTGTATAGCAGTGTATAGGATATCTTTATTTTGGAAGGAAACTCTTCACAGAGAGCAGTTGAATTATTCATATTCATTGTATTATTATTAGGCCTGTCTGGGGTCAAACCTGAGTAGAGATATGATTTGTAGGCTTATTTTTCCTCTCAAAACCCCTGATTGTTTCTGCTTCTGATTTTAAGGCTTCATTTATTCATCATGTACTTATTCAAAAGTTTTTCCTCCCAAAAAAAGAGAAAAGAAAAAGTTTTGATTGTCTTTTTTTCTCCTTGATTGTCTCAAAATTCATAAATAATTATTAACCCTGTAAGTCACCACCCTCCCTCCCCCTTTTCCTCAATACTGATTAGTATGCACTGACAAATAGAATTTAAATACATTGTACAATAAATACAAAACATAAATAAAAGACTCAAAGAAAGTACTGAAAATCTTTGTACAAGATATAAATAGCTTGAAATATACTTATAGCGTTACCTTTGGCAAGTCTAGTTTACAGTTGTACAACCCGCGGGTAACAAAAGTTTGTCCCTTTTTCAATAGAATGCGAACAAAATAATCAAAATAAACCCGTTGCACTTCGGGGCAGAATATGGCCAAAAAGTTTCACTTCATATATATTTTTTGCGATCAGTGTTTGATATTTACCACTTATTTTTGCCCTTAACATGACGTCTTTTGTGCGTCCTCGTCCCGGTGCCATCGATGAAGAGGTGATGGTGATGGGGGAGGAAGGGTGAGGGAGGGGTGGGGAGTTCAGTTTAGGAAAGCGTTTGGGGTCACCCTCTTTTGATGGGATAGCATCCCAGGAAACCCTGCGGACACGCCCGGGGAGAAGGCCGGTAGGGAGCTGTTTCTGAGGGAGTCCGATAGCAGGGACTGCGGGGAGCTCGTGGTCGCTAGGCCGCCGAACCCCGGTGCGCCCTGCTGGAGATGCGGAGGCGGGGGAGGCGGTGGAGGCGGCGGTCCTCCTCCCGGCGGCCCCTGTGCCGCTGCAGCAGCGTGTTGGGTCCCTGAGACGAAATATCCGGCAGTCTGCCCGGAGAGCAGTCCGACCGGCGACGTGCTCATCCCATAACTGTTCGTCAAGCCCAGCGCCCCAGCGGCCGACCCGCCGAGGATGGACCGCCCCAGGTCCCCGTTGCTCAGCTGCTCCACCGCGGGCAGCAGCGACCCATAGCCGGCTGCCTGGTTCAAAAACCCGGGTGAGGATCCGTTGTAATGCGGGTGATGGTGGTGGTGATGGTGCAGGGAAAGAAACGGAGAAATCTGCCAGTAAAGCGGGTTGTTCGCCCGTTCGTTAATCCCCAAGCCGAGAGGAGCGAAGCGCAGCCCGCGCTTCATCGCCAGTTTGCCCCGGGAGGTGGCGGAGCGCCTGCGGAGCTTCCCGGTAGTCCCCCCGATGAAAACGTCATCGCTGCTAGGGTCCAGCATCCAGTAGTTCCCCTTCCCCGGGTCGTCGTAGTGCCTGGGCACCTTAACGAAGCACTTATTGAGGCTCAGGTTGTGCCGGATGGAGTTCTGCCAGCCCTGCTTGTGCTCGCGGTAATAGGGGAAGTTTTTCATGATAAACTCATAAATGCCGTTCAGCGTGAGCCGCTTCTCGGGGCTCTGCCTGATGGCCATCATGATCAGGGCGTTGTAGCTGAACGGAGGCTTGTCATATTTTCCGTTTTTCCCGCTGTTATTACCGTTAGTATTCTGCTCCTGTGTTGCCTTGGCGCCGTCCCCTCCTCCGCCTCCTCCTCCGTCCTCCTCCTCTTCCCCCTGCTCCTCCTTGCCCGGTTTCTCCGGGTCCAGAGCCGCGGCCGTGGAGTCCACCTCCGGCGGGTCCAGCGACTTTTCAGAGTCGGAGCCCGGTGAGGGAGAGAGGGTCCCGGGTATACCGGCGACCGCAGCGGCGGAGTCCGGTCTGTCGCACTTGGAGGGCAGCAGGAGGCTCTTGATGCTGAAGGAGGAGGACCGGTGGACGGTCGGCGGGTCTTTTACATCCTCCATGCCCGGTGGCGGGTCTCCCAAAAACTAGGAATAAATAATAACAAAAAATAATAACACACAACTCCAAGCTCGTCCACCTCCGTTATCCGGGCTGGAAACGAAAGAGAGACAGAGAGGAGAGAGAAAGGAGGGTCAGGATGAGAGAAGCATGGATGGAGGAATGGAGAGAGAGAAAAGAGACAGACAGGAAGAGAGAGAGAAAGACAGAGAGAAAGAGGGAGGGAGGGAGAGAGAGAGAGCGTGGCTTGGATGTGGAGAAATTAGTAATTAAGGAGGTTCCGACTCGCGGCTACATCAGGGAGAGGAGGAGCTTCTCTAAGTTGGTGATTTTGTCAACAAATCCTCTTTTCTGCTTCTTCCTCTCCGTCCTTCCTTCTCTAAACTGAGACTCTGGACGACCTTTAATGTCTCCAACAACACAAACCTGTCATTTTTATCTGCTCTCTTTAATCTCTCTCTCTCTCCCCCTCTTTCGGTATTTACGCGCGTGCGCGTCTCCCTAAATTCGCTCATGTAATTGTGCCGTGTGTCATGCGCCCTCCTCTCCGGTGCATGTGTGCGTAAAATCCCCGTTCCGAGCTTGTGCGTAAAAGCGCACGTCTGTCTGCGTGTGCGCGCGTAAAAGCGCACGGGCGGTCGGGGCAGGCAGCCTCCACGGCTTTGTTTTCTCAACGACAATAATAGTTTGAATTCATGTCGGCAAACACAGCGCGTGCACGCTCGGCGTGCGTTCATGTGTGTGTTTTCGTGGGGGGAGGAGGCGGGCTGAAGCACTGAGCGCGCACTATTGTCTACTAATAAAAATCATTGTGCCGGCCAGAGAGAGAGAGCGAGAGAGAGAGAGAGCGCCTAGAGGCGGCAGGTCTGATGCTGTAACCAGAGTGCCTCCTGTCGGTAACAGTCAGTACTGCAGCACAAAGACCTCTGTTTATTTTCTGATTGGTGTAAACGCGCTGATAATAATAATAGATGACCCACCTAACTTGTTTCCCTAAACGTCCCTTCAGATGTTAAAATAAAGTGGTATATATCCTGTACCATCTTGTTCCAGCTCTTCATTAAGGCTTAATGTAAGTGAGTCAAACACCAGACTTCATATTTTTATGGCTGTACCCAGGGCCTTAGCTGCTAGTGAGGAGACTGAGGTCTGACCTCGCCATTGCACCTGGGAATCCGGTAATGTAACGACCTGTGGAGGAGTTCACTTTAAACAATAAAATATAAACGGTTACACTGGTTTTTAAGCCAATCTATGCTTAGGTGTTTAACAATAAGTAAAATTAAAACAAACTGAGGGGAGTTAGTCATCGTCCATCAGTTTGTACCCCTGTGTGTGTGTGTGTGTGTGAGGGGGGGGGGGGGGATTCTCTGAAACAGGTTTAAGATGATCATGGAGGACACAGTTTACAGAGACTATGACTTACGTGTTAAATACATGAATATAATATCAAAGCGCAGTGTCTCCTCAAACATTTTGGGGGCGGGTGGGGTTGTGATGGGAAGAGTTGGGGACACTTCGCCTCAGTATTTTGGCCACTGGCGCGGGCTCCGCCATTTTATCAAACAGAAAAGATAAAACACGGAGACACACACAAATAAAAATGAAAATAAAATGCAGCCATACGTGTTATCTTTAGTAAGTTTAGTTTTTCTCTACTCTAATTGAAAATAAAGTTCTGTAGGTGTGAACAATGATCAAATAATAAGAGGTTGTTTCAATGATGGAGAGACTGTAATGTATTACATAAACGTAATCTATTATTTATTCATTAAATTTTGAGTGTGTGTGCGTGTTAAGCTGCTGCTGCCCTCTTGTCTGTATAGGCCTATAGGAGATAAATAATAAAAGAGGAGAAGCTGCAGACTGTCTAGCAATTTCATTTCAGAAAAATAAAAATCTATGTCCAGACAACATTTAGTAATGCCTTTTTTTGGGTGACTATTTTATCCTGAAATTCAAAAATAAAAAGCCAGAGCAGATAGAGGCCACGGGGCGCGGACGCTGCTGTCTTGTCGGTCCTCGGGCGGGCCCGCGGGCCATAGTGGGAGGCCTTCCTCACTGCCACGTGCGTCTCTTTCTTCCCAGTTAGTTAATGAATCAGAACAGCTGTTTTTCCGACTACAATGCACATTGTAATTATCACTGTTATTATTGCTGTTGTTGTTGCACCTCGGCACAGGTAACAGAGGTTGCGTCTACAGACTTCCAGGCTTCTTCCCCCAGCAGGTGAGTGCAGGTGTTATGTGTCGGCTGCACGTGGTGTGGTGATTACATTTTATTGTCTGTCTGCATGGTGCCATGTATTAATGCGCTCGTTGTTTTCATAATAAAATTTCACATGTTGTTAACAAGGGTCCAGCTATGAAATGACATTAAGCTGAAACATATGGACAGTAAATGAGCTGCTGGGCCCCTTAACTCCCTTTGTCCTGACACACTCTGTGTACTGTTTTTCTTTACGTGGCCTCAGCAGTGCTGGAGGAAATATTTAGATACTTTACTCAAGTAAAAGTAGGAATACAAATACTTAGTTACATGCAAAAGTGCTGCATTCAAAATATTACTTAAACAAAAGTACAGTGTTTTTAGTAGCGTGTATTTTAAAAAAGCAAAAATAAAAGTGCTTATTATCAGAAACACTCCATTCAGAGTGTTATATCATTAATAATACATTATTGGATATTGTTTATGCTGTAATTTGTCTGCGTGTAGCCAATTTCAGATACTTTAGACACTACAGATTAGTGAGTGCAGTTCAGCCACTGGGTCCTATGTATGGTAATTAAACACATTCATTTAGGAATGTTAAATGTATAAATACAAAATTGTCAGAGACACACTTCAATGATGAGACCCTCTCTAATGATCAGTCAGTAAATCTGGATCCCTCTTAAAGCCTTTGTGTGTTTTATGGCTGCATACTCCCAAACTGTCATTATAGAGTAGACGAGTTGACCCTCAGGAAGTCTGGAGCTTTCTGGGTGCCTGGAGTTTTGCCCGGCTGCTAATCCAACCCTGGATCTGCTACTGGCGAGGAAGCTAGACAGTTGATACAAATGGCAACCTTATTCTTCTAAACATATTTTCCAAGCCACGATAATGATTTCACTGTGGAGTCACAGCTATAAAATAAGAAATCTGACAGATTTCTGACTTCTTCAGCAAAACTAAAGAAGTTTTTCTGTTTATTTATTCAATAAGTAACAGTTCCAACCTCTAATGTAGAGAGAGAGACACAGCTGTAGTCTGGTAAACAGGAATTACTTGAAGGGAGGAAGTGGTCAATCTGTTCATTTATAGACAATCATTGAATAGATACTATTCTGATAATTCATTAATCACTCGTTATTTTCAATTATTTTCTAGTTCCAGGTTCAGCATCGTGATGATTTGCTGTTTTTCTCATATCAGTGGTTCATTAGTCAAAGTTCAAAACAGTTGAAATCCCATCAAGTTCATTGTGATGTTTTTAAGTTTTCAGTTTAATTCCACAGGTGACAGTTATTGACCTTCAAGCTTAACATATTCCATGTACATGTAAATATTAGTTGTAGGATAACAGATTTTACAAGCTGCATTCACTGACACACACCAAGCTCAATGATCAGTGTTTGTTTACACTCACTGCAGATTTTGTATGACAACAGAGCTGAAATCCAGATTACCCACCCACCCACACACACACACACACACCCACACACACACACACACACACACACTCTTCCTCCTCCAATCTGCCATATTAAATCTCTGCTGTGTTTTAGTGCCAGATGGTGTTTCTGTTTAACTGGTTCTGAACCTCCAACAAAGTCTCTGTTTTGGCTGCATTCACAAGCATGGAGAAACAAACACACACCTCTGACACAGTTACTTTATTAATATGAACCAGCAGTCAGGGCATGAGCAAGCCTGCAAACTCAAGTGGGCAGTTTCAACGATCACACAATGACACATCCTACAGACAGAACAAGTACTGTATTAAGAGTATTAAGGGTACAGTAGCCAGGATGTGCCTGTGTGACAAAATTATGAACTTCACTTCACAATGTAGCACTTTCAGATGGTCGCCACTGTTGCTGGGCCAAACAAAGCTAAGTTTAGCTCACTATTGTAACTCAGTAAAACAGCAACATTTAAAGTAACTAAAGCAAAAGGGGGTATTTTATTGAATTACAAACATGTGGTCATTCAGCTCCTCCTGACCCCCAATATAAATCCACACATGAGCCACATTTTTCATTGAAAACACAATTTTTTCCAAAAAGTGACAAGTTTGCAGCCTTAATCAGAAAAAACAGGCAATTAGGCCCACACTATACAGGCCTGTACTGTAGTTGTGAGCACACAGTTTTCCTGTACAATGACTGTTTAACATTAACAACAACATTTAACATTTCAGGTGCGCAACATTTCAGTTTTACCTCCAAATAAAAATCTGGCCGCTTATGTTCTTGACCTGTGTTACTAACTTGTTTATGTTATTATTACACATAGAAACAATGGGCAAAACTACAAAGGTGAACAAGACCCTCAACAGACAAGTCCCAAATGTTGCTTATACTATTGATTGTGCTCTTACATTAATGATTATGGGTTTAAGCACTTACTTTAAGCCAAGCAACCAGTACTGTAATCTTGTGACGTAAGGGTAAATTCTATCCATCTATACATCTTCATTATCTGCTTATCCTGTGGTGTAGGGTCGTGGGGGGCTGGACCCTGTTGCATTCTGGGAGATGCAGAGTTCTCTCTGGACAGGTTGCTACTCCATCAGAGGCAGTGTGGCTCAGGAGGTAGAGCGGTCGTCTAGTAACCAGAAGGTTCTTGGTTTGACCCCTGGTTCCTTCAGAGAGTGTTGAGAGTTTTGAAGTGTCCTTGAGCAAGACACTAACAGGACTCAGTGAGGGGGGTTATATGAATTATAAGAATTGGTTCTTAATATTTGGCCTTGTAATTGTAATGTATAATTTGTTTTAAATATTCTGTGTATGCAGCGGTTGGTTGTTGTAGGTGGTTCAGTTTTCAGTTTGGGCTGTAAAAAGTCTGCTTTGTTGTAGAACTTGGCTTATTACAGTGTGCACAAAAAGTTTATTTTAATTTAAAAGGTAATATAGATGAAAACTGCTAC
This sequence comes from Lates calcarifer, assembly GCF_001640805.2. Classification (NCBI taxonomy): domain Eukaryota; kingdom Metazoa; phylum Chordata; class Actinopteri; family Centropomidae; genus Lates; species Lates calcarifer. The sequence goes on from NC_066848.1 coordinate 20,318,708, forward strand.
ATGAGCGTCCTTGAGTCATTATAGTCTCATAAACTGCAGTGTGAATAATGTGGACCTGCCTCAGTTTACTGGACTGTGGTGACCCAGGATGGTTGGCTGACTCCGGTGTGTATGGAAGGCTGAAAAAAGTCACACTGCTCTGACCTCAGTTTGTGTCTGTTGAAGAGATATTATCTTGAGATGTGAGGTTGTGGAAGTGGAGTGAACAGTGAGTGAATTCTGCTTTACTCAGTGTGTCCCTGCTGGCGAGCAAACACCAGCTAACAGCTGTCTGCAGATATCAGGCTGATGTTCTGTCAACACAAACAGTGCTGATGAATTAGTGAGCAGACTTTCAGTTTCTGTCCCGTCTGTGCTCACAGTGATCATTAATGTAGATGTCTGCACTTACTTGAAGCATCTGCTACTGACAGTCAAGGAAAAACAATGTCGCTCACTTTGAATGTAGAAGAAATTTACATTCCCATGAATTCTGCAAAGCACCTAACACAGCATTAGTCTTTATCTGATGTAACCGGATCATCAAGAATTGAATCAAACTGAAACTAATCGATTCTGGACCTTGTGTATAAAAGGTGAAAGGTGTTCCTGTTTGTGGTTGGTCCTCTTTGTTTCCATGCTACAAATGAAGCTCACCAGAATTCAATTGGAACTGGACTGAGATCACAATGAAGAGGAAAGTCTCTGTCCAGTTGTTTGGTTCACACTAGCATTGTACCAGTAGCTTTTGTACCATCCCAAACAAACCAAACCAATGGACCAGAGTTCCAGACCAGAGGACCCCACAGGTCCAAAAAATTCATGCCTGAACCTAAAACGACCCACAAATGTACTATCTGGAACTGTACTAGGCCAGTCTATTACTTGAAACTGAATGCCAGATCCAAACCCATACAGGGCTTGAATATTAGTTGAAAGCTGGTCCTGGGCCCACATAGAACCAAAAAATTTCACAGATGATTGCTATTAACAAGTTAATGTTAATTTACAACTTTTCCAAACAATTTAAATAATCCTGTGCCTGACTGTGATGTTTACATGTAATCCATCCTCCTTGCCCAGAAAGTTGGTATAATACATCCAGGTTTTCTGCTATTCCTTCCTGCTGACCGAAACAGCATGGCTAATCCACTGGTTATTTCAGCTTTAACAGTGACACCAACTCATTTAGAATCAGCTTTGTTGCATCTAGCTTAATAAAAAGGACTTTGACTGTTTACCCTTTTGAACTATGATAACGATTGCCTGTTTATTGCCACTGCTGCAAATGTTAGCATTGCTAATTTGCTGTCATTATATGCTCTGTGAGATGAGTCTGACCTCTGCTCTCTGACTCTGCACCTCCTGAGCAGGGGTACTCACTCAGGTCATTTGGTACCACCTTGTGACCATAAATGCACTTCTTATTCACTCAGTGCTTCAGTCATGATCAGCACTGACTGATCATGGACGGGTTCTCTCAGATCCACCTGGGTATTACACGTAATGTTAAACAGACCTGGAACCTGCAGCCACAGAATGAAACCAGACTTGGACCTGTTTGACCACAGGAAAGGTGGATCTGAACATGTGCAGTTCCCAGGTCTGATCTCAGATTGGTTTTCAAGTCCAAGGGGTCAGGTGGATCCATGACCTCTAAGCAATATTGTGCACTTGTAATGGTGGACCTTGTGGTGGTTAACAAATGCAACGGTTCCTTTAATTTCACTCTGACAGAAGAACCTTGCTGAATTCTTCTCCTCTGTGTGCAGACTCTGGTCTGTGCCCTGCTTCATCTCCACAGTCGGACAGTTTCAGCATTGCCCAGTGGTGTCAGTTTTTCCGCTGGCCAAGCTTGCCACCAGCTGCACACATTACAGCACTGTTGCCAAAACAGCACAAGTATTTATGAGCAGCTTTTAAGAGTTACATTATCATGAGTCTGGTCTCACAAAACATGAACTTGGCTGACTCCTCAGTCACTCGCCAGATATCATAAGCTCTCCATTGAGAAGGGAGACAGAAACCTGATGTAACCTCCCTGCTTTCCTATTACTGTTTTTACAGTACAGCTCCCTCACATGTAGCCTGTACAGAGCACTGCAAACTTCAGGACCAACTGCTGTTTTCTAGGAAGAATCACGTAGAGGGTCTGATCTCTTATTGATTTCACCTGTGAAATCCAATTTAGTCACCAAGGAGAGGAGACACTGGAGGAAAGAGATTTAAATCTCCAGCTGAGGCAGGGATTCAGTCAACAGAAGTTAGGCTGAGTATCAGTTCACTATTGGGAAGCAGACACTTGACAAGACCTTAGTGTCAGAAGGTAAAACATTTTTTTTACTCTGCAAAACGCTTTCTGACTGTCCTTTTCTGTTTGTGGCTCACAGCACCAAGGCCCCTGGTTCCTGGTTTCATTCTTAAAGTTTAAATAACCTAAAACAGCTGCTCACTGTAGTTTTTAACCCAAGAAAAGGAGGAAATAGTGCGTTTGCAGGGGACTATTTTTAATGGTGGATTAATCCATATTTCAGATTCAGATTCAGATTTCTTTATTGTCATTCAAACATTACATCGAAGATGCACTGCAGAACGACATTACATTGCATCAGGCCACAATAAAAACAGGTAGATAAAAACACAATCAGTTGAAAAATATATAAATATAGTAGAAAAATATAAATATAACATAAATAGAAATACACCCATAGTAAAGATGTGTGGAAATAAAGTGCCAGTGTTCAGTAATTGCATTATGTTGCTGCGTATTGTACTATATGTGTGATATGGCTGAGGTCTACTCAGCATATTGCAATTTCATAGCGTGTGTCATGTGGTGTTCGACTTCAGTAAATCTGTAGTGTTTGAGTCCACAAAGTCTATGTTTTGTACTGTGGGCAGTAGCAGCAGGCTGTGCCGATTGTACATTTTTCTTTCCTCGCTACTCTGGTAAGGAATGGCATGTTTATCTGTGTTTTTGTCGTCAGCCCATGCAGCTGCAGCTGACATGGGCACCGCCATCTTCTTCCATTTGGTGCTATATTGAGTATTTGGGGCAGCAGGACAGTGTATGTGGAATTGAGTCAAAGAGTATGTTTTCATTGTAATGAAAGAACATGCCACCCGGTGCAACTTTTACATTTCATAATTTGATTCACAGGTATTAAATTGGTCAAAATTATTGGCAAAATTCCACAGTAGAAGATATAACAGATTTTTTCATCATCGGTGCACAGGGCAGAGTGTAGATCTTTGCAGTGCAATATTTCATACTGGAAAAAAAAAACATTAGACTTTGAATGTTTTCCAGATGACTGATGAAAACCACATACAAAGAAAATCTTATGTGTTCTGTGTAATGCTAGTAAATCATGAATGTCCATATAAAATAATGATATCACAGTATAAAATAATCATGTCACCACCACCACTGCATGTATATATATCAAGGGCTACATGTGTAAGTGGAACTAAATGGGAAAAGGAAGGCATTAACACTGACAAGATTACAGGTTAAATTCCCACTGAGACCAGCTGGTCCTTCACAGCCTGTTTGCAGCCTTGATACTGTATGTTCTAGCAGCTCGCATGAAATCATCCAAGGAGCTGCATACACATCACATTCAGTGAGATGAATGTACAGCCTGAGGACTGTTGAGATGTTCATTTATCAAGTCTTCAAGACAGATTTTCTTGTTGTTTATGTATCAGCTGATCAGTTAGTGTACATGCAACATTAAATCCTAAATGAACCTGCTTGCACATAGTTTCAACATAATTCCACACAGTAAATTCTGACTTATCTGCAGGGAGTGATACACAAAATCTGAATGCCCTTCCTGCCCTATCACCCAGTTCTAGCACTGGAAGAAAAGCTGTGTTTAGCTATTGATGGTGGTTTTCAAAGTTGGATACTTGGGGCCCCTGTCAGACCAAACTGAGACAACACCCAACACCACCTGTCTACTTTAATTACAATATAGTGCAACAACCGAAGAAAACTTAAAAACCTGATGATTTTCAGATAAGTTCTGCAGTTATAAGGAGTGCCATTTTTTTCTTACCTCTAAGCAGATTTCCATCCATCCATTATCTATACTGCTTATACTTAGGGGTCATGGTGGGGCTGGGGCCAATCTCAGCAGACATTGGATGAGAGGTGGGGTACATCCTGGAACAGATCACCAGTCTATCGCAGGGCTGACATATAAAGATAAACAATGATTCAAACTCACATTCATTCCTATGAGCAATTTAGAGCTAAGCAGATTTATGGATGTTTATTCAAGATGGACATCATAACGATGATAATGAAATTTGTGTATATCACATTGTGTCCAAAAATATGTATATCATGTCTTTGTGTTCAAATTTGCCTGAGTTATGATGTGATGGAATTCAGCTCTCCATCACAGTTGAAATGCCTCTGTTCTACAGGAACAGTGGTTTGTTGATTTGCTTCATAGAGGCCACAGTATTTTGTGAACCAGGAAAACTATGTCAATTAATTCATCAATAGTTTGTGGACAACTATGATGAGATATGACATTCTGTCCTTTGGTATGAACGATCATCAACGCTATTTTTCAAGCATGAGCTGCCTCTCCAATTCTACAGCAATGTCTCTGACCTCTGTGGCGGGTCTTTGACTGACCTCTGTCATCGCAGTTTCGAAGACTGTAGCTGCAGCTGTCGTCACTGACTGGATTTCCAGGACCACTGACGCTCTTGCTGGATGTTTGACAAAGACCTCTCAACCTGATTTTTTTTCTTTTCAGGTACCTGTGCTGGTCTGTCATCCGCCTAGATTGGAACAGACTGTGACAGATATGGCAGCAACATCGGTGAGCGGTTTCTTATTGGCTTATCGGTCTGACATGATCCAGCTCAAAATGGTTTTAAGTTTACATCAAACTGTTTCACAAAGAGGAGGAGGGGGAGGAGGACGGCGTCTATGGAAGAGATGTGAGGACACTGGACGGGAACTTACTTCCTGTCAAAGCATGTTAAGAGCATGGTGGGTGTACTGTACTGTGGTAACTCCCTCTGGAGAGTACAGTGCAGGGAGGAGATGGGTCCTGGTCCTCCATGTTGGCGATATTATTACAGCCTGAGCCGTTACACCGAGAGACGCCAAACTAAATCAGGCTGACTCGCCGGCAGCTTTGGGGTCATCTGGAGTTTACAGCTATTAATAGCACCGAGTGTTGGAGTAGAAACCCCCACTGAACACATATGATGCTCCTCCCATACACCAATACACAGCTACACACATACACACACGATGAATATATTTACAAGTACATTCATACATGCAAACCCCCGCAAGGCTTGTCCCACGCACACAAACATGCACACACTACTAGGGAAAATAACACACTCTTCATTGAGAGAATGAGGTGGTGGAGGAGGAGGGGGAGGAGGACGACGAGCCCGGTTGGCACAGCGACCCAGCATCCACGTTGCCATGAGGCACAGAGAAAACGAAGCGTCCGTTACAGATCAAAACATTCGGTTGATTCATTTTGGGATGTTTTTCTTTCCTCCTCCTTTTCCCTCCCACCTTCTCCATCCCTCCCTTTCTCCCACTCCCTCTGTAGTGTTTGGGATGCTCACACACTGACCTACATTGGTAAAACTGCTGTTTGTGAGATTGCATGTGTGTGTGTGTGGTTGGCAGCTTCAGGTTTGTAAGCGTGTATGAGGGTTTGTTTGTTTATGCCTCTGCATACATGCACTTAATGTTTGCATGTGTGTGTATGTATGTGTATGTGTGTATGTTGGGACAATACATTTTTTATGATAATGACAATACATTTTAAAAACTAAAACAATTTTAAACTAAAATAATGAAGAAGAATTTTAAAGTAAAACAGAGGTGTCTTGCATAGATGTTTTATATTCACAAATGTCTCACCTTTCAGAAACATCTCACTTTTTCTCAGGGTGGGCAATGACTGGGAGCCACATCACTGCTACACAACAGAGAGGAAGAAAAAAAATAGACATTGTCCCATTTCCGCAAGGAGCAACATAAGTCAGCATGCCTGAGTCATGTACAGGTAATGCTACATTCTAAGCATCTTTCTTGGTAATCTTACATTGGTGTTCATTTTGAGTTTGACTTGCAGGTTTGGGTGCTTTACAGCTGCTAGTGCCTGCATGTCGGGCCAGAGTCAGCATTGAGCAACACAGTTGCAGATGGAGACACTGATAGATGACTAAAATGTAACAGTAACACAGAGTTTACCAACAGACTGTCTCAACAGTGTTTTAATTCTTTTCCTCACAGAAAGATGAGAACCTCTGATTAATAACCAGTGACTCAGCAATTCATCGTCCAGCTGCAGATTTCCACCACAGCTCAACTGTCTCTCCTGAAGCGTGAGTCTCTTAGTCAGCAACATATCAGGTAAACCAAACCGTTACCTTGTGTTTTATTAACTACCACAATATCATGACACACATTTTACACTGATCACAAGATCTGTTAACAAAGCAGATTTCAACATGCACACACTCTTTGCAAAATATTGTAATTTGCTTATATTTTGTGTTTTTTGCATAATTGAAAGAACAGCCAAGAAGCTAACCCTCTGTTAGCTTTTTTTTGCTCTTCTTCTTATGCAATCTGCCTTTTGTGTGCTGCTGCCTGATGTGCACGTGCTCGGTGATTAGCAGGTGTTTCTACTTCTGCTGACTCTAAACCAGCTCGAGGTCTCCCTCATGGACTACCATATAGCCCGCTATAAAACCCAAAGCAGATTAATGGGTCAGTTCAGTGAAGTTCATCCAGGGTTCAAGTGAAGGTTCAAATAGAGTTCAGCCGAGCGGAGACGGAGGGGAGGGGAGGGGAGGGCCCGAGCCTGAGCCACTCTGCTGGAAAACACTACAGACTGAACAGAGATCGAAACACAGAACCATAATAACACAAGAGCACAGAAACACAGAACCATGAAAATAGAATAATTCAACACTACTAAACACAGAATAGTGACATGAAATCTCAAAATAAAGTAGTACGTACTGTAACATTATGGTTGACAGAAAGTATGATTATTAGCTTGTTCCTGCTCTTCACCAAAGCTGTAGATAATTAGAGTGAATTACTGAAACCCAAGATGCCATTTTGCAGCACCAGAGTTGTTACTTTTTATGCAAACTTTGAGCTATTGTTGAAATAGAGAAAAAATTAAAACCCAATCTCCAATAATTGAGAGGGTAACTGCTATATTTATAGGTGTATGAGGCTGTTTCTAAAATGCATCTGACCCATTGCATGAGCTGTTGGTATACAGCTCCTAGTCAACATGCTTCATTGAGGCAACCATGACTCACCAAAAACTGTATATTTTGCTTCTTGTCTGTGCAAATTTCTTCACACGCTGATATTTGTCTGGTAGTAGCTGGACACACACACACACACACACACATGCACACACATTTGCTTTAAACGGCAGTTTAAACGGTTCTCTGAAACACTGATGCCTACTTTGAAATATAGTGTATGGATGCTGTAAATTATGCATCACAGTGTGAACGTTTGCTGCTGCCACCGCTGCTGGGACCTGCGATTGGCATGAGGTGGGTCCAATATCTGACTTATTCATGACTGTACAGCTGGAGCTCCTGAGACTCAGCAGCACCATGACTTCCAAGCTCAGCATTTAGCTGCAGGGTTTGACTAAGATCATAAGGTCAGGGCCACAGTGAGGTCAGAGGCTGTCTTAGTGGGTTTTGAAATTACAGAATCAGTGTAGAATCTCCAATTAGCAGAAGCTGGGGCTTTCAGTCTGTATAGCCACTACTGTAATCTGTTTACAATGAGCTGCCTGCTAAGCTAATACCTTCCTAGCTGTGTTACGATCTTCTGCATCAACCAGGTGTATGAAACAGTTATTAGTAGCCAGCAGGAAGGAGGATATTCACATGACTACCACATCGTGATGCTCAGCAGAGGGTGGGGACAGATCATTTCCCTGGCACAACTCTCGAGGAAGAGGAAGGTTACCAGGCAAGAGAACTTGCCTCTACAGCAAAAGCACGTTTCTCAACAACAGCAGGGGCTTAGACCATAAATTTGAATGCACAGTAAATGAGTTTCCAGGCAGACGAGGCAGCTTGTACAGTTGTGGATGACAATCAAAATGCAAATCAGCACTGTCTAAGAAAATGGCCCCACAGCTGCAGTGATGTCATCATCATTGTCAATATGGTGACAACTGAGCGTCTTCTTCATCTTGCTGAAGAAGTAGTAGCGTAATGGTAACAAATCAGGTGAATAGGCTGGCTGATGTTGTCCATTTTCTCAGACAGTGCTCACCTACAATTTTCAATCACCCAAAACAGAAATACCATAAAAGTTTTCAACGACAGACTTTCTGCATAATCATTAGAAGAGCTGAACTGGAAGTGCATGTAACTATGGCTGTTTAACTAATCTCCTTCTATGACAACCTTATCACTCATCCAACTCATCCAACTGACAATAACAATAATTATTATTATTATTATTGTGGTTTATTTTTTGATTAATTTTAACATTGTGATTGCATGATTTCGGCATTCATCAGGTTCATTGTTTTTATGTGTCCCCAGAAACCACTGTATTCGGTTGTGCTGTGTGTATTTGCAGTGACAACTTGATGAAGGCCGTCATAAGTAGCAGATCAGAAAACAGTTCAGGGCGGAGGCATTACTAAATATTTTTTCCATTTAAATACATTCATTAAACAGTTTTTTTTTTTTATTTTCTTCTCGGACAGTTTGGGATTCTGTCAGCCTGTGCAGCCAGCTGAGACTTTGTATATCACACTGAGCTAAACAAATAAACTGTATTTGACTTAGCTGAGTATTTGTTTATATAAAAAGGATAAGCATCCTTCATTCCACCACACACACACACACACACACACACACACACATACATAAGCATCCTCTGTGCTGTTTGGACTCTGAGGAGTCAGACACCAACTGACCGGACAAATGTTCTTTTGCTTTTTCTCTCAAACACTGCCGCTAGCTAACACTCAGCTTTGTGTATGTGTGTGTGTGTATGAATGTGTGTTTTGACTATGTGTGTCAGTTCTCCCCCACCCTCCAGGTTTGTATGTATTATAGCGGCCCACTGCTGCTGTGTCCTTTGATTAAGGTCAATTTGGTAACTAGGGTTGGCAACACATCCTTACTCACACACACACACCCCACCCCCCACCCCCCACACACACATACACTTAAATATATACATATATTTCTGCTGGGCCAAATCAACTATTCTATAACGCCTCATTCATCTGTCCTTATAAATGAATGTGTGTATTTATACATGCTTGCCTCGTGGTTTTACTGTAATCAGTGTGTGATATTTTCACGTTTGAGAAAAAGAATAATGGGGAGGTTTAAGGTGAATATAAAATATACATATAATTTCTAGATGAGAATTTTTGTTATTTCCAAAATGACTTCAACATTGTTTTCACATGCTTTAAAAAAATATAGTAAATGGTAATATATTACAAATTAATTCAACTTTTTAAAAATGAAACATCCTGGCTAAAGAATACGACTCAGTTTGGACCTACTGTTCATCCTACCAATAGTGAGTCACTGTAGCATCCAGTCTGCCCTGAAGAGGTTACACTGCTCAGAGGCCATATTCTGACCTCTTGTATTGTAAATGCAGTAATGGCTAAAGCTCTTGGCAAGCGACTATCGCCACCTGCTCCCTGCAAGAAACCATGTTCAGCAGCAAACATACATACAGGCCCTTTAAGCAAAGGAGATTGAAGGTGTTAATCAAAGAGTTTTAGAGGCGCTTCATAGGTTGATTTTCTTACCTTTGACACCAGAGGCTGCCTCCATATGCAGCTTTAATACTAAGCTAAGCTAACCAGCTGCTGGCTTTGGCTTCATGTACTGTATGGGTATGAGAGTGGATTTGAACATCTAACTCTCGACAACAGGGCGTATAAGTGTACTTCTTTATTGATTGATTATTTATTTATTCATATGGAACATGACATATAAATCAACACTTACCTTAACAACATCAATGTAAATGTGTCAGGGTTAGCTGAACAGCTCATTCGCACCTTTAGTCCCGACACAGCAAAATAATAATAAATAATATCTGCACACCCAACATTACAGTTTATCATTCTGACACTATATATCAAATATACTGTATAAGGAATCAGAGATTAAAATCAGCTTCTATTCAGACAGTTGAGCACATCTCTTTTTATAGAGATGAACTGAAACACAATCAGCCTCTGACAGAACTGAAGACCTGCAACATGACCATTAAATATGAGGGCTGCAATGCTTGTGATAAAGACCCATGGGGCTGAATAGGATGTAATATAGGGTAAAGTATACAACAGTAACAAATACAAACTCGATGACCGTAATGTATCTAATATATGTCCTATAGCCTTAATGCATTTGAAGCTGTATGCTGCTGCTGTCGAGTTACATCGAATCAGAAGGTCTACACTGCTTATTGTTTTTCTTACTAAGTGTATGTCTGTCTGTTACCTCATGGAGCTGTGTCTCTGTGTGTGTGTGTGTGTGTGTGTGTGTGTGTGTGTTTGCATGTATAAGGGTTATGCTAAGGCTAACATCCTGCATGTTACTGTGTGTGTGTGTGTGTGTGTTGGATGACATTACTAAAAAGAGTCGACATGTTACACAGCAGTGGAGGCTTTAAACCCTCCAGCATCACACATACACGCTCACACACACTCACACAACCTCTCAGCTTGGCTCTGTGCCCGTATGCATGACAAGACCTCTGGGACCCCCTAAACACACACATATATACACACACACCACCACCACCACCCCCACCCACCCAAACTCGGCAGCCCGGCGCCTAATAGCGCCCAACATCTTCCCCTGACGTGGCTGTGTGTGTGTGTGTGTGTGTGTGTGTGTGTACGTGTGTGTTTGAGGCTGCGGCAGAAAGAACACTGCGACCTAAAAACCCAGCTCAGTGAGAGCGACTGCACGCCGAACAGAAGGCTCATCCAAGTGTAAACACACACACACACACACACACACACATAACCACAGAGAGAGAAGCACATAGGGACAAGTGTGAATGCACACACACACACACACACACAAGGCACGTGGGCACATGTACCAAGTCACACACTCATTTGGACACACACACACAGCAGATGCAGACATATGAATGCACAAATTGACACACTTGAATAGAAGAATATAAATGAATACACACTGTTTATGTGTATGTGCAGTGTCTGCGCTAACTGATATTACAGGTGAAGGACAAGAAATGTGGGCTCACTACAGATGACTGTGAACTGAAGGCTTTGGGCCTTGTTTCATCTTAAAACTAGGATGACTGTAAACTCCATTTTACAAACCTTCCTAAGTTTTAGAGATGTTTTTGACTGGAGATGCTCTTAGAAATGAGTGTAGATCAACAACTGTCTACATCTTCAGGTGCTTTGGATTCTTCAGAAGGCGCCAGAAACTACAGGTTTTTACTGTTCATTAAGTCTATACTTTTTTATATATCATGGATGCTGAGTGATGTTTGATGGAAAAAGAGTCATAGATGATGTTTATAGAAAATACTTGAGTAAAACACAATATACTTCAGCAACTTACTCCACATTGATCTGACACTTTCTATCATTGTTGTTCTCCTATGTCTTCTTGCCTGAGATATGTCTCTCTTCTGACTGAAATGAAAGTTTTCTGAACATACCCTCCCTTTTCTTTTTACTTATGGTGTAGATGTTGTTTGCTGTCAGATTGTTGGTAGAAGCGCTCGTAGGAAACACTCTTAACTGCTAAGATCGATCACTATCAGGAAACATGGCCCTGAACAATTAGCGACATCTGTTGTTTATGACGTTCAGATCACGTGACAAATGGGCCATCTATCTGACAACTGAGCAAGCTTATTTGTTTGTTTTGCTGATGAGTTTATTTAAGACTTATATATCTTGTTTAGCTTTTTGACTTGACCACAACAGCCAGGCCAGCCTTAGAAACGTGACTGTCCATGACTAACTGACTGACTGATTGCATGACAGACTGACTGACTCACTGATGAAGTTACACCACTGGTCAACCAGGCCAAGTGTTGGAGTTTCCCCATTGGCTGTTGCTCTTTCAAAATGAATGGGTGCAAAATGTTTCTATTACATCATCAGGGAGGTGTTAACAGAAGTGTTGCCTTAGCACCTTTATCACTACACTTATGGACTTCTCAGACCCCTTTAGTGACTCATTAAACATCTAGCAACAAATCTAGCAACTATTTTGGACAATCCTTGGCTACTTTCTGTAGAAGACAGTCACCAGTACTGTCCTATGAGCACAAGGTCAGGCTTTCTTTCTGCCAGCATACCTTTCTATCCATCTCATTCAATTGACCATATGGCAGCTGACATATACATGAATGAGCTAACTTTCTCTGTGAGTGATTATTTTAGAGTCTTTAACCTGGTGACTTTGTCAGATGACACTGTGGTTATAAAATCAGGATTTTAGCAGTGCGGAGCAGCAGCTTGGAAATGGCTTGGAAGTGATTATTTCATACTTGTCCCATTCTGTCTGACAACAGAAACAAACAAACATGAATGAACAGTTTCATTGAGAATTCAACTGTATTAAAATACTGTGTATGTGAACACAGAGAGTAGCAGAGAAGCAAATGGATAAAGGGCTAAAACTGGCTTACACCAGGCAGAATGCAAATATGACATAATGTTGTCATATACTAATTAGAGTATTTTGTCATCTAGCCACATTTAGTGACTTTTCAAACGGCTTTAGCTTCTTTCCATTGAAAGTAGTCATTTACATTGGCTCCACACAAGTACGTCCTCAATTACGTCCACTGACCACATGGTCCAGCCATATACTATATTTTGACTTAGTCTTGTTGATAGTCATGATGAAGAGATGACTGTCCACACTATTTTATTTGTTTGTTTTTTACTTGTTCTCTGTGCAATGCTTTTGTGATGATGATTTTATCCAGAGATTCTATGCTTTTACTAATTTACTTATATCCTCTTATTTACGTCCGTGTTTTTATTTGATTGTGATCATTGATTAAATAATCTCACAATTTAATCTGACTGTAAAGCACTGGTCCACATTTGTTGTTTTTAAATGTGTTCTATAAATAAACTGACTTCACTTGATTTACAATATATGAGGCTTCAGCCATCCAAGTTCAAAAAGTAGGAGTGGATATCTGTGTCTTTAGCACAAACTCCCTGATTTTGTTACCATTCTCTCACTACAGCCCAACAGGGAAACATTGCCTGTGAAAGCAAAAAGAGGAGTTTTATTAAAAAATAAATAAATAAATAAAAAAGATGGTAAAGTTGGAATATATGCACTTAGTTTGTCTATTAGTTCAAAGAGTCAATGAACAGGGAGAATGATTACAGCAGGAAAACACCTGTTTCAATGTCCATATGGGCACCTAACCATTGTTTTAAGACAGACCTGAAAGATTGAGAACTTATCCTTTAACTTATTTAAATTGCTGGTTTGAACCAGTTAATTTTGTGTTTTTGTATTCAGTATGTGTGTGTGTCTGGGGATACATACACTCAGCATTTATGAATGTGTGGCCCTGCAGCAGAGGTGGTTGTCTGTTGGTGTGTATGTGTGTGTTGTGTATAGTAAATATTTCTACAGGAGCAATCATCTTGGCTTCATGTCAGAGTCCCCAGCTGTCAGCACAACACCGGCCCCTGGCAGAGAGAGAGAGAGAGCTGAAACTAGAGAGAGCTGGAGCGAGAAAAAGCTCGGCCTGTATTTTCTCTGTGACCAGTAATGGTACATGCAAAGCTGGCAGTAACAAGACTATATAGACAAGGCTTATTAAACATAGGTAGTCCCTTGACCACCCATCTCAGCTACTGATATTATGAAACTTGTTAGAGTTTAACTGAGCTTAATATGTCGTCATTTTTTATCTGAAAAATAAAGTTTCCTGCAAGTGCATAACCAGTTCCAATTTAATGTGCATAAAAACTGATCCTCATTTTGACAGAGGTGGAGAAAGTACTCTTCTTTACTTCTTTACTTAAGTAAAAGTACATACATACCCCACTAAAAATACTCCACTACAAATGAACATTGCACAGACAGTTGGTTAGTCTGTCTTAGCTGAACATATACTTAGTAGAAACAGGCAGGGGTCAGGAAAAGGCTGGCTTGGACCTGTCTGTGGGTTTGTGTGTGTATCTATACATCTATTTGTGTAACATTACATTTTGTCTCTGTGGCTCTTTCATGTTTCAGCTGTTCCTTTGATTTCATCCCCACTGATGATGTACAGGGCTGTCTGTCGGGATGCTGGTTGGCCATGTGTGTGTTTGTGTGTGTGTGTGTGTGTGTGTGTGTTGAGGCGTGCAGTATGTACTTGATGTTCCCGTACGTTCTGACCTCCTGGCTCCTGTTGGGATCAGCGTCCTTCAGGATTCAGACTGACGAGCCGTTAACTGTGGTCTGTCGGTTATTTTCTATGAATTTCAGAGCTTCTAACTGGGGCTGAACTGTTGTACTTACTCTGCATCAACCATTTACTATCCTGCTGATAGAAATCAAAGCAAAACATGTAACAGTAGCGGTAGATTTTGGTTTACAATAAAAATTATATGTTGCTATATTTACTTAACATCAGCGTCCACCATGTCTTATATTAAAATATAATAGATTTATATGCAGTATCTGTTCTTCTGATCAAGTCATTTCTATGGCAACAAAGTCTGATTTGGCTGTCTTTGGTAGTTGCAATCTGGTTGCATACAACAAACTTTCACTCACAAATTTGTATATTTGTTGAGTGTAGTGAATAATTTGGACCTAGAGTCAAACCACAGGCAGGTTCCTGTTAACAACACATTTAATAAATGGTAAAGCAATGGTCTTTGGATGATTTTTAGCCATGCTAGATGCTGATGGCAGTGTCAGTCTGTCATCCACCCTGTTGCTCTGATTGCCATGAAATTTTTCAATCTGAACTTTTCATCTTATGTCATCATCATGTTGACATTTCAGATTTTGAGGGAAATATCAGCAATTCTAATTTGGTTCAGACATTTGTGTTCCCCTCAGGATGAGTTGAAATTATTTTCATCAGGTCAAAATTTTAATGTGTCCAATATTTTGGTTTTTGACTCAGTACTTGCAAAATGAATTCATGCCTCAGCTGGACCTGTGCATCTTTAGCACTAAGTAGCAAATGTTATCAACATGCTTAATGAAAATTAGCTACCACAGTAAACATAACCTGCTAAACATAAGCATGTTGTTGTTATTATTATATATTATATATTATTTGCATATTAGCATGCTGACGTTAGCATTTAGGTCAAAGCACCACTGTGCCAGTGTACAGTCTCACAGATCTGCTCACGTGGCTGTAGATGAGGTTGACATGTTTGTGAGATATATGTACAACTAGAGGATGGATTGTCATGGAAACTTGTCATATGGTGATCCCATGGGGTGGCACGGTGGTACAGTGGTTAGAACTGTCGCCTCACAGCAAGAAGGCTGGGTACTGCCGTCTTCCTCCCACAGTCCAAAGACATGCAGATTAGGTTAATTGATGACTCTAAATTGCCTGTAGCTGTGAATGTGAGTATGAATGTTTTTTTGTCCATGTATGTTGACCCTGTGATGGACTTTCGATCCGTACAGGATGTACCCTGCCTCTTGCCCAATGTCAGCTGGGATAGGCCACACCGCTATGACCCTTAATGGATAAGCGGTATAGATAATGGATGGATGGATAAGTGGAATCAAAGGGATCATTGAGGTCTAACAACTGTGTATTTGCGCTAACAAAACAGGACCTACACGTTAAAAAAATATTCAAATATGCTCCATACTGCATACAACTGCTTTTCTAGTGCTCAAAAATGGCAAACATTTAAGTAGTTTGCCACGTCAATTAAGGCTGTAGTCTCCCAGTAAACTGCTTGATTGGTCAGTTGACATGCTCTTGTCCAACTAAATTCTCATTGGTTGGACAATCACCAGTGTTACTTTTTTAAGGAGAAATGCTACATCAGTAGCCTTCCAGATTAATCTATTTTTGGTAACAGGAGGGACAGACTACCTGTGAAAACACCCAATTTTGATCTCGCCCAATCTAATGGATATTGCTAGGTCTAACTTACTTAACATTTACTGAACATTTGCTGAATGTTTCATTCACAAGTAGTAGTTGTGGTTGGTGTGGCCATATTTTGCTAAAACAGATGACCAATAAGTTGAGTGTAAACTTTGCAAAGAGCCTTTTGGATGTCACAGCTCAATAAGCAACATGGCATCTAAAAATGGTCTGGCTATGATGTCTGTGTTAGGATGGCGCATTAGGATAGGATAGGATTTTGTTTAATGCTTGAGGTTTTCAGTGTGAAACTGTCAAATCGATAGGGTGAAGAGTGGTAGGATTCAGTCACCAGAGTTTTTGACTGAACATCAAGTAATAAGAACAACAAAGTTTCTCCTACCTCCACAAAATGTATGCAGCCTTCAGATAAAACTATGTGTGTATTTTTGAGTAATTAATATGCTTGGCATTCAAGTGGTTAAGCTTGTGAAAACAAAAAAAAAAAAAAAAGAAAAGAAAAGAAAGGGTGGAAGAAAAAGTTCTGTCCTTGCTTGGATTTTCAGGTGGAGCAGGAAATCTCACAACACACTTTTTTTCAGCATCTGTTAAATCATTAAACAGTGTCAAGGACATTGGTCAGGGCAATAGCTCATCTGCAATATTTCCTCTGAAGACCTATTCGACCCAAAAGGTATCTTGAACATCAAAATCTGAATGCTATATGTTAAAATTCTCAAAGAAAACAGTAGGTCTTGAGGTTTGGGTGGTGCAAATAGTAAAAATTACAGTTGCATTAATGGAGTGTTTTCTTTATACTGTGGTGGTATGTCAGTAGGTTTATGGTGTCTTAAAATCTCCCTAAAATTTGTTTTGTCAATCAGAGATGTCTGTGGTAGAAGACAGGAAGGTGTTTAATTAGTGAAAACTCTGTGATGGGTATAACTGAGGGGAACTGAGAGAGTGACTGTGTAGTGTGTGTGCGTGTGTGTGTGTGTGTGTGTGTGTGTGTGTGTGCCCGCATGCGTGCGCTACTTTTTTGGGTCTCTTAGTGTTGATGCTCGAGGGTGCGACCAGTCAAACCAGACAATTCAACTTGTGGAGCTGATTCAGCTGGCAGCACAGACACAGACACAGACACAGACACACACACACACACACATACATACGTACATTTACAGGTCTCACTCCTACCTCTGGCTCTTTGTGCTAAACTGGAGCTTTTTGGCTTTTGCCTGAAGACGAGTTACAGAAGTGGGAAAATCTCTGTTTGTATGTGTGTGTGTGTGTGTGTGTGTGTGTGTGTGTGTGTGTGTGTGTGTGTGTCTACAGGTTATGCAGGAGTCAAGGTTAGAGCCGTCAGGACAGGGCAGGAACAAACCATGACTCATCTTTGTTAGAATATGACTCAGCTCTGCTCATCACATCATCATCATTTCAGCTGCTGTTACTCTGACTGAAGTCTTCACATCTTTATTTCATCTGCATGTTTGTAAAATATACATCTACATCAGATTATCTGATTACTCCTCCGTACCAGCACCTACAAGGCATATGAAGCCATATATTAAAATCATATTACTTGTAAACTTTTCAGAATAATAAGCACACAAAAAGTATTATTTTGTCACTTTTTGATTTTTATTTACAATAAATTATAGATGTCAGACCACTACTTGGACGTATCTTAGACGTAGCTAGACAGTAGCTTCTCCTTCCTCATTCTCTGATTCTAGTTTTAAATGTTCTGACTCATGAATAAAACAAAACTAATCCTTCATCAGCAGCTGCCTCGGGTACATCCTGATTTGCAGAGCTGCTGTCATCAAAATAGTATCAAAGAAAATGCTGCTCTGCACTGAACCTGACATTCAGGTGGGAAGATGTAATGGAAACATGGCTTACATCTGCATCAGTGACGTCATCCACCCTGCACAATCCTACCATTCGCAGAAAATTTACAAAATCTAAATTAACACAATAAATAAAGAGACAGACCCTGATGTTTCGAGTCCCCCCACCAACCACAACAATGTAAATTCAAATGTTTGCAGGTGTTGCACATGTTTGTGTTAGGTTTTGAATGCAAATGGACACAGTGCTGAGGCAGATATGTGAGCAGTGTTGGATTTACAACCTCCTTAGCTGGTGTTTGTTTTGACACACACCCAGATTAGAACATTTTAGTTACATTAGTGTATTTGTTTGTGTGTGTGTTCCAACTGGTGTGCAGGGGGCGGTGTTATAGTCTGTGTGTGTTTGCCCTAATTGTTGACTATGTTGTGTGTGTGTGTGTGTGTTTGGAGATTATAGTGTGTTCTGTTGTACTGAAGGGCTTAAAGAGGGACACGATGGTCTCATCACTCAGTATTTTCCTAGATGGTCTGGACACATCCGTATACATACATATTGTATGTACAGTATATAGAATATGCAGACACATCTTTGACTTCACAGCTTCTTTTAAAACCAAAACTGAACCCCCAAACAGCTGTAAGAAGCAATCAGGGGTTAATGAAATGTCCCCACTTTCCAGAAATCTCACTTATAAGCACACTTTCACTTTTCAGATTGTGTCCTCACGTTTAAAAATGTCCTCACTCTAATGGTCAAATACTCAAATCCTCAGAGATTGTCACAGAAGAGCAAACATACACACTGTACTACACAATAAAACCCTCTGTCTTTGGCTGTCTGTGTGTGTGTGTGTGTGTGTGTGTGTAAAAAGCCACTGTTGGATTCAGTGAGGTTTGCCTGGCATCTAGTGGACAATTTAAATACTGAACATGTTTCTGTCTTTTAACTGGTCCATATTGTCTTAATTTTTTTCCTACCATGTCTGCCAGTTATGGAATAACAATAAATAAATATATATATAATAAATATATCATATTATCAAAATATTACACATACAGTCACGATTGTCAGTATACAATCTGTTGATCCTTGTCCAATTTTATTTAATTTATTATTATTTTACTATTCCCTGAGAAAAACCATGTAGAAGAAGGAATATGTGAAAATCTATGATGTAACTTTGGATGCTGCACCCCAAACACTATAAGGCTGGAAATCTGTGACGCATTTTAGTTAGTGTAGGCTCAGTTAAATAAGAGAACACTAATATCTTTGAGCACAAATGTAGTTTTAATGGATTCCAAACTATCAGCAGAGACTGGACATCCCCTATAACTGGTGAGATTTTACTTTAAAAAATCTGGAGGAAGACAGGACCATGTTGGTGCAGAGTGGCAAAGAGAAGGAGAGAGAGAGAGAGAGAGAGAGAGAGAGAGAGAGAGAGAGAGAGAGCAGGGGGAGTTTTCACTCATTCCTTACCCTCTTCTTCTGTTAAAGGGGCAGTTTTTGTTTTTCTCTGAGGATGTCTGACGGTGAATCAGCAGGAAGCAACCTGGTGTCGGTGGACTTTGAGATCTTCGGTCATGTTCAGGGTCTGTATGTTTAACTCTCCTCTCTTCCTCTTCTCTTTTCGGCTCTGCTGCGCGAGCTGGGTGTGTAAAATGATCTGCTGCTGCTTAATTTAGGAACAAGCACAGCTCTGCTGCTGCAGGATCTCACTGCACTTTCACTTTCTGCAGCTTCAGGGTAGACTACCATGAATTAGAGAGCTGAAATCTAGAGAGCTAATAATTTTAGTCAGTGGAAAGAAGAAAAGTCAAATCAGTTCTTATGTATAATTACTCATAAAGGGCTAAATGAGGTTTATAAACAAGCTGTTGTGAGGGCTCTCCACTGTTATCATGACATTAAATTATTCTCTCCTCTCTCTCTTTCTCTCTCTCTCTCTTATTTCACAGGAGTCTGTTTCAGAATGGTGAGTTTCTTAGGGACCATTTCACCTTCTGCTTCACCTTCACCTTCTGCTGCGTCATGTGAAATATCGTGAACCTTGCCTGTTCACTTTTTGCACTTTTACACTCCAAGGAACTTAACAACCCACAACCTGAACTTTTAAGAATCATGTGAAACTAGGTTCTTCGTAGTGATTCAGTAACTCACCCAACTCACTGACCCAAGACTGTATTATGCAATTATATTTATTAATTTAATTCGTTTAAGGCACCCAACGACTCCCTGGTATTCCACAAATTATTTGTCTTCAACAATATTCTAGTTTAAACAATTATAAAATGCAATGTTTTTCCACTGTGTTTCTGGAAATATGTATGTGTGTTACATTTCTTATTTAAAGGCTACTGTATTCAAGTTATTGTATAGCAGATGATGTTCTCCAGTTTGACCTGCTGGTGGTGCTGTTGTCTCACTATTACACTGAATAAATACAGGCACAGTGAATATGTCTGTTAATATTGGTTCACTCTCACAGTAACATGATGATGCAGCACCTGGGTTCAGTGCATTTTCTTTGCTACTGGAGGTTTGACAGCAGCTCTGATGATGACAGATTAGTTTTGTGCCATTTATGATTCAGATCATTTGAAATCAGAAATGGAGCATTAAAATGAATAAATGAAAGATCGCTCAGACAATATGAGATTGCAGTTGTCTTCAGCCCGTGCTTGTGAGACAGCTCTATGAATGGCAATGGCAGTCTGTCTGTCTGTCCCAACACTTTCGTTCAGACTGAAATAGTTCAACAACTTTTAGATTGATTTCCATTAAAATTGGTATAGATGTTCATGTTTCCCTCAGAATAAACAGTTATAAATCTGGTGTTCCTCTAACTTTTTATCTAGTTCTACCATTGAGTCAAAATTTAAGCATGTTGCATTAGCATTTAGTTCAAAGACTCTTAGTAGACTCTGTAGACTCTTAGTCTTGTTTTATCATCTAAGTTATTTGCTTGAGAACCTCCTCCAATGTGGAATACTGGCTGTCTTGGCAACGTCATCCAGATAACCGGTCACAGAGCTAAAAACACACTCAGACCAAAAGGTTGAATAAAGGGTGAACTATTTTCTATATCTATTTAGAACAGATCAGACTGACGGAACACCTTAGATGTGTGTCTCCTACTACTTTGTGGAGCAAGCTAGTTTTGTAATGTTAAGAAAACAGTGCTGTACAAGTGGTACAACATTAACCTCTCTCCTCCCTTTTCTCAGTACACAGAGAAGCAGGGTCTGCAACTTGGGCTGGTCGGTTGGGTCAAGAATACCTACAGTGGCACGGTGGTGGGGCAGGTCCAGGGTCCTGCAGATAAGGTGGAGAGGATGTGAGTACAAACTTCTACACTGCAACACAAATGAATACAATACTGCACAATAACTGCATTTTTTTCTCAAGAAACTGAAAATATCTCTGCACATCTGAATGTGTGATGGGTGCATCGGAGCAAAGAACAACTTGAATAAAAATCTATAAACTCCCACAGAGTTCCAGTTACTGCTGGTTTATTTATTTACAGAATATTAATACCAGAATTCGGTGAGATGAGTATGTGAGACTGTGTGGGAGTTTATAGATTTTTAACTTTACTTTTCTGCCAAACTCTACTCTTTTCTGCCAAACTCTACTCGCAAATTACTTCATTCATTGAAAGAAGGACTGCAGTCTCATCTGAGGTTTCTTGTTCACAGCCAGTGTTGTAATGTTGCTGTTTTTCAGCCACTAGATGGCAGTGTTTACCTTCTCAACATCACAGTTGTGTCAGCTGATGTCTGACCAGGTTTCCTTTTTCCAAGACCTTACTTTTAAATGTTTATGATCCCATCAGGTGAAATTTAATCTTAATCCAAGCAGTAAAATAATAATAATTTAAAAAGTATTTTATCATCAATAATATCACCTCAACACATTTGCTCACAACAGAGAAGTAGCCAATAAAAGCAAGTAGCAGTTAAGAAATCTCTATTTAATATCATAATAATGGAGTAACTGACAGCTAAACTCACCTACATACAAATATAAAGATAATAAATGTATTTTCTTTCCTCATCCTTCTCATGCTCCCTTAGATTCATCACACATCTTCTATTCAATCCACATACTTGAGAGAAAAGACCTTTAAATTATAGATCTAATTAAATCTTAGTTCATCACTATGTCACTGCAGAATGTTATATTTCTTATTTGATGCCTCTGAAGTCCACCTCCTCACCACCCTCTTTCTGTCTCCTCCTGCACTGACCCAGTGGTAATAACCAATAATCAATCTTGAAACTGAAGCCGGAGCTCAGTCTGTTTTGACATCCCCTCAGTCCTGCGGGAGTGATGTCACCAGGGTGTGGATGTCTCATTTAGATGACATCACTGCCTCAAGGGATCTGCTGCTCTCTTACCTCACACTCACACACACACACACACACACAGGCAGATAGAGAGAGAGAGAGAGAGAGAGAGAGAGAGAGTCAGTTAGTTCTTGATGTTTGTTTTTTTATTCCTTGCAGTACCAGACGGGTGGAGTTTACTGAACCAGAGCTGCTGAGATTCAAACATCTGAAGCTGTTTTAAAACCCTTTTTGTTGCAGGAAACAGAAAGAGGAAATATTTGTGAAGGTATTTACAGTAATGTCTTTTTGTCATTCAGACACAGGTGTCTGGCACTGATATATTTTCCACATCAATTTAATCATTTAACATTATTGAAGAGCAAATTCTGCTACAATTAATTCCCATTTGCTCACATGCTGTAGTTTGTGGATTAATTCATTCATGCAGTTGGCATGAATCAAAAGACATGAAAAATTAAGTGAGCTTTTATCTTTTTTTTTTTCTTTTTTCTTGCATTGGGAGGTGGAAACATACAGTATATATGATGTATTGATATATTTGTCCCCCATCACTTAGAATGAAACTGATTTTGGGAGTGGATCTCTAAAGGGCCAGTATGAACAGGAGGAATTATTACACCAAGCAAAAATCAATTTCAATGTTCATATGGGAACCTGACCATGGTTTTAAGACAGATTTGAATTGTTAATCTGTCCAGTAAACTGATTTTATTTTCTTTATGCATAGAAGATTGTGTGTGTTTATTATCCTGGTGTGTTGTGCTGCTACAGTCTTTACAATAATGTGATGCCATTCAAATAAGGCAAAATTGCCATCAGATTTATATAATAAGGTGCAGGTCTGTGAGGCACTATGAGTCTCAGTCACAAATGTCATTAAGATGTTCCATCAGGTAAATACACAAGGAAGGTAGTTAACTTTTAGTGTTTTTATTCTGTGACATGGTTCAGTTTCATCTTCTTCTTCTTTTTTTCTTTCTTTTTTTTTTTTGAACATTTTTATTTCTAGTTTGGTTTATTTCATTTTATGTTGGGGAGTCAGAACCAACACTCCTTCACTCCAGTTCACTGTAGTGAAGCAAACTGCAGTGTGAAGTGTAACATTTGTTTTTAACTAAAAAAGTTGAAGTGAATGTACACAATAGCATGTGTCAGGGAGCAGTCTTTTATCTTCTGTCTGATTCTGTGTTTGGACCTTTGATTATATTTGGATCCAGAAACAAAAATCAAAGTTTGAAGGAAGTAAAAGCTGACTTTGACTTTGTGTTATGGTTTGGTTAAATAGCTAATGAACCATATTTAACCTCACTGTGACCTTTATGTTCAGACTGATTAACACTCGCTTTCTTTGTAGAGGTTACACACACACACTCTGTCTCTACTATTTCCGTCCATTATATCAGGAATCTTTTCCGTGTTAACGTGCTCACTCTCACGTCCTTCCTGTCAACTCCACTTTCACCAGGACCTCACTTCCTGTCGGGCCTGGGAAACAGGAGGCAGCTGTTCCTTCGGGCAAAGAGGGGGGAGGGATAAAAGAGAGGAGAGGATAAAGGAGAAACGAGGGGAGAGAAAAGACAGGACAGAAGGAAGAGATGGACAAGGGGAGAAGGAAGGGGATACTAAATGAGATTTACAAAAGTGAAATGAAAAAGGACTGAGGAAAAGAGAGACAGTGAGAGCTGGTGGTGGGAGGTGAAGTAGTGGGTGGATTCTACTTTTTCCTCTGAGAAAAAATTCCCTGAGAGCCAAGCAGCTTAGAAAATAAGAACAAAACTGAAGGAGAAAAAGGGACAGAAAAAGAAAAAGAAAGAAAGACGTCAAACCAAACATTCTCCCTATTTTGGAATGTGCCAAGAGTGCAATTCAGTGCAATTCAAAGTGCAGTCAATGTCTGAAAAACATCATGGAAGGATAAAGGAGAAAAAAACTGGATCAAAGGGAAAATGAAGAGAGATGGATAGATAAAGAAGGAGAGAGAAAAGGAGATGTAACAGGTGTCTGAGGTTCACATGAGCTGGATTAGATTAATCCAGGAGGATGACAGAAATACAGTGTATGTGCTTTTGAATGTTCACCTTTTATGGGAGACTGGCTTTATAAGAAAATGGACAAATGTTCAAAGGCTTGTGATGACATGTGTTTACTGTTTTCTGTCAGGGGCTGAAGTAGAAGTAACATGACATTGTTAGAGCACCATAAATCATCTAATACTGTACAGACAGTATTCAGCCTGACTGTAACCTTAAACTGGTAGCCTTCTATTAATCTTAAAATCAGGAAAACATACCTTTACTGAATAGCAATAGTGTAAGAGATGACAGGAACTGGGGGAGTGAGAGATGTTACAAAGGTTGCCGGCTGGATTTCAACCAGCTGCATCCAGTTAGATAGATGTGTGGTAGATGTGGAGATAGGCTCCAGCCCCCCTGCAGCCCTTAAGGGTATGCAGTATAGATAATGGATGGATGGATGGACTACAGACAGTTTTGTTCAGGCCTCACCAGGTTGTTTGAGGAATAAAACTTGAAGAATTGTCTGTAAACATGTTATAGGTTGAAGGACAATACCAGTCCATGGTTGGCATCCTCAGCCTTAAACCACAAGCAGCATCCAGATTAACAGAATTGGTTGATGATTACCAGGTTCAAGAATTCATCTATCTGCAGTTTGAGCTTGTTCTGATTCAGTGTCCTATGTTGCTGCTGTTGTTACCGTTTTCAAGCACACCTTTATTTAATGATTAAAATATTCCACAGACTAGTAGATGTATAAAGTGTTTGATTTTGACAGAGGCTGCCAGTCTTTGTCTCCTGTTTCACTCAGTGACCTTAACCACCATCTTTCCCTTTCCCCACCAAATGTGAACCAGAGAGGTGGCAGCCCAGCAACTGTCATATGCTTCATTTTGTGATGGTTGTATGGGTTTGGGAGGGCACTGACAAACGATATAGTCCCAGAATGTCCAATTAGAAAACACTGGCAAGCAACTTATTCAGTCTGTTATTTCCGTACACTTGTTGCCTTGAGTTGAGAGTTGTTTGAGGAATAAAACTTGTAGAATTGTCTGTAAACATGTTAGAGGTTGAGGGACAATACTAGTTTATTACAGTATGGGTCCTATTTTTTATAATTCTGTCAATAGACAAAACTAAGTGTGAAAACATTGTATGTAATGACAACACTGTACTCGCTCTTGTTAGTGTTATTCAAATTAATAGCTGAGATCTGTGAACACAGTGTTTACACTGTTTTGGATGTTTACAACAGTTTCCCTTCCAAGTAGGTCTGTCGAACCTTTTGTCTTGTTTCCAACCTATCTGATCGTCTGACAGCTCAGGTTTCTTCTTTTTGTTGATTTCACTGCATTCACACATTCACTCAAACCGACAAAAATGATGGACACAGTTATAAAACCTAGACCCATCATAACTGGAAATGTCTTCTTGATCAGAAGCTAAGGGAAGTATTATGTCACTACAGGTCCTCACAAGTATAGAAGGATAACCATGCCATTTGTGGCTCATAGGGATCAGTGTGTTGTTTTAGAGGAAAATGGCAGCAGATTACAAACCAGCAAACATCCAGCTGCTGGAGACTTAACACTAAGCTGTGTGTGTGTGTGTGTGTGTGTGTGTGTGTGTGTGTGTGTGTGTGTGTGTGTGTGTGTGTGTGTACAGTAGAGTAGTAGGTCATGAAGCAGATCAGTCAACTGTAGATGGACAAGTTTTTTGCCAAAAAAGAAGAAGTAGGACAGCTCATCTCTCTGTCTCTGTCTCTCTCTCTCTCCCTCCTCTCTCTTGCTCTCTCTCTCCACCTCTCCTTCACTCTTGCTCGCTCTCTCTTTCTGGCTGAGCCTCAGTCAGTGCAGCTACATGGACATGACCCTGATCCCCTGCAATCTCCTCTAATCTACACACATACTGTATACAACACACTCCAGTGCAACATCAGAATCATTAGATAAATCACAAAAACAAACAGTCAGTGGTAAAACAGGCTCTTTCCACTGCAGAACAGGACTCGTACTCTTGGGGTTATATATAGCTGAAGGAATGTTTGTATTTTCCCATCATGCCCTCCAGTTGTCCAGATGCTGGCCTGATCCAAAATTGGCTGGTTGTGATTTTTTTTTTGGTGTGTGTGTATGTCTACATTTTTTCCCATGACTAGTGAGGCCCATTGCGATAACGTCAATCTGTCTACTCAACTCTTATCAAAATACCTCAACTATTACTGGGGCTTGTTTCATGAAGATAGACTTTACCTCCATTGGGACTGGAGTTATAACTTTAATGGATTGGTGGGGTGATCTGTGCAGGAGTTCACCCCAACTCCAGCAATAATTCTAGCAGCAATTGCCCTACTCTTTTTGCATGAACTCATTGGTCTTCTTTTGATTTACAGTCATTGCAAAGTGAGATCATTTCAGTGCACTCATGCATGTACAGACAACTATCACTGCATTACTGTGACGCTGAAGAAAACTTAAAAACCTGGTAATTCTCAGGGAAGTTCTGAGGTATCTTTTTTTTGATGATTTCTAAGTTGATTTACAGAGTTTTTTTCTCAATGGACATCCAATTCATTCCTCACCTCTCCTTGTAGTGCTGTATTGAGAATGTCTTCTCTTTCTTCTTTCTGTCTGTGTCCTCCACAGGAAGGTGTGGTTGAGTAAAGAAGGAAGTCCATCCAGTCGGATCACCAAAGCCAACTTTGCCAACCAGAGAACCATTGATAAGCTGGAGCTCTCTGGCTTCAAGACTCGCTTCTGACCAAATAATCAAAAGCACAAAAGGCACCTCTAGTGCTCACACCCATTTAATAGCTAAATGTAATATTTCAGATTTTATTTCCATGGTTTTATGAATTCTATGAATGAAGACTGTTGCAGGAGTTTGTTTGTTTGTAGAAAGACTCACTTTGAGTCCAGTCAGTTGGGATAAGAACAGCAGAAGTTGAATTCACCTGCTGCCGAAAGTGTTCTGTCACATAACTAAATATATGGTAGTGTTTTATTATTTTTGAAAAAGAAGGCTTAACATTATGTACCAGTCTAAGTGGACATGAGAGCCAAAGCCAACACCAAAAAAAAACTCACTGATTTGAGGAAAAACAAGTACTGGAAACCACAATGTTTATACATTATACAATGTATAGAAATGAAACAGATCAGATCAAGATTAGTGCTCTGTGTGTTCCTTGAAGTTGTATTTTTTGGGACTTATGCTTATCCACTTATCCAAGTTATATGGTCAGATTGATACTGTTTTCATCTTATATGGTATATTTGAAGCTATAGCTTGCAGCTATTTAGCTTAGCATTAAAAGTGGAAACAGAGGGCAAGCCTAGCTCTGTTCAAAGGTAATAAAATCCACCTATTTACAATTGAAACAAGTACATTTACTCCACGACTGTACCTTAGTACAAATCTGAGGTACTTTACCTGAGTATTTCCATTTCCTGTTTCTTCATACTTCTACATCACATGTGAGAGGGAAATATCATACTTTATACTCCATTGTATTTATTCAACAGATGTAGTTACTAGTTCATTTTCAGATTAAAATTACACTTATAAAATACAATTGATTGTTAAAGATTGAAACAGCTGCTCCGAACATTTTTGACCTCAAAACTACAGACTTTTTGCCCCTTGTCGTGTTTCAGATGGCTGTGAGTTGTTAACAGTTTCCCAAAGGCACAAAGGCACTAGAAATTTCCCTTCTAAACTTGGTTAAAACATGGTTTCATTGAAAAGAAGTTTTTAGACTAGACTAAAGAAGAAGTATCCAGTGTTTTAGGTCAAACTTTGTATTTTTAGTTCCACAGGCTCTAAGCAGATAAGTCATCAGTATGTTGTTTGTTCATTAGCTGTATCAATTCAGTTCCATGAAGAAAATTTCAGATTCAGATCTACAGGTTTAATGTGGATTTATTCACTGTCAGGCTGATTTTAAGGCCTTGATTTTCACTAATTGCTACACTTGAAAACCCTTGAAGAAATTACCAGGATTGGGAAAATGAAATGAGCAACTGAATAGTGCAGCTACTTTCATCATTCACCATTAGAATTGTTGATTCCTTTCCATTAATAATAGTTTCTAATTGTTCATCAGGTTGCTGGTTTGAATTCCTGAGCTGTGGCTGAAGTCTATTGCTGTGTGTCTTTATATGTCACTGTATAATGTAAACAAACACACCCCAGCAACGATGTTGTTACATAACAGAAAGTCAGGTGACCCGATTACCTGCCATCTGATCCAATTAAATCACAGCAAGAGAATCCCTGATCGGCTGCCGTGGCAACAACAACAAAAACCCTGACACAGCAGGAACAGAGCTCCTGTTCACTGCAGTGACTTGGGGTGTCTCTCTCTCTGTGTGTGTGTGTGTGTGTGTGTGTGTGTGTGTGTGCAAAATTAATATAAAAACTGATGGTACACTTTAGAAAATACTCAGCAGGAATGTGGAGTGGTCGGGAATTAGCTAAAATGTGAAGAAAACACCACAGTACCACATCAAAAGTCTTTTTTAAAATCTTGAAATCTGGTCTTAAACTTAGAAATATATTGAGGATCAACTCCAAATTGTGTGTGTGTATCAGTGCTCAGAGACCAGCTCTCCCTGGAAACACTGCTGGAACTGGACGCCTTGTCGTCATGCCAACTCGCCTTGAGACATTACTCACACTCTCACACACACAATCTGGACGAGAGAGGAGGAGGTATTGGTTGTTGCGATTGAAGAAGATCTTAATATAATGACATACTTGTGTAACATATACACACGCACACTGCTGGAGCACAGGATGGACAGACTGTTGACCCTTCGTCCACTGTCATGCAAACTGTGTGTGTGTGTGTGTGAGAGAGAGAGAGAGCGAGGGAGGGACAGACAGAAAGACAGAGAGAGAGATAGGTGGGGTGGGGGACTGTAATGGAATATAATCGCCACGGGCAGTGTCTCCACAGAAAATACCAAGAACTAGCAACTCTCTCTCACTCTTTAATTCTCCTAAAATCCTCTGTATATGTTTATATATTGCCTATTAATTAGGTACATCTAGCTAAACTAATGTAATCTAATACAACAGGCCTGTAATAAATCCTCCTTTCATGAAGGAATGTTCATGTTCAGCTTTTGTCAAACTGTTTTAGAGAGGCTTTGTTTGAGTAATTTTGGATGTTGCCATTTGTGGCACCACTGAATGGTGTTTTTTTTTTGGTGTTTTTTATTTTGTTTCACTTTTCATGTGAACACTATAGATGTCATCTAGGAGACACTGTCAGAGAATGTATGCTATTATCCACATATTTAAACAATATCACATAGTTTTAGCTATATCCCTATTGTTTTTCTGAGCATGAACATTCACTGAGTACAGGACACAAAAGGAGTGGAGCCTTTGTTCGTCTTAATAATTACACTTAAGCTTTGCCTGCTGTAACAAAGCAAAATTGTCTGCTGTGAAAAAGGTCTATAAAAAAGCTGTTGAGGGGCAGCCTTCATTTGAACTGGCGAATCAGGAAATTCTGATTCAGGAATTCAGGAATTCAGTTTTTGTCTGCGTACTTGAGCAAAGTATAATTGTTTTTCACTAATGTTCTCTCTCTAGATTTGTGAATGAAGGTTTTATTTCTGCTTGGTTACAAAGATTTTGAGGTGCATGACCACAAGCCATGATGACAGAGCCAGCCCACCTGGTGCAAAAGGTAATAATATCACTTGCCCATGGGACATTTCAGTATAAACAGAAGGGTTTTTTTTAATTGATGAATTATGAACTCTCTAGGTGTCTTGGAGATACTGACTCTCTCTGTCCACATGGAGATCAATAGTATATTTAAATTCTCTGCTGAGCCAGAGATCATCACAGGCCTGACATCTGAAGCAATTCATTCTTTTCCCATCCTGTTGTTGTCCATAAACACACCTAAAAACAAACCCCGTAATCCTTCTCCACCTCCAGCACCACTTCTCAACTTTGTCCTCTGTTCACTGCTAAACCTGGTACAAATAATATAACAAATAATAATGCAGCCACCCCCACACTCATACTGATGCCATGGGGGAGATAGAGAGAGGGAGAGAGATGGAATGAAAGAAAGAGAGTGAGAGAGAGCCCACCCACACACTTTAGTCACTGTGGAAAAAAAATCCACTGGCCTCGACCTCTCTCTTCTTCCTCCTCCTCCTCCTCTTCCTCTGCCTCTTCCTCTCCCAGCAACCAGTTTGGCATCCCGTAGTGGTCACCATGGAAACGCCACTCTGTGTGGAAGTATTTGTGAGAAAGAAAAAAGTTGATGCCTTCTCTTTTTTTGTGTCCTTTCCTCCTCTTCCTTTTCCTCTCCTGTGTCCTCTCCTCCTCTCTAAACTCCTTCTTTCCTTCTTTCTTCCTCTCTTTCTTTCCTCTGTCCATCTATTTTCTGTAGTATCTGCCCAGCACTTTAACTACCCACACAGTTAGTCTTATTCATCATGTTACACACACACACACACACACACACCTGAGTGGGTGCTGATAGCCAGCTGTTGCCAGGCAACATGTTCAAGTTGAGTCCAACTTTACTGTGAAAGTGACATTTAACACAAGCAGCATCTCTTTGTTCTATTCTCTTCTACTCAGTTCTATCCAGAAGTGGCAGATTTTAGGTCTGCTAAATTAAATGAACCAGCCACAGTGAATGTTGAAGAATAACATGTGGAGACAAAATAAAAACACCCACCTCTCTATTATTATTATCATTATTATTATTATTATTATTATTATTATTATTATTATTATTATTATTACGATTTTATCTCTAGACCCTTGTGATGAATTTGGACATGTTCTGTTTTCATGGATTTATTACACTGTTGGACTGTCAGGCTGCTTTAAAATGTCTTTCCAATGTGTTTTCCTTACTGTTACTTTATTTAGATGTTTGAGCCTCACTGTGCAGAGGGACATATGTGTAGTGTTTGTTTTCACATTTATCTGCTGAAGGGGAAAATTTCTCTGTGCTCACTTTAAAACTTGATTTAATACAGATTGATTTTGTTATATCACAACTACTCTGGAGCCAGTCATGGTCCAGTTAGAAACTTGCATAAGTATGATGCGGAAACCTGAAGCCCTCAGTGTACGTATTATAAAATAGGGGTGTTTTGACACCTACCTTGTTTGGTCCACTTTTCAATTTGGTCTGAACCAAAATAACCGTGGTTTGGTTTGTTTACAGTGTGAAAACATTTTTTGGGTGGTTCAGCCTTTCAGACCAATTACAGGAATTTGAGGCAGCCTCATTACCCATTAAACAATAGAAGAAGAAAATTAACCAAAGGAGAAATAAAACTGAACAGTGGTAGAACTATAGACTACAGTCTTGAGAGAGGAGTGGATGAAATACCCATCCATCCATTATCTATACTGCTTATCCATCGAGGGTCATGGGCAGGCAGGTGGAGTACACCCTGTACAGAATGCCAGTTCATCACAGGGTCAATACATATAGACAAACAACCATTCACACTCACATTCACAC
Source organism: Lates calcarifer (assembly GCF_001640805.2). NCBI lineage: Eukaryota > Metazoa > Chordata > Actinopteri > Centropomidae > Lates > Lates calcarifer. Next base: position 20,350,553 of record NC_066848.1, read on the forward strand.
CTATGGGCAATTTAGAGTCACCAATTAACCTAACGTCGATGTCTTTTGGATGGTGGGAGGAAGTCAGGAGACTGGGAGAACAGGGAGAACATGCAAACTCCAGACAGAAAAGCCACAGGCTTTAACCACTAACTCTAACCACTGCACCGCCATGCCGCCCAGGGATGTAATATTTCATTGTGATTTGGTCAAGCAGTGAAATCAAAAGTCAACTTGAACAACTAAAAATGCCAAAACTTAAGTTAAATAAGTTATTTTCTGAGAGGATGAGTTGAATTGACAACATGCCATCTCTAAACCAATCAATGTCAAGTATAAGGAGACGCAGAACACGTAGGTGATGATGACAAGTCGTTATGTCATGCAAAATTCTATAGTGCACAGGTAAAATTACAGTGTGATCAAAACTAACCAGATCAAATGTATTTGGCCATTTGAAATGAATGATAATTATTCATACATTCTGCATCTCATTTTAAGAATTTGACAACTGACAACTGAGTCTTTCCACACTTTTTTGTGTGGAAAAACCATATCAGAAACAAATTAGTATTAAAAGCACAGTGTTTTTATATGTTGTAAAGCACATGGAGAGAATCTTTAATCTTTAACTTAAGTTTGCAAAAAGGGCATTTTTTTTTCAAATAAAATATCACAATGACTGAAAAGATAAAAGTCTAATAATTGATTCATGTATTGTATGTTCAAATTCATGTTTAAAAACTTACCAGAAGTATGTAAAAATTCTACACAGTATTAGTATCCTGCCAGCAGAAAAGTGGGTCATAAGAGGTCAAACAAAATCTAATAAAAGCACAATCTAATCTAATCTTCAATAATCTCACTGAATCTAATTTAACTGGATACAAAGAATGGCAGGAAATCTAATATAAGAAGTTTAAGACAAATAAAGTTAACAGTCTAAAGCCTCAGTAGAGGCTTCAAAATCCTTCAGACACCTCAAAATATTTCAAATGCAGCTCATTCAGAGTCATCAAATCTCATGACAATGTGACCAGTATTTGTTGAGATATCTCACTGTGGACCAAGGAGTTAGACAGTGAGCAATCCAGAGACTGATGCTGATCCATAGGGTGACAACTAAACAACTAAAAACTACAAAAACAAACAAGCATAAAAAATAGCAATAACCATTTAATTTAACTGTGTTAAAGTGTGAATTTGGTTTATAAATCAAGCGAATAAATAGTGAATAATCTTAATCAAGTGAATAAATAAAGTATGAGTAAAAGAAAAAACTAATATGCATTTGATAAAACCCATTTATAGGTCCAACATACTGTGACATCTGTCCTTTGTAGTGTTGGTGGTGTGATGACTGAAGCTGATTCTTGTGGTCAGAATTACCTCCAAGACCTTTGACCTTCTCCTCTCCATCCTCTGCTTCAAAACAAATATGGCTGCGGTCTGCTGGACATTTCTACATGGTGTCTGGTATCTGAGTGATAATCCCCTGCACACACACACCCATACACACACACCAAGCCTGTGAGACCTTCAAGGCCAGATCCCATTCTGCCAGCACACACAGATACAAACACAACTGCATTGCATATAAGGACAGCTGGACGTCCTTCAGACCCAGAATACTTCAATTTCACTCTGTGTGTGTGTGTGAGGGAGAGGTGAACTTGTATGTGTCAGAGCCTTAAATGATGCTACATTATGAGTGGTGTTATTATTTGAAAAAATAATACTATGCTCCTCCTCTCCAAAATGTGTTATTTTACTCTGAAATTGGTCAATTTCATGATTTGTGATGACATAACTACTCATCCAAAACACCTCACAGTCAACACTGCACTTCCTTGGGTTTTCAGCAATACACCCACCAAGTCTAGAGTTGATCAGATGAGTGGTTGTTGAGAAAATCATAGGACAGACAGAAAGAGAGAGGGTTTCTTAGTTTATAGTTAGATTTCTGTACCATTACTGAAGTATATTTTTGAATGCATGACCCTTGTAACAGAGTATTTCTAAATGGTGGTATTACTTAAGTAAACAATCTGAATACTTCAAACCCAGTCCTCTTCTTTTCCCCTATAGACCATATAAGGTGACTAAAGCAGCACTTACAAAAATGGAGTTAATATCTGATGAATCATCAGAGCAGGAGGTTCATTAATACACACAGAGCCTGAGTTTCTGAGCTTTCTGCTGGACACAGGGAGGATGTGGTATTTGAAATGTAAAGATAAGAGCAGGGTCAGCATGAAGCATTAAACTTTCACACACACACAACAGGGCTGATGGGAAATGTTTCTTGAAGCTCAAGCATTTCTAACCCCACTACAGTGACATGAATAGAGGAGAGTTAACAGTCATCACGTCAAAGCCACTATGATTCTTCTTACAGCATCTGTTTTTTTTCCCTCATATAGTCATTCTGTTTCATGACAGTCACCCCCAACTTTTCAGAGTCAGGACTGTTTGGCATCGTTCAGTCTCTGCAGCCCCCCACCCCACCCTCCTCCTCCCTGCTGGCCTGTTCTCCGCCTCTCACTCAGATTTTGGGAGCAGGGAGCGCTTCATATCACTCCCACTGCAATCCTGAGGGGTGGAGATGTTCATGCAGCTCTGGGCAAAAAATGCAGTGTCATTTTTTATTTTCACTGTTTCACTGAGGATGCATAAATGATAATAAGGCAATGTTTGCACTGGGAATATAAATATCTAATGCCTTTATGACATACACTGCTGTATGAACAAACCTCTGTAATTTTGCATCAGAATCAGTAGTTTGATTTGACTTTGGTTATGATGAGCATTTGTTAATATTTTATTGTACATACTGCATATTTTTACCATTTATAAGCACATAAAAGACACTTTTCCATTGACTTGTGAGGAACAATTAATTGTTTTTCTCATCCAGATAGACATTTTATGGACCAAACAATACTGAACAAGCAGCCTTAAAAACTGTTGTATAATTAACACATAGTAGTGCTTTACACCAAATATGAGCTAATTAAACAAAAAAAGTACTACTGTAGTGGTAAAATAATATAGGAATCAATTAAGTGGTTAAGTTTCAATTAAGTTTCAATAGCAATCAAATAAATCAGTGTTTCAGTGTTTCCACAATAACTGAAAAAATGGCTGATAGAGTTTCTGTGACAGAGTTGTCCCCAAAGTCAAAACTCTGATGATTAACGTGATATTGATCACGTTGCTTCTTTTTAAAGACAGTTTTAATCCCTATAGCTACTTTATTCTAGTTCAGTCAGTGTGGTGTTTCCAGCATTTAGATGAATGTCTGGTTGTAGTTCAACATTAGCAGTTTCAGCAGGTTTAGTTATCTTTAATAAAAAAGTATCCTCAGCAATTGGGAATTGTTTACCAATAAAGACCAATAAGGAAATGTGAGATGTTTTTATCATTTTGTGTAATGTCTTTGCCCAGGGGCCCACTGTCTCACAATCCGTCCATGCAAGGTCAGTAAAATTTAGCACCAGTTGTAGCGCCGCTCCGCCGGTGCTGCGGGGCGTTAGAACCGAGCGCACCGGGCGCTGCAGTGCGCGCCGCGTTGAAACAGAGTGGAGCGAAGCGGAGCGAAGGGCGGGGGGAGGAAGAGGAGGAGGAGGATTGGTGGATTTGAGGACTCTCTGCTCCTGCGTTGTTTTCGCTCCCAGCTCTCAGCACTCCGTCCGTCCGTCCTTCACTCCGAGCAGGACTCCACTGCGCTTCTGTCGGCCTTCAGGTGAGTGCTGAACCCGAGCCGAGCCGAACCGAGCCCAGCCAGGTCGGGCCGGGCTGGTTTGGTCTCCGTTGTTAATCATCTCGCTTGTTTAAATTTCCAGTCAGCGTCTGCGCGGATTTGTGTCATTGTATCCGCGGCTGGGAGAAGAAGCATCCACATCCATGACGACTGTGGCTGTGGCGGGGTTTAGCCCCCTCACTCTCATATATCCCGGGTTAGAGGTTGCCTCTCCCGGGTTAATTGTTCAAACTTCAGTTTAAACCAGGAGAGTCATTATTTTTGGTGCAGCTGCGGGTTGTAGGCGTAAAGAGAAGCCGGACAGCGACCCCCCCCCCCCCCCCCCTCGCTCTTCATCGTGGTGTTGAACTTGTGTCGGTGTGTGTTTGTGTGTGTGTATGTTGTTTAAGCCTTTAGTGCGCCAGAGCTGCTGCTGCTTGCTTGTTGTTGTTGTTGTTGTTTTGGTGAACTCTGCAGCTCTCTGTTTTATCTCCACTCTGAGGTCTAAATCGGATGGAGGGATTTTACTTGCTTCTCTGATGGAGATTGAGGAGGCGATGATGATGATGGTGGCGTTGGTGCTGGTGGTGCAGGCGTGGTCGCCTCTGCTGACCTCAGCCCCAGAGCAGAAACACTAGAATATTCCCACAATACTTCTCTATTATTCCTACAGGGACCTGCAGCCTCTGCAGTAACCTTCTCTGCACTTGATGCCACTGTAACTCTCCTGTGAAGACTTTAAGGCTTATTTTAGCCACATAAGAATACATGTATTCAGATTCCTGTGGTAGCAGGTTATTGTAGAATGGTTTTGGACTCGTCCTGTGGTTGTAAATAAAAAGATTATGGTGATTTATGTGTAGTTTGTGGTAGTTTTCATCTCTTTTATCTTGGTATTAGTTGGTTAGAATACTCCTGCAGTGAAATAACAAATCTAAAATGTGTTTTAAGGCCAGTCTACTTGTTCTGTGACAGTAAAATCAGAAGAATTGTGCGTATGGCCGCAGCTTTGAGGCGTGTTTTTTTTTCCTTGCGCAGACCCGGTTTCAAATCCTGTAGAGCAATTATGTAATCAGATACAGGCTGGGCTGCTGCTTTCTCTCCTTCACCCTCCCCTTCTCCATTTCTCTCCCTTCGCCTTTCCTTTTTCCTCCTAATCTTCCTCCTCTTTTCCCTGTCTCATCTGCCCTCTCAGTTCTGTCCTCTCCTTTTCCTTTCTTCCTCTTTCCCCTGTTCTCATACTGTTAACTCCTCTTCCTCTCCTTTCTCTTCTACTTATCATCTCTTTATCCTCTCTCACCTCAGTTTTTTTTCTCTTATCATCACGTCTCTGTCTTTGGGCCTCCCCCTCTCTGTTCTTATCCTCCCCCACCCCTCCCTTTATTTCTTTGATGCAGCAACTCGGGAACATTTGGCAACTTGTTGACTGGAGCCTTTAAAATGTCACAGTAAGGTGTCAAGTTGTTCTCATGTTGCACACCCTCTGCTGCTGAAACAACGCACTGTAGTGAAACAAAAACATGTAATACGGTTTCATCCTTTTGAATGTAAATCAGTTTTTCAGAAGTAGAATTTTGCTGGTATCTCAATGAATGCTTTCCTGTAAAATTGTTGGATATCATGTCTTTCCCCCACAGGGAGGTCAGAGGTGAGGGATTCAGAACTCAAGGACAGAAGTCATTGGATTAACTTTCAAATGTACTCTTTGCAGTCAGTTGAGAGTCTCAATCTTCATAACTAATCTGCATAGAGGAAACTCTGCAGCAGATTTCAAAGTAAAGTTGCACAATCAATCTGCATCATAACCTCTGCCAGATTTTTGACACTGTCAGACTCATAATGGACAGTTTTCCATAAAAGGATCAAAATCAGTGCAGCAGAACCAGAGACATTGTCCTTTTTATTCCACGCGTTCTTCCTCCTTGTCAAAACCTGCCACCTGCATTACCCAAAATGCAACTTGACCGCTGACAGTGTGGTCAGAGATTGGGATTGTCTTATGGTATGTTCCATTTACATCTGAGGTCTCAAGTTGGAACTGGAAGTGACGTCAGTAGCAGCCATCTTGAATTCTCATGTCAGGGTTGGTGGAGTTGCGCCAACAGGGGGCATTCTATTTGAAACTTCTGAATAAGAACTCAGAAACTCCTGGAACACACCATTATGCTTGTAGGTGAGACTGCAGCCTGAATGTCTTGTTTTGTCTGAACAAAAGTCCAAAAATCCTCAACGTTTACGCTGCAGATTCATTTTCTGTCGATTGACTAACTGATGGCTGCAGCACCAGAATGCATGTCTTGGATATTAATGTTAAGCAAACCAAACCATGTCCAGCGTTTAGCTATGAGTGTCTGTGTCGCTCAGACCTTTTCCTTTGAGCCACTTGTAAAACACTTTCCATATGACGCAGACTTTCATAGTCAAAATGCAGATCTGCTGTTTTTGTTTACAGGCCGTTTAAATGAAATGGAGCACAGCCAGAGAGACGTGGGAGAAAGGGACAGGAAGCAGTTGTGTTTATGGGAAATGTGTTTTTCATTTGGAGACACAAAATACTGTACGCAGCGACAAGTTGTTTCCCTTTTGAAGATGGTAGTTTTTTGGCCTACCACTAATAGTTTGATTTATTTATCAGATCATGTCCACTCAGTCAGTTTGTCCTCGGGAGTTTAGCCTGTTTCCATCAGCATGTTTTGATGTTTTGCTCATAAATGACCTGCAGGGACGTTTTAGGTGAATTGATGCTCCTGCAGGAAACATGAACAGCACTTCGGGGTGCATTTTGGCTCTTAAGTAAGACTTTTTTTCTTTCCTTCACTAATACCTTGGTGCTGGTGTTTGTGGTGAAGGCGGTGGTGATGATGCAGTTTGGCTCGGCCCGGCTGGCGCGATGCGGGGGGGGGGGGGGGGGGGGGTTGTCTGAGCTGTAAATCATCGGCTCTGCTGCAGAGTCTCAAATCGCGTGCAGAGTCCTGAGCCTTCAGCTTCATCATTTTAATACCAGGCTAATATTAAACTCCAGTCCTCGTGGTGTATTTCTTCATCCTCTCTGCACGAGAGGAGGCTGTGAGGGACGATTCAGAGGACTTTAGATTTCTACTGATTATATAACAAGTTCTTGTAGAAACAAAGTTGTGTTTATACAAGATTTAACATTTGACAACTAACTTCTAGAGAAAGAGAATGATTTATAGAAATATATGTTTATGTTTCTCAAAGTAAAACATCACACAATTAATTAAACTGCTCCCCCTTTTTTTTTCCTTGAAGTTTCACTGGATCTCCATGAAAATAATCACAGCTGGATTCAGTCTTAATTGGCTTAAATAGTTCTGTGTTTAGACTCAGGTCATGCATTATTAGTCTTTTGTCTTTATTTTTTGCTCCACTCCACCCCCCAGCCTCTCTGTTTGTCTTAGTAAATCTTGTTTTTGCTCTCTGTCTCTGTTTCTGTCTCTCGCGTCCTCTCTTGAGCTCGTTCCACCTCTCCTGTAAACAGATCTGCAAGTGTGTCGCTGTATTAATTAGGGCAGAACGCTGTTGACTGAGTGTGTGTCTCAGGCGTCTGTTTGTTTGCTGAGAGAGGACAGGGATGGTGGTCGATGTCGGGACCGGGGAGGAGGAGCTGCGGTCATGTGATCACAGAGAAAATGTATCTTTTAAATGTGTCTTTGATCCTCCTCTGTGTACAGACGGTCTCTGAGCTCTGAGTCAGATTCATTGTTCTTGTAATGAAGAGGAACTGTAGACCAGACTCTGTCAAGTCATAGTCTTACAGAGGGTGTTCAGCTCCACCAGCTCTTGGACTCAAAGATGAACTGATTAGAGTTTGGTGGTCGAAGGTCAAGGTACCTGTTTTTGACCATAAGTGAATTTTTTTTTATTATTTACTGCAACTGGACTGGCTGGTGGAAGCATACAACCCCATAGTCCAGTTTCTTCTTTATTTCTTTTATCTTGGAGCCCCTCAGATGTTTCTTCAGACCTGATAAATGGCAGATAAAATACAGATGAAATGTTAGGGATCATTTAATTTTAGGTTATTCATCTAATACTACTTTTGAAAAATACATATATATTGTACATTTACATAGAAATACATTTTTTAACGTGTCCTCAGGCTTTAAGTTTTTTTTAGTTTATTTGGATAAATTCTTAAAAGACAAAATCCAAAGAAACAAGACATCAAAGTCCCACCCACTGTGTTTGATTGACAGGTGATCTCTGGTAAGTGCAGTGAAGTTACTTAACTCAGCTGCGAGAAGTTAAAAATGGACACTTAATGACATATATTATGTATATACTGAGGATGTGGTGAATTGTCCCTTTAAGAACAGGGAGGTGAGTTGTATTTTCAGAAACGAGGCCAGTCCTCAGTTTTCTGTCGCCCCTTTTCTCCTGCAGACTTCTCCCTCCCACACCTTTATTTCTCCTTACCTTCATCCCTCTTTCCTTCCTCCTCAGTCACCTCTCTCCTTTCCACCTCTCTGTGCCTTTTTCCTCCTACTTTAATATTTTACTCCTGTGTTCTTCTTTTTTCCCCACCTCATTCTCCTCTCCTCTTCCATGTCTGTTCCTCTGCCCTCCTTAAACTCCTTCCATCCATCCTTCCTCTTTTTTCTCCACCTTCATTTTGTTCTCACCTCTCTCTTTCTCCTTTAATTTTCTTACCTGACATCATGAAAAGAGTTTTTGGACTTATTTCTTCAACTGAAATAAATCAGAATGTTGTTTCAAAATAAAATAGAATAATATAAAATGAAAACTAACATGATAAAGAAAAGTGACGTTTAACTGAAGCAGACAGACAGCTCGGTTTATACCTCCTTCATCTCCATCCTGCCTTCTCGACTCTGAGGCTTAAAATTTAAGCTGGAAGAGTTTGGGTTGGAGGGAGGAGCAAGCTTCATCTTGAGGCCCCCGAGGATCAGAGGGGAGGCGAGGGAGAGAGTGATGGATGAAGGGAGGGGGACATGCATGGGAAAGGAGAGAATTAAGGGAGGAGAGGAAAGTGAGGAGGGAGGTGGTCTGGAGAAGAGAGGGTGGGAAGTGAAAGAGAGGAAACAGGAGGACATGGGCATAAGATATAAGGAGAGTTGAGTGAAGGAAAAGAGGCAAAATAGAGGAGAAACACAGTGTTGGCATCTGTCCCGTCATGCTGGCTCTCCCTATACAGACTTCGATTCTGCAGCTACCTCCGCTGCCAGCTGGGCCACACCACTTACATCAGTACCTCACTGCACCTGAACCACAATTATCAAATAACTGAAATGACTCAAACTAAGATGCATTTTTGCCAAAAAACCTTGGCAAAAGGTGAGGAAGAGGAGAGAGGAGGCTTAGGTTGGAGGAGGGATGAAGAAGCAGAAAGGGTCCTGGAGGTGAAGGTGAGGAGTAAGGAGGACAGGCCTTAAATGTACCAGCTGAAGGATCCTCCCCTGGAAGGAGGGAAGAGGACAGAGGGAGGAATGTTCTGGATAATGTCCAGCAGATAGGAAGTAGAGCAGTGCGACAGAGAGGAGGGCAAGACGGAGCGAGGGAGGAGGAGGAGGAGTGAGAGATTTTTCCCAGCAGCAAAGCTTTGGCTAAATATAGAGGGAGTCTGTTAGAGGCGAGCATCACCTTCAATAAAAACACTGCAGGTTTTACAAGCTTTAGTCCATCGACTTGCACGTCAGTCATAGTTGAGCTTGACACTTCATTTGTGACCTGGAAACAGGTGTAGATGGATAAATCTGGATTCAAGGAACACTTATTTGCTTGTTCTGCAGCTTTTGACCATATCCTGTGGTCTTCAGCAGCAGGTCGAGCTGTAGATGTTCAAACTCTCTATGGTTCTGAGCACGCTGAGAGTGCATTTGTGTTAACCTTACTTTCAAGCAGGTAAAGTAAAGCCAGAAGCAAAACATTCAAGTATGGTAAAGTTTTTGGAATGAAGCTTTTGTATCAATTACAGCGTTTAAAGTTCCACTTTAATGAAAAGTAAAGATTTCCTCTCAAGTAAAAATTTGAAAGTGAATCTGAAGCAATGATGGAAAGTAAAGCTTTAATACCACAATGGATGAGAAATCCTGGGAGTTATCAGTATCAGTATCTCAGTGTATCATGTATTTAAATCGCTTGATTGGCCAAAAATGGACACACTCATCTTGGTATTTTAACTATGGAGAGTTTCTGAAGAGGGCAGACTGGGGGCTCAGTGATAAGAGCTGTCACATCACAGCATGGATGCTAGGTGCTGGGCAAGACTGAGGCTCTTTGTTACCTGAAGCGTGGACTGTAAAATGATCTTGTGGAATTTTAAGGTTGAGGGTCTGAAGCAGATATATTGTAAGTCGGCAGCTTTTTTAAACTCGAAACTGTTATTTTACTCACTTTCTTTTTCTTTATCGTTCTTTTCGGCCATGACTCCTGAAAAATTTGCGTGGGATACCTAAATGCACACACGTACACCCAGCTATCAGTGAAGCATGGCATGTTTGAACTGTCTGTTTGTGATTCTTCTGTATGTGTGTGTTTACATAGCCGGGTTATACCAGGGTGAACAGGTTTGACCTCAGCAGGGGTCAAACACACACGGAACTATTTTTCTTGCTCTTCCTTTGCTGTTTTTCTTCTTTTCACTCGTTGAGCTGCATAAATCACCTCTGATATGTTAAAAGCTGCTCAGATTGTGGGGCTAAAAATCACATCCAGACAAGTTTTATTCTCTAAATCTCTCATGTTGAGTGTTCAACAAGAGCCTGCTTTATTTTCTGACTAACACTCATGTTTCATGAGATCATAAATGAAGTTTTTAAAAGGTTTGGTAAAAGCCAAACTGATTGTGAAAGCCGCTTAGCTCATAAATGTTCATGTTAATTTCCATCCAAGGAAGAAAAAAAAAAACATAAGTTGCAGTTACACACCCGTGATATCTCATGAATAAAATATGTGAACAGTGTTTATGAAGACTCTGCGCTAATTTGCAGCAGGAAGCATTTTCCACTTGCGTGTTTCCAAGAAGGTTCTGCTCAGATTTGTCGGTTTATGTCCCGATAGGCGCAGGCGGCTGCTGAGGCTGAGGCGATGGAAAAATCAAAACACATAAACTGAGGTGTGGGGCTGAGAAAAACCAGTTCTCTAAGTGTTTCTGTGAGCTGCTCAGATACGACGGGGAAGATCTTCTGAAAACGCTGAATGTTTGACTTCTGTCTTTGTCCTCTGATCCCACTCTGACTTCTAACACTCTCCACGTTACCTGTTCTATCCAATCTGAACACAGCGGTGCAGTTTGAGCTGCTGCCTAATTAGTTTTGCAGACATCTGATGAGGCAGCAAAACCCCCCAGAAAGAGACAGGAGAGGAAGGTGAGGACAGGGCAGGGACAGGGCAACAAAGATCAGCTGAAAGGACTGATAACACAACATTTACTGAGAAAATCAAAATTGCTCTTTCCAGGCTCCTGAAGGGGAAAAGTATATCTTTTATATCAGTATTGTGATGTTAGACTGGATCTGCCCTGGAATTTTAGCTCTCATAATATTATGATCAGTATCCAAAGTTTTACCTCAGAGACTAAAGCCAACTTATGTTCCTGCCGTTAAGATGCAAGTAAAGTAGCAGGGTTCCTAAAGAGGATCTGAGAAAAGTTCTTGTGTTTAAAAACAGCCACAGGACTGTTATTGCAGTTGCCTCCTGATATAACCCCACCCACTTTGCTTCGCAAGCAAATTAGAGCTTCAGCTGATGATTATTGTCATCACTGATTAGTTTGGTGATTATTTCCTTGGTTAATCATTTAGTTTCCTAATGCTCATTGTGACACCTTTCAGTGACTTGTTTTGTCTGACCATCAGTCCAAAACATTCACTTTACACTGATATAAAAGTAGAGCTGCAGCATTTAGATGAATAGATTAATTTTTTGTTACAATCAAGCAAAGATACCAAACTTTTCCCAATTTGTTTTACTGTTCTTCTTTATCTCATGTGACAGTGAATTGACAATTTGTAAATTTTAGTCAGTTCATTGGACAAAGCACACAACTTTGGGAGGACTAAGTGGTAAAAGAAAAGAAACTTTTTTTAAAGAAAAAAAAGATTTATTTTGTTGTTTGTTGGTGAAGTGTATGATTATTATTATTTTGTTTTTTATCCAATTAGCTCAGAAAGATTTAGTGTTCTGCTTGTAAATTCTAATTACTGAAAATAAATAAAATAAAACAAATATATAAACTTGGTAAAAGTGAGAGCAAGAATTCAGCAAGTCATATTCAGAGAATAAAGTAAGAGAAGAAAAGTAATGTAAGATGTTCTGAAGTCAGTCAGTCAGTCTGGTGCAATTCATGTCATGTCCATTTGATTAACACACTTAGATATGTGTGTGTGTGATGGATAGTGATAGTAATATGGTGTATTACCCACACATATTTACTTTAAATTGTCAGAGGGGAAACACACACACCTGATGCACTCTGGGTTGACCTTCAGCAGGACTCCATTTAATTTGATTTCCATGTGGCCAAAGGCGTTTCTCTCTCTAACACACACACACACACACACACACACACACACACACACTATGCTCACATTCCTGATAAATGAAATGTTCAGTTTGAGGCTTCCAGATGTGGTCACACACTACACTACGAGGCTGTGTGTATGTGTGTCTTTGTGGTTAGGTATCCTGAAATGGTGTGTTGAAGTTGCCGGTTCAAATCCCAGAGTACAGGGCAGGGATGGGGCTTTGGTTGGGGGAGGAAGGGGTGGAGGAGGGGGCACCGTGGGAAATGAGCAGCAGTGCAGTTATACAGACAGAACAAACAAAACAGTTCAGAATTGGTTTGGGGTGAATGGAGGGTAAAGGTCTGCTGCGTCACTGTGACTTTTGGAGTCTGTTTAAGACATATGTGCTTCTCTGTGCCTATGTGTTCGTGTATATATAAATACATATGTTGTGCACACACCCTCAGGCATTGCTGTAAAAGTGAGGGTGGGGTTGAGACAGAGGAAATGAGTGATTAGCTGGAAATGGGACGCTGCCTTTGGGCTGTGGACCTGCAAACTGTCTGTTCTTTAGTGACCCGAGGCTGTGTTCACACTGCATGGAAAACATTAAACTATCTCTGATTTTATTTGTTACTGCTCCACCTCTCATCAGCATGTGACCGGCAAACAGCCGAATCTGAACAAAACCGTGTTCATGCTAGACTGACTACATTTTAAAACGTATTATTTCTCATCTGATTTGGCCATATGTCCACAATAAGAGTTTATTTACTTAACAACATTGTTAACAGGTTACTAGCCTGCCTATTTTAGATATGTACGGGTGATCAAAAGGCTTATCCACAAGGGGCCGAAGGCAAAAAGAAACACGGTGGCTGTCAAGGCACTGTACTTTGTGGCCAAAATTTGAGAATTGATTCATTTTGATTCTCGATGATTTAGTCACATCAGCTAAATACTATGGCTGTCGATGAGTCAATGCATCATTCTAGTAGACCCAGAATTGACCAGATAGATGACAGGGTGAATCGTTTCTTTCAGGCCACTCTGACACTCCTCGCTCCAGTCTGTCCGTACATCTGTCCCTTTCTTGTGAAAGTGACATCTCAGGAATGCCTTGAGGAAATTTCTTCAAATTTGGAAACAGACGTTCTCTTTGACTCAAAGTTGAACTGATTAGATTTTGGAGGTCAGAGGTCAATGTCACTGTGACCTCACGTCTGTCCCATCATGTACAATATATAGGCTCACACTAGATGTGTGAGGCAGTGCATTTGTCTGCAGGGACCCTGCCCTCTGCCTGTATTTTCTTGCTTTCTTCTTGTAGTGCTGTGCTGTGTCATCGGTGTATAAAGAGCTGCAGGTCTGTGTCTGTTTGACCGGGGGGCCGGGCTGAGCTTGGATTTCATTAATTCAAAATGTGGCAGTGTAGCACCTTCCCGCACGATTGTACAATCCACGTCTTTGTACTCACGAATGCAACAATCATTAAAAAAAATCAAGAAATAATGTTTTATTTCTCTGATTCACTACTGATTCTTCTCACTAATGCCACTCCCTCTCTAGCTCTCTCCACCACCGCTGCTCTCTCTCTCTCTCTCTCTCGCTTGTGGAGCTGGGGAGGAGGGGCCAACTCGTGTTTACAGACAGCGATGTAAAAATCCTGCATATTATATTTAGTTGGTTGACAGAGGCAATAATTATAATTTGCTCATCATAGTGCAGGATCTCTGGAAATTTTTAGGTCAAATTTTCACCAGCATTGACTTCACCTGCTTTTTTCAGTGTTGCTATGATGATAGAGAGGCTTACGTCATTGACCTCCACCCCTCTCATCTCCAGGGCAGAGCTGTAATACAACCTCTGATGACTTCATATACTACATTACATATGTGTGTGTGTTCTTGTATCTTTGTGAGAACCAGTTTGACTTTTAGACATTATGGAGTGAGGACCGTCCCCACAATTTTAAAGGGCTGTTTGAGAGTTTTAGGGTTATGGTTAGAATTTGTTTTAGGTTAGGGTAAGGTTAATTAAGTATTAAGTGTTTCTTAATATATTGATTTGAAATAATTAATTTCCTTATTATCAAAATTGATAATCAATAATCAACAATTTTTTGTTGTAAAAACTCATTTTCTTGTTCTGACTTAAACTCCAAATCCCTGAATCTAACATTGTGATTACTAAAGATTTATTCCTAAAAACACTGAAAACTCAACTCAACTGTCAAATCTGAGCAAGAGAAAAATCATTTCCGTCAGTGAGGTGGTGGCTGCTTCGAAAACACAGCTGCAACAGGAAACACTGTGTGTATTTGTGTGTGTGTGTGTGTGTGTGTGCGCGCGTAGAGGAATATTAAGGAGCTTTACACCAGCGTATTCCTTACCCACAAATACCCACTGACACACTTGGCATCATGGGAAATGAGTTTGATGACATTGGACAGGGAGGGGGAAGGGGTTACGTGTCCTTGACTGCATGCACATTTGTAATGAGCTATACACACACACACAAACACACACATACACACACAGTGATATGGCTCAGATCAGTTAGATGATAAGAGCAGCTCAGATCACTGTTTGAGTTCATATTCAACATATTATGCACTTGTACTATGTACTACTATGTACCCATCCAGCTTTAATCATTTTAGTGGATATTTGTTTCTTAGTGTCTCTCAGTAAAGACGGCAACAGTCATTTTAAAACAGTCTACAGACAGTCAATCTAGCTTGAGTTCTGTTTTCTAGTTTCTAGTTTCTAGTTTCTATTGGGGGTGTGCATTTTTTATGCACATTACTCTAGGTAAGAGGCAGCCACAATGTTAAAGATAAAGAAAACAGTGCTGTGATTACAAGAAACCTCTAAAAGAAATGACAGAATTTCATGAACACATGTAAAGATGTGCCTTGTTTCAGTAAAAATGTCCATAAAACCAATAATAATAATACCTGTGACTAATTATTACTATTATTATAGATTTAATCTCCCAAATCTATTCAGGTCTATATAATGTCAGGATCCAAGCTGATGTCTTCAGATATCTTGTTTTGTCCAACCAACAGTTTAAAACCCAAAGACATTTGGTTAACTCTCACAAGAGACACCAGACAAGAAACCCAATAATATTCACATCTGAAAAGTTGGAACCATTTGTTCTTGAAGCTTTGCTCGTGATTATTTGACTATCAAAAAAGTTGCTGATTGGCTTTCTATCGATCAACTAATTGATTAATCGACTAACTATATAGTAATTCTGCTGTACTTCTTCACATAAACACAGCATTTCCCATGAACCTCAGCCCCCCCCGTGTTGTTTCTGCATTACAACTGACTTAGAAGCACTTAGACAAGCAGACAGGTGAGTCAGTGCGACAGGTGGGCGGTCAGTCTTGAACCTGCGCTGTTGAGGAATGTGTTTGATCCTGTTTTAACACTCTGATCAGCAGGATGCACACACTGGAACAAAAGAACTACAGTTACTGTGAACACACACACACACACACACACACACACACACGTACACACGTCCTGTGGAATAGATTAGATCTGACATCCCACAATGCACTGCAACATGAGCTGGGCAGGATTGTGGGCTGGAGAGAGAGTGAGAAGGAGAGAGAGCGAGAGAGAAAGTGTCTGGCAGCTGGCCAGGGCGAGATGATGGGATGGATTGCCATGACGACACGGCCGACCCTCCAATCTGGATCTGAGTGTTTGCGTGCAGTGTGTGTTCATATGTTGTGCGAGGGTTTTGACAGCCAGTGATATTTCTGGACTGGAGCTGCTGGGAACTGAAGTGCCGTGCAGGTATTCTGGACGTTTTAGTCGATCAAGTTCTTGCTGAAAATCTTTTTTCAGGTGTTTTTTTTTTCTTCTCAAAATCCAATCAGATTCTTGATGAATTGTTTGGTTTATAAAACACAAAATACAGTGAAAAATGCCCATCACAGTCTCCTAGAGCTCAAGGTGACACCTTCAAATGACTTGCTTACAGTCCAAAACCCAAAGATATTCAGCCATAAACACTTGTGGAATGTTTCAATCATGCTTCACCTGCAGCCGACTCCCCATCCTGTCGTGTACACTTCTGAAACATAAGTTGTTTAAGTTGCTGATGATATAATGTGCTTGGGCATGTTTCATGTGTGTGTTTTATGCAAATGAGAAAGTAGAGTATAGGAGAGATTTGCACTGGTAATATTTAATTTGAAGAGCTGAACTTGGCAAACAGCTGTGCTGTCATGACTCTGCTGAAAAGAATTTGGAAGCAGGTTTTTGGAGTTATTTTGCAGACCTGTCTTTATTTGTGCATGGATGGCTAAGGGCCTTTTGAGATCATGCTGTCCTGGGCATGAGCAAGACACACAGCAACCAAGACCTACACAGTGATAGGACAAATCTGCAGCACACTGGTGTAGCTTTAGTATATCAATTTTTCAAAACTTGGAGACTTAGATAAAATAGTGGATTTTGTGAGATATTACCACTTCTCAGGAAAGCTCAAGGTAAAATACAGTTGTACACAGCTTACATTTCTAATGTAGATCAGTATTAAAAACAAGCAGCATCAAGGTGTGGAAAGGTCAGAGGTCAGTGACGCTGATAACAGACTGAGCAGGGGGACAAGGTGGAAAAAATTCTTCTGAATCTGACTGCAGTTTGTAACAGAGTTAACATCTGCAGGGCTGTTCAGACGGTCATCTGAAGGCTGGGTGTGTGTGTGTGTGTGTGTGTGTGTGAGTGAAGCGTACAAAACACATCTGGTCCTGTGGGTCATGTGGTTTTGCAGTGTGTGTATGTGTGTGTG
Organism: Lates calcarifer; assembly: GCF_001640805.2. NCBI lineage: Eukaryota > Metazoa > Chordata > Actinopteri > Centropomidae > Lates > Lates calcarifer. The sequence continues at coordinate 20,367,578 of NC_066848.1, forward strand.
TGTGTGTGTGTGTGTGTGTCAGATTAGCTCTGGCCGTCAGTGAAAATCATGACTGAATACTGGAGGATGGAGGAAGGAGGAGGAGGAGGAGAAAGAAAGGGAATGAAAGGATGAGGAGGAGAGGAAGAAAAAGAGAGGAGGAAAAGGAAGTAAAGGTTGACTTGGAAGAGGAAGATGTGTTGATAAAGATGGAAAAGGATGGGTGGAGTGCAGTGAGTAGGGCTTGGAGGAAAAGAAATAGAAGTTGAGAGGGTGGAGGAGAAATAAGGGTGGAGCAAAGAAAGGAAAATTAAAGGAGGGAGGAAAGGAAGGGGGAGATGGAGGGACGATGTTTTTAGAGTAGAGAAGGATAAAGGTTAAAAATGGGTGTGAAGACAAGAGGACGATCATAAATGAGGGCCCTTCAAAGTTTTCCTGCCCTAACCTTTCTTTTTTCCTCTTTTATCCTGTTATATTCCTCCTCCTCACTCCTTCTTTCACTCCTTCTCTTTTCTCCCCCCTCCCCAACTCCTCACTCCTCTCGTTGGCACGCTCCCCAGCCGCTCCACCCTCCTCTGTGATCCGTCCTGCTTCTATCAGAGAGTTTGGGAACAACCAGTTCTCTACAGATCCAGTCTCCAGAGAGTGAACCCCCACCCAACACACACAGATTTTACTGCTCTGTAAAGCAGCAGTGGCCTCTGTCTACTTTTCTTGCTGGTTTTATGGCTGCATTTTAACTAAACTGAACTGACTGCATTGAAGGGTTCATGTTGTAGAAATTCAGCTTTTCCTCCAGGTTTATTTCTTATCAAAATAAAGTTGCGATATATTATGACCATCCAGGGTTTTGGCACTGCACGTCCTTTTAATTGTCCTTTTAACTGTCACTGACAATCACTCAGATCTCTCACAACTCTCCTGGACTGTTTTTTTTTTTTTTTTTTTTTTTTACCTTAAGTTAAAGTTTTTAAGTTGATGTGTCAAGCTGTTGCTTATTTCCATATCCAGCAGACAAAGAACATCCTTTTCATTTCATTCATCAAACATGCACTCTGCCTGAAGAACACAGTTGTTAACATTAGATATTAATGCAAACACTTCAGAATGTTCTTAAAAAGTTGTTTAACTGATTTAACAGATTTAACTGTAAAAAAACAAAGCAAAACGTTAAGTCATGACCATGAACCAATTCAGATGTATCCCGGACTAGCCATTGTTAGTCATCAGCAATACCAGTTGATAACAACGCTCTACGTGGTATTTCGGACATACAAATAGCGTAGCAGCATGTCCATGGATAAAAACTGAACAGTACTATGTGTATGACTGACTTAATGTGAAACACATAAGAAAGAATTGCTGTAAACAGTAAAACAGCCATCTTGAATTCTCATGTTGGGGTTGAGGGGTTGCTCTGACTTTCTGAGTAGGAAATCCAACTTCAGGGGTCGTCCCAGTTGAAAACTCCAACTAGGAACTTGGACATTACAACTTCCGAGTACAACTGGAATGCACCACAATATTCCCTCTGTTTTAGCTTTGTTTTTGGTCTCTACCAACTCCTGAGGGAATGAACTGGTTCTTCAGCTGCTAAATGCTCCACTTTGTTCACCAGCTAGTCTCTAACTGCGTCTGCTGTTGTAGTGGACAGGTGGACAGCTGCCTGCTGCAGCCAAAAACTGTGCTATTAGAGCAGTGAGTCTGAACCAGAACAGTAAAGTTGTGGTCTGGACAGATAAACAATAGGCTGAAGAGTTAAGGTCCTGCTCTCACTCCTACCTAGCATCTAGTTTTGTGGTTGTTTCTTTCCATATTCTAAGACAGACTGTCATCCTGCACCACAAATCCTTACTTTGAGCCTCTGAAAGTTTTCTGATTTCATTTAAAAGCAAACAGCCAGTTTGGAGAATGGGTGTCATTGGTTTAATATGGTGAATAATATGAAATCATTTTGTAACCAAAATGTTCTGTCAGGGCTCGTGTAGCTGCTCTGTCATAAAATCTCATCTCTCAGTATGAACACTACAGTAAATATCAGCGCAGTAAACACCCGTTTTCCTCAGAGATGGACGGATCAGAAAGACTTCTGAAGAGTCCTCTTGACCTCTGCTGTTTATCTCGAGTGCTTCATTCCTCTTTACGCCGTCTGATCTCTTGTTTCTTTCCTTCCTCCTCACATTCCTTCGCTCCATCTTTCCTCATTCATTCCCCTGCTACCATATTTCATCTTTTTCTTTTTTCCCTGTAGTCCATTTCATTTTCTTCTTCGTTTGTAGCTCTATCCGCCTTCATCATATTCATCATCTTCGTCATCCTCTTTGATCTTATCTAATGCTTTTAAAGAAAGGTCTTCTGGATAATGTAGTTCTAATTGTGTTAGTTATGGCATTTAAACATTAGAAGGACAAACAGTAAGAGACCATAAAGTATTCTGGTTTGTGCTGGTACTGACGGACTGAATCTGGTCTCTGCACAATTTGTACTGGTCTAAAAATGATAAAACTGGCGTGTGTGGTTTCTATTGGTCCCTGCAGGTCTTTGTTGGTGCTTGATGTTCTGATTTGCTCTGTCCAGTGTCAGGCCTGTGTGTGATAGAGAGGATAGTGCTCTCCACCTGATAAGCAGAGTTAAAAAGGAGGTTATCTGCTCCCGGTGGAGCTACCATTAAACCCACTCCTCTCCTTCATCCTCTCCTCCTCCTCCTCCTCGTCCTCACCATTTACCTCAAACCCTTGCACCGCAACAAAATGTCCTTCTCTTGTATGGATGAATGTGTATGTATGTGTGCTCAGAGCTGCCGCCCACAGACGCCCACTCAGCTATCTGCATTATACTTGTTTCCAGTGAATATCTGACAGCATATATCCTACTAAGCTGGTAGTTTATCCCTCTGCATCTGTTACTGTGAGTGATTGTTTCCACATTGTCTTTACTTTCTCACATGTGGTCAACATGGATAAAATCTATCACAATATATATTATTTCATACCGTGATTGTGATATATCTGTTGATGTAGTAAAGTTTGGTGGAAATTCTGATCAGAAACCCTTTGGACCTAAAATAACCAGTTAAACCAGTCATTTGACTGATGGGAATAGCTGAGCCACTGCTAGTTCAAATGGGCAAATTTCCTATCGAGTTCTCTGCCTGCCAACGGTAATTACAATGCTGTATCTTACCGACCACACTGGCTATAGAATTGACAATGTTGTTTTATGAGTTTTCTGTTAAGTATTTCATCTCAGCAGGTACTGATTATTGAATGGTATTTGGTTGTCTCTCTCTTTTTTTTTTTTTAACACTACACTGGTATTGAGCCAATTTCATCATCTGCTATTTCTCTGGACAGAACTAATGGAAGTCTTAACATATGAATCACATTAATAAGGCAAAGCTTTGTCAAAACTAAAAAGAGGTTAAATAAAAAGCACATCAGGTTGCGCAACAGTCTTTGCTGCATTGTTCTTTCTGTTCTGTGGAATTTTACTTATATTTCAAGGTCAGCTGTGTTACAGCTGTAACAGTTCAGTTAGACTGTACCATATACGTAGGGTCACATGATGAACAGTCTCCTGGCCTCCTCTGGTTGTTACATAGCAGGTGTTTGATGGATTAAATCCATCCAAATTTCCTCTTCTTCTTCATCAGTCCTTAAAGACTGCAGTGGCTAACCAGACAGAATCTCTGATCTGCAAGCTGTAACCTGGATTCTCCAGATCTGTGTGGTTCATGGAAAGTTCAGGTTTTCCCGTTAATTTGTCCCTTTCTGTCTGAAGGTCACAGATCCACGCTGGAAACACGGAGTAATGAGAGGAGAGAAAAAGGCTTCTTTCTTTCTTCCTCCTCCATCTATCTCTCTGCCTGACAAATTAGAGCTTAACTTCATTAAAATGACTCAGTCTGATTGCATGAGAGCTGAGTGCCGTTCCCCCGGCCCTCGCTCCTTCAATGTGTTGTTGTCAGTGTCGAATGTTCCCAGGCGTCTGGACTGACAATCAGGCCCATCTGTCTGCTCGCACAGACACAGTGGCCATTCAGAAATGGATATCAGGGAATAATTGTGCTGTTTATCTGAGAATATCACATTTATCCTGGAGCCATTTGGCTGCTGTGTTAGGCTCGTGTGTCAGCCTTTACAGTATGTGGAGTAGAGGGTTTGAAGCATGGGGGAACCTGCTATCTGTTGTACAAAGCTAACTCGGTTACTGTCTAACACTGAAGTAGAGATGTTATTCATAGCTTTTATCTTGAGTTGATCACTTGAGTAAAGTGCACTCTATTATTATCAGAGCAAAATCCTGCATGAGCAACCATTCAAAATTTCCCAACCATTATCTAGGTTGACTAAACAAGGGAACAACCAGACAGAGCTTTGTAGATCATCTTCCTACATGGCAATTTAGCTACTTAGTTTCCTTAATAAACAAATGACCACAAGCATTGCTGAAATATTTTCAGCTGTACAGACTGTTGTAAGTCATCTAACCAAATCAACAACTCTTTAATCTATGTATATCTTCCATCCACATGACAACCATTAAAGGTTCCCTGTGGAGTTGTGAGCTGTAGTTGTAGATTTATGAGTGGGTCCTCATTTTGTCGGTGTCATGCACACACACGACAACACACAAGATGTAGATGCAATAGTTTCACACCGTAGCAGGTGGTGGTAAGGCGTTAAGATATACTGCAGTGCACCAGAGAAGAAGAAGACCGCTATTTAGTCAACATGGACATAAATAATACAGGATCTAAAACACTTTTAAAATGTTTGCAGTTGTTTTATGTGGTAGGGAATGCATTAATCTCATTTCTTAGAGTTCAAGGTAACACTGAATGTAAACATACATTTGTTTGTTTAAAGGTAAAACCCCATGGGGCTCCTTCAGGTTAAGCTCTTGCAACACAAGCTCAGTCCATTCTCTGTTTTGATGCCAAGTAAATGATGCAGTCAACCTTACAGTGTAATTTACCAGTGTATTTGAACATTGCGGCACCTTTTTGGATGATGCTGCATTTCTTTTGTGGCAAAAGCTGAGCCAAGTTCAGCTGTTTTCTGTTGACTTTCTGCATCAGTATAGTGGCCAACAGAGGTCATACTGAAATTTAAAAAGTCACTTGTCTGAAAATGCCATTGATCAATCAAGACATTTGTTAAAAATTATTGAGACATTAGCGTTTCTGCTTATCTGGAAATAGTGTAAAATAGTGTAAAATTCTCTATCAGGATGTACAGCATGTACTTTAATTTAATAATATCAACAGAGAAATTGTTAAGGCATTCAAATTCATGCATTGTTTAAGCATCAAAAGTGGTGCTGAGGAAAATCCATTCTCTGATGGTTATGAGAGTCAGATTTTTGTTTGCTGTGGCCGCTGATTACCTCAAATGCACCGCCCTGCCATGTCACATGGACTTACTGTACAACCCAAACATGCTGAACACTCTATGACCTTTCATGTCATGTAAAAACATCAAATTCTTCCTAGAAATCTGGTGCACACTGAGACTTTATTAAAATAAATAAACTATTTCCAAATAAAGAGCTCCAGGATTTCCACTTTAATCGTTCAAAGTTTGTTCATCTGCATGTTTTGCAAAATAAAACCCAGCGGGCTGCAAACAGGGACCGGGTCTCTGTCTCATTCATCTGTGTCCTCCACCCGTCTGTCAGTGCAGAGGGTGGAGAGGCTGTTTATTTGAACAGGAGGAGATCAGCCAGGCAGGGAGGCTGTTTTTGGCTGCAGGCTTCAGTTGCATAATGGCAGGAAAGCAGTGGGAGAGTTTGGACTGGGAACGAGGGGAGAGAGAGGGAGAGGGAGAGGGAGATGGGGGAGACGGTGAGGTGGAGGAGGCGGCGGTCAGTTTTAAGTTCAAACTCTGTGTTATCGACTGAGATTCTGTTCCCCTTCACTTGTCTAAATGATCCAGGATTTGGGACAATAAAGCCTGGATGATAAGGGAAATGAAACATGGCAGCATGTGGTTAAAGCAAATTTCCTCTTGAGAGTGCGGTGCTGTGTTAGAACTGAAGGACCTAACACTGATTTATTGACCATGTTCCTCTCACATAGATTAGAGTCAGACTGGCTGGTCATATGGCTCTCTGTAATCAGCCTGTAATCTTGTCATCAGTGTTTATGGGTGTAAACTGAATTCTTTGGATTTTTTGCAGTGTGCAAGATTCATGTGAAATGATGTGAAAGTAAATGTTTAAGAATTCCACAGTCTCAGTAACACACAAGCATATCTGAAAAACCCTGGTTTAACAGTCTGAAGCTCCTCTAAATTTCAACAACTGCAGCCGAACAGATTGTGTATGATACAACAGCTCTGACCAAAAATGTCAGAAGCATGAAATAATGGATTTGTGGAGTGAATGAGTGAATGACTCCAAACAGCTCTGTGTGTTTTCAGATTCTGCATAGATAGTCTCTCTATCTCGCCCACATCCTCCCACTCTCTCGCCTCATCGCACCATCCATCTACTGTGATACTCACTGCCTTTATTTCCTCTCTCTCACCAAGCACACATACACACACACACTTAACACAATGTCTTCCCTTTCCATATAAACACGTAGAAGTCTCATTAGTAACCGATGTTTATATACAAACCTTTAAACACTTCAGCTTCAGCCATCAGCCTGAAACACTCACACTAAAATCACCCACGCATTCTTTTCACTACCATACAGTTTGTTCACCATTATGTAGCCCTGCCTGAATGTTTTGTGAGAATTATTATGACCTGTACAGTGGACTCAGATTCTACTCTTTTCAGTCTGTTCCTTCATACAGGTGCAGCATTCATACAGGTATACCAGCAGCAGTAGATGATTGACCTCTGCTGGCTACCCATGGCTGGGTGCCTGAATCAATTTCAAGTCACTAATGCTTGCCTACAGAGCAACTTCTACACCAGTCTACTTGAACTCAGTCAAACAGACTCCAAGAATCGTATGGCATTGCCATCTCTTTACACAAGGCATTCTCCAGACTGCTTTCCTGTTTTCCTGCAAACCAGCTGTTGGTGGATGAGTTCCCCGATGGTGGAACGAACCCCCAAATGAAACCAGAGCCGGAACATCCCTCTCTATTAAGAATCTCTTGAAGGCTCATCATCTCTGAGAACACCTCCTCTCCTAACACCTCTAACACCCTAACATGCCTAACTAACAGTGCACTTTCACTGCACCTTCTTGTCCATTGTCTTATTGAACAGTTTTTAGTACTCACTCTTAGTACTTAATGCTCTTAGTACTCACTTCAAGGTCTCCAACTGCTCTGAAGCTTCAGTTTTGTCTCTCACTTCGCTTTGGATAAAGGCATCTACCAGTGTAAATAAATTGGTGTATGGACCTTTCTTCTCTACCTGTGCTGAGACTTACTGAAGTGGATGTACTGTATGTGCTCTGTGTAGCTGAAGCATCAGGTACTGATGCTGTGCAAGACAACAGCTGTATGAGAGTCTTGCAGGTGGTGAAGGTCTAATTTTTATCTGTCAACCAGATTGGAGTCCTAAAAAACATGATGCTTTAGTTTTCCTGCAAGACGATGAGTCATCCCCAAGCTTGAAAAACCAAGGGTCCTCACCCTTGAAGCCTTCTCTCCTGTAAAAATGATACATAAAATTCCAGAGGAGCAACATTAAGGCTATGTGAATATATACTGTAATGCAATACTCTGTAGCAACTGGTATTGTTTCTAGGGCTGTCCCCAGATCAGTTTTAATGCCATTGCTCATCATCTTTGTGCAAACATCAGATGTCCACACAGTCTCTCCTGATTGGCTGCAGACAGCTGTATCAGCTGAGAAGTCACTGTCACTGGATGGCTCTAGGGGAGGTTGTACAACCATCTATTCAAACGTCACTGAGACGACACCAGAGCTGAGAGAGTCGGAACAGGCAACAGAAACAAGTTTGTCTGCTCCCCGTTTCCGTCATGCTTCTCCGTCACAGTTAAAGGGCCTTTAGACTTTGCAACAACAACAATCATTTTAGTTTATTGCATGTTTACACTGTGTGAGATGCGTCCAATAAAATCTTGGTCCCAGTCTGAGTCAGACTGTACAGTATCATTTGAAGGCTGTCAGATTGTGAGATGAATGCCCGGTGAATCTGGCCTTACAATATAAACAGAAAAAAGTATGAGAGCAGAGACACTTCATCAGCTCATTTCATCCTTCTGAACTGCTCTTACGTTTTGGAAATGCAGCTCCGCATGAAGGATTGCACGTTGCGCACTGATTGGTTGGTTTATAGATGTGGGTCACAACAGCAGCGTCACACTTTAAGAGTCTGATCCTAAATTTCTGACACTGTCTGAATTTTCCTGCAAACCAGCTGTTGGTGGATGAGTCTCACAGAGATCTAGGAGCACCGTGGACTGACGACTGCAGATTTTGCCATGTTTCTCTCACGTCTGTCAACTTGCGTCTCAGGCAGGCCAAAATTGCAATGTAAAGGGTCCTGTAGATCTGTAGTTGTAAAAGGCTTGTAAAAGATTACAGCCTGCTGTTTCCTGTGTTGCTCTGTACACAATGATGCAGTTAAAAAAAGAAAGAAAGCAAAGACAACACAAGCTTTGACTCAGGATTTTGATGACTGATGGCTCCAATCATCAGTGTTTAGAAGGCAGCCTGAATTCTCTTCATTTATGAAGAATATCTGATGTTGTGAACATGTAAATGGTATGATACACATTCAATATGGCTTGAATGGAGGAGAATTAATATGCACTGTACATATGTGTGTGTGTGTTTTTGCAGTAGGTGAGTGGCAAATAGTGAGTGGTTTCAGACAGGGAGGGAGAGCTGTCAGATGAACGCTGGTGGAAAACGGAAACTGTTACGCAACATTTGCTGCTTTCTCTTGTCCTCTGATCCCTTTCTTTCTATCCTCAGTCGTTCTCGCTCTCTAGCATTACTACAGACCCGTCTGTCAGCGTGAGGCATGGCTCTGTTCTGCTTCGCCACCTCAGTACGAGTGTGTTTGTGTGTGTCTGTTTGTGTGCCCTGAGCTACATCAAACACACTGCAGTGTTATGAGACAGGAGTGGAAGTCATCACTGGAGTTTATGGGCTGCCATAAGCTGACACACACACACGTGTGTGTGTGTGTGTGAGTGAGTGTGGTCGTGGTTGTGGTCTCTGATGCAATACTATGACATCTCCATTTCCTGGTCGAACAAAGGATGGTGTGTCCTCAACTGTTACTGATGGAGGACACTTTCACATACACACACACAGCACTCAGAACTCTCATTGATAATTAATAGGTGGTGTGGCAGCAGTGTGCTTAACGGTACATAGTGTGTGTTCATAAGTGCTAAGTGCTTCCAGAGCTGTATCTACACGATGGGATATAGACTGTTTGTGTATCTGAGTGTGTGTAACAGTAAAGATCTCAACAGAAAGGGTATGGTGGACTTAAATTGAGAGTGCAGGCAGTGTGTGTTTGTGTGTGTGCGCATGTGTATGTGTATGAACATGCAGCACACACGCATTAACACGCTAACATGACCAGATGATTTATTCATGCTAAAGTTATCAAATATAGATTCACAAAAATACTCAACACACTCTACAACGCTGCACGCACCGTAACACTGCTGTCATGTTCTGTGCTGCAGCCTGCGCTGTATCAATAAAGAACTGAAATTCAATTCAGATTGAAACTATTGTCACTTTTTGTCAGGTACAAAACCACACGCATGCAGTAAAATGGTCCATAAACTATGAAAATAAAGGAGCAATGTGAGGGATCACATTTAATCTCCTCATTTGGATTTTCTTTTGCTGATTTTCTGAAAACTTTGTTGAATTTTGTGCTGAACCTGAATGAGCTGGATATAAAATTCAGTTTACACAGGTGGCAGAGGTCTCTGTGTGCTGCTTTTTTAAAAAAGTGATCTCTGGGGAACAGTGATTATGTTTTTTCTCTGGTCTTAGTGTTGTTGAAGATGTAGCTTATGTATCCTGATCTGATTTTTTTCAACTGTGAAACACGGTTATCAGTACTAGCCTCAATGAGCCACCATCAGCTGGTCTTGTATACATACAAGCACACACACAAACCCCATGTCTCCCAGCAGCGGTCGATGCAGATTGTTTGTATTGTTCTGTTGCTCTTTTGTGTCTCTGTCACTTTGATTTTCGTTGGGAGGTGCCTCTCTGTATTCCTTTTTTTTCTGAACACTTTGTTTAGTCTCATCTCACAACCAAGGAAAACCAAGCCCAACTATACGACCTTATGATAATAAACCAGATAGGCAAAACCAAAGTGAATCAGCCTAACCCAGCCCCTCAGAGCAGCCAGTCTAATGAGAGTAGCTTCTCAACATCAATAAGTCATGTGGTCACATTTGCTCACTCAGGCGATTTGTTTTCTTCAGAGCAGAGATTCGACTGAGACAAAGAAACCAAAGGGAACTTGACTGAGAGGAGAAATACAAGAAATGAATAAAAAAACAACTCTATACTAAATGTTGGTCAAAGCACAACATCACACATTTACATAATTTCTAAGCTTTAGTTTATTCTTCTTCCTCTTTCCCTTGTTCCTCAGTTCTTGTTTGAAACAAACTTCAAAGGCAGAAAATCAGATGAGTAAATTTTGCACATTCAAAGATGTTTCACACTGTGTACAAACCAATAATTCAAGTGTAAAAACTGGACATTGCTGCTGTCCTCACGAGAAGGTCAGCAGCAAACTAACATTTCCCAGAATGCCTCATTAGGGCCAGACTTACTAGAGTGCACTGGGAGGAGAGAGGAAGGCAGGGTCAGAGGTCAACGAGCTGCTGAGGGCTTGATCTGTCAGCAAACACACGCACACACATACACATTACACAACAGTAATTAATCATGTACAGTTGCGTGTGAGCTTGTATCACTGCTGGACTGATTACACTTATGAAACTGCTTTTGGATGATTACTTTCCTGCTCGGGCAGCCATGTTGGGAGGTCAATAAAAACATGAACTTATTTTGTTTTTTTTAATGTGTTTTTGACATTGTTACATTGCCAAAAATAATTTAAGAAAAAATCCTGTTTTTAAGATCTCATGCTGTGGCAGATTGTGTCAACTTTGACTTATTATTCATGTAGGCATTAGCAAAACAAAGTTCGCTAATATTTGATTATATTTGATCATTAGTCAATGTCAGTGTCATTAGTTTTTCAGGTATAGGAAGAATAGGATTAGGATATAGAATGGGAAGAGTAAGAATAATAAGAGGAAACTGTATTAGGTAATGACCAAATTTTAATACTGACCTGATGATGGCACCAGATTAAGAGTTTACAATCACAAAAGTTATTACAGTTCATCCTGAGGGTAACATGGATGTGTGCACCAGATTTTATGGTCCTACAGTGGTCGAGTCATTTCATTCAATCATGTGCCAACCTCATGGTGGCGCTAGATGAAAAGTTAGAAGATTGCCAAAGTAACTAAAATACATCCTCTGTGGACTCTGAAAATCTGTACCAGATTTTGTACAAGCTCAACAAGTTGAATATTTATACCAAATTTTGTGTCTATCCATCTAATAATTGTTGAGCTTTTTCTCTTAAAAACAAAAATATCGACCTGTTGGTGGCACTAGAGGAAACATTCAGGAATTACCAAAATGCGAGGCATTCATCTTCTGGGGAACATGAATGCCTGGAAACTGAATTTTATTGAAATCCAACAAATCATTGTAGAGATATAGTGCTGTTTTGCTGTTGTTTTATAATTCACAGAGGACATACAATTAGAAGAAAATCTGAAAAAGTTAAGTGACAGAAAACCTGCTGATGTGTTTCATTGTTACTTTCTGTTCTTCTCTTCGCTCTGACGCCATCTCCTCCTGGTATTAACATGTGATCTGCAGCTGGAGAAGTTATCTGGATAATGTCGTCTGATCACTGGCCTTGCATTTACACCTGGTATCAATTAATGTCCTCATTACCTCGAGTCTGCCTGCATTGTGATCGAAATTCAGTATGTAAATGAGGGTTTGCTGACTTTTTCTAAAGAATGAGAGCACAGAGTTTTTCCTGATACGGATACAATATCCAGATTCAGATCATATGTTAATAGCAGGTGGCAACAGGGTCTCTGTCTCAGTTTTTCCTCTGAGTTTTTCTTTTTGTCTTTGTCACTTTCACTCTCTTTCTCTCTCTCTCTCTGTCTGTCTGTTCCATTCACTCGTGTGCTCGCTCGCCCTCTGTCTTTCTCGCAGCCAGTTCTGGAAGTGTGATCTCATCCCCTCCGACTGCTGACACATTCCTCTGCTTTCAGCCTTTTATTCCCTCACTCTTTTGTCTGTGTGTGTGTGTGTGTGTGTGTGTGTGTGTGTTGGATAGTCTCTCGCATGACGGAGCAGAGAGGCCCCGGAAACTGACTGAATGGTTTTAGCTCATCCAGAGTTTAAGACCTGGATAAAGTTGTATAGTGGTGTGTCTGTTTGTATGTGTGTGTGTGTCATATAGTGGTGTGTCTGTGTGTGTGTGTGTGTGTGTGTTATAATCTGGGAAAGGATTTAACTTTGATCATATTTACCAATGCAGTTTCTGTGCCTAGCTCTTTTTTTTGGGGGGGTTATTTTGCATTAAAAATATGCCGAATTAGCTATTAGTAGTTCCTTTTTCCAGTACATACATAAATGTACATCTGTTACTTACTATCACTGGAGTACTGTGATCCTGAAGAAAACTTGATAATTCTCAGGAGTTTTAAGGAGCATGTTTTTTCTGTCATTTCTAAGCAGATTTATTGACCTTTATTTATGATGGACATTGGAGATAATGAGTCTGAGTTATGACTCTTAGAATGAGTATGTGATTGGCCTGCAGTTTGATGTTTTACAGTATGTTAATGCCTTTCACCTGATGCAGTATCTTTGCTTCACCAAGTTCAGAACAACAGTAATACATAAAAACATCAGATCATACTCCAGACCTTGCTGATCCACCTTCATTATCTTGTAAGAGAAGCCTTTATTTTGTAACTGAAGAGGTGTGACTCTGGAACAGGCTCTTATTTTTGTGTCATTATCGACTCTCTTGATTGATTTGTGCTGTGGCATGTGCGTTGCATCCTCCCCCTGATACTTGGTGGCATCTGTTTGTTCTGATGAGGCAGCTGTGGATTGTGTTTCCAGGCTCTGCATCACTGTTTGTCCTCTGATGGAAGGACATAGCAGACTGCCAGAGCTTAGTCACCGCTGCTCAGAGAGCTGCAGGGTTTCAGTCTGCTGCAGCTGCACGTTGGCTTTCAGCACGTTGTTACCTACAGAGAGAGGAGGATGACCTGGAGAGACATGAAAACATGTTACCCTGCTTCATTTATTACATCAGCTGCGGTAAAAAAAAAAAAAAACATTTAGATCTGGTGCTAAAAGTGAATTGAAGTAGTTTTGGTCAACTGCAGTAATGTCTAACTGTGATAGTTACTGTAAACAGGGGAGGAGTTCTCAGTGCTGCAGTGCAAATCTGCTGCTCTCTGCTTATGAAAGAGAAACACCTCAGACTCATTGGTTTTTCATTGGTTTTCTGTTGTGCCGTCATTTGACCCTTCTTCTTACTGTATTTTTTATCTTCTAATATTCTCATCCATTTTCTGTCTGCAAATAATTTTTATGTTTTACTGTTGTTTTTTTGTACTATATATTTACCTGTGCTAAAAGCTTATATATTATATTATATTATGTCATATTATACTCTGTGTAATGTCCATGCCTGTGTTTTAATTCCATCAGTACAGGTATTTAGACAGTGGAGGTGTGATTTATCAATCACCTGCTGAGCTGAATTTGACAAATGCTGAAGCATCACATCTTGTTTTAAATCTAATGTTGAGACCAGATGACAGTTTAAAGAATAACATTATTATCACTTATTATCATCATTTATTAACTATGTGGCCTTTGCTGCAAATTTGCACGTAACAAATTTAAACAATTAATTGATTATCAAAATTGTTGCTGATTAATTTTCTTTTAGTCGACTAACTGACTTAATGGATGATGATTATCCAGTTATGACCAGTGCTTCTAGTGCAGTATGAGGAGTAGTTATGTTGTATCCAACTGCTGCTACTACAGTATCCTTATTATTATCACTTCTTCTGTTAACAATAACACCATCATACTCACCACTCTGCTACTTTCAGCTCTTTTTTAACAGTGTCTGTTAAAAAGTTTAACTGTTCTTACTCAGTCTTTTTCCATTTGGTTCATGGTTAAGCTACTTTCAATGAAACTCAACACTTCCTGCAAAGATATTTCACATTAAAAGCCTTCTAAGGACTCAAAAGGGCTCCCTTTACTCTTATACTTTTAATCTAAAAAGAAAACTTTGAGTTATATTGATGAATAAAAACAGTATTTGAGTCTACAGAGGAAGTTTAACATCGTTTTAGGCGTAATAATGGTTCCAGTTTCACAAATGCGAGGATTCACTGTTTCACTGTCTCAATTTTTTTTTTTTTTGTGGTTATTGTTGGTCGGATAAACCAGTGAAAATAATTGTTAGTCCTGTTTGCCTTTGTGTCTTTTAATCAAACTTTTCGGCACCAGTTTACTGTTTTAAAGTTGTCTTAGATCCAGCTCCAGTCAGTTTTCCCTCCTCACACAGAAACCAGCGTGCTGTTGATACCTGAATATTCTCTCTGCAGCAACTCATTAAGAGTGACAACTGGATTACACATACTAATGTAACTAATATTTTATGTAATGTCATTAATGAAACCACAAACTGAGACCCGTCATTTACACAAGATGTTAGTTTGTATCAAGTAGCTCTAAAAGAAAAGGAAAAAAAAAAACCCTGGTAAATTCCAGGGAGCTTGGTGCATTTTCAGTGTTAGAGAACGAGACAAGAGTGAAAACAATTAAATCTCGTCTTTATCTGTGTGATTTCAAGCAATTAACAGCGCCGCGCTAATGGCAACGTGTCAAAGTAAAAGCCACAGAGGGACCTTTCTGTTTCTCTGTTGCGTTCAAAGATGAGAAAACAAAGATTGTTAAAAGTGGAGAGCATGACTTTGCGTGTGTGTGTTTGTGTTTTTGGTCCATTTGCTTGGTGATTGATTGGTGTAACCATGGCAACCACTAACTGCATTAGCAGTTAACCTTCTCAGATAACCAAATTAAACAGAGCAGAGATGCTGTCTGTCCTGCAGACCTTATAACACTGTCAGAGAGCAGTTGAGATTTACAGTATGTTCCTTAATGTTTTAGTGAGAATCAGCACCTTTCTCACTGTCAGATAGGATTAAAGGAAAGAGACAGAGCACGACTTAAACACTCAGCTGTGTCTCCTTTTACAGCAGTAAAGGTTTTGAATATGAACAGCTTAGGTTGGTGTGTTGTGGGAGTCAAACAGGAAGCAAAGATCCCTCAGCTCAAGTGTGTAAAAATCTAAACGCGCCTGCTGCTGCTTCATCTCATGTCGTAATTACACAGGAAGAGCCAGGACTGAGCGGACTCTTTTGTCTCTTTATGATTCGCCCACAGACGCTGTTCATGTGTCACTTTGCCTTTGTCATAATAAAGCTGACGCAGGACGATAATAACACATCTGTCTGTACTCTTGTCATTTTAACAATCGCTGTCAGAGCACAGAGGGTTCAACAGGAAGAGAAAACTCTCAGATACCTGCCACTCCAGCTGAAGTCTGGATACTGTTCAGTCGAAAGTTGAAAGGGTGAAAAGGTCTTAGATTTATACTGTGACACTGGTATTAAAGATGGTTTAGTTCTGCCTCTAAAGCTGTGGTTGAACCTGCTGTACATTTGAAAACTGTCTGACAAAAAGACAAACTGTCACACAGTCTAGTTATGAGCTGATGTCCACTGGTTATCATGTGCGCTAGCAACGCTCTAACCCTGATTATTACTTCATGTTCATGGCTGCAACTATCGATGAATTCCATTATTGATTAATCTGCTGATCATTCAATCAACCATTTTGTCAAAATGTTTAAAGAAATAGTTTCTTGTTCTGTTTGACCAACATTGTTTGCCGTTGTGTGCGACAAAGAAAAGCATAAAATCCTCACATTTGAGAAGCTGGAACCAGCAAATCTTGGCATTTCAGCTTTAAAAAAATAACTGAAACTATTATTCAGTTATTGAAGTAGTTGCTGATTAATTTTCTGTCAACTGGCAGATCTTGTGTTGTTAAGGTAGAGCTCACAGAAGTAAAAACAGCTCTGGCACAATCAGATTATTTTCTCCTCCTAACTTTCCTCCACTGCTGTGGTAGTTTGGCTGTAGTCTGCTCCTGACCTCACTTCAGTTCCCGTTAAACTGGACCCGCTGCTCATGGTACTGTAACACTTGGAGTTAAGTTCTGAGGATGTGGGCAACTAATCCTCTGAAGAAACACATTACAGTCCTCATGCACATACACACCCACACACACAGTTAACAGCGAATCAACTGATTTGTGTTTTGGGACACCCGGTTGCTGTTTTTTTGGTGGATGCCATGCGTCACACCAAAGCAGGAAACACTGCAGAGGTGGGATGAGTACATCAGAACATGCTGGAGGTGAACAAAGCTGATGTTGCTGCTGATTAACCAGCAGACATGTTTTTTTTAATGATAAAAACTTGAGTGAACTGATAGACAGCATCTGCACTGCGACACAGAGACACACAGCAGTGACAGATCCAGTATCTGCTCTGTCTCTTACTTCATGTGCCCCCTCTCCTCAGACCTGTGCAGAGACTTTGCCGGCAGCGGTGGACAGCAGTGTTTTAAGCTCCTGCCCGCTCACATTGTGTTTGATGCTGTTTGAGTTTGATGGTGTCAGGTCAGATAACTGCTGCTGCCCTACATGGCTCTGTGTGGCCTACATAACACTGCTGAGAGGAGAGTGTGATGGATGACATCCTTATTCAACACACATTCACTGTGTTCTAAATATACATATACACCTGTGTGTGTGTGTGTGTGTGTGTGTGTGTGTGTGGTGTGTGTGTGTGTGTGTGTGGTGTGTTTAAAAAACATTCTAGGTTGAGGTGACCTTGGACAGAATTGTGTGTTTTATGTTGGTGCTTTAGGTTTAAATCTGATGATATGTGAAGCTACAGCAGATGTCACCACTCTTAAGTTGATGGTTCAATCCCCAGCTCCCTAGACCCATTTGAGTCTCCTTTAGCAAGACACTGAACTCCAAATTCCTTAACATATGTACATAAATCGCCATCACCACCCATTCGCTTAATCAGTTCATTGTTCAGTCTATAAAATTTCAAAACTGTGAAAAATGTCTCTCAAGTCCCTGAAGCCCAGGGTGATGTATTCCACTGTTTGTCGAACAGACCCAAACCCAAAGATATTCACACTGGAGAAGCTGAAGTCAGTGAATGCTTGGCATTTATTTCTTCACAAATGACTTGCAGTATAAAAATTGTTGGCATTTAAATTTCTGTTCACTAATCTGCTTATCGACGGATGATTTCCTCACTGGTTTGCTCTCTGTAAAGTCACTCATCATTCAAGGAAGGAGGCCGAGGTCATGCATGAAAGACAGAGTTCTGCCAAACAGTTCTTATTTGAAGACAATAAAATCTGTAAGTCATGGAATTTCTGTATATATTTATGCATTTGTTAAAAATTAAGGACTGCTTGAAATATTATACATATTTGAAATATATATTGAACAGTTACAGCTTAAGACAGACCATAACAACTTGATTTTAAACCCTGTGATTTTAATTCAAGATGATTGTGGATCCTTTAACTGTGACATTTCAGAAGCTTTTCAGAAGGTGTTTTTTTTTTTTTTTTTTTTTTGCTAGAATGTTTCATGTGAAATCACAGTGTTTGGAGAGTGTAGGTGTTTTGATGATGTGTGTGTGCGGGTGTAACACTGTGGTGAAGTGGCTGTTGTTAATGGAGAGTTCAGGAGGTTGGAGCTGTGGCTGCCGAGTGGCGGTGGCGGCGGCAGCTTACAGACGGCTCAGCCTGTGGGGGAGTTTGAACGCCGCTCGGGGACTCTACTGGGTTTTGGTTGCTATGGTGAACAATTGATACTTGAATTGCAAAAATTATCAAGACCGCTAAAAATACAGAGAATTCAACACGCACAGGCTGAGATCCATCTGTTTTACCATCTGTACATCTGACAGCATCTCAGCCGCAGAGCTTCTGAGTGCAGCTCTTTGTTTAAAACACTTTGGGATTTTCAGACTGAATTTTTATGCAGTTGTCAGCAACTTCTGGGGCTGTGAAGTAACGGAGTCCTTCTCTGTTACTTCTTATCTTGGATGGTTGACAACATTTGATATTTTTTACTTTGCTTTTTACTTGAGTAAAATTTAGAATACAGAGCTTTTACTTTGAAAGGACTGTCTTGTTACTGTGGTCAGGAGTACTTGTTTCTGGGGGATTTTGTTCTTAATGCTTCTTGGGTCACAATTAGACATTTCACTTCCTTTTATCTGTTATTAAGCAAGGAGGCACTATTATTTCAGTTACAGTCAGTCTGTAGCCCCTTGTTTTTAGCTTTTAGCTAAGATGGACCAAATTGCAGTACAGTTGTTGTCATGTCAGTAATATTTTGGCCAGCGTGGGTTTCTGCTTTCTAAAGTGAACTGATGTAGTGAAGAGCTTTTCTTCTTTCCTTCACATTTCTATTGTTCATTTTCACACTGTCTTAGTTTTGTGCTGCAGCGTCTCTAAAGCTCTTTAGCGTAAACCGTCTCTGTAATTTGGCTTCGTGTCAGTAAAGTTTTTCTTTTCTCTGGAGCTCCAGCAGAGAGTCTTTGTGCCGCTGTCGGCAGCTTGATGAGTGTGCTCCGGCACAATGCTTGCTGGGACAGCGGTAACTATGGAGATCTGTGGTTTTGACTTGATAATGTGCGCGTTGTGTTGTGTTGTGTAGACTCGGAGAGGGAGTGAGAGAGAAAAGATGCAACATAATTCACTACAGGTAATAATTAAATATTTGTCAGTGAGGGTTTGGGAAGCTGACACACCAGCAGCTTCAGCCAGGTGATGATTACATTTGCCAAAATGAAAGGTTGTTCTCTGTTCTTAGATCCTTTTATCTTGTAAAAGTGAAGCATACTCTTTAAAAAATGAACATTTAAGCATAAATTGAACTGCTCTGTTGTTTATCTAAGTATGTTTTTCTGGAGCAGGAATCAGCACCATCCATTGGTCATGTTAGAATGAATAACATTTCAATTATGTTTTTATTCATAATATTATACTATAATATGAAGACTAACTGATGCTATAGACTACTGTCTTTATTTTTTGAACTGTAAATAAAGAGTCTAAATTTTTATTTATTCAGTTTACAATGATGTAAACCAGAGAAAAAGGAAAAATGATTTGATCGGTTATTAAAGAAGTTGCTGATTACTTATCAACTAATTGACTAATCATTGCAGGGAGAAACAGGGAGATGGAGAGATGTTGTACTTGAGAGCATTCATCAGAGAGAGAGAAAGAGGGCAGAGAGAGCCTTAATAAGAGCTGATTGTAGTGGAGGATGCTGGGAGGGTGGGAGGTGGGAGGTGGGAGGAGGACGTGGGCGAGAGACAGAGAAGACCGGTGAAAAGATGCACAGAAAGAAGGAAAATGAAACAAAACTGAAATATGAACGTGGTTTTCTGTTGTCAGATTTAGATGTGGGCGTCTGCAATTAAGTTGCATTATGGGAAATGTAGGAACCAGTGTTTTTAGAGTTTGGACTCACACTTGGGAATACCAGTCAGGTTATTTCAACCTCCTTCTCATGTGAGAAAATGTTATGGCTGAAACTAACAATCATTTTCATTAGTAATTATCAATGAAATGTCGGAAAGTAGTTAATTTAATTTCCCAATGGGGCTTAAAAACAGCAGGTCCTCACATGGAAACACTGAATTGTTAGAAAATGACTAAAATAATTGCAGACTCATTTTCTTTTGATGGACTGATTGGATTGTTTCAGCTGCAAAATTTTATTTTTCAAAGTTGCCAGTAGATATTTAAACAGTCTCTAGTCTCCATCTATCATCCTGTCATCTCTCTGTCTCTATTTCTGTCCTTCCTGTTTTCAGCCCAGTGTCGTTACTGTCTCCCTTTCCTTATCTCTCCATTCTCTCTCTCTCTCTCTCTCTCTCTCTCTCTCTCTCCCTCCCTATAAATATCCCTTATGTGGAGTCTCCGTTCTTTTGGCTTTACCACACACAGATGCAGAAACCAGTCATTTGTCCCTTTCTCTCCTCCTGTCCCTTTTCTCTCCATGCTCTCTCGCCCTTTGTCCTGTCTGCAGATGACATCATAGTTTCAGGTCGCCTCTAAACCGCCTGTCTGCGGGCGTCTGCAGACTTTAACTCTGCAGCAACAATCAAATCAAAGATCAAAAGGAAGCTTCATCAAGCAGTATTTATATTGCCGTTTTCAAAGTCTGACACTGTGACAAAGTCTTACGCTCAGGCAAAATTTAAAAAACGTCATCGGAGGTATAATGTTGCCATGGAGTCAGTTACAAAGCTATAGGCTAACCCCCCCCTTCTTTGTATTTCTGTATTCGTTTAAATATGCCAAGCTGTCTCCATTATAAGTAGCTGAATTAGCCAATAGCACTTCCTGTTCGCAGCGTACCCCGTGGATGTACAGACAGCTGTCACTGGAAAACTTTGATACTGGAGAAAACGGAAAAACATACTGATTCTCAGGAAAGTTCTTCTAAGTTTTCCTATGATTTCTAAGCAGATTCATAGACATTTATTTGTGATGGACATGAGAGATGACAATATCCTCAGAAAGTGTAAGTCACACTGAATCTAGAAATACGTGTATCATGATTTGTTGTTCTATTCCGATGTGTTCAGAAGGTAAGGTAACTTAATCTCCCCCATGTTAGTCACAGCCACTGCTGCTGCAACTGTCATTGATGAGTGGACAAAATCAGCAGCCACACGTGCAAGCCCCATAGTTTGTAGAACACCTGCATACACCTGTCTTTCACCTCATGCAGTATCTTTGCCTCACCCTCCCTTTTCTCAGGTGTAGACCTCTCAGGTAGTAGACCAAAACCAGAGCTAAACGAGAGGGAATATTGGACTTAGATTTATCCAGTGGACACAAACACCACATCCAAATGAAAGTGACTGCTGGATGTGGAAATAAGCAACTAAAATACTATCAGATGTGTTTTCAGCCTGTTGTGGAGTTCCTCTGCAGTATTACATCATTTATGAAGCAAAAACTCCAAACATTCTCTGCTTCCAGCTTCTCTAGTGTGAGGATTTTCTGCCTTTCTCTGTTCTAAACAAAAAATCCTTGTGTTTCATACTGTTGGTCGGACATTTGAAAACATCCCAAAGAACAGATAATCATTCTCTCTCTCTTCCAGTCCTGTTGCTATTGATTCTCTCTCACCCTCCTCGCTCATTTCGCTGCCCTGCCATGACACACTTTCTAAAAACCCTCTGTGTGTGTGTGTGTATGTGTTGTCATGACTCCGTGGCTGGTGTGTGTGTCTATGCATCTGTGTGCTTTATCGCTTCTGCGTGAGTGCACATTGTGTTAGTCTCACTCTGGCAACGTACACACATACGCACACACTGTCCATATCCCAGTGGCAGTGTATTTTTAGCGTAGCAACACAAGCAGCTCCGGCCTGACTGGTTGTTGAGCTGCAAGTGGGTGGCAGCAGACGCACACACTCGCACAGTATCAATGTTTATCTCTACATCTGTGCAAAGGAACAGTTTTTGCTCTGCAGACTCCCCAGAGGCAGATAAGTCTCATTGGGCAGGTTAAACGTCAGTGTTGTGGTGTGAGTGCAGAAACACAGTTTGGATTCATTACCGTGGGAAAGGACGGGGTGGAGGGGAGAGTTTGTCGTGGAACAGCAGCAGCCAATCAATGAACAGATTTGAAACTGAAGCAGCCAATCTGTGAACAGATCTGTGTCTTTCTGTTCTAGAAGCATTTATTCATCAGCTTATGTCAATTAGACAAAACTTTACATCCAGTCTGAGAAAAAAATCAATTCTGCAACTAAATATTATTTTCATAGACTGCTAGTCTCATTTTCTCTCTGAATCTTTTGGTCTATAAAGCAACAGAAAACAGTGAGCTGACGTTATCAGTCTTGTTTTGTCTGACCAACAGGTTGAAGCAAAAAAACAAACAAAAAAAAAAAAAACAGCAAATACAGCTGCAAATCAGTGCAATAATTATTATTTACATTATTGATAAATCTGCAGATTATTTCCTCAGGTAATTAATTGTTCAGACTATAAAATGTCAGAAAATAGTGAAAATAATTCTCACTAATTCTCACACATTTCCCTGAAGTTGTTTCAGTTCTCGATGAATCAATTATCAATATAATTGCTGATTTTTTTTTTTTTTCTGAATGAAAATCTCAAGTTCCCAGACCCCAAAGTGATGACTTCTAGTTGTTATTTTTGTATAGACACAAATGTCCATAAGTTTTTGGCAGTAGCATCAGATAAGTTAAAGGGGTAACTGATTGTTATGTTTGGGTCTTTGGGTAAATGCAGCTATGTTAGCTTCCATTTGTTCATTACTAGATGGAAAAACAGAAGGAAATGTTTATGGTAGAAAACTGTCCATGTTGTTGCTCAGTCTTGATTTATTTTAAATTGACAACAGCTTGTTTGAGACTATGCTGGTGAGATTCAGTGTTGTTGTTTTTTTTTTTGTTTGAGTCGCTCTGGCAGTTCTCATGTTCTGTGACACTATGACACCACGACATGTTCAAGACAGCAGAAAAATCATCTTGAGGCTGAGATGTGACCTGACCACTGCAGTCATCTGTCTGTCTGTCTGTCGGTGTTGGTGAGCTGCTGTGGTGTTTTTGTGTCAAGTCATGGTGCCGTTTGCTGACTGCAGGATCCAAATGCTGGACTCAATGTGCTGACTCGTGCTGCTGACTCCCTGCTCTCTGTTTACCTGCTCAGTTTGTTCAGACTCCTTCAGCGACAGCAAACGCACCATCTGCATTTTAAAAAGCAGGCATTAAGAAGTGCACCAGACTTTTCATTAACAGCAACTCTTACACTGCTGACAGCAGGGGCCCCTCAGGCTCCCTAATAGTTGATGATAATTCAAACTTTTTTCTTTCTGTCATGTTCTCCTCACCTTTATTCCAGCAGCACCTTGAGAGTTGCTTCTTCTGAAAAATGGCTCACCGATTAATTTTTCTTGTTGTGTTGAGACGAGGCTGCAGTAACCGTCGGCCGCTTGTGTTTGATGTCATCGGTGTATCAGAAAACCCTCTTAACTCTTTAACTGTTTCATATTGAAGTGAAGGTTTCCACCTGCAGGATGCAAACCAAACACCATCAGTTTATGATACTGCGCCATTAATGCAGCGTGTCTAATTATACATCAGATTTTCCACATCTAATGAGTGTATAATGTTGATTAATTGATATTTAATTATGTTAAGACCATTATGAATGATTTTACAGATCTGATGAAATGCTTGTGTACCATTTTTAACCTCTGGACGTAACCACTGGAATGTAAACAAATTAGTGCTGCAGTGATTTGTTGATTTGAAAATAATCGGCAGCTTTTTTGACAACTGATTAACAGCTGAAGTAATTCTTTTTCACGTCAGAATTTGAATATCTTTTGGCTTTGGACAAAGACATCGTCTGGGGCTCTGAAAGTTTGTGATTTTTCACTGTTTTCTGGCACGTTTTAGACTAAATGATCCATCCATTAATAGAAAATCAAATTAGTAGATTGATTAATAATGAAAATAATCATGAGCAGCTAGAAAACTAATTGCTACCATCTTAATAATCTCTTTGATGTATGTTGTAAGGCACAATTGAATGTCATGTCAGTTTGGAGAAATGGTCCCTTAACGCCTGAGAGAGTGTGTGTGTGTGTGTGTATGCATGTTTTTCTCAGATCTTGTAGTAAGATGCTTTGACCAGAGGGAGGCATCATTCTCTCAGTGTAGAGATGAAGTTGGTGTTGATCAGAGAGAAACTGTAACAGCCAATGTAAGAGCAGAATGAAGGTCACATGATCAGGCTGCCGCTTTCTGTCCAGTGTTTACTCACATCATTTCCTTCCAGTTATGTATTTTAACAGTTTAACAGTAATACACCTGATACTAACAGTAACTCAGCATTTCATTTGTGTTAAAGTCTCAGCATATTTAAAGATGCTTAACAACACAAACTGTCTAAACATGAACAATGCAAGAATACATGAAATTAAACAAACTTTGCTCAGTAGTTTTGTGTCATGATAAACATTTGACCCATGTGGCATCATAAGACACATCTGCCAAACAAAACAAAGCATAACATCCTCTGGTAATGCCAATACAAGTCAAAAGTCAAAAGAAAGTAAAACGTTGTAGAAGTGAAACGATTACAGAAAATGTATTAGCAACTTTTTAAATAATTGATTCATTATTTAAGTCATTATTTCTAGCAAACAATTCCATCAGCTTAGCTGTCTGCTTATTGAAGTAAATTAAAATAGAATATCAGCATTCCCTACTTCTAATTCTTTGTCTAACAGAAAACAGTTTTCTGTTTTTGGATTTTTGGTTGGACAAAATAAGAAATGTGAGGAAGCCACTTTGGGGTTAAGGACATGGTGACAGATGTGTTTCTCTTATTTCTTTACAGTGACTGTTATAGAGAATAAAAGACACTTAAAAACAGATTATAACACTGATAAAATCTTAGTATGATGAAAACTAACACGAACTGTTTTAAAAGTCATTGCTTGAGGATTTTTGTCAAACAGCGTTACCTTATGTTTTTGTTGTTTTTTTTTTAGGATCACTTTATATGTAAATAAATAAACATTTGTCCAGAAGTGTATACACACGTCCCTGAATTAGATTTGATCATAAGTCTCCATATTCTCCACTAACTCTGCCTCTGTTGTCTCTTTGTGTCTCTGTTTTCCAGGTTTTGGACGAGCCTCTCGGCCTGCAAGTCAGAGCCGGTCTGCGTGTGTGTCAGGGTGTGTTTGAGGGTCCTGTCGCTAACAGCAGCAGGCAGCAGGTGGAAGGACTCGGAGGCAGCGGCGGCGGCGGGGGCGGAGTCGCATCGAGGTCAAGATGACGTCGGTAGCGGCAGAGTACGACCACATGGAGATCCAGCAGCAGTACAGCGACGGCGTCAACAACCGCTGGGATGCTGACGACTGGGACAATGAGAACAGCTCGGCTCGCCTGTTTGAGCGCTCACGTATCAAAGCCCTCGCAGGTAGGATGGTGGATGGATGGATGGATGGATGATTGGATGATTGATATACTTTCAGTCCCCCTCTTTCACAGCTTATAGGAATGACTGAATTTGTTTGGTCTCCAAATTAACTAATTCAGGCTAATGTGATGTTATTAGGGTAAAATAATCCTGCAATCACATGATCAGTGCTGATCATGTGATTGCAGGTACATGACTTAGGTGGGAACCTTTCCAGCATGTAAATGGGGTAATAGAATAACTTACATGTATATGAACAAGTCTCTTTATGCGAGTTATTTTGTTCTACATTCAGCTCCCCAATGTTTTCACTGTTGAACATCAGGTAGGACCAGTGACTATTCTTCTAGTGCTGTTGTTGCATGACTGGTGAGGTTCTCCCTAACAGATGTGCAAGAGGGTTAAAAGTCATAATCATAAATCTTTTGTGAAAATGAGGCCATATTGAATCTCTCAAAAATGAGCTTCAATTGCATTAACAAGTTTATGTCTTCTTGTTATATATCTCAATAACTTGCATGTTCTCATGTAAAATCATAATTGAATCAACATTCCTTCATTATGTAAGCTGTAAGCTAGTTAACCTTCTGTATCTGAAAGCAATTTCACGTATGTGGTTCACCCAAAACTTCTTGGTCCTGATCCAGCTGACTGTCAATAAGATGCACTTTTGCAGGTTTGGGATTAAACTGCACTGACAACAGCTGTAGATTATTTTTTAAACCAGCATCAAAGAGCCAAAAAAAATCCAGACAAGATCTCATGTTAAATTGTCTCCATTCTGATCCGGTTGACTCAATTATCCATGTATGAAGGATGTGACCTTGGTCTTTGCGTGGATGACTGAGATAACTTGGATTGATTATTGACGGTTTGATGTTTCTAGTTCTTTAAAGCGAGCATGAAAAAAATTCTGTAGCTGAACAATAAACCAGCACTTAATCTTAAATTCTCAGTTAGCTGGATCAAGACCAAGTCTTTTCATGATGAACCCCAAACAAAAAGTAGTGTCCTTAATTTCAAGTAAAATATTTAAGTTAGTTATTTTGAACTCAAAGAACCAAATTAGCTGGATAGAAAGTTAACAGGATCACATAATCTGGCTAACATCATGTAAATCTGGATTATCTGAACTATGTTTGAAGAACGGGAACCATTTATGCAGTGTATCAGATCTGGAATGTCACTGTTGTTGTCCATTGAGAACTTGAATCCTTTATTTGGCTTTGTCCTGTGTGTGTTTTTGTGTTTACTCAGTGGGAGTCTGAATGGTTTCATAAGTTGTGGGGTTGCAGAGTTTGTTTCAGCACAGAGAACAATGCAGTCTCTCGTCACACAAGTTACAACATGAAAATCTCCAAATTCTTTCTTCTGGAGAAAATCAGCAATGTGATTTCATTTTGGCTCCATTTGTGAGTGTAAATTTATGTAGTCTGGTGGAAGTAGTATTGTTTCTGCCATCAGAAGCCTTCTCAAACCTACTAGTACTCAAACCTCGCTGATAGATGAGTTCAGGCTCTTGACTTTTCCCATTTAGATGGGCTTCATCAGTCTGCATGATTCCTCTGCCTTCACACCTGCTTATAATCTGGAGTTAACAGATGCTAATGTAGCTCATTAATGATCTTCAGGATGAAATCAGAGGGACAGACTAACAGGATGGATGTTAACAAGTTGGAGTTAAACATCTCTGCCATTTTTCTACCATCTGACATTCTGTCAGTCTCAGATTCTGCTGCTGACCACATTAGATTTGAGTTTCAGAAACCAAGTCAAGCAGTTAACAGAAATAAGTTAACAATGAACCTGTTGTCTGTCATGATGACACACTGAGCCAATCAGGAGCCACTACTCTGACAGCAGCTCCTTCCTTACGTCAGGTACACTAAAAGTGTATTATTCTAGTATTATGATTTACTACTGTAAACTGTAAACTGTACTACTGTATTGCTGCAGTTGTTTTCCTCAGCACTCAATTTGTAAGAGATTTGAATTTGTTTTGCTAATTTCAACAAGGTCAAATATTAATGGTGATCTTGAATTAGTGCTGATTGTTGCTTACATGCATTAATGAGAAGTGGTTGTGAGTGTGTGTGTGTGTTTGTGTGTGTGTGTGTTACAGTAACTCTATCTCTCACTCCGCCTGCTGTTTTTACCCTGATGGCCGACTGCTCCAGTAGTGTCCCACTTCACTAAATAATTCACGCCAGTGTTAAATATGCAGGAGAAAGCTAATGGTGTGTGTGTGCGTGTGTGGTACAGTTTTATTTTAAAGGCACATGGTCGAAGCCTGTATTTCCTGCTGGACAGTGGTCAGCTGCTGAGGGAAATGATCAGCAGCACTAAAATTCACAATAAAACTATCAAACACTTACTTTATTTAGAACTGACATACAGTATAGAAACATTAGTTATGAGAAGGTAAAATGGCATTTAATTAAAGGGGCAATGATTAGTCGATTAGTTGATCGATAAGATAAATGAGATAAAGAGATAAGATATAAAAAATTATATCTATACAGTAGTAGTGAGTAAGTTTCACTGACAGCCAGACTCTCCAGGATTCACATTCGCACCTGGAAGCCACAGTGTGACCTGTTGGCTGAAAGCGACAGAAAGAGATGTATTTTTAAATGTAGCCGGCGTAGCGCGGATGTAGTCTGAATGTCCCGTTCTTCTTCTTCTCCTCCTCCTCTTTGTAGCCTCTTCCTGTTCATGCTGAGCTCAGCAGGCTGGAGGATGTGTGGGGTGATGACATTGAATCAGCACTGTATTTGATACAGGCCTGAGTGTGTGTGGTGTGAGTTTGTGTGTGTGTGTGTGTCCTTGTCCTCGCTCCTTTGATTACAAGTAGAGTCTTTCTTCCTGCTGTTACAGAGCTGAATACCAGATCACCAGAGTACTAACCAGCAGCAGTTCAAGAAGCTTGTTTAAATACGTCAAATTTTAATCAGTGGTGGCAGTAATTCGTCAGTAGTGGCAGGAAGAGCTGAAATGGTTTTGCAACCACTGTTGTAATAGTTGTGATAGTTGCTAAAATAACTGCATAGTATTATCTGTAGTAATAGAAGTAGTCATAGTACTGCTTGTATTTTTATTTTAATCCTGTTTTCGGTTTTAGTGTCTTTGAAGAGAAGGTAAAATTCTGTTTTGTACAAATACTGACTGAAGCAAATACTAAGTTGATTGTCTTGATTCATTCAACTGATTTTGATAATTCGATTATTTAATTAGCAAAAGCATCAGCTTCCAGCTTCTCCAGTGTGAAGATTTGATGTTTTTCAGTGTTTTATATTTGAATTAACTGAACATGACTGAATCATGTTTGTTGGGCCATCAATATTAGAACATGTCTCAGGCTTTTTTCCACGTTGTCTTTTGATCCATCATGTGACCAGTAAATCAGCAGAGATTCCATAAAATATTACAATCATTCTTTTCTTCAAGAATACTACTTAGAAAATATCATTGGTGTCAGCTAATAGCAAAAATTTCAAGAGAAATATTAATGACCATAAGCACAGAATATTACAATGATCTTTTCAGTACTAGTACTCTACAAAACTGTTTAATATCCATTTTATTAATATGAGAAATTCTCTTTTATTTTAACCTCATTATTCTAACTACTGTTTCAAAGTGTATGCAAATCACCTCCATTACTTAACATATAATAATAACTCTAATTAGTTTAAAATTACAGAGTGATGTATTGTATATAGTGAAAACAAAAACAGTCTCACACTGCTCAGTGTCTGAGAATAACGGGTGAATAAAGTGTGGTGTATCCTGGAGAAGAGTTGCGTGACTTGTTTAAATTTGATGGACTCACACTGCCTCTCACAATGTGTGTGTGTGTGTGTGTGTGTTCTCAATGTAAGAAACTGTTGGTTGGACTAAAGACATCACTTTAAAACTGCTGTTAGTTGCAGCCTGAGCACTGAACATGATCAGGAACATGACAGAGCCTCCAGCGTTGCTTTCAGTCATTAAAACCTTCGACAGTGACACACACCAATGTCTGAAAACTGATGCTGAGACCTGAACATCTACTGCTGCTGTCAGCCTGTGTGTGTGTATAGCTGAAGCCAAGTGTGTGTTTCGCCTCCATATGATATCTAGGGGAACACAAAACCGCCGGTCACCATGGAAACGCGGGCAGATCTGCTTACAGTGAAGGGAGAGACAGAAGGAGTCTGTGTTTTCAGTGTGGGTGGCTTTCTCGGTTGCTGTGTGTGTTAGTATATGCGTGTGTGTGTGTCGTATATTGACTTCATGACAAGTACAACTGCAATAGTGCATAGATAATTTAAACGTGCTGTCTATATGTTACTGTGTGAAAAATTCAAAAGCATGCAAAAAGTTTGATCAGTCTTAATTCCACTCTATTTATATCTAACTGTGACGTAAAGAGCAGGCTAAGTTCAGAAAAACACTGACATTTAAAACATTAACCTTTAAGTAAAACTGAGACAAGAGAAAAATGACAGGATTAATACTCGGCCCAGTGGATGTTGAGGAGGATAACACCTCAGTGCATCGGTCCTGACAGTTTGAACATCGACCTGTCAGGACCTTGGCTGTAGCCCTGAGGTGTTTCTGGTAACTCTGTTCATTTTCTGTCCTTGGAACTGCTCAAAATAACCACTGAGAGGAACATCAAGGCAGGATGAGGAGGGCGGTAAAGGCTATAGTTCCTCAGTAGGACAGGCTATTGAACCTCAGTATATGTTCAGTAGTTCAGACCAAAATATGCCTTCAGAATGTCTGGTCAGATTTGTAGTTTTGTTGATTTGTTCTTCGATTAAAAAGTTTATGATTTAAATCAAAGTTTCAAGGTTCAATCTTTCATCCAGAGAAGCTAAAACCATCAAAAAGCGTTTTTGCTTGATAAATTTCTTAATTTGAATATCAGAATAGCTACAGATAATTTTCTGATTATCCTCAGAGCTCGTGTTGGTTGTTTGGGAGGTGAACCAATAAGATGCACAGTGCTGCTTTTATGAACAGAGTGTTTATAGATTTAACAGATTAGACCAGGGGGCATCACTGTTTTTTTTTTTTTTTTTTGTTTTGTTTTTTTTCATGGCAGCCACATTGGCAAGACACAGTCAGCAGAACAACCAGTTGTCCTAAAAAACACCAAAAACCATGCAGCAATGGGAGCATGAAGCCACTTGAAACACAAAGGGTTGGATCTATGGAGGTCATCTGTCCATTTTTCTTGAAAATCCCTCTGGTCATCTTGTTTGGCTCATACCTTTCTTTTTTTTTTTTTTCACTCTGACCACCTGTCTGCCTGCTCGTCCCCTCTGCAGGGGTCTGCCTTTTGAATTTCGGCTGCTGCTGCTCTGGCTCTTCATTTCCCTCACTTGCCACACTGCCTTGTCTCTCTCCGTCTGGTTTGCGATGTTGTTTTATCATAAATCGATCCCCTTTTCATTGTTTGTGCGCTACATGTTGGTTAGCATGAGAGCAGCTCAGACAGCTGTCTTTAATTCAGTAACAATATTCAGGAATTTAGAATAAGCCCAAATATACATCCAACAGTTACATGCTTATAGTTGAGTGTGGCGTGTATACACATTTTCTGAACTACTCCACATTACCCTACATCAACCCAGCAGTTTCAATAGCAACACTGCAGTGAGTTAAAGTAAGTCTGTGCAGGTCTTTAGTCCTATGTTTAGAGCTCATACTGCCATCTTTTGTATAAATAACATCAGTATTTTATTAATTATGTTGAACCGGCTGTATGTGTGTTGCAAGCAGTTGCATGAATAACAGTGGATTAGACAGATGGTGATGAATAACATAACAGATTGATAATATTGAATATGAATTAGTATTGATAAGTATTGGTAATTGGAGTTAACAATGGATCAAAATGGAGGACTTCAAAATGTAGACTGAAGCTTTAAAGTGACAACGACTCTCTCAGCCACTCAATAATTAGAAGCAGGAACAGTCCAGGTTCCCTACGGAGAGAAACACACACACACACACACACACACTTCCTGTTCAGAGGACCAGATGGTGGAATGTCGGGAATGCTGGTGTGTTTTTTATTTTTTTAATGTGTTGGTGAATGTTTGTGGTTTTACAACATCAGAGAAAGTGAAAGTAAAGAAGCTTTTATTATTCATTCTCTTCTCCAGTTTCCTCCTCTCTCCTGTTCTCTTACTGCTACTCTCCCTGTAACCTCTCATATCTTTTCTTTCTTCTTTCATCTTCCCTCTCCTATGTGTTGTTCTCTTTCAGTCGCCCGGTTTTCTTTACTTATTCTTGCATAGAGATTCTTTTGTCCTTGCTTGTTGTACCTTTGACTCACTTAATTTTGTTCTTTTTTTCTGTTGGTCCCACTCAGGGAAACTGAAGCTTTGCAGCAGCAATAGCACACGACCAATTACATGTTTTAGGTAAAATGAGTAGAGCTGCAACAATTAGTCCATTAGTCAGTGTATATTTTCCAGTTTTCTTCCTTTATGATTGTAGATGTAATATCTTTTTAGCCATGGTCGGACTGAACAGGACACTTTAAGATGTCACCTTGGGCTTTAGGAAATTAAACAGGGCAATTAATTGAGCAAACAACTGACAGATTAATACATAATGAAAATAATTGTTAGCTGCAGTCCTAAAGTGAAGTACATCTGTAAAAACCATTATAGTGTTATCGTAATTACATTATGAACATCTACTATAAACAAACTGAATCATGAGAGCCAGATACTATACACACAAACATACAATAAATAGTAACAAATATTTAAATACAAAACTTGAACAAAAGTTGGACTCAAGGAAGTGTAACTGCATGAGTCTTCTCTCTCTGTCCTTTTCCCATCACTTAATCTTTTAGTAACATCGGATCTTTATAAACAGGTAGAAAATACAAATGGTCGTTTCTTACTGCAGACAGGAAAACATGTTCATCACCTTAGATGAGTCAGAACGTTTAGTCCTCCAACATGGCTGCCATTGCTATGTTGTTGTTGCTGGTCCTCTGACCTCACAGGAATGCCGTCATGTGGTCAGGAGGGTGAGGCGGTGAGTCGGTGTGAAATTCACCACTGCAGCGGCACAAGTTTGAACCCTGAGCACACCTCCAGCTCTGGATTTTAGTTTGTTGTAGTATCTCATCACTGAACAGCTGCAGATGTGACTTCAGATAATAGAATAAGAAATGGGAGTAAACCCACAGTGTTTGCTGGATGTGTTTCGTCCCCGCGGCGTCCACTGTGTGAGCAGCGTCAGCGGTTGGACTCTGCTCCAGCTGGATGAATGGTGCGTTTGGTTTGTTGGCGGGGTCACCCCGAGGGGCTGAGCCACGAGGAAGCCAGATGATGGCAGGAAACATGGCGTGACACTCAGCATGCAGGCAGCGAGCCGGCAGGACAGAGCGTGTTGTCATATACAGATTATCAACAGAATATAAAGAGCTCTGACTGTTTCTATCAGCTGCAAGAGATTTCTCCATCTGTTGTCTGTTTGCTGTGACCTCTGACCTTTGACCTCTGGTTTGAAAGGCTGCTTGTGGTGTTGGTGATCTGGGAGCCCAAGCTGTTTCTGGTTTGACATCATTACAAAAAATCAGGACCCCTTGTTAGTGTTAGAACTTGACCTCCACTGACGATTTTAAGATGTCTCTGGGCATCAAACAAGATTCCTTTTTGAGACTGTATTTGGTGATTAACGGCGCAGATACATGTGGAGGAATGAAAAGGATGACATACATGGCAAAATATGTCTCACGTGTACATGTCAGGGACCGGAAATGTGGCAGAAAACCAAAAAAGTGAACTCAAAGAGGTTAAAATGCTCCATAGAGCTACAGAGTTGGTGACAGTTCTGTGACAGTTCATTACTACTAGGAACCCTTCAGAGAGTTTTCTCTGTGGCAGCTGAGATCTCTTCACTGTTGTGACATGATCTTCATCAGGTCTCAAACTGACCCTCACATCACTTCAGAACGGAGAGTCAGATAAAAAAAGAAATCAGATTCCAGTCTTTCTTTGTGTCTATGTGTGACCTTTATTCCTGTTTTATGTGGGAGTAATCTGCTCCACGTTACTAGTAGGCGGGAAAAAAGTGAAACCGTCTCTGGGTGGAGCCGGTTGCTTTTTTAATCAGGGGGTCAAAGGTTGTGTTTGTGAAATGAAGGCAACTGACTAATTCAGCAAGAGCAGAAGTGAAAGAAAAGTTTCTGTGTTGTATGAAACAGAAAAGGCAAAACGTGTAAGAAATAATAAGGGTGTGGTGACCCCTGACCTCCTCACTTTCACTGCCTGCTTTTAATGTTTGTGAAATGTGAAATAGCAGATTCTTTGCAAGACATAGATAGAAAAATCAAAGTTAATTTCCTCCTTGCACATTTTACTTTTAACAACTGACAAACACATAACATGGCACAACCAAAATACTGGTCAAGAGGATATTTTGTCTCAATGGTGGCGTTAGAGGAAAGGTCACACGGTCACCAATATGATTATGAATAATTGTTGCTGATTTTGTTCTTCACTGCAAAATCACATGTATGTTTTTCATGTCGTCCAACTCTTTCAAGTTTTAGTACTCTGTCATCTGCAGTTATTTCAGGGTCACATGAATATTTGTTCCATGTATTGTCTCAAAGCCGTAACTTCTGAACTTTCACCTACTTGCCTTCGGTTGTGCGTCAAATCACTTATGAAGGAAGTGAAGCTGATTCTCCTCCTTTGCACAGTTTTGTCTGTGAGGTCATCATTTTTCCACCCTCTCTACCTTTTTCTACCTTCTTCCCAAACCTGCAGATTTGTGCGCTGTAAAAAGAAAAACTTGAAAAATCAAGGCGTATCAACAATTTACAGATTTAACTTATTTTTAAGTTTAGGCTTCCTTGAATTTATGCAACTTCAAATTTCTACCTCTTAATTTACCTGCAGATAGTTCATGTTTCTGAGGCCTAACAACTTGTAATTGTTATTCATACCAAAGAAGATAAGTTGGCATTTATACAATGTGGGTGTCAGTGAGTGTGAGTTTGTATGTCTGTGTGTGCGTCTTGTTGATGGACAGCAGGATCAAACAGGAAGTGCTGGCAGGGCTCAGACAGGAAGATCATCTCCACAACAGGCTCTAATATTAGAGCTCAGATAGTCTCAGGATGTTTGGACGTGTACGTGTGAGCAATGAGCTCAGACTAAAACGAAGGAATTCTGGGCCACACACACACACACACACACACACACACACACACACACACACACACACACACACACACACACACACACACACACCACACACCACACACTCCACCCAGTTTCCTTCTTCTTGGTACAACTTGTCTCGTCTGCACACACAGTCTTATGTTCTCCTTATTAGCTTTATTGGCATGAAGAAGCTGAACTGCCACAGTGTCAAGATGAATTAGATAAAGCAGAATTAGTATTTTCACATGATACCTCCTCTTCTTGTGTGTGTAACCTTTATACTTTCCCTCTGTGAATTCTCTTTCAGTCCATTTCCACTAAAGAAAATTGAATTTTTCAGCAACATTTTCACTTTTTGGCATCAAAAAGTTGTTTTATAAAACATGATTTGAGCTTGTTTGCTGCTCTGAATCTCCAGCTGTTTATTGAAAGAGACAGAGAAATTGTTGTTTGATAAGCAATTAGATTAAATGACTGATAAGATAATTATTTGGATTTTAGTGATGTTTCAGTTGTTGGATCTTCAGCAGCCTTACTGATACTGAAATCTAAAATACAGACAAGTCCTTGTCATGTCAGCAGCAGCACAGATAACACAGAAGTGACTAAAAATATAACACTGGTTTATATAAGACGGATGAAATGTCAGGATAAAAATCAGTCACCACCTATACAGATGAAAGAAAATGTAACATTTATAAAATAACTGCAGTCAGTTTACATTACAACAAATAATATGTACACAGATAAACAACAAGTATATTTTAAAAAATATAGAAAAATACACACATATAATGAAAATGTAAAAAATTCTAATTACAGGTAACAGGGTGATTAAAAAGTGAAGATTTGTACTACACTAGATGTAGAAAAGTGCCAGATGTACAGTATATATGAACCACACATAAAATATGACTTATACTATGTTACGTTGAACTCGATAGTTCATTCTTCACTGTCTCCACTCAAGGTCCACTTACTGGCTTGCTCAGGAATTTTTACCCATATCCAACATGAAAGGTTTTTAGAAATCTATTTCCACAGTAACTGAGCAGACTCAACTGACGAAGACCCAGTAATTCAGTTGAAAGATTTAGAGCAAGAGAGTAAGTGGACCTTGAGTTGAGATTGTTTTGTAAAATGTTTCCAGATTTTTTTTCAAAAGTCTTAAATGTCATGATCAGTCCATAATTACATGAAATGATTGATTCTTTTTTTTACGTTTTGCTTTTTCTTGCAACCACATGGTAATTTAATAAGAAATAAATACAATTAAATACATGTACATTAAACTTGGAAGAAAGGTAGTGAAATAAATGCTTCATACATGTGTACATTTATTTTCATTTTCTAGTTTTATCTTCAGTGTGAACAGACACTCCTTCAGCTCTCTCTCTCTCTTTCTCTGTTTGTCTTTCTCTCTTGCCCTCCTCCCACTCCGCCCCTTATGCTAATGAGACAATGACATCATTAGTAAAATCCAGGGCAGTGATTGGCTGTTGGGAGGAGTAGCTGCTCCTGCTGGCAGCCCCTCCCCCCTGGACTCTCCCTCTGTCTGAAGGTGTTTTCAGTGTCTGAGAGCTGCTGCTGCTGCACACTGGAGGACAAACCCACGCTTTCATTCTCTACCTCCTTCCATCTCTCCCTCTCTTTCTCTGTTTCCTGTGCTCTTTCTCTCACTGCAGCACCGTCTGCTCCACCTTTTCATTGTGCTGGTTCTTCAGGCGGGGGTGTGTGTGTGTGTGTGTGTGTGTGTGAGCGTGTGTGTTTGAACAGAGGATGGGTGGAGGATTCCTGAACGGAGGGAAGGTGTGATATCTGAGGACACTGACAGATGGATGGATGGGAGAAAACAGAAGCATGATGCTGCCACCGCTGTTGCCGCGGTGTGTCTGCTGAGACTGCGATTTCTGCTTCCACACTGTTGAGACATAGAAAGAGAGAGAGGGACTCTGCAATTCACCTCCTGTGTCTCTCGTCCTCTCCATCGCTCAGCCCTGCTGTCTTGGACGTCTATAGGAAGAGGAGAATCGTGAGTCCTCCTCTCTCAGATCAGAAGACCACAGCTGAAACTGGGATTATTTCTCTACAATCTTAGAGCTGTTGTGCATTTGAAACTCAGGTTTAAATAATTTGAGATTAGTTTATCCTCTTAAAAACTCATGTATTCATCTGTAAACTGAAGTTTATTCTACTGGATGCAACTTAATCCTGTTGGAAACTCAACCCAAGCTTTACACTGCTGCAGAGAAGTTTATCTTGTTACAACTCAAGTTTATTCTCCTGGACACAATTAAATCCTGTCGAAACTTGAGCTTTGCACTGGCGCAGAGACACTCACACTCTGGTTTCCTCTCTTGAAGACAATTAAATTCAACTGGAAAGTGTTTCATTCAGTTGGAAATTCTGAAAATTCTTGGCGGAGCGTCTCCTCGATGCTTCTGCGGACTCGTCTCATCTAAATCTCCCACCATCCTCTTTGGAGTTTTATCATGGAGCTTCAGAGCGCCACTAGCGGTCTCCCTGGCCCCCTTTCCCCGGGCCCACTTTCCCCAGCCTCCGATTTCGCTGGCCCCCTGTCCCCATCATCGGGCGGCCCCGGCCCATCTCACACCAACAGCCCCGGGCGGGGTCCGAGCCCAAGTCTCAGCCCCATCAGGGGAACCAGCCCTGGCCCTGGATTCTCTGGTCAGGCTGCATTCAACTACAACCAGCTAGAGGGGAGGTTTAAACAGCTACAAGGTAAGACAGGAGCTTAGGCAGAGGGGAGAAACCCTCCAAAATCTGTTAAAATCTTCTGAAAGACATATTGAAAGAAGTGCCTGTGGTTTTGGTTACAGGAAAAGTTCTGTGTGGTGTGCTTGCAACATATCCTATAGTTAATTTGCATTTTCACACGTGGAAGCATTCAGTAGTGGCTTAACCATACAAAGTGATATGAAGGGAGTGAAACAGCAGAAGGAGCTTGAATTCCCAGAAACAACTTCAGGGGGTTCAGAGTCAGAGCCAGACAATCTTCACAGAGCCAGATAAGAGCAGCAGCAGCTTTCTAAAATGTTTTACAAAGTCGTCTCTGAATTTGAACAGTCGCAGATAAATTTCCAGAGCAAATTGGCATAGAAAGTAACTTCAACTTACAGACAAACAGCAGCTGGAGAGCAGCTTCATACAGGTGACGAAAAGTGTGTACTTTAATTTAGTTTTAATCTACTTGTGATTTAGTCTTAAGATGATCGATAATGTTAGAAAAGTTCAGAGTTTTATAGGTTACTTATATGTAATCATAAAGTAATGTGGTTTCTGCAGTTCTCAGTTCGGCTTTGAATTCAGTTTCATTTAACACAGAAGCAAAAGTTGTGTTTAATTAATGTTAGATTGTTGGTATAATGTGAAATCAGAGTCTCAGTGTGAATGATTCAGCTGTTCTGACCTTATCTCAGCAAAGTCACTGTGATAGCACCCCACCCTGCTTCACATTCAGTCATACACTGATAAAACTGATCAGCCGCACCGATGCTGCTGGGTATTTAGTGCCTTGCTGAAGGGCAGCATGAGGAAAGCTGCTGAAAGATGACATGAGCTCCCACACCCAGATTCTTTCAGATAGTTTTGATCTGAGCAGTGACCCTTCAAGTCATAAGCAGGACTGTCCTCCTCTTAGTCAGTTAGTTGTCTTATCAGTCAGCAGGGTGTTGGCTTACTGAGAAAGGTACAGCAAGTTAGTCATTTTTATATGTTAACAATGGGGAATGACTGAGTTATTCATTTCTGATTCGCGAACAGGCATAGATCCACTTAGTTGACTGCATTCATCAACAATACTTGTCACCTGATCAGAGTCTCTTTTGACAATTGTGTTGTCAGTCCATGTCACAAGTCCACATTTCTTATATATTTGCACCTAATCTAAGATACAGCCTATTGTTTACTCTTGAATCTTCATTAAAGTGCTCAAACATTTCCTAATCTCTTTAAATACATGCATCTGTATAAAAGCATCCAGTTTAACAGTTATAAATGTAACACCCTAAATGTAGTTGATATCGTTTCCTTCCTATTTGTCTGAAAAGGTGCTGTCATTGTTCCTTTTCTAAAAAAAAAATACTGCATGTCACAAGGCAATGGAAGTTATACTTTTACATGGCTAATGAGTACAAGTCACATAGTACATGTAATTGCCACACTATATAACTATATTGACACAGTCTGTATGAGTTATATGTGTTGTTTCCATCAGGACAGGGGGAGGGTGTCACCTCTGCTCAGGGATCCTTCATACCATCCAGTATAGCTCTGTTAAACAAATCCTTTGTCTTCTTTGTGTTACTTTCATTTTGATGTACTATGGATCGTTACATTGTATGTGGTCTGTTGATACTTGTAGTTGTAATGTCAAAAGGAAAATGATAATAAACAAAACTAAGAAATAGTCACTCCAGAAGATCTGTCAGAGGAGATAGTTTCATTCATTTACTCATTTGACCAAATGAAAGTAGAGATGATGACTGTTAATATTCATATCTAACTCATCTTCTTTTTCTTTCTCTTAGTTACCTTCAGATCAAGCTTATTCTGCACAAAGATTAAACAATTTACACTTAACTTACCAGAGAAAGATCTCAAAGGCTCTTCAACAAATGTTTGTCATCATTAAATGGATTTAATACCAGAGAAACACTTAAGTGTAAAGTTACCGGCAGGCTGAGTTTAGCTGAAGGCTAATGGAGCCAGTTTTCTGATTGCACCCTCATTGACGTGCAGATGCCCAGAGACCTTCAGGATCATCCTCCTCTCTAAAAGTAGTCTGCTGGCTCGAGGCCAGGTGAAGGTGGTTGCAGCAGGTGGTTTGTGGGGCTGAAAGCTAAGAGCTGTTTCATTCAGTAAACACAATATGTCTTTGAGTTGGTATTTGTTTTTGAAGAGAAGATGAGCCACTGTGTTGAGGGAGTTTATAACCACCTCAAAAATGTCCTGTTAGCTGTTCCACAAAACTTGAGTCAATTTGCACCTCAGGATTCTTCAATTTAAGAGATCTTTCTCAAAAGAATGCTATGTTGTTAGAGGTTCATAGTTCATAGAGGTTCATTGAAGGTCTTATCAAAGAGTTTTGACTTTGAATTGTTGTTTTGGGAAAAGGTAGATTATCTAGTATGTTATCTGTTAAGGATGAAGTGATATGTTTTAGTGATAAGGTATAGGTGGGTTTAGTTATTGCTCAGCAGATTCCAGGACAGATGGGGAATGAAACAGACCTTAAAGTGACATCTTGTAAGCCATAATGCACTTCTGTCCATTTGCATAACTAGATTGTTACAAATCCTTGCACTTTTGACTTAATGTAGCTTTAGGTCAAAGCTTGCATGGTGAGGCTTTTGTTGCACACAACCAACATTAAACAATTCATCATGTGAGCTACAAATGGAGCCAGTGTATTTAGCTATATTTTGGCCATATAGTATGTCTGGAGCATGCAAGACTAACAACAGCTGCTGCTTCTGTGAAGGAAGGAAATACAAAAATACAAACTTTTGATTAGGATGGAGTAGAAATTTGATTCTCATAAGAGAATACTCAATCCATTCTGAGTCGTTAATAAAGGCACATTGAAACCAAAAAGGTGGAACTGCTCTTAATGGTTTGCCGTACTCTTACATCACTGATTCTCTGTTGTTTTATGTCCTTCCATGAACCCTTTGGTCCTCTACAGCAGGTCTTCTAAATATTCCAAAAGTCCACCAAAATAAAATCATGGAAGCATCCTTCATCCATTATGCACCTAGACTGTTGTCACTTTCACTTCTCATAGCGGATAACCCTCAGACAGATAAATAAGGTCTGGGGGCTGGTTATACAAGGGCAGTTGTAAAGTGTCGAGATGACATAAATTCATGTTTTGTCCCATGTGTGGCTCAGGTGGTTCAGAGCAGCACCTCGCATCCTAAAAGACCGCCAGTTCAATTCCCAGTGGGGTGATGAATATGGAAGCAGTCAGTGATTATTGCACTGCAAAGAGCTTCAGATGAGAGAGGGAGGAGACTGAATGGAGCTGAGGAGCAGCACTTCCTCCTCATTAGGGCCAGTATTGAGCAAACGTCCCCAGTTAGAAATCAAGCAATTATGGAGGGCAACAAGTCATCAAATTGCCAACTGAACTGACTCATGGGAGGTTTTCATACAGAGCCTGCCTTACAGAGAGGCCTATTAGGAGAAGACTGATAGATGGCTCTGGGGAACAGTCATG
Source organism: Lates calcarifer (assembly GCF_001640805.2). Lineage (NCBI taxonomy): Eukaryota > Metazoa > Chordata > Actinopteri > Centropomidae > Lates > Lates calcarifer. The sequence goes on from NC_066848.1 coordinate 20,408,217, forward strand.
GATAATTTTCTTTACTTCTATTCTTGTAAAAAGTAAGAACTTGTCTTGAGTAATGAATATCGTCCTACTTCATGGACTAACAGTCATGTCATTTTAGTTGTGATGAAGCAACATTTCTTTAGTAATCATGGCAGAATTTATCAGTCAGTAGGTCTATGGAAAGACCGCCAGGTGCAGATGCACAAGGACAAATTGATAGATGGATGAATAAATATATGAATGATAGATGGCTGGATAGCTAAGAGGATGGCTTGATTAATATATTTGCTGGATGGATAGATGAGTACATGGGAATGTGTATAGATAAATGGTTGATAAATAAAAAAAATGAAATAGATAAATACATTGATGGATTAATGAAGGGAAGCTCAATGGATATGTGGATGGCTATAGAGATGATAGAGTGGGTCAGTGCAGATAGATGGATAAAAGGATGAATCAAAAGATGAAGCAGGGTTAGAAAGATGGGTGATAGATGGATGATAAATTGATAGAAAAATAGATATCTGATTTTTTTTATGATACTGGTAATTTTATTTTTTAATTAGTTGTGTCTTCATTGTGTAATTTCTGTTTGCTGGTTGTGTGTCTGTCTGTGAATGTTTTCTTGTTCTCAGGTCTTGAAAAATAGAAAAATTCTCAGTGATTAAATAAAGATTTTAGTAATAATAGCAATAATTGAAATTCAGTTTGGTAAGACCTGTCCATTAATAGGAGCTTCCAACCCTTTGTTTTGAAATTTGCTGTGGGCGGGGCTACACTTTGCTTTATGTTTGGATAATGGTGATTTAAATATGAGGATGTGTGTCAGAAAAGACTGTAAAATAGTGATATGATGATCATGAATTGATTGGTTGTTACAACACATGAGGCTTTGTGTGAGAACACATCACATGGACTCAACAAAAACACACTGCTAACACACAGCCATGCTTACAAAACAAGACCATCATCCCTCTTTGCTCCCAGCATCCCCCTCTCCTCCTCTGTTGTCCCTAGCCAGCCAATCAGTGGACATCTTTGGGGTTTGGGAGCCCCCCCAAGCTCTGTGTGTGCGTGTGTGTGTGGATTAACAGAGGGGAGGGGTGTGTCTAACGTGGTCTGTAAGGCACAAAAATATCCAAACCGCGTTGTCATCCCTCTCTCTTTTTGTCTCTCCCTCCCTGTCTAAAAGGTGTTTTATCCACTCCTTCGTCCTCCCTCCTCTTCTCCTCTTTCTTCTCCTCCTCCGCCTCATCAATGTTTCATGAGCTTCTGCCAAGCGTCTGTCATTGCCCCGATCACCCCCCTCTCCTTTCCTTTCTTCCCTCCCTCCCTCCATCCATCCTCTTAGTGAAATTAAAGGAAGCTTCTGCTGTCTCGTCCTGATAAAACTCACACAAAAGCAGGATGAGAAATGGCTTTACTTCTCCTCATCCTCCAACCTTCATGATCAGTGTCAAGTTCTAAACCGGAGCTGTCAATGACTCAGTGTTCAGCAGCTTTTGATGTAATCTCATGATGCACTTATCACCAAATTATAAGAAGGAGCATTTCATTTCTCATGTAGCTTTTAAAATGTAGCAAACACTAACAGGCCCATATCAGTGTGTTTCAGAGAGTGACGTGATGTGTGTGTTGTTCATGTGTATGTGTGAATGTATGATTCAGCTTTTTGCTGTGGTCTAGTGCTAAAAAAGGAAACAAAAATTGCAATGAATCATAATATCAAATCACAATACTTGTAGAATTACAATACTTTAAACTTGCAATATGTATCGAATTGGCACCCAAGTATCCTGATAGTATTGAATCGAGACATGAGCATATCATCCCAGCCCTAGTTATCAGTTAATTTGTCCTTCTGCCCAACTTTCACATTCTCATTTAGTGTTAGGGTTAGGGTTAGGGTTGTTTTTTCTTGTTGTGAAATTATTCAACCTTATAAAGACACATGAAACCAGTGTTTTAATATTTTCTAAAATGTTTCATATTGTTTCATGTTTCTAGATGACAGTCTTGAATTTTCCTGAATGAAAATTCCTGAAAGGTCGCCAATATGGAAGTGATTCAGAAAGTTTCACCTGAGGTGGAGTCAGCAGGTTCAGGGACAAAGAATAGTGTTATTGTTGAGTGTTTGGACAGAAGGCGACATGAGTAAGTGTTTGAGGAAGGAGCTGTGTTTTCATATGGAGTGTGTGTGACAGTCTGAGGAAGAACAGGGAAACTACTCTGTGTGTGTGTGTGTGTGTGTTATCATGTCGTCCTGTTCCACGCACAGATCTGCTGGATGAAAGGGCCTTTTGATGGGAACGTTCCACTGAGCATGCTCACAACAGCAGAGAGGGGGCGGGGCATATCTGAGCCCAGAAAGAGAGAAAAACATCATAAAATTAAAGATAAAAATAAACTGAAAACATGATAAAGTGTTTGTGTGTGTGTGTGTGTGTGTGTGTGTGTTCATCCTCAGCAGTTCAGGTTATCAGCTGCACAGGATGAACAACAGTTTTGTTTTTTTAAAAAAGGAGAAGTTCACTGAAACCACAAGCCACTGAGATTATATCTGTTTATAACTGCAGTTTTGATGAGTTTAATCAGTTTTTCTGAGGTTTTAAAAACTGCCAAAAAGCCACATGATTAGGAACAAAATTATAGATATGCTAATTATTGTGTAAATATAATTAAGTTTAATGATTCAGGGAACAAAATGATTGTAATTGTACATTTTTCTTCAGCCAGCCAGTATTTTGAAGTCTCTGTAAGTTAATTTTATTAAGTTGATTACTTCTTCATTGTAATATGATATAGATGATCTGTCCAAGGTGTACTGCCGAATATTAGCTGGGATTGGCTGAACTGAAATCAGGCTGTTGATTTGGAAAATTGTTTTTGTTTCAGTTTAATAAGCTTGTCATTCAACATAATGCACAGTTGACACTAACATTATGGTTTCCACTCTCTGAGAACTTGTCTCATCTGAGCTCTAAACAGCTGGAGAAATACTGGTAAAATAAGGTAATACATGTATGTGACATGTATAATGTTGCTGCTCTGGTCAGGCCTAAAAATCCTAGCATGTATCCACATGTGACCTCAGCTCAGCTAGATCTGTGGTTCTGCTTTAAGGTTAGGGAAAGCCTGGTCTGTTTTGATATAGAAAAAGTTCACAGTGACCTCAGACACAACGTGTTTATTTGCATTTAACCAAACCCACCATCTTTCCCTAACCTTTACTAAAGTGCTTTGGTTGCATAAACCACTTAAGGGACTTTGGATGTGAACACAGTTCTCTGTTGTGACAGTCCCATGCTTTGAGCTCCTGTACTTGGCATCTAACACTAGTGAACTGGTGAACAATCCCACTGCAGTGCAGTGCTGAGGTAATGAAATGAACAAATTACAACTAAATGATTAATATAACAAGCACCCATTGATGTGTCCATGTCTGGTGCAGGTCCATCCCTCACCCTCACTATGACGTGTGACGTGATGTTTTATTTATTTATGTAATGTTAGTTAGCTAGTTTGCAGTGTCAGTCCCTAGATGGGCCTTTAATACACAGGAAACTCAACAACAGAATACAAACAAAACAGCGCCAAACACGAAAACAATTAACCAAATGATGCAATAAAATGACTAGAAAATCAGTGACGAATACAAGATCATTGAAGATTACATGAATGATTTCTCTTTCTTCAGCTTGAGTTATTATTTCATTATTCATCCCATAAGATCTGTGAGTGATGAGTTCCACATGTCCATCTGTCCCAAAGATTTACTAAACGGCACTTTACACAGTACCACAGATGCATCCAAGATACAGAATCCAGAAACCCTGATAAGGAAGCACAAGGTTTCTAAGCACCTGAGGCCTGGGTGTTCAGGCATTTAATTCAAATTGAATGCAATCATCAAAACTGAACATATTTAATTTATTTAGCTAATGAGAGTAATGTCATGGCAGACACCACATCCTGGTACATGATTGCATATTAGCATAAGACACCTGTCAGATGTGCTGTTCAACATGATAACACATGTAGAAGTCATTTCGCCAGTTATAACCTGATCATTGCAAAGCCTCGGGAACTCTGTGGAATCCAAGTTTAACCATAACAGTGGTTTCTTCCTCTTCTGTTGTTCCCTCCCCCACAATGGAGCTTTTAATTGCACATGCTCATAAATCTTAGTGAAAAATTTAGTGAAAGGAATGTGATGCACATTGGTACAGTTTGTTAACTCTGTGTGTGTCTTGTACACAGCAGTTTTCTTTGGTAAGACTATCCCAGGTGAAACTTGCTGTCTCATCAGTCTTGACGCTAAATTCTTTGATTATCTGCTGTAGTAACCGAACTGTTGGTAAGTCTCAAATGTGACTAATAATGTTTCTTCCCCCTGTGATTATTAATGGTGTGCCAGACTCTCTTCATAAAATGAACCCTACTGGAGGGCAGTTATTAGTTAATGATGTATGTCTGTGGCACTCTGATGCTGTTTCATTAGCATTACAGTGACACACACACACACCACAGGGAGCTTCTCTTCTCAGCGATGAGGAATTTGAGTCATCCACCAGTAAGTGGACACTGTGGTGAAGTCAACACGGTCACTGTAATGGAGAAAAGTTGCCTCTTATCAACAGTGTTTAGTTTTCTGATGGCTGACACTGGGCAGAAACTGACAGTTTCGTAAATGAGCTGTGGTTTGTCTTTTGACTGTGATGCTGAAAAGCCTGTTTGTCTGTTGATGAGTTTAGAAAAAGCAGCATGAGGGGAAAGAAAGAGGAAGGAGGAAGGCATGGAGTCTTTATTCAGCTGTCAAAGTATGAAAAGAACGGCGGGCCACAAACATGCACACACACACACACACACACACACACACACACACACCACACAGAAATTGAAGCTAAAACTTCCTAGGTGTCTTGAATCATGTGTTTTTATGCCAATATGTTTTTATGCTTTGAAAAATTAGTGTGTGATGCAAAGGTGTGACAATTAGATTTGTGTGATAGGTTAAGAAAACGTGTTTGTGTGTGTGTGCAAGTCAGAGAATGTGATCTTATCTCTTGTCTGGGTGGTGTTTTGTAATGACCTGCAGCAGGAATGTAAATGTTAAATGGGCTTGGCTGCTGTCAGAGTGTGTCTATGCTTTCCTTTAAGGACATATTAATGTATGAATGAATGTCTTTTTTTTAAATATCTATTCCACAAGGATGTAAGCATGCAGATAGGTAGTGTTTTGTGTGTTTGTATGTGAGGCCATGCATTACAGCAGTCATGTTAGGTCAGTAAAACGCCCACAAAGGACTTTAGACTGTGTTTAGCTCAGGCTCATCCTGATTCAAAGTCCTTTGTGGGATCTTTTAGTTTAATTAAGTTCAGTTTATTTGACTCTATGAATCTTTCAAACTTTGTCTCAGAGACAAATCTGAGGACAGAGACATAAATCTTTAGATTCAGGGTGACATTCACTTTCCAGGGGACATCATCATCATTGACTCTGATGTCCGCCGTGAATAAACATCCATAAATCTGCTCAAAAATCTAAGACAAACTCTCCTCATAACTCCAGAGTCATCAGATTTTCCTCTGATAGTCATCTGTACATCCATGGGTACATTGCAGGATCTGCAGAACTGCCAATAGATAATGCAACATTTAAAGGTGCCAATCTACCAAAATGTGAATATGCATAGGCTAAAAATAATGTTAAAAAACGTTATATGAATATTCACCTTTTTCAAAATCTGTGGTTTAGAAAGTTGACCTGAACTCTGGCTAATCCAGATCTAAAGTCCTATACTGAGCTTAAATTCTCCCATGCAACTGCAACATGAGTCCCATTCCTATCAAATATGTTGACAATATGACTTGTCAGTTGTGTCGCCAACAAAATGTTAGCAGTTTGCGTGTGCCGCCACCCGAGACTCACCTGTTGTTGTCAAGTTAATTAGGTAAGAAAGCTCGATGAAATAAGAACCAGGTGAACTCTCTGTCTCTATCTAGTTTGAGCATGAATCTAAACACTATAGCTTCATGTTTCAGTGAGAGGTGAGAAAAAGAGAGGGAAAGAGTGATGACGGGGGATGAAATCATACGTGTTTTCTGCACTCACAAACAAGCTGCATCTTGTTAGTCTTGCTCAGTGATATAAACTTATCTTCCAATATGAGCTCATGGCAGAGTGCAGCTTTGATACTTGAGTCAGGTTTAAGCTGAGGAAATGAAGACTTAAATCTGACTTGGACATGACTGCTGTGTAAACACATTCATGTGTTACGACTCAGCCTCATGAACTGAATGTGATTTTTTTTGTCAACCATTCACATACTCTAGAAAATAAAACGATAAATTAAAAGTGGTTGAAATATCATTACAGAGAACTTGAACTGCATGTTTCTTCTCATGCTTCTCTTATGTTTGTCGTTACGTAAAATCAAAACTGCAAGTTAAGTTCGATGTCATGCATGTAAGATTTGACAACCACTGCACTAAAAAGACTTGTTCACAATATAAAACACACACTCACACAGCTCTGGAATTAGAAAGTTGAGAACTCACAAGAGACGTGAAACAATTTCAGTGAAGCAGTTAACTTGTAGTCTGCTGCTGAAGGCTCGAGAGCTGACTTAGACTCGACCCAAATAACTGAAACAGTTCTGGCTGGAAATGACTCTGAGTAAACAGGACATATGGCTTCAGTCAGTTTAACAGTCTGATAATCAGTCAGTCCAGTGTTCGCCTCTCAATAGTCCTCTGTTCCCAATTCTGGCTCACTTTCTCCTCTGATGGGAATACTGCAGCAGCGTGTGTGTGTGTGTGTGTGTGTGTGTGTCTTTCTTTCTTTAGTCATACACACACAACGTCTCATTCACATCCATTAATTTCGACTCTGCTCTCATATTCCAGACAATAACAGAGGTCAGTGTGATTGGCCAAAACACTGACAGGCTCAGTATTGTGCCCCGTGATTGGCTGAAAGGGTCTTCAGTCTCCTGCTGTCTGACTGCAGCAATGTTGAGCTTCCTTGTTCGGTTTCATACTCAGCAGAAACGTGATGTTGGTTAGAGGCTGTATGTGTGGATTCTCTTTATTTCTTACCTTCTCATAATAAACAGTTTTAGTTCAGGGAGTGTTCTCAGTCATTGGGCATCTTCCACTTTATTTTGCAGGTTGGCATTGACTGTTCAGTTCAGTAGTTGGTTGAGACTGTTTTGGAAGCTGGAAATTTCTGTCTAAATCCTCTGCAAACCTTAGCAGGCCCACACTGACACCTCTCTCCACAGATATTATTTAAAATAGGATTAGACACGTCATGGAATTTTTTATTTATTTATTTATTTTTTTTAAAGAAAATCATCGAGTTATTCTGCTGTGATTCATATATAAATCATGTTACTAATTTAATGTAGCTTTACCTCATCTTAAGTACGCAGTGTAGGCTGTATTATGAAGAAAGAATGAGCAAAAATATCGTCAGATCAGACTCCGTATGGAAAGATTCTCAGTATTCTCTAAACAGATCTCTGTGTGCTCTGTGACACTGAGGCTGGAAACAGTCACTTCAAATGGGCTCTTGCTTTGGGCTTCCTGATCCATAACAGTTGTTGAATATACAGCAGAAAGTAACTGTTTTATTCCATTAATCTATTTGTCATTTGTCGTAGCTATTTTTGGATCAATCAATTCATTGTTTAATCGGTCAAATATCAGAAAATAGTGATAAATGTTAACCATAGGTTTCTATTTCTGTTCCAGCTGTTTTAGTGCTGGTTGAATGCTGCTCTCTTTGAACACTTTATTTATTCATTAACAGTACAAACAATGGCAACAACAACAACAAAATAATACAATACAGTTAGACAATTGCAGACCCTGTGTGGAGAGGAACATAAAGTCTACTCATATATTTTAGTGAAGGATTAAGCCTGTCATATTGCTTTATACCGTGTCATAAATACACCAAATATGAGCGCTACTCTCTGTGGTCAGAATATCGAACACATGAGGGTTTTTACCTCAACAGTGGGGCGCACACTCACACACATACACGCACACATGCACACACAAGGCTCTGTTCACTCTCCCATGTCTGTGGTGTGTTTCCAAATTCAACCCAGTTCTGGGCCATTCACGGTGGATCACATGACATTAACCAAATACACACCACACACACACACACACACACACACACACACACACACACACACACACACAGAGTAATAGTAATATTTGGCGGCCTCCCTGCTCCTCCTGTGGGAGATCAGGAATGCTGGAATCCTGGAAGTGCAAAACTGGAAGTGTGTATTTTGATAAGGTTATATGATCGTGTGTGTGTGTGTGTGTGTGTGTGTCAGTGTTAGTGTGAGCATGAGTGACCCTCTGTCTCTGTCTGTTAGTGGAAACAGATGTTTGATATGTTCGGTCTGTGTAACACTCACTGACACACAGAGTCTACAGTCTTGACTCAGGCTGCAGCTAACGATTATTTTCATTATTGATTGATCAGACAACTTCTTTTTTCAGGTAACTGTTTGGTCTATGAAGTGTCAAAAAATGATCTAAAAATTATCTAAAAATATCCTATTTCATCTTTAGAGAACCAAACACAATGTTTTCAGATGTCTTGTTTTGTTCAAATAAAAGTCAGAATACCCAAAAATATTTAGTCTAAACTGATATATGACTAAGAAATGCAGGAGATTCTTGTATTTTTGCATTGAAAAATGGCTAAAACCAATAATCAGTGATATTATACTTTATTAATCATTTAATCCACATACTGTTGCAGCACTAGTTTTGGCCCTCCTCCTCTTCCTTTTCCTCCTCCTCCTCTCTCATTGTGATGCTCATGTTCAACAGAAGACGTTTCTGTATTAAAGGGTCATTCCGTGTACCTGAAGATAAGGTGTGACCTTTGCCTGCTCCTTTTAAGGTGTGTTCAGCACAGGGTTGGTTACCAGTAGTCTGGTTCTGTTTTGGATTCACTTCAGAGTTGGTGAAATGCCAGGACTTCCTACTCTCAGATGCTAATGAATCTCTTCTCAAATTCTTTATGATCTCCTCACTATTTTTTTGAAAATAACATTCAGGAAATAGGCTTATCATCTGTAGCTAGCGCTGACTGGAAGCAGATTAAATCAGATGTAGAGAATTAATGTGTAATTAAGATAAGAGGCCAAAGTGAAACTTTAGTGTTGTCTGGTTCCTGCAATCTCTGTAAGTTGGTGTCTGTTCAGCCAAATATCAGATTTGGCTTTTTATCACTGTAACATAGTTTCTATCATCAAGAAAGGACTGTGTTTTTGGTTGTTCAACAACTGACTTCATTTTAAAGAGCTTGAATCTCCCTATTAAACCTTTGTTCATAGCAGCTCAGTAATTGAAACATTGTAGTTATGAGACAGGGCAGTCAGTGTTTGGATCAAGTAGCTGGCAAGAAATAAAGTGTAAAAGTCAGGAGGGTCCAGCTGTTATTTCCATGTGTCCTCTGCTGCTCAGCTCATGTTTGGCTTTAGAGCTGCAGGCTGAACAGTATCTTAAGAGGATGGGTGGTTGCATACAAATTTTATGAAAAAAAAAAATACACAAGAGGATCAGAGAAAACAGTTTCACAATTTTTCCTTTTTCTTTTAACCTCCAAGTAACCAGGGGCAGTGTTGCTGAGAACAACAGTAACAACTTGTACAGCTGCTACACACATTCACACCTGGAAGCTGCTGAGATGGGGGTGAAGGGTAACTGCAGTGTTTTCACTCCCCCCCCCCATCAAAATGTATTCTGCCAGTCCACAGATCAAACTGGGGATTTCCAGTCACAGCTTCTGCGAACTTTAAGTTTTGATCTGCTTGTTGGATGGTTGAACAAGTTTGGAAACACCTCCCCCTCACCATCAGCAGCTTTCCAGCATCTGATCAGGGTGGGGTCTCTGTGTGACAATATCTGTAACTCTCCAA